>NC_045428.1:90180640-91505640 GCF_902635505.1 Sarcophilus harrisii | reverse complement strand
AACCTCCATTCAATATATTTTCAATTCCTATTATTTCTATCTTTCTAATAACTCTGCTTCGCTTCTCTGATATTACAACCACTATGGTTCAGGTCATTATATCATGCTTTGTCTATTGCAATAGACTGATAGTTTCAATGCTTCAGTTTTATCCAGCAGTCTAATCCTTCTACCTGTCAGCTGTCAAAGCGATCTTTCTAAAATGTAGGTTTTGCCATATCACACCTCCCCCTTCCCTATTCAATAAATAGCAGTGGCTCCATTTTAACTATAGGATCAAATATAAAATCCTATTTGGTATTCAGATTTTTTCAGAATCTGCCCTTTCCTTTCCCCCTCCCTTTACAGTTTTCTTGGACTAGACTTTTCACCATCACACATACACTGAAATACAGTGACAATGACCACTTTGCTGTTCCTTAAATAAGACTTTTCACATCTGACTCTGGGCACTTTTGCTGGCTGTCTACCACACTTGAAATGATCTCCTATCTCATCTCCTCTTCTTAACTTCCCTGTCTTCAAGTCTCAGATAAAGTCCCACTTATTGCAGGAAGCCTTTCCTACTTCTTAATCTTAATGCTATTCCTTTAAGTTTATCCCCAATTTATCAGATAGATAGATAGATATAATTCTTAGATAATCATTTAAACATGTTCTCTTATGTTAAACTATGAGTTCCTCAACATATTTTTTTCTTTTTTCCCCTTTAATATAACTCCTAGAACTTAGTAAGCCTGTAAAAATAATTCTTGACTGACTATACATGCTTCCCACTCAGACGAAAAAGTAAGAGACTTGTTTTATATTACCTTAACATTCGCCTTGTCTTACCTTCTCTAGACTTTTTCTATGGCAATTATATGAAAACTATCTTCTGCAAGCATAATACTATAGATTTCTTGTAGAATCAAAAAATTGCTGTGTAGCAATGGGAGCAGGTTTCCTCTAGAAGCAGTAGCACACTTTTAAATTGAATTATGCATGAATGGAAAATGTGAGATACATATTCCCACTCAAATGGTCATGAAGTTCTAGGAAAATGTCCAGAGATACTTCATTGTGTAAGTACTTGGAAAACTGCAATTTTGTTTGTTTGATTTTTTTTTTTTTTTTTTTTTGGAGAAGCATTTGTGATCAAATTACTTGCCCAGGATCACACAGCTGGTAAGTGTTAAGTACCTGACCCTAGACTTAAACTCAGATCCTTTTGACTCCAGGCCCAGTGCTCTTTTTAATGCATTATCTAGCTGCTCCTATAAGTAACATTTTCAGGGTTTGTTTTTGTTAGGCAATTAACGGTTAAGTGATTTATCCAGGGTCACTCATCTAATAAGTATTAAGTGTCTGAGATCTGAGTCAAGTCCTTCTGATTTCAGGGCCAGTGCTTTATCCATAGCATCATCTAACTGTCCCCCCTGGATGTGATTTTATTAATGATTTGTTGTACAATAAACTAAGGCAAAGAGTGAATCTTTGAACTCAAGTCATCTTTGATCTGTCTTTTAGGAATCTTTATCAAATTGACATTGCTGCCATTGTTTGACCATTATTTTCAAAGAAGACCGATAGCATCATAGGTGGATAAATAGATTTGTGCTTAAATTAGATCTGAGTGCATCAGAGATACACAAAATCCTCAGATTCAAACTCTCCTGCCTATTCATCAAAGTCCAGTGGCAAGAAAAAAGCCAAGTTACTAACAATGTCCTGGGAAGCAGTGGATAACATTGCCATCTTTTATATTTGAACTTAGTTCTAAGCATGTCATAGTGTTTGCTCCATCCATCTTTGTGATCACTGGAACAAATGGTTATTATCCCTCCATTCCAACCAGGGAAAGTCTTCACATGCTTGACATAGACATTCCCTTAAATCATTGACTGTTTTTGTGGTCCATCAATTACCCTCAGCCTGGTTTAACTCATCTGACTGGATATGGTCACTGCATATTCTATAGCTTCTTGGAGCCACAGGTAAGAACTGAATGCCAGATGGACACCAAAAGTGTATGAACAAGCCTGAAAACTTTTCAGTGAAAATACCCCTACTTTATAGACCAAAAACCTTCACAATTATCCTTAAAATTAAGCTTCCTTGAATGCTGCTGGAGACATAATTGGAATATACTGTTTTCCAAGCATTTTTTTCTTACTTCAGGAAAATTTTATTGTTGACTCTTAATTTAGAGCCAGACTGTGAGCTCATGTGCAGGGTGATCACATGATCATTCAGACACTTCAGCAGCATCCCCAGGTAGAACATGTAGCTTCAGTAATCAGGCTTTCCCCATGGTCAGATACCTCTTTAGCATCCAGAATGCAGTCTAGCTCACCTTGGACATCTTCTTCACAGTCTGCATGAATACACACAATATAAAACCATATTATCCTTGTGCTTTATCCTCCCCAATTAACTGGAATAGGGTGACACCAAGCACAGAGCAACATTTTTATGTTTGAAATATAAAACCAAGCACAGGTAAGATCAGAAGGTTCTTAGGTAGAGGCTTTATGACAGATAAAAGCCTCAACCTTGGAGACAAAGCTTTAGTTTAGTTGAGAGATGAAATTCATGGCACCACAGGCAAGGGGATGGCACCAAAGGATGATATCTTCTCCCAGATATTTGCAGATATATTAGCTGGTTTGGTGGACTACAGAAAAGCAAAGAGCAAGGAAGGGCAAGGGCAAGGAATAATCAAGACAGAGTATAACGGGTGACATATTCTATTCAAGTATTATTGAAACAAGAAATGGAGTCTGAGTGCCATGGTCTGGCCTCTATTTTTTTTAATATAGATATATTTTCCCAGGAAAAGCTCATGTGCCCATCAGGTGCTTCTCAGATTCATTTTTGTCTTTTTGGACTAAGAATACCATTTCCATAAGCATTTTATATTCTAATAATTTTCTCAAAAATTTTAATAAGAATTGATATCAAGATAGCTCTTTAAGATCTTCCAATTATTTACATAAATTATTCAATTTAAAAATAAAAAAAATAAATAAAACCTGCCATATATCCAAAGACATTGTGATTCTCAATTACTTATTGAGAAAATTAATGTCCAAGTGAGGTAATTTATGCATAGTATCACCTCTACTGTATTTTAGTGATAGGAATCGAATATAACTTATTCTGATAAAGTCCAGCACTCTATGCACTATTATTCTGTTTTTCTACTACCTCTACTGAAAGTCTCCTTGTTCCCCAGTATTCCTTACTTTGTCTATATTTTGATTAAACAATTTGACCCTCTCCCCCTTGATCTCAATTTTATTAATAATAATCATCATCTAATTAATTTCTGTGGTATCTTCTTACTTTATCATTTTATGATTGATTCATTCTAAGTGGAAACACATTGTATGATAACATTTAAAAATGCAAACAAATGAACGTCTACACACATTATGGATATGGGCTACCCTTGAGATTTCCCCAGTGGTCTAGAATATTTTCAGGATAGGAAACTCCCTTTAGAGGTTAAGGAAAGCTCTCTGTAATTTAGCTTTATATCACTCCCAAGAATATGGAACAGTTAAGTGTATTACTCATTGCAACACAGTCAGGATGTTAAATAGTGGGATTGGAACTCTGATCTGCCCTATTTTGAGGCTGGCCCTTATGCCACTTGTCTTTTTAAAAGATACATCCACATGCCCATGTGTGTGCGCACACACACACACACAAATACTGAAAAATAAATGAGAAAATTATTTTACAAAAGAGCAAAGTATTTTTGTTTATGTTAGCTAGTTAGTTCCTAAGAAAAAATAAAAAGTGTTTTGTTTTTTTTAAGCAACCATTTATAACAGAGCTAGCACTTATTTGAAAGCCATTGACATGGATTGTAATTGCCATCAAATTACATTCCAACAGTAGCTGAAAAAATTTGACCCAGTCTAAACACAATGAAGAGAGCAGGAAAGAGATGAAAATGTAGATTTTTAATCCAACTAGATTCCCTGCAATTGTTTTAGGTTTGAGCAATTTACTGTAAGGAGATCAACTAATCATAGAAATCATTACAAGAAAAAAAAAAGATATTTTAAAACCAATTCTAAAAAAATTGATAAAGGAAATTATGCAACTGATGACAGAAGGCTTGAGATTCATATTGCTTAAAGCATACATGCTCATTCATTCTGTGTAGCTGCCACCTTTTAATTGAGACATATGGGGAGTTTCTGATTGGGACACTTAATAGCCCTAACAGCTTGCTTTTCCAGAGAAATTCAATTACAGTAAATATAGCAGTAGTAGATACAGTTGCATTGGCATGCTACTTGAACGATTGGCATAGAAAGACTGAATTTTGTAAAATATAAACCTAATGAATTTCATTTTATATCTATGAAAAGACGTATTGCAACACTGGGAATAGGCATAAAAATAAATACTGTCATTAAGAGTGGTTAAAGTAAAATGGAAACTGACATCTTTACTGTATACAAACTTTCTCCCCCAATCACAAATTCTTATATTCATGGAAAGATATAATTGTGATTTACATACACACACAAACACATACATATACAAAATATACACATATTATATGTACCCACACACACAAGACAAATAGATATAGAGTTAGTATATTTCCCTTTTCAAATATTGGGTCATATTTTATAATATTTAAGCCAACTAGCAATGTATTGCTTGCAAAGCACTTTGAATACATCCTCTCATTTGATTTTTCACATACTTGAAGATAGCTGTCATGTTTTGAGAATGAGCCTCACCAAAAAAAAAAAAAATCAACTATTTGTTTGGAAGAAAATTTTAGGTGGTGACAAACAGGGAAGTTGACATTGTCCTTCTTAAATGAAGCCTTTCTCAAACAAACTTACCCAATTCAAGTATTCTCTTCTTCAAGATAACATTATTCTTCCCTACCACACTATCACTTCCTGAAAAAAAAAAAAAAAAGACAGCTAATAAAAGGTTATCTTTGAGAATGAGGCACCTTCACTTTTTACTTTGTATATCTAGTACTTATTATATTAGCTAATACACAGTAGCAATGTAAAATATTATTAATTGATTTTAATTCTTGAAAGTTTAATAAATTGGAATCAACAATTGGGAAAAATTTGGGAAAATAAGTCCAGGTTCTTGATGCTGTGTTGACTGTTGGTGCTAAGAAAGAAGTTAGGTATTATTATTTGCTGTGTGATTAATAGTATTTCAACATATACTTGGGAATTCAGAAATATTTGTAGCTAAACTTCACAGATTAAATGATCATCTATAACCAGGAAGAAAGTATTTAGTATAGCACCATTACTCTTTTTCATTGACTTTTTCTCATTAGTATTTTTATAAATATTTAGTATTACAAAAATAAAAATTAAATATTTAGTATTTTTATAAATATTTATCAAAATTAGGCATGATGTGATCACAGAAAGAGAAAAAAATCCTCATAATACTGGATGGAGATAACTTGTTAAAATCCATTGATAAGTATTTTAAGATTTTTGCATCACTATATATTAGGGAAAATGGTCTATAATTTTCTTACTCTATGTTGACCATATCTGGTGTAGGTATTAGCATCATTTCTGCATCATAAAAGGAATTTGATAGGATCCCTTCTTTCTCTATTTTTTGAAAGAGTTTGCATAATATTGGCATTAGTTTTTCCTTAGATGTTTGGCAGAATTCACATGTAAATACATCTAGTCCTGGAGATTTTTTCTTAGGGACTTGATTAATTGTTTAATTATTTTTTGTAAAATGGGACTATTAAAATTATTTCCTCCTCTGTTAATCTGGGCAATTTCTATTTTTGTAAGTATTCATCTACTTCATCTACATTATAAGATTTGTTTGCATACAGTTGAACAAAATAGATTTTAATTATTGCTTTAATTTCCTCAAAGTTCACCCTTTTCATTTTTCATACCAGCAATTTGATTTTCTTCTTTCCTTTTTTTCTATTCAAATTAACTAAAGTTTTATCCATTGTGTTTGTTTTTTCATAAAACCAACTCTTAGTTTTTATTACTAGTTTAATGATTTTCTTACTTTCAATATTATTATTTTATTTTATTTTCAGAATTTCAATTTGTGTATTTAATTGGGGGGTTTTAATTTGTTGTTTTTCTAGCCTTTTTTTAGTTTTTTAGTTTTTTTTTTTTAGTTAGTTTTGCTAATTCTTCTTACAGCTCTTGGTGCTTACATGTTTAATATTGATATTACTTCATTATCTTTGGTACCCTTTAGCAACCTTATCTTTTTTTTAATTAGATCTATTTTTGCTTTTGATTGATCTGAGATCAGTAACTCTACCCCTGATTTTTTTTTTAACTTCAGCTGAAGTTATGATTCTGGTCTATTTACCTTTAATATGTGTGTATCTCTCCACTTTAAATGTGTTTATTGTAAACTACATAATTATAGAAATCTGGTTTTTAATCCAGTTTGCTATCCACTTCCATTTTATGGGAGAATTCATCTCATCATCACATTCATAGTTAAAATTATAAATGCTGTATTTCTTACCATCTTATTTTCTCCATTATACTTTCCTCTTTCCTTTCCTTGTTTCCTTCTCCTAACCCACTTCCCACAGAAGCAAGTGTTTTGCTTATGACTATCACCTCCCTAAACTCCCTTTTACAGCCACTCCTCTTTTCTTATCCCTTTCCCCTTTTACTTCTCCCTTCTATTAGACTTTCCTTTCCTTTCCCCTTTCCTTTCCTACTCACCTATAGTGTGAGATAAGTTTCTCTGTGAGCTGAATCAGTCTGATATTCTCTTTTTGAGAAAATCTGATGAAAATAAGGTTTCACATATTGGTCATCCTCTTTTCTTCTTTCCCTCAATTTTAATAGTTCTTTTTTTGCTTCTTTGTGAGATGTAATTTATGGCATCACAATAAAATCAAATTATATCTACATTTTCTAAGTATGTCCATATCAGACATACAGTTTTCAAGAGGTAAACATATCATTCTATATAGGATGCAAACTCTTTAACTTTTAAAATAAAGTTGTTGTTTTTTTTTTCCTTTCCTTTTTACCATTTTATGCTTCAAATGAGTTCTGTATTTGAAGATCAAATTTTCTGTTTAGATCTGTTTTTTTTCCTACCATAAATAAATAAAATTCACCTGATTCATTTAATGTCCATATTTTCCCCTGAAATATAATGCTTAATTTTGCTGGATAGCTCATTTTTGGCTGCAATATAAGTTAATTTGTCTGGAATTTCAGATTGCAGGCCCTTCAGTCCTTTAAAGAAGCTGCTAGATCCCAGATAATCTGGATAGCTGATCTTTGATATTTGAATTGTTTCTTTCTGGCTGCTTGTAATATTCTCTCCTTAATTTGATAATTCTGAAATTTAGTTATGATATTACTTGGAGTTTTCATTTTGGGTCTCTTTTAGGAGATGATCAGTGAATTCTTTCAATGGCTATTTTACACTCTGGTTTTAGGACATCAGAGCAGTTTTTCTTGTGATTTCCTGAAAGATGATCTCTAGGCTCTTTTTGTTCATTATGGCCTTTAGGACATCCAATAATTATTAGCTTATGTGCTCCACTTCTCTTTTTCCAGGCAGTTGTTTTTCCAAAGAGTTATTTTATATTTTCTTCTTTTTTTCACTTTTTTGGTTTTGTTTGACTGATTCTTGAATTCTCATTTAGCATTCACTTCTATTTGTTCAATTTAAATTTTAGTGAATTATTTACTTCTGTTAAAATTTTCATCTCCATTTGTGATTTGGCCAATTGAACTTTTCAAAGTTTTGATTTGTTCATTGGATTTTCTGTCCATTTCACAAATTCTGTTTTTCAATAATTTGATTTCTTTTTCCATTTTGTCAAATCTATTTTATAAGAAGTTATATGCTTTTTCTATTTCTCTAAATCTATTTTTACTCAGATATATTTTTTCCTTTTCCAAACTCTCCTGCAAAATTCTCAATTAATTTCCCCATTTCTCAGCAAATTAACATGACATCCAAAAAAGTATTTAATTATATATCTTTATTAATGAAAGTGCAATGTCCATGAGGTTCTCCCTCTATATATTGTCAAGATAGGAATATTTAACTTTAGGAAAGGCTGAAGTGTATCTAGAATAATTAGATAAGAGGGGTAAACTTATTCAAAAAATGCATGACAGATTTTTGTTCTTGTTGATGTCATTGCTCTTGTTGTCATTGTCATTGCTGTCATTTTCAAGGTTTTTTTTTTTTTTTTAATCATCAGGGACAGCTAAGTAGTGCATCATATAGAATCATGAATAAATAAGGAAGAAGATCTGAATTGTCATCTGACCTTAGATGCTTACTAATTACTTATTGGTCAGTCTGCCTGAGTTTCTCTTATCTTTAGTTTGAGATTTTAAAAAAAAAGTATACTTACATTAAAATATATCTATGTGAATAAAGATGAGATGCTATTTACAAAACTTTTATCACAATGTCTTATAATAACAAATGTTAATTAAAATTATATCACCACAACATGGTAGCATACCAAACTTCAGACTAAATGACTTGGCTGTAGACATGCAATAGTGAGATTCTGACTTAGGATTAGAATTCAGTTCCATTCAAACTTTATATTGGGTGCTTTTATCACTATATCACATATGAGTGGTGGTGGATGTATTTCAAACTGCTTAGTCTAAGAAATAGAAGTGATAGGAACAGGAAAACTGAATTGATGCATATAGAACACTCTTATCTAAATTGATTGTGATTGACATGAAGTTTAAGGCATTCAACATACAATCATAAGAAAATATAAAATAATTTAAGAACAGAGAATTCTAGAACAGGGGAGAAACTCTATAGATTTTGTGAAAAAAAAAAAAGAATTAATAATATGATCCTCCAGTGTTTTCCTTTAGACCATGTGAAATTCAAGATAATAAACTTATTTATTTTGGTACTTAAATCTATGTAGCAATAGGAAGTTGAATACAGGAATATTGCTGTTTGTTCTAAGAAAAACAAAAACAAAAAGAAATTCCTAACAATTAAATCTGTCTCCACATGAAAGAGTATTCATAATAAGTCAGGAATGATTTTTCTATCCCAGACAACATTAAGAAGAGAGTGTGTAATTCCTGCTCTAGATTTTTATCTATACTGTATGATCCAATGGTTTCTTCTAGGAATAAGCATCAAGGATTCTAGTTAAATATTCATATCTTGGATTTTGTCATTAATGATATGCTATACTAAGGACTTTTGGAATATAAACAGTTATATTGGGAATATCACCTTAATTAATCATTAATTAATGAAGAAAATATGCCAGTTCTCATGATTTCTCCATGACTATTCTGATATCAATAATAATGGTAACCTTTCAATTTTTTTTCTACCATATTCTTATGCATCTCAAATACAGTAACTTTGTACTATTTATGTTATATTTGAATCAATCCTACAAATACTGATTAAGTACCCACTATATATAAAATAATATACCATTTATATTGCAGTATACAAATAAATATGTAATCTTTTTTAATATAATAGAGCTAAAAATCACATTTTAAATGATACATATTTATGAATGTGTTAGAAGGAAAAGACAATTAACAGTTAAATACAATCCACACAATGACAGCAAAATATTCCATGTTTCTGTGTGCTTGTGTGATGTAGTCTCAGTTTAAAAGTCTCACAGAATTTCTGAAAACTCATTTCCTTTTAGAATATTTAATTACTGTTGGAAATACAGATGGATGGCTAAATTACATTACCCTGCTGCCATATCCTTCTATAACATAATTTATTAAAAACAAATACATTCTATTGGATTATCATCTCTCTGGTCCTATGGGAATTTCTATAAAAATATCAAACATTAATTAAAGGTAGACAAATTATTTTATTAGGGTATGCACAACTCACTAGTTAGTGTACTGCCTTTGGCTATGGATATATGAAAAAGAAGCTGATCTTTATTCTCTTCTTACCAATTGCTCATTAGGCTTCATGAGTAAATGAAGTATGCTAATAAGTCACACAATATATGTCTCCTGTAACATTTATATTGTGAATGTTTTATGTTAAATTAAAAAAAAAAAACATAGATGCATAGATAGACTATGCATTCAGACTTCCTCTGAAGCTGGATAATGGATGGCCAATTCCTATTCCTAATACATACTTTCAGTGTTAACCTGCATAAGTAATTTCATATCTCAGTGTTTAAAATCTAATCCTATAGAATGAATGCAGAAACTAGGCAATGACCAATATCTCACATCATGTACCACAATAAAATCAAAATGTGCAAATGATTTAGGCAAGAAGGCTATTATAAGCAAATTAGAAGAGAAAGATTAGTTCACCTGTCATATCTATGGGAGGAAAGAAAGAATTTATGAACAAACATGAAATGGAGAGCCTTATGAAATGCAAAATGAATGATTTTGATTTTATTAAATTAAAAAGTTTTAAACAAGAAAGTAAAGGCAACCAAGATTGGAATGGAAACAGAAAACTGGGAAATATTTTTTATAGCCAGTATTTCTGACAAAGGCCTCATTTCTAAATATATAGAGAGATTAGAGTCTAATTTATAAGAATATGAGTCATTTCACAATTAATAAATGATAATAGAATATAAACAAATACTTTTCAGATGAAGAAATAAAAACTATCTATAATCATATGAACAAATTAATCTAAATCACTATAGATGGGAGAAATGCAAATTAAATTATTTCTACAATACTACTTCACACATATAAAATTGCCCAATATGACAGAAAAAGAAACTGATATATTTTGGAGAAGATATGGGAAAATTGATGTATTGATGTAGTTATAAACTGGTCCAACCATTCTGTAGCAATTTGGAATTATGCTCAAAGTTATCAAACTTCCCATATCCTTTGTTTCAGCAAAAACACTACTAGTTCTGTATCCCAGAAATCATTAAAAGGAAGAAGTACACACATGACAAAAATGTTTATAGAAACTCTCTTTGTGATGACAAAATATTGGAAATTGATGAAATACCTATCAATTGGGAAATAGCTGAACAAATTGTAGTGTGCTATTGGTCTATTAAAAATGATGAGCAGGCAGATTTTTGGAAGAAAACCTAGAAAGACATATATGAAGTCATGCTGAATAAAATGAGCAAAACCAGAAGATCATTGTACACAGTAACAACAATATTCTATAGATGATCAACTAAGTAAAAATAGAATGGATATCAATTGTGTATTATGTATATTAATATAATATGAAGAGATCTTTTATATAAATGGTGATGGATGACAGAGTGAGTGCTACATTTGCACTCTAACAATATGGAAAAACCATGAAAATTGCTGGGTCTGGAGGCAGGAATAATTATGTTCAAATTAAGCCTCAGACACCTACTAGCTGCAAGACCCTGGAAAAGTACTTCCTCACCCTCAGTTTTTTCATCTGCAAGACCATAATAATAATAAAAACTACTCTGTTTGAGGATCAAATGAGGTCATATTTCTAAAATACTTAGCAGTGTCTCACATAAAGTCAGTGTTTAATTAATGCTTTTCCCTTTATTGCTTCTTTCCTCCTTTCCATCATCATGATCATGACCATGATCATGTCTATAATGCATTATGTTTTGCCAAGTGCTGCCCACATATCATTTTATTTGATAACACTAGTCAAGGTAAGAAAACTATGCCTGCTTGAACTTGGATGACAGCAATGGGAATTGGAACAAAAGGAGAAATTGTCAAACACCAAATATTATTGACTACTCCATGCTACCTTTCTGATGTAAAGAATTTTCCAATCATGTGACATGATTTAATCAATCACTCAAACAATAACAAGAAACATCTATTAAACACACACATGCACACACACATGCAAATGAAACAACTCAAATATGAGTTTGCACATGAATATAAACTGGATAATTAAAATGTACTTATATGTGTATATGGAAAATAAATATCAAAAAACTGAGGTGTGGGCAATTGTAGTTGGAACTATCTGGAAAGGCTTCATGAAGAAATAGATTCTGAGTCTTTCAAAAGACAAGATTCCAAAAAAGATGAATGAAATGTATATATCACATTTTCTTAGTTCTAGCTAATAAACTTTCTATATGGTAATTGAATCATCATGGAAGAACTGTTTCTATAAAAACCTAGGGAAATTTACCCTATTCAGCAAAAACAGGGAAAAATGTAATGCATATAAACATCAAAATAAGCAAATTGGAATTCCTAAAATTTTCATACTTAAAATAGTTCTGGAACTATAAAACCAGTTTATGAAAATTCTAGGATGGAATATGCAAAATCTGAAGGACATCTATTCACTGAAGATGTTTCCTGAAACTTTCTTTTCAACATTGTTACACTAGTAATGAACACCTCCTAAATGTCTATATGGTTGAAAATCCAACTGTGGTTAGATATGGGAAATTATATATCTCTTTCAATAATTTTATCCATTGAATACTTATTCATGAGATTCTGAATCCATGTTAATCACATGGGAACAAACATGAGGTAGGAAAAGTTTCATTGATAAATAAATGTTTGTTTTGGCATCAATAACTTGGCACTAGTTTTACAAATCTGGTTTTTGTTATTTTGGTGGAGAACACTTGTCATTTCATTGATATACAACCCATATAGACCTACTAATGTCAAACTAAACAAACAAAACCCTACATTTTAGGGCATTTAAGTGAAAAACTTCCTTTACATTCAACTTGCTAATAATTTCTAGTCTCACAAAATATCTTGGGATCACTCAGAAGTTAAATGCCATGCCCATAATCACTCAATCTACATTAATTGGCGACAGAATTTAATTTATTTCTACATTACTTCAAAGTAGTTCTTTTATATACTATATCTACTTGCACCTCTTCATGATTTTAAAAGTTTGGTTATAGTTATATTTTAATTTAGAAAATTATGAAAATATTTTAATCAATGAAATTTGTTTTCTTTAGATATTAAAATTGAGGAGGATTCCGGGAAGATGGTACAGGACGTCAGAAATTGTCAAGCTCCTCAGACTTCCCTCACAAACAGAATAAATTTGTGCCTCAGGGTAAACATAGATTGGTGAAAAAACAAACAAAAAAGAATTGGAGCAGATAGAGATCCTCTCGGCACAAATAATTCAAGAAAAGTATCCTGGAGTGATAGAATATGAGAGGGAAATAGTAATAGAAAAATCCACTGATCACCACCTCAAAGAGATTCTTTGTGGAAAACATATAAGAATGTTATTGCCAAATTTTGAAACCCCCATATCAAAGAGAAAATTTTGCATGGAATAAACAAAAAATTCAAATATGCTGGAGCTACAATTAAAAGTTATAGCATTTATCACCAGCCATAGTAAAAATACAACAGGTCCTGGAATAACATGTATATCAACAATCGAAACAACTGAGTCTCTGACCAAAACTATCATATCCAGTAAAATATCCATAACTGAATAAATAAAAAATAGACAGTCAACAAATTTGCATATTTTCAGGATTTTGTCTTAAACAAACCCAACTTAATATAAAATTTAACATGGAAGAGTCCACAGCAAAGATTACTTTCAAAAAACTCAACATGGACAATTGTTTTGTGTTTTTCACATGAAACTGCATCCCATATTTCAAGATTTAAAAATTTGGGCAGTTCAAAAGAAAGATCGGAGCAGAGTTGAGTATGACTTGATTCTAAAAAAGCAAAACCGTCTAGGGAAAGGCAAAATAGTAATTATGTTATATAAATGAGAAGAGGAAGAATTGACATAGAGGCATTAGAATGGGGAGGAGGTCTCATGGTTGTAAAAATTTACTTATATTAGGAATGGGTTAAATAGGGAACAATATAGAGAGACAGGCAGAGATGCACACATGCAAACACACACACAAATTGGAAGAGTAATCTTTAAAAAAAAAGGTATTTGGAATAAGATAAGGTGGCACATAAACAATATATGGATTTATCACACTGAAACATGGTGTAGATTATTGGAAAGGGGATAAAGAGGGGAGAAAAGATGGCATAGAATAAGGTGGAGTAAAGAAGAGTGTTTAGATTAATAGGAGTGCAATTGTGTAAATTCAAAAAGAAATTTAAAAAATTAGTCTTGACAAAATTGAAATCAAAATATGGCCTTTAATAATATATGACTCAATTACATTTTGATCAATAAATGTCACCACATTTGGTTGAGAAAACTTTATTTCAAGGTAGTTTTCAATACAAATTTTCATGATTTATGTATTTATTTATTTTATATATGTATGATTGAGAGAACAGTGAACAAATGACATAATCTACATATGACCTGAAGAAATATTACTCAGTGTATATTATCCAGTGATGGTGAGGGCCATAGGGATTTACATGAGTATGTTAATACCACACTTGCTATAATGCTAGGGCATTGCCCATAGAAAAAGGAAATTATACACAAAAACTATGTACTTATGCTAGACAAACAAGTTAATAAAGCAATGTGAACTGACCATGAAGGGGGAAACCCCAGAAACAAAATTTTGTTTTGCAAAAATAGTTATGGGATGGTTGTTCTATCACATTGTGCTTATGTTCACAATTCTCTCCTGATTTCAGAGAAGGAAAGCACCTGTCTTTAGGCAAATCTATAAATTGTTTTTTTTTTTTCCTATGAAGCATCATCTTTCATTTTTTTCATTTTTATTTCCTTATTTCATGTTGCATAATACATTTTTTCATAAATATATTTCTTAAGCATTTGACAATGTACTGAGTTATTTTTGGAGATTTATCTATGAATAAAAATCAATCTAAATCATTTAAATATTTATTCTATATGGTTTTAGATGACTACTGAAATCATATTAGAACATGATTTCCTTTGCTAGTTCTGGTTAATTCAAATTCAATTGACAAGAAACTTTGTTTCTATATATTTTTTCTCTTCCACAGGAAAAAAAAGGAAAAAAAAATGTGAAGTAAGGATCTCTTTTATTAATTCTTTATTTAATGAAATTTAATTCATCAAGTTTTTATTAAGCTTAATTTTTTTCTCGTCCATCTATAGAGCTGACACTGTCTTGGACTCATGCAGTACTAAACAACATAAGTAAGAGCATTTATACAAAAAATAAGATCATGCTAAGGAGAGGCTTCTGGGAAGATGAAAGAGTATGTGAGAAAACTTCAAGCTTTCCAGATTTTCCCCACAAAGGAGATAAGTATGTACTTCAAGGCAAATGTAGAACAATAAAAAATATAAACTGGGGCAGAATATTGATCCTCCTGGAACTACCAAAAAAATCTGAAGAAAGATACCAGGTTGGATGTTTGGCTCCTGGGAGGTATAAAGACCTCCAGGCTAATTCTCTTGAAAGAGCAAGCTTCAGAGACCAGATGATTGGGACACAGCCTGGTCCCTAGTCATAAGAATTTTCACCTACCAGACAGCATAGGGAGTTGATTGTCTCAGTTGCAAAACATTGAGGGAACCTCTGCTGATAAGGAAAACCAGTTTCAGCTCTGCTATCCAGAAGCTACCCTTAGTGAGAACAATAAGCACAAACCTCTGAGAGTAGAAGCAGTGGAGCAAGGATATTGCTATTTTGAGGGCACTTACAGGAGAGCAGGCCTGGACTTATGAAGGATGACTATCCATCTTCAGAGTAACATAGAAAAACAAGTATAATATAGCCTTACACATATGTACATATAAATATATAGATATAGATATAGTTGTATGATTATAAATATGTATGCAGAGGTATGTGTATATATGTATACTTTGTGTATATGATTATATTGTGTACATATACATGTATGTTAATATATGTATTTATATGTGTGAATACTTGGGCATGCACAAACACACACACATATATGTGTATATATGCATATATATATATATATACGCACACACATATCTCCATGTATAAATATATCTATGATTAATTGTAGCCTTCTTGAGTGAAGTAGTGGGGAGAGGAAAGGGGAAAAAGAATATAGCAGAAAGCGCACAGCAGAAGACTAAAGAAAACTGACAAGAAAGCAAAGATTGACAGCTCTGAACATAATGTGGAGCTTCCTTGAAATGGAAATTTATTGGTTCATATTTTGAATCCTCTTTTATTTTCTATTATGCAAATTGTAACACCTTTTTTTTTTTTCTATTTGTATTTATTTTAAATTATATAATTAAATAAAAACTAGTTTGGCTCAGCACAGAATTGATGGGTTTTAGAATGTGAAGAAAAATCAAAGTTCATCTAGTCTAAGATGTATGAGTCCTTGTTGATTAGAAGATAATGACTTCGTGAATCATATTGCATTGAGATTTCCCTTGTGGAAAATGGTAAACATAGGAAATTCAAAATTTCCAAAGGGACATCAGGATTCATATTAATCATCTTAAACACAAAAGAGAATATTGCTTCCTTTCCATCAAACAAGTGGTTATCCAGACTTTGTTTAAAAACTTGCAGGGAAAAGGAAATCATTACCTCATCATCCATATCAATCCATTTCATTTCAGGATATTTCTAACTATTAGGAAGACTTTTTCTTACTTCAGTCCTAATATACTTATCTGCAACTTCCATCTATAGCTTCCAGATCTTTTCTCTGAGGCCAAGCTAAACAAATCTAATATCCTTTTCAAGGAACTTGATAAAAGTTATTTTGAACCACTCATTGCTTTCTCTCCTTCATAATAAAAATCTGTAGTTCTTGAAATTGATCTTGAGCTATTCACTCTTTAGAGCATTGCCAAATCTACACATGATAAACATGTGTAACCTGTTTTATGGTGAAAAGTTGTTCACATGTTTTAGTCCTTATATATCTAGTTTACTATCCAACAGAGATCAAATCCACAATTTAATCAGTTTACTAACTTTTGGGGAAAAAACATTTATATAAATTTTAATTTATGAAATAAAACAAGCTTTTCCATAAAATATTATAATTTTAAAAAGATGATTACACATGAAATTGTAAATTTATTAAAGTTATCATGTAAATTTATTTTTTTTTTTCATTTTCTCCTCTCCTCTAGAGATGACTACAATTGGACACAAGTTTGTAGATAGATAAACACATAGATGTATATGTGCATGCACACATATGAAAAATCATTCACATCTATTTATCAGTTGTTTATTGGGACATAGCATCTTTTTTCGCATATCCTTTCTATTTAATTTTGGTATTCACAATAATGAAAATAGCATTCAGTCAAAGTTGATTTTAAAACAATATTGCTACTATTGTGTACAATATTTTCTTGTTTCTATTCATTTACATGCTCATCTATTCATATATTTTTAAGATAGTCAATCTCATAATTTCTTACAATATAGTAATATTTCATCACTGTTATATACCACTACTTGTTCAGCCACTGCCCAATTAATGAGAACCCTGTCATTAATGTTAAAAAATATTTTTTAAATTGTATTTTGATTTTAACAGACATCAAGTAAGATTAGAAACTCCATATACAAAGAACATTAAAAAAAAATAAAAATACAACCATTCATATAGATGCTTACAATTATTTATTATTTATTTGCTTCTTAAATATTTTATTTTCTTTGTCCCTCACCCTCTTTTTTTACACAGAAGAATGGTGTAGTGAAAAAAAGAAAGTACTCAGCCTTATGATTTATGATACAGTTTGCTTCTACTTTCATGATCTTTGCTCTTTCTCTTTCCTAAATGATGATCACAAATTTGTACTCTTTCTTTTTTTTCCTGTTACCACATCATTAACATTCCTCTCTCTAAGTTTGTAGTTTATTTTGCTTATGAATAATAAGGTTGCTCATTACCACCATATTTATTCAACATTGTACAAGAAATTTTGACTTTAGCAATAAGAAAAGAAAAAGAAATTAAAGGAATTAGAAGTAGCAATGAGGAAATAAAATGATCATCTTTGCAGATGATATAATGATAAACTTAGAGAATCCTAGAAAATATCCATAAACCTACTGGAAATAATTCAGAGCTTTAACAAAGTTGCAAAACAGAAAATAAATCCACAGGAATCTTCAGCATTTCAATAAATTACTGACAAAGCCCATCAGAAAGAAATAAAAAGAGAAATTCCATTTAAAATTACTGTAGACAAAATAAAATAATTGGAAGTCTACCTGCCAAGACAAACCCAAGAACTATACAAACACAATTACAAAACATTTCTCACATATATTCAGATTTTAAAAATTGGAAAAATATCAATTGCTCATGGGTAGGCAGAAATATATAGTAAAGATGATAATTCTGCCTAAATTGGTCTACTTTTTTCAGTGCCATACCAAACTGCCAAAAATCTTTTATATAATCAGGAAAAAATAATAACAAAATTCATCTTGAAGAACAAAAAAATCAAGAAAAAATACAGAAGATTGTGACTTAATAGTATCAAATCTAAAACTGTATTATAAAGCAGTTATTAAAATCATTTGGTAGCGGCTAAGGAAATAGAGTAGTGGATGAGTAGAATAGCTTAGATGCACACAACACAACACTATAACAATCTAGTATTTGATAAACCCCCAAACTCCAGCTTCTGGAATAAGAACTCACTATTTGATAAAAATTTCTGGGGAAATTGCCAAATATTATATCAGAAACAGCATAGCCCTACATCTCACATCCCATACCAAAATAAGGTCAAAATGAATGCATGATTTAGGTGTAAAGAATTAAACTATTTAGGAGAACAAGGAATAATTTACCTATCAGATCTTTGGAATAGAATATAATTTTTGACAAAAGAAGAACTAGAAAACAGTATGAAAGCCAAAATGGACAAGTTTCACTACATTAAATTAAAACATTTTTGGACAAACAAAACCAATAGAAACAACATTAAAAGGGAAGTACAAAGCTGGGGAAATATCTTTATTGCCAATGTTTCTGAGAAAGGTCTCATTTCTAAAATACATAAAAAACTGTGTCAAATTTGAAAGAATGCAAGTCATTCCTCAATTGATAAATGGTCAATGAACAGATATTTTTTAAAAGGTGTTTATTTTCAAAACATATACACAGATAATTTTTCAACATTTGAGCCTTACATAGCCTTGTGTTTCAGATTTTCCCCTCTTTCCTTGCACCCCCTTCTCTAGATGGCAAATAATCCAATATACATTATACATATTATACATATATATATATATATATATATATATATATATATAAAATGCAATACATGAAAATATATATATATATACATAAGTATATCCATATGTAATTATCTTGTTGCACAAGAAAAATCAGATAAAAAAGGAAAGAAAATGAATAAGAAAATAAAACGCAAGCAAATGAAAAGAGTGAGAATGTTATGTGATGATGCACACTCAATACCCACAGTCCTCTCTCTGGGTATAAATGGCTCTCTCCATCACAAGATCATTGGAACTGGGCCTCAATCATCTCATTGTTGGAAAGAATCACATTCATCACAATTGATCGTCATATAACATTGATGAGTAGTGTACAATGATCTCCTGGTTTTGATCATTTTACTTAGCATCAGTTCATGTAAGTCTCTCCAAACCTCTCTGAAATCATCCTGCTGGTCTTTTCTTACAGAACAATAGTATATCATAGCATTCATAGACCATAACTTATTCAGCCATTCTCCAATTGATGGGCATCCACTCAGTTTCCAGTTTCTTGCCACCACAAAAAGGGCTGCCACAAACATTTTGCACATGTGGGTTCCTTTCCCTCCTTTAGGAACTCTTTGGCAACAGGCCCAATAGAAAAACTGTTGAAACAAAGGATATGCATAGTTTGATAACACTTTGAGCACAGTTCCAAATTGCTCTGCAGATGAACAGAAAATTTTAAGATGATGAAATTAAAACCATCTGTAATCATATAAAAATGCTCTAAGTCACTAGTGATTAGAGAAATGTAAATTAAAACAACTCTGAGATTGGCTTCTCAAATCATACCTCTCAGATTAGCCAAGATGACAGGAAAAGATAATGATAAATGTTGGGAAAGTGGGACACTAATGAATTGTTGATGGAGTTGTGAAAAGATTGGCTTTTGGGTAGTCCATTAATTTTTTTTTTCTAATTATCTCCCCTGGATGTCTTTTCTAGATCAATTGTTTTTCCACTGAGATATTTCCCACTATCTTCTATTTTTATCATTATTTTGACTTTGCTTTATTATCTCTTGATTTTTCATAAAGTCATTAGATTCATTTTAATTTTTAAGTAGTCATTTCATTCAATTAACATTTTTGGTTTTCTTTTCCATTTGGCCAATTCTATTTTTAAGTACTTGTTTGTGGTTTTATTCTTCAGTGAATTTTTGTACATCAGCATTCTTCTCCTTATTGGATTTTTAAATTTCCTTTACCATTTGATCTAATTTGTTTTTTAAGGTCTTCCTTTCTTCAATATTTTTAAGTCTTTTTTGTCAATGTTAACATATTTTTCATGAGTTTCTTTTATCATCCTCATTTCTCATTATTCTACTTCTCTTATTTAATTTTCAAAATGCTCATTAAGTTGTTCTATGGCATTATATCAGCTAATATATTTTGAAGGTTTTGGATATAAGAGCTTTGATTTTGTTACCTTCTTCTGAATTTGCCCTTTGATCTTAGTTGTCACTGTAGTAACTTTCTCAGTTCAGATTTTTTTATTTTCTATTGCATGTTCATTATTCCAATGCATTTCTTGATTTTTTTAACTCAGTTAAAGTAGAATTCTGCTACCAAAGTGAAACACATATTATTCCAAGTTTCAGTGGTTTTGTGCAGTCTGATTCAGAAATGCTCATTAGAACTTGTAAGTTTTCAGTTCTTTCAATATGGCATGATCTACGGAGAGGTGAGCTTACTCGTCTCCTGGCCTGTGCTGTGGTCCATGAATGACCAGAAGCACTTTGGCCAAGGTCCCTGTTCCATTGGTGCCAAAAGCTCTCCTATGCTAGTTTTCCTCATTCTGGGATTCTCACCCAGACCTGCAACCTAAATCCAAGTATGGGACAAGTAACAGAGAGATGACTCAGTGCTAGTCAAGAGATCTCAATGATATCCTTCTAATCATTGTTATACCCCTTTCTGCTAGAAAGAGCTGAACTTCCTGCTGATTCCATGGTTCCCAAAGCCTGCTTGTGGGTTGCTTGGTCTGGATCTATGCTGACAAGCCGTACATTGGCTTGTGTTTTATTCTCACCCAGGTGTGACAGACCTTCTAAATTCTGAGGCTTCTAAGGTTGAGACTTCTAAGACTGAATTTCTAAGTTACCTTTAGTTGGAAAATTATTTTACTGTGTCCTTTACTGAGTTCTCATATTCCAGGAATTGCTTATGTTTATTGTTTAAAGATGTTCAAAGCGGTTTTTGGGGGAGAAGAGCTTAATTGAATGACTACTTTCTTCACCACTTTACCAGTTATTTTCAGTGGCAGATAAGTAACATTTTCAATATTTTCATTTTGCAATGATATAACTATGTTTATCTATGACTAAACTTATCCCTCCCTACTATTGCACAAAGGTGCAGATAATGGTTTCTATTGTTCAATGCAAGTCTTTTGAAAAGGTTTTCCTGAATATACAGACATTTCCTTTGTCTACAATCCTTTGTTTTCTAAGTATAACTGCTTCAAGAACTGCTGTTACAAAATATATTGATATGAAAGAATGGAGACTTGAAAATCTATGTAAACTCAATGTCATTGAAAAAATACAATTCTTCAAGCAATATTAAAATTATCTAAAAGTTGGAATTCTATATACCAACAATTTATCGATTTAATTCTCCTGGTTTTTGTAATGGGTTTAAAAAATCAGATTTGTGCAATAATGTTGATTTGTTCACCATAAATATTCTTGTAACTGGACTAGTGGGAAGGAGTTAGGGATAGAAGAAAGAAGGGAATAGAAAACAATTCAAAATGTAAGTGAAATAAATAACCAAAACTAATATGATATTAAAACTCAAATATGAGAAAGGAATTAGAGAGGAAGGAAGAGTTGTTAATTATACAAATGTCTACACAATCAAGGTTCCCTTTTTATCTGCAGATACTTCTTTTTATGCTAGTCATCCATGATCAAAATTGTATTTCCTATTTTTTTTTACCAGTAGATGTTAAATATATTAAAATATAAATTAGATACACAATAAGTATATATGACCAAAACGTTATTTTGCTGTACAAAAAGAATCAGACTCTGAAATATTGTACAATTAGCTTGTGAAGGAAATCAAAAATGCAGGTGTGCATAAATATAGGGATTGGGAATTCATGTAATGGTTTTTAGTCATCTCCCAGAGTTCTTTTTCTGGGCATAGCTGGTTCAGTTCATTACTGCTCCATTGGAAATGATTTGGTTGATCTCGTTGCTGAGGATGGCCTGGTCCATCAGAACTGGTCATCATATAGTATTGTTGTTGAAGTATATAATGATCTCCTGGTCCTGCTCATTTCACTCAGCATCAGTTCGTGTAAGTCTCTCCAGGCCTTTCTGAAATCATCCTGTTGGTTATTTCTTACAGAACAGTAATATTCCATAATATTCATATACCATAATTTATTCAGCCATTCTCCAACTGATGGACATCCATTCAGTTTCCAGTTTTTAGCCACTACAAAAAGGGCTGCCACAAACATACGTGCACATACAGGTCCCTTTCCCTTCTTTATAATCTCTTTGGGATATAAGCCCAGTAGTAACACTGCTGGATCAAAGGGTATGCACAGTTTGATGACTTTTTGAGCATAGTTCCAAACTACTCTCCAAAATGGTTGGATTCGTTCACAACTCCACCAATAATTCATCAATGTCCCAGTTTTCCCACATCCCCTCCAACAATCATCATTATTTTTTCCTGTCATCTTAGCCAATCTGACAGGTGTGTAGTGGTATCTTAGAGTTGTCTTAATTTGCATTTCTCTTTTTAATAATGACTTGGAGCATCTTTTCATATGACTAGAAATAGTTTCAATTTCTTCATCTGAGAATTGTCTGTTCATATCCTTTGACCATTTTTCAATTGGAGAATGGCTTGATTTTTTATAAATTAGAGTTAATTCTCTATATATTTTGGAAATGAGGCCTTTATCAGAACCTTTGACTGTAAAAATATTTTCCCAGTTTATTGCTTCCCTTCTAATCTTGTCTGCATTAGTTTGGTTTGTACAAAAACTTTTCAGTTTGGTATAATCGAAATTTTCTATTTTGTGATCAGTAATGATCTCTAGTTCTGCTTTGGTCATAAAGACCTTCCCCTTCCACAGGTCTGAGAGGTAAACTATCCTGTGTTCCTCTAATTTATTAATAATTTCATTCTTTATGCCTAGGTCATGAACCCATTTTGACCTTATCTTGGTATACGGCGTTAAGTATGGATCAATGCCTAGTTTCTGCCATATTAGTTTCCAATTTTCCCAGCAATTTTTATCAAACAGTAAGTTCTTATCCCAAAAGCTGGGATCTTTGGGTTTGTCAAAGACTAGGTTGCTATATTTGTTGACTGTTTTATCCCTTGAACCTAATCTATTCCACTGATCAACTAATCTATTCCTTAGCCAATACCAAATAGTTTTGGTAACTGCTGCTCTATAATATAATTTTAGATCTGGTACAGCTAAGCCACCTTCATTTGATTTTTTTTTTCATTAATTCCCTTAAATTCTTGACCTTTTGTTTTTCCATATGAACTTTGTTGTTATTTTTTCTAGGTCATTAAAATAGTTTTTTGGGACTCTGATTGGTATAGCGCTAAATAAATAGATTAGTTTAGGTAATATTGTCTTCTTTATTATATTTGCTCGCCCTATCCAAGAGCATTTAATATTTTTCCAATTGGTTAGATCAGACTTAATTTGTGTGAAAAGTGGTCTGTAATTTTGCTGCAGTGGACTAAGAGACTGAAGCTAACTAGATCATTTAATAAATGTGTTATTTGGGCCCCATCACTTACTACTTAGATCACTTGTAATTCCTATACCACAAAGATTACTAGGAGGAATTCAATTACACTCAAGAGAAGAGAAAATGTCAAATTGATTGTTTTAATGATAGGTAAAGATAAAAACCGGAAAGGATAGGAGATGGAAATAATAGAGATAAAATGTAAATTGTTGGTGTAGATATTTTTTCAGAGGAGAAATAGGACTATATTTGACATGTATTTCTATAATTTTACTTCCCTACCATGGCAGAGAAATACAGTATTGCAGGGCAAACTAAAAAAATGATTATCATGGAAAATATTACCAAAAACAAATTAGAAAGGAAACAATATATTTCATTTGCTATGGGGCTGTTGTTTGCTTTCTCTTGAAGTTTGTTTGAGATAGCCTACACATCTCTGATTTGGACTAGTCTGGTTTTTTGTAATACCTTCTTCATATTTGAACTATTGTGAAGTCTATTTCTATAATATCCTATACAAATGTACATAGTTTAATTTTTTTAAATAAATATGTGTGGGCAACAACAAGATTATACTATGATCATTCTGATGGACATGGATCTCTTCAAAAATGAGATGATTCAAACCAGTTCCAGTTGTTCTTTGATGAAGAGAGCCATCTACACCCTGAGAGAGGACTGTGGGAATTGAATGTGGTTCACAACATAGCATTTTTACTTTTTTTTTCTTCCTTGTCTTTATTTTGCTTTCTTTTTTTTTTTTTTACTTGATTTGATTTTTCTTATGCAGCACAATTGTATAAATATGTATGCATATATTAGACATATTTCTACCATGTTTAACATATATTGGACTACTTGCCATCTAGGGGAAGGAATGAGGGAAGGGGAGAAAAATTTCAACACGAGATACTGCAAGGGCTAAAGTTGAAAAATTGTCCATATATATGTTTTGAAAAATAAAAAGTTTTAATAAAAATTAAAAAAAGAATAAATAGGTATGATTTCTTTGGTATCATTTGCTTCAGAACATAAGTCTAGATAGAAGAGAATGAACTTGATTTTTTCTGATTAGTTTTGTTCAAGACATTTTTGAGGCTTAAATATTGTGAAATACAGAATATTGCATTTGATGTTAGTAGAATGTAATATGTCATTCATTCCATCAGTGACCATGAAGATACAATAGTAGTGAATAAGCAAGACTAACAGTTGTCCTCATAAACAAAAAAGGAAATTAATCTTGTCTATTCAATTAGGCATTAATACTTGAATAACCAATCAGTAATCAATCAAAAATGTCTTAAGTGCTTATTGTGTAGGACTGCTAAGTTCTATCCATTACTATTTTGTATGTAGTAGGATTTCAAGTATATCAAAAAGGTTACAATTCCTACCCATCCACCCCCCAAATAGTACAAATTCAGTGACTGCCTTTTTTTTTGAGGGGGGAATCATTCATCTTTTTTCTACTTATGTTAGCAAAAATTCCTTCATATAAGTAAGGTAAGGGAGGATGTTTTCTTTGTTTGCTTGCTTTTGTTTTTGTTTTTGTTTTTTTCCTTCAAAGATATTGAAATAATCATTGCACTTTTGTTGACCATTGGCATTATTTCTTTGATGCCTGAATATAAAAGCTCCATAAAGAGTTACAAGGATTTTTACTGATATTTGATGTATTATGATAGATAATCTCAGGCAAGGGAACATCCCTCAGCTGAATCAACTAATGACTTTCTCAATGCCTTTTCTTATTGAATAGTCTCCTCCTTTTATGGTTAAATAAATCTTATTTTTCTTAACTATTAAATCATATTCAGGTCTCTCCTCTTTTAATTTTTTCCCCTCTGAGGTAACTGGGTTAAGTGAATTGTCTAGAGTCACACAGATAGGAAGTGTTAAGTTTCTGAGCCTGGATTTGAGCTCAGGTCCTCCTGCTGCTTTATCAACTGTGCCACCTGGCTGTCCCTTCTCTTTTAATATTGAAATACTAGAGTTCTTACCTGAATCACACTTAGCCCAGAATGCTAAGCTACTTTCGTGTAGCTTGTGTAGAACTTAGCGTAGCTGTACATCTTTGATAACAAAGAATATTATCTGATAATTGTAATGGTGTTGCTAGGAAATTTAAGAATAGAGAACCCCTAGCCATTAAGACAGGCAAAATCTAATAAGATGAAATGTAATTGGAATGAGTATATGGTTTGCAAATTATTAAATACATAATCATCGTGTACAGGATGTTGAAAGTGACAATAGGTATTTAAGTGAAAATATTCTAATATATATTATATATATTATACAAGCACACACATATGTACATATTATATATAAATGTATATATATGTGCATATATATTTAAATAGTATTATAGGGCCATCAAAAATATAAAAGTCTCTAAGATTTCAGTAAGAGTGGCAAGGAGTACATTAAAAAGGACTTAATGCTATTGTGTTCTATCCTCAATAGGGCATATTAGAATAATTCTCTTCTTCCCTGGGCACTATAATTTGGTGTTGAAAGTGACAATATGCAAACCATCTAGAGGAGGATAAAAGGAAGATAAAGGGAATGGAGATCATAGCTTCTATGAATTAATTGAAAAAATTACAATAAATCACCTGAAAAAAAGAAGTTACAGAAAACACTGACATATGTGAGTGGCTGTCATAGAAAAAAAATCTTTAATGTGGATCTACCTTGCCTGAGAAGGCAAAATGAAGAGCAGAAAGTAAGAATAGTGAAAAAGATATGGCTAGATTTAATGTAAGAAAAATATTAATAATAATTCATTATTAAAGAGCAAGATGAACTTACTTTACAAAGCAGTATGCTATAAAAAGCCCATTAGCAGTTTTCTTCAAAAAATAGAGATTTCTTATTAAATGATCAATTATTTTTATATATGGATTTCTTCTTTAGGTATAAGTTGAACTCAATACCATATGAATAACATTTCAAATAATTATTTGGATAATTATGAATTTATGGACATATATGGATACATGGATAATTATATAATTGTGGATTTGTTTGAAAATGGAGGTTGATGACTATATGGTAGAAAAGGTTGTAGATAGGATTCTGTTTTCATTTCAGATGGAATAATAGAATTATGTTTATAATCATTTTCAATTGTGTGATTCTGTGACAATTTAGTAAAAATTCTGCCTAGAACCAGCAGAATTGACCTCAAAGATCCATTCTGATCTTCAAATTCAGTTTGGAACCATCATATACTACATTTTCATTTATCAACCTCCACTATATAGAGCCTAAAGAATTCCCTATATTGCATCTCATCAACTGATACTGATGACAAAAATCCAAGTAAAGTAATCTGACAAACACATTTCATATTCCTGATATGTGAAAGTATGATAATGATAGGAACAAAGTCTTATAACAATAAGAATTTCTTCTCATTTACCATACTTAATCTTATGTAACAGAAGTTTTGCCACATCAGAACATGTGTGTAAAAAATAGGCTATTTCACATTAATTCAAATATCTGTAGAACTAAGGACATCCCATTATGCATTTCTTTGAACTACAACATTTAGTTTGTAGTAGACATTAGTTTTACAAAGTAAACTGAAGCTTTTATTTTCTTGCCAAGCATTCATTAGTTATTTCTAATTCTTCCATCCTCCTTCAAAAAGTACCAATTTGGATTCTTTGAAGAAAATTTCTTTGAATTCCTTTTTGATTGCAACCAGTAATTAGAAAATGCCAAGTTCATTTGAATGCTCCCCCACAAGAACTATATAAGTACTTTTAAAATTAAGAAAACATTTCCATTTTTTTCATTATGAAATAATTATCACATGGTGTCCTGGTGTTCCTATGAATTATAAAGAGGATTAGGCCAGGAATGGGTAAATAGTACATTTTCTCCGGAAACCACAAAATGTACTCTCATCTCAAATAATGTAATCTTATAAAGGAAATGACTTTTTTATTACTCATTAATAATTTCATGTTATTGTGTGGCATCCTGCCTTTTTAGGTTATGCAGTACAAACAGGAAAAGGAAATTGATGGAAGTTCGGCCACAAAATATATTTGAGTGTTCATTAATACAAAGAATCCAATTAAAACAAGTCAATGATACATCCATTCTTCAAAGATCTATGAATTTATTGGCTCTGCTACAGCAGAATCCAGCACTGTTTTTACGAGATTACTTTTGATAGTAGAAAAACATTTACTTTCTGATCATTAGATGACAAACACCCACTATTTTACCACACTGGTACTTGAAGCTTTTCCAGCTTAATAAGACCACTGAGATCTTGCACTGGCTCTAGATATATAATAGTAGTAATTTACCTTGGAAATTTTAATAATATCTTAAGGTATGTACTGAGATTTTCAATGCCTACAAAGATAATGGATGCTGAAATAACTATCCATACATGGACCAAATTTAATACAAGACATTTATCCGTATAATTTTTTCCTGTGGAATAACTCTTTTGAAGTGGAAGTAAGTTTATTTTCCATTGTATGTGGATGAAATAGCTTGAGCCTTTATGGGATCTCGTATCGTTTTGAGTCTTTACCCAGGGAAATAAGCAAAAATTCAAAATCCCTGGGTTTATAGGGATACACAATTCTTCATTCATGAAATATAGATGGATTTTTCTCATCTTTTAAGAGGATTATTACATTAATGCCTTTATACATCTTCTTACTCATTTTTTCTTAACACAATTGAATTAGAAAGGAAAAATTATACAGATTCAGTCATGTATAAGATCCAAAGGAAACTGGCCATTGTATTATTGTATTAAATATTAATTGTATAACAAGAAAGAATTTTGAAGATCAATCAGATAGTTATTAGTTGTACATATTCAAGGCTCTGTTCCAAAGGACCCTAGGATCAATTTTATTCTTTGCATAATAAAACTCTGGCATATATTAAAATTCTTGATTGTATAGTAAAAAAAAAAAAAGTACTGAACAGAAATAGAGAGAGAAAAACTGAATCTTAGCTCTGTTGCTTTTAAGCTATTTGATTTTTAGGGCAAATAATTTCACATTTTATGCCTTAGTTTTACTCATTAATGAAATATGGGGTTTGAACTATATGATTTCTGAGATTTCTTATTGCTATTAGATTATATAATATGCAATTTACTCAGTATAGTACTGTAAATGGAGATATATTTTAAAAGAAAAAATATTGATCTTGAATTAAGTGGTCTGAAAAATATATTAGTCTATTGTAAATAAATATTAGTCAGAGACTTTTTTTTACTATTTGTTATTCATGCAATGACCTATTTAAAAAAGTTATAAAAGACTTTAATGCAAATTGTTCCATATTTAGGTAAATGATCTTTCCTCTTTATAATAAAAACTATATGTAATTAAGATCATCTCTCTCCCTTTTTTCAAATTTAGTTATATTGGTGATATATTCTTTATGTGATATATCAGTGATATTCTTTGGGGAGACAAAGATGGCACTTGACAGCCTGACTTTTATTATTTGCCAAAAAACAATAATGAACTTGTTTCATGTGATAATTGTTGGGACATTTTCAGCAAAGATAAAAAATATTAACAGAAGGCTTGGCTTTGAAAAGATTATAATTTATGTATCATTAAGGGTTGTGCAAGAAGAAGTAGAGAAGTTCAATGAAGAACTCCAAATTAAATCAACAAATTCTGAAATTCAATTATTTCAATGATAATGTGAGAAGAAGTAAGGATGGGGAGGAATTTATAGGAAATAATGATTTGGGGTGGGAAATAAGAAAGGATTATAGACAAGAGAAAAGGCTTATGTCTTCATGTGATCACTGTTTTCTGAAAAACATATGACATACAAAACAAAATGTATATATTTAATAGAGAATGGTATTGTTGGAATGGGGCATATTCTTATATTAGCTTTCTGTATGTACTCAACCACTAACTTGACGAGGGAAAGAATAGAATAAGTAAATGAAGCAAAAGGAAAAAAAAAGGCCCCGAATCAAAACAACTCAATTTTGAGCTATTTCAATAGGGGAGAGACAGAGAGAAGCAAAATGAGGAACAAAATCATAGCATAGACAACTAATTAGATGGTGTGTAGACCCCTAGATCTAAAGTTGGGAAGACATAAGTTCAAATTCATGCTTAGCCATTTACTAGGGAAGTACCTTTTAAAAAGGCATTGACCTCTATTAAATTTTTAAAATGTGGATAATCTTAAAAAAGAGTTAGAAGAAAAATGGAGAAAGGAAATGAGAGCTTTGGAAAAGGAAACACAGAAATTATCTGAAGAAAATAATTCCTTAAAAAATAGATTTGATGGGGTAGCTAGGTGGCACAGTGAATAGAGCACTAGCCCTGAAGTCAGAAGGACCTGAGATCAAATCTAGTCTCAGCTATTTAATGCTGCCTAGCTGTGTGACCCTGGGAAAGTCACTTAAGCCCAATTGTCTCAGAAAAAAAAGATTTGGAGAAGTAGAAAAAGAAAACAACTTCTTGAAAAACAAAATTGGTGAAATGGAAACAAAGAAAAACTCCCTAAAAATAGAATTGGTGAAGTTGAAAAAAATCTAATGAATAAAACAACTCATTTAAAAGTTCAATTGGCCCAATGCAAAAGGAGATAACAAAGCTAAGCAAAGACACTAATTCACTAAAATTAGAATTGAACAAATAGAAGTGAATGACTCAATGAAACATCAAGAGTAAGTCAAACAAAACCAAAAAAATGAAAAAAAAAGAAGAAAAAGTTAAATATTTCATTACAAAAACAATTGACCTGGAATATTGTTTTAGGAAACACAGGAGAATTATTGAACTATCTGAAAACCACAATGAAAAAAGAAAAGAACCTAGACATTATCTTTCAGGAAATCATAAAGGAAATCTGCTCTTATGTCCTAGAATCAGAAGTAAAATAGCCATTGAAAGAATTTACTGATCATCTCTTGAAACAGACCTCAAAATGAAAACCCCAAGGGATTCTGAAGCTAAATTTCATAATTATCAGATCAAGGAGAAAATATGGAAAGCAGCCAGAAAGAAAAAAAAATTAAAATATTGAGGAGCCACAATCAGGATTACCCAGGACCCACCAGCTTCCTCTTTAAAGGATCAAAGGCCCTGGAATATGATATTGCTAAAGGCATAGGAGTTTAGACTGCAGGCAAGAATCAACTATCCAGCAGAATGAAGCATGATCTTTCAGGGGAAAAGAGGGGCATTCAATGAAATAGGAGATTTTCATTTACTTTTTATTAAAAGACCATTGCTGAATAGAAAATATGATCTTCAAATACAAAACTTAAAAGAAGCATAGAAAGGTTAAAACTGAAGAAAAAATATGTTTTTTAAAAGTTAAAATGTTTACATCCCTATGTGGGAAGATGGCATTTTTTAACTCTTGAGAACTGTATCTTTATTAGGGGTATACTTAGAGGATGTATGTGTAATTTTACTTTATTGTGATATAACATTATTGAAATAAAAAAAGAAGCTAGAGATAGAAAAGACATTGTAGTGGAAAAAGAGGAAAGGGGAGAGAAAATGGGATAAATTACATCCCATGAAGAGGTAAAAAAGACATTACAATTGAAGGAAAGAAAGGAGAGGGACAAGCATTGTGTGAACCTTAATCTCATTACATCTAACTCAAAGAGAGAATATAAAACATATTTATTGACAAAGAAACCTGCTCACATTGTAGGGAAGAAAGAAGGGGACAGAAAAAAAGAAAAGGGGAGACTAATAGAAGGGAGAACAGAATAAAAGGGAAAAGGAATAATAAAGTGGGGAGGAGCTGTAAAAATGAAGGGCAAATGGAGGTAGGTGGTAGGCAGAAACAAAACACTGGAGAGGAGGGAAAGGGTGAAAAGAAAGAGAAAAATATAACTTGGGCAATATAAGATGGTGGGAAATATAAAGTTAGTAATTTTAACTGTGAGCAGGAATGCTATGAATTGTCCCATAAAATTGAAGTGGATAGCAGAGTGGATTAAAAGCCAGAATCCTACAATATGTTTTTTACAAAAAACAAAACAACAAAACAAAACATTTAAAGCTGAATGATACCTACAGAGGAAAGTTAAAAGCTTGGAGTAAAATCTATTATGCCTTCGCTGAAGTTTTAAAAAAAAAAAAAAAAAAAAAAAAAAGGAGGAGTGGTGATCCTGATTTCAGATCAAGCAAAAAGCAAAAATAGATCTAATTAAGAGATAAGGTTGGTAAAGGGTATTATATATAAAGAAGTAATATCAACACTAAAGCTATATGTACTAAGTGTAGAGCATCCAAATACCTACAGAGTTAAGACAGATGGAAGAAGAAATAGATAACAAAAATATACTAGTGAATGATCTCAAATCACAAAATAACTAAGAAAGAAGTTAAGGAGGTAAATAGAATTTTAGAAAAATTGATTATGATAAACTTTTGGAGAAAATTGAATGGAGACAAAAAGGAATATACTATTTTCTCAGTGATACTTGGAACCTACACAAAAATTGACCATGTATTAGGGAATAAAAACCTCATAATTAAATGCAGAAAGGCAGAAATAGTAAAATCCTGTTTTCAGATCATGATGCAATAAAAATTATATGTAAAATTAAAGAGACAGGGAACAATAGACCAAAAATCAATTGGAAAGTAAATAATCTAATAATAAATAATGAGTGGGTGAAGCAACAAGCCACAGACACAATCAAAAATTTCAACCAAGAGAATGCCAATAATAAAATAATATATCAAAATTTATCGGATGTAGCCAAAGCAGTTTTTAGGGGAAAGTTTATCTCTCTAGATGCTTACTTGAATAAAACAGAGAAAGAGATGATCATTGAATTGGGTGTGTAAATAAAAAATCTAGAAAAAGAACAAATTTTAAATTTGCTATTAAGTATCAAATTTGAAAGTCAGAAAATTTAAGGAGAAATTAATAAAGTTGAAAGTAAGAAATCTATTGTATTTATAAACAAAACAAAAAGTCGGCTTTATGAAAAAACAACAAAAGAGATAAACTTTTAATATGATTAGAAAAAGGAAAAAAGAACATGAAATTCCTAGTGTGAACAATGAAAAGGATGTACTTTCCACCAATGAAAAGAAAATTAGAGAAATAATTAGAAGCTATATTGCTTGACTGAATGCCAATAAATCTGATATTATTAGTTGAATGGATGAATACTTATAAAAATATAAATTGCCCAGATTAACAGAGGAACATTACTTAGATAGTGCTATTATACAAAAAGTAATTGAATAAACTATTAATCAACTGCCTAAGAAAAAATTTCCAGAGCCAGATGGATTTTCAAAGGAATTCTACCAAACTTTTAAAGAACAATTAATTGTAATACTATGCAAACTATATGGAAAAATAGCAAAATAATGACGTACCAAATTCTTTTTATGACACAGACATGGTACTAATACCGAAATACCTAAAGCAGCTAGAGTCAAACCAGAGGAAAAAAATTATAAACCAATTTCTCTAATGAACATTGATGCAAAAATCTGAAACAAAATATAAGCAAATAGATAATAGCAAGTTATCACGAGGATAATTTACTATGACCAACTATGATTTATAGCAAGAATACAAGGCTGTTCAATATTAGGAAAATTATTAACATAATTGAGTATATCAATATCCAAATCAACAGAAAAAATGCAAGCCTAGTTGTACCTATCCTAAAATAATAGTCATCAAAACCATTTGGTATTGGCTAAGAAATAAACTAGTTGATCATGGAATAGATTAGGTTCATAACAGTCAGTGACTATAGCAATCTACTAATCTAACCAACTACCTTAGCTTCTGAGATAAAAACACTATTTGACAAAAATTGCTGGAAAATTGGAATATAATATAGAATAAACTTGGTATTGGTCAAACCTATCATCTTATATCAATATAAGATTAAAATGTATTTATTTTTTAGACATAAAGAGTGATACTATAAGCAAATTAAGAGAAGAGGGGATATTTTACCTCTCAGATATGTGGAGAAGGAAAGATTTTATGGCCAAAGAAGAACCAGAGTACATTATGAAATGCAAAATGGATAATTTTGAATATATTAAATTAATAAGGTTTTGTATAAACAGAACCAATGCAGACAAGATTAAAAGGGAAGCAGAACATTGGGGGAAAAAAGCAATTTTTTATTCAAGGGTTCTGATAAAGGCTTTGTTTCTAAAAATATATGTAGAATTGAATCAAATTTATCTAAATATAACCTTTCTTCAATTGATAAATGGTCAAAAGATATGACAATTTTCAGCTGAAGAAGTTAAAACCTTTTTTTAGTCATATGAAAAAAATGTTCTAAATCAATATTTTTCAGAGAAATGCCAATTAAGACAACTATGCACTACTATGGCTAAGGAGACAGAAAAAGATGATGATGAGTATTGAAAGGGATATAGGAAAACTGGGGTACTACTACATGGTTAGTGGAATTGTGAAGTTATCCAATCATTCTGAAATACAAAATGGAATTATCCCCAAAGGTCTAGCAAACTATGCAAAACCTTGATTTAATAGTGTTTCTACTAGGACTATATTCCAAAGAGATTATTTAAATAGGGAAAATGACTTACATGTGCAAAAATGTTTGTAGTAACCCTTTGTGTAGTGGCAAGGAACTGGAAGGTGAGTGGCTACCATAGAATGATGGAAGAAATTATGGCATATGAATGTTATGGAATATTATATTTCTATTAAAAACTATCAGCAGGATGATTTTAGAAAGGCCTGGAGACTCTTACATGAACTATTGCTATGTGAAGTGAGTAGAACCATGAGAACATTATACACAGCCACAACAAAATTATGCAATGATCAATTCTGAAGGACATGGGTCTTTTTGACAAGGAGGTAATTCAGGCCATTTCCAATAGACTTGTGCTGGAGAGAGACATCTGCATCTAGACTATAAGACTGTAGCCACTGAATGTGGATCACAACATACTATTTTCACCTTTTTTGTTTTTGTTTGCTTGTGTTTTGTTTTCTTTCTATTTTTTTTCCTTTTTGATTTTTTTTTTTGTGCAGCATGATAATTGTGGAAATATGTATAGAACAATTTTTCATGTATAATATATTGATTTACAGATTATCTAGCGGAAGGAGTAGGAAAAAGTGAGGGAGAAAAAGTTTGGAACACAAGGTTTTGCAATGATAAATGTTTCAAGGGTAAATTATCTTTACATATATTTTGAAAATAAAAAGCTATTTTTTAAATAAAGTTAATCACTGCATTTACCTAGCACTTTTTTTATGAAGAACAAATGATATGATATATGTAAAGTCTTGAACATAGTTAGTAACCTGTTATCATTATATTAACATATTGACAAACATATTATATTAATTTTATGTAAACAATTAACTATTGTAATTCTTTTGCCAGAAAAAGAACTTCCAAAAAGTAAATATTAAAAAGCTTTCTAATGTTGATTTACATATGGTGAGGCAAGGAAGTTCGAAGACAGTAATATTTTGTTAGAATATTAATTTTGGAAAATCTCAAGAAAAAGATTGGTGATTATGAGCTGTGTCATTGTATAAAACAAAAAGGACCAATAGGTAATAAGACTCATTCAAAGAACAGTTAACAAAAAATCAAACTAAGCCAGTAAAGGGAGAGAGAAAATGAAAGGACCACAAATAAAAGGACAATTGGAAAAGATTTGAAAAGATAGTTATGGCAAACTATATAACCATTAAGGACATTATAACCCCCACATTCAGGCCCTGGTATTACAATTCTGGAAATAAATCTTTTAGAAGTAAAAAAGGGACAAAAGAGAAGAAAGATGGAAGGAAAAAGCCATATTGGGCAAAGTAGTATGTAGAAGATATTTACACTAGAGATCATTCAGTTATTAGAAAATTGAAGGGCCATTAAACAAGATATACAAGGAAAGGGAATATATTAAAGGCATATAAAATAACTGACCTTATTTATAAAAATAAAAAGATAATTGATATTATTAGTAACCTCCACCTTTTTTTTTTCTGTGAGAATCTCCTATACATGAATTGAGAAAATAATTAGATTTTCACATTCAAAAATAAATCACATTTTTACCTTTTCATAATTAACTAAATTTTATCGAGAACATAAAATGATACTGTTTATCTTTCATTGATTATTTTAAAAATAATTTGGTATTTTGTCTTATTTTAAATAAAAATTTGCCTCATATCCATATATTAATATAATTCACAAATTCCTTAGAAAATATAACAATAGGGCAGTTAATTGGGGCAGTGGATAGAGCACCAACCCTGAAGTCAGGAGAACCTGAGTTCAAATCTAGCCTCAGACACTTAATACTTTTTTGCTGTGTGGCCCTGGCAAGTCACTTAACCCCAGTTGCCTCAGCAATATATATATATATATATATATATATATATATTCAACAGAAATATTTTTGTTAAATAATTTGTAGGTGACAAATACCTAACAAGGCATAAAAAAGGGAAATATACTCCTTACAACTATATTTGTATTGCTCATAGAGAAGTTCTAGCATAAATCCAGCTTGGAGTGATTCCTAGTAAATGATAAGGTCCTCTTCATGCTACATTTTGCAGATGACATTATAATGAGTGTATTAATCTTTGGAGATATCCACATGACTTCTTTAAATGATCTGAAATGAATCACACAAGGGTGTTAACCAGACTTATTTATTTGACTTGAGCATCCATGAAAAAAAAATACTAAATAAATGTGAATATATTGTACAGATTTCAATATGTGTGCTAATTGACCCTTTATAGAGCTTGTTTAACCATCCATCTATTTTGTCATATATGGCCATAGATCTTATGCGCACATAATATAGAATATATTTATCAACAATAAGGGTAAGACTAAGAATTAGCAGATTAAAAGCCAGAATGTCAAGAGAAAATCAAGAAGGCTTCCTGTATATTTGTCAAAAAAGATTTTGATTAACTTTGAGGAATGTATAGACTGGTATTCTATATAGTTTAGAAATTAATGGATGACTTGCTATCTTAGCAATTTGAAGAATTCTCAACAAATGGGATCATATTATTCTTTGAGTATTTGAATACATTATTTCATTTGATCCTCAAAAAAAAATGTGAAATGTATAGAGAGAAAGTATTACCTCAATTTTACAGATTGGGAAAGTAAACCTCAATTAAGTTGATTTATTTTCCGTGTCATAGCCAATTTTACCACAGATTCAAAATTCAAATCTAGATCACTTGCCTTATAATTCAATATGATTTTTATGTTGTGACTTGCTCAACTATTGATAAGTATACAATACTAATGTCATAACAGAAACAAGCATGAAGATGATTATGCAATTTCTTCATTGTTTCTAATTATGCACTGATTTATAGGGAGATTTACATATTATCCATTTTAAACCCCATCTGTTTAAAACTTGCTACTCAAACTATTTATTTTTTCTCAAAAATATTTTCATAAAAGGATTTAATGATTCTTTTTACACAGACTGGAAAAATAACATGTTTGGCAATTTGAAATCCTTTTGTCACCCTCCATCTAGAGTAGAGTTAATTTGAAAGGAGGGGGATGGGAGATGAATAACTCTTGGCAGTCAATATGCTGCCAACATTGGGTTGTATTCTTTTTCTAGTTGAGATATTTTCTGAATAAGATAAAACAATGGAGAAACTCATGTTTGAAGAACAGCTGCTTATTTCAACATGTAGTATAAAACAAAGAGTATGCAACAGTATTTCCCATTAATTGTTTCAATTGTCTATGAATTACCCTGAATATGCATTACTTTTCATTCCAAAAACTTCCACTAAAACCACAGCCGAGGGAAAGTTTTTTGGGCTGTCAAGCTCTGTGCTACATTTAATATGCAAACTTACTTTGAAAGACATGAGGCACCTGCACCACAGATTTCAATGGGAATTTGCATAATAAATATAGTGCAGACTCTAATCCTGCCTTGTAGGAGACTATGACAGATGTATAAGCAGTTTCATGTGATAGGCCTGCATAACCAAAATTGTTTTGCTGTGGAAATTCAGGGTCAATGTAGGACATGTAATCTGTAATAGAATGAACATGTCTTCAATGCAGAAATCTCTTATACTAAAGACTTCTGGATAAGCTTTCCCAGAAAACTTGTGGGCCCTCATCTTTTTTTCATCAAATCTTGACATCAACTTTTTGACAAAAGATAGTTATACTTCAAGGTAAATGCCAGGAACTCTCTGCTATAACAAGGGAGGAAATGATGTTGTAGGGCTAACAATATGTGTTCTTACAGAAATACTGGAGAGTAAATATTTTATCCCTATATGACATGTGGAAGTATATAGTCTCAGAAAAGTTATATGACATGCCTATGGTCAAATAGTTCTTAAGTCTTAGACCTGAGACCCAAAGCCATAACTAGGATTGAGACAAAAAGAATTTGGGCATAAGAATTTTGCTCTTAGTTGCTGGAAGCACTTTTAACAAGGAAGCAGACAAAAGTACCTGTTCTATCATATTATTAGCAAAAATAATGAATGAATGATAAACTGAATGAAGGGATTGATGATAAATGAATGAAAAAGCATTTATTAAGTACTTAGTATATACAAGGCACTGTATTAATCACTTTGGGATATAAATAGAAAAAGTAAGGCAGTCCAATGTATTTTCAGGGAACTCACTTTCTAATAAGGGGAGTCAATACAAAATGCAAGCTATTAAAAATGATTGGAAAGCCTAGTAGTTTTTAGGATGCAACAGAAAAGCACATGAGATACCCATTTTCTTTAGTTTCATTTCCAATTTGGTAATAAGTTAAAAAAGGAAATTTCTAGATACTATGCTTTCTTCATCTATGGACACAACTCTACTTTTGGTCTTCTGCATTTTTCCACTTCCCATTGACATTGTTCATAAAAGTGGGTTCATTATATATTGAAATTTCTGTATTTTCTACTTCCATAAAATTATGTTCAGAGCTTTACCTATCAATAAGATATGTTCTTGGGGATTTTCATCCATATTGCTCAAATAAACTGTCTTTTAAAAATTTAATTAAGGTTAAAACTTATACAATTTATCCCAGATATCAAAAGTCTAATGACTTCTGGGTCAATCTTACGTCTCTTAATTCTGAAAGAAGGGTTTCTTTCACTACATTCTTCTTGTTGTTTAGTTATTTTTTCAGTTATGCTCCACATTTTATAACTCCATTTGGGGTTTTCTTTGTGAAGAAAATAATCTCCAGATCATTTCATGGATGAGGAGATTGAGGGAAAAAACAAGGTTAAGTGACATCTCTAGCATCATGCAGCTAATTAATATGAGGCCAGTTTTAAACTCAAGGAGATTACCCTTCCTGTCTCTGGATCTGTGACTATATACATTGGGCTAGCCAGGGATCACTTTACCACCTAGTTAGTTGACAGACCTTTGATTATATACTACTTCATAATTAAAAGAATGTTTCATAAACAAAAAAAAAAAAAAAGAACATTTCATGAACCAAGAAACTGACAAGCATTGAAAAACACAAAAGGAACTTATATAGAGTCAGATCACCATTATTCAATAAATATGATCTAATGTGAATGTTAACCAAAAAAACTCAGTATTAATTTTGGGGGGGGGGGTGGGGTGAATGGGAGGAAGGAAAGGAAGGAGAAAGGAGAGAATCTGATCAATTATTTAATTGGCAAAATGAATTCTTATAAAGGGAGTCTCTCTATCAATGCAGATAGACACTGCAGAGTTTAAGCAAGTTACTCAGGGTCACAAACACTATTACACATGTTTTAGGAAGGACTTGAACTCATCTTTTTAATGCTGAGTCCAAAGTCTTAACAGTATTCCAGCCTGCAACTCCAATAAAGAAAATTATAATCATATATTCACTTTAATGAAGTGCAAGACAATTTAGCTAGTGGCTAGTGAGCCAGCCACAGAGTTCAGACCAAGAGTTTCTCTGCATTAGTGGAGGGAGTTTTCTCATCAGGGAGTTCCCTATGTAATGAACTCACAATTTGATCAAAATAAATAAACATAATTTAATGAACTAGAATCTCATTAAAGAAGTCACACATTTTATTTCAAAAGGATAACAGGTAAAATGAATTGGCTAACAAAGTTAACACTGTAGGCCGCTCTAGGGAAAAGATCTTTCCCAAAATTTGAATTATAAAGTAATCAATAGGTGATACAAAGATTTATTAACTTAGTTTAGCTGGATAATCATCATAGAAAAGCAAAAATAAACAAGGACTTACATATGTACTGCTGATAGCCTCAGGCAGACTGCCTCTGAAAACTAGTAGGGAAAACTACTTTTTAAAAAGTTAATGCTCATGAATTTAATGATGAAATTTTATTTTACAAATAGACCTCCTTCATTAGGAAGGGGTAGGAACCTTTCTACACATCTCAGTATTCTGTTCAGCCATCTATCTGCTTTCCCTGTGGCATCTCTCTGAAAGCCTTTTGCATCTCTTTAGCACAATAAACACAACTATGTAATAAATTAAATATTAAAATGTACGGTATTATAAAAAAGAAGAAGTATTTGTGGGACTTGTGGAAGAGTTATTTTTGAATATAAAAATATAGACAGCACTGAAATAGGCAGATGAAACTCATTGCAAAATATTATTTCTGTTTTATTATTATTTCAATTTGCTTCCAAGTTCTAATTTTGTATTGATATCGCCAAGGGATCATAGAATCCTAAATTTAGTATTAGAAAGGAGTTGAGAATGTATATAGTGAAATCCTCTTATTTTATATATGTGAAAACTGAGGGACATATAGACTAAGTGGTTTCTCTATAGTTATACATGTGACAGAACCAAGGGGCAGAATCAAGATTCAAAACTCAGGTCTTCTTTCAGTTAAAGAGAAAAAAATCATTAGATGGTCCAGTTCCAACATATTTTAAGGTGCTATAATTAATCACTGCAGGTCACAAAGTACTTTTGTACTAGAAACTTTTGTTGGACTTGTCTTCTAGCAAGTATGTGATTGCTGTTATAGACTTAGATGCTTAATGATTGTCTAAAGGTAACTTTGAGTCATCATAGTCGATATCATTGAAGCTTCAGTTATCTAAGAGTTCAATGAAGCTGGAAAGGTTAATAATATGGGCCAAAAATCAGATGATAAGTCTTCTACCCACAAAACCACCTTAGATATGTCTCTGAAAAGTTGACAAGATAATAAATTGTGCTAGTCTGTGACACACAAAATAAGAGATAAGAAAAGGGTGGCCCTGAGTGATAGTCATAAATTTAAAAATTGAAGGATCTCCAGAAGTTTTCAAATCTAAAATGTCTTACCCAAGGTCACAAAGGTATGATGTACTATTTGCACATGGTTCTTCTGACTTCAAGTCTGACACTATATCAGTTATATAATGCTGTTTCTAAAGTGGACAGTCTGTCTTCTTCATAATCTCTTCTACTGCACTAGTAATAGTGATATAGTCCTGGGAAAGAGTCTTTTATGACTATGTGATAAAATTCCCTAAACTATTCAAGTGTGTCAACCCAGATATTACACTGTTGAATTTAGACCCTAGACAGAACAAAGATAGATCTTAAATAAACTAAGGTAATGATAGCAGTAATAATAATAATAATAATAATAATGAGAGAGAGAATGATTACTTAATATAAAGGTATTATTTTACACTAATATTGATTTGACATAAATATGAGAACACTTGTATAAAATGGTTCAGAATGAAATACATTAAACCATGGAAGCAATATACTTAATGTTAATACATAAAATTTCTTTATAATTAAAAAAAAATGACTTTCTAGTAAATAGGAGGAAATATACCATCTGTAGCACAAGTTGGTTACATATACTGTAAGATGGGGGTGGTTTTACTAAACTGTTTTACTCTGTTATATGGAACTGTAAGAGAGTGAACTGAGTGTGACTCGGTGTGTGTGCGTGTGTGTGTGTGTGTGTGTGTGTGTGTGTGTGTGTGTGATCTATCTGAAAATAACTATGATTTAAAAACCAAAGAACAATAAAATTAATTTTAAAAAAGACAAAGAGGATAAAATAGAATCATTTTATAATTCAGTAGTTTGTACTCTTCATAGGGAGTTTTTATTCACATCTCGTGAGTCCATGCAAAAGAAAAATAGATCTAATTAATAGAGATAAGGAAGGAAACTATCTCTTGCTAAAGAGTACCATAGATAATGAAGTTACATCAATACTAAATATGTATGCACCAAGTGATATAACATCCAAATTCCTGGAGAAGTTAAGAGAGTTATGAGAAGAAATAGCAAAACTATACTAGTAGGGGATTTCAACCTTACTTTTTCAGAATTAGATAAATCAAACCACAAAATAAATAAGAAAGAAGATAAAGAGGTAAATAGAATTTTCAAAAAGATAGGTGTGAACTATCTTTGGAAAAAATTGAATGGAGATAGAAAGAAGTATGCCTTTTTCTCTGTGGATCATGGAACCTATACAAAAATTGACCATGCATTAAGGCATAAAAACCTCAAAATCCAGTGCAGAAAAGCAGAAATAGTAAATACACTTTTTTCAGATCATGATACAATAAGAATCACATGTAATAAAATGCCAGGGGAAAATAGATCAAAAATTAATTGGAAACTAATGAGTGGGTGAAACAACAAATCATTGACACAATCAATAACTTAATCTGAGAGAATTATAATAACAAGACAATATACCAAAATTATGGAATGCAGGCAAAGCAGTTCTTTGGGGAAATTTTATAACCCCAGATGCTTATTTGTATGAATAGAGAAAGAGAAGATCAATGAATTGGGCATGCAACTAAAAAAGCAAGAAAAATAACAAATAAAAAAACTCCCAAATAAATAGCAAATTTAAAATTCTGAAAATAAAAGGGAGATTAATAAAATTGAAAGCAAAACTATTGAACTAATTAGCAAAACTAAGAGGTAGTTTTATGAACAAAAAAACCCCAAGAAAGTAAATAAAATAATAAATAATAAAATAAAAAGGATGAACTTTCCACCAGTGAAGAGGAAATTGGAGCAATAATTAGAAACTATTTTACCCAACTGAATGCCAATAAATATGATAAGTCAAATGAAATGGATAAATATTTACAAAAATATAGATTGTTCAGATTAACAAAGGAGAAAACAAAAAATACTTAAATAATCCCATTTTAGAAAAAGAAATTGAACAAAGAATTAAACTTATGGGCCAGAACTCTGAACTTGAAACAAAGGATTCTTACAAGGTGCTAAGTCAGTGGAATTCATAGAGATAATGGTTATCTAGTTTAGCATGATTCTGCAGGATTGATTTAATTTACAACAAATAATGGTTTCCTAGTGATATAATGATTGGTTTATACTCAGTGTTAGAGCATATAAACTAGAAGCCTTAGCCTGGATTGATTCAGAGAGATTCAGAGGGCAGAGAAAACAGGAAGGAGCTCAAGCTCTGAAATCCAAGGACAGAGATAGGCCTCTAAGAAAGCTAACTGGGCCCCAGGAAAGGAGACAAGACTTTGAAAGAGATAATAAAATATTTAGATTTTGACCCCGGCTACAGTGATTACTGAACTAAACTGAAGGCTGCTCTCAGACACCCCCAAGAAAACTGAACCAGAGAACATTACAAATTAATCAACTCCCTAAGGAAAAATTTTCTTATGTGAATTCACCAAACATTTAATGAACAATTAATTGCAATATTATGCAAACTTTCAAAAAATATGGAAAGAAAGAATCCTACCATATATTTTTATGACACAAACATGGTGTTGATACCCAAACCACATAGGGTCAAACCAGAGAAAGAAAATTATAAATCATTTTCCCTAATGAATATTGATCCAAAAATCTTAAATAAAATATTATCAATGAGATTACAGAAAATCATCCCCAGAATAATACACCATGACTAAGTAGAATTTATACCAAAAATGCAGAGCTAATTCAATATTAAAGAAACAATTAGCACAATTGACTATATGAAAACCAAACTAACAAAAATCATATGATTATATCAATAGAGGTAGAAAGAGCACTTGACAAAATCTAGTCATTCCTCTTAAAAACATTAAAGAGTATAGGAATAAATGGAGTTTTCCTTAAAGTGATCAACTGCATCTATTTAAAGCCATTAGGAAGCATTAGATGTAATGGGAATAAACAAGAACCATTCCCAAGATCAGCAATGAAACAAGGTTATCCACTATTGCCATTATTATTCAATATTGCATTAGAAATGTTAGTTTTGGAAATAAGAGAAGAAAAAGAGATTGAAGGAATTAGACTATGTTAGGAGAAAACCAAATTATCACTCTTTGCAGATAATATGATATTATACTTAGAGAATCCTAGAGAATCAACTAAAAACTATTAGAAACAATTCACAACTTTAGGAAAGTTGCAAGATACAAAATAAATTCACATAAATCATCAGCATTTTTATATATTACCAATTAAGTCCACCAGCAAGAGATGCAAAGAGAAATTCCATTTAAAATAACTATAGAAAATATAAGATATTTGGGAGTCTCCCTGCTAAAGTAAAATCAAAAACTACCTGAACACAATTATGAAACACTTTCCACACAAATAAAGTCAGATCTAATCTTTTGGAAAAATATTACATGCTAATGGGTAGGCCAAGCTAATATAATAAAAATGACAATCCTATTTAAATTAATCTACTTATTCAGTGCCATACCAATGAAACTCTGAAATATTACTTAATAGAGCTGGAGAAAATAATAACAAAATTCATCTGGAAGAACAAAGGTCAAAAATTTCATGGGATTTAATGAAAAAAAATGAAAATGAAGATGATCTAGCTATACCAGTACTAAAACTATATTAGAATATTAGAAAGCAGCAATCATCAAAACCATTTGGTATTGGTTAAGAAAAAGAGTAGTCAATCAATGGAATAGGTTAGGCTCACAGGACAAAATAGTCAATGACTATAGTAATCTAGTATTTGACCAAACCGAAACCTCCAGCTTTTGGGATACAAAGTCACTATTTTACAAAAGAATGTATTACAAAATGCTGGGGAAATTGGAAACTAGCATGGAAGAAACTAGGCACTGACCCACATCTAACACCCTATTCCAAGATAAAATCATAATGAGTTCATGATTTAGACATAAAGAGTGATATTATAAGCAAATTAGAAGAACAAGGGATAATTTACCTCTCAGATCTGTGGAGAAGGAAGGAATTTGTACATTATTGAATGCAAAATGGATAATTTTGATTATATTAAGTTAAAACATTTTTATACAAAAAAATAATGCACATTGGAAGGGAAACAATAAACTGAGAAAAAATTTACATTCAAGGTTCCTGATAAAGGCTTCCTTTTTCAAATATAAAGAGAATTGATTCAAATTTATAAGAATTTAAGCCATTCTCCAATTAATAAATGGTCAAAGGATATGAATAGACAATTTTTCAGAAGAAGAAATTGAAATTATTTCTAGTCATAGGAAAAGCTGCTCTAACTCATTATTGATCATGTAAATGCAAATTAAGACAACTCTGAGGTACCACTACACACCTCTCAGATTGGCTAAGATGAGAAGAAAAGATAATTATGAATGTTGGAGGGGATGTGGGAAAACTGGGACATTGATACATTGTTGGTGGAGTTGTGATTTGATTAACAATTCTGGAGAGCAATTTGGAACTATGCACAAAGGACTACCAAACTGTGTATGTCTTTTAATCCAGCAGTGTCACTAGAGGTCCTATATCCCACGGAGATCATAAAGGAAGTATAAAGGCCCATGTGCAAAAATGTTTGTGACAGCCCTTTTTTCTAGTGGCAAGAAACTGGAAAATGAGTGGATGTTCATCAATTGGAGAATGGTTGAATAAGTGATGGTATATGAATGTTATGGAATATTATTGTTCTGTAAGAAATGATCAGCAGGATGATTTCAGAAACGCCTAGAGAGACTTACATGAACTGATGCTGAGTGAAATAAACAGAACCAGGAGATAATTATACACAGCAACAGCAAGATTATACGATGATCAATTCTGATGAAATGGCTCTTCAACAATGAGGTGATTCAGGTTAGTTCCTATGGTCTTGTGATGAAGAGAGCCATCTACACCCAGAGAGAGGACTGTGGGAACTGGGTGTGGATCACGACATACATCCCTCTTGGTTTTCATATTATAAATGAAAAAAGAAGGTCTAAAGAAATTTTGGCTAAATTGAAAAGAAACTAAATCTATCTTTAAGAAATGCATAAAGGATTTGCTTTTATCTTGTGATTACAAGCAACAAGAAACTTTATTAGATGGATCATCTATTCTATCGTGCTGACAATGCAAGCAAACAAACCACCATGAAGATAATTAAAGCTTATATGCCAATATATATTATAAAAGCTAAAGAACTAGAAAATCTCATTATTAATTTTATTAAGTGCAATAAATTAGATGAATATATACCTGACACTTGTTGACTTTACTGTACAAAGAAGATAATAAAATAATGCTGCAAAAATATTTTGGAAAATATAATAGAAGATTAAGAACTGATTAAAAAAACAAAGATTTAGAGATTATGGTGAATTGATACATTAAAAATGATTGTAGCATGAATAATTTAGATAGGTATTTAATAGAATTGGAATTATAAAATTATAAACTTTTAGATTTGGACAGTATCTCAGGCCATATATTTCAACTTATTCCAAAATGCACAATAAATCTTTTTTCATCATACAGAACAGTTAGGTGTTCAGCTCTATTTGAAGAATTCTAGTCTGAGAGACTTTATTCATTGCATTGCCAGGCAATCTATTTTGCTTTTCAATAACTTTCATTGTTAATAAGATTCTTCTGGCATTAACTTGAGCTTTTCCCTCTGATTTTGAACAGTGGCTCCTAGTTCTCTCCTCTAAAGTCATGCTTTAACACTTATAACACTTCTCACATATAAATTGTCTTCTAGATTCTGTATTTGAAAGCAGCATCCATGATTTACATATTTCTTCATTCCTACAAGTTTAACATCCTTATTTCTTTTATTTGATCAACACCTGAATTCAATTTCAAGCATTGTTATCACTCTCCTTTTGAGGATTTCTGGTACACTGTTGATTCTCTTAAAGTGTGGTATACAGAACAAATTCCAGTTGCAGTCTGCCCAAAGCAAAGTAAAATCTAACTGTACTAACTGCATTCTGAGCCATTCTTAATGCAATGTCAAATATCACATTTACTTCCTTGTCTACCATATCATGTAATTTACCCATATTGGACTTGGTATCTACTAGAGTCCATGCATATTTTTCATACAAACAATTTTGTTGTTCTTTCTCTATTATCTCACATTTATGAACTTCATTTTGTAAGCTGAGAAACATGAGAAGACTTATATGAATTCATTGAAAATAAAATCAGCAAACTGCCAAAAACAACATACACATGACTAAAACAATGTAGATGGAAAGAACACTGATAAAAATTTAAAACTTCAATGATGCATAAAATATTCAGACTTTCAGATATGATATTATTACCTAGACTATGAATTGTAACCCAGGAAACTGAAAGAAAAGTTAAATGTGATGTGTATATTGTTATTTTTTTTTAATATTTGCTCTTTAAAATAAATATAGCCTTGAAGGTTGTTCTCATAAAAGGTGAAATTCACACATACACAAAGTTCATATAAGATAGCAGCATGTTATTATTGAGGTAATTTTGTTTAATGATTCACTGAATATAGTGACCAAGTAAAATGTCATATAAAAGGTGTCATAAACTTTTAATTTAAATGTCAACCATCATTATGGAAGATATTCTATGCTGAAAGTAACCAAAAAGAAAAGAAAATACGAAGCTCTCCATAGTCTCACATTTACAAGTGACATTATACTAGTTTTTTTGAAATTGTAGTTCAGTATTAGAAATTTATTATGGATTTATCAACAGGAAGTACATTGAAGAAAAGAAATTAAAATTTGTTTGCTTCTTCAGCTTCGAGGACTGTAGACCTTTTTCATCTTACTTGCAAGTAAAATCTCCCCTATGATTTTGTCTCCCCCATCAGAAAGGAAGCACTTTAAAACCAAATATTGTCTTATATTTTCATTATATCCCCACTTCCTAGCAGAGTGCTTTACACACAATAAATGCTTAATAAATGCAGCATTAATTCATTCATTCAAACCATTTCATCATTCTTTCTGAGTGCTGCCTCAGTCAAACTGAGATCTCTTGAAAAACCTTACCTTAAAGTCAAGGTCTCTCATTGCATCCATAGTCTTCTCCAGTAGTATTGATCTATATCTCCCCTCTGGACCAAGATAGCATTGGAGGAGAAAGTGAGTCTGATAACTTTGCTCAGACCATGGTCACTTAATTCTAGTTCAAATGTGTGTCATGGAATCACCATCCTGAAGTCATAAGTCCTTTTGAGAGACGGACAAACATTTTTCTCAGTAAAATCCAAAGGAATTGAAAAAAAAAATTGATTTTACCACCTAACTATTTACAGTATAAATACAAAGTATTTCATTTCAAAAAAGCATAACATGCAGCTTATTTGGTAATCCATTGAAGTGGTTTATCAATATGATTTTAAACACACACACATATATGCATATATGTATATATATATGTCTATGTGTGTGAATATATGTGTATATTTATATAATATATATATGTACATATTACAATAAACATTTATATAGCACTTTAATATTTTCAATGTACTTTGCATATATTACCTCATTTGATTTTCATAAGAACTCGGTGAGGTAGGTTTTATTATTTACCCCATTATACAAATGAAGAAACTGAGGCTGAAATTAGCTATTTACTAAAACACATAGAGTTAATAAGTAACCCTGTTTCAGAATTCAATTTATTAATAAAAATTGATTAGGCACCTTTGTTTTGTAGTTGTTATTGTTCATCCTTTGTTTTTGAAAAGGACCAATAGCATCATGGTGTGATAGCTAATTTTGTTTATGAATTGAATTTAAATGATGCAGAGTTGCCCAAAGTCTGCCATCCTTGTTTTCTTTTCCTGAATCATCAAAGTCCAGTGGCAAGACCAAAATAAGAACTACTACAGATAGCCTGGGATAGTGTGAGTGACCTAGGCAACTTCAATGTCTGACAAAGTTCTAGGCTCTCCTCAGTACCTGCTTCAGACATCTTTATACCATTGGGGGAAAAAATTGTCCTCAGCTATCTGTTTTACCATGCTTGTGGTAGTCACTTTTCTAATTCAGCTAGAGTTCTGAAACATGTCCAGTCATCTTCAATCTAAGTTAGCCTGGTTTGATGGATTGTGCCTGCTGTCTACACCATAGCTTCTTGGAGACACAAGTGAGAGTTGGGCAAAAGATAGATACCCAAGGTGGATGAGAATCCCTGAAAATGACTTAACATGTCCTCACACGACAGAGGACAGGCCTCTCTATATATCCTATATATTCCTGATCAGGTATAGGTCTCTTGGTGACTATTTAGAACTTAATAAAAGTCACTTCACGTCTTTGAACACAAGTTTCTTCTTCTGGAAAATGAGAGGTCTGGTCTGAGTGATCTCTGAGTTCCCTTCCCATACCAAATATATGTTATAATGAAGGACATAGCTGTTACATAAGAAAGTCTCAACATGTTTGAAGAAGCTGACCAATATGGACATAGAATAATGAAATTCTTGGCCACAAGGATCCTCATAATATCATTTATCAGGGAATATAGGAATTATAACATTTTATGAAAGAATTATTTTCCATGGCCAAAAAGTATATTGTATATATCACTATCATATGACTCATTTATGTTATCTCCCCAGGGGAGGAATAAAAAAGCCAGCATGAATATATAGGAGTTTAAAACATTTCAGAAAATCTACCAGAATGGGGGCGGGGGATGTACAACCAAATGGCAGAGAGTAAATAGGTCTTTGAATTCTTCCTGGCTTGCCTCAGATCAACACCACATCAAGCCTCTGAACAGATTTTTGAGAGATAGAACCCAAATATATTTGGGATGTGACAAATGTCTAGCAGAAGACATTTTGGAAGAATTTCAGGAAAGTTCTAACTTAATCAGCCTGGGGGGGTGGGGTGGGGTTGAGAGGCTTCTGTGCACTCACTGAATATAATGGGAGGCTGTCAGGCAAAATACAGCAGCATATTTACTCTGTCCAGTTCAGATACCAGTGGATCAGCAGATTAGCTGCAAGACCTCCAGTGCAACTATAAAAAGGCATAGAGTGAGCCTCTGAATCCCTGAATAATACAGAACTTGGCCATGCTTATTAGCATGGGAAGGAAGCCAACAGTAAGCAAAAAGGGCTCTGACAAGAGATAGGTTTATGGAGACAAAGAAGACAGACCTGAAACGCTGAGGACACTAAAGACAAATTGTCTTCAGATGAAGCCCCAAAGGCTGATATGAGTTGATCTCCATGTCACAAGACTCTCTTGGAAGAATTTAAATAGGCTATTAAAAGAAAGTTAAAAGATAAATGGCAAAAGGAAATGAGAGCTCTGAAAAAAGAAATACAGAAATTATCTGAAGGAAATGAAATTGACTCCTTGAAAAACATAATTTGTGAAATGGAAAAAAAAATCCAATAAACAACACAACTCAATTTAAGGTTCGATTGGCCAAATGCAAAAGAAGATTAAAAAGGTAACTAAAGAAAATAATTCACTAAAAATTAGAATTGAACAAGTGGAAGTAAATGATTCAATGAGACATCAAGAATCAGTCAAAAATAACCAAGAAAAGAAAAAAAAATAGAAGAAAATGTAAAATACCTCACTGAAAAAAAAAGACAAAAACAAAAACAAACAAACAAACAAAAAACCAGACCAAAACAAACAAACAAAAAAACTGATCTGGAAAATTGATCCAGGAGTTGCAACTTAAGAATTATCAGATACCCTGAAAACCATAATGAAAAGAGCCTAGACAACATATCATAAGAAATCAACAAGTAAAACTGCCCTGATAAACCAGAACCAGAGGGTAAAATAATTATTGAAAGAATCTACCAATCACCTCCTGAAAGAGACCTGAAAATGAAAGCACCAAGAAATGTGTAGCTGAATTTGAGAATTATTAGATCAAAGAGAAAACACTACAGGCAACCAGAAAGAAACAATTCAAATATCAAGGATCCACAATCTGGATTGGAGGGCCTAGAATATAATATTCTGGAGGGCAAAAGAACATGGACTTCAGTCAAAAATAAAATAATCAGCAAAATTAAGCATTAACTTTCAGGAGAAAAGATGGACATTCAATGAAATAGGAAATTTTTGTGTATTTTTGATGAAAAGACCAAAGCTGAACAGAAAGTTTTATTTTAAAATACAGAACTCAAGAGAAGCATAAAAAAATAAAAAGGGAAGAAAAAAATACCCAGGATTTTTAATGATTAAAATGTGTACATATCTTTATAGGATGATGACATGTTTAACTCTTGAGAACTGTTTATTTATTAGGGAAACACTTAGAAGACATAAGTATAATTTTACTTTACTGTAATTATATAAAAAAGAAGGTACAGGTAAAAAGGGGATTGCATTGGAAGAAGAGGGTAGGGGAAGTAAAATGGGCTAAATTGCAGCACATGAAGAAACCAAAAAAAGATCTCTTTCAGTTGAGGAAAAGAAGGGAGGGTATGGTATTGGGTGAACACTAATCACATCAGATTGAGTCAAAGAGAGAATATCAAACATATTTGATTTAATACAGAAATTTTTCTCATCCTATAGAGAAATAGGAGGAGAAAGGGGAGAGGCAAGTGGGAGATAATAGAATGAAGAACAGAAAAGGGAAAGGAATAAGAAAGAAGGGAGGAGTTATAAAAGGGCAAAGCAGACTGAGGAAGGTAGTAGTAAGAAGCAAAATGTTGGGCAGGAGGGAAAGGGGGAAAGAAAAATATAAATTGGGGGAAAAGATAGCAGGAAATAGACAGTTAGTAATTTTATCTGTGAATGTGAATGGGATGAACTCTCACATAAAATGGAAGGAGAAGGCAGACTGGATTAAAGCTGGAATCCTGCGATATGTTGTTTACAAGAAACACATTTAATGCAGAATGATATAAAAAGAGCAAAGGTAAAGGGCTAGAACAGAATCTATTATGCTTTAACTGAAGTTAAGAAAAAAAAGCAAGAGTTGTGATCCTGATCTTAGATAAATCAAAATCAATAAAATAATCTAATTAAAAGAGATAAGGAAGAAAGTACATCTTGTCAAAAGGTATCATAGATATTAAGTAATAGATATATATAAGATATAAGTAATATTAATACTAAACATATATGCACCAAGGGTTTGGCATTCAAGTTCCTAGAGAAGTTAAGAGAGCTACAAGAAGAAACAGACAGCAAAATTCTTGCAGTGGAGAAGGGAATATACTCAGTGGTACATGGAACCTATACAAAAATTGACCATGCATTAAGGCATAAAAACCTCAAAATCAAATGCAGAAATTAATAATATGCATCATTTTTCAGATCATGATACAATAAAAATTATCACATCAAAATGCAATAAAAAGGGGAAAATTCACTAAATATTAGTTGGAAATTAAAGAGTGAGTGAATGGCAATAATGAGATAACATACCTAAGTGTATGGGATACAGTCAAATACTTAGGGAAAATTGTATATCTCTATGCTTACCTGCATAAAATAGAGAAAGAGAAGATCAATGAATTGGACATACAAATAAAAAAGTTACCAAAAAAAATTTAAATCCCCAACTAAATAGAAAATTTGAAATTCTGAAAGTGAAAGGGGAGATTAATAAAACTGAAAGTAAGAAAACTATTGAATTAATAAGCATTGATTTTTTCATTGGTTTATGAAAAAATGATCAAATACATAAATGTTTAGTTAACTTGATAAGAAAAAGAAAAGAAAAGAAATTTGCTAGTATTAAAAATGAAGAGGGTGAATTCTCTTCCAATGAAGAAGAAATTAGACCAATAATTAGAAGTCATTTTGCCCAACTGAGTTCCAATTAATCTGATAATCTGAGTGAAATTGTTGAATACTTACAAAAATATAGATTGAACAGATTAACAGGGGAGGAAATAAATAAATACTTAGTCACAATTTAGAAAAAGAAATTGAACTAGCTATTAATTAGCTCCCTAAGGGGGAAAAAAAATACAGGACCAGAAGGATTTACATTTGAATTCTACCAAACATTTAAAGAACAAGTAATTCCAATACTATGCAAACCATTTGGAAAAATCAGAAAATAAGGAGTCCAATCAAATTCCTTTTATGACAGAGATATGGTGTTGATAACTAAACCAGGAAGAGTTAAAAACAGAGAAACAAAATTATAGACCAATTTCCCTAATGAATATTGATGAAAAAATTCTAAATAAAATATTACCAAAGAGATTACAAGTTATGACTAGCATCATACACCATGACCAAGTAGGATTTATACCAGGAATGCTGGGATTGTTCAGTATTAGGAACACTAACTGATGCTGAATGAAGTGATTTGAAGCAAGAGAGCATTGTACTCAGGAACAGCAAGATTATTCAATGATCAATTCTGATGAATATGGCTCTTTTCAACAATCAGATGATTCAACCAAATTTCAATGGTCTTGTTTTGAAGAGAGTCATTTGCACCCAGAGAGAAGACTGTGGAGACTGTGGAGACTGTGCATCACAACATAGTATTTTCCTTTTTTTCTTATTGTTTGTCTGCATTTTGTTTTCTTTTTCATTTTTTCCCTTTTTGATCTGATTTTTCTTGTGCAGCATGATAATTGTGGAAACACATATAGAAGAACTGCACATGTTTAATATATATTGGATTATTTGCTGTCTAAGGAAAAGTGTGGGGAAAGGGAAGAAGAAAAATTTGGAACAAGAATTTGCAGGAGTGGATATGGAAAGATATCTATGTATGCATTTTTAAAATAAAAAGCTTTAATTTAAAAAAATAAACTTAGATCCCTTCACACACACAAAAAAAAAAGATAAAAGAAAATCTACCAACTGAAATCTCAGTGTCTGTATAAACATGGTTTAATTGTGGAAAAATTTGAAACATTTTAACATTTGCATAGCTTATTTTCATACTTCCTTATTATCAATAAGTCAGATGGCAAATAACATTTCTTGAATGACACTCAACAAAGATTTTTGTAGATGAATAATAAAAAGAAACAGAATTTTTATCTTTTACCCTTAAGAATCTAATCTGGGACTTTAGAAAGTAATTCATGAAATAAAATTGCAATAACAACTATAATAGCCATTCACAAAATATTAATAGATCAATATTACTAAAATAATCATTTGAAAGTTACATAATTTATAAAATAAATATATAAAAAAGACCATGTAAAGAAATTAATAGGAATTAATGACGAATTCTGGATTCTAGGTCTTTCTCTATTTTTAACTACTTTTGTGACTGTTACAATTTTTCTGGATCTCAGTTTATTGACTTTGAAAATGACTGAATGAGAGAGATATTTGTCATAGTAGGTGGTACACTACTCTAAGACTCAGGAAGACCTGAGTCCAGTCTCTGAAACATGTAGACCATGAAACCATAAAAAGTCATATCTCTTCAGGGCTGAAAACAGTTGCCTAAAATTGTAATTTCAGAACTCTTAATGATATGAATTTAATTAAAAAAAAAAAACTGTTCCTCCTAAAACTACCATTCCAATGAAATAAACTGTAAAATATCTATTCTTATATTATATAACTTTCCTTCCTTTCTTTCTTCCATCCTTCCTCCCTTTCTTCCTTCCTTCATTTCTCTCTCTCTCTTTCTCTCTCTCTGTCTGTCTCTATTTCTCTTTCCATCTAGATATACATATCAATATCAATCCATATAACTAGATAGATACAGATACACCCATTTATATTATACACATATTTTACAGGAGATGAATACATATATAAGTATATATAATATCCACATACACACATATATGAAATGATCTATAAATAGATACCATTCAATTCTATGATTCTATCATACTACTAGACATCACTGATTGAATTATTAATTTAATGGCACTTTAACCTAGATATAACAGTGAGAATGTCTAGCAAGATTAATTCATTTTACATGTTATCTTTCTGGAATCTATATTTTGTTAGTTGGTTGCTTGTTTTCTTTCTCATGTTTTTTTTCCTCTTTGATCTGATTTTTCTTGTGCACCATGATAAAGGTGGAAATATGTATAGAAGAATTGCACATGTTTGATTTATATTAGATTGCTTGCTATCTAGGGAAGTGGGAGTGGAGAGGGAGAGAGAAATGTATGGAACACAAGATTTTGCAAAGGGGAATGTTCAAAAGCATCTTGGCATGTATTTTGAAAAATAAAATATAAAAATAGAAGCTCAGAGTCATAAAAAATGATTTATAAAGCTTAGGAATTTTATTGTTTATATTCCTTAAAATGGGAATTTAATAAAGCAGAGCAGAAAAGAGGCCCAAAAGCCTTCTATGAAGAAGAGGATAAGAGACTTTAAAATCCAAGAATACAAAGAAAGGGCAATGAAGCATCAAAGAGAAAACTCATATCCATGTCACAAAGGTTGTTGGCATTATCAAATCGTTTAGCATCAGAAGAATTTTTGGTGAAAAATTTTATATGAGAGGAAGCATTACCATTTTTTTGCCACTGAACCTGAAAAACCAGTAAAACTTTGCATTTGACTTGCAGTTGGAAGCTTCTATATGTTGTCTCCATTAGATAGTAAATAAAGGTAATCATGTTTAATGCATACTTTGCAAATATTGCATTTAGTAAATGAATTAAATTTCATAGTTTTATTATCTACTATGTCCCAGAATTGTACAAGGCAAATAGACAAAAAGACAAAATCAAAATGGTTTCTCCTTTCAAAGGTGAAATAAATGTATAAAAATTTTGAGTTAGTCAACTAATTCAACTGCCTTATTCCACACATGAGGAAACTAAAACCCAGAAAAGTTAAATAATCTTCTCAAATTTATATAGCTAATATGTAAAAACAACAAAAAATAACTAGGATCCAAACTTAAATGCTCTGTAGTTAAATCATTATGTTTTGGAGATGTTTTGAGAAGCAACTGGAATTAAATGACTTATCCAGAATCACTCTAATAAAAAAGTGTCTGAGGTTAGATTTGAATTTTGACTCCATGACTGGTGCTCTATCCACTGTACCACTTAACTGTCCCAAACCATTATATTTTTCACCTTACAATGCTATCAATGAAGAGAAGTGTGTGTGTATGTGTGTGTGTGTGTGTGTGTGTGTGTATACACTGTGTGCATATGTACACACACACATAAACACATACAATATATGTACGTATACATATATACATTTAAACACATGGATGTATATATGTATGTGTGTATATCTATGTGTATGTATAACTATATCCACATGTGTATGTCTATCCATAAAACATTTGGTTAAAAGAAATCAAAAGACTAAAATGTGTCAGGTGAAACTATGAAATAAACATAATTTAACAAGACATCATTCCTGAGATAGGCTGAGATTTTCTTCAAAACAAAGACTTTTGATATGGTCTTCTAAGGTAATGGTTATGGTTGTGTCAAATCAACTGTAGAATTAAGACATTGTTTATGTAACCCTGGGTTAGATTTTAACATATTTACCTTCCAAAATCCACTTTCTTTTTCCACTGATTTATCCTCAAAGATCATTTGTTATCATAATGGCCTTCTTTGAGGACTATGAAGGAAGAATATACCTTCTTCCAAGCTCTCGCTAACTGTCTTTCACACAGGAACTCAAGATAGAATCACCATTTTCTCTATTAATAAGGAGATTCTTATAAATGTTCCAATCTTGGATGCAATGTTACATTTCAATAATTTAACTCCACCACAGCCTCTAATACCATTTCCTTAATTATCCTTTTTTTTTGAGTCAAAATTCTGTCATGGTAGCTTGAACAATCTAGTCATTTAAATTTTACTTGGGATTTTTTCATACAAGAATCAATTATAAAATCCATAATGTTCATATTACCTCCAGATACTTGATATACTCTTTTGTTGTTATTAACTAATCTGTGAATGCTCACAAAGTATGTATGTATGTGTCATCTTTATGACAAAAAATCATATACATTTATTTAGAGTATATTCTGATTACTTTTCTACTTTATTATAACTTTCTTTTAACAGAATTAGATTGGGCTTGAAGATAGAGGAAATGTTTGTGAATTTTTATCATGTTATACTAAGTTTTGGGTAACTTCCAAGATCAAAATTATTTGAGAAATAGTACACCAAAAAAAAAAAGTCATTTTGGTGCTTTTACAGCTCTATTTAACACTCTAATTATTCACTGAAAGCATTTGAGGGGTAAATATAATGAAATATCTGGACCCAAAAAGTGAAACAAAGAATCCATCAATAAGACCAGCTCTTAATTGAATCGGAAATTCAATTAAAGGGAGAAGAAAACAGCTTCCTTGCTCTTAATGAAATCCAGGAGGTTTTAGCATAATCAAATGAAAAAAGAGAAAGCACAATTTAAAGTACCTTTGCTTAAATATAAAAGTTACCTCCTAAGAATGCAAATTAAGCTTAATCATTGATGTTATACTTAAATAAAGCAAGAGTTCTCAGATTAAATTCTTCAATCCTTTGTTTTCCTATCTGTCTGAGTAGGAGGTCAAGTAAATTAGTACACTTGAAATTGGTCTTAGCATAACCTATGGCTTCCTCTGCCCAAACCAATATTCTAGTCATGTGGCTGAAGTAAAACTCCCATTATCTGGTATGGCAGAAAGTGTTTGGTAGTGATCCAAAACTCCATGGTCCTTGAACTTAAAAGGAAAAATAATTAAAATGTTTATTTGATTGAAAAGCTTGAATGGTTTGGTGTCTCTTGGACACATTGGTTATTAGCACAAGTATGGACCTAACAATCCAAATAGGAGTAGATGACTACATATAAAGTTTCTAGAAGCTTTGTGGGAATTTAAATTATTTGTCCATATAATAAGATTCTTCTAAAATGATTCCTCAGATTTGATACTTGAGTTTATGTACTGAACAAATTTGGCTCTAATTTTCAGAAATACCCCTATATTTTCTTTGTGCTTAATAATAAGACTTTATAGGATTCACTTTTTAAATATCTCAGAAGAATAGATGAATAGAAAATACTGGGAGGTATGTTGGTTGCAGTTAGGAAATCAGTACAACACATCTAGTCTGTGATTATCCTTACATCCAGTCCCATTCTCATAGATGAGCCTCAGTTCCTAAAATAAAGCTATATATTCCCTTGAGTGTTCTAAGGAAATCTTTGAAAGCAGAAAGATTTTCTAATTTTATAGATGCAGTTCCTCACAGTTCCGCACAAAAAAGGTGCGCTTTCCTCCAAAATTGTAAAATGAGAATAAAGTTAGAGAGCCACATTTTGGTAGCTTAGATGTTTTTGAAGAAATTACTTAATAGAAAGTATGAACAGAAGACTTAAAGAAAGAAAGAATTTCAGAAGGAAAGAATAAGGATGAAAAGGAATGTACCTTAGAGCATTCCTAACATTTTTATAGAAGAAATGCAACTCAAAAAATAAATATGACAGCCAATATTTGATAAAAATTACATTTATTATTTATATATTAAAAATATTTAATTTTCTAAAACTATTCCATTCATTTCAGTAAATGTAAGTCTGTCCTTTAAAAATCATCTCTATTAAGTTGAGAATTATGATTATTAAAGAATATAAATACACATGAGAGTAAATATTTGATATGTAGAAGAAAGTGACATGGTTTTCCTGGAGTGTGTTAGAAACAACTTGAGTCAAATGGAGTTCATCACAGAAAAATAAACAGTTAAGGATTGGAAAGATTTTTATTTTAAGTAAGATTAAAGTCACAGCAGAATATATTCAAAGGAAATGTGGTTGCACTGACAAAGTTATTCTACAATTAGGGATATATTTTCGACTTTTGTTTCATACACACATACACAAATATGTATTTACATATTTATTCTTTTTACAAATAATCTACTTGACAAAAGAGAGAGAAAAGAAGTTGACCAAAGGAGGGAAAATCAGGTTCCATAATTCCAAAAAAAGACTTCCTAAGTCAAATAAATGATCTGCCAGATATAAGAAAGTGAAGATTTTAAGTAATATTTTTAGTATTGACAAATTTGGTGTGACTATGCTATACTAATTAGAGGTAGAATGATAATCAACAAAGGAAAGTTTTTTTAAGTCCTAACTGACTTATTTAGTATGTCGCTGTGACCAACACAATTAACCTCTCAGTACAACTGGACAAGGTTATAAGTGACAGAAAGGTATCAAATGTATCAGTTGAAAAGCATTTTTTTTTGTTGTGTATCAATGAAATCATTGGTTTTGAGGACCCCTCTCCCTTGGGAAAAATAATATTTTGAACTTTACAAAGAACTTTTGGAAATTGTCTCATAAGCAATTTACGTTACCTCCTGGCTTGAATTCTTTGCCTATAATCCTTCTTTTAGCATCAGGGAATTTTGGTTTTGAATTTTCCTTCTTCAATAGCTACCTCCTTAAACAATTTTCTGCTACTTTCAACCACATATCTGCTTGTTTCCTCATCGAGTTTGATGTTTTTCTGCACCCCAATTTGTGTGAATATGTGAGAAAGAGCACTTATATTTGTCCATTTCAATTAAACGTGAAAGTGTTTGTATGTGCAAGAATGTTTATGGCAGCCCTCTTTGTAGTGGCCAGAAACTGGAAAATGAGTGGATGCCCATCAATTGGAGAAAGACTGAATAAATTGTGGTATATGAATGTTATGGAATATCATTGTACTATAAGAAATAAACAGCATGATGATTTCAGAAAGGCCTGGAGAGACGTACATGAACTGATGCTGAGTGAAATGAGCGGGACCAAGAGATCATTATATACTTCAACAACAATACTATATGATGATCAGTTCTGATGGGTGACTCTCTTCAACAATGAGATGAAACAAATCAGTTCCAATAGTGCAGTAATGAATAGAACCAGCTACACCCAGAGAAAGCACTCTGGGAAATGAGTGTGAACCACTACATAGAATTCCCAATTCCTCTATTTTTGTCTGCCTGCATTTTTGATTTCCTTTACAGGTTAATCATACATTATTTCAAAGTCTGATTCTTTTTGTGCAGCAAAACAATTGTATGGACATGTATACATATATTGTATTTAACATTTACTTTAACATATTTAACATATTGTTCTACCTGCCATCTGGGGGAGGAGGTGGGAGAAAGGAGGGGAAATATTGGAACAAAAGGTTTTGCAATTGTCAATGCTGAAAAATTACCTATGCATATATCTTGTAAATAAACAGCTCTAATAAAAAAGAAAAAGGGGAAAAGGGGAAAAAAAAGAAAATATGAAATAAATCAATTGCAACAATAATAAAAGAAATGAAGAGGCTACCTAAAAAAAAGTGAAGGTCATATGATTTATGCTCCTCCTATCTCTTTAGGTATATATTTATCTAACTCTATCTACCAATCTATTATCTAGATACCTATATCTATTTATAGCTCTATATCTATAGCTCTTCATAGAAGAAGAATATAGAATTTATAGAAGCTGAATAGATGGATGGAAAGATAGATAAGTAGATATTACTGTTCTTGAAAAAAACATGATGTGTAGATGGCTTTCTTCATCACAACATGATTGGAACTGGCCTGAATCATCTCACTGTTGAAGAGAATCACATCCATCAGAATTAATCATTGTATAATCTTGCTGTTGCTGTGTACAATGATCTCCTGGTTCTGCTCCTTTCATTTAGCATCAGTTTACATAACTCTCTAGGCCTCTCTGAAATCATCCTGCTCATCATTTCTTATAGAACAATAATATTTCATAGCATTCATACACCATAATTTATTCAACCATTCTCCAATGATAGGCATCCATTCAGTTTCCAGTTTCCTGCCACTGCAAAAAGGGCTGCCACAAACATTTTTGCACATGTGTGTTATGGTCCAGAACTCTGTACTTAAAACAAGGATTCTTACAAGGTGCTAACTAAGTGGAATTGATAAATACAATGTTTTTCTAGTTTAACAGTTTAACATACTAAGTTCAGTATGATTGATTTAATTTTAGAAGAAATATGATTTCCTAGTGACATAATGATTGGTTTATACTCAGCATGGAGCATATAAGCTGGGACAAACTCATCTAGGGTCAAAGCCAGATTGATTCAACTTCATCTCACACGACTGTGGTGGCCGGCCTCTTGCACTTCCCCCACTGAGACCAAGGTTGGTCTAAAAGGTTCTCCAGAAAGCCGGCCTGTGCCCTAGGCAAGAAAACTAGATTGTGAAGGAGATAATAAAGGATTTGGACTGTAACACCTCTCTTGGTGTTTACTCTACTAAAAGGAAGGCTGTCCCAGAGACCTCCAGAAAAACAACCAGAACATTACACATGTGAGCCCCTTTCCCTCCTTTAAAATCTCTTTGGGATACAAGAACAGTAGAAACACTGCCGGATCAAAGGGTATGTACAGTTTGATAGCCCTTTCTGCATAGTTCCAAATTGCTCACCACAATGTTTGAATCAATTCACAATTCCATCATCAATGCATTAGTGTCCCACTTTTCCCACAACCATCCAATATTCACCATTATTTTTTTTCCTGTCATTTTAGTCAATCTGACAGGTGTGTAGTGGTACCTCAGAGTGATCTTAATTTGCATTTCTCTGATCAACAGTGATTTAGAACATCTTTTCACATGAGTAGAAATTGTTTCAATTTCTTCATCTGAAAATAGTCTGTGCATAACCTTTGGCCATTTATCAGTTGGAGAATGACTTGAATTCATATAAATTTGAGTCAATTATCTATACATTCTATAAATGAGGCCATTAACAAAATTTGTGAATGCAATCTGGCTGCCTCTACATTAAAGAAAAGAAGGGCCTGGAATATGATATTCCGAAAGGCACAAGAACTTGAGATGCAGCCAAGAATAAACTACCCAGCTAAGCTGAGCATTTTCTTCCAGGGAAGAAGATGGACATTTAATGAAACAAATGAATTCCATTTGTTTCTGAAGAAAAAACCAGAACTAAACAAAAAATTTGATCTCCAAGCATAGAACTCAAGAGATGCAGAAAAGGTAAAAATAACTCTTGAGAATTGTATTTCTGTTGTGGATATACAAAAAGAATACATGTATAATTTGATTGTACTGATATAACATAAAAAAGGGAAGTAGATATGGAAAAGGGATGATGGCAGAATAAGGTGGGAAGGAGGGATAAAAAGAGGGAAACCACATCCCACAAAGAGGCTAAGGAAACTTATCATATCTGAGGGAATTTAGAGAGGGGGAGGAACATTGTGTGAATCTTACTCTCATCAGAGTTGGCTCAAAGAAAAAATAATTGACATTTGTTTTAGAGAAAATTCTCTCTCGCCTCATTAAAAACGGGGGAGAGGAAAAGGGAAAAGAAAAAGAGTAATAAGGGAAGGAAGGGGGAAAGACTCAAAGGGGGGGAGGGAGGGATTATAAAGAGGATAAGTATCGTGATACAAGAGGGGTACATAAGTTTAAAAGGGGGAAAGAGGGTTGGGGGAGGCAAGAATAAGTAAAGCACAATCTGGGGTTATTAGGATGGCAGGAAATACAGATTTAGTAATTCTAACCGTAAATGTGAATGGGATGAACTCCCCCATAAAGAGGAGGCAGATAGCAGACTGGATCAAAAGTCAGAACCCTACAATATGTTGTTTACAAGAAACACATTTAAAGCAGGGGGATACATATAGAGTAAAGGTAAAAGGCTGGAGCAAAATCTATTATGCTTCAGGTGAAGTCAAAAAAGCAGGGGTAGCCATCCTTATCTCAGATCAAGCAAAAGTAAAAATTGATCTAATTAAAAGAGATAAGGAAGGAAACTACATCCTGCTAAAGGGTAGCATAAACAACGAAGCAATATCAATATTAAACATATATGCACCAAGTGGTATGGCACTCAACTTCCTAAAGGAGAAGTTAAGAGAGTTGCAAGAAGAAATAGACAACAAAACTGTAATAGTAGGAGATCTCAACCTTGCACTCTCAGAATTAGACAAATCAAACCACAAAACAAATAAGAAAGAAATTAAAGAAGTAAATAGAATATTAGAAAAATTAGGTATGTTGGATCTTTGGAGAAAATTGAATGGAGATAGAAGGGAATATACTTTCTTCTCAGCAGTTCATGGAACCTATTCAAAAACTGACCATATATTAGGACATAAAGACCTCAAAATTAAATGCAAGAAAGCAGAAATAGTAAATGCTTTCTTTTCAGATCATGATGCAATAAAAACTACATTCAACAAAAAGTTAGGGGGAAATAGACCAAAAAGTAATTGGAAACTAAACAATCTCATCTTAAAGAATGATTGGGTGAAGCAGCAAATTATAGATACAATTAATAATTTCACTCAAGATAATGACAATGATGAGACATCATACCAAAATTTGTGGGATGCAGCCAAAGCGGTAATAAGAGGGAATTTTATATCCTTAGAGGCTTACTTGAATAAAACAGAGAAAGAAAAGATTAATGAATTGGGCTTGCAAACTAAAAAAACTAAAAAGACCAAATTAAAACCCCCAATCAAATACTAAATTGGAAATTATAAAATTAAAAGGAGAAATTAAAAATATTGAAAGTAAAAAAACTATTGAACTAATTAATAAAACTAAGAGTTGGTTCTATGAAAAAGCCAATAAAATAGATAAGCCTTGGTAAATCTGATTAGAAAAAGGAGGGAGGAAAATGAAATTAGTAGTCTTAAAAATGAAAAAGGAGAACTTTCCACCAATGAAGAGGAAATTAGAGAAATAATAAGGAGTTATTTTGCTCAACTTTATGCCAATAAATTTGATAACCTAAGTGAAATGGATGACTACCTCCAAAAATACAGACTTCCCAGACTAACAGAGGAGGAAGTAAATTGTTTGAATAGTCCCATTTCAGAAAAAGAAGTAGAACAGGCAATTAAACAACTCCCTAAGAAAAACCCTAGGACCAGATGGATTTACATGTGAATTTTACCAAACATTTAAAGAACAATTGGTCCCAATGCTATATAAATTATTTGATAAAATAGGGAATGAAGGAGTCCTACCAAATTCCTTCTATGACACAGACATGGTACTGATACCTAAACCAGGTAGGTTGAAAACAGAGAAAGAAAATTATAGACCAATCTCCCTAATGAATATTGATGCTAAAATCTTAAATAAGATATTAGCAAAAGACTACAGAAAATCATCTCCAAGATAATACACTATGATCAAGTAGGATTTATACCAGGAATGCAGGGCTGGTCAATATTAGAAAACTATCAATATAATTGGCCATGTAATAAACAAATTAACAAAACCATATGATCATCTCAATAGATGCAGAAAAGCATTTGATAAAATCCAACATCCATTTCTATTAAAAACACTTGAGAGTATAGGAATAAATGGACTTTTCCTTAAAATAATCAGCAGCATCTATTTAAACCATCAGTAAGCATCATATGTAATGGAGACAAACTGCAAACCATTCCCAATAAGATCTGGAGGAAACAAGGTTGCCCACTATCACCGTTACTATTTAATATTGTATTAGAAATGCTAGCTATAGCAATAAGAGCTGAGAAAAGATTAAAGGAATAAGAATAGGCAATGAGGAAGCCAAATTATCACTCTTGCCGATGACATGATGGTATACTTAGAGAACCCCAGAGATTCTGCTAAAAGTTATTAGAAATAATCCACAACTTTAGCAAAGTTGCTGGTTATAAAATTAACCCACATAAGTCATCAGCATTCTTATATATCACTAACAGAATCCAACAGTCAGAGTTACAAAGAGAAATTCCATTTAAAGTAACTACTGATAATATAAAATATTTAGGAATCTATCTGCCAAGGGAAAAATCAGAAACTTTATGAGCAAAACTACAGACCACTTTCCACACAAATTAAATCTGATCTAACCAATTCGAAAAATATTAAATGCTCTTGGATAGGGCGAGCAAATATAATAAAGATGACAATATTACCTAAACTAATCTATTTAGCGCTATACCAATCAGACTCCCAAAAAACTATTTTAATGACCTAGAAAAAATAACAACAAAGTTCATATGGAAAAAAAAGGTCAAGAATTTCAAGGGAATTAATGAAAAAAAATCAAATGAAGGTGGCTTAGCTGTACCAGATCTAAAATTATATTATAGAGCAGCAGTTACCAAAACTATTTGGTATTGGCTAAGGAAAAATTAGTTGATCAGTGGAATAGATTAGGTTCAAGGGACAAAACAGTCAACAAATATAGCAACCTAGTCTTTGACAAACCCAAAGATCCCAGCTTTGGGATAAGAACTTACTGTTTGATAAAAATTGCTGGGAAAATTGGAAACTAATATGGCAGAAACTAGGCATTGATCCATACTTAACGGCGTACACCAAGATAAGGTCAAAATGGGTTCATGACCTAGGCATAAAGAATGAAATTATTAATAAATTAGAGGAACATAGGATAGTTTACCTCTCAGACCTGTGGAAGGGGAAGGTCTTTATGACCAAAGCAGAACTAGAGATCATTACTGATCACAAAATAGAAAATTTCGATTATACCAAACTGAAAAGTTTTTGTACAAACAAAACTAATGCAGACAAGATTAGAAGGGAAGCAATAAACTGGGAAAATATTTTTACAATCAAAGGTTCTGATAAAGGCCTCATTTCCAAAATATAGAGAATTAACTCTAATTTATAAAAAATCAGCTCATTCTCCAATTGAAAAATGGTCAAAGGATATGAACAGACAATTCTCAGATGAAGAAATTGAAACTATTTCTAGTCATATGAAAAGATGCTCCAAGTCATTATTAATCAGAGAAATGCAAATTAAGACAACTCTAAGATACCACTACACACCTGTCAGATTGGCTAAGATGACAGGAAAAAATAATGATGATTGTTGGAGGGGATGTGGGAAAACTGGGACATTGATGCATTGTTGGTGGAGTTGTGAACGAATCCAACCATTTTGGAGAGTAGTTTGGAACTATGCTCAAAAAGTTATCAAACTGTGCATACCTTTGATCCAGCAGTGTTACTACTGGGCTTATATCCCAAAGAGATTATAAAGAAGGGAAAGGGACCTGTATGTGCACGAATGTTTGTGGCAGCCCTTTTTGTAGTGACTAGAAACTGGAAATTGAATGGATGTCCATCAGTTGGAGAATGGCTGAATAAATTGTGGTATATGAAAATTATGGAATATTACTGTTCTGTAAGAAATGACCAACAGGATGATTTCAGAAAGGACTGGAGATACTTACACGAACTGATGCTGAGTGAAATGAGCAGGACCAGGAGATCATTATATACTTCAACAACAATACTAGATGATGACCAGTTCTGATGGATCAGGCCCTCCTCAGCAACGAGATCAACCAAATCATTTCTAATGGAGCAGTAATGAACTGAACTAGCTATGCCCAGAAAAAGAACTCTGGGAGATGACTAAAAAACATTACATTAAATTCCCAATCCCTATATTTATGCACACATGCATTTTTGATTTCCTTCACAAGCTAATTGTACAATAATTCAGAGTCTGATTCTTTTTGTACAGCAAAATAATGTTTTGGTCATGTATACTTATTGTGTATCTAAGTTATATTTTAATATATTTAACATCTACTGGTCATCCTGCCATCTAGGGGAGGGGGTGGGGGGGGTAAAGGTGAAAAATTGGAAGAAGAGGTTTGGCAATTGTTAATGCTGTAAAGTTACCCATGTATATATCCTGTAAATAAAAGGCTATTAAATAAATAAAAAAAAAATTTGTGAATGCAAAAGTTTTTCCCAGTTTATTGCTTCCCTTCTAGTCTTGACTGCATTAGTTTTGTTTGTAAAACTTTTTAACTTAATATAATCAAAATTATTTATTTTATATTCAATAACATATGGTAGTTCTTTGGCCACAAATTCCTTCCTTTTCCACAGATCTGAGAAGTAAACTATTCTTTGTTCTTCTAATTTGCTTATAGTATCACTCTTTCACTCTAAATTATGAAACCAATTCAGTCTTATCTTGATATACAGTGTTAGGTATAGGTCAATGCTTAGTTTCTGCGATACTAATTTCCAATTTTCCCAGTAGTTTTTGTCAAATAGTGAGCTTTTATCCCCAAAGCTGGGGTTTTTGGATTTGTCAAACACTAGATTACTATAATCATTGATTATTTTGTTCTGTGAAACAAACTATTTCAATGAGCAACTATTTTATTTCTTAGCCAATATCAAATAGTTTTGATGACTGCTGCTTTATAATGTAGTTTTAGGTCTGGTACAGCTAGCCCACCTTCATTTGCATTATTTCATTAGTTTCCTTGACATTCTTGACTTTTTGTTCTTTCCTTTTCTATAAAATAATTTCTGGGGAGTTGATTGGTATGGGACTGAATAAGTAGATTAATTCAGATTTGAATTGTCATTTTTATTATATTAGCTTGGCCTATCATGATCACTTAATATTTTTCCAATTATTAGATCTGATTTTATTTGTGTAAAAAAGTGTTTTTTTAATTGTGTTCATATCATTCCCGACTTTGCCTTGACAGGTGGACAGTCAAATAGTTTATGTTATCTTCAGTTATTTTAAATGGCATTTCTGTCATTTCTCTTGCTGATGGACTTTGTTGTAATTTATAAAAATGCTGATGATTTATGTGGATTTACTTTTTATCCTGCAACTTTGCTAATGTTGTGAATTGTTTCTAATTGTCCTTTAGCTGATTCTCTAGAATTATCTAAGTATACCATCATATCATCTGCAAAAAAATGATAATTTGTTTCCTCCTTACCTCAAAATGCTTTAATATCTTTTTTTCTTCTCTTAGTGCCAAAGTTAACATCAAAGTTAAGAATATTGAATATGAATGGTAATAGTGAGCAATATAGTTTCACAGCTGATTTTATTGGGAATGATTCTAGTTTATCCCCATTACAGATAATATTTGCATATGGCTTTGAATAGATACTACTAATCATTTTAAGGAAAACTCCATTTATTTCTATAGTCTAGTGTTTTAATAGGAATAGTTGTTGGACTTTGTCAAATAGCTTTTCTGCATTTATTGAGATAATCTATGATTTTTGTTAATTTGGTTATCAATATAGTCAATTATGCTAATAGTTTTCCTAACATTAAACCAGCCCTTCATTCTTGGTATAAATCCTATTTGGCCATGGTGTAATAACCTGAGAATGATTTGCTATAATCTTTTTGCTAATATTTTATAAGTGTTTTGCATCATTAATATTCATTAGGGAAATTTATCTACAATTTTCTTTCTCTTTTTTTACTCTGGATTCAGAATCAGCATATCTGTATAAAAAAAGAATTTGGTAGGACTCTCGCATTCCCAATTTTTTGAAATAGTTTCATGGTATTGGAATTAATTGTTCTTTAAATGTAAATCAATATTATTTGTCTTGGAGATTTTTCTTAAAACATTGATTAATAGTTTGTTAAATATATATTTCTAAAATGGAACTATTTAAGTAATTCATTTCCTCTTCCGTTAATCTGCACAATCTATATTTTTGTAAATATTCTTCCTTTTCACTTAGACTTTCAATTTTTTTGACATATAGTTGGGCAAAATAAGTCCTAATTATTGCTTTAACTTCCTCTTCCTTCTTTCCTTTTTCTAATCAAATTATTTAAAGGTTTATCTATTGTGTTGGTTTTTTATAATATATGAGTGAAGATTTCAGAGTTGTTGCTAAGGATGAGGAGAAAAGTTACAGAATAAAATTAGGAATTAAGTGAAATATGATTAATCATCCTATTGCAATAATGATTTGGTCATTCAGTTATCAGTTAGTAAATTGGCTTTGAAGAAGGGATTTTTTTCTAGGTTTTTTCTAGGCATCTTTTGATGTAGGAGTTTCCTCATACATGTATATGCACATACACACAAGCTATACACACACACACACACACACACACACACACACATCTCTATGTAGGGTAATGTTTTTATTTGTGAAGTAGTCAGGGTTAAGTGACTTGCCCAAGATCACCAAACTAGTAATTATCAATTTCCTGAGGCCAGATTTGAATTTAAGCATTCCTGATTTCAAAGTCTGTGTTCTATCCATTTCACCATCTAGATGTTCCTGTTATATGCTTTAAATAATTACAAATCCATTATAAATCATTTGAAATAAATTCACAAATATTCAAATGTTATAGCTCTCAGATTTGAATATATATAATGCATTATATTATTGATATTAATTAATTAATATAAGATATAATGGATTATATATATATAAGAAAGAAATAACTGTAATACTAAAGATATAGAATTCCATATATTGGTATTGGAAATAAGTATTAGAGGAGGAGGTAGAAACATTTATACCTTTTTCAGTATTTTTTTCTTTTTTTGGTAAATATTAAAATTCATTTACTTCTCAATAGCATATATCTGGGAAGTGAATAGAGATGTTCCAGCAGAATAATAAAAGTCAGGAGGAAATCCAAATTTACCTAACAATTGCTCACAGATTAACCACAAAATCATTTTTTAAAATATGCTTACAAAATAATTGTATTTTATTATTTTCCTTCTGTGTAATTTCTACAAAGTCAAAAATGCATAATTACAGTTTTCCAAACATTTTGTAAAACATCTACCCAAAAGGTCATACATTGAATGAAGCTCCTAGGCCATCTCTCCTGAAATTTTTTTAACCCCCAGAGAAAATAGCTTTTGAGGAAAACTTCATCTTGATATCCACTGACGAGACACATTGCAGAAGTTATGGCATGGAAAACAGAATAATATAAAACATTCTGACACTGTTCAGAACAAAGGGGCATTTAGTAAAAAGGCTAGAGAAAAAAGCTCATTTTTGATTTCCAAGCTGTCATAGAAGATAAACAAGAAGATTAAGTCACACTGGGCCAAGAGATTTGTTTCCAAGGTCAAGTCCACAGAGAACTGATGATAACATTGCTTGAATTGCTTCATCAGCTATTTGCTTTTGGTTTAGAGGCATCTTGGTGTTATTTCCCTCATTTGTTCTCTGTGAATGTAGCACTTGTCAGACCCAGGCAAAGTCTATAGGTTATTACTTCTTTTCTATAACAAACAAACAAACAGACAAAGAAAAAAAAAAAAAAAAAACATGATGGCTGTGTGTGTGTGTGTGTGTGTGTGTGTGTGTGTGTATTGTGTTCTATGGGATACATTTCATTTGGATTATATGTTTTCTGTTCCACTCAGATATTTTCTGAGATAACTTTTTTTTTCCTCCTCAATCTTTTCTGTACCTTGACCTTCTTCTGCCTTCATTGCTGCAATTTTCAGAATATAACTATTTTCTTGAATCATGAATTCATTTTATCTACAAGAGATACACATATATGTCTAACTTTGTTTGCCCTTCTAAGTATTTGACTATCATTTCTTTTACACAATTAATTCATATAGTTCAGTAAAAAATTTGAAACAATGCTTTTAAGTTCAGGTCTTTGTTCTAAATGTAAGCCTTATTCTTATTAACTATATTATTAACTATTTCATTTCAGTTTCCCCTGTCTAGGAGTAGAAATTTACTAATTAAAATAACTTGTCCAATATTGTTAGTGAGAATTGAACAGAATCATGAGATAGCTTGCTCTTTTGTTAATAGTTAGGTTTTTGTTGTTTGAAGTCCAATGTACCAGTTAATTTATTATCTTTTCTGTTGAGAATAATTATCCAAATAGCACAAAATGTTTTTAAAGTTGGACATTTATCACACTACAAAAAACAGGTTTTATAATAAAGATCTGAAAAAAAACAGTGATATTGTATTATATTGTTTTTAATTACATTATATGTTTTATAATGTATTATAAGTTTCAATATTCAATGAGAAAACCATGATGTATAATAATAATAGTAGTGCTGACAAGGATTCTTTCTTGCTGTGGTACTAGAACATCCCTCTAGAGACTACAGTGAAACCAGAATAATGCATCTCTCCTACTATCCTATGGGTTACAAAACTTAGTTATTGTGAAGGTAGTTATAGTCATAAAGAACATTTCATGAATATCATATATATATATATATATATATATATATGTGTGTGTGTGTGTGTGTGTGTGTGTGTGTGTGTATACATAGATAAGGATATGTGTGTGTTTAGAGAGACAGTATTACAAAAGTTATTACACAGGTTTTATGATGAACTCATATTCATTTAAAGCATTGTACCTCAATATTAATTTAGTTCTAAAAGATGGATAAAATTTATATAGTGCTACCTATGTGCCACATACTTTCCTAAGCATTTTACAAGTATTATTTCATTTGATCCTTTCAACAACAACAGGAGATATTTGCCCTGAGAGATGGTTGTCACGGAAGGTAAGTGCTACTGGTATCCTCATTTTACAGATGAGGAAATTGAAACACTTTATTTGACTTACCTGAAGTGACACAGCTAGTAAGCGCTAAAGCTGAGTTTGAAATCAGGTCTTTCTGAATCCATGTCTGGGTAATCTATCCATTATATGACCTAGTTCAATAAATAATACTATAAATGCCTAATAAATCAGGTCTTTCTGAATCCATGTCTGGGTAATCTATCCATTATATGACCTAGTTCAATAAATAATACTATAAATGCCTAATAAATTATCAAACATACAATCTCTAAATGGTGTAATATGTTTCATTATACATTTGTTCATATTTAAAATATACTTACATGCTAATGTAATTAATAAACTATTTTATTTAAGTGGTCCTGAATTCATAGTAGCTCATTATTACATATTTTCTCATCAATGTAAACTAATGTTATGACATTATATCATGGGGAATTTTGCAAAATATTTTGACATTAAATCATACTTTAAAAGGTTAGTCTAGAACTTGGGGCTTTCCTAGAAGAGATTAAGGAGGGACCCTGCATAACCTAACCTGTGGTTGTAGAAAGAAAATAGAGGCTTTGAAAGGCATGAGAATGTGAGCAAAGAGTACCAGAGAGATAAGCATGGAATTTTAGTGCTTCTGAAGATCACATAACTGTATTGTGGAATACTAATGCATCAGCTGGACATTTAAAATCTGAAGTCCTGCACTTAAAGCAGAGGACTAAAGCTGCACAAAAAGCAGCAAAGGGTTTGATATTAGAGCTCCTAAAAAAAAATACTCAACCTACTTTTGTGCTAAAATGTCGACACTATGAGAAGCAAAGTGAAGAAATTTACTGCATGTTATTCATTTTATCCTGGAATTCTGATTCCTTGTTTGTCTGGATTTTAATAACTGGAATTATGAGTTCGGTCTGGTTACGTACCATAGTGTTTAGTATGACAGGACTGCTTACTTTCATCACTATTGGTGGTTATTACATCTTTCTGTCATAGAAGTATGTATACATTTTCCAGGGAAAAATTTGACCTCTATACTAGGACTTATCCAGGACTTGCTCCAATCCCTCCTAAATAATCATTGTTCCCCAAAAAACAGTATAAATCATTATCTCTGAGGTGGTAGTTCATTGGAAAATTAATGATGCAAAAACAAGATTGTAAAATAGAAGCTAGGTAGAATCCAGAAAAGTATAGTCCAAAGTTACATTACTTAAATAATGATAAGGGCTGATGTAACATATAACCTTTTGAAGATAAAAATAAAAGCAAGAAAAGGGTCCATTATTCTTTTTACCTGATGACAAAACTGGTAGTAGGTGAAGGCTGACATTAGCAGATCCCAAAATGAGCATCAGCAAAAGGTCTCTATTTAAAGGGTTTTATTGTTCATTTCAATTTATATCTGCTTCTTCAAGACCCCAAATGGAGTTTTCTTGGCGGTACTGGGATAGTTTGACATTTCCTTTTTCAGGTAATTTTTCAGATGAGCAAACTTAGGCAAACAGAGTTAAATGACTTGTCTAGGATCACATAACCAATGAGTGCCTAAAGATTTTAACACTAATCTTCCTGATTCCAAGCCTGATTCAGTGTGCCATCTAGCTTCCTCAAGTAAGAAGAAATTACTGCACATAACACTGCAAATTCTTTTGATCATATACACTTAATTATTGGTGTTCTGAAATACGATCTTGGTAAACATTAAGCCTAACTAAATCTGGAGCCTGAGGACTTTTATGAAAAATGTATTTCTCATCCCAAAATAGGATTATCACACTTCTATCTCTGGGAGAATGAGGCTTAATGTATAGACACATTCATGTATGAATTTGAGCACTTATGTTATTTGGGGTCAGCAGTAAGTAGTGAGCAAGTAGCATATCAAGTAGTATAAATTGATTATTAATTATAACCAGCTAATAGACAAGCACTTTTAATTCTTGTGCCAAGAATTATTAGGTTAATGATAGCAAAAAGCCATAGTTCTCATGTTAAATCTTACATTTTTATCTAAGAAGACAAATACAAAGATAAACAAGGCTATATAGAATGTTCATGGAAAAATGAAAGTGTCAACCATAGGAAGGATCAGAAAATTTTCATGAGGAAAGTGTCAAGAAGCTTAACTCACAGAACATGGTATGAAAAAGAGCTAATCTGATAATCCCAAAAGGAGAATTTGTTTATTTGCTTATTTGTTTGTAGAATGATTGAGGCTAATCAGAACATTAAGGGGGACATCAATACAAGCATTCCTTATTTTTAGTAAGCTGTGCCTTTTGCCTTGACTGATTTTTGTCCATATCTTTTGAATATCCATGATATCCTGTTATGGGCCAGAACTCTTGTACTTGAAACAAAGATTCTTGTGAGATGCTAACTCAGTGGAATTGATAAGACAATGTTTATCTAGTTTAGTATAGTACTTAATGTAGTTCTATAAGATTCACACCTACAATGATGTAATTAAAATAGAGCATATAAAATTGGGACAAACTCAACCAGGGTGGGACTGAGAGACAGATTCATTCCATCATCCAACTTTGTGGTGGCTGGAGGCTGAAGTACAAGCTCTGACTCATACTCATTCCATCTTTATCAACCTTGTAGTAGCTGGCCTGTCTTCCTGCTCCCTCCACTGAGACCAAGGCTGTCTGAAGGCTCTCAAGAAAGCTAGCTGGGCCCCAAGCAAGGAAACTAGATTGTGAAGGAGACAATAAAGAATTTGGACTTTATCCCTGGCTATTTTCCTGGTGATTACTCTACTGAAACGAAGGCTTGCCAGAGACCTCCAGAAAACCAACAAAAACATTACATCATTGGAACTATGATTAGTAAGTAAAGAGTTGCCTGATGACACTACTATTGGAATTACTTTCCAAATAAAAAATCATATACTAGAGATTTTTCAAACCCCTTTAGCAACTCAAACCTGATTGAGTTAATTAATAAAATGTTTAAAAGCAAAAAAAAGGCAGCATACATGATCACCCTTAAGAAGCATTCAGAGTATTCAGTCTGGATCTTTACAACACAAATCAAATTCTCTATGATATGAGAGTTAAAAAGGCAAAATAGACAACATAAATGTTGTCCATTGTTGGAAACATATCATCCATATATTTTTTTGCAGATGCCATACTAAAATATAAGGCCTTCCTAGTAGGGGAAAGTGTTTTACTAAATCTTTGAAAAAAACTACAATGAAAGCATATTTTTCCTAATATGAATTTCACATCTTTTTTCCATGTTTAATGAAATCTGTAGGATTCCCATTTCAAGTGGAAGATCTTCTAGACTACAAAAAAGCAGAGGACATAGTCATGTGTCCAGTAGAACATCACGGAGTATTCAAAATATAAAACAACAAATTTCCAGATAAAGAACGTATGTATATATATATATATATATATATATATATATATATATATATATTAGCAGAATAAATTTTATTCATGAATGTCCATTTTCTTTGCTTCCTTATAAATTGTATTTTAGTTCTATGATACACACTTTATTTACATTATTCTTTTTCCTCCTTTCATTCCCCCTACCCCTAAGCATGCTACTATTAAGAAAAGATATAGTTATATATCCATATGCAGAAGTATACATATATATACACACACCCCATATACACACATATATTTTCTATCCCTGTTGACTCTTTAGTTATATTTTGCTCTCTAACTTAACACTTTAATAACAGAGTCAGCAGTATTAAAGATACATCAAAATCTCATTACTTTAATAGTACTTTGTTGAAATTGCATGGCTACTGGAACAAAATAATTGCTGTTTCTTTTTTAAAACTCTTCCAGAAATTCATAAAATAAAATAAAATAAGGTCTTTATTATACTCATATGTTCAAATATATACATATATATGTGAAATACACACACACACACACACACACACACACACACATATATATATATACAGAGAGAGAGAATATATAGTACATACTTTTTTACATAAGCACACATATATCAATACAGATGTGTGTAGTTATACAATTGCAAAGCCATGAGGGATGAAAAAAAAATTATACTCTCAAGACAATAAAAAAGACTAATTCAACTTTTTCCATCATATTGTGAATATTTGTGTAAGAAACATCAAGAATATTTAGCATGGATAATAAGAGGAATGAAGGTTGAAATTTAAATGGTTGGATAGAATACTTACACTTATGAATCAGGCATTCACCAGAATATCACCAAATACCATGTTTAGATATGAAAAAATAACCAAGCTCATAAGAATAGAGTAAAATACTTTTAATGAGGATAGAACTAGAGTTTTGATGTTACAAACTCAATGACATGACAGAAAATAGAGACCCTCTTGAAGAAAGGAAAGAGAAAAGGCTAAATATGTATATTTTGCTTCCTCTTGAATCACATATACCAGCATTTCATATATTAGTGGATAGATTTTTGTTGTAGATAAAAAATATGGATCTTAGAATTGAAGAAAAAGGGTCTAGAATTTAAATGAAGAAATGCAGCATTCAGAGAAAAAATAGTCTCATTCAGAGAAAAATGTATTGGTTAAGTACTTTCTGCTAAAAATGTTAAATTCTAGAATGTGTCTTTTGATTGCATAGCCTGTAGTTAAGCAGGAGGAAGAAGTAAGAGAAGAATTTGTTTGCATTTCAGAATAAAGAAGACAGTTTGAGATTTTGATCTGAACTATACAAGGAATCTGAGAGAAAGTTAGTTGATATAGAAACTAAGTATAGGGTTGAACAGATATGTGGAAATTGAAAGTAGTTAAATTACAGATATGGGATGTTTAATGCGGAGAAAAGGCAGAAGAGGAGTATCAGTATCAGTATAAGAAAATGAAAAAGGCATACACATGAGGTGAATGTAAGTGATTGGACAGCATCAAGAACCATGCTTGATAAGTGGAAGGAGTTGGGGGTGGGAGTAAGGAGGGAAATCTGGTTGAAACTCTCTATACCACTTAGAAAAGGATGAGAAAGGGATGAATTTACTTGCTGGTATTAAGGAGAGGATGAGAAAATAAGCTATGTTTCTTGATAAACACATAATCTTTTTAAACTATCCCAAAATTTAAGGTAAATATATGGAAAATGACTAACAGATTTTTTTCATAGATGAGTGGTTTTATTCCACTAGCACATTACATATAAGAAGAAACTCCATATACTAATACAGAATTTTAATTGTTGAGCAATTCTTTAAAAAATCTTAATGAGTTACCAGTGAATTGATTGATTAAGAGGCTTTTCTAGAGTTAGAGTCAGTATATGGCAGAGGTAGAATTTGAAAACAGGACTTCCTGACTCCAAAATTGACTTTCATTCCACATCTCTGTGATGACTCTTAATTAGAGAGATATCTATTAGAATACCTGGATAATTTCTTTAAAAGTTAGACACTTTTCTTTGAGTACAGTAAGATGTTTCCCAATAAACCCTACCTGCATTCCACTTTATTGAATAAATAAGAGATTATCTTGGATATGAAGAAATTTCTAATCTGATCTTTCCAATCAATAGCCATAATAAACCTATATACCACATCAAGATGAAAAGTAAATCATACATTAGTATCACTTACAATATAACAAGTAGAATTAACAGTTGGTGCCTACAATCTAATATTTTCAGAAAAATTAGAAGGAAAAAAATATTCAAGTATGCATGTATAGAAATGCCATTAACAAAATAACTAGCATTTATATGAAGTTTCAAAGTTTTGAGTCACTTTATAAATATTCTCTTTTGATCCACACAACAATCCTTTGAGGTAGGTGTTATTATTATCAAATTTCACTAATGAGAAAACAGAAACAGAAGTTAAACAAATTGCCCAGGTTCATATAGTTAGTAAATATTTGAGGTCAGATTTGAACTTATCTGTTATTAATTCCATACTCAGTATTCTATCTACTATATTCCCTATCATTTTTTTTTCATTCAGCCTACCATAAACATAAACGTGTGGCTCTTTTCTACCATAAATGTAAGTATCAATACAGAAACATCTGTGAAATTAGATTCTCTTCACTTTTAGGTAGTAACAGTGGGGGAAAAAAAGCAGATACCCATCATTTGAGGCATGATTAAACACAAAATTGTGATGTGTAAATATAATGGAATTACTGTATCAAGAAATTATTACTATTAAAAGCACAGAGAGAAGGATGAAAGAAATGAACAAACACAAACCAAAGTAAGCTGATTCTGAAAACAATATAAACAGTAACTATTATAACATGGTTGGAAATAATAACAATTATCAAAATGATAGCTATGTCATTATTATTAACAAATGGGATCCCGAAAAAATAATTAAAGAAATGCATGGATGTCTTGGGTATGAAACATTGCAAGTACTGATAGATCCAGTTTATATATTTTTATTACCTTTGCTAACTTTACTGGCTCACCTCTTTCATATTTCTTTTCCTTTTATTTCCTTTGTCACAAGATACTTTTTGTTGAAGGGTAGAGAGACATAAATATTTAGAAATACATGAAAAAAAATATTGACCATGTTTAGTATGTGAAAAGTCCTATTTGAAGTGCTGATAACACAAGTAGAAAAGTAACCCATTCTCTGCTCTTGGGGAGCATTACATTATCAAGACACTTTAATGAGAAGAGATTTAGGGTAAGGGAAGCTATAAAAATTTTTAGATGAAAGATAGATGGAAAAGTCCCATGGTTCTTAGGGTGCCATAACAAATAAAAGTAAAAAAGAGGAAATATTAAAAGAAAAGGAAAGATATTGAGCAAGAAAACAAAAAGAATCACAAGCATAGAAAGCTACTATAGACACAGGGCAGAACAAAACACAAACTCAGAAAAGGACAAAATGTCCACAGAGGAAATCTCAAAGAGTATGACAAATTAGTCTCAAGCCCAAAGAGGCTTCTTTGGAAGTGCTCATAAAAGTCATCAAAAACCTATTTTCAATATAATTTCCACAGATAAAATAATGTCAATATTTAATGTTGTAATATTTCATAATACAAGAGACTTTTGTGGTAAGACCATCATCACCCTACTATCTTCAATGGGAATGGCACCAAAGCTCAGGAAAAAAAGCTGTCAGACAAAATCTCCATGGGAGTTGTTCCCCAGGATGATGATAGTAAAGGTTTAGTTCTGGTGATTTGGAAGTAAATAGGAGGTGTGTAGCATCATTCTCTAATTTCTATCCATGGGGCAGCTAGGTGGTGCAGTGGATAGAGCACTAGCCCTGAAGTCAAAAGTACTGAATTCAAATCTGGTCTCATACATTTAACACTTCCTAGCTGTGTGACCCTGGGCAAGTCACTTAACCCTAATTGCCTCAGGGGAAAAAATTATCCATGTCTAGAAGACCTAAAGTCATTAAGATGGGCTGGAAACAAGCTGCCTCCTATCTTTGTTTGAAAACGCTTGACATAAAGTAATGAAATATCAGTATTATTTTTAAGAAATTAGATTCTTCTTGTAAATTTATTTTATTTAAAGATAGGAGGTGATGCATGATATAAAATAAGCAAACTACTATTATAAAGTAAATAATCAATGTATGAAGAATGGTTTAAAATGGATGTCCTCAATGTACAATTTGTGGATATTTGAGGGTCACTGAAATATTTTTAGGATGTTTATCAATCAAATCAAAATTATTTTCATAAAAATAATAATGATAAAAATTCTCTCAAGTTCATTTTCCTTTTTCCATCTACATGTATGAAGCTATATTTTCTTCATATGTATTAATAAAAATATTTCTGACACAGGGGGTGGAGTGAAGATGATGGAGTAAAGTCAGGAGGCTGCTTGAGTTCTCTCTTTCCCTAAAAACTAATAAAAACTATACCCTCTGAACATATAAAACCAAGCCTTTGAACAGTCTGATGGAATGAAACTGTTTTCTAGCTCAAGATAGACTGGAAAAACTTAAAGAAAGGTCAGGCTTGCTAGTGTAAAAAAGGTAGCTCAGGTCAGTTAGACTCTGGGAATGTTGGTGAGAGGTTCTTATTCACAGTAAAGAGCAACTAAGACTCTCAGTTCTGGCTCAGTAGAGGAAAAAATCAGTGGGGTAGCTTCCAGTCCCAGCTCAGAAAGCAAACAAGTTGTTTCCTGAAAATAACAGGCAAAAGTCACCCCCTGCAAACACAAAGGTCCCTGTGCTGAAAGCCAAGGCTCAGAGCTGCACAGGAAGCTGGGGCCAGCATCACTTTTAGCCCAGAAGCAGATTCCAACCATAAAAGTAAAAAAGAGGAAATATTAAAAGAAAAGGAAAGATATTGAGCAAGAAAACAAAAAGAATCACAAGCATAGAAAGCTACTATAGACACAGGGCAGAACAAAACACAAACTCAGAAAAGGACAAAATGTCCACAGAGGAAATCTCAAAGAGTATGACAAATTAGTCTCAAGCCCAAAGAGGCTTCTTTGGAAGTGCTCATAAAAGTCATCAAAAAGCAAATAAAAGAGGAAGAAGAAGAAGAAAAAAAGAGAAATGAAAAGAGAGCAATTCATGAGAGTCAATAGCTTGGAAATGGATGGGAAAATATTGACTAAAGAAAACAACTCATTTAAAAATACAGTTGGTCAAATGGGAAAAAAATCCATTGATGAAAATATCACATTCAAAACTAGAATTAACCAAATGAAAAAAAGAGATATGAGAATTAACTGAAGAAAATCACCCATTAAAAACTAGAACAAGGCAAATGGAAGATAATGACTCTGGGAGACAGCAAGAATCAATCAAACTGAAAAAAAAAAATGAATATTAGAAGAAAATGTGAAATACCTCATTAGAAAAATGACTGACCTGGAAAATAGATCCAGAAGAGATAATTTAAGTCATTGGCCTACCTGAAGACCATGAACAAAAAAAGAGCCTGGGTAGCATTCTACCAGAGATCATTTTTTTTTTTTTAATTTAATAGCCTTTTATTTACAGGATATATAGATGGGTAACTTTACAGCATTAACAATTGCCATACCTCTTGTTCCAATTTTTCACCTCTTACCCCCCCCACCCCCTCCCCTAGATGGCAGGATGACCAGTAGATGTTAAATATATTAAAATATAAATTAGATACACAATAAGTATACCTGACCAAAACGTTATTTTGCTGTACAAAAAGAATCAGACTCTGAAATATTGTACAATTAGCTTGTGAAGGAAATCAAAAATGCAGGTGTGCATAAATATAGGGATTGGGAATTCAATGTAATGGTTTTTAGTCATCTCCCAGAGTTCTTTTTCTGGGCATAGCTAGTTCAGTTCATTACTGCTCCATTAGAAATGATTTGGTTGATCTCGTTGCTGAGGATGGCCTGGTCCATCAGAACTGGTCATCATCTAGTATTGTTGTTGAAGTATATAATGATCTCCTGGTCCTGCTCATTTCACTCAGCATCAGTTCGTGTAAGTCTCTCCAGGCCTTTCTGAAATCATCCTGTTGGTCATTTCTTACAGAACAGTAATATTCCATAATTTTCATATACCACAATTTATTCAGCCATTCTCCAACTGATGGACATCCATTCAGTTTCCAGTTTCTAGCCACTACAAAAAGGGCTGCCACAAACATTCGTGCACATACAGGTCCCTTTCCCTTCTTTATAATCTCTTTGGGATATAATCCCAGTAGTAACACTGCTGGATCAAAGGGTATGCACAGTTTGATAACTTTTTGAGCATAGTTCCAAACTACTCTCCAAAATGGTTGGATTCGTTCACAACTCCACCAACAATGCATCAATATCCCAGTTTTCCCGCATCCCCTCCAACAATCATCATTATTTTTTCCTGTCATCTTAGCCAATCTGACAGGTGTGTAGTGGTATCTTAGAGTTGTCTTAATTTGCATTTCTCTGATTAATAATGACTTGGAGCATCTTTTCATATGACTAGAAACAGTTTCAATTTCTTCATCTGAGAATTGTCTGTTCATATCCTTTGACCATTTTTCAATTGGAGAATGGCTTGATTTTTTATAAATTAGAGTTAATTCTCTATATATTTTGGAAATGAGGCCTTTATCAGAACCTTTGTTTACCAGAGATCATTAAAGAAAATTACTTCAATATTCTAGAAACTTAGGCAGAAATACTCATTGAAAGAATCCATAGATCACCTCTAGAAAGAGATCCCACAAGGAAAACTCCAAGGAACATTGTTACAAAACTCCAAACTACAATCTCAAGGCAAAAATACTATAAGCTGTCAAATAAAAACAATTCTAATATCAAAGAGCAATACTCAGGATTCTCCAAGTTCTGGCAGCTTCTACAATAAAAGGTTAAAGGGCCCTAGAATACCATATTCTGGAAGGCAAAAACCTGGGGTTACAACCAAGAATTGACCACCTATTTAGATTCAGCATGATCTTTCAGGTGGGGAGATGGAGTGTTAATGAAGTAAGAGACTTCAAACATTTCTATTAATAAAACCAAAATTAAATAGAAAATTTAATCTACAAACACAGGACTAAAGCGAAACATAAAATGGTAAATAGGGGGGAATACACACACACACACACACACACACACACACACATATATACATACATACATATACACATATATATTTAAAGGTTAGACTGTATCTGTCACTGGGGCAGACAGAGGGAGGCATCACATGGAATGAGGGTGTGGTTGTGAACAGTACTTTATGTGCTGATATCAAAGAAAAAGGTGTTAAGGGGTGGGGAAAGATCTGTATTGGAAAAAGAAGAAAGGGAAGGTATTATGGGACAATTAGCTCACATGATGAGATGCAAAAGACCTATTACACTCCAAGGAAAGAAGAAAGGATGATGAGCATTGTCTGAAGCTTGATCTTATCAGTTTTGGCATTAAGAAAGAGTAATTTAATCATTCAACTGTTTATAGAAATTTATCTAACCCTATAAAGAGGTAGAAGAAAGAGGAAAAGAAAAGGGCAGAAACAGCAGGGGGAAAAGTAAGAGAAGGGGGAAGGGTTGATAGAAGATAAGATAGTGGGTGAGGTGGACACACACACACACACACACACACACAGACACACACACAAAAACCAACCAAACAAACAAACAAAACCAAATGACTGCTCACAGATTGGAAAGAGAGAACAAAAGTAAATACAGGGGAAATACAGGATAGGGGGAAATACAGAACTGGTAATCCTAACTGTGAATGTGAATGGGATGAACTCTCCCATAAAATTGAAGCAAATAGCAGAGTGGATTAAAAAATGAATCCTAAAATATGCTGTTTGCAAGAAGTACATTTGACACAGAGAGATACCTACAGAAAAAAAGAAAAAGGCTGGAACAAAATTTATTATATTTTAATTGAAGTAAAAAAAAAAAAAAAACAGGGATAACTATTCTGATCTCAGATAAGGCAAAAGTAAAAATAGATCTTATTAAAAGAGAGGAAGGGGGGATACATTTTTATAGAAGATACCATGATTAATGAAGTAGTAGTGATACTAAATTTATATGCTCCAAGTTGTAGAGCAGCCAAATTCCTAGAGAAGATTTTAAGGCATTTACATGAAGTAGACAGAAAACTATTTTAGTGGGGATCAACCTTCCCTTCTCAAAATTAGACAAATCTAAGCACAAAATAAATAAGAAAGAAATTACGGGGTTCAATAGGATCCTAGAAAACCTAGATATGATAGACACCTTGAGAAAACAGAATAAGGACAGAAAGGAATATATCTTTCTCTCAACAATAGATGGCACCTACAAAAAACAGACCATGTATTAAGGCATCAAAAAATCACAATGAAATGCAAAAAAGGCAGAAATAGTAAATGCTTCCTTTTCAAGCCACAATGCAATTAAAAAATATATTCAATAAAGGCCCAGGGAAAGACAAATTAAAAAACAATTGGAAATAATCTAATTCTAAAGAATTATTAGGTCAAACAACAAATCAGAGAAACAATCATTAATTTCATCCAAAAAAAGGATAACAATGAGAAAACATGCCAAAATCTATGGGATGTAGCCATAGCTGTACTTAAGAGAAATTTTATATTTATAAATAGCAACATAAATAAAATATATAAAGAAGAGATCAATGAATTAGGCATCTGAATTTTTAAAAAAATCTAGAGAAAGAACAATTTTTAAAAAACCCAATTGAATACCAAATAAGAAATTTTGAAAACTCCAAGGAGAGATTAGTAAAATGGAAATCAAGAAAAATTATTGAACTAATAAATAAAATGAAGAATTAGTTTTATGAAAACAAAATTGATAAACCTTGGGTTACTTTGATTAGAAAAAAGGAAAAAAAATTCAAATCATCAGCATCAACAATGAAAGGTATAAACTTACCATCAAAGAAAAAGAAATTAAAGCAATAATAAGGAGTGATTTTGACCAATTCTATGACAGCAAGTCTGACAATCTAACCAAAATGGATGAATATTTATAAAAATGAAAATTACCATGGTTATTAGAAGAGAAAATAAAATACGTAAGTAGTCCTATTTTAGGAAAAGAAATTGAAGAAGTCATTAATGAACTCTCTAAGAAAAAGCCTCCAGGGTCAAATGGATTCATATATGAATTCTACCAAACATTTAAAAAACAATTAATTCCAATGCTATGTAAACTATTTGGAAAAATAAGTAAAGAAGAAGTGCTGCCAGATTCTTTCTATGATTCAAGTATGACACTAATATTTAAACAAGGAAGAGCCTTAAAAAAAAAAGAAAGAAAATTGCAGACCAATCTTCCTGATGAATATTGATGCAATTTTTTTTTCAATAAAATATTAGCAAAGAGATTACAGCACCTTATCAGCAAGATAATACACTATGACCAAGCAGGATTTATACAAGGAATTCAGGGCTGGTTCAACATCAGATAAAGTATTGCCATAATTAACCATATCAATAATAAAACCAATAAAAATCATATGACAATCTCAATAGATACAGAAAAACCTTTTGAGACCTATCCCTATTTAAAAAAGAAAAAGAAAAAAAACTACATCCTATGATGAGACAAAGGAAACCTATCATATTTGAGGGAACTCAGAGAGGGGGAGAAGCATTGTGTGAATCTTACTCTCATCAGAGTTGGCTCAAAGAAAAAATAATTGACATATTTGGTTTACAGAGAATCTTCTTTCACCTCATTAAAAAGTGGGAGAGGAAAAGGGAAAAGGAAAAAGCGTAATAAGGGAAGCATACAAGAAAGGGGAAAGGATTCAAAGGGAGGATGGAGGGATCCTAAAGAGGGAGAGCTGTGTGAGGCAAGTGAGGCCCATAAGTTTAATACTGGGGAAGGGGGAAAGGGGAAGCAAGAAAAAGAAAAGCATAATCTGGGGAGATTATGATGGCAGGAAACACAGAATTAGTCATTTTAAACATAAATGTGAATAGGATGAACTCTCCTATAAAGCAGAGGCAGATAGAAGATCAAAAGTCAGAACTCCACAATATGTTTTTTTACAGGAAACACATTTAAATCAGGGAGATACATACAGAGTAAAAGTAAAGAGCTGGCGCAGAATCTATTATGCTTCAGATAATGTCAAAAAAGCAAGGGTAGCCATCCTTATCTCAGATCAAGCAAAAGCAAAAACTGATCTAATTAAAATAGATGAGAAAAGAAACTATATTTTGCTAAAGAATACTATAGACAATGAAGCAATATCAATACTAAATATATGTGCAACAAGTAGTATAGCATCTAACTTCCTAAAGGAGAAGTTAAGAAAGTTGCAAGAAGAAATAGAGAGCAAAACTAAAATAATGGGAGATCTCAATCTTGCACTCTCAGAATTAGATAAATCAAACCACAAAACAAACAAGAAAGAAATTAAAGAGGTAAATAGAATATTAGAAAAATTAGATATGATAGATCTTTGGAAAAAACTGAATGGTGACAGAAAGGAGGCTACTTCTTCTCAGCAGTTCATGGAACTTATACAAAAATTGACCATATTTTAGGACATAAAGACCTCAAAATTAAGTGAAGGAAGGCAGAAAGAGTGAATGCTTTCTTTTCAGATCACAATGCAACAAAAACTACATTCAACAAAAAGTTAGGGGTAAATAAACCAAAAAGTAATTGCAAACTAAATAATCTCATCTTAAAAAATGATTGGGTGAAACAGTAAATTATAGACACAATTAATAATTTCACTCAAGATAACGACAACAATGAGACATCATACTAAAATTTGTGAGATGCACCCAACGCAGTAATAAGGGGAAATTATATAACTTTTGAGGCTTACTTGAATAAAATAGAGAAAAAGATCAATGAATTGGGCTTGCAACTTTAAAAGATAGAAAAAGACCAAATTAAAAATCCCCAATCAAATACTATACTTGAAATTCTAAAATTAAAAGGAGAAATTAATGATATTGAAAGTAAAAAAAATCTATTGAATTAATAAATAAAACTAAGATTTAGTTTTATGAAAAAAACAATAAAATTGATAAACTTTTGGTAAATCTGATTAGAAAAAGAAGGCAAATCAAATTGTTAGTCTTAAATATGAAAAGAGAGAACTTTCCACTAATGAAGAGAAAATTAGAGCAATAATAAGGAGTTACTTTGCCCAACTTTATGCCAATAAATTTGATAACCTATGTGAAATTGATGACTATCTCCAAAAAATATAGGCTTCCCAGCTTAACAGAGGAGGAAGTAAATTGCTTAAATAGTCCCATTTCAGAAAAAGAAATAGAACAAGCTATTAATCAACTAAGAAAAAATCCCCAGGACCAGATGGATTTGCATGTGAATTCTACCAAACATTTAAAGAATAATTAGCCCCAATGCTATATAAACTATTTGAAAAAGTAGTCAATGAAGGAGTCCTACCAAATTCCTTTTATGACACAGACATGGTACTGACACCTAAACCAGCTATATTGAAAACAGAGAAAGAAAATTATAGACCAATCTCCCTAATGAATATTGATGCTAAAAATCTTAAATAAGATATTAGCAAAAAGATTACAGAAAATCATCCCCAAGATATTACACCATGACCAAGTACGATTTATACCAGGAATGCAGGGCTGGTTCAATATTAGGAAAACTATTAGTATAATTGATCATATTAATAACCAAATTAACAAAAACCATATGATTATCTCAATAGATGCAGAAAAAGCATTTGATGAACTCCAACATCCATTCCTATTGAAAACACTTGAGAGTATAGGAATAAATGGACTTTTCCTTAAAATAACCAGCAGCATCTATTTAAAATCATCAGTAAGCATCATATGTAATGGGGATAAACTAGAACCATTCCAATAAGATCAGTAGTGAAACAAAGTTGCCCACTATAACCATTACTATTCAATATTTATTAGAAATGCTAGCTTTGGCAATAAGAGCTGAGGGAAAAATTAAAGGAATTAGAGTAGGTAATGAGAAAACCAAATTATCACTCTTTGCTGATGATGGGATGGTATATTAGAGAACCCCAGAGAATCTACTAAAAAGCTATTAGAAATAATCCACAATGATTTAGCGAAGTTGCAGAATACAAAATAAACACACATAAGTCATCAGCATTCTTATGTATCACTAACAACATCCAACAGTTAGAGTTACAAAGAGATATTCCATTTAAAGTAACTACTGATAGTATAAAATATTTAGGAATCTATCTGCCAAGGGAAAATCAGAAACTATATGAGCAAAACTACAAAACACTTTCCACACAAATATAGTCAGATCTAACCAATTGGAAAAATATTAAATGCTCTTGGAAAGGATGAGCAAATATAATGAAGATGACAATACTATCTAAACTATTCTATTTATTTAGCACTATACCAATCAGATTCCCAAAAAACTATTTTAATGACCTAGAAAAAATAACAAGAAAGTTCATATGGAAAAACAAAAGATCAAGAATTTCAAGGGAATTAATGAAAAAAATCAAATGAAGGTAGTTTAGCTGTACCAAAACTAAAATTATATTATAAAGTAGCAGTTACCAAAGCCGTTTGGTATTCACTAAGAAATAGACTAATTGATCAGTGAAATAGGTTAGGTTCAAAGGACAAAACAGCCAATACCTTTAATAATCTAGTGTTTGATAAACCTAAAGAACCCAGCTTTTGGGATAAGAAATCACGGTTTGACAAAAATTGCTGGGAAAATTGGAAACTAGTATGGCAGAAACTAGGCATTGACCCACACTTAACACCATACACCAAGATAAGGTCAAAATGGGTTCATGACCTTGACATAAAGAATGAGATTATAAATAAATTGGAAAAACATATGATAGTTTACCTCTCAGACCTGTGGAAGGGGAAGGAATTCATGACCAAAGAAGAACTAGAGATCATTATTGATCACAAAATAGAAAAATTTGATTATATCAAATTGAAAAGGTTTTGTACAAACAAAACTAATGTAGACAAGATTAAAAGGGAAGCAATAAACTGGGAAAACATTTTTTTTACAGTCAAAGGTTCTGATAAAGGCCTCATTTCCAAAATATATAGAGAATTAACTCTAATTTATAAGAAATCAAGCCATTCTCCAATTGATAAATGGTCAAAGGATATGAACAGACAGTTCTCAGATGAAGAAATTGAAACTATTTCTAGCCATATGAAAAGATGTTCCAAGTCATTATTAATCAGAGAAGTGCAAATTAAGACAATTCTGAGATACCACTACATACCTGTCAGATTGGCTAGAATGACAGGGAAAGATAATGGGCAATGTTGGAGGGGATGTGGGAAAACTGGGACACTGATACTTTGTTGATGGAATTGTGAACACATCCAGCCATTCTGGAGAGCAATTTGGAACTATGCTCAAAAAGCTATCAAACTGTGCATACCCTTTGACCTAGCAGTGTTACTACTGGGCTTATATCCAAAAAAAAATTTTTAAAGAAGGGAAAGGGACTTATATGGGCAAGAATATTTGTGGCAGCCCTCTTTGAAGTGGCCAAAAACTGGAAACTGAGTGGATGCCCATCCATTGGAGAATGGCTGAATAAATTGTGGTATATGAATATTATGGAATATTATTGTTCTGTAAGAAATGACCAGCAGGATGATTTCAGAAAGGCCTGGAGAGACTTACATGAACTGATGCTGAATGAAATGAACAGGGCCAGAAGATCATTATATACTTCAACAACAATACTATATGATGATCAGTTTTAATGGACATGGCCCTCTTCAACAATGAGATGAACCAAATCAGTTCTAATAGAACAGTAATGAACTGAACCAGCTTCACCCAGCAAAATGACTATGGGAGATGACTATGAACCACTACATAGAATTTCCAATCCCTCCATTTTTGTTCACCTGCATTTTTGATTTCCTTCCAAATGCAGGTTAATTGTATATTATTTCAAAGTTTGACTCTTTTTGTACAGCAAAATAACTGGACGTGTATACATATATTGTATTTAATTTATACTTTAACATATTTAACATATATTGGTCAACCTGCCATCTGGGGGAAGGGGTGAGGGGAAAGAAGGGAAAACTTGGAACAAAAGGATTTGCAAGTGTCAATGCTGAAAAATTACCTATGCATATATCATGTAAATAAAAAGCTATAATAATAATAAAAAAAAAACAGTAGAGAGCATAGTGATTAAAGGAGTTTCCTTAAAATAATAAGTAATATCTATATAAAACCTACAGCAAGCATTACTTGAAATGGAGAGAAGCTTGACTCATTCCCAAAAAAATCAGGGGTAGAACAAGGATACTCATTATCACCACTATTATTCATCTTTTTACCAGAAATATTGACTCTAGCAATATGTAAAGAAAAAAAATATCAAAAGAAAAAAAATAACCCCCCCAATTAAATATGAAATTAATATTGAAACTCAAAGGAGAGATTAATAAAATAGAAACTAGGAAACTATTGAACTAATAAATAAAATGAAGAATTGCTTTTATGAAAAAAAAACAAACAAAACAGATAAAATTTTGACTTTAAGCAATGAGAAAATTAAACTATAACTGTTTGCAGATGACATGCTGATATACTTCGAAAATCCTTTAAAAAATCATGCAAAAACCTACTCAAAATAATTAATGGCTTTAGGAAAATTGCCGGATATAAAATAAACCCTCACAAATCATTAGCATTTTTATGTATTATTGACAAATCCAATCAATAAGAGATAGAGAAATTTCATTTTAAATTACTGTAGACAAAATAAAATACTTGGTGGTCTGCATGCCAAGACAAATTCAAGAACTATATGAACAGAATTATAAAACACTTCTTATACAAATAAAATCACATCTAAACAATCAGAAAAATATCAAGTATTCATGGCTAGGCCAAGCTAATATAATAAACATGACAATTCTGCCTAAATTGATCTACTTGTTCAGTGCTATATCAATCAATCTTCCAAAACATTATTTTATAGAATTGGAAAAAATAATAAAATTCATCTGAAAGAAAAAAAGTCAAGAATTTCAAGGACATGAATGAAAATATACAAAGAATGGTAGCTTAGCATTATTGGACTTAAAACTATATAATAAAAAAGCAGTCATGAAAACCATTTGGTATTGGCTAAGAAACAGAGTTGTGGATCAGTTAAATAGATTAGATGCACATGACACAATAATAAAGACTTATGGCAACCTAGTATTTATTAAACCCCCAAAATCCAGCTTCTGGAATAAGAAGTCACTTTTGATAAAAATTGCTGAGAAAACTGGCAAATCAAGCATAGACCTATTTTTCACACCCCAAACCAAAATAAGGTCAAATTGGGCTTAAAGGATGATATCATAAACAAATTATATGAACAAGGGATAATTTACCTATCATATCTTTGGAGAAGGGATGAACTTATGAAAGAAAACTAGAATCTAGAAAGAAGTAGAGAACATTATGAAAGGCAAAATGGACATGACTTTAAATTATAAAGGGTTTCCACAAGCAAAACCAACAGAAACAAGATTAAAAGGAAGTGCAAAGATGGGGAAAATCTTTCCAGAAAATATTTCTTTTCTTTTTTTTATTTTTATTTTATTTAATAGCCTTTTATTTACAGGTTATATGTATGGGTAACTTTACAGCATTAACAGCTGCCAAACCTCTTGTTCCAATTTTTCACCTCTTACCCCCCACCATCTCCCCCAGATGGCAGGATGACCAGTAGATGTTAAATATATTTAAATATAAATTAGATACACAATAAGTATACATGACCAAACCGTTAATTTGCTTTACAAAAAGAATCAGACCCTGAAATATTGGACAATTAGCTTTTGAAGGAAATAAAAAATGCAGGTGGGCATAAATATAGGGATTGGGAATTCAATGTAATTGTTTTTAGTCATCACCCAGAGTTCTTTCTCTGGGCATAGCTGGTTCAGTTCATTACTGCTCCATCAGAACTGGTCATCATATAGTATTGTTATTGAAGTATATAATGATCTCCTGGTCCTGCTCATTTCACTCAGCATCAGTTCGTGTAAGTCTCTCCAGGCCTTTCTGAAATCATCCTGTTGGTCATTTCTTACAGAACAATAATATTCCATAATATTCATATACCACAATTTATTCAGCCATTCTCCAACTGATGGACATCCATTCAGTTTCCAGTTTCTAGCCACTACAAAGAGGCCAGCAAATATTTCTGATAAAGGTCTCATTTCTAAAACATATGAAGAACTTTGTCAAATTTGTAAAAATACAAGTCATTCCTCAGTTGATGAGTGCTCAAAGAATAGACAACTGTCAGATGACACAATTAAAGTCATTAATAGTTATGCAAAAAATGGTCTAAATCACTATTGATTAGAGAAATGAAAATTGAAATAACTTTGTGGTCCTACCTCACATCTCTCAGATTGACTAAGCTGATAGAAAAAAATAAATGTTGGAGGGGATGTGGGAAATTTGGGATACTGATGCAATATTCATAGATTTGGGAAATGATCCAATTATTCTATTGAGCAATCTGGAACTATGCCCAAAGAACTATAAAACTATGCATACCATTTGACCTGGCAGTGCCATTAAGGAAATTATTAAGGAGGGGAAAGGATCCACATGTGCAAAAATGTTTGTAGCAGCGCTTTTTGTGTTAGCACAGAATTGGAAAATGAGTAGATGCCCATCAATTGGGGAACGGCTGAGCAAGTTGTGATATGTAACGATAATTGAATATTGTTGTTCTTTAAAAATGATGAGCAAGCTGATTATGGAAAAGCCTGGAAAGATTTACATGAACCAATGCTGAGCAAATCAAGCAGAACCAGGAATACATGGTACACAATAACAGCAAGAATGTGTGATGATCAACTATAAACAGCTTGGTTCTTCTCAATGGTTCCATGATTTAAAGAAATCCCAATAAACTTTAGACAAAAAATGCCATCTGCATCCAGAAAAAGAACTAAGGAGACTGACTGTAAATCAATACATTCTATGTTCTCTTCTCTTTCCTGTTTTTTTTTTTTCTTTTCCATATTATTTTCCTTTTTGCTCTGGTTTTTCGCTCCCAAAATGATTCATAAATCAATGTGTATTAAGAATAAATAAACTTACTACAATAAAAAAATAAAACAAATACATTTCTCAATAAATTGAATGCAGTCAAATGTGAGAATTCAACTGTCCTCTATTTTTTTTTTTAATTTAATAGCATTTTATTTACAGGATATATACATGGGTAACTTTACAGCATTAACAATTGCCAAACCTCTTGTTCCAATTTTTCACCTCTTACCCCCCCCACCCCCTCCCCTAAATGGCAGGATGACCAGTAGATGTTAAATGTATTAAAATATAACTTAGATACACAATAAGTATACATGACCAAAACATTATTTTGCTGTACAAAAAGAATCAGACTCTGAATTATTGTACAATTAGCTTGTGAAGGAAATCAAAAATGCAGGTGTGCATAAATATAGGGATTGGGAATTCAATGTAATGGTTTTTAGTCATCTCCCAGAGTTCTTTTTCTGGGTATAGCTAGTTCAGTTCATTACTGCTCCATTAGAAATGATTTGGTTGATCTCGTTGTTGAGGATGGCCTGATCCATCAGAACTGGTCATCATCTAGTATTGTTGTTGAAGTATATAATGATCTCCTGGTCCTGCTCATTTCACTCAGCATCAGTTCGTGTAAGTCTCTCCAGGCCTTTCTGAAATCATCCTGTTGGTCATTTCTTACAGAACAGTAATATTCCATAATTTTCATATACCACAATTTATTCAGCCATTCTCCAACTGATGGACATCCATTCAGTTTCCAGTTTCTAGCCACTACAAAAAGGGCTGCCACAAACATTCGTGCACATACAGGTCCCTTTCCCTTCTTTATAATCTCTTTGGGATATAATCCCAGTAGTAACACTGCTGGATCAAAGGGTATGCACAGTTTGATAACTTTTTGAGCATAGTTCCAAACTACTCTCCAAAATGGTTGGATTCGTTCACAACTCCACCAACAATGCATCAATGTCCCAGTTTTCCCGCATCCCCTCCAACAATCATCATTATTTTTTCCTGTCATCTTAGCCAATCTGACAGGTGTGTAGTGGTATCTTAGAGTTGTCTTAATTTGCATTTCTCTGATTAATAATGACTTGGAGCATCTTTTCATATGACTAGAAATAGTTTCAATTTCTTCATCTGAGAATTGTCTGTTCATATCCTTTGACCATTTTTCAATTGGAGAATGGCTTGATTTTTTATAAATTAGAGTTAATTCTCTATATATTTTGGAAATGAGGCCTTTATCAGAACCTTTGACTGTAAAAATATTTTCCCAGTTTATTGCTTCCCTTCTAATCTTGTCTGCATTAGTTTTGTTTGTACAAAAACTTTTCAGTTTGGTATAATCGAAATTTTCTATTTTGTGATCAGTAATGATCTCTAGTTCTGCTTTGGTCATAAAGACCTTCCCCTTCCACAGGTCTGAGAGGTAAACTATCCTATGTTCCTCTAATTTATTAATAATTTCATTCTTTATGCCTAGGTCATGAACCCATTTTGACCTTATCTTGGTGTACGGTGTTAAGTATGGATCAATGCCTAGTTTCTGCCATATTATCAACTGTCCTCTATTAAAGCAAATATTAAAGAGACCTGCCAAAATATGTATGAGTGTCATTATTTTGACAATTTTCTAGGGAATTTTAAAATAAAATTATTATACATGTTAATTAACATTTTTATCGTCATTCTTGATCATACATATTTAAAGGGTACCTAATTTCATTTCTAATATGTCAAATATGGAAAAATATAACCTACATAAAATAAAGCCTCTTGGACTCCTCAATCATTTCTAAAAGGTAAAAGGTAAATTTAAGAAATTAAAGCACCATGGGATTTTCATAATTGGAAGAGATTTTAAATCACATCTAATCCACAATCTGCATGTTTTTAGATAGCATCATTGAAGCCCCAAATCTTTCACTGCTCAACTAACAAAAGGGGAAAATTTTTAAAGAAAATTCTGATCAAAAGGGTGTACAAGAAATGACTACTAAGAAAAAAGCACTTCAAAAGATATATCAATTTATTAATGTTTGTATTCCCTTTGACTGACAAAAATAATTGCTTCTTCTCCTTAATAGATGGTCTTGAGTATGTGGGGGCAAATAATTCATTAGCAAATAGTATCAAACTTCTGATCATGAGATTATCCTTTTTTTTATGTGGTCCTTAAAAGACAGATACACAAGGATAGATACCTCCAGATTCATACATGTTATCTTTTCATTTTATGATATCATCAGGAGAAATAAGAATGGGAATGTGGATTTTAAATTTTGAAGGTGAAGAGCAAGGTTTCAAACACAATTTTTTGTGGCACATCACTTTAGCATACTTTATAACATGCTTACTTCTTATTACTAAAGAATCACTAAAAATGATCCAAATACATTTTTCACCACTGCCTTAATATTTGATAACCCTGTGGCTTAGTGTGCTTAATTATTTTCTCAATACCTCAGAAGCCATCTTGGAGATCAGGTAAATGATTTCCATTGCTTTATTCCTGTCTAGTCTCATCCTTTTCTCAAAGAAATGAATCCCATTGATTAAATATGACCTACCTATCTCCCTGTGTCCTGTGGGAACCATCAGAAGCTAATATCTCTGAGGTTAAAATTATATATTTATTTATTTGGAATTATAAATAGTCAGATGTGAGGTCAAACTAGGTTGCTCTTTGACAGTGTTTATTTGAGAAACTATTAACTATAGTGGGAAAGAATTTCCTTGATTCCTGGAAAGAATAATTTTATTAGTTCTTTCTAATGAATGTGCTAATCACTTCAAGTGGAAAAATAAATGTGAGAAAGAGCATTATCTAGGGGAAAGCATATAGATCTGGGGATCAAAAGAGTTGCACTTTAGTCCTAAATCTTTTTTTATTAATTAATCAATCAGCAAACAATTGCTAAGCTTCTATAATGTACCAGTTCCTGTATGAAGATGGATGGAGAAAGAGATTAAATGAAATAATCCCTGCCCTTAAAGATCTTACTTTTATTTTTATCATATGTGGACAAAATGCATATCATGGCTTACTCAAGTATACCTTGAAATATGTACAGATAAATATGATTCAGATAATAGTTAAATGATTTTGTGCAAATTTTTCCATTACTCCTGAAAAGGTTTGCAATAATGCTGTTTAAAATTCTTTTGAACTCCAAAATCTTAGAATGCATCTATTAGTACAACTTTTTTCACATTAAATTTCTGAAACTCCTTTACTTATTTTTCTAAAGCTCATTTGCTTTTATATAAACATTAATAAGCTTCATTCTTATTTGGTCTAGACTTTATTATCTCCTTTTTTATAATTATATTGCATACAACATCTTAGTCCTTTAATAACTGATAGAATCTATCAATATGGGATTAGATTCTATATTACTTTTGACTTTCATCATCACTAAATCATAACTTTTTAGATTTGAAAGAATCTCAGTTGTTATTATCACATACAAGGCAACCTTTGCCTGAATACTTCAAGTAAGAGAGAACTCAGTATCTTCTGGCATAGCCATCTTATTTTTAGTATGTCATAATTGATGGGAAAGTTTTCTTGATATTCTCTGCCACTCCTGCATCCTAATTTTTTGTCCTTCAATGTCTTTTAATTTCAATATTGAGCAGACTAAGTCTCTGAAATGACAGTCTTTTCTTTCTAATTCAAACAGCACATACTTTAACAGAAGAATCTAGCCTCAAGACCTTTGTCATTCTAGTTGCCTTCCTCTAGACATTTTTAGTTTTTAAAATTCCTTTCTAAGATTTAATGCCCCAAACTAAATACTGTAGACCATATGTGATCTGAACAGACCAGTACTCAGAAGGACTTGCTTTTTCCTGGAAGCTATGTCTTTTTTAATGCAGTCCCAAATAATGTTTGTTTTCCTTTTCAGTTTCCATCCCACTGTTGAACAACTGAATTAGCCATACAGTAAAACCTTTTCAACTTTTCTTCTTTTCAGAAAAAAAATACATTTAGCTAACACCATTTCTTTCATTTTACTTTAAGTGTAAGGTGCTTAAGAGTAGAAAATGGTAGCTTGATTATGCTTTATGAGAAGCAAACTGCTAATATACCAATTATTTGATTGAATTGATACTCTTTTGCAGCAGGTTATTAGTAGTCATTTGAAAAACCTTTAGAAGAAGAAACCAAAAATGTCAATATGAAGGAATCTTAAGCAGGATGTTAATCATTTAGAACAAGAACAAAAATAGTTATGTTCATGGGGTCTTATTTTTCAGAACAAAATGAATTGTTTTGTCAATCAATCAGTCATTCACAAGTGGCATGCAATATGTTAGATGCCAGGAATAGAAATCTAAAGAATAGTAATCTTTCACTTCAAAATCAGAAGAGATGGTGTGCATATATGCATACAGATACAGACATTTAACTATGGGAGAAAACATGCAGAATCTAAGCAAACTGGATATGGAGGAAGAGCACTATTAATGCAAACAATCAAGAAAGACTTAATGTATAAGTAGTGCTTAGGTTTTCCTTGAACAAGAGAGGAAGATGGAATCTGAAATGAAAATATGTGGTAACTGACAGAAAATATGGGTTTAAGAAGTTGAGGATGGCATCAAATCTTGGCACCAGTGGAAAGATGGTAAGGCTATCCATAAAAATAGGAAATTTGGAAAAGAGTTATGTTTGGGGGAAGGGAAAGACAATGAATTCAGTAGTACTATTATATACTTTGTGGATTTCTAGTTCTTAATGTAACACAGAAAATTATTGTTGAGGGACTGGAGAGCTAGAAATAGGACTATAGATCTAGAACTCAACTAAATAGGGAAGAAAATTCGGCCCTATACTTGACATATAAGAGAGGATTCTGAAAAAAGAGATAACTATTATTTCATGTTTCCATACAGATGCAATTAAATTCCTGTGACTATTCATATATGATTTCAATGATTAAAAAAAAGAATGAAAACAAAAGAAACTAAGTTAACTGTATAATTTCTCTTGTGTTCTTCAAAGTACATTCCATAGTTATGGCCAGAGAAATTAACACAGAGAAAAATATCCAGAAATCAGTTTATCCAATCTTCAGTTTCTAGGTACATTTTGATTAAGTATTAAAAACCAATGAAAATTTTTGCAGGAACTACCAAAGATGTAGAAAATAATCATTTGTCCTCTAAGGCTATCCTCAAACAAACATTGTAGATGAAAAGCTTCAATAATTCAGTTTCTCACTATTCTTAGACTAGAATCTGGGTTTTAATCTATAATCAGTAAATCTAGACTATTTCTAATGTGTGTTTGTTCATTTAGTTAAGTCATTCATCAAAAGCTTATTTCCTTTTACTTAGCACTGTGTTAAAGATCGGATGCAATTAAGTAGTACAATGGATAGACCTGATTTCAAATCTGACCTCAGACACAATCTTAACAAGTTATTTAACCTCTCTTTGCATCAACTATTAAATGAATATAAGCATAGTACTTCACAGCATCTTCACAAAGTTGTGAAGATCAAGTGTGATAATATTTCTAAATAATCAGCACTGTGCCTGTAATATTAGATAATAAATGGTTCCTTATTTTCTTCTTTCTTTCCTTCCTTCCTAGGAAAGATATTTCAAGATTTTGTCTCGAGATTTTGGTTTTTTTGCATGATATTTGCGTTAACAACTCAGCCTTTTTCTTTCCTGGTTTCCAGATACAATTTAATCTTTAGACCAATTCATGATTTATTTTAATCATTGCCTAGTCTGTTTTAAAGCAAAGGTATAAAATGAGTTAACAAAAATGAAAATGAAAATCCTTTAATTGAGGACATAGGAAAGAGGAAAAAAGTAAACAGGATCACACAGCTAATAAATGCCTGAAAAAGGATTTTAACTCAAGTCCTCTTCTTCTATCCACTGTGTCACCTAGCTGCCCCAAGTACTCCATTACTGAATTTATAAAAAAAGGTACAAAATATTTAAAGCAGCCCTTTTGGTGATAGAAAGGAATTGAAAAGAAAGTAAATTCCTATCATTTGGGGAATAGCTTATCAAATTGTGGTACATGAATGCAGTAAAATATTACTCTGAAATATTACATTAAATGTAAGAAATGATGTGTTTGATGAAAAGATTTTCAGTCACTTTCCAGTCATGTTCTACTATTTTTAATCCCACATGGATTTCCTTGGCAAGGGTACTGGCGTAATTTGTCATTTCCTTCTCCAGCTCTTTTTGCAGATAAGGAAACTGAGGCAAACATGGTTAAGGAACTTGTTCAGGGTCACATAGCTGGTAAGGTCTAAAGTCAGATTTCAATTTAGGATGATGAGTTTTCCAGACTCCAACCTTAATTTGATCCAAAGATATTTATGAACTGATGTCATGTACAGTGATATCAGTGGAGCAAAACAAGCAAACAAACAAACAAACAAAAACCCAATACATAAAGTAAGTACAATAATAACAAATGTCAAGGACAACATCAAGAAAAGCAAAAGTAAGTATTGCAAATTATTACGATCAAATAGACCTAGAATGAAAAGACTTAACACTTCATGGAAGTGGGACATCCCCAGGTATTACACATTGCACATACGTTCAGAATTTTTAATATTACTTATCAGTTTTGCTGATTTTTTTTCTTTGAAAATATCATATTTGTATATTCTTATTTTAAATACCAGGACAACATCTATACTGTACAAATCTTCTGTATCTCTAGTGTGTCTGGTTAAGAAATGCCATAAAATTCAGAAAAGAGCTCTTATTTGCTTTTGTTTATGTAGAAGTATGATAAAGGTTTAATATTTAAAATAAGAAATTAACTTGATATTCTGTATTTATGATGTGTATTATTGAAAAATAGCTCAGTATAGTGAATACAGCTGATGTCATTGTCAGGAAAATTCTGATTCAAGTCTTTATCCTAAGACACAAACTATAGAATCTTAGGGAAGTCATAACCCCATTGATCCAAGGAACTCCCTAATATATTAAATAACTTTGGTAGAGTGAACTTTTTTGCCCATTGATATTACCCTATAAACATGAATTCACAGAACAAATCCAATGTATTAATCTAAAATTAATAGCAATTCTACCTTGAGAAAGTAGCTTAGATAGGACAGATATTGATCCAGTGGATAGAATACCAGGATTGGAGTCAAGAAGACCTGAGTCCAAATTGTGCCTCACTCACTAGCTGTGTGACATTGGACATGTCTCTTACCTCCATTTGCTTCAGTTTTCTTGTCTGTAAAAGAAGCTTAAATTTTCTGATTCCTTATCTTCCTATAAAAGACATTTAAAAATTCTTCATAAGTTTTCCATGTAAGAACACTTATTTAAAGAATAGATTATTTATTATTTATAGAAATAATTAAAATATATGATAAAATGCAAGGCAGATTACTTAAAAAAACAACAACAACAACAGTATCTTAATATCTTACTATGAATTGAAATAAGATCACTTACTATAGTGTTTAGGACATCGTGTCTATGTTACTGGCTGTGCCATGGTCACTCATTATGCATTGAGTATTTGAAGTAATTCCCTAAACTGAAGTTTGAATGAGCTTTGCAGCAACATTATGATTGACAGTGGTCAAAACACTTAAGTCAGAAGGAGAGAGAGAGAGAAAGAAAGGAAGGAAGGAAGGAAGGAAGGAAGGAAGGAAGGAAGGAAGGAAGGAAGGAAGGAAAGAAGGAAGGAAGGAAGGAAGGAAAGAAGGAAGGAAGAAAGGAAAGAAGGGAGGGAGGAAGGGAAGGGAGAGAAAGAAGTGAAGAAAGATGGGAGGAGAAAGGACAGAAGGGAAAAAGAGAAGGAAGAGAGGGGGAAGAGAAACATTATGAGACTGATAGGGAAAAAATGGATGTGAGATAAATAGATTAATTTGATTGGTAACAAATGAATAGATAAAAAAATAGAAAGAGGGTAAGACAGAGATAAGAGATAAATAAATAGATATAAATAGCACCTTAAGCATCTTATGTATCTTATGTATCAAGCATCTAGCTAACAACAGGAATTCCAGTAAACAAGAAATTGCTTGACACCAATAATCTTACACTCAAGGAAGAAAAACAAGTAAATGAAGCTGGAATACATAATTCTTGACATTTAGTAAGCATATAATAATGTTTTCTTGTTATTATTTTTACTTTTTTCTCATAATAAATTTATTAATTTTACTATATGTCATATTATGAATCATGTTGGGAGAGAAAAATCAGAGCAAAAAGGAAAAAAACGTGGGAAATAATAAAAAAAAAAAAAACAGAAAAAAAGTGACCATAGCAAATGTTGATTTACAGTCACTCTCCTTAGTTCTTGTTCTAGATGTAGATGATATTTTCAGTCCAAAGTCTATTGGGATTGCTTTGGATCACTGAACCACTAAGAAGAACCAAATCTTTCACAATTGATCATTGCATATTCTTGCTGTAACTGTGTACATACAATATATTCCTGGTTCTGTTTGTTTTGCTCAATATGATGTAATTATATACCATTGGCCTTTCTAAAATCATCTTGTTCATCATTTTTTTATAGAACAATTATGCCATTATTCTCATATAGCTTGTTCAGTCCTTCCCCAATTGATGGGTATCTACTGATTTAACAATTCTTTAGCATTTTTTCCTATAACTATACATGGCTTTAATTTCATCATCTGAAAATTGTCTGTTCATGCGTTGATCATTTAATAATTAAGGAATACCTTGTATTATTCTTATAACTTTGATGCAGATCTTTATATATTTTAGAAATGAGATCTTTATCAGAAACACTGCTTGTAAAGATTTTTTCCCAGATTTATATTTCTCTTTTAATCTAGTTTCTGTTGGATTTTCTTGTACAAAAACTCTAATTTACTGTAATCAAAGTTGTCCATTTTGCCTTTTATAATGTTCTATAGTTCTTCTTTTGTCATAAATTACTCCTTCTCCAAAGATCTAATAAGTAAATTATCCCTTGCTTTCCTAATCTGTTTATGGTATCAACCTTTATGCCCAATTCATGTTCCCATTTTGACCTTACTTTGATATGGGATGTGAGATGTAGGTCTTTGCCAAGTTTCTGACATATTATGTTCCAGTTTTCCTGGCAATTTTTGTCAATTAGTGTGTCCTTATTGCAGGAGATGGAATTTGGGGGTTTATCAAATACTAAATTTCTATCTATATCTATATAAAAACATCTTCCTTGTTGTTTCATATATATCTAAACTACTACAATGATCAATCCCTCTATTTCTTAGACAGTACCAAAGTTGATGATTGTTGGTTTATAATATAGTCTTATGTTTGGTAATGCTAAGCCACTATCCTTTGTATTTTTTTAATTAATTCCCTTGATATTCTTGATGTTTTGTTTCTCCATGTGAATTTTGTTATTTTTTTTTCTAATTCTTGAAAATATTTTTGGTAGTTTTATTGGTGTGATACTGAAAAAGTAGATCAATTTAGGCAGAATTGCCATTTTTATTATATTAGCTTGGCCTACTCATGAGCAATGATATTTTTTCCAGTAGTTTAGAACTGACTTTATTTATGAGCAGTATTTTGTAATTGTGTTTATATAGTTCTAGGTTTTGTCTTGGTAGGTAGATCCCCAAGTATTATATTTTTGTCTGCAATAATTTTAAATGAAATTTCTCTTCCTGTCTCTTGCTGATGGGCTTTGTGAATATTATATAGAAATGCTGATGATTTTTGTGGGTTTGCTTTAAGTCCTGCAATCTTGCTAAAGATGATAATTGTTTTGAGTAGGTTTTTGTAAGACTTTCTAGGATTCTACAAGGATATCATCAATTTCATCTGTAAACAGCGATAGTTTTATTTTATCATTGCCTATTCTAATTCCTTTGATTGCTTTTTGTTTTTATATGGTTAAAGGAAACATTTCTTGTACAATTCTGAATAATAGTGGTGATAATGGGCATCCTTGTTTCACCCCTGATTTTATTGGGAATGGGTTCATTACAAATAATGCTTGTTATTTTTGTAAATATCTGTCTATTTCAGTTATATTGTCAGACTTTCTGCTATACGGTTGGGGAAAATAACTGTTAATTATTGCTTTAATTTCCTTTCCATTGGTGGTAAATTCTCCCTTTTCATTTTTCATGCTGTTGATTTGATTTTTTCCTTTCTTTTTTTCTTATCAATTTAACCAACATTTTATCTAGTTTTTCATAAAATCAATTCTTAGTTTTATTTAAGAATTCAATAGTTTTCTTAGTTTGTATTTTATTAATCTCTTCTTTGAATTTCAGAATTTCTAATTTGGTATTTAATTGGAGATTTTTAATTTGTTCTTTTTCTAGTCTTTTTACTTGTATGTGCAATTCTTTGATCTTCTCTTTCTCTGTTTTATTAGGTAACTATTTAGAAAAATAAACATTTTCTTTAAGAACTTCTTTGCTGCATTCCATAAGCATTGGTATGTTGCCTCATTATTGCCATTTTCTTGAATTATGGATTGTTTCTGTGATTTATTGTTTGAGTCAGTCATTTTTAAAAGTTGGATTGTTTAATTTCCAATTGATTTTTAGTCTATCATTCCCTGGCCTTTTATTGAATGTAATTTTTAATGCATTGTGGTCTGAAAAGGAAACATTTATTATTTCTGTATTTCTGTATTTGACTGAGATTTTTTAATGCCCTAATACATACATAATCAATTTTTGTGTAGATGCCATATGCTGCCGAGAAAATCTTAGTTTCCTTTCTCTCCCTATTTAGTTCTCTCCACAGGTTGATCAACTAGGGTTTCTAGTATTCTATTATCCTCCTTAGAATCTATCTTGTTTATTTTGGGGTTAAGTTTGTCTGATTGTGAAAGGGTAAATTTGAGGTTATTTACTGTTATAATCTCAGTCTCTATGTCTTCCTATTGCTGGCTTAAATTGTTCTCTAGGCATTTGGCTGCTCTACCACTTGTGAATACACATTTAGTATCATTACTACTTCATTGTTTATGGTCCCCTTTATCAAGATGTGCTTTGCTTCCTTATCTCTTTTAATAAGATCTATTTTTACTTTTGCTTTATCGGATATTGGAATTGCTATCCTTATTTTTTGTTTTTTTACTTCAGCTGAAGCATAATAAAATCTGTCCTAGCCTTTAACTTTTTCTCTGTATGTGTCTCTCTGTCAAATGTGTTTCTTGCAAACAATATATTGTAGGGTTCTGTTTTTAAATCCTCTCTGCTATTCATTCCTGTTTTATGGGAGAATTCATCACATTCATATTCACAGTTATGATTAAAAACTCTCTATTTCACCCCATACTATTTTTCTCCCCTTTATATACAAGTGAAGTAAAATCTCTGAGCATGACTGGTCTCATTTCTGAAATCATGCTCTAGGTGAAGCGGTCAAATCAAGAAACCAAAGCCTTAGAACAATTTTCTCTGTGTGAAGATTTTTTTATGGTGGGAATGAGGGAGGTAAGGAAGAGAAGGTATGAAATTATATAGGGAAGTAAAGAAAGGTGTGGAGCATGAGTGGGATCTTCCAGAATTCTGTTCCAAAATTTTATACCTACAGATACACAAATTCATACAGTTCCCAAATTCTTGCATAATCACTACTAATTCCATGATTCCTTGAAATTTTACATCTTATAATCACCTCCAACATTCAACTCCCAATGTGGCTATTTCTTTCTTGTTTGTCTAAGACCTTTTAAATCTTTGCAAACTCACAATCAGTACCAACCACATGCTGAATTCAAGTGGTTTGGGGGTAGTTCTCAACCTTATATCATTTCTTTAAGCAATCTCCACTAGAAAAAAAGTTTGTTGTTCAATTATTTTAGTCATGTTCTATTCTTCATAACCGCATTTGGTATTTTCTTGCAAAAGATGCTGAAGGTTTGTTTTTTTTTCCCTTCTTCAGCTCATTTTACAGAAGAGGAAACTGAGGCAAATAGGGTTAAGTGACTTGCCCAAGGTCACACAGCTGGTAAGTGTCTGAGGCCAGATTTATTTTTGACTTCAGGCTTAGTACGGCTTAGGTGCTCAAGAAGATGTTTACTTTCTGGAATGCAGCTCATGATCTAAATAAGAAAAATTATTTGTAATATATTCTTTGAGGTTAAAAGAAGCTATTTAGGGCAAAACTATTATCCCTACAACAGATGCAGCTAGTGATTCAGGGGACAAAGTGTTGAGTCTGGAGTCAAGAAGAACTGAGATCAAACACATCCTCAAGTACTTACAAATTGTAAATCCCTAATCAAGTTATTTAAGCTTTGTTTGTCCCAGTTTCTTCAACTATAATTTGAGGATAATATCATAGTGTTGCTGTGAACATCAAATGAACTTTTTGTAAAAAGTACTTAGCAAAGTGACTAGTACATAGTAGGTACTCTATAGATACTTTTTCCTTTTCTTCCTTATCAAAGAGAACTTTTTTCTCTTTCATACCCAATATTAATTTCAAATAAATTTAAATAGACATTATACCAAACTGGGATGGTGGTGTGGGAAGGATAAAAACAATGTCAAAGATGGAGGACTATACCCACTGATGTCAGGAGTATAAAGGGGAAGATAATTCCCTCTTTAAAATAGAAGTGGGAAAGTGAGAATGCACTTAGTTAGAATCAAGTTTTACCTAAAGGAGATGAGTAACACTATTTTATGGGCTGTCATAAAAAGCAGTAATGTTCTTAAAAATGCTTATAAAGGACTGATATTACTAGCTTTCAACCCTGATGCTTTTCAACTGAGTAAATGTTTAACTTGTTGATTTGAAGCTGTTGGACATGAAAGTGCTGATATTTCAGTGAATTGAGGGCCAGAGTCAGCATTCTGATGTCTTTGCCAGTTTTCAACATCTTTGTATAATTCAGTGCAGCTAATAGCTTTGTGGAGTGAGTGAAAAAAGGAAACAAATCAGACTTGCACAGTATTGCCAAAATCTGTCAGGACTTCCATACATTACAGCAAAAAAGATGGATGTCTTCAGTGAGCTAGGTTAGTTTCACAGGGACAAGCCAAATAAATTGGGAGGTCCTTGGGCTAACTACTTTTTCTTTTCATTTTTTTTTTTTTTGATAATGAGAAACTACATCCTAAGAGTAGCAAGCTGAATTGATGTTTGTATTGAAGAAGAGAACATGCCTTGTTTATGATTTGGTTCATATTTCAACTGTCTACATACAACATACATATGTATATTTATACCTATACATATGTGTGCATCTATATACAAATACATGTATACACATTTCCATTGTGCACATATACATATGTATACACAAACACACATATAATCAACAGAGAAAACATTTCTATGTTTATGAAATTTCCTATGATAGAATAAGAATATACAGATATAATCGATATACTAACTTGAAGTGAGATTACATCAATTTTAGCTTGCAATAACAATAATAATGAATTCTATCGAAACGACAATATAAAATAGTAACCTCCTTTATTCAATTGTTCAATTGATTACGCATGTATAATGTTGTGTCACTAAAAGTAACTTCTTCCTATAAAATGTTTTCACAGAATATAGTGGTTTTGTTAAATATTTACATCAAAATTTGTGCTTATAGACAAAACCTACCTTTCTTTAAAAAATTTTTCTGAGAGATTAAAGAGTAGGTAATGAGGAAATCAAATTATCACTCTTTGCAGATGATATGATAATATACTTAGAGAACCCCAGAGATTCTACTAAAAAGCTATTAGAAATGATTCAAAACTTTAGCAAAGTTGCAGGATACAAAATAACTCCACATAAATCCTCAGCATTTTTATACATCACCAACAAAATTCAACAGCAAGAGATACAAAGAGAAATTCCATTCAAAATAACTGTTGATGGCATAAAATATTTGGGAATCTATCTACCAAAGGAAAATCAGGAATTATATGAGCAAAATTACAAAACACTTTCCACACAAATAAAGTCAGATTTAAATATTTGGAAAAATATTTTAAAATTTTTCTGAAATCCAGATATCCATAAGGGAAACAAAGGGAATAGTGCTGGCAATATCCATAAATATAACAAGAAAATTCCAATTATTTGGAAAGTAATCCCAGAACAATAGTAGAGAATAGTATTTATCTGGATGGGGAAGTGGATAAAAAGCTAGATTTGTGGTCAGGAAAGACCAGACTTCAAATTTAGCCTCAGACATTTAATAGCTATATGATGCTGAGCAATTCATTTAATCTTGTTTGCTTCAGTTAACCCATCTGTAAAATGAACTGAAGAAGGAAATGGCAAACGGTTTCAGTATCTTTGGCAAAAAGATCCCTATAGGGTCATAAAGACTTGGACACAATTGAACAAAACTATTTATCAGTGAGGACAAAGCAGTAACCACTAGCTTAGATCCCTAACAGATATAATTTTGGACATTATTAGGTAGATGTTGGTTATTGCACTATGGACATCATCTCAGGTATATCATAAGAGTTCACTAGGAAATCATAAGAAATTGTATATATTCCATGAAATATGTTAGCAATATTCAATTACATATTAGCATTTTCTCTATTTCTCCTATAAGGAAGGAAAGAGGAGAGTTCCTTGATCTGCTGGATTATATCAAGAAACTAAATAGTAAAATAAAGACTAAAATAAAAAATGTCCTAATGTATTCATGAGACCACAATGCTATAATACCAACTAGATTATCTCATTTGAGAAATTATTCCCTAACTGAATGCCTTAGATGCATAAATTCTGTCTTTATATGAATTTAAAGATAACATATGTAGTGTAAGATGTAGTGTAGCAAATTCATTTCTGTTGGTTCAGTACACAGCTCTGACATGTATCACTCCCTGCCATTTGGATGAGTTTCCCCAAGTAGAGATAAATCAAACATGTTAAATCTTTTTGGAAAAGCTTTATCTCTTTTTTCAATGTATATATTCATGTGTAATCTGTACTTTAATATGTATTCAAATATGCATAAATATATAAAATTATATATGTACATATATATTTTTATATTTTATATAATAAATTGTGTGTCTATATATACATATGGATGCACATATGAATGTGCTTGTCATGTTTGTGTATGTGTGTTTAGCCATAAAGAAGAAGAGAGGTAAAGAAGTAAAGTTTATTTAGATTATTTCTTGAGACATTTCCAAAGTATTAGAACTTCAATGTTTAAACTAAAATGTTATATTTTTTCCATGTTACATATCCAAATATAAAATATAATGTTAATATTATACACTGATAATCAAAAACCTATCTGGAATCTGTCGTTTCCAATCTCCTAAAAAAAGAGTAGAAATATAGATAGATAATAAGAACACAGAACAAAAGTCCTAAAAGTCATTATCTGCTTAATAAGTTAGTCATCATTGCAGTGACATGTGCTAACTATTTCAGTTTCTAAGGTATTATTTAGATACTAGGAAAGGTTGCTTATTTAAGGGCACCTATCTATCTCAGTTGCTTCTAAACAGCAAGAAGTTGCTGACTGGTATTAGGAGAGCTGGAGCATCACAATTGTACCAGATATATACTTTAAAAGATTTATAAAAAAAAAAAAAAAAAAAAAAAAAGCTCAGATTATTGGAAATTGATTTCACTATTCACACTAAGAAGGAAGTGTAGAATGATATTTTTCATATGAATAAAAGGGAACTCAGCTTAAGCTCCCTGACCTATTACCTCCTCACAATATCTAGCCTACCTTACAAGATTGACTTAGAACTACTAATTAGCTCAGTCTCTCTTTGTGATTTTGAATGGAAATATGCTCAGCTTCTTAAATACTTGTAAAACTACAAACAAATTACTAAATACACAGTATTAAAGCTGTTCTTATGTTCTTTGGGGAAAATGGATTACAGACTCTGAATAGCTCTTGCTTGATACGTCTCAAATCCCAATTTTTGGCTGCCTTTAAAATGTCCATTTGTTCCATGGAGTCTAATTTCCTTTCTGATGTAATATGCATAATAGATTTTTAATTTTGAAAAATGAAAGAAAATTGACAACAGGATAGTACTGGTATAAGACAATATACTGGCCACATAGCAATGGCCTCCTTTAATATTTTATCTCACTAGAATATCTAGGAAAAAATGTTTCCATTAATTATTTTTTTAAAATTATTTGCTCCATTCAAAATTTTGATGCCATAAATTGTGTGCTTATTCTGTAAAAAAAGTTGTAACTGTATGCCAAATTTTAGTCCTTTAATTGATGATTCAGGTAGATTTTTCCATCTATAAAGAAAATCCTGATAAAACAGTTTCAAATTAATTTTAATTAGATCTATGACCTTTCATAGGATAATAGCTCATTAGTTCAGAAGGTCAATGAAGGCCTTCATTACATTGTTGAAGAAGCTAAGTACCATAAAAGTCAATGGCTTGTCTAGAGCCACATGGACAGTTAAGTGTGAGACCTAATATTCAAATGCATATCATGTAGACTTCAAGTTCAACATTGCTAAACAAGCGTTTTTTATTTTTTTTTTTCCTTTTATAATGGTTATCACTGTCTTGTCCCTATGGAGAGTTCACTTTATAATCCAACAAAAAGTTCTTTTTCACATCTTTTATGCTTTCTTGTTAGAAAATACTTCTTTGATTATTTAGCCTATATAAATATGAACTATCAGTTCTCAAAAGAATTGCAAACAATTAACAACCATATTAAAGAATTTTCTAAATCCCAAATAATAAGAGGAATGCACATCCCAACAACCTTATCTCACACAGACTGGCAAAAATAACAAAAGCTAAAAATAGTCAATGTGAGAAGGACTAAGGGAAAACAGGCCCACCAGAGAACTATTTATGTGAATTTATGTAATTATTTCTGAAAAATGGGAATTATGTGTATAAAGTGGCCAAATATATATATATATATATATATATATATATATATATATATATATATACCCTTTCTTTCAATATTTTATTAGGCTCATATCCCAATGAGTCATTAATAAAAATGTCTTCATACATACCAAAATATTGTACACGTGTGTCTATGATTGCAAAGAATTTGAAAAAGTAGATGCTCATTGATTGAGAAAAAGGACAAATAAATTGTTATGAATGAATGTAATGGAAAATTACCCTATTGTGCGAAAATTAAAATGTGATGAATAATTACAATGATCTCCAAGCAATGATACAGGGCAACATATTCAAAGCAAAGAAAAAATATATATATATATATACACACACTATGACTAAAATGATATAAATGGAAAGAACACATGAAAGACATAAGGTCTTTTTAGAGATCAGTTTAGTCAGCAACATGTCACCTGCTGAATAAAACTAATCTTTTGTTCTCTGTTTCCTGTGTGGGCCATAAAGCACTCCTACAGAGCCAAGCCACTTGACTGCTACTCATGAGTTGCTGAAGTATTGACAGACTCTTTTATTACATCTCCACTCTTGTCAACGTCCTGAGAAAGTATTACTCTCTTTCGGTGACAAGTATTTTCCTTAGATATGAAAATTGTCAAGCCCTTCAGATCTTCTCTGGGGCTCTAAGGACTTTCTCCTTTCTAAACTGTTAATAGCAATAGAATCATGCAGCCTTTCCCCACTCAGCACTTCATCTAACAGAAAATTCTTTGTTGTCCAATTAGTTCTACTCCTCTTTTCACAACCAAGAAGATGCAAAACTTGTCTTTCTCCATTTGCTTTTCATTTTCAAAGTAGAAGAGGCAGTAGATGGTGACCTAGATACCTTATTTTTTTCTTTCCCTCAGGCTATGAAGAATAATAAGCCCACAATTCTTCACAGTTTCAGAATTTTACTATCTTCCAATGAACTTCTAATAGTTGCAGAGCTTATCAGGTGTCAATCAGCTCTCTTAGCTGACTCAGCTCCAACCAGCTTGCTGTATTCTATCCTTTATAATTAGCTTATTTCATTACTTTCTATGTCTGCTGTCTCTAAATTCTTCTGTGCTCAGCATATTCCTTTTCTCCTTTGCTGTTCTACTTTCTTATTCTTCTTTGTTGACTTCTTTTACCTATATATTCTTCTCTGGCTTCTAAAGCCTCAAATCAGTGCCATCCACAAAAACTGGCCCAAATTATCATGTGAATTTTAATGTCACCTTTCTATCATATACAGCCCCAATAGACTTTGTATAACTTTTTTTTTAATAATCTCCAAAATTATTGTGGTTGTTATCCAGTTATTCAGTTATATTTTATTATTTGTGTTTCCATGGACTATAACATGCAAGGCCTTCTACCCTTCACTATCTCCCAATGTCTCTCCAAGTTTATGTTTATGGTTTCCAGAACACAGTCTATTCATCTCATTCCATTATTATTCCCTTCTCCTTTTGTCTTCAAACTTTCCCAACATTAGGATCTTTTTCAATGAGTCCTGTCTTCTTATTATGTGGTCAATGTATTTAAACTTTATATTTAGCACTTGACTTTCCAATAATTAGTCTGAATTAATTTTTTTAATATCTAATGTTATTTCTTTGATGGCCAAGGAAATCTCAAAAGTATTTTCTAGTACCACAATTCAAAAGCATTGATTCTGCAGTGCTCAGCTTTCCTGATAGTCCAACTCCCACAGATAAATATTACTACTGGAGAAAAAAATAACATAGCTTTGACAATATGGACATTTGTTGGCAGGGTGATGTCTCTGATTTTTAGTACACTGTCCAGATTTCCTAGTTTTCCATCCAAGAAACAAGTATCTTTTAATTTCATTAGTAAAGCCACTATCTGTGGTCTTTGAACTCAAGAGCATAAGATTTGACAATGTCTCTTTTCTTCTCCCTCTATTTACTAGGAAATATGGGACCAGGTGGTAAGATCTTAGGTTTATTTTTTTTTTCTTTTTTCCCCTTGATTTAAAATTCCAATCAGCTTTTGGACTCTTCTCTTTCACCCTCATTGAGAGATTTCTTAATTTTTTTTTTTTTTACTTTTTGCCATCAAAGTTCAAACACCTGCATATCTGAGATGATTAATATTTCTCCAAGAAATCTTAATTCCAGCTTTTGATTCATATAGCCTAGTATTACACAAGATATATTCTAAAAAAGAAATTATATAAAATTAATGTAATAATAGGAAGTTTTGATGCACTTCTTTAGAATCTTAAAACAATTATTTGTTTGTGTTTGTTTCTAACTTATCTCAAATCCACATATAGATTCCTCAGGAAACAAGACGATCTGCCACTTTCATTTCTTCAAGGACTTATAACAATTTGTTCATAATCCATAATCCAAGGTTTTAGTGCAGTCAGTGAAGCAGAAGTAGATATTTTTTCTTCAACTCCTTTGCTTTCTCTATAATCCAGCAAATATTGGCATTTTATTCTCTAGTTCCTTTCTCTTAAAAAAATCTATCCTAGTAATTCTCAGTTTACATGTTACTGAAACCTAGCTTGCAGAATCTTAAGCATAACTTTGCTGGCATGTAAAATAAGTACAATTGTTTAGTAACTTGCATATTTATTGGCATTTCCCTCTTCTAAGCTTTTTCCCAATCTTTTTCTTTTCTTTTTTTTTTTATTATAATAGCTTTTTATTGACAGAACCCATGTCAGGGTAATTTTTTACAACATTATCCCTTGCACTCACTTCTGTTCTGATTTTTCCCCTCCCTCCCTCCATCCCCTCCCCTAGATGGCAAGCAGTCCTATATATGTTAAATATGTCGCAGTATATCCTAGATACAATATATGTGTGCAGAACCAAACAGTTCTCTTGTTGCACAGGGAGAATTGGATTGAGAAGGTAGAAATAACCCATGAAGAAAAACAAAAATGCAAACAGTTTACATTCATTTCCCAGTGTTCTTTCTTTGGGTGTAGCTGCTTCTGCCCATCATTGATCAAGTGAAACCGAGTTAGGTCTCTTTGTCAAAGATATCCACTTCCATCAGAATACATCTTCATGCAGTATTATTGTTGAAGTATATAATGATCTCCTGGTTCTGCTCATTTCACTTAGCATCAGTTCATGTTAAGTCTGACCAATCCTCTCTGTATTTATCCTGCAGGTCATTTCTTACAGAACAATAATATTCCATAACATTCGTATACCACAATTAACCCAACCATTCTCCAATTGATGGGCATCCATTCATTTTCCAGTTTCTAGCCACTACAAACAGGGCTGCCACAAACAGTTTAGCACATACAGAGCCCTTTCCCTTCTTTAGTATCTCTTTGGGGTATAAGCCCAGTAGTAGCACTGCTGGATCAAAGGGTATGCACAGTTTGATAACTTTTTTCACCAATCTTTTTCAATCCAATGGAGACTGGTGAGCATATAAAGACTTTCCCCAGCTTGGGAAGATGAGAACAATTTGTTCCAATGGCCATTAAGGCTACTCAAAGAGGCATCATGGAGCTGCCTCCTGAAAGATGGTCAGTAGTTCTGCCATTTGATTTGTATGACTCTAGAAGAGACAGTGAGGTTGACAACTTTGTGCAACATTTCTCATTTAAAACCAATTCATCTGCACATCAAGATATCACTGATGATGTCATTGGTCCTTTTACAAAACAAAAGACAAATAATAGCACCTACACATCACAGTTATTTGTGATGTTAAGCTCTTTCTTATATAGTTCTACTTACTGCTTTTCAAATTCTTCTGCTTCTGTTAAACACCATATTTTTTAATTTCATCAAAGTTCATGAAACTTTCCCTTGGCATTCTATAATTTATTTTAAAAGATCTCTTGTTTTTCTCATTATTCTTGTCGGGGGTTTTTCCCTTCATCTTGCTCTTTCAAGAAAATATCTTTTCCATTGCACATGTGCTATTCTCTGAAATTCTGGTTTCAGTTGGATTTATCTTTCTTTTTCTTTGCTTTTTCCTCTTCTTTCCTCAGCTATTTGTAAAGTCTTATCAGATAGTTATTTTGCTTTCTTGTTGTTCCTTTTCATTGCAATGTTTTTTATTGCTGCCTTCTATATATTATTGTGGAACTCTATTCATAGTTCTTCAGACACTCTACCTACCCGTTCTCATCCCTTAAATTTATTCATCACTTCTCCTTCATATTTATAAGGGACTTTATATAAGTCACACTTATGATGCTTCTAGTTATCTTTACTTTATTCAATGTGTCTGAATTTTGTAATAGGAAACTCATGCTCTGAACTGTAGTCAAACAGGTCTTGCTTTAATTGAACTTATATAACTTTTCCACATTTATTTGTGAAGTATTTTGGTGTAATACATTATATGATTTTCATGTGTAGAGCCTCCTTTTTAGTTGTTGAAAAAGTATTTGCTCTGACCAGTCAGTTACCTTGAAAAACCTATTAGTTTCTCCCCTGATTCACTATATACTTCAAGACCAAATTTATGTGTTAACTTCAATTATCTTTTGATTTCCTACTTTAGCATTATAATCTCATATGATGGATGTGACTTTTGAGGTCTTTTTCTGGTCTTTGGATAATCCACTGTCCACTTTGAATAATTCTGTGTGGCACAGCTCAGAGTTTCATTGGTCCACATAAGACTCTCTGTCAGGACAAGATAGAGTTTCAAAAAGGGATACTCTCGAAATCATTATTTAATTTATTATTTCTAAATCATAATCTCTAAAACCCTAAAAGCATTTACATGGAAATGAGCTGGGAGACCAAAATGACCTGCAGCCATCTTTCTCTCAGAATTTTTTTTCTGCTTTCAAACAAGTCTTCTTGGTATATTCATCTATGAAATTTTTTTTCTCTCTTTACCTCAGATCGGTCTGTGTCTCTTTTCAGTATTTTATCTTCGATACTGTTTTTTCTCAAATTGATTTTCAAATTTCATTATACAAATATTCTTTTTTGCCCTTTTCATCAATCAGACTTCACAGAGTAAAGAGTCACCACCTTACACTTGCAAACAAGATAGACAAATAAACCCAAACCCAAACCCTAGAGAGTTGTTTGCTTCCAATTAGAGAAATACTGGGAATAGTTATGAAGCATTCCTATTATCATTTTACAGCTTTCCTAAGTTTATAAATGTCTAAGAATATATATGCACACATGTGTTTTTCCTTTTCATTTCTCTGTCCCTAGATATCCCAAGTGATTTACAGATTCAACATTGATCAAAGACCAATATTTCCTTGATGTGTGAATATATTTCACAGAATACAACTTCCCTAAACATAATAGAAGACCTTTGAGAAGTGTTGTGGCCCAAGTTGTCATCACCCTATATCCAATCTAATCACGTGCCTCTCCAAACTCAGTTAGTCTTGTCCTCAAACTATCCATTTTGTCACTTGTTCTGTATTATCCCACTTGTTCACACTATTATGATCTTCAAGAATACTAGGTATCTTTCATACCACAATAAATCATCAGAGTAAAACTTCATTGAAGGATATGAAAATTCAACCAGAATTATCCTGGGATACTTTACCAGAGATTCCTTTCATAGCAGAATTGGGGAAGAAAAATAACAAAGGGAGATTAAACCCAATATTGACTTTAGTTTTATCTGTTTTTTTCTCAAATCCTTAGGTTGATAACTGTTCTGGTTAGTGTTTCCTTCAGTCTAAAAAGGGGAGAGAGTCCCTGGTGGAGAGATTTCATTTTCTTTTTTATATCTTTTAGTTAAGTCCAACTCATTATAAACTCATTTGGGTTTTTCTTGGCAGAAATACTGAAGAGGTTTGCCATTTCTTTCTCTACCTCATTGAACAGATGCACAAACTGAGGCAATTTAGGTTTAGGTAATTTACCCACAGTTACACAGTTAGTAAGTATGTGAAGACAAGTTTAAATTTAGGGAGATGAGTTTTCCTGACTATTCCACTGTAACACTTAACTGACCCAAGGGACCTCATTCTAGAAATACAATCAAAGTTTCTGAAGGAATGTCTTAAATTAGTATGATATATAATCACCTTTCAAAGGACAGTGCAAAATAATTGACAACAGTGCCATAAAACTATGACTTTTACCCCAAAACTTGTGTTTTCTTCCTTTTCTGTTATTCTTCCTTTGATTTTGTGTATTCTAGCCACAATTTTCTTCCTTTTTTGGCCTTATCTACATCACAGTATTTCCTATATAATAAACTCTAGTCAAAGGGGCCTCCAAGCTGTTTTCCATTTCATTGTACTTTCTTCCAAGTAAGGTTCTCCTTACAAAAGGAACAGAAATAATTGTGCTCTCTCTACACTTCAGAAATTTTCATAGTAATACAAATTGTGCTTCCAAGCCTAGATTGCATGCACATTTCAATTTTGTCTTTCAAAATCTTTCCAGATTCAGTTAAGATGTTATTCCTCCAGGAAATCTCTTATTCTTGTAGATCAAAATGTTCTCTCCTTTCTCAAACATCTTTCCTAAATATCTTCTAAAAATAACAATAATGATATTATTATCTCCACTTTAGATATTAGGGAATTTAGGCAGAGAATTGGCCAAAGATAACACAGCTAGTAAAGAATTTTGAACTGAATTTGAACTAAGTCTTCCTGATTTTAGGTTCACACTCTATCCACAAAGCTAGATAAATCATCAGATTTTTAAATTTAATTTTCCTCAACTACTGAATGAAAAAAAATAGCCTAGATATAATCTGAAGTCCCTTCTATTTTTATATATTTGATCAGATGGCTGTTTTAATCTTCCAAAAGATATTAGTTGTTGTACTTATGTTTAATTTTTGTCACTTCATTCCCAGTGCCCAGCATGGTAGCTGGCCCTGAGACTTAAAATGCTTATTAATTTATTGATGCTTATTTCCTATTTGTTATGTTTATGTTGTGGATAATTTGTAATTTTTTTTCTTGTCATTCTTTCACTAAGTCCCAAGGAACACAACTATATGTATACTAACAGGGTTCAAGGGAAAATCTGTGACTTCTAAAAGAGCAATAAATAATAGAACTTTAGGAAAAAATGAAGAAAAGATATAATAATTACCAATTACAGGAAGTGAATGGCTTCAATAAACTTATTAATGCTAACTCTTCCAAAGTTTATCTGTCTTCATATACCCATATAGAGGTAGGATCATTACATGTTTGATTTGGGTCATTCCCTGAAGTATAACTCTGGGAATCTGCATAAGCCTACTAGTAAAGATGCTCAACATCTCCTGCCTGTGTTATTGCAATAGCTTACTGGTGAATCTGCCTGACACAAATCTCTGCCCACTCTAATCTATTTTCATTCAGCAACAAAAGCTTGTTTGTTTGTTTGTTTTTCCTAAAAACAACAGGTCTAATCATTTTACTCCACTACCTAATAAACACCAGTCATTTCCCACTGACTCCAAGAGCAAATACAAAATATTATATTTGTCATTTATAACCTTGCCACCTCCAATGTATTTAGTCTTCTTACACATACTCTTTGATAAAATAACATTGGCTTCTTTACTATTCCACAAACAAGATAATACATCTCTGAGTTTCAGGCATTCTGTCTGACTTTTCCATAAACTTGGGAAACTCTCTCTCCTCTTTTCCAACTACAATGATTTGCCTGGTTTTCATTAAGTCCCAGCTAAAATTTAATTTTCAATAGGAAAACTTTTCCAACTCCTCTGAATTCCAATTTCTTCCCTGTATTAATTATTTGCTTTTCACCTTTATATAGCTTCCTTTACATATATTTATTTGCATGTTGTCTCCCCTCTTAAACTGTAAACTCCTGGAGATTAAAGCACATCCTTTGCCTCTTTTTGTATAACTAATGCTTAAAACAGTGCCTGGAATATAGTGGGTATTTAATAAATATTTATCAATAAATCATTTGGTTGAAATATAATTTTGAACTGGCAGAAAAAAATTGTGAAAATATTTCCTAAACAAGTGAAGAAGAGAGAAATGGGGTGAAGAGAAGAATCAAGGAAGGAAAGGAATTTGAAATCTAAATTGAAGATTGCTACACAATTGTGTAGCAAAACTGGCAATTTTCCTTAAATTTTTCTAGATTTCAAGAATCTGAATCTCCAAAGACCTTTAAGAATGAATTTTTCAGATGAGATTGGTGTTTGCTTTATTGAACCAAAATTTCATCTTCCTTTTGATTCATAGAAGTGTCTGAATTGGGAGTGTTGTGTTGCTTGACCTGAGCTGTATAATCCATAATTATTGTTTTGATGGCTGCTGAAATAAATATTTGCTCAGTATCCATGACTGTTCTTTTCTGTGATTAAAAGTTGATGGTAGGGGAATTCAAGTTGCTAAAAATTAAGACTACACTTGCAAACTAAGATGGAATTCTTAATGAAAACAAAAAAGGGGAAATGTTTTACATTATGAATTGAAAAAAAAATCATAGCCCTAGATTGAAAATCGCTGTTGTGTAATACGTATAATTCTAGCTCAACATCATTCTTGAAAATAGAATAACTGTTTCTTTCAATAACTTTCAGTCATGGTTACTTAAACTCCTTTTCCATAATCCATAGTCTTCTTGAAGACATGGGAAGGGCCATTCCAAAATAAATGTATTGAAATCTAACCTTGCAAAATGGACTCTCTCATAGTCCCATAATAAAGGAATTGAGGGAACCTTAGACACCATCTATTCAAGGGCTAGACTAAAAAAGAATGTGCTCTAAAATGTATCCAACATGTACTCATTCACATTTTATTTGAAAAACTCAAATAAGGAAATAAATGCTTCTGAAATGAGGAAATTATATTTTGGATAGTTATATTAAGTATTTGAATTTTCCACCACTTTGCAACCTTCCTGCTACCTATTGCTGTTAGTTTTGACTCCTGGGACTGAACAGAACAAATTGAATCTATCTTCTACATAATAATCCATCAAAATTGTTTTAAGACATCTATAATAAATTTCATCCATTTTTTCTTTTGTAAATCATCCTCAGTTTCTCTAAGTAATATATTTATAACAAGAGTTCATCCTGTATATTACATGGGATATCATTGTGTGACTCAAAGGGAGGCAGAGTAGACATCTCTACTTTTTTTCTTCCTTCCACCAATCCTTCTCCAAGGAAGACTTTATTTCCTTTTTGGAAACAAAGCAAATTTGTTCCTAAAAGATTAGTCACTCTGCTTTCATCAGAGAGGTTATACTGAGTTAAACTTATAGCTATCTTCTCCCTTAACTATTATTAGTCCAGAGGTTCATTAATTAAGTAGGTGAGAAAAGGGTACCCCAAACTTTGTTCCAAAGATTGACTTTCTTTTCACTAAATACCATTTTAACAGTAAATACACACATATAACAAACAATGAAGAAATTCATTTATACAAATTGATAATGAAACAGAAATCTTCAGAAATATACATGAGGCTATATATATCAGACAATACACAGTGAAAAGAGCTCTTCCAGTAGGAGTAAGGTAACTCAATTCAAAAAAAGAGAGGGAGAGATGGGACAGGAAAAAGGAGAGGAAGACGGGGGGAGATAGACAGACAGAAACAGAGACAGAGAGAGACAGAGTGACCCAGATTTTAACCAATGGAGAAATTTCCCCAAATCTCTAATTCCATAAGCTGAGGACAGAGACATGATGGAGAGTATAAGCTATCCACAAGCCAGTTTCTTCCTAGAGTCTTATTTCTATTTACTAACCTGAAAAAGATTATATTCTCTCTGCCTCAAGTCTGTCTGTCTGTCTCTGTCTCTCTCTTTCTGTCTCTCTGTTGGTCTCTCTCTGTCTCTGTGTCTCTTTCTCTCTTTCTCTTTCTCTCTATCTCTCTTTCTCTGTTTCTCTTTTTCTCTCTGTCCCAGTCTCTCTGCCTCTGTCTGTGTCTGTGTCTCTGTCTCTCTGTCTCTTTCTCTCTCTCTCTCTCTCTCTCTCTCTCTCCCTCGGTCTCTGTGTCTCTATTTCTGTCTCTCTATGTTGCTGTGTTTCTTTCTCTGTCTCGATCTCTTTCTGAATCTGTCTTTCCATTTCTCTCTGTCTCTCTACTTCTCAGCGATACATCACAAGCACCTAAAGTATGAAGAATCTGAAGAGAAGAAAGAAACTGTTGTTCTAAAAAGAATGAGAGAATTAAAAAAAATATCCAAAAGTGGGGAAGAGGGGGAGGAAGGGGGGGAAAGGATGAAGAGGTAGGTTTAGGAGGTCAGAGGGAATTGGATGGAAGGAGGTGAGGGAGGAGAAGGAAAGGGAGAGAACACAATTAAAATATAGTGTATCTTTCTCTTCTCTCTCCTTGAAATTCTTACTTGTTTCTCATGGTGTGGATTTTGATCTGTACCAATGAAGAGACAGTTCCTTACCAATTACTTTTATAACTTAGGTAATATTCCTTACCTGGAGAAAAGTACTTTGCAGTCTCTTGCAAAGATCATCTGGGCACAGTCCAAAACCTGTTTTAAATCATCAGTGCTTTGAAACAGAAAGGTTTCAGGCTTTCCTGGAATTCCAAGTAATAAACTTTAAGTACCATTAAAGGTGAAATAATATTATTTCAATTAAAAGTAAATGTAGTTGACATTTCAGATACAAGATATCATCTGGGAGAATTTCACCTTAACAACATGCCTATATTATATATAGTACATTAGAAAATAATGCATAATTTGAAGTACAAGTATGCCTTGTACACAGTAATAAAAGCTACAACTAGTAATTAACTAACAACTAATTATGTTACAGAAATATCAATAAATAAATTATATATATAAATAAAAACATAAAATATAAAATAATATATGAAAAGTTTCTATATAAAATTAAAACATTATATATGTATAAAAGAACAATAATGTAGATGTAAAACAATCAATAGTTCTCTGTCTCTTTTCTGGGGCAATTTTTTCATGTCTTAAAAATATATGCTTGCAAAGAAAATCTGAACCTACTAGAGAAAGTGATGAAATATCAATTCAAAATTAATCCCCATAAATTGGAAGTTAAGAATAAGACTACAAAAGAATGGAGGAACCATTAGAAGTTATTTTAATAAGAATAAAAAAGGTAATGAGAGAACAACAGCAACTATCTAAAATATTATTCTTATTTTCTAATCTGCTTCTATCTAAAATATGCATAACAATATTTTATGGATGAATCAAAGGTATCCATGCTTAAGCATCAAAAGAACACAGAAAAGCTTCAAGAGGGTCTAAAAAAGACCACATTTTCATAGGATTTATCATATGTTAGTTATATGCCTAAAAGTTACAATAATTTTAAAAATAGTTCTCTTATGGTTAATTTTGATGATTTGAGATAAGCATGTGATGACCGCATTAGCACCCTGGATATCTTAGAATCAGCCGGAGTCAGGATAAGTAAAAGTCCTTAGGATTTATTCTTGGTCTTTAAAGATAGAAGTGAATTGGATGGAAGCAGAATCTCCATGACCTTCCTTCTTTCTCATCTACTGCCAAAGTGACACTGGCTAGTCTTATTCCACCCCCTAGTCCCTTTTACAATTCTCTGTATACACCAATTATTGAGTCAGCACAGAATGGTGGAAAGGGCCATTTTCCAAGCATATGCTAAATAAATTATTGTCCAATCAGTAGTTAACCTTAAGTTCTCAGTTGTCTGAACCTCAGTGCATGACCGCAAGAGTTTCAGCCCTTTACATAAGCATCTGATGCGGCATACAAAATTTCAATTTAATGCAGTCATTTACTTATTTATTAAGGATTTTTTCCCCCCAAACTCTGCAGAAGGGCATTCCTTGCTCTTCTTTCTCTTCTACAAATATCAGAGGCTTCCATTCTTAGAATATAGGCCTAGTATTGGGCCAAATGGCATGAAAATTGTCTAAATATAAAAATGTTTTCAAGAATGGTTGGACCGGTTCACAATTCTCTTCTTAGTAAATTAATATACCTGCCTCCCTACAATTCCTCTAATATTCAGTTTCCCCATTTTGTAAACTTGATTTTGTTTCCCTTGTTAAAAGATTTGCTTCATTCAATAGTTAGCATATATAGTTACATAACAATGTCACATAAGAATTTGGAGATATTTAAGTATGTCCCTATTAAAAAACTTGAATTCAAACTGAAAAGCAATGATTTTATTTGGTCAGGATTATGGGAATTTTGGAAGTTATGGATATTGAATATCAATAGACCAAATTTCCCATTTTCACTCCCTGTGCTCTAAATCAGGTTTTTCCCCTTCCTTATCATCTTCTCTCTATTATAATGAAGCATTCATTATGGTTCTCCCTTTTAAAAGACCTGGTATAATAATAATTTTACATTTATGTAGGGTTTTTAAATTATATAACACTTAAAATTTACAAAATGCTTTTTTCTACTTCATGCTATGTTATAGTTATTTAAAATATTATAACCAATTTATAGTTGGGAAAAACTCAAGTCTCCTGACTTACAGGATTCTTAAATGTGGAAACCAATACAAATTCCAGGCATTTGACTTCAAGACAAGGGCTCTTTTACTCTACCATGATGCCTCAGGAAAGGATGTGATACCTGTGACTTTCAACTTAAAGTGTTTTTGAAGTTAATATGTTACCTCTTCTGGGGTATTTTGCAATTCAAAATTTATCTTTCACTGGGGAATTAAATGATTTGGTTTGGTTCAAGCAACTATTACTGAGGTGATAGAATATTTTATTTTAGAGGATTTTTTAAATTTTTATTTCCTTTCCTTTCCTTTTTTTTTAAAAAAAGGGATGTATGTGTGATAGGGAGTTCTTGAAGCATTTGAAATCAGACTATATTAAGGGTCATCAATAAATTTTTCAATTCAACACATGATCCATAAACAATATGGAGAAAATGGCTGATATCATTTAAAATATTTTATTTTATCTGATAGAGAAACTTTACCTGATGAAATGTGTGTTTATTGGCAGGATGGAAGAAACTGGATCTCTGAATTGAAAGGTTATTTCTTGACAAAGATTTTTAGACCAAAAAAAAGCAGAAAAGAGGCAAGCAGCAACAAACAAGCAATCTCAGAAACTTTATGTTAAAATTAATAATGCATTGATAAAGTTAAAATACTATAGACATCCTTGCCAGAGCTGGACATCTTGACTGGCCCAATATTTAAAAGGTTGATACCAATAGAATGACATGTTTACTACAAATAAACTGTTGAATGCTGCATAATAATCAGTTGGCACAGAGGAACATTTTGCCTCATGTACCACCTGAATCTTTAATGCCCATATCTCTTCCTCCACAGTTAAGTCAACTGTACAAAATAGAGTATTTAAGAAATTCATGAATATACTTAAATTTACATATGTGGAAGGAATGCATGAGATCATGTTCAAAAATCTTAACAGTAGCTTAGTAGTTTTATGCTAAGAGATGAAAATTGACATAGAAATACACAAGTTAGGAATAACTGGAAACCCTCCAGAAGTATTCAAAGGCTGATCTTAGAAGACAGTAACACGGGAAAAAATGAACTTTAAGTCTGATGTAGTATTATAGAGGCATAGTATGTTGGCACAATATAATATTGTGGTTAACTTGGCACCCTTGCAGCCTTTATATAGATAACAATCTGGAAGTGGATGAGCAGCTGTAGGAATTAATCATCAGAAGCAGAGGAGTAAGGTGAGACTGAATTTGAAAATATTGTGGCTGAGTTCACCTGGGTCTTAAGGTTGGGCAAATGGGAGCAGACCCATCAGAGAGAAGCATGGGAAATTATGAGTATCATCATCATGGCCCAGAGTACAAAAAGTCATATGTATTTTGATGATCATAAGAAATATGTAAAATGTATTGTCATAAGCATTCACACACACTATACAAACATGCTATATATAATATATATATATGTATATATATATATACACACCTATACATGCATTGACGCATACAAATTTTATGTGTAAATACACTTCTGTGTGTATATGTATTTGTGAATATTTGTTCTTCATTTGAATCTTCTTTTTGGTCTTATGTTTTTGCTCTTTGAAAATGGCTTACCACCTTTTATTAAATTGTATCTTTAAAGACAAAGTTTATTCAATAATTCATCTTTTTGTCTTCAATATCTACCACAGTGCATAAGAAGTAGGTTCATAAATATTATAAGATAATTCAATTAGGAAGTAGTATAAAGAATGGAACCTTGAACTTGGTGTTAAAATCCCACATTCCATACTCAAGAGATGTGTTACTACAGATTGGTCACTTAAATTTTCTGAGCTTTCTTTCCTGTGTCTATAAAATGGAGATGGTAGAATTTTAGGATTTGGAGAGTCAACTTTGTAGACATAACGTGAAACACAAATGAGATCATATATGCTAAGTATTTTGCAAACATTCACATGATATATGCATTTGAGCTATTATGTTATTATTATGTTATGTCAATTCACTGCTCTTCTGAAAAGTTGGGTTAGAAACAAGTAAATACATAGAATTAGAACTCCCACTTACCTTGTGCATGTCAAGCATCTGTTACAATAATTGCAATGGGAGCTACCTTAATAATATGCATTGTTCATTATGGTCCTGCAGCTCATTCATTCATTTAGGTATTCTATCTTCAGGGCTCTTATGCAACAAAGGAATTATCAATCCATCACAGTTATTCAACAGCACATTTGTTTCCAACAACACTGCAGGCATTCTCACCCTGCTTGATTTTGCCCAACATGTGCCTGGGGTATCTTAGCCATCCTTATGAAGATGATGAGTCAGCATGAGATGAGGTTGACCCAGGATGACAGCCTGCTGATTGATGATGCACCAATAAGTAAGCAGAAATCTTTAATAGAAGTGGCTTTAATGAATGAATGCAAAAGAGGTTGGTGCTCTTTTAGAATGAATGGTTCTATGAATTAGGGAAATTAGGATAAATTCCTTTAATAGAAGGAAAACAGATAGTTGTTGTTATTACAGCATTCCTACCTGTCTGTACTACTTCTGGCCTGTCAACATCTACCTCCATATTACACTCCTGCTCGGAGAAAGTAAAACTTGTGATGTCCTTAAAGTCAAGGAGTATTTTATTTTTCTTTTCTATCCACTGAACTTAACACAGTATCTGGGATATGGTAGTTGTATAAATGTTTCTAGTTGATCATTGATTGATAAGTCAGCATTCTGATTGATGCCAATGGAAAATGCAAATTTTTGTGTGGTTTCTTACATTTTCTCTACCTTTCTATCTTCTTCACTATTTACTTCAATGGGTTCTCTTTGTTAATTTAGACTCTTTAAATTGATAGTAAATTATTACTGTACAATACTAAATTACTATAACAATAATAATAAGAGAGAGAAGGAAGAAGTCAGAAATAGGAGCAGCAGCAGCAACAATAACAATAACAACTGATATTTATATAGGGTTTAATTGTTTTGAAAATGTTTTAAATACTGAGAGATCATCTAAATACTTTAGAGATCATCAAACACATTGTATGTTCATATGTGTTTCAAGAATAAGAGTAGAATAAAGAAGAAAATATAAATGTATGAATGAAAAATATAAATGAATGCTTATTAAAGAAATAATGTCATATTTAAGACTACAAAGACAAAGAGGCCTGGAAGAAAAGCTTCAACATTTTTAAGAATATTTTTCCTTTGCTTTAAAACTCACAATACTTGCTCTATTCATCCATTCTGCTCTCTTCCTATACCTAGCCTGGAATTTGGAATGCAGAAGGCACACATTTGTCACCTACCCTATCAGAGTTCTGAAAACAACAGTCTACATGGATTCTCACAAAAAAAAAAAAAAAAAAAAAAAAAAACAATCGCTTTAAAAACTTGAAAAAGAATCAGATATAGAGCTATAGTATTACAAAGGAGAAAAGGATATCTTTGGGAAGGAACTATAAAAAAGTGATTTTTGGACACAATGGGAGTGTAGGCTTCAAGGTAAAAGGAAAGACAGAACAATGTGGCAGAAAGAATATGAGGCTTAAAAGTCAGGAAAGACATAAGTTCAAATCCTGAATGATGCATCTTGACTGCCACCAAAGACAATTTATTTGACATGATTAATAAAATGTGGATAGTAGCATCATTTTCACAGGGTTATTATGAGGATATTTTTCAATTTTATGGTGCTACACAAATGTTAACTATAATTATATTTGAGTTGAGGTGGCAAGGGGAGTGTCATCAAGCAGAGATGAAGGCACAAAAGTCGAGTATTCTCAGGTAGCAGTGAGTGCAGCAGTTTGATTATGGTAAATGTAAGTGAAGGTAATTGGTGCTAGATAAACATAAAATGATAGCTCAAATAACCAATGTGAGGGTGGAATGGTGAAATAGCATGTATTCATACATGCTCTTTTCTCTATATATTTTTCCTCCTATATTCTGAATCTTGCTAAATTCTTTCTGCTGATTTCTGCACATTGTGTATCACTTAGGAATTATAGAAAAAAATACAATGAAAAGGGATTTATCATTCACATTCATCCAGCCACTGCTCTTTTTTTTACAAAGCTGGGGGCTGAACTCATGATAATAAAAGGGAACCTCTTCCATAGAGAAGCCAGAAAAAATTGGAAAATGCAGAATAAAGGGCTCTCCTCCAAAATCCTTTCAAATACCTTTAAATAAGTCTAAAGAAACTCTAGTGTAGCAGAACCCAGAAAAGGATGGCGTAAGATAATGTTCTAGTCCAAGGCAATTAAGGTAAGCAGGAAAGATCTATTGTACCAGGGTTGAGAAAGGAATGCAGATCACTGCTGGCATGCCAAATTATACTAGATCCCAGAAAACCAGGACCAGAACTTTGGACCAGCAAATCAGGCACATCAGGGTAGTCTTTAGTACTCTCATCCCACAGAAAATAAGGGTATCAGATAGCAAGTGAAATTTACAGGGCACCTTTTGTTGGCAAAAGACTGAGAACTCTGATGTATTGCCTACACTTGAATTAGGGTCATAATCCTTGTTCTTACTCCCATTGTGAAGAGGGACACTACTATAGTAGAGCTTGTCGTTTTCCAGGAGCAGGAACCCTGGCAAACAAAAACGAGACTTCTCCCAGAACAGAGGTCCTCCTAGAAATACCCAAGAATACAAAGAAACTTAAAAATGGGGATTTATCTTATTTGAAGTATAAACACCCCCAGGCTAACTTTGGGCAACAACCCAAACAGGAAACAGGGGTGCTAATTGGGTTCCAAGATTGCCTCAATTTCACTTTCCAAACAGCCTGGAAGTTCAGGGGTCTGAGTCCAGCAATAAAGAAATGATGAGAAGGATGCTCTCAGAAAAACAGGGAAAAACATACATGAAGTGATGGAAAGTGAAATGACCAGAACCACAAAAAGATTATACAGAATAACAAATATGATGTGATGATCGATTAGTAATAACTTAGTTACTCTCAGTAATACAAGGATCCAAGACAATTCTATAGAACTTATGATGAAAGGTACTGTTCATCTATCTCCAGAGAAAGAATTGTAGAAAATGAATGCAGTCCATAAATACTTTTTCTTTCTTATTCTTGCTGTTTTATCTGTGTTTTCTTTCATAAAATAATTTACATGGAAATGTGTTTTGCATGAGTATATATGTATAACCTATGTCAAATTTCTTGCCTTTTCAGTGAGAGGAAGGAGGAAGAGAATTTAGAACCCTAAATTAAAAACAAAAACAATTATTTTTCTATGTAATTGGAAAAAATAAATATTAAATAAGAAAAAATCTCTTTAAGCCCAAGAAAGGAAAACCTATCATAAAAGTCAATAAATTACACAAGTAAGTAGTGATTTTATAACTCTTTTAAATCAGTTATTAAAAATATTATTCATTCCATTTTTTGTGAAGTCTTTCACTTATATTTTCTTCACATATATTTCAGAATTAGCTGAAATTTTCCTAGTTTTATTCATATGAGGTTACCATTTAAAAAATTCTAGTTCACAAATAACTTAAATATTAAAACAATTAAAAGAATAGTCATTGAGAGTACAGTTATGGTAAAAATATGTACTTTATTTGATTTAATATTGTATTCTAAATCCAATTCAATCTTTTCTAAGATATGAAATTCTAAAACAAAACAACAATAAAAAGCCCTACTGTTCTATATCTATGCAGGACAATATAGCAAAGCCTTGAATGAAAAGAGAAATTAGAATCAGTTGTCCCTAAGAACCATTTCAAGATATTTGCATAATTAGGTTGTTTGTTTTTATTTGTTTTCCCAGGAAAAATGTACTTTAATCTATAAATATTAGTGAGAAATATCATGGATTTCTTCATTTCTGAAACCGCGTCTTCATAAATATTTCCTAAACAGCAGCAAAGGAATTTGCCAATTTAAAATAAATAAAAGGGTTTATTTGATTTTTTCCTCTAGTTGCTGGACTAGAAACATAATTTCTCCCCTCTTTGGAGAAGTGGATTGTTATTTGACAGTAGTAGAGGTAGCATCATACTGATAATCTGGATTAACTAATTAAAATATAGTAAGTCTTTGTGATGTTTTGATCATATGACACCAGATAAGTCTTACTGATTGGCAACTGGCTGCTAACATTTTCCTTTATCATCCTTCAACTATTCTGTCTAAATATGACAACAAAATATTCAAAATATTTAGAAAAATTAAATTGTAGATTTGAACCTCCTCAAGTTGTAGAAAAAAATTCCTGGGCTAAAAGAGAGCAAGTGATCATTCCAAAGACACAAAACTACTAAGTGAGGTCAAACTTGGCAATGCATCACATTGAATAAACATAATCTTCAGTATAAATGAATCCATTTCCAAAGGATATTTCAACTTGCTTCCAGGCAGTTTCTCCCAGTTAATGCCAAGTGCTTAATTGATTGGCACTACATAATACTAAAATATTTTTGTCTCCTATAAATGTATTCATTTTGGGACAAATGGAAGGTAACCATTCTAATTTTGTTTGGCTTATAAAAAACAGGTTAGTATGGGCTAAGAAAATATTCTTAGACTTAGTAGAGTTCTGCCAGAGGATTTGATGAAAGTATCAAGGAAACCAACTAAGCCCAACAAGCACAAAAAGCTCTGGACCCTTTAGAAAGCACATCAATATGTTTTAATAAAACTTGCAGATAAGGTGCTCCATACCTAACTCCTCTATATGGTAGATAATTAAATAAGTTGGCAGAGTATCCTCCCTCCCTGTGAGAGAAGAGCTACCAAAATTGCTTTTCAATTGCTTATACATCATTACAGAAAGTCAAACCCTTTGAAGTATAATTATCAGTTTAGTTGGTGGTGTTATTATTTAGGATTTATTTGAAAGCCAAAAGTTCAATAGAAGATAAGAATAATATGGAATAAGACTAGGAAAAATATTAGATATTTTTATTCATTGAGTTGTACAAACTCTTTATTTAAAAAGTGTTGAGCTCCTTTGTGATGAGTTCTTGCTCTCTAAAAATCTCTTTGCATGGTCACTACAGCTTTATTCATGATGATAGAAATACTGGAATTGGAGCCTGGTGATGTGAAACCCTTTTCCACCTTTTATTGTGTGATCTAGGAGAAGACTTTTAATATCTCTGGACTTGACTTCTTTTGAATGTAAAAATGTAAAAATAAATGGGTTACATTCAAGAAACTATAAAGTCTCTTTCATCTCTTAAGAAACACTAAGGACACTAAGAACAATACTCCATTAAAACATAACAATAACTTCTAAAGGAATTCAGATGATCTTGCTAAAGAAAAACATGTTGGAACCATTATTTTTTTTTACTCATAACGGAAAGTCATTATGCAGGTATTGGATTATTTGAAGCTAAATAATGAACAGAACATAAATGTAACATTTTTTGTAAAATCTCTCTACAATGTCTGAACATGCTCAGCTCTGACAGCTACTTTTAGTTGTTAAACAAATTCAAATGAAAGAAATCAAGATTACTTACATTTTTCAGATTTCATGGTGATAGTAAGTATTTCCATAAGAGTGTCTGCACATTTTGGAGAGTATGAGTGATATCTTTTTTGTATTTTGTGGTTTTTCCATCATGACAAAAGTTTTTGGTACACAGTAAATCCTCATTAAATTATCTTTGAATGAATGAGAGAATGAACCAAAAATCAAAAGGAGGAGGCTGGAAAGGGCAAAGTCAAATGAAGTGATTTCAAGGGAAAGATAGGTTGTATTATCTGATGTTCAATAAGATAAGTTATTAGATTGTATTAATAAACTACCTGGAACTACAATATATTTTATTATTCACATATCATTTTATTATTGTAGTACTTTAATATTTCAATATTCAGTTTGACAAGTAGTGGCTTGCCATTTGGGTATTTGACTTTGTAACTCCATTTGATTGGCTAGTTTAGTTTACTGACCATATATATATAATACTATATAAAGAAAAGTTGAACTGTGTCAACAAATACTACAAAGTTTGAAGGGTCCAATTTAGTTATAGTAAGGTAGAAAGAAAACTGACTCTTAAGTCAGAGAATCAGAATTAAAATTCCACCTGTGGGTTTACTATATATATATATTTTTTTTTTTGAACCCATAGTCATTTAACCTAGTTCTCAGTTTGAAGAGGGGACCCCAAAACTCTGAAAATCCTTAAAGGAGAAAATCTCCTTCAACTCTGCTTCAGTGAGGGGACTCCACCCCGAAGCACAAAGAGTTTCATCTTTGTTATCTGGGTGGGATTGGCTCATGCCTGAAATCCACTGAATTCCACTCAAATTCTAGCCTTAGATGAAACCCATCTCGGAGCCAACTTGGGACTCCACCCATAAGTCCCCTTCAGCTTGTAGCCAAAACCCCTTATTATTATAAAAGAGACAAACTAAAACCCTCTCTTTGCAGAGGTTCCAAACATGCCAGCCATACTATACTTGGCACTCCAAGGAGCTTCTGCCCATTAGAATACTCTTTTCTAATGCTTTTTTTCTCTTTGCCCTCACCTGTTTCCTTTACCAGACTTTAACCTTACTTCCAATCCCCATAATAAACCTCTTTTTATCAATCTGGGTTTTCAGGTCTGCAAATTCCTTTGCAGAGAACCTATGCTTGTGCCAAATCCCAAGGGGTTGTAGGGGAGACAAACCCCTCCATTGGATTCCCTGAACCACAAACCCGCAACTAGACCTCATTTAACTTCCTGACCACCAGAAACCCTAATTTCTTTTAGGTTCCCCAAATCTAAACCTCATCAAGTTTATATACTTGTAAAATGAGGGGTTAGAATGGATACTCTTTGTAGTCACTTTCAGTTCAAAATCTATGATCCTATATTGTCACATTTCCCAAGAAAACTTTAAATTAAGTTTCAAACTATGCCCAAAGGGCTATCAAAATATGCATTTAATCCAAAAGTGTTTTTACTGGGTCTTTATCCCAAAGAAACCATAAAAAAAGGAAAAAGGACCAAAGTTTGCAAAAATGTTTGTAGCAGCCCTTTTGATAGAGGCAAAAATCTGAAAACTTTGTGGATGCCCATCACTTGGAAACTGGTGAATAAGTTATGGCATATGAATGCCATATTCATATTATTCTCTAAGAATATTATTATTCTCTAAGAAATTATCAGCAGGATGATTTCTTAAAGGTCTGGAGAGACTTATGTGAACTAATGCTTAATGAAATGGGTAGAGAATATTGTACACAGAAACAACAAAATTATGTGATGATCAATACTGATGGATGTGGCTCTTTCCAACAATGATGTGATTTAGGTCAGTTCCAATAGAATTGTGATGGAGAGATCCTTCTGCATGCAGAGAGGGGACTGTGAAGACTGAGTGTGGATCACAACATAATATTTTTACTTTTTTATTTTCATTTGCTTATATTTTGTTTTCTTTCTCATTTTCTCCTTTTTCATCTGATTTTTCTTGTGCAGCATAATAACTGTGGAAATATGTAGAGAAGAATTGTACATGTTTAATATTTTCTATAGTATTTGTCATCTAAGGAGGGGGAAGCTTGGAAGGAAGGAGAAAAAAATGGAACATTAGGTTTTGCAAGAGTGAATGTAGAAAACTATGTATGAATATGTTTTGAAAATAAAAAGCTTTAAATTTTTTTTTTAAAAAAAAAGAAATAATAGATTACATACAGCCCTAGGGAAAGGCCCAGGAACCAAGTTAATATCTGGAAAATCAGACTAATTTTTTGGTTGGTCCTGTTCCATTTTCTATATGTCATGAACAAATTCAATGAAATGACAGGAAAAATTGGAAAAAAATAAAATTCAGTTCCAAACACCCTAGTGCTGCTGGTCAATATGTGATTTACAGAATACATAATAATTGGTCTTGCATTGCTACTGACTACATTCTCTTAAAAACACTTGAATTAGAATCCCAGAAATCTGTGAAAGAATTCTTCAGCTAAAGAACCTTTAAAAATAAAACAATGAATCTGTTTAGAATTCTGCCTTAGAAAGTTTCATCATATAAAGGCACATGAACATATCTTTTCAATACCACATTGATCATTTTCATTGACGTGTCTCTATACTCTTTCTTCATAGTAGATGTACTGGTATGATATACTGGTAATGATATACTGGTACTTAAGCTTCAGAAGCCTGTGTGATATAGTAGAGTGCTGACATGTTGTCAGGAATATCTGAGTTCAAATTCATCCTTAAACACTTAACTATCTGTGGAACCCTAAGCAAGTCATATAAACTCTGTCTGCCTCAATTTCCTTATCTTTATTAAGGAATCTACATAGCAACTATCTTTTCCAATTATTGTGTGGATAAAATCAAATAATATTTTCAATAATCTAGAACTATTTCTGGCACATTGTAAGTGTTTAATAAATGCTTGAATGAATCCGTAAATATATTTACCTACAACTCTACTATCCTCCTATGGAAATGGGTTTATTCATCAAGGCAAGGAGTGATAAGTTATCTGATTGTCCATCATCCTCCAGTTTGGAGAGCTTTTACATAGTTGGTTCTTTTTTATTCTCTTTGAAGAACCTAAAGCCATCTAAGTGAAGCCAGAAACCAAAGGGCTGTGGTAAGCAAAATTATTTCAGCCCTCTAATGAGAATTTGTGAAACTTAATTCTCAAATTATTCTCATCATTAATTTAAAACCAGAAGTTAAAATAAGGAAATTATCCCACATTATGTGTTATTATTATTATCATCAATTATTTTATTTATGATTGTACATTTACTCTATTTGACTAATTTTCTAAAATTTTTTACCTTAACTTAAAAAAAAAAAAACTAATTGCCTAGAAACTTACATGGACTTCTATTTGTCCTTAAATGATATCTTTTTCTTTTTCTTTTCCAGTTGGTGTAACTACTAGTCAATTATGTGATACTATTCAGGAAAAAAAGGGATTTAGCCTTGGAGATGCCCATGTTCACTTTTGTAATTTTATGCATACATTCCTTGGGAGTAACTAGTGAGGAAATCCTAAACTCTCCATGGTTCTTTTAAAATAAGTAGCAATCTCTCTCAATTAGACAGCAGTGACTCATTATTTAGGGCTATTATTGTGAATATTCCAAACTGGCCCTCCTTATGCCTAATATTATTAGCATAGCTGCCTTCTTGAACTAGATGCATCTCATTGAGATGTAGACATATGGGCATATAGTATAATGAAAATGGTGAAGAAAGTAGAAATAGAGGAAATCCATGGATCACCACCCCAAAGAGATCCTACAAGCAGAACATATAGGAACATTATTGCTAAATTTAAACATCCCCAGATCTAAGAGAAACTTTTACAAAAAACAAACAAAAAAAAAAGTGGCAGCTATAATTATACAGAATTTTATCAGCAGTTACAATAAAAAACCCCAGGTCCTGGAATATTTTGTATCAGCAATCAAAAAACTAGTGTTGTAACTAAAAATATTATATCCAGCAAAATAATTATAATATTGAATGAAAATAAACAGATATTCAAGGAACTTTTAAATTTTCATGATTATTGTCTCAAGAAATCCTGAATTCAATAGAAAATTTAAATATAAGAGTCAACAACAAAGTCTAATTTCAAGGGATTCAATAAGGACAAACAGTTTGTGTTTTATATGTACAAATATAAACCATATTGTTAATATCTACATTAGTAATTGGATAGTCAAAATTGAAGATTGGGACAGAACTGAATATGATGTGACTCTAAAAAGCAAAACAATGTAGGAAAAAGTAAAAACAGTAATTATGCTATGTGAATGAGGTGAGAGAGCAAGCACCAACAGAAAGAAATTAAATATGGTAGAAGGGCTAGTAGTTCTGAAAACTTATTCATATTGATAATGGATGAAATAGGGACCAATACATTATACATACATACATATGCACATATGTGTGAATTATACCTATATCAAGAAGGGTATAGCAACTTTTATATCATCAGAATAATCAATAAAGAAATGGGGGGAGGAAATAGCATAGAGTACAGAAGTATGTGTAGATTAATGAGAAAGGGATAAAGAATAAAGGAAAGAGTCTGGGAGGAACATAAGGAAGACCATGATGGAGGATGTTAAATGCTATTAAGGCAAGTTAAGGAGGAGAACTAAAGTAGAAGAGTTAGCAGAGATAGGAAATAAGAGAAATGTACAAATACAATAACAATGACAAGTAGAATTTATTAGAAAAAAATACTAGGACTAATAATTGAGGATCTCAAACAAAGTCAAACTTAAATCAATAGATTACATTAAATTAAAGCAAGAGAGAAATCTACATAATGCCAGCCATATTAATATTATTTTAGATACTTGTCTATTTGTCTATATACATACAAGTATGGATTTATGTAGTTAAGTATATGTAGGTATGTTATGGATATATGTGTGAATATATATATATATATATATATATAGAGAGAGAGAGAGAGAGAAAAATATGTATGAGTTTATACATATATACACACAAATATATGTATGTGGACATATATGCTTGTACACATAAATAAATATACTCATGTTGTTTAACCATAGCTTGCTTAAGGGAATGTGTGAGGGTGCATTGAAAGGGGTAAATAATGAACTAAAAGTTCATAGTTGAGAATAAAAGAAAATTTGTAGGAAGCAAATTAACAATGGACAGTCATTAATATAATGTCTTCTACTATTATATATACTTTCTTTAAATGGAAACTTGTTACAAATTTTGAATCCTCCCTGATATTCTCCTGGGCATATGATATTTTTTTTCTTTTTTCTGTATTTCTTTTGTGTAATATTCTCTTTAAAATGTGATGCTCTCTGTTGAGTTTTTCTTGGGGACTCTGGAGGCAGCCTTCATTTCAGTTCAGTAATCACCACAAGTGCAGCCAGGTGTTAAAGTCCAAAATCCTTTATTGTCTCCTTCAAAGTCTTATCTCCTTCTCTTGGGGCTCCACTAGTTTTCTGGAGGCCTTCTGAATCTTGGTTTCAGTGGAGAAGCCAAGGAGGAGAGCCTGCCACCACTTCTCTGTCTTCCCTAGTCCTGATTGTGGCTGAGTTTGTCAGAGCTATCTCTTATCAAAGGTGTGAATTTTGTAGAACTATAGTAAGTACTAAGTACATGTACTGAACTAGAGAACTGTTAAGCACCATGCTAAACAACCATTGTCTCTATCAATTCCACTGATTTAGCACCTTGTTTCACTTTCTGGCCCATAATACATGTTTTTCTTTTATTTTGCATGTGTGTCTATGTGTCTGTGCATGCACTTATTTACTTATTTGTTTTTAAAAGAATCTTGAATTTGGAATCAGAGACTTGAATTCTAATTATTTCTCTGAACTTTGTTACCTGTTTAACCTTGGGCAAAATAATATCAGTATTCTAGGAATCAATTGATCATCTGAAAAATGACGGGATCAGATTAAATGCTCTTTATGTTTTCTTCCAGCTATAAACATGTATACTACTTAAATTGTATGATCTTGGAAAAATGAAGTTAACTCAACATTCCACATAAATAGACAAACATTTTTTGGTGCCATAAACTGTTTATTACTAGTATGCAATCAATAAGTAAATAAACAGTACCTAATAACAATAAAAGAATACATAATAAATAACAATATCCTCTTCCAGACTGCTGAAAAATTCCTTAGGCACAAACATATACCCAAACACAAGAATTCTAGCAAATGAATTATCTGATACTGTTAAGTTCCCCAATACTGTTCCTCAGATGGTCCACAAAATTCTCAACTCAATCTCCAGTAAAGCAAATCTTTAGATGAAAACATTTTTCCTCTTAAGATTCCTGTGTCATACAAACCCAGTAATGGCACTACTGAGTTAAAGAGTATGCTCAGTTTTATAGCTCTTTGACCATAGTTCCAAATTGCTCTCCAGAATGGTTGGATCAGTTCACAATTCCATCAATAATGCATTAATGTCCCAATTTTTCCACATCCCCTCCAACATAAATCATTATGTCTTCTAGTCATCTTAGCCAAAATGAGAGATGTGAGGTGGTACCTAAGAGTTGTTTCAATTTTCATTTTCTTAATCAATATTGATTTAGAACATATTTTTCATATAATAATAGATGGCTTTAGTTTTGTCATCTGAAAATTGTCTCTTCATATCCTTTGGTCAATTATCAATTAGGTTATGACTTGTATTCTTATAAATTTGTCTTTATATATTTTATAAATAAGACCTTTTTCAGAAATACTAGTTGTTAAATTTTTCTCCCTGCTTTGCACTTTCCTTTTGATCTTGTTTCTGTTGGTTTTATTTGTGTAAAACCTTTTTAATTTAATTTAATCAAAGTTGTCCATTTTGCTTTTTATAGTATTTTCTAGTCATTTTTTTGGTCATAAATTCTTCCTTTCTCCAAAGATCTGATAGATAAATTATCCCTTAGTCTCCTAAATTGTTTGTGATATCATCCTTTATGCCCACATCCTGTACTCATTTTGATCTTCATTTGCTACAGTATGTGAAATGTACTGAATCAATACTAAGTTTCTGACATATTATTTTCCAGTGTTCCCAGAAATTTTAATCAAATACTGAGTTCTTATTCCAGAAATTGGAGTTTGGGGGTTTATCAAACACTAGATTATGGGGTCTTAATTACTGTGCCATGTATACCTAATCAATTCATAATCCACCACTCTTATTAGACAGTATCAAATGGTTTAGAGTAGCACAGGTTTATAATATAGTTGTAAGTTTGGTACTACTAAGCTACCCATCCTTTGTATTTTTTTTTTCACTAATTCCCTTAATACCCTGGAACTTTTGTTCTTCCATATAAATTTTGTTATTATTTTTTCCTAGTCCTATAAATTGGTAGAGCACTGAAAAAGTACATCAATTTAGTCAGAATTGCCATGTTTATTATATTAGCTCGACCTACCATGAGCAATTGATATTTTTCCAGTGATTTGATCTGACTTTATTTATGTTAAGAGTGTTTTCTAATTATGTCTACATTATTCTTTGTTTTGTCTTGGTAGGTAGATTTCCAAGTATTTTATTTTGTCTACAATAATTTTAAATAGAATTTTTCTTTCTGTCTCTTCCTGATGGGCTTGGACAGTAATAAAGAGAAGATTTATGTGAGTTTATTTTCTATCCTGCAACTTTGCTAAAGCTGTTAATGATTTTAAGTAAGTTTTTGAAAAGTTTTCTAGGATTTTCTAAATATATCATCATATCATCTGCAAAGTGATAATTTTATTTCTTCCTTGCCTATTCTAATTTCCTCAATTTATTTTTCTTTTCTTATTGTAACAGTCAATATTTCTAGTACAATGTTGAATAATAGTGATGATAATGGGTATTCTTGTTTCACCCCTGATCTTATTGGGAATGAGTTTAGCTTCTCTCTGTTACAAATTGTGCTTTCCGTAGGTTTTACATAGTTACTGCTTATTATTTTAAGGAAAGTTCTCTTTTTCCCTATGTTCTCTAGTTCTTTTAAGAGGAATGAGTGCTATATTTTGTCAAAAGCTTTTTCAGCATCTATTAAGATTATCTTATGTTTTCTGTTGGTTTTGTTATTGATACGGTTGATTATGGTGAAAGTTTTCCTGATATTGAACCAGCCCTGCATTCCTGGTATAAATCCTATTAGTTACAGTATATTATATTGCTGATAAGTTGGTGTAATCACTTTGTTAATATTTTATTTAAAATTTTGCATTAATATTCATTAGGAAAATTGTTCTGTAATTTTCTTTATTTTTAGCTGGTAATTGGCTTGTAATTTTTTTTTAGTAATTTTCTCTATTTTGTCTCTTCTTGATTAGATATCAGTGTCATATTTGTGTCAAAGAAGAAAATTAGCAGTACTCCTTTATCTATTTTTCTAAATAGCTTACATCATGTTGGAATTAATTTTTCTTTAAATGCTTGGTAGAATTCACTTGTGAATCTATCTTGCCCTGGAGATTTTTCCTTAGGGGGTTCATTAGTGATTTGTTCGATTTATTTTTTCTAAAATGGGGACTATTTATGTACTTTATTTCCTCTTATGTTAATCTGAGCAATTTATATTTTTGTAAATATTCATCCATTATCGTTAGTTAGATTGTCAGACTTGCTACTATACAGTTAGGCAACAAAGCTTCTAATTATTGTTTTAATTTTGTTTTATCTGTGATTAGTTCAGCAAATTCATTTTTGATACTGGTGATTTGGATCTTTTCTTTCTTTTTTCTGATCAGATTAACCACAAATGTTTCTATTTTTTTTAATGAAACCAACTCTTAATTTTATTTTTTGGTTCATTTTTAAATATTCTACCTTTGAGTTGCATGCCCAATTCATTGATCTCCTCTTTCTCTATTTTATTCATGTAGCTGTTTGGAGATATAAAATTTCCCTTATGAACTGCTTTGGCTGTATCCAATAGATTTCATATGTTCTCATTATTGTCATTCTCTTGTATGAAATTATGGATTGTTTGTGTTATTTCTTGTTTGACCCACTCATTTGTTTTAGAATTAGATTGTATAATTCCAATTGGTTTTTAGTTTATCTTTCCTTGGCCCTTTATCAAATATACTTTTTATTGCATTGTGGTCTAAAAAAGGAATTATTTATTATTTCTGCCTTTCTGTATTTGATTTTCAGGTTTTTCTGCCCAAATATATATTCAAAGGATGAAGTTTAGAAATCTGAGAACAAATCACAGTGATTCATTTTTTTCAAGCCTTAAGTAGTATATAGAAACAAACAGAAATAAGTAGCTCGTTTGACAGAAAGTCTCCAGAGGGGCACTGTAACTGAATATGGGTTCTACAATGAAGTATTAAAATAAGAAAAGTTTTTTAGACTCCTCACAAAAAGGTCTAACACTATTAAAAGAGCAGAAATAGATACCACCTTGTACTTCTATCACTTCTAATCTAAAACTGTAGTATGAATTACAGTAAGCAATAATTATGTGATATTGACCTGTGGCCTTGGATTCCTCATAACAATTTGAAACCACCAACTGAATAAGTATAGCAAGTTGCTGTATGTAATGTGATTTATGGAGACTTTAAAGAAAAATAATGCATAAATAAAAGAAATTAACTTTACCCATATAATATAATTCTAAATAATTGGGAAGAACAAAATAGAAGTTAATAATCACATGATAAAACAACTCAACAAGATTTGCAAGGAGCTGTAGGATCATAGGGGACTCTATAGTTTTGTTTGTCTGGATGCATAGTCTTAAGCTTGCTGATTATAACTAAGTCATCTGAAAACCCCTAGGGTTTTGAATGCCATCAGTATCACAGTTATTTTCCAGACTCAAGCTTGGAAGCCAGATCCAAACTAAAGTCATAAGCTTACAAAGATTAAACCAAAAAGACTGATCAGAATTCATCCTGGATCAAAGAGTTTTGAGTGTGTTCAAATCTTTCTCTCATGTCCTTAGAGAAAATAGACCTAAAACCCAGAGAATATAATAGCAAAACTCAAAAGAATATACAATATAATCAAGAAAGACCCAGAATTAATGAAAAAAAATCAAATGAAGGTGGCTTAGCTGTACCAGATCTAAAATTATATTATAGAGCAGCAGTTACCAAAACCATTTGGTATTGGCTAAGGAATAGATTAGTTGATCAGTGGAATAGGTTAGGTTCAAGGGATAAAACAGTCAACAAATATAGCAATCTAGTCTTTGACAAACCCAAAGACCCCAGCTTGTGGGATAAGACTTACTGTTTGATAAAAATTGCTGGGAAAATTGGAAACTAATATGGCAGAAACTAGGCATTAATCCACACTTAACACCGTACACCAAGATAAGGTCAAAATGGGTTCATGACCTAGGCATAAAGAATGAAATTATTAATAAATTAGAGGAACACAGGATAGTTTACCTCTCAGACCTGTGGAAGGGGAAGGTCTTTATGACCAAAGCAGAACTAGAGATCATTACTGATCACAAAATAGAAAATTTCGATTATACCAAACTGAAAACTTTTTGTACAAACAAAACTAATGCAGACAAGATTAGAAGGGAAGAAATAAACTGGGAAAATATTTTTACAGTCAAAGGTTCTGATAAAGGCCTCATTTCCAAAATATATAGAGAATTAACTCTAATTTATAAAAAATCAAGCCATTCTCCAATTGAAAAATGGTCAAAGGATATGAACAGACAATTCTCAGATGAAGAAATTGAAACTATTTCTAGTCATATGAAAAGATGCTCCAAGTCATTATTAATCAGAGAAATGCAAATTAAGACAACTCTAAGATACCACTACACACCTGTCAGATTGGCTAAGATGACAGGAAAAAATAATGATGATTGTTGGAGGGGATGTGGGAAAACTGGGACATTGATGCATTGTTGGTGGAGTTGTGAACGAATCCAACCATTTTGGAGAGTAGTTTGGAACTATGCTCAAAAAGTTATCAAACTGTGCATACCCTTTGATCCAGCAGTGTTACTACTGGGATTATATCCCAAAGAGATTATAAAGAAGGGAAAGGGACCTGTATGTGCACGAATGTTTGTGGCAGCCCTGTTTGTAGTGGCTAGAAACTGGAAACTGAATGGATGTCCATCAGTTGGAGAATGGCTGAATAAATTGTGGTATATGAAAATTATGGAATATTACTGTTCTGTAAGAAATGACCAACAGGATGATTTCAGAAAGGCCTGGAGAGACTTACACGAACTGATGCTGAGTGAAATGAGCAGGACCAGGAGATCATTATATACTTCAACAACAATACTATATGATGACCAGTTCTGATGGACCTGGCCATCCTCAGCAACGAGATCAACCAAATCATTTCCAATGGAGCAGTAATGAACTGAACCAGCTATGCCCAGAGAAAGAACTCTGGGAGATGACTAAAAACCATTACATTTAACCCCAATCCCTATATTTATGCCTACATGCATTTTTGATTTCCTTCACAAGCTAATTGTACAATATTTCAGAGTCTGATTCTTTTTGTACAGCAAAATAACGTTTTGGTCATGTATACTTATTGTGTATCTAATTTATATTTTAATGTACTTAACATCTACTGGTCATCCTGCCATCTGGGGGAGGGGGTGGGGGTAAGAGGTGAAAAATTGGAACAAGAGGTTTGGCAATTGTTAATGCTGTAAAGTTACCCATGCATATATCCTGTAAATAAAAGGCTATTAAATTAAAAAAAAAAAAAGACCCAGACATTTCTTCAAGTGTATGGTTCTTGACTCTTAGAAAAAGACTGAATTTGGTAAGAGTGGAAGATTGATTAAACAAACAACAATGACCAAAAAAAAAGGCAACAATAAAATTAATTCCATCATAAGAATGATTGCAGTGACAAGTATGCCTAAAGTATAAATAAAGAATAGAAAGTCTCAAAAACAACTTAAGGAAAGGCACAAAGGAGAAAAAAAATACCTTGAGCACAAGTTCATTTAGAACTTTTGGAAGAAATAAGCACTAATTAAAGGAGTTCGAACTAATTTTATAAATGTAATGAGAGAATTATACAACTGTGATCTATGGAGAAGACTCCAAAGAAAAACAATTTCTAAATAAAAGAGATTAAAAAACTTTACCTATATAATGGAATTCTAAATAATTAGAATTGACAAAATAAAAGTTAATGACCACATGATAAAAGAAGTCAAAAGAGAGGTAAGGGGAGAAAAATAAACTATTTTATGTCAAATACAATTGAGCTAGAAAAAATCAAGAATAAACAATATAAGAATTAGTGAGCTACACAAAAACAAAGAATAACAACAAGAGTTTAGATATCATATTTCCACAAAAAGATTTAAAAGGAAACTGTTTTTTAAAACCAAAGTGAAAATTGAAAGAATCTGCAGCTTCTCTCCTGAAAGGCATCCTAAAATGAAAATGCCAGAATCAACTTAGCTAAAATCCAGAACTTTCAAATCAAATCAAAATAAGCTAGCATGCAGATTGAAAGAACTGGAGTACCACAGAATCAGAATCAGAATCATACAAAATTTAGCAGTCACTGAAAAGTAACAAAGAACTTACAAAATGAGAGAGGGCTCAAAGGAAGAATAAATTACACAGAAAAACTTATTACAATCCTACAAAAGAGGGGAAATGAATCTTTAATGGCTAGGGGAGTTGGGGGAATGGAAAGATAATTTTCAATTGTTCCTATTTAAAAGATCAGACCTGAATTGAAATTTTGAAATGCAAACACTAGAACAAAGACAAACACAAAAAATAAATGGGTTAGTAAATAGAAGGGACCCTATATTTAAATGTTTATATTCTAATAGAATGTGAGATGACACACATTTCCCATCATAACCCTAATATCATCAGGGAGTTAAATAAAAAAGACTTTTTTGTTTTGATGATATTAGAAGAAAAAAGGAAATGGAGGGTAGAAGGAGCATATTAAATGAAAGGAAGAAAAGAGTATAGAAAAATTATCTCATATAATTGGGTTACATAAATAAAATATTATATAAACAAGAAGGGAAATAATGTTGAGCAAAACATTTGACAAAATACTGTCATCTGGGGCAGTTAGGTAGTGCAGTACAAAGAGCACTAGTCCTGAAGTCAGGAGGACCTGAGTTCGAATATGCTCTCAGACACTTAACACATTCTAGCTGTGTGACCCTGGGCAAGTCACTTAACCCCAATTACCCTTGGGGGAGGGAAAACACTGTCATCTGAATTGCTCAAAGGAATAAAGAATACATATATGTAATTGTGTACAGAAATGCATTTGATTCAACATAGAAAGTATAGTGAAAGGGGTGAGGAGAAATGGATGAATCAGAAGGGCCTACTTGGGGAGGGAGCATTCACTGTAAGCATAACAAATGCTAACCACTGAGGGTTGATTATGAAGATGAAGTTAAAGGGAGGAAAAAGATAATGGGTGTAAGAATCTGTAAATGGTCTCTGGTTAAAGGAGAGGGAAACAGAAGCAGATTGCATTAAAAAGTGCTACAGAGCATATTCTTCAATGACCATTTTTCAGTAAAGAAAGTATGGGAAACAAAGAACAATTATACAATTACACAAATATGCTCATGCACATATGTAGACACACATGTTTGTGTGTATGTTATGTATAATTTTTGTATTGGTAAAGTATCAGAATTTAAGATAAAAACCAATGATTGGACATAGCATAAACAATCATGGTATAGGAATATAATAGGAAATACCATTGTTTTGTAAGAAATTATGAAGAAATATGGTAAGATTTTTATGAACCAAAGAGGAATAAAATTGGAAGAATAAGAAAAACTTACGCAAAAACTATGTTTAAAAAAAATTCTTCTGAAGATCTTGAGAACTTTGATTAATGTATTGACCAACACTAATTTCAGAGCATTTGTGTTGAAATATGTCACATACTTTGGTAGGGAAAAAAGCAGATTTATAGATTATATTAAATTATGGAATATAATTGTTCTATTAAAAAAAAAGATGAACAGACTGATTTTAGAGAAGCCTATAAAGATTTACATGAACTGGTGGCAAATGGAGCAAGAGGAACCAGGAAATCATTGTACACAGCTGCAAGATTGTATGATGATTGACTATGATAAATTTAGTTCACCTCAACAATTCAATGATCAAAGGCAATACGAAGAAATTGTGAGTTCAATAATGTCATCCTCACTCAGAGAGAGAACTATGGAGACTACATGTAAAGAAATACATATCATTTTCATCTTTATTTCTTTTTAAAATTTTTTTCTGATTTATCTCTCCCCACAAGACTCATAGGGAAATGTGCAAAAAATGTACATGTATAGCATAAAATAAATGAATGAATAAAAATGAATAATTATTAATAATTATTTTACATATAATTTAAAAATAATATACTATTTTAAAATTTATAGTTGGAAATTAAAATCAAAACAATGGATATTTCCATTAGATAGCTTTTACTAATTTTGTGATTATATTTGTTATTCAGATAGTTAATTAAAAAAAAAAAACTGGAAGTTAGCACATTTCTTACCATGTAGAATAAGATGATTAAATTCTAATAAGGGTAGAAAAAAGGAATTTGAATTTTCATATCTCATTCAATTACCTATATTGTCTAACATATTAATTAGTTATTCTATGGCTAAACAGAAAAGGCCCCATTCAGTCTTTTCATATATAGCATAGGCTATCATCAGTTTTGCCAAACCATTGAAGTCATCTTATTTCACAGTGAGAATAGAAAGCCGAGAAAAATTACAGTTTTCAAGTTACAATATGCCTGAAAATAAAATGGATATAATAAACGTATCCTTATTCTTTTTTCCTTTTTATATAATGTATGGAATCTAGACAATGAATTATGGTAGCAGAAATACTCCTTATTTTCCTTTCCAAAGAACTTTGCTCACGGCAATACCTATTCTAAAAATACTTTCCTCTCTTACTCTTGGCCCATTATCAAACTAAAAGAAAAAGATTGTGACAGAGAACCAAAGTGAATAACCAGAGAAGTGATACATAAAAATATATTGATAGTTCAATTCAATTAATCGAATACTTATGCTTCCCCTATTTTGTATAAGGTACTTTGCAAAAAATTAAAGCCATACAACTTGAAACATAGACCTTACTCTCAAATAACTTATAAACTTATAGACAGTAAAGATGTCAGGTAATGACAAATAACAAAACAAGACATAATGAGCAAATGGTAGGGACAAGATGGAGAAAGTAGAAGAAGTACAAAGGAAAAACCCCAGGCAAAGGACTGGGAGAAATTTGTTACATAAAAGAGAAAACTTTCACCTTTTAAGCCCTCAGGTGGGCTTAACTGGCCTTTGAGAGTAGGTGGTACTTCAACAGACAAAGGAAGTATAGAGACCTTTTATGGTATGGGATTTAATATGAATAAAGTTATATAGAAGAGAAAGAACAAAACCCAGTATATTTATATACCTAGTCTTCTCTAGTTCTAATTCTAGGTCTAGATCTATGTGAATGCATATAAAGCTGACATAAAATGGATTGCAGAAGGAAATGACAATCAAGAATCATGAGCAAGAGCAGAGGAAGAGTTTATTATCATGCTATTTCTATCTTGATGAAATATATTACATGTTCTAATACATATTTGAGAAGGTTTATAAAATTCCACCAAAATATTCATTTCAATTGGAGCATGAAATGTTTCCAATATGTTTTGATGGGACATCCATTTTTTCCCCTCCATCTTTAATGCTTTAGGGAGGCTCATAGAAATTTTATATCAACACAGAGCACTACCTTTTGTACTCAAATTAGATTTTTCTCATTTAATTTAAATGTACCTTATAATTAGAGAAGACCCCTAACAGGCAGGTAATTCATCTTGCAATTGTCTGACATTTCCAAACTGGTGAGTTATGGTGTCAGCAAAACCCACTGAATGAATTACAGCTTTTAAAACATTTCTACTTCAGGGAAAGTCTTATAGAAGTAAAAATGTCTATTTTGTAGGAATCTTTAGGGTACTATATTAGAACTTTTCCCCCTCTGGCATCTTTAAACTAATAAGATTGCAGCTACATTCTTTATTGTGTGCTCAAAAAGTTGGGGTTAGAAAATAATTCTTCCCACGATGTCACTTTGGTTATTCTTTTGTTTCTGTTCTGTATCTGTGGGTAACTGTAGGAATACAATATTCAAGACGAATAATAAATCTGTCCTGCACGCTCTCATTTTTGTTTCTTTGTATTAAGTTTTGATTTTTCAATACCACTTTTAGTTGCACCATTATCCAAGCTTGACTTAATATAATTTCTTTTGACAATATAACTAGAGGTAAGGTGTTGGTAATAGGATTGTGATGCTAATACTTATACTAGCTATATTACAGCATTATAGTCAGTAATAAAAGAATGCTGAAATGTTGTGAAAACACCTTCTGCTTTCACTGTATTATGATCTTTGATAACCTTTATTCCTCCAAAAAGGGTAGCTTACAAAACCATATCACTTATAATGAGCCCTAGTAAATAAGGTACTTTACCAAGGGTGAATACAATTTAAAGCAGTAAAAGTGGGACTTGTAATACTGTCTCTTTTATTCTGCATTTCTGATTCATTAACTATTATGGGGATCAATTTCTTTAATGCAGTATTGTTGGTTACTTATTAACTTGTGTGAATTGGAAAGTTGAAGCGATGAGTTTTATCCCTGGGTCTATTACATAACATATGATCTGAAAATAGGTTCTTAAGTATTCTGGCAATCATGTTCTTCATGATACATTTACCTCACATTCTATGTGTAGATCCATAGGTAAACTGTGCATATGTTACATGTGTAACAATAGTACAATGCTTTTACATAGTATTTTTAAATAGTAAATTTATATGTAAGTAAATATATATATATATGTTCTAATAATATCCGTCAGTACTATATACATCATAAAACTCAGCAATATTAATTTAATATGTATATTCCCTTCCATATTTATGATAATGAAACTTAACTACTGTACATGTGATCCAAATAAATTATTAAATTTAACAGCTGAAATCTCTGTTGTGGATCACAATTTGAAAAGGACACCTATATCTTATCCTAATAGTGATCCAAGAACAAATCATAACTTCCAAACTTTACATGATTTACTTATCATTTATTTGTATTTATTCTGTTTATGTTCTGTATGCACTTACTTATGCACATGGTATCTTTCATTAGAAAATAAACTCCTTGAGAAAAGGAATTTTTATTTATTTGGTTATCCTCAGTGCCTACCACTGTCTAACAAATAATAGGAGCCTAATAAATGCTTGATGATTGATTGTTTTCTTTATAGATTGACTTCTCAGTCATTCTTACTCCTAACAGAACTTTTAATTTCCAAAATATATCCACTACCACTGTTTTTGCTTCTCCCTTGACTTGCTTTATTTTACTTCCTCTGACTAGAAGGTCTACTTCCTATCTTTCCCCAACCTTTATTTTTACCCAAAGAAATCCTACCCAAATTTCAAATCCAATGCTACATCCTCTATTAAATATTATATACTCACTTCAAAAGTTAGGAATTACCTTGTTTGTTTCATGAAATATTAATTCATTAAGTATTTCATGAGCCACTTTGGCAACTAAGTGGCACAGTGAGGTAGAAAGCAAAATATGGAATCAGGAAGACCCATATTCAAATCCAGTTTCAGAAACTAGTGTAGGATGCTGGCTGAATCATTTAACTGTTTTTTTGCCTCAGTTTCCTAGCTTGTAAAGTAGGAATCATGATATTGTGTAAATAATATTAGTGTTGTCATGAGAACCAAATAACGTCTTATTGTTAACTTTGCAAATTGTGAAACATTATACAAAATGTTAATTATTTATTTTGCTAATTACCCTATTACCCAAACCAGAAAAAATTTCTCCCACCTCTGAACTACTAATTAAACATTTTTATCTTTTTTATGGATATTAATACATATTTAGGTTCTTTAATCAGTTTTTGTGTATATGACATATCTTCTTCTACTACTCTGCTATAATGACTCCTTTAGAATAAGAAAGCTTATTCATTTTTGTATTCCAAAACAATTATTACTTTACTTTTAATAAATTTACCAGTAAATAATTCATGAGTGAAATGAACATCACTTATGGCAGAGAAACCAAGCAAACATAAATGAAAACCATTCTAGAATAATTAGTAAATGAAGCAGTTTTTTGAATCATCCAGATTATATTTTATCTGGATATTTCAATATAAAATTATTTTATTTTATGTTGGCAATAACTATCTTAAGTAACTAAATAAGTTTTTTTTTTAAATATCAGTCACATTGAGGAACAAAATGGAGTTTGTCCTCAAAAGGGGGCTTGATGATAAGTCCTAAGAAATTTGAAAAAGGAAACAGGAAATGAAACTTTAGATTTTATAAGAGAGAATTAGGGAAAAGGCTTGTAATATGAACCAATTAATTAGTATCCTAAATTTTACATTCTTGGATAAATATTTCCTTCTTTCTGTTCATTAGTTATTTCATCTCTAAAATGAAGAAATGAATTCCAAGTTCCATAATAGTAAGTAATAATAAAATCCAAAAGAAGACTAAATCTATCAGAAATTAATATGAACACTGAAATTAACTTTGATTTGAATGCAAGACTTTTGATAATGACCAAAAGTAAAAACACGATTTTTTCAGATATTCCTACATAACCAAAAGTTGAATGATGAGAATAATGCTTTGATTAAAAGTGATAATTACAAAAAGTGGATAGAGGAATTGTTGACTTGTTCTTTTTCTATATTTTTCCAATAATAACATGAGCACTTTTGTGAAATGAGGTAATAAGCACCATATGTGTATTTTTAAATAAATGATTCACATATTTGGACAAATCGATAGGCCAAATAATGAATAAAACACCATTGTAAGAAAATCTGTCAATAGTTTATTTTTATGTAGTCAATAATTGAGGAACACTCATTGCTAGAATTGTAAAATGTTCACCCATGTACCACATATCAGTCTTCTCTTAGATTAAGATTGGAAAGAGCTTGTATATTTCCCAAATTTACCACCTGACGACTGTGTCAATTGACTGACTAATGGAGACTTCTCAGACAATTGCTTTATGTTGAGAAACTTGGCTTCAAGCTGCATTGAGGAGAACCTAGCTGTGAATTAAGAATGAGCAAAATTTAATAGAATCTCTAAGATATGTGTTGTTGTGTACTGTTTGTTGTTTTCCCTTAGATGAAAGTATTGTTTGATTCTTTTGACTAAGGAAGTTTGATTGCATTCATTGAAAAATGGAAGTCTAATTAGTGTTTCCTTTGCACTGGTTATTGTTGTTTGGTTGCTTCAGTCATGTTTTGAAGTTTTATTGGCAAAGTTTCTAGAATGGTTTTCCATTTTCTACTCCAACTTATATTACTGATGAGGAAAATGAGACAGATAGGGTTAAGTGACACACCTATAAGCAGGCAAGTATGGAGATCAGATTTTAATTCAGAAAGATGAGTCTTCTTGGCTTCAGGCCTGACATTCTTTTCACTGATCCACCTCCCTAGTACAAAGGTAAATTGGCAATAAGTATAAATCATGTGTTACAATTTAACATGTTATACTCTTGAACTCCCTTTCTCCTTCTTGCATTCCATGCAATATAATGACAAACTTAGGCAGTTTTGTTTTCCTATACCCAGTAGCTAGTCCAGTGCCAGCTCAAGGTCATAGTAAGAAATAAATGAATGCTTTTTGAAATAATGGATTTATAAATCAGGAATTCTCAAAGTCACAAGAAGTTAAAACAGTTGAAAAAACATTAAAATGACCTTATAGAAATGAATGGAGTAAATTGTTTTATCCATACTATATGATTTTCTCTGAAACATATTAGTAAAAATCTGTTCTTCCTTGTATACCATTTCACTCCTTAATTCTGCTAATTGCCTAGGATATCCACAAATTCCAGATGTGAATCATTGCCTGCTTATAACTGATGTTGCCAGGCAAATATGATCTTAATACATATAGGTATACATCTTGAGTATATTCCTAGGTTAAGGAAAGAAAGGGCATTCTCCATATCTTTCTATATGTTGCAGATAAATGTTGCTATTCCATTGCTACCTTGGCAACTCATTTTAATCCAAAAAACTGAAAGAAAAATGATGTGTATGTGTGTGTGTGTATGTGTATGTATTTTATAGCCTGTTTTTAACTATTGGGTGCAGAATTTTTCATGGCACAATTAAGATACATAAAATTATTAGAATCTATTTTTATGATGTAGGATTATATATCATAAGTAGCACTGTACTTTATTATTTGAAGTTATTTATCTAATATCTTACTGTGATAAAAAGTAAACTATCATAAAATTGGATAAGAAAAAATACTGAAAATGAAATATAAAATAATCTATAAAACATAATATAACATGGTGTCTGATTCTGTTTATCAAACACTGAAAAAGGCAGGATAAAGATGAAATGTGTCCACTCAAATTCAAATAAAACAGAGTGGAGCTTCAGAATAAAAATAGACTAGACTAAAACATAAAATTATTTCAACTTGGAATAACAAAGATTGTGAAAACAACAGTTACTGATAAATGAAATATGTGATTTGGTAATTATAGAACTAAATGAGACCCCAACTTTGTCCATAAAATCTTTCACAAAAGGGTCATTTTAGGATAAATATAAAAAAGTACAAAATAAATAACATTGTGACCTAATTATTCAAGGTGTTAGAAATAGATTTTAGATTTTTCAGTAATGATTAGGTACAAATTTGTAAAATGGGGGAAAAAAGAATTCAGAATTATTAGAGTACATTCTAAACTTTCAAGTTTGAACTCATGCATACCTTCTCAATAACTTTCCTTGATGGCACCAAAAGAGAAAGAATATTGCACTACATTGGACATAGCACATTTTTTATATTCTCATGAGACCAACGGGTAAAAAGATAATTTTAAAAATCATTAAACAATATTAAGGAAATCTATTGTAATTTATAAATATTATTCAAGTATATTAAATATGTGGAGTATGTGAATTATATAGAAATGTTTCATGAGGAAAATATATAGCTAATGGAGAAATTAGAAACCAGTTGTGGATGTCTTAGAATAAACTATGCAGACTTATTTTGAGCAGTAGCCCAGTCATCCCTATGCATGGCCATATTCATATTTTCACTATAATTTAGCAAACAACTTAGGACATCATATCAACCAACAAAGAAATAAGTGTAGTAGAGGATTGTGTTGTGATGACAATTTATCTTTAAAAGTGCTGCACAGACTCTATCTGTTCTATGAAATAGAGAACTCTTAACCATGTCTCTTCTCATATTCTGATGTGGCTATGTTACAGTTAATAATAAATAGAATGAAACAGCAAAACCAGTTGGGCAGCCCAAAAAGCAAAAAAAAAAAAAAGTGTTAATATCATAGTTATATGTCGGTAAGTCTGTTAACCTCGTATTATATAGGATACAGGATATCCTGTATAACTATCTAAAGTTAAAAATCATTGTAAAGTTATTACTCTGCATTAGTGGAGGCAGTTTCAATAACAAGACTGAAAATTTCTAAATAAACATGATCTACATATACTAATATTAATATATGCAATCTGCATAAAGATCTCCATGAATATGTAGACACTTTCTCAAAATCTATCAGTCTTTGATGGCATGGTTTTAAATATTTGTGACTGTACTTGGAGAATATTAGGAAAAAGAAATTGCAATGTCAAGTGATAGAAGATTTTGATCTTTTCCCTCCATCTTAGCATTATGTAGACTTCTTCCAAAGTCAGGCATTTAATTATACATTGATTGTGTTTGTGGCTTCTCTATAAATAGTATGGAACATAGGAAGAACCTCTGTTGCTCTGATGCTGCATTAAGAGAGATTGTATGTAAACGTGAGAATTGATTGTACAAATTATGTGAGGAGAGTTACCTGCCCCTTAGAGACACTCTCTCTTCTGGAACTGAAATTTCCTCAATCTTTCTCTGGGATAGGAAAGAATTAAAGTAATTGGTTCTCTATTTCAGTCAGCAGAATTCTTTGTTCTCTACTTAAAAAGATGGATTATTTCTCCCTGTTCCTTCCCTAGCTATCATTCATACACATTGTAATATAAAGAAATTTTTGTCTGCAAATTAGATATGTTGGTCATGATGATTGAAGTTTCTGGATGAAGGAGGACTCATCCATTTCCTATTGAGGTAACTGAGAAAGGGTTTATTCTATGGAAAATCACAAACCTTATGGGATTAGTCTACTGGAATATTTCTCAACTAGCTCACATCATGAGCAGAAGTAGTAATGTGAGGAGAAAAGGAGAGTAGGACGGTGAGAAAGAGGGAGAGTGGGAGAGAGTCAAAAACAGGTACAAGTAGAAGCAAATGAAAATCTTCAAGACTAGAGATATTTGATGATCTTTCCCAGGGTAAATGAGAAAAGAGAGTTTTGCTTTTAATTGTGTTCAGACTTGGCTACTTCTTTAATATCAATCTCCACCTTTAGTAGAAATAGGGTCAATCCTTTCACTCAGGTACCATATCACCATTAGTTTATTTTCATTATTTTTTTCCTTTTTTATTTTCAAAACACATGCACAGATAGTTTTCCTCATTCACTCCTGCAGAACTTGTGCTCCAAAATTTTCTCCCTTCCTTCTCCCTCCTCTTCTCCTAGACAGCAAGCAATCCAATATATATCAAGCATGTACAACACTTCTACTTTCTCAACTATCATACTGCCAAAAAACAAAACAAAACAAAACAAAACAAAAAAAAAAAACACAGATAAAAATTGAAAAAATGAGAAAGAAAACAAAAAGCAAGCAAACATTAAAAAAAAAGGTGAAAATACTATGTTGTGATCCATATTCAGTTCCTACAGTCCTCCTTCTGGATGCAAATGGCTTTCTTCATCATAGATCCATTGGAATTGGCCTGAATCACCTCCTTGTTGAAAAGAACCATGTCCATCAGAATTGATCATCACATAATCTTATTGTTGCTATGCACAATGGTCTCTTGCATCTATTTACTTTACTTAGCATTAGTTCATATAAGTCTCTCCAGGACTTTCTGAAATCATTCTGCTGATTGTTTCTTATAGAACAGTAATCTTCCATAACATTCATATACCATAACTTATTCAGTCATTCTTCAACTAATGGGCATCCACTCAGTTTCCAGTTTCTTGCCCCCACAAAAAAGGCTGAAACAAACATTTTTTTTTTTTTTTGCACATGGGGTTCTTTTTCCTCCTTTAAGATCTCTTTGGGACACAGACCCAGTAGAAACACTGCTGAATCAAAGGGTATGCACAGTTTGATAGTCTTTTGGGCATAGCTCCATATTGTTCTCCAGAATGGTTGGATCTCATTGCTAGTTTATAAGATATATGAAGATTATTCCCAGTGGAATTTTTATGTCTTTTCCAAGGAGCCCTTGTAATAATTGTATCTAGACACATTTTTACATAAGAATGTAGGATTGACAGACAGACAAATAGATAGATAGATAGATAGATAGAATTGGATAAATGGATGAATGAAAATTAACTTAACATTTTCCTTCATGACAAATACTGTGCTAAGTGCTTGAAATGCAAATAGAAAAGCAAGATAGTTCTTTATGAGTTCTCTTCTAATTGAGAAAACCGCGCGCGTGCGCACACACACACACACACACACACACACACAGAGTTTCCAGGTAGAAGAAAAAAACTAGTAATGTGAAGAAAAGAACTAGTTATGTGAAGAAAAGAGGGGCATGATGTTTTGAAGTACTGTGTGGACTAGAGGGTTTGGTGACAGAGTAAGAAGATATCTTTCTATGTATATGTATGTATCTGCACCAAGTCCTCCTCTTTCATAAGGAACTCCTATTGAATAACCTTCCTCTATTAATGAAAATGGAAATATAATATTGCACAATATGACCAGTGTTTGACTGTCAGTAAATGACAGAAGTTAACAGTTTTTTTCCCCCAGACTTAGAGGTCTATCCACCATAGCATATTGCCTCTTCTAATAATTATATATAATATATGTGTGTGTATATATGTGCGTATTTATGTGTATACACACATTACTAATCACCTTGTGTTTGTGAGTCTTGTCAGTCAGCCAGACAACATACGTGCAATGACTTTTCATTACTGAGCACTATAGTGACCTCTACAATGTTGTTTTTTTTTTTCATTTTTAATTGAAACATAAAAACCATAAATTCTGGATTTCTTTTCTTTATATCATCAGTAGTTAAAAAGAATCTGCTCTAAAAGGAAAATGTTGTGCAGTCATATTTCTCTCTTTCAGGTGTCTAATGATCCTTAAGGTAATCTTACAATTGTTGGCCATTTGGATTTCAGCTTTGCACTTCACTACTCTATTGCAGAATGGCAGTTATTATAGTAAATCGCTAGAATTGGCTCCAATTACATGATTTGCTACAAATGTCATCATTAGATATTTGCTTTCCATCATTAGCTTCAAAGCAAATTCAGAGATGATTACTGATGATAATTCTCATCAATTTAAATGTAGTGATTTTATAAGTACCCTAGGGGAGACATTAATCACATAAATTCCTTAGTAGGTTAGTTGCCTATAGTTGGGAAGTTTAAATTTAATTTTTCTCTGAAAGATGAGAAAATAAGCCAATAAAGACCCTTAAGAGTGGACTTGTGGATAATGACAAAGCTGCTCTGATAAAATGGTATTGTCTCCTATTGAACTTTTCCATGGCTATATAGTGAGAAAAACTGAGAATATGGCCAGTTGTTAATCATTGTGTTAGTATTTTTTGCATGGCTGATTTAGGGAAGTGGAAACTAAAAGCCTCTATATATTGAAAAGGATTTTTATGATTTTTTTCATAAATGACTACTCATGCTAATACAGAAAAGTAATGCATGATTCTTTCAGGATATATACAGTCAAATAGGAATACAATATGCAATCAATTTGACATGGGGGAGGGGATTCATCATGATATTGCCAATAAAACACTGAATTTGAAATCAGAAGCCAAGTTTGAATCATGACTGTGGTACTAACTAAATGTTTGACCTCAAGCAAGTAGCTTGAATCCTAAAATCTCATGTCCTTCATCTATAAAATGAAGATAATAATACTATTACCTTCTCTCACAAGACTGTTACAACAAAATGATTAAAATAAAGTAAAAATAAAGATTACATTAGAAACTGTAAATATGAACCATCAATGTAACAGCAGCAGCAGCGCCACCCCCTTTTCATTGGCTTATTACAATACCGTGTTGATCAACATAACTAGCACTGCAATCTTCTATTTGATTAAATCATGGCAATATACTAAATACTTGGACTTGCTGAATGCAACATGATAGTAATATCATTTACAGATATTTTTTACTTGAAGAATGAAAGAAGTAAAATATATATTATACAATAAAAAGATGATTCTACATGAAATATAGAATGTAGAACTTCTTATTCCTTTCAAATATTCAATAAAATTTAAATGTAGATTTTTCCCCTTTTTTATTCTTTCCACACCTCCTCCTGCCTCAGAGATGGCTACCATCTCTCTCTTTCTCCCTCTCCCTCTCTCTCTCTCTCTCTCTCTTTCACACACACACACACATACAGAGAGATATAAATATGTAAGTATAAATGCACAATATACATGTATACACGTATTTATATGTAAAATTAACACATAAATACTTGTATTTATCAATTCTTTCTCTGAACGTAAATAACATCTTTATATGTCTTTTATAGTTAATTAGGATATTTATAATAGTAAAAATAATTTATCTACTAAGTCATTCTTATAATATTGTTGTCATGAAATACAATATTCTTTTAATTATTCTCATTTTGCTCTTCATTGTTTTGTGCAAATCTTTCCATGTTTTTTTTTCTAAAAGCATTCAACTCATCATTTTGTATTACACAGTAGTATTCTGTCCACTCATAAACTATAACTTGTTTAGCACTCCCCACAAAAGGGGGATCTGTACAATGTCCATTTCTTTGCTAAAGAGAGCTTCTCTTAACATTTTAGCATGCATAAGTTCTTTTCATTTTTTTTTCATCAATCATCTTGGAAAATAGACCCAATAGTGGTATTATTGGGTCAAAAGGTTTAATAACTAAATTTTAAAAAACTTAATTAAATAGAATTTTAATAAATTAAATGAAAACTTAATTAAAAGTTTAATAATGACTTGAGCATAAGTCCAGATTGCTTCACAAATGGTTGACCCAATTCACAATTCCACCAATAATGAATTAGTGCCCCAATTTTTCTACATCCCTGCAATGTTTGCCATTTTTTCCTTCTACCATTTTAGCCAATCTGAAAAGTGTAAAATTTTATCTTAAGGATGTTTTAATTTGCATTTCTCCAGTCAATAATGATTTAGAGCATTTATAGGACTATTTTTGACTTCTATAATTCTAGCCAATCTAAAAAGTGTAAAATTTTATCTTAAGGATGTTTTAATTTGCATTTCTCCAGTCAATAATGATTTAGAGAATTTATGGGACTATTTTTTTCCTTCTACCATTTTAGCCAATCTGAAAGGTGTAAAATTTTATCTTAAGGATGTTTTAATTTGCATTTCTCTAGTCAATAATGATTTAGAGAATTTATAGGACTACAAACTGTTTTGATTTCTTCTTTGGAAAATTGTCTATTCATTTTTTTCATTTATCAATTGGGAGATGATTTGCATTCTTGTAGATTTGACAAAGTTCTTTATATATTTTAGATACAAGACTTTTATTTGATAATCTGTCTATAAAATTATATAAACATTTAATTATCAATAACTAGTTTGTTGAAATTGCAACAATGTGGAAAGACCATTATCTCCTGTTTTTTGCAATTTTAAATTGGAGAAATGGAAAGAGTTATAAAAGAGGATCAATTAAATAGAATTAGCTTTTTTTAGATTTGGATTTAAAAATGTTTTGAAAAACACTCAATCAAATGAGTTGATACTCGTAACACTGAGAGTATTCTTACATTTTTATTTCATACAAAATTAAATTTTGAAATAATCCAAACTTTCTTTTTCTTGTTTGTTTTCCAAAAGTATTAGGTAAAGGAAAATTGTATATTTAGTATGTTAAACATATTTTTATATTTAATGTGATGACAAATTAAATAACATTTGACTTTACATGATCAATGGGACAAATTCCTTCACAGAAATTTTACTGAATAAAAAGGGAACTAAGTAATTTTTAACATAAGTAAGCCTGTTAGTGGAACAGTACAGTATATTGGGAAGAATGTTTGATGCTTTAAGAAGACCTGAATTTACTCTGAGATCCAGAGCAATGTGACTCTGAGAAAGTCATTTAATCTCTCTGAGCTTTAATTTATTTGATTTAAAACACATCAATTATAATAATTTTATTATTTTGTTTTACTGGGAAGAAATCACTTTGTAAACTTCCAAAGCTTTATAAACTTATTAAGGTAAGGTGACAATTTGGGTAGATAGGTGTCTGTGACAGTGTGTATTGGGAGGAAGATGTTACAGATGCTCCTAATTTCTCATCTCTATTTATACAAAACCTTTCACTCAGAAAATTGTCAAAGATGACAAAAGGAGAAAAGGGTCAATAAAAAAGAGAACAAATTTGTGTTTTTTTGTTTCTATATCACTTATATTTCCAAATTTATCTCTCCCCTTTTCTTAGAGTCCACCTATACAATGCAGGAAAAAGTAAGAGGAGGATAGAAAATTGAGAAACTAAATGAAAAAAAAAAAAAAAAGTCTGACATTATATGCAGTGCAACACACCAATAATTGTGCATCTTTGAAAAAAAGTTGGGTCAGCTACCTTCCCTTACCTTTTCTATAGGTTCAAGCTTAGTCATCACAATTTAACAGTGTTTCAATTTTTTTTATCATTATTTCAATTATTTTATCATTAAGTCCTTTTACATTTGCGTAGTTATTGTATATATTATTTTTCTAATTCTGCTTACTTAATTTTATTCCATTTCACAAAATTTTGATCATGCTTCTTGGTACTTATCAAATTTATTATTTCTTAGAGACTAGTAATATCCATTGTATTCTTGTATCAAAACTTCTATTTGACTTGTCCATCACTGGAATCACATACAGGCATTCTGGCTTAAGAAGAAGACCTGAACAGGTACATGTCAGATTAAATGAGTCATTTTTAATCAAGAATTCATTAACTTCTCTTTTTAACAAAATTGGTTTTCTTTTGTAATGCCCATTTTATGAATTTTATTATTTTATATATTGTTTATTATATTACATATAAAATATATATGTATATGTGTTATTTATTACTTTATGCATTTCAATATATTATCCTTTGAATTGATCCTTAGATTTTGCTAAAATGTCAAAGAAGTCTATAGCTCCCTTTTGCTTTCCCCCTCCCTCTCCTTTTCTCTCTCCATTTCTCTCTCTCTCTCTCTCTCTCTCTCTCTCTCTCTCTCTGTCTCTCTCTTTCACACACACACACTTGCACACACCACTAAGAAAACCAAACAAATATTAAATTAGATGGCCCATGAGGGCCTCTCCAGCTCTAGAATTCTGAGAAAACCTATATGAGTTGTGCTCCTTGGCCATAGATTTTAGAAAACTCCAGCTATTTCCATAGTAAGATCAAGTTTTAGAACAGGTTATTTGTAGAAAAACTGAAAAGTATATAAGTATGTGTGTGTGTATACACTGTAGATTGTTAAGGTAAAAAAGAACTTACTTAAAACATTAGTAATCATAGAAATAATATGCATTTCAAATGAAAAGATAAGATGAAAAATCTTACTCAAAGACTTGAAAATCAGCACTAAAAGTAAAAATGATTGAAAAATAGAAACTCCAAAGGCCTTTCAGTACTTAGCTGTAAGATACAAATATAATATCTTAGTAATCATAGGAATAATGTTCATTTAGCAATTTATCCCCTCCCTGTTTTCTAGACTTTAGTCCTCATTGTATTATTTTTTCCTCTGTGCACAGTCAGATAAATATTGACTGAATTGCAATGAAAATCTGATTGAATCTCTCTCCACTCCTTGTCCAAGAGTTATTCTTTACTCTACAATTTTGAACCATAGTAGGCTGAGAGACTTTAATTATTCAAAATTATTCCTAGGTCGAAGGACCCCTGAAAGATCCAGGCCAAAGGTTGTGAACCATTAAGTCTGGTATGGTCTCAGACTATTGAAGAGAAAAAACTAAAAATTTTGTAGCTAAAGGAGAATATTCATTTCCAATAGTTGATTTCTAATCATCTATGAGTGGAAAGTAGGAGATATTGGAAGGAGAGAGGAAAAGTGGCCTAGTATTTGTTTCATTTATAGTTTGCTTTCCATATAGCTATTATTGTAAGATAACAGAAATATCAACAAACTCATTGTCAGTATCACTATTAGTTTCAGGACCATTCACGTTGCATCTATAGGTTCAACCAGAAATAAGAAACATCTTATAATGTTATTGAATTCATGTCATTCTTAATCTAATCAACAATTTATCAATCAAAATATATTTAGTAAGTGCTAAATATATACCCAACACTTTTCTAGACATTGGAGATAAAAGTTCAAAGAATGAAAAAGTTCTTACTCTCAATGATCCTACATTCAAACATTCTTATACTTTATAAATATCAGTTATGAGCAACATTATCATTGTACTGAATTAGAGATGTTTAAAACTGTAGGGAGTTGCCTCTTATGAGAGAGTAATCTTTATTTAATTGGAGGTAATCAAGTAGAGTACATGTGTACTCTGTGTAATGGGAATCCAATACTGAATAGGAGGCTAGACTAGATAACCTCAAGTCCAGAAGTGTTTTTGTAGGAGCTTGATTTGATTGCAAGTTCAAAATATATATGACTACTATGCTGCTGAATCAAATATTTTTGAAATTCTTCAAAAATTCATATACATAAAACTTCTTCTTTAATTCTTTTATCTCTTCTCATTGTTAACAGACTGCTTTTCTGTTTGGAGTGAAATTCCTTATAATGCAGTGGTCTATAGGCCACATGCTAAAAGGTTTTTAAAACTGACATCTAGAAAGAAATGGTAATCTAACTTAAGGGACATATGTTTATTTAAGATATGCTAGCCTAAGTTATAATTTAGATCAGCACATTTTATTCTTGATATTGCCATTAAAACCATCAAAACTGGGGAAATAAAGCCTATATTTATAAGCTTTGAGATGAAATAAAAAAATGAAATGTTAACTTCATTTATTTGCATCTTTTTAAATCATTGATTTGTTTACATCAATTGGATTGTTGTTTGATTTATTATAATGGAAATCCAATGAAAGATTGGTTTTTGATACACCCCTATTATTTTTTAAATCTAGTTTAAAGATGGCAGAGTCTTAATGAAGATATGGAAATAGAAAATTTTATATTTTAAGATAGCTGTAACAATATAAAATAAATCTGTAATGATTGATTTCAAATTAAACTATTAGATGTCTAATTGTTACATAATATTGAAAAATGTAAGTTTCTAGTCTTGTAGATTAATACATTCATTTGTAAGACTATATAGATTTTCTGATAAAAATACTTAAGTATATCAGACAATTCATATGAGAGAAGAATACTGTTAAATTAGAAATCCATTAGACAATAGAATAGGAAATTCAATTGTTTATACAAAGACTTGCTATTACTTAAGAATACCTTCTTGTACCTTGTAGAAATATCTAAGGGATTTTTTAAAAAAATATTTTTCTTCAAGGCAGTTTTGTTGGAACGATTAAGTTGTCATTGCACTCTGCAAGATTATTATTACTACTATGATGCTAAATAAAATTTTCATAGACAAGAAAACTCTATGTCTTGCATTTCAGACAAAGCTTTACAATAATGCATTATCATGTCTTTCCAAAGTAAACCACATTGTTATTCATTTTGGGCCATTTCAGAAATTTTTGATTGCTGTCTCATTAGATGTCTCAGATTCTGAGAACAGTCAAGATGAACACCTTTTCAGCTATCATGCATAACAAAATAAGATAAATGTTTTCCCACCAAGAATTATATTTATTCTTTGATTGTAGAAACTTATTTTGAGAGCTTATCATATTTTAATCTACAAGGATTGCATGTGTCTATGCTCTCAGATGGATTTTAATGGTCTGCAGAAGAATATCATTACCCATTTTATCACATCAATCCAGATTTATATTTGCATCTCTCCCTTTTCCCTTAGGAGCACTGGAAGATTTGTCATCTTATATTCAACTTTCCTAGTTGATACACTAGAAATAAACCACATTGAAAGGCAGGTATAGGGTTCTTAATATAATTCTGCCTGATAGATGCCTAAGGCGGGGAAGGCACATGCGACTTTCTAAGGTCCTCTCATAACCTCATGACCAGTTATTAAATTCAGCCTCAAAAATAACACTTGACTGGTAAAACCCATGAGGATTAGAAGTACAACAACTCACCAGCCAAAGATAATCTGGAAGATTGCCAGGAAAGGTTTGTCCAGAGGGGAAGGAACAGACTAGTGTAGACAGGGAAGTAGGAAAGGCTAGCAAACAGCTGATGGGAAAGGGGGTGGCCTCTGCTTAGAAAATTACAGAGGCAACTCCGGCATAGGCTGCCTGCTCTGCTGTGGTTGCAAAATGACAGATCAACAGAGAAATTAAAGCCAAAGGCAGAAAGTACCCTAAAAAATGCCAGAACCCAACAGGATCTGGCTACACCCACCCAAAACCAGAAGTGAGGGGCATCAGTGCAGACCATAACACACCTCTGCAGCCACATTCTGCAATATGGGGCTTGCTCAGGGCCGTTACAAATCTGCCCGGCAGGTGGGCACAGCCTGGGGCAGCCTCTAATGTACATAGTGCCGGTGCTCAGCCTGGGGCAATAGAACTTCCACAATGTGCTTCCCTGGGCAGAGGTACTTTTGGTCAGTGTGGGACTACTAGCTGGTCAGCTGCTAACACCCACAGCTCCCTGGTGGGCTTTGGCCTGGGGTGCTGACACTTTCACTGCTCATTGTCTAGCCTTATGGCAGTTGCTAATCCACATAGCGGGGTTCTTTACTGGGCACTTCCACAACTCGGCCATTGCTAACCAGATCTGAATCACTTCCAGTAGGGAACTTTTTCCCAGAGCACTCTCGTACCTGCTGCTCTTTGCAACCCATTTATATCCCTGCTTTGCAGAGGAAGCTGGTAACCTCCTTGCCCTGAAGGTAGAACGTAAAGGCTTTTAAAAATGACTAAAAAAATAAAAAAAGACAATTGATAGCTTCTATACATAAAGAGGGCAGGTTTGCAACCCCGAGGAGACTAATAGCAAACAGTATCCAGACAATACCCCAAAGGGGAATGTTACCTGGCCCACATCACATAACTTTCTCCTAGGAGAGACTATTAAAAGCTTTAAAAGAGAGTTAGAAGAAAAATGGGGAAAGGAAAGAGAAGTTATGTAAGAAAGTAACAACTTCCTGAAATATGAATTGGAAAAGGTAAAGAATTCACAGAAAGTACAGGAAAACAGAAGTTTTTGAATCAGAAAAGGTAAAAAAATCCTAAGAAAGTAGGATTTGTGAATTGAAAAAGATAAAGAATTCTCAAGAAAGTAGGATTTGTGAATTGGAAAAAGAAAATAATTCACTAAAAAAAAAAAAAAAAAAAAAAAAAAGAGTGAAATGGAAAAAAATTCCATAGAGCAAAACAACTCATTTAAAAACTCAATTGGACATATACAAAAAGAAGTAAAAAAAGCTAATGAAGAAAATAACTCATTAAACTCAGAACTAAACAAATAGAAACCAATGATTCATTGAGACATCAAGAATCAGTGAAGTAAAACCAAAAAAAAAAAAAAAAAGATAAATTAGAAAAAAGCATCAAATATCTACTTGGAAAAATGACAGACCTGGAAAATAGATCTAGGAGAGAAAATCTGAGGATTATTGGAATTCCCTAAAATTGTGGTGAAAAAAAGAGCCTAGATATTATTTTACAGGAAATCATCAAAGAGAATTGTCCAGATGTAATAGAATCAGAAGGTAAAATAGGTATTGAAAGAATTCATCAAACATCTTCTGAAAAAGACCCTAAAATAAAAACTCCAAAGAATATTGTGGCCAAATTTCAAAGCTATCAGATTAAAGAAAAAATATTACAAGCAGCCAGGAAAAAAAACAATTCAAATACTGAGGTACCACAATAGGGATCACCCAAGATCTAGCTGCCTTCACAGTAAAGGATCAAAAAGCTTGGAAACTGATATTCCAAAAGGCAAAAGAACTTGGAATGCAGCCAAGAATAAAGTATCCATTCAAGCTGAGCATTTTCTTCCAGGGAAGAAGATGGACATTTAATGAAACAGATGAATTCCATTTGTTTCTAAGGAAAAAACCAGAATTAAACAAAAAATTTGATCTCCAACCATAGGACTCAAGAGAAACAGAAAAGGTAAAAGGAACTCTTGAGAACTGTATTTCTGTTGTGGATATACATAAAGACTACCTGTATAATTTGATTTTACTGATATAACATAAAAAAAAGAAGTAGAAATGGAAAGGGGATAGTGTCAGAAAAAGGAGAAAAGGGGATTAAAAAGAGGGAAACTAAATCCCACAAAGAGGCAAAAGAAACCTGTCATATTTGATGGGAATTTAGAGAGGGGGAGGAACATTGTGTGAATCTTACTCTCATTGGAGTTGGCTCAAAGAGAAAATAACTGACATATTTGTTTTTACAGAGAATCTTTTCTCACCTCATTAAAAAGGGGGAGAGGAAAAAGGAAAAGGAAAAGAGTAATAAGGGAAGGGTAGAAGAAAGGGGAAGAGATTCAAAGCAGGGAGGGAGGGATCCTAAAGAGGGTGAGTGGCATGATACAATCGGGGCCTATAATTTTAAAACTGGGAAAGAGGGTTAGAGGGTCAAGAAAAAGAAAAGCATAATCTGGGGATAATAAGATGGCAGAAAATAGAGAATTAGTAATTTTAACTGTAAATGTGAATGAGATGAACTCTCCCATTAAGCAGAGGCAGATAGCAGACTAGATCAAAAGTCAGAACCCTACAATATGTTGTTTACAGGAAACACATTTAAAGCAGGGACATACATACAGAGTAAAGGTAAAAGGCTGGAGCAGAATCTATTATGCTTAAGGTGAAGTCAAAAAAGCAGGGGTAGTCATCCTTATCTCAGATCAAGCAAAAGCAAAAACTGATCTAATTAAAAGAGATAAGGGAGGAAACTACATCTTATTAAAGGGTAGCAGAGACAATGAAGCAATATCAATATTAAATATATATGCACCAAATGGTATAGCATCTAACTTCCTAAAGGAGAAGTTAAGAGAGTTGCAAAAAGAAATAGACAGTGAAACTATAATAGTGGGAGATCTCAACTTTGCACTCTAAGAATTAGATAAATCAAACCACAAAACAAACAAGAAAGAAATTAAAGAAGTAAATAAAATATTAGAAAATTAGGTATGATAGATCTTTGGAGAAAACTGAATGGAGACAGAAAGGAATATACTTTCTTCTCAGCAGTTCATGGAACCTATACAAAAACTGACCATATAGTAGGACATAAAGACCTCAAATTTAAATGCAGGAAGGCAGAAATAGTAAATGCTTTCTTTTCAGATCACAATGCAATAAAAACTACATTCAACAAAAAGTTAGGGGTAAATAGACCAAAAAGTAATTGGAAATTAAATAACCTCATCTTAAAGAATGATTGGGTGAAACAGTAAATTATAGACACAATTAATAATTTCACTCAAGATAATGACAACGATGAGACATTATACCACAATTTGTAGAATGCAGCCAAAGTGGTATTAAGGGGAAATTTTATATCCTTAGAGGCTTACTTGAATAAAATAGAGAAAGAGAAGATCAGTAAATTGGGCTTCCAACTTAAAAAGCTACAAAAAGACCAAATTAAAAAACCCCAAGTCAAATACTAAATTTGAAATTTTAAAATTAAAAGGAGAAATTAACAATATTGAAAATAAAAAACTATTGAACTAATAAATAAAACTAACAGTTGGTTTTATGGAAAAAACCAATAAAATTGATAAATATTTGGCAAATTTGATTAAAAAAAGGAGAAAGAAAAATCAAATTATTAGTCTTAAAGATGAACAGGGAGAACTTTCCACCAATGAAGAGGAAATTAAAGAAATAATGAGTTACTTTGCCCCATTTTATGCCAATAAATTTGATAACCTAAGTGAAATGGATGACTACCTCCAAAAATATAGACTACCCAGCTTAACAGAGGAGGAAGTAAATTGCTTAAATAGTCCCATTTCAAAAAAAGAAATAGAACAAGCTATTAATCAACTCTCTAAGAAAAAATCCCCAGGACGAGATGGATTTACATGTGAATTCTACCAAACATTTAAAGAACAATTAGCCCCAATGCTATATAAACTATTTGAATAAATAGGGAATGAAGAAGTCCTACTAAATTCCTTTTATGACACACATATGATATTGATATCTAAACCAGGTAGGTTGAAAACAGAGAAAGAAAATTATAGATCAATTTCCCTAATGAAAATTGATGCTAAAATCTTAAATAAGATATTAGCAAAAAGACTACAGAAAATCATCCCCAGGATAATACACCATGATCAAGTAGGATTTATACCAGGAATGCAGGGCTGGGTTAATATTAGGAAAACTTTAAGTACTGGGGACCTTTTTTTTTTTTTTTTTTGCAGTAGGTAACTTTGCCGCCTCTTTTAGGAAATAGCTTCATCTCCCAGAATTTGCCTTCTGAATTGGAACTGAAAGCTACCCCATGGATTTGCTCCTCTACTGAGCCAGAACTGCAGATATTTGCTGTGATTGGCTCTAATTAAGACTCTCTCACCACCTTTCATCTCAGGCAACTGACCTTTCTTGAAATTTTTCCAGTTTATCTTGAATTGGAGAGTATTTTCATTCCATCAGACTCAGTTCATAGACTTGGTTTCATATGGTTTTTGAGGGAAACTGGAAGAGCTCAAGCAGGTTATTGATTTTACTATTATCTTGGCTCCAACCCCAGAAGCTGACCAAAAAAAATTGAAAATGATTCACCTTTTATTTATCATCCTTCCATTTTCTAATTGCTTCAAATGAATTGGGAGAATTTAATTTGGGCTGTATAAATTGAAGCCTATTGTAGATACATAAAGAATACCCATCCCTACCTTAAATAAACTCATATGCCTACACAATTTATCTACCTAGTTTCAGTTTGTCTAAGGAATGCTAAAGATTACTCCCAAGAATATCACTTTCTTAAAACTATTCTCAGCTTGGAAACTGTCCATTATCTTTATCTTCGTACTGAATGCCACGCATAATGGCTCCCAAATCCATCTTTCTAACCTAACCTTCCACTATACCTAGAGCAAATATTATTGTCATGTATAGTGTAATGTCTGGACTAGAGTTATGGAGGATTTCTGGATGAGCCTTGGTCTTAGTTAATAAGTGAAGGAGGCAGGAGAGCCATCATGAGGATGGTCAAGGATGGAGTCTGGAGTCCCCTCTGTGTCTGTATTTGAGTGTCTGAACTCCAGCTGGAGCACACAGTCTCTCTCCTCTCCAGTCCTCTCAGCCTTTAAACACCTTAGTATGAGTACATCACTACAGCACATTGAGCATGTGCCAACTGTAGAACCATTACATCACCATATCACACTAAGTATATGCCAACTAGAGTGATTACATCATTACACCACACTAAGTAAATGTTTACTAGAGAACCATTATCTCATCAATCACATTGAGTAAACACTCTGCTGTAAGTATCCTTGCTTCTAGTAGAACACAGGTGATAATACCTTCCCTGACTTCTCAGGAAAAGGTGTGAACAACAAAAGGAGATGGGGAGCCAAACCAAATATTGTCACCAGGTTTCCTCTGGGGTAAAAGGGTCTTATACCTTACCCAGAGTCCCACACTATCTGTGCCCCTCTACAGTATAGTATATTAGGTCAAATGAATTCCAGTAGTGAAATACCAGCTCTTCTAGAGAGTCTTGGGACAAAAAAATTGGAAAAACAATAATTAACTCCATTCAGTGAGGAAAAAACCTGGAGAATGTTCCATGTAGAAACTTCCACTAATATATTTGAGCATCTTCACACCCTGCCACAAGTACATAAATGTATTTGATCTTTGAGAAGGAATCAGAAGGAATGAAAGGATTTGAAATTTTCTTTTGATAGAAGGGTTGCTAACATGGGCTTTAGGGTACTTTCTCTCTAAATAACAGCAGCAAATTATCAGTCAAGTAATAAATCATTATATAAGGAACAATTTATGCATTATTCTCATAGTACACCAGAAAATTTGAGATATAATCAACCATTAGCAAGTGAAAGTAATTCATTTTGCATTCTCAAAAATGGGCTTCTATATAATTCCTAAAGGACTATTTGTCCTAGCACATTAGAGATACCAGCCTTTGAAAATCCTTCCAGCAATAACTAGTGTCTTTAGAAAACAAGATTTGAATCAAAGGAGAAATTTGTTTACTATGAACTCTCCTTCAAATACACTCTTAGCTGTCAACACTTCTGCTGTCAAAGATTCTTTTGAAGTAGCAATTGTTAACAGCCACCAGCTTTAAGTCTGGAAAATTGCTATGAAGTTCCTTATCAATGCTATTCATTCTGAGAGATCTAAAAACTTATTACTTTAGATATCCCATATATTGTAGACCTTGTCTTACTGAATCTTTTGTGGCAACTCCCTTGTATCTAAAAGCTCAGGTTACTAAATAAACAAACAATTAAGAAAGCCAAGATGTGAAGATAAAATGCCAATGAAACGAGTCAAAAAAGAACTTTAGAAAAGTAAAATTTAATTTATAAACAGAATCCATGTGAAAAAAAATATCAAATAATTCCACCTCACCCCCCCCCCCCAATCCCTCTTTGATTGGATGTAGCTTTTTTAAATGATTTCAGAATGATAGAAGCAATAGAATGAACTTATTCTAATTTTAAGCAAATCTTGTTCTTAAATAACACATGTACAAAGTAAAAGAAAGGCAGATGGACCATTATTGCTTTTCACTCTTTAAAATGTGACATGTGTTTTGATTACATATATTTAGATATATGAAAAATGATCATTTAAATCATACTAATAGAATTTAAGTGTCACTTTACAAATCTGAAAAGTACTTACCTAAAGAATCTCATTTAAAACTCATAACAATATTTTAAAGTTTAATATTTTAAGTATTGTAAGTCACAACTGAAGCTTAGAGATGTAAGTAACTTAAGTCCTCTGGTTTCATCAACTTATATTGTCTGAGGGAGGCTATGACTTTGTATCTTTCTAGAACCCAAACCAAAATGCAATAAGATTGACTTCTTATTCCTAGCTCCATTTTAACAAGGACATGTAGACCAATCATATCTTTTTTTTTCCCCAGCTAGTTTCTGGAAGTTGTTTTCATTAAAATATCCAAGTGTGGAATTATTGTCTCTTCCTGCTAGAATATAAAGTATTTGAGTTCAGAGACTGTCTTTCAGCTCAAGTTTGCATGTACAGTGCCTAGAACATAGTAAGTACTCAATAAAATCTTGTTTACTACTTGTTGAACATCTAATTCCATGTAAATTCACTAGTTGGATTTCTATATAGCTTCTGAGAACCCCCATACATTCATTTGGAAACACACATAAGAACATCTCAATGGCTAGTCAATTATTCCAGTGCATTGGCTAATCTATAGCACCTTATTTTGAAGGGAAAACAAAATTTAATGAATAGGCTTTTAATATTTTCATGACAGTTGACACAATTCAGAAAAATCTATGGTGTTTCCATACCCATTAAGTAAAAAATCCATTTTGTTTCACAGTATCATAAAATTTTCTGTTTTATGTTAGTACATGTAGAAGGCCGGAATTCTGGAGAAGTATATTTGAAACAAGGTGTTAACTCAGTGGAATTGATGAGATAATGGTTTTCTAATTCACATATATCTAGTATGATATAATCACTCTAGATTGTCGTATACTCAGTATATTATAATGATATAATTGTAATAGGGTATTTAAGGTGGGGACAAGTAAGATACAGATGGAGACTGGTTGAGACTGGCAGAGTGTCAGACAGCTGTAGGAGACTGGGTCAGACTGAGATTGGGTCAGATTATGACAGACACAGACTGTGAAAGAGACAATAAAGACTTTGGACTCTATTCTTGTCCATCTTCTGGGTGACTATTCTGCTGAGACCAAGGCCCTTCCAGAGGACCTCCAGAAAGCTAGCCCAGACATTACAATGACATATAATGTCTTTTGCCTTTCTTTGACTCTCAGACTTAGCACAATAGTGAACACATAGTAGGTGCTCAATAAATTCTTCTAGATTGAGACTATGAATGGGGATAAGGATAATATTTGTGGGATTGTTGAATAGGTAGGAGAGAAGTGAAAATAGCACTATTAAATGGGGCAGAAATACATCTGCAACCTGGTCTCTGAAATAGATGATTGGAAAGTACATCTGTGTTTTTTTTTTGGAGCTAGTAAGCATGAACTTATCCATATGCATATTCATTGCAATAATTGAGTACATACTTTTACTTTTCCTGTGAAAACAGAGCTGAGTTCATTTTTTTCACCTGCAGCTCTGTCTGTTTCAGAAAATCAAAGTTCAACATGCTTCCATGAAATTAAAGAGTTTGACAATTAAGAAAAAATAAGTCCAAACTGCAACAATTGCAAGAAATATTTATTTCAACACTATGTAAGTCAGCAGCATATGCATTAGAGGTACAAATATATCTTATTTATTGGATAATACTGTTTTATTGGAAAGAAAGAAAGAAAGAAAGAAAAAAAGAAAGAAAGAAAGAAACAAAGAAAGAAAAATGAGAGAGAGGGAAAGGAAGGAAGGAAGGAAGGAAGAGAGGAAGGGAAGAAGGGAAGGAAGGAGGGAGAAAGAAAGGGAGGGAAGGAGGAAAAAAGGTAGAAAGGAAAGAAGGAATGAGGAAAAAAAGCACAGAAAAGAAAAAAAAATTGGCTTTGTTTTTCTAAACAAATCTACTTTGCTAATGATCCATTCAAGGCAAATTAAAAGGCAGCATGAACCATTAATTAACCAACAAGAAGTTTAACACACAGAGGAATGACCAAGAAACTCTAATAGGTAATCTGTTAAATTCTTAATTTCTACATGATCAGAAGCATTATCAATGCCCTTTACTTTCTCCTTGGCTTCCATCTTTGACTTTAGATCAATCAAAGGAAATGCAATAGAATTTTTTTAAAAATTGGAATTGAATTCTAAAGCAAATTTATTATAAAGATTAGTCATGGTTGCATATTCTCTGTGCTTAATAGAAATAAAGGCATACTTAATGAGAACTTAGAAATTGACATAATAAAGCAAAACAACCATCTCTCCTATTTCCAGGCTTTATGCTATAAAACTTAGATTAATCAGTGCTTAAAAACTAATTATTGCATAATTAAAATAAACAAATCATAAGAAAACAATTTTATACCAAAAATCTACATGTCAAAAGAAAATTTGAGACAGGATGTGATATTCTAACAAAAATAAATATAATTTTAACAATTAACAACAAAACTATGTTGTCTGGGAAAAAAAACAAAACTGGTGCAAATGCACAGGCAACTAGATAGATAGATATGCATATTTTATATACACATGTACATATACATATATATCTACACATGTATAGATAAACACACATGTATATATACCCAGTATACTTCTATTTGCACATACCCATTACACAGAAAATAGAATCAAGAATAAGTACCTAAGAAGTACCAAAGCTAAGCATCAAGATAAGTGAAAAGATGATAAGAAATTGCATAGCTGTCTTCAATGACTTTGCAACATCAGGCCTACATAACAACATATCTAAGATTTCTAAAGGAACATGCAAAAGAAATTGTATAGTCAGTATTTGAAAACTATGAAAACTTATGATGACTAGGAAGTAATCTATAACATCAGACATGGGAAAATGTCATAGTCCAAAAAAAAATAATGGATGCTTTAAACACCCTTTAGTTAGTGAACTTAATTCTTGTTTAAATTTTGTATTATATAAATGAAAATATTCTTTATGTGTATATAGAATGGGAAGATCAGTGAATGTTTGTGGGTTCATCAAGAACATACTATGCCAGACTTACCTAATTTCCTTTTTTTTTTTTTTTTTTTATAGTTACTAGAAAATTACATTGAAAAAAATCTGGATTTCATCTAGGCATTTGAGTTTTTTACAATATTATTTTAGATATTATAGGAACGATATGGCATAGACGCCAGTAGCAGTCAAATAGAATCAGAACTGGTTTAATGTCAAAACATAAACAATAGTGATTCACAAATCAGTGCTAAGCTTCAGGGAGATCTCTGATTAAGAGAGTTCTTGTGATATGTCCATGACCTTATTTTAATCTAACTTTTTTTTTAACCAATGGTTTGGCTAAATCATGGACAGCATGCTAATCAAATCTGGGAATGACAAAATGTTGAGTTGGATCGTAAAAAAAATTTGGATTGCAAAATCAGAATTTTGAAAGTTGTTGGAAATTTTGAGGGACAGGCTGAATACAACAAGATGAAATTTAATTACAATAAGCAACAACATCTTTCATTTGGCCTCTAAAATCAACAATATAAGTATAGGAGGGCAAGAGTATATCTTAACAACAGTTCATATGGAAAAGATCTGGTCTTTCTTGAATAACCAGTTCAGTATGAATTCTGGAAGTAAAAATAAAATAAAATAAAGAACCTAATTTTAAGATAAATTACTACAATAATATGAGGGAATCTTTAGGTCTGCAGTATTTTGTCTTAGTTTTTAACCACATATTGGAATGTTGTCTCATTTTTATGTTTTAGATTATGATTGACTTGACAAAATGAGGCATATCCAGAGAAGGCTGACCAGTATGGTTACATGGCAATAAATTGTTTAACACATGAACAGTCATTGAGTTTTGGTTAAAAGAACTGAGATTTGTGTCAACCAATCAGTCAATAAATTGAAGAACTTTTTTTTGTTTTGTTTTGTTTTGTTTTGTTTTTTTCAGTCTGAGGAAGAAAATATTCCAATAGTCTTGGAACAGAATAATTCCAATTATAATAGATATGCCAGTTGTCTTCAAGCACTAGAAAAGAGGACTAAATTCTTTTCCTTGCATTCAAAGGAAATAACTAGGGTAAAATTTGTGGTAGACAGTTTTAATTTGAGGTAAGGAAAAGCACTGCAATAATTCAGATCTAAAAGGAGAAAATTCTACATTATAAGGTAGTGATTTCCTTGTCTAAAAGGTTATGAAGAGCTGAGTCTGGAAAACCATTTGTGGGGATGTTTGAGGAAGAATTTTTGCTAAAATATTATTTGAACTAAAATTGAGGGTCTTTCTATCTCTGAAATTACCTCTAAGATCAAAGATAACCTATCTTTACCTAAATATAACCTATCTTTCCTTTTTTTTTTAACTTCTTACTCCTCTTCATTTACTTTACAACAAAATGGCACTGACCTCCTTACCATTCTTTATATAAGACATCCTATCTTTTGACTATGCAATTCCAATGCTTTCACATTTGAATTCCACATCAAATATCCTTTCATGCTAATTATATGTCCACAATATCTGACTAAGCATATGCACTGATAGGCTTATTATTAGACTTCCCACAGAATTGCTTTTATAATTACATTCAATAAGTATCTTTCATCTATTTGACTTCTTAGTGGATTTCTTTAGTTCTTCAAAAATCTATACTTTTCTTTAGTAAGATATCTCCCTTCCTGAGTCTCCTATTAATGACACCTCTTTGTCACAATAGATGGTGTTCAAGACCTTATTGTTTTTTTTCTCATCAAAAGAAAATCATCATATGGTCATCTTTTCCATGTTAATATCCTTACCTATCAATTCTTTCCCTTTGTACTATTTAGTACTTTATTACTTATAAAACCACAAACTTGTATTACTTTAATATGTGCATATGGGGGATAGAAAAACACATGCAGATGGACTAGACAGAAAAGTGGCATTGTTGATAAATAGGGTTGTTGCAGCATAAATCATATGGAACATATACAGCCTGCACATATATCTAATACTTTAGAAGTATTATTTTCTTTTTTGTTACAATATAATAAATTTTACTTTATTTACTACTTAGAGCTGCTTATTGCTTAGGGCTCCAGAAGTCAGTAACAGCATAAGAATGCTTATCACCAGCTTGAGAAAAGGTATCCAAGTTGCTTGGTATGAACATAAAAAATATCTGAACATGTGGAACAGGAGAAAGCAATGCTGAAACATAATGCTAAGAATACATACACCACTGTTACCCTTAAAGGATGAATTTTGAAAAATGGCAGTTAAAATTAGAAAAGAAACATCAGAAATATGGCAATTATATTGCCACCAAAGCATTTGGGAGCAAATTATGCAATAGAATTTTTTAAGTAGCCTAAATTGCCTTACTTAAAAAAAAAAAAAGAAAAAGCTTATTCTGAATTAAAAAGGCAATTCTTTATGGATGACTGGTTTATTCATTGTTCATGTCATTTAAATATACCTATTTATGTTGAGATTGAATAAAGATCAACAAAGCTAAATCCTCTAGCAGATCACTATCTTTAGGAATACCTTTATCCTCCACTCACCAGAGAATCAGCAACCCACCATCTGAAGATACACGATCCTTCAGAGCAAGCCCATAATCTGCTGAGGAACCTTATTTCCTCTGACTGGCTACTGGTTGCTACTTCAGGCCCGTTCGTTCCTAATTCAGCTCAAGATGCTTTTCGTAGAGGCATTTGTGATGGTAACAATCCTATTTGGCCTCATATTGCGGCATATCCAGTGATTGCTATGGCATTAGGTAGTTTTTAATTTGGGGGTGGTTTATCAATAGGGCGGGAGCCTTGGGGACGCCATTAAAAGTGCAGACTTACATAACAAGGCCAACAATGTTTTAACTGGACATCAACTGAGAATGAAAATCGGACACGTGCTTATTTCCAAAATGGTGTTATTCAATGAATGATGATTAGACATTATATTAATTAAAAACAATAATAACATATAATGCTTAGATATTAAATAAAGTATTATTAATCAATTAAATTAAACACATAATTAATCAAAGATCAATAGACATATTATTATTATATTACTAAAACCTCACTAGACATGCGTTTATACTTCCCCCCCAACAATATGTAGCTCTCGACTAGACAAACATACTAAGGATGCATTTGTGTGGGTGCAAGTCTGTGTGTATGTGTGTGTGCATGTGTGTGTGTGTATATGTGCATATGTGTGTATGCGTGTGTGTATGCGTGTATGTGTGTGTGTGCATGTGTGCATGTGTGTTTAGGCAAGAAGCAAAGACAAACAATATTTATAATAGTTTCTTACCACTAAACACCCCTACCCCTCTTACTAAATTTTATCGCTTCTGTCAAACTCCAAAACCGGATGATAGGCCTTTAGTATGGTAATTAAATACCGGGGAGAAATAGATACTAAAACACATGCAAGCAACAGCTAAGTCTAACTCAAACCCACAAACAGCCACTCACTGTTAAACTACTATAGCTATTATAGGATATTATACTATTTCATTTACTGACTCACATTAGAGATGGAAATCACATGAATCTCAAAAGCTGACTCATGTTTTATTTTTTGTGTAGATCTCCATCACAGATAGAATTTTTCATTGGTCATTCCTCAGAACTAAATCCACTCATGGGTAAATAAAGGCAGTGAAAATGAATTTCACTAATAACAAAGGAGGAAAGGCCAAAAGAAGAGAAAAAATGTCACCAAGGCTAGTTCAGTTCTTAATTGGCATCAGATTTTGTAAGGGTTGACTCATAATAACCTAATTATATAATTGTTTGGGATCTAAGTTTCATTTGATCAGTGAGTGGCCTGTCTGAAAAGAACCAGTGATGACTATTTGGTTTTATCCTTCCTCTGAATTCAACCTCCTCTTTATGAGGCACAATGTGGATGATTTTAAGACAAAAGTCTGAAATCTTTGTCTATGGGAAACCTAAATGGAGTTGACATTCATATCCAGAATTTGATGCTGGATCCATAATATCTAAAGTTTCATTTAACTTTTTTCTTCAATTATGTTGATTGATGGGGCCACGCAATAGACTGAAACTGATATATATTTCTAAATTCACCACAACCCTTTGTAAGGGCATCATGTGGGTAATGTAATATTTGTATCTTCAGTAATTTCTTGTGCCCATTCATGATTATTGTCCTCATATACACATACAGCAGCCTTCATAGGATCTCAAATTTCTTTGCAACCTTCAAAGATTGGTGTGGTATCCCAAAATTCAATCCTCTTGCTGTGCAGTGGTTAATCTATCATGGGATAATCACTTTTTTTTTTCCCTCAGAAGCTGATTATAACCCAATACAATTTAGGTGCTTTCTAAGTTCTTGTTGAGGCTACCTGAAGAGTCATTCTGGATACCCACAGAAATGCCCATGGGATGTTTCTGCCTCTCTGCTTCCTCTTCCTTGATTGCCACTGTCACTGAAGCCACCACTATTACTGCTGTTGCTGCTAAAGCCATTATTTTCAACAAAGTCTATGTAGATATTTGAATATGAATTTATGCAAACCAGAGTTTCTAAATCTCACAGGTATGAAGAGATAGAATTCCAGGTATGGGAGACAATTTGTGCAAAAGCTTTGGGCTAGAATGTATCAGTTAATGTTTGATAGAAAACGGTGCTATCTGTTTGATTAAGTCTTGGTGAGCATAAAGGGGAGGATAGAGTCAAAAGTTTGGAAAGGTAGATTATGAAACACCAAAGGAGTCTGATGAATAAAACCCACCAAAGGATAAAGTTTCAGGGTAATTAATGATCAATTCATTAAGTAAGATAGTCTGTAATCAACAAATTGATGGTCAGTGATGTCTCCTGATAATCAGAGACATGAGGAGAGCCTCTGGAATGCCTTAAATCCCTTCTGAAAGGGAAGTGCCCCCGATAGGTGGTACTCAACCCTAATTGTTAACATTTAATGAGGAGTTAGGCTAAAAGTCTTCAGTTCTAAGAACTGCTAAAAACTTGTATCCATAATGATGAAACAAAGCTGCCTCAAGGGGAAGGAAAAGCCATTTTCTAGCTGGAATTCTCTGGCTAATTTTCTCTTTATTGAGTTGGGTTGCCCTAAACTCTAATGAAGGGGATAAAGACCAAGGAGTTCCTCTCCCAGGCATATACTTGGCAAGACTATATTCTGTTTATATTCTAAAAAATTACAGTTGGGATGGGGTCCTGACCAAGACAACCTAGTTAAGAAGGATAAGCATGTGCCTTGGGTTCTGGTAGAAATCTCATCACTCAGAGATCAAAAAGTTGATCATTTTAAGAATTTGAGGAGGAATAGTATATATCATAAATGAATAGTTATTAATAATACAGTATTAATTTCTCTCATTTCCCCTTTTATATACTTTAGGCATGTCTCCTCAATGAATTACTAATTGGTATGACAATTACTTCATCAGATTTTTAAAGCTTAGGACTTAAGATGGGAAATTATATAAGGAAGACAAAGAGATTGACTGAAGCATTTACAGGAGCTATTGTGGCAGATAGATGTTACAAAAAGCAATGGCATAGTTTATTTCTCAATAACCCATTCCTATTGTCCATTTTATCAATCTAAACTGTTTGTGGCATCTATGCAAGTACTTGAATTAGATACTGTGTGCAATGGGCTGAAGGGAAAACCTAAAAGAATCTATGAGAATCTGACTTACAGAATGAGCCCTTTTAATTAGGAATTTGGTATTTAGCAATGTAGTTATATAGACAAAGACTGCACATTCATTTAACATCTGTGTTTCTATTTCATTCTTCACTTCAGATTAATGTCCCAGAAGGGGAGGAAACTTCAGTTTATTACTTATAATTGAATTATCATATACTATAGTAAATCATTGTTGATATATTTAAGAAATTAAAATTACAACTAACTTTCTTATATTGATCAGGGCAAAAGATGAACAAAACAATTCTATCTATACACACATATATGTATATGAATATATCATATGTGTGTATGTGTGTATATAAATTTTGAACCCAATTTTTATATTTGACTTATTTAATATTTGGTATTATTATTTTATATAAAATAGTTATTTTAGCGGCTCAGGAATTTGTAAAGAAAAGAGTTGCAATTTATTGAAAAAAACAGATAAGGTGACATAGTGAAATCTGAGGTTTAAGAATATCACTATGGCAGCTATGTGGCATTTGAAATGGAGATGGGTGAGGTCTAAGTCATGAAGACCAACTAGGAGGCTACTAAAAGAGTTCAGAAAAAATATAATGATCTAAAGTACAATGCTAATCATGTGAAAAGAAAGAAAACATATGGGGAAATGCTATAGAGATGGACTCAATAAAACTTTGCAGATAATTGTGTATCACAAAACATTTTATAAGCACTATATATATATATATATATATACACACCCACATTTATTTATTTGATACTCATGCCATGTATATATATATATATATATATATATATGTATGTGTGTGTATGTGTATAAATATATATGTATATATATTATATACACAAATACATATAAATATATAGATTTAGATTTATTGTCTTAAGGCTGGTCCATTGTGGAACCACAAAAGGAATCATGATCATTTTCATTTTTACTCTCTTGTTGTTCAATCATTTAGTTGTGTCTAACTCTTTTTTACCCCATGGACTATAGTCCATGTATTTCAGGCCATTTAACATGGGCTTTTCCTAGTAAAGAGATTGGAATAGTTTGCCATTTTCTTCTCCAAGGATCATCCTTTGTCAAAACTTTCCATTTGGATCTGTCTACCCTGGATAATCCTTCATAGCATAGCTCATAGTTTTGTTGAGTTGCTCAAACCCCTCTGTCACAGAAAGGCAGTGATTTAGGTGATGATTCAGGCTTGTATTCAAAAGTAGGTAAAGATTTAAGCTCATAAGTAACTTGTTAAGCAAAACCTTATTCTTCATTTTTTCATGGTTTTCATAAAACATGATTGTTCCATCACTCAGTGTTTTGTAGCTTTTTATTTTAAGGAACCCAATAATGTATTTGCTTCTCTACAATCATTACACCTTTAAATGTGAACTATTATTATCACAACAACAAAAACAGACTGCAATTGCCTCTTAGGGAAAAAAGAATTGGAAAAAATAAGCACACAGATATTCAATTATAAACCTTCTTAATTATCAATACATTTATCATTTTTAGTCATTTTCTCAAAAAAAAGAAAACCTTGAACCTCCATTATAAATATTTTTTATCCCTCAAAAGGCATATTGCCTTTTCAATGCTGCTTAAAAAAAAGCCCACCTTAAATTGTTATCTAAATTTGAGTTAAGTGTTCAAAATGATCAATACTGAATCATACTGCAACTGTGGTCAAAGTCAATCCTGAGTTTCAAGCAGGAAATATGAACACTAAAGAGTAATACATTTTAGGAGGAACTAGTACAGATGATGCTGATGAAATCTTGATCTAGGTTGATGATGTATCCCTTGGAGAGGTAAATCCTGATAACAAGATAGAAGAAAGAAGATGCTTGTTATTAGAAAAGTTTTTATGTATTCATAAACATATATATTATACATAATTTTCACACATTATGTATTTAATATACACACACACGTGAGTGCAAAATATACACTGGTTAAGTGTTTCCTTTGTACCTGATGTCATGGTAACTACTATATCAATATTATCTCATTTTTGTCTCATTTGATATTCACAACAGCCTTGGGGTTAGAAGCCATCATAATGGCCCTTTTATATTTGTAAAAATTGAAGCAAATAGTGAATAAATCACTTAGTCTCAAATAGCCAATAAATGCCTGAATCTGAATTTGAACTCCAATTATCCTGACTCCAGTCAGAACTCTTATGCACTGAGTCGTCTTGCTACTGAGACATAGAAAGAATTCAAAAGAGTATGTCACAAAGTAACAATACTACAAGAAAAAGGGAGGAAACTATAGAAAGGTATGAGGTTATGCAATTTGGATGAAGAAGAATGCCTAAAAAGTCCATTACAGTTGATTATCACATAATCTTGTTGTTACTGTGTATAATAATCTCCTGGTTCTGCTCATTTTACTTAGCATCAGTGCAAGTAAGTCTCTCCAGCTCTTTCTGAAATCAACCTGCTGATTGTTTCTTACAGAACAATAGTATTCCATAGTATGCAGATACCATAATTTATTCACCCAATGCCCAAATATTAGGCATCGACCCAGTTTATATTTCCTTGCCACTACAAAGAGGGTTGCTACAAATATTTTTTTGCATGTCTGGGTCCCTTTCCCTCCTTTATGATGTCTTTGGGATACAGGCCAGTAGAAACACTGCTGGATCAAAGCAGGGAGGGGAGCGCAGTTTGATAATCCTTTAGGCATAGTTTCATCCTGTTCTCCAGAACCATTGAATGAGTTCAAATGTGTTATTCTGGTACTGCTATGCCACCATCTTTTGAATTTTTTTTTCATCAATTCCCTTGTCTTGGCCATTTTTTCTTTCAGATGAATTTTGTTATTTTTTTTCTAGTTACATAAAAATTTTTGACAGTTTGATTGGTATGGCACTAAACAAGTAGATCAATACAGACAGAATTATCATATCTATTATATTGTTCATTCTACCAATAAGCACTTGATATTCTTCCAGTTGTGTCTATGATTTGCTGTTTTACCCACTCATTCTCTAGGATTAGACTCTTTAGTTTCTAATTAATTTTTGGTCTATTTTCCCTGGTCCTTTTTTAGATGTAATTTTTATTGCATCATGTTCTGAAAAAGATGCATTTACTATTTCTGTATTTCTATATTTGATTTTGATGTTTTATGACCTAATATCATTTTTGTGGGGGTTTCATATGCCATCGAGAAAAAAGTATATTTCTTTTTGTCCCCTTCAGTTATGTCCAAAAATCTATTAATCCTAACTTTAAAAAAAAAATCCATTTACCTCCTTAACTTCTTTCCTGTTTGTGTTGTGCCTTTATTTATCTAGTTCTGATAGAGCAAGATTGAAATCAGTGTATTCCTGGTTCTGCTTGTTTCACTCAGGATCAATTCATGTAAATCTTCCCTACTTTCTAAAATCAGATTGTTCATCATTTTTTTATAGAACAGTAATGTCTTGTTACCTTCATAGGCCACAACTTGTTTAGTCATTCTCCAGTTGATGGGCACCTACTCATTTTCCAATTCTTTGCTACTACAGAAAGAGCTGCTACAAATATTTTTACACATGTGGGTTATTTTCCCTCCTTTATGATTTCCTTAAAATATAGACCCAGTAGTGCCACTGCTGGGTCAAAAGATATGCACAGTTTGATAGGCCTTTGGACATAGTTTCAAATTGCTCTACATAATGGTTGGATCATTTCACAATTGCATGGACAATGCAGTAGTGTCCCAGTTTTCCTACACCCCCTCCAAAATTTATTATTTGTTTCTCCTATCATCTTAGCCAATCTGATAGGGGTGAGGTGATACCGCACAGTTGTTTTAATTTGCATTTCTCTAATCAATAATGATTTGGAGCATTTTTTTTTCATATAACTGCAGAGGGCTGTAATTTCATCACCTAAAAATTGTCTGTTACAAATGTTGGAGGGCATGTGGGAAAATTGGGACACTAATAAATTGTTGATGAAATTGTGAAGTGATCCATCCATTCTGGAGAGCCAAAGGGCTATCAAACTGTGCATACCTTTTAATCCAGAACTGTTTCTAGTGGGCATATATCCCAAAGAGATCTTAAAGGAGGAAAGGGATCCAGATGTGCAAAAATGTTTGTGACAGTCCTTTTTGTAGTGGCAAGAAACTGAAAACTGAGTGGATGGCCATCAATTGAAAAATGGCTGATTAAGTTATGGTATGTGAATATTATGGAAAATTTTTGTTCTATAAGAAATCATCAGCAAGATAATTTCAGAGAGGTCTGGGGAGACTTACATTAACTGATGCTAAGTAAAATGAGCAGAACCATGAGATCACTGTATACTGCAACAAGATTACATGATGATTAATTCTGATGGACGTGATTTTTTTCAACAATGAGAGAATTCAGAACAGTTCCAATGATCTTGTGTTGATGAAAGCCATCTACATCCATAGAGAGGATTGTGAGAACTGAGTATGGATCATAACATAGCATTTTCACTCTTTTTGTTGTTTGGTTAAATTTTGTTTTTTTCATTTTTTTTCCTTTTTGATTTGATTTTTTTGTGTGCATCAAGATAATTGTAAAATATGTATGCATATATTGGATTTAACATATATATATATATATATATATATATATATATATATATTTTACCATGTTTAACATATATTGGATCACTTGCTTTTAGGGAAAAGGATGGAAGGAAAGGGAGGAATTAGAACTCAAGGTTTTGCAAAGGTTGATACTGAAAAATTATCCATGCATATCTTTTGAAAATTAAAAAGCTTTAATAATAAATAAATAAAAATTCAGTTTTTTATTTTTATTTATCTATTTGTATTTTTATTTATATTTTTATATATTTTAGAAATGAGACCTTTATCAGAAACACTGGCTATAAAATTTCCCCCTAGTCTTGTACTTCTTTTATAATCTTGTTTCTGTTAGTTTTGTTTGTGCAAAAAGGTTTTAATCTAATCAAAGCTGTCCATTTTGCCTTTCATAGTGCTCTCTAGTTCTTCTTTCGTCTTAAATTCCTTCCTTCTCCAGCAATGTGATAGGTAAATTATCCCTTCCTATCCTAATTTATTTATGGTATCACCCTTTATGCCCAAAACATATACCACTTTGATTTTATTTTGGAATGAGGTGTGAGATTTAGGTCTATGCCAAGTGTCTGACATATTATTTTCCAGTTTTCCCAGCAATTTTTGTGAAATAATGAGTTCTTATTCCAGAAGCTGGACTTTGAGGGTTAATCAAATTCCACATTACTTGAGTCATCGATTATTGTGTCACGTGTATCTAACCTATTGTCCTAATTTACCACTCTATTGCTTAGCTAATACCATTTGTTTTTGATGATTGCTGCTTTTTAATAGAGTTTTAGATCTGATAACTGGTAACCCATTATCCTTTGTATTTTTTCCCATTGATTCTTTTGATTTTTTTTGTCTTTTTTTTCCTTCTGGATGAATTTTGCTAAAACATTTCTTAGCTCTATAAAATATTTTTTTGGCAGTTTGATTGGTATGGCACTGAACAATTCTTTAAGAGATTCAGTTAATGGCTTACCTAACTCACATTGTGAAAAGAATCGCTGGGCAAGCTGTTCTTATTTGGCCACATCTGGAAGGGACATTTAAGGTGATTCTTCTGTCAATGATCAGGTGTTTTTTCTGATTATTTGGGGCTGTGGGTCCAAATATGGCTAAAGCAGCTAGACCCTGTACAGTGATTGGTGAGAGTTTCAACCGAGCTAAGTTCTAGGCATAAATTTGTCTTGGTATATACCTGGTAGATCTAAATGAAAATCAATTCATATGATTTTAATTATAATTGATTAGCCCAACTAATTATCTACAGCCCCCAGAATCAAGATCTGAAGGCAGTGAAGCTAAATCTAAACAATACAAAACAATCAAATAACAACCACAAACCACAAGTCAATAGAAATGAAAAATATGACCCAGAGAACTAACAACATATTTGTTTAGGTTTTTGTCATTTCTACGAGATGATATAGTGGTTTAAAGCACATAATTAGTCATTGTCTCTTGTCACTGAAAAAAAAAGGAAACATTTCAATCAAAAAATGAGATTATTTTATAAATAAAGATCATCTTTCTTTTTTAAATTCTTTCTTTTTCCTTCCCTTTCTGCTCTTTGTTCCTTTCTTTTTTCTGCAGCTTTCCCTTTCTTTCCTACCTTCCTTCCTTTCTTTCTTTTTTTCTTTCTTTCTTTTTTCTTCCTTTTTTTTTGTTTAAGAGAATTACATGGACAATCTCATCAGATGATATAATTACATTTTCTGTGAGTTTATAAATAGACATGATATCCTTTTGTCTATGTTAGGCTCTGTCTGTGCCTACACAATGCCAAAAGAATCAATTGAAAAGTAACAAGTTCAAGTGAGTTAGTTCATTAGTATCATGGAGCATCAGACAGTTGTTTCTAATTAATTCAAATAACTATTTCTCAAGGTCCCTTCCTATCAATTTATTATATTATTTAGTAAAAAGAAAATGAAAAACATTTGCTTAAAAGTTCCAAAGATGACTGAAAGAGGGACATATTTCTTTTCTGGATGAATTATAAATAGTATCAAAAAATCATGGTTTTAGATCCATAAGGAATTTCAAAAGTCCCTGTGCTTAACACTTAACCCTGTATTTGGCATATAGCAAATTACTTGATCAATGGTTGTTTCCTTTCTGGGTTTTTTTTTTCCTCCCTTTATCTTCTTTTTCTTTTCATTTTATTTCTTGGTACTACTCCCCCTTTTATTTTTTGGAAAGGAATAATAAGTCCAGATTGGTGAATGATTTGCCTTAGTTGACACAGGTATTAAAAACAGAAACAGCATTTGAACCCATGTCTCTTAACACCCATTCTGTCCACTCCTCCACTCTGGCTAATAAAGATCATTTTGATTTATATAGTGCTTTAATTTTTGCAATTCCTTTTATAATTGTCTCATGTGATCTTCACAGTAACTAAGTGGCTTAGAAAGAGTTATTATACTCATTTTAATAGAGGTAAAAAATTGTCTTAGAAAGATTGGGTAACTTGTCAAGGATCACTCAGCTAGTAAATGTTTGAGGACTTACTAAAAGTTTATCATTTCTATTTCAAATGCTTCATGGCTTAGATTTTGTCCTATAATGATAAGATCATAGAGATCATAGCATGACCTGCTGCTTATTTAGAACTTTTATTACACTAAAACTAGTCATTCACCTGCCATTCCCAACTCAATTAAGTCATATGATTTAACATCTTGCCAACTTGAAAACATTTGATAATGATATCTCAGAAATCTTGTAACCAAGGTGGATCCTCATTCTAAGCAAGATCAATTAGGAGTTTTGTTCCTTAAAACAGTCTGACTGGTTTTAAGGAAAATAGAGATCTGTCTCAATGCCCGAAAATTCTCTAAGAATTTCTCTAAGAAAATTCTTCTTTGAGAGTAGTGAAATTAAATAACCTCAAAATTCAGAAGACATTTCATCCACCTTATTGGAACAAAATTACCCTCTACATAAGCATAATAATAGCTAGCATTCACATAGGGTTTTAAGATTACATCTCTCTTAAAATAGTGCTTTATCTGATCCTTACAACAATGTTGTAAACAGATGTTGTAACAACTGAGGTAGGAAAGTATAATGATAATGACAGTCAATATTTATATCAATTATAATAATTATATAAGTTCTATTATGTGCCAGGTATGATGCTAAGTGCTTTCTAAATATTAGTTTATTTGATTCTCAAAACAGCTCTGGGAGAGTTTGTGGCTATTGGTGATATCAGCTCTATTTTACTGATGAGAAAACTAAAGTCAGAAGAAATAATGGTAGCTAACAGGTATACTGCACTTAGTATTGTAGGCATTGTGCTATGCACTTGACAAATATAAACTCATTTCATTCCCATAACAACTGTAAAAGGAAGATACTATTATGACACCTACTTTAAACATGAAAAGACTAAAGTGCAGAGAAATCAAGTGACTTATTCAAGGTCATGTGATTAGTGAGTATCTGAGGGTAGATTTGAATTCAGAGTTTTCTGATTCTAAGTGCAATGCACTATACACTGTATCACCTCACTACTTCTAAATGGTTGTCAGTCTTTGCCTGGGAATGGGGTGGGGAGGGGATACCCAGAGAGGAGAAGCCACTATTTGCTAAGATTAGCTATTTTACTTATAATTAGTCTGATTATTATGTATTTAGTGAGCTCTTATTCACTTAACAGAAAAATCCAAATTCCTTTATTTGATATATAAAGTGCTTTATAGCATGGTCCTACTTTCCATCATTACATATTAAATCTTTTCCTTTATAGTCAAACCAAATTAACCTTTCTTTGTTGTTCTGTATACATAATACTCTGTTTCCTTTCATCTTCTAAGTCCATGTCATTACACTGATCATCTCCCAGGACAAGAAGTGGTCTTTTACACATTTTTTTTTCTTGAAACCCTTTGTTTCTTTTAAAACAGGGCTCAAACACTTTCTTCTACTTTCTTCTTCCTTCCCTTCTGTCTTCCTTCCAAAAGTACTTCTCATTTATTTTGAATAAATTCTTCATACACAGTTCATATACATATATCTGGTTACATTATTTTTCTCCAATAGAATGCAAGCTTTTTGAGGGTAGAGACTATACCATTTTTTGCTATTGTATCTACAAGGGATAACATGGTCCATGACCTACTAGTGTATCCTAAAAGTCATTTAGAGGAATTTTCTCACATATGAATGTGATTTTGTGCATGAGACACATTTAAAGAATTTTTTATCGATGGGAGACATTGCAAAAACATCTATAAGGGAGCATTTTGTTTTAACAAATATGCCTTTTTATAATTAGAAAATAAGAACAGTGGATTTGTGAAAATTCACACTTTAGGTTTGTAATGGAGTTTCCTCCTGCTACTTTTTTTTATTAGGATCTTTCACTAAATGGCATTGTTTTGAAGTTGTTGTTATTATTGTTGTTGTCTCAAGACAGTGGTAGTACTTTAAGAGCTATAACTTTCAATAAATCTTGATTCAGAGCATGCCTCCAATCTGGGATAACTATTTAAGGAGCTGGCATATGAAAGGAGTACTCCAGGTGTTATATGTATCGTTAGCTTAAAAACAACAATGACAATAACAATATAAGTAAATAAACAAATAACAAAATTAACCTTATTCCTATTCAGCAATAGTACATTTCTGGGTGTTATTTGAAATGACCTGACTAGGTGATCATGTTGAATTGTTAAATATCCATTGAAAATGAATGGGAAAAGAAATGGAATTTCATGTTCTCTATAAAAGGTCTACTAGAACCTGTAATTGAACAACAATGTGAGAAAACACTGTTTTAGCACCTGTTTTATTGCCTGCACTTGTTGTAATTAGTGAATTTAAAGACAGCCCTATTGGTTATGCCATATGGTTTATAATCATTAGTAAAATAATAGATATACTGCTTAAAATGGAGCTTTGTCAATTGATTCCTATTGTTCCACTATGCTAGAGTATTAGAATGATTTCATAACTTTGACCAAATGCCCATTTTGAATCTACAGCACATTTTGGATCTCCATCTGGAGAAAATTTAGGTAATACAATAATAAATTTATTTAAATCTAAATGAATAAAATATTGCTAATTATTTTTATATTTAATAGATATAAGAAATTAAAAATTAATTATTATCATTGAGGCAACATGATAAAGTAAATTACTATATTTTGAATTAGAAAGACATGAGTTCAAATTCCACTGTCCTTATTTTTAAATTATAAGACATATGCTCCCTTATAGATATTTTTACAACATCTCCCATTGTTGAAAATTTCTTTACAGTGTCTCTCAGGCACAAAATCATTCATGATTTCTAAAAAGGTATAAAACAATTATTTATTATTTATATTCAAAGATCACAAATATCAGGTAAGATTACTATGTGCAATGACAGAAAAATACATGTTTACCACTCATTACTCTGAAGGAAATATACTCTGGAAGAATACACACACAAACACACACACACAAAATGTTTGCATATAGTCAAAATGTGATTCCCCATTTGGTGGTGACATCTTCCAAATTCTAAATTTTCATTTACTGTAATACAGAGATTAGAAATAAAAGAAAAATTACTTTAGAAGATAAATGTTTCACCAAAATAAGAAATCATTGCTATTTGTGCATTGAGATTTTCATAGAGATTTTCCAAGAGAATTTTTAAAATTTTTTTTTAATCAAAGAATAAAAAGCACTTATAAACATTTGTGTTCATCAGGCACTGTGTTAAGCACTCAGGGTACAGAGCAAAAGCAAAAACAATCCCTGCCTTTAAGGAACATACATTCCAATGTGATAGATGTATGCAATATATATATATATATAATAAGTGGAAAGTAATCTGAGAGAGCAGGGTATTTGCAACTCCCTACCACAGTTAAAAGATCAGAGTAATATTTTATTAACTCCCTGTAACCTTTAGAATCAATTATAAAATCCTTGTTATGGTGTTTAAAATAATTCATAATCTTTCCCCCTGACCTGACCTTTCCAATCTTTTTCCCCCTTATATCCTCTGCATATTCTAAGTTCCAATAACAAGCACCTTTTTTGTTGTACTTCAATACTTTTATATCTGATACTCCATCTGGAAATTTTCATTGATTTTTTCCCATGGCGGCATTTTCTCTCTCCTCATTTCTACTTCCTGTTTTCCCTGGATTCCTTCAAGCTCCATCTAAAACTCCAGTTTTTATTTTGCAAAACATTCTATATGCTTTATTTAGTTAAATGCTTCCAACAACTCTGTGAAATAGATTTTACAGATGAACAAAATGAAGCCAAGATATTAAGACCCCTTGCCCTGATCAGCTTGCAAACTTAGTAAGATCTAAGGAAGGATTTGAAATCACACAATTTTGATTCCATGTTCAATCTCTGTGGACTGTGCCACCCAGTTGCCTCTGTAGACTCCTTTAAAATTATTTAATTTCTAATAGTTTTTCCCAATTGCATTTTAAACTTTTTTTTTTTACATTTGATTTTAAAACTTTTGAGTTCTAGATTCTTGCCTTTATCTTAAACCCAGCCTCTATTAAGAAACCACAGGTGAAGTTATGGAAAACATTTCCATAAAAGTATTTTGTGAAAGAAAATGTAGATCTCCCAACCCTCCAAACATTCAAGAAAAATAAAGTAAAAAAGTAAAAGAGAGAGAGGGAGAAAGAGAGAGAGAATGAGACACAGAGAGAGAGAGGAAGAGGGAGAGAGAGAGAAGATTTCATCTCTATTCAGTCACAATCAGTATCTTCTCTGGGTAGGGATAGTCCATCAGAGTAGTAGTAGATCACTGTACAGCTGAGAATAGCAAAATCATTTACAATGTACATTTCATTTTCTTTGAGTTCATGGAATACTTGATTTTTCTCTGAGAGCATCCTGATAATCATATCCCATAGAACAATAACATTCCATCATAATTACATACTACAATTTATTCAGCCATTCCCCGGTGGGCATCTCCTCAATTTCCAAATTTTTGCACTGACAAGAGAGCTGTTATAAATAGTTTTATACACATAGTTCCTTTTCTAGTTTTGTATTTATGCACAGTAGTGATATTGTTAGATCATTATACCATCTGATCATTTATCAATGGAAGCATAGATTTTACTGTTTTTAGAAATCTGATTCAGTTCCCTCTATGTTTGAGAATTGAGACCTTATCAAAGAAACTTTCTTCAAAATTATTTTTACACTTATTTTCACCAATTGTATTTCCTTCCATTTGTTGTATTCTCTCATTTCAAAGTGTCTTTCCTCAAAAGTGTTTTGTTACTGACCACTTCCTCCCTCAATAGGTACTCTCTTTTATCATGCTCTTCCCTTTCTGTATCCCATTCCCCTCCTACTTTCCTGCAGGGTAAAATAGATTTCTATAACCCTATTGATATGTATATTATTTCTTTTTTGAGCCAATTCCAATGAGGGTAAATTTCATTCATTTCACTTTCCCTTCCCCTTCTTCCTCTGCAGTGTAAAAGTTTTTTCTCTTTCTTTTTCAGGGCAGATAATTTACAATATTCCACTTTTTCTTTTCCCTTTTCCCAAGGACATTTCTCTCCCATAAAGTAATTTTTAGGTAAATTGAATTTGTTCCTACCCACCCATTCCATTTAATCTATATAACAAAAGCATACACAAAATGCCTTTACATAAGTAATAAACTATATTAAAATGCATATGGATTATATATTGTACTGTGATAATAAACAACTTTATTAAATGAAGGGTAAAGCTAATGATGACATATTCATAGCACTGTACAGTAAAGTGAACATAGGTGTTCAGTATGTTGCTCTATCTTTAAATAGAACTTTGGAAAACTGGATTTTGATAAAGTCCATTTTTCTTGAAATGGAATTACCTGCCTATGCCTTAAACTCAAATCATTATGGCTGTCACCGATTAGCTAATCATAGGCCCCAAACCAATGCTCAGTTGGTCATTATTTGTTTTTTGTTGGCTTAGCATGAATGTAAGTAACAGTTGTTTCTTTTCTGCCTAGAATTCCTGAGGGGCTTCTCCCAGACTGCCTTTTTTTTTTTTTTCAAGTAGGTAAAAGAGGACATTTTTGGTCTCATTTCTTACTTAACCTTAATAACTGAATGAATGTTGCCTGAGAAACTTAGACCCAGAAAAGACCTTAGCTGAAAAAGGTCAAGATCTCCTACTGCATTCTGTGCTGTCTCCAATTATCCTGATCTATATCTTACTGCTGGACCCAGATTGCTCTGGAGGAGAGAATGAGGATGGAACATCTCTGCCTCTGATTTTACTTGCAATTCAGGACATCATCTTCATGATATCATTGTTCCTCTTTAAAAACTAAGAATAAATAACAACAAAAATACAGTCTACCCTACAAGACTAAGCTTACATGCTTAGGATGACAATTTTTCCTCCATATTTTCTAATTATTTTCATTTTAATTTCCAAATCTGTTGGCTTATGCTTAAAAATACATTTCCTGCTAGTCATGGTGAAAATATAAAGATCACTATTGAACACAAGGTGAGGCACAATATCACTCACTGTCTGAAAAAAACAGTGATCTAATTTAGAGATGCTTCTCAGCTTCCCATAACGGTTTAAACTGCCAGCATCACAGTCTCTGTTTTGCATTAGAAATTTTGTAATATTTTTAAAAGGAGAATTTGTGCCACAATTCTTTAGGCAAAGTCATGAAGTGCAATTTGCATGATGCAAATTTATGTAACATGATATTGTTGGTACATTAAATTAGTTTTTCTGTTGTTCTTCAACTTTCCAATGTTCATAGTTTCTATATCTCTGCTTTCTTTTTTTCTTTTTCTCTCTCTCTGAGGCTTTCCAATATTTGTAATTCCATTTAACAAAGTAACATTTTATTCCATTAATATGCCATAGTTTGTTCAGCCACTTCCTAATGGTTAAAGAAATAGTTTAAGTTCAATTTTTTGATGTGACATATAGTATTATTTTCAATATTTACATAGAGATGAGTCCTGGAGGTTTTGTTTGCTTGTTTGTTTGTTTGTTTGTTTGCTTGGGTTTTTTTTTTTGTCTTACTGGTAATAATCTGTTGGGAATATATGCCTATAGTGGTCTCTTTGAGTCAAACAAAATAAAAAAAAAAGTTTCCAGATTTTAAATAATAATTCTAAAATGCTTTCCAAACTTATCAAACCAATTCATAACACTACTAGCAATTAATTATTATGTTGTTTCCCCATAGTTCTAACACAGTGAATTTTACTATATTTTATTAATTTTAACTTAAAATCTCAATTAAATGGAACAAAACTCAATAGACTTATCTGAGTCAAATGTGTATTATGATAAGGCAAAAAAAAAACCTTTAATAATGAAGTGAATTAAACTTCAATTTATTTTCATTTCAAATTACAATTCAGTTTGTTTTCATTTCATTAATTCTTCTGAAAATATTTATAAAGTATCAACTATAAGGCATGTATTGTTTAGGTGCTATGGGTAGAGAGGAAGAAAAAAAGAATTAGCTCATGTTCACCAAGAGTTTAATCTCTCTGTTAAGGAAAACAACATGTGCACACATAAGTACATGCAAAATATGTAAAATAAAAAAAATACATATGTACTTTCTGAAACAAAATTATCAATTGAGAAGGATCTTAAAAGATCTTGTTACATGTGGTTTAACTTTGTGATATTATCTGATCATGCAAGTAATAATCCTATGAAAAACATTGAAACTGAGAGAAAGTGAGGATGAGAGAGAGGCAGAGATAGAGACAGAGAAATTCTGCCAATACTCTTCTTTTACATTCACCAATATGTTGAATTTTGTGACCTTACTTTCTTAGGGTCAGGATCTTTTAATGATTTTCTGCTTACCCATTTTCAATATCCTTGATTTCAAATCCATACTGAGGAGTATTGAGGAGTACTGAGAGGTCAATAAGAATTCCCTATACTTCTTGGATCAAATATGTCATATTCAAAAGACTTTATTCCATGACTCTATCCTTTTTCTCCATTCTCCTTCTCTGAGTACCCACAATGAACTTTACATTCTAGCTCCATTAGTTTACACTTCAAACATCAAACTCTATTTTCGCCTCAGTGACTTTGCCCTGGCTACCTGGAATCTGGTCTTTTTTGTTTTTCATTCTTGGTGGTTTCCTTCAAAAGTTAATTCAAATATCTTCTTCTAGAATGTCTCTCAGAAAGTTCTTTGCTGCTAAGTTGGTCTTCCAAGTTTGTGTTGGGCCAACTTTATATGAGTATTATATATACTTATATATAAGTACATCTAATATGCCCCTAATTAAGATGGAAAGCCATTTGAAGACAGTAACTGTTTCACCTTAGTCTTTGGATCCTCAATGACTGTTAAAGAATCTAACACTTAATAAATGCTTTAAAATTATTGATTGAATATTACATTTTGCTTATAAGAGTTCAATATTACGGCAATGCTTAATGCTAATTTAAAGATAAATGTTACCTTAAATAATATTCATTTTCTAAGAAGTTACATATTTTCATTTGCATAGAATACTAATAAGGGAGCTTAGTATACCAATGGTAATCATCACCTATTTGGGGATTTATATTCTTTGAACTTTATCCAAAGACAATAATTAGACATAAAATCATTTGCTTGGGACCCCATAGCAGATCCAAAGAGAGACAGGACATCCTGACTCAAAAGTTTCCTTGATACCCACTAAATAGTGCTTTTTCTTTTCCAGAATTAACATTATTTTGTAGGCACAGGTTGATTTTTTTTTTCCCAAAAGGTTTAAAGATAAACATCTCTACTCGGAGACTATAATTGGGTTCAATGAATTTAGGCAGCTGGCATAAAATACATTAAATATGACCTTTATTAGACTTGATTTCTATGGTAATCTGATTTGTGGAAAACAACTCCTATTTTATTGTAAGTTTGTCCTTTGTTCTGTAAGCTTATAATATGAAATCATAGGATAGGGAGTAACAAGCACAATTCTGACTAGAGCCAATGAAGATTGTCTGGACCAAAAGGATTATATGAAAACTATACTTGGTACATCTCTTAGTACAGTTTTAGCTCTTTCTCCATCTATCTTATTTCTCCAACAAGGCAGGAATTCTTTCTCTACTAGCCATTCAAGTAGATTTGACTGTGGCTCCTTCTGGCATTTCCTCAGGGCTTGACAGTGCTCATTCTGCCAATACGCCATCCCACAGTGTAGGCAGATGGCTGAAGATAAGTTAGTGACTAATGTTAAAACCAGTTGTCTCTCCTGAGTGTTGATGGAGCACTGACTATATTTTCTCTTTTAATTATAAGTCTGAAGAGATTATATCAAATTGTTCCCTCTGTAAAGAAGACTACAGTCTTCTCCTCTCAGTTTTTCAAAGAATTTGTGTTTGGTACTGTTTGGGAACTTACCATTTGAGCAAAGTTTATCACAGAATAGAGTCTGTTGACACATGGGTGAAGGAAGTAACTGGGCTTTAAAGATTTTGTCATTTATATTCATAACATGCTATACATGAAGTATGACTATTTCCAGTAGTTAAAGGGCAAATAAGTCAGGAAAATACTTTTCCTCAAAGAAAAGATGGCATAATGAAATGTACCAAATAATTCCATGCCTTAGATGAATGTTTGTATCACTACCCATATAAGTGACAAAAATTCAAGTTGACAGGTAACTGAAAGACTACTTTAAAATGCACATTATCTTTTCATAGAGCTTATAAAGGTATGTATAGAATCACAACAGAATAATTTTTAAAGTGCATCTCATATCTTTTATCTATAAAAGTTCATTGTAGGACAAGGTGACAGCAGATTAGTACAGTTTTGAATACTCAGTTCAGGAGTGATAAGAAGAGTCACATACCTAGAACACTTTTATTTCAAAGTAAAAGGAACAAATTGGTTGAGGGATTATGCAAACTAAAAGTGTTCTCTCATAGTTGATCTGAACAATGCAGGGAAAGAGGAAAACCCATTCTTCATTCTAGCTTGCATTTTAAGAGAAAAAATTATTTTGAGCAAAATATATTAGAATTATTTTCTGTGGCTTACAGAACATAATTTTAATTCAATACATGATTTTCACATTAACAATATTTGTCATATGCTAAAACAACTTTTAGCTGATAAGTTCAAAGTATTTTCTCAATAAGCACTATCCTATAAGGAATAAATATGACTTCATGCATGAAATCCAGAAATTGCTAACAAAAATAAAGAATTAGAAAATATTATGATTATTTACAAATTTTCCAAAGGTAAAGTATAGCCATTAAATATTTTTTAAAATACCAATCATGTGCCAGGAACTATGCTAAGCACTAGGGATACCAAAAAAAAAAAAAAAAAAAAAAAAAAAAAAAAAAAAAAAAAAAAAAAAAAAAAAAAAAAAAAGCAAAGATAATTCTTGCTACCAAGGAACTCAAGGAACTCCCTGTCTAATGAGTGAGTCAACACTTAAAACAATTATGTACAAACAAACTAAATGTAGAACTATTCATTTGAAATTTAATAACAGGAAAGAAGGTTTATCAAGTAATAAAATTCTTGTTAGCAAACATACCAATATTCATACTTCTGATCCAGTGAAGACAGTATAACATAATGGAAAGATCAAAGCCTGAGATTTTGACCTTGTCTTTTGTCAATTATAGTTACATAACTTTTGGTAAGTTGCTTTTCTATTCTACTTCTAAATACTGGCTAATAGAATGAGAAGAGGTGAACTAGATTTATATGTTTTCTTCTATTTCTAAATTCTTTATCTTTACTTTTTCCTATTTTATTTAAATGATTGTTATTGGGACACTTTCTAAATTTGATAGGGTCGATTTTATGTTATAAAAATGTACGTTAAGGCTGGTATTATATAAATTTCATTTCTTCAAATATTTATTTTAACATTTAGCTTTGATTTTAGGATACTATTCAATATTTTAATGCATTCACTCAGAACTTTGACATTTATTGCTTTATTCCCAATGTATCTTGCTTGAATGAAATCAAGATATCTGTAAGTACTTATTCCATACATTTTTATATATAATCCCTGGTTTCAAAACAAAATCTTAAGGTAGCCAAGTGTGATTGTAAATTGAGTTCTAGTTTCTGATGAAAAAGATTCAGGTTCAAATCTTAAACCCTTAATAAAGCTATATGAATTTGGGCAAGTCGCTTAATATATTTGTTTGCTTCAGCTTCATCATAAAATGAAGATAATAATATTACCTACCTTCCAGGGCTATTGTAATAGTCAAATGAGATAAAATTTCCAATGTTACCTTATTGACTGACACATAATAAACATTTAACAAATGCTTACTTCCTCCCTTTAGTCTCTGTCTTTTCCTTACGAACATTAAGAATGGATGAAACAAACAATATAAGGATTTTATAAACTGATGAAAATTTTTGAAAAAGAGAGAAATTTACACAATCACAATATTATACTTTAAACATTATTTGAACCCAAGTCTAGAATTCCAAAGATGAAATATGGTACTTCTGGAGAAGTGATGGAATCAAGTAGAATAAGACATGTATGTGTGTATACATATGTGTTTTTGTATAAACATGGCCAATAAGAAAAAGTATTTCGTTGGACTTTTTTGTTAGTTTTATGTTTTAAAATCATTGTTCAATTGAGGAGGAAGCTGTGGGAGAGATAATGAATACTTGAGAATTTGGCATGTGGTTAGATTGTATTGGAGATCTCTGGTATTGGAGAACCAGAGATTGGATGCAGAATATAAATTGGTAAAAATAGTAAAAGTCTAGATGAGACTTGTGAGGTCTTGACTAAACAGGTGATTGCATAAATATAGAAAAGATACATATGAGCTATTTTCTAGTTATGAAAATTAATAGAAGGAAAAATTTAGATGAGGATAACCTTGAAACTGAAACTCTTAGTGATTGGAAGAAAGATAGTGACTTGACAAAGTCAGGGGATACTGGAAAATCAGAAAGAGAAAAACAATTTTTAGGGGTTAGCAGAAGATGAGGATAAGATAAGATTCTGTTTTGGACATGTGATTTTCAGAAGCTGATGGGGCATTCATTTGAAAATCTTCAATTGGCAGTTGATTCTCCAAGTATATAGGAGAGACCAGGTCTGGATAGGTAGATTTGGGTATTAATTGCAAAGAAATGGTAGGGAAACTTTGAGAGCTAAAAAAGTTATTTAAAAAAGAGAGTGGAAAGATGTAAAAATAAAGGGGGTTCAGGACAGAAACTTTGAAACTATAAATTGTATATGAAAGCAATTATAAAACATGAGCTGTAGAAATAGTGTTAACATGGGCAGAATCATTGATCTGAGCAAATAATACTTCAATATGACAGCATTGTAATTTCTGGTGTAATTGTTAAAAGAAATTTCTTCTCAGAACCTCACATAGATTTTATATTATTAGTTAGCTTATTGCATGTTTACATGATTGTATATGGTATATGCATGTATGTATATGTGATATATATACACATATGCATGTGCATAAATTTATATAGGATAAGATCAGGGAGTAAAAATAGGCCTGCATTTTTATTGACATAGGGAATTGCAGAGAAGAAAACAAACCTTATTAATGAAGTTTAGCACCTTTATAGATAATTGGCCAGGGCACTGAGGTACCTATCCCATAGCAGAAACAATATTGTTTATGTGTGTTTATATTAATTCTCCTTTATGAAAGTTATTCAAAGGGAGTGACAACATCTTATGTCCATTAGGACATATCATAAATGTTTTAGATATTCTAATTTAATTTTTTGAGTTTCATATAAAAACCATGCTTAGATTAAAAAAAAATAAACATCAAGATCACCCACATGTAACAAGAATTCAGCCATTTAAAGACTACAGACACCATGATTGTTGTAACAAAATTCAGCAGAGCAGAGTAGTTCTGACAGGTGATGGAGAATAGGGCTAACAACTGTGGCTGACAAGGTAGTTTGGAAGAGGAGAAGAGGAGATAAAGTAACTATTTGGGAGACTAGTTCATGCAGTATGAAAAGCAAAAAGAGTAGCCAGTAGCTGCAGTTACTTCAGTAGCAGTCAATTCACTTGCCAGGATTAGAGGCTAATCATCACATGTATGCAATGGACTTTTCAGTCACGGCTGCCCATTTGGATAAAGGAAAAATAAATAAGTCACCCACTAAACACTATTTACATATTTCCATTCAACTGAAGACGTAAAACCATTTCATTTCTAATTTTAAATCCTAGAGATTTTAAAGAATTTGTCAAGTTTTAAAAGTTCAGAGAGGGAGATCATGTAGATTTATCTTAGTATTTCCAAGCTGAGGTAGTCTGAATTGGACAAGTTCTTTGATATTGATGTGACTTGTCTAGAAGCCAGACTTCAAAGAGAAACTGTTGTCATTAGAGGAAGGAAAAAAAAAGAGATTCACTCTCCCCCCTCCTCCTTTCTGATCAAGTAAACTTTTAAATTCAGTCATGAACATGGAGGGTAGGTTATATATAGTTTTGAACTCCCTTTTCTCTTTCAAACTGTATTGAAAGTAAACTTCAAAGACTGTCACCCAAGGCTGCTTACCTTGAGTTGAAGGTATGATTCCTACTTGCCTCAATTCAGCCTTCAGGGACACATGTAGATCTGTTTCATTGGAGGATATGGGACTTCCTCAGATCTACTCATTCCTTAAAAATAAAAGCAAACTCTACATTTGTGAAGCCAAAAGAATGAAGGAAAAAAATAGAAAAGTCTCAATATATTTCTACTAATGATGATCACGTTGAATTTAAATTATGTTTCTAATGGGAAGTATATCCTCAGGCTTTCTTCAATTTCTAAGGGAAAAATAAAAAATAAAATCCAGGCATGTATTGGACATTTATTGTTTTCCTTTACATCATGAACATTGTAGAAAGGAAGTATGTCTTAGGGGATAAAGAATGGGCCTTAGCAAACTCACGATTTGGGTTTGACATACATTCTGTCTATGATCCTGGACAATTCCTAGACTACTCTCTAATGTAAAAAGTAGTAGAACATTTGCTATTCTGCATTTGTAAATGAAGTTTTCTCTGTGAAGAGCCCCATATGGTAATAAATAGATCTCAAGGGGAAAAAATAATTATGCAAGACCTATTGCTGAATGACTAATATAAGAAAATTAGAATGCACACATTTTGATTAAGCTAGTTTAAAATGGAAATAGGGTCATAAGTGTAGGAGACAGAATGAGACTATACTATTTAGTATACGGAGATATAATTCTGTGATTAGGATGAGATGGTATTGCTTAAAGATAAATCTCATGTGTGAAAGTTTTTTGCTTTATTTTGTTTTTTTTGCAATTCATTGTCATTTCTTGGTTCTTCTTTGTTTTGTTTTATTTTTACATTGCATCTGAAAGCTTAGTGGAGAGAAGAGAAAGCAAAATTAATAATAGTATTTAAAACTGGGCCTTGAATGATCTAGTTCAGCCCCTTATTTTATAGATAAAAAAAAATAGAGAGATAAAGTGATGTGTTCAACATCTTAAAAGTTTTAAGTAGCAGTCAGGATTTGAATGCAGGTTCTGATTTGAAAGAAATATTAATAAAGAACACATTAAGAGGAAAAGAAGAAAATTAGATAAAGGAAAAATATAAAAATGTTTTGTCTCAGCTACTTCATCCTAGATTCTTTCACTTTGTCTTTAACAATATCACAATTAAACATTCAATTCTTATATAATTCTCAAAGCAGCCTTCTCAAGTAGTAAGTATAAATATGATTATTTCCATTTATCAGGTAAGAAATTCAAGATTAAGATATTTATCTGACTTGCACACAGTCACCAATAATAAATGCCTAAATCCAGGGTTGGAATCTGAACCTAGGTTTTTCCGACCTTCAGAGACCATAAGTCTATCCAGTATGCCAAACTGGCAATAACTGCATAATCATGGTGGCCAACAATATTGCTACATTGCAACTTCACTTCAATGACAACCTTCATTTCTTCTTTTGACTCATATAGTGGACTTCTCCAGTGTCCCCAAACCTTATTTTCTGTCCTTCATTCCGGAGATGAATTTATTTTTGTTTTTTCAAACTACTGACTCTTCTCATCATCTAGTGACCTCCAGGCTTCTATTGCTCCTGATTCTCTCCATCCCTTTCTCAAAGGACTTTGGTCAATAACTATGGGCTGCATTATTATCATTGTCACCAATAACTTCGTAATAAAGATATATTAAGTACTTTATATATTAAAGGCATCATGCTTTGCACAGAGAACCCACTCTCTCACTTTGGCATATGGATAGATAGGAATTGACTCTTTGATTTCATTTATATCTGGAATTATGAAATGAGCAAATGTTTAACAATGCCCATTGTCCCCTTAACATTGAGAAATTTAGTGTTATGCCCATGGTCACGCAAGCAGCATGTATCAAGTCAGAATTTGAATTTACATCTTTTTGGTCCTGGGGCCCTATAAAGTGTTTATTGTTGCTATTATTGTTTTTAATAAAACCATATATGTGTTTTTATTCATTGATGGATCTGTCATTTCATGCCTTTATCTACAAAAGTCACAACTTTCTATGACTTCTTATACTTTATAATTCTTATCTTCTAACTTTAAAAAATATCAAATATACAAAAAGGTAGAGAAAAGTAGAAGATATATTATGATTAGGAATAAATAAGTAACATATTCAAGTGCTCTAGGAGATTGCTCTTACCTCAGAGTTGGTATATTTCAACAAGCCTTTCTGAAGAAAAAAGAGCTCACTGTTTCTTGAGGACACAGGAGATCAAAGAAATGGACCAAAAATATGGAAGGACATTCCAGATTTTAAAAACTCATTGCCAGATAAGGCATTTATTTAACATAAAACATCTATTTTTCTTCTTCTTCCAATCTTCAATTAAACTCTTAGAATATTTTAACTTTAATTTTGGACATAATATAAGTGACCAACAAAATATTTTCTTTTTCCTACTGAGGCATATAGTTATTTGAAATTTGCATAAGATTATGGCACTAAACCTTAACCCACTCAATATCTTCATTTCTGTGGTTTGTGGTCATCCTAGAAAATCCAGAAACTATAAGGTTTTCTTTCTTTCTTCCATCCAATTTGTGACCTAATTTTCTCATGATTTTTCTAGATTTTAATTAGCTACTTTAACGATTAATGTTAGATTAATTTAATTAATTGATGACTTTCTTTTGCCACTCTAAGCTTCTTGATTTGTGTTTAAGAACTGTGGAGTAGAGCCAGAAGACCTTATCTTTGGATAAATTCAGAACTTTCAGCAACTAGTATTCAAATACTTAAGATCTTCTCAGTCACAAAACTGAAAAGAAGATATCCTATCAAATATGACACTACCATAAAAAAAATCAATCTAATTAGAAGTCATGCTATTAATATTTCCTTGGATAAATTCATTCTTTGTACTTGGAGTCAGAAATATTTGAGTTTAAATCTTTCCTTAGACACTTACCTAACTGTTTACATATAGATATAGATATAGATATAGATATAGATATAGATATAGATATAGATATATAAAACTAGCTATGTAATGTTACCTGTTAAAAGTTTCCTCATTTGTAAAATGGCAAAGTTAATCCTTTCAGTGTTGTTGTAATCATAAAATAAGAAAATGTTTAAGATATTTCTAAAACCTGAAAGTGCTATATAAATCTTAGCTATTATTGTTGCTAAACTGACTCCACAAATTTAATAACTGCTCATATTTCTATCCATGCATCAATGTTTTATTATGATATAAAGAATTTTTAGCTTATACTGATTTTTCATTCAGGAACACACAGGCAAAGTAGTTCATAGATTCATATGGCATTGTTCCTTTTCCTTCATATAGTACTTCAAATTATCAAGTATTTTCAAGGTCCTTGTTAGGAATATCAGCCATTATGTAATCATTCTAAAGTTAGTCAAGAAAAAAAATTGGGATGAACTTATGCTAATTTTATAGAACATCATAGAAGTAGTTTCTTTTAGAAAAAAAATCCCTCTTTTCCATTTTCTTGCTTAAAATGTATATCTTTTTTATTAAAAGAAGAGATCTTTCTATGCAAAAAAATTAGAAAATTATAAAAATAAAATATGAAATTTATGATTACTTAGACATTAAATAAACAGGGATTTAGTATAAGGTTTTGTATTTATCTTTTCTTGCTGTTCAGATTAGAAATTCCATCAGGTAAGAGATGGCATCTCTTTCATATTCTATCAATTCCCAATGGTTACTCAGATATTTGTGGTGGTGATTCTAAAGTGTGCAAAACATAAATTGATTCCTTTTACACCTCAGTCTGCATAAACTGTAGGATAATTTAAAAATGTGCAAATTGTATATTTTTCCTCCAATTTGTAAAAAGCTTTCAAAACAATTGAATGATTTGGTTTGAGAAAATTATATGTATTGGGAAAAAATAAAGACATTTTAATCATCAGATTCAGTTGCCATTTCTTTATTTTCACATAGGCTGGTATTTATTCACTTTTTTTCATACAGATTTTTTTCAATGTGAACAAGTTTCTTCAATTACTTATTTCTCAAATAAGATATGTTTCTCCCTTTGTACTCAATAATTTGGCTTTTTGTGAACAATCAGTAGATACTTTGAATGAATATGTGCATTATTAACAGATCAGAAGTACAGAATCCGTCCACAATTCAACTATACATTATGGATAAAATTAACCAGTATAATTCGGGAAATGTAAACCCGGTTATAGAGCTCCCAGTAATTACTTCTGTCATTGAAGGATCATAAATTGAGAGAAAGGTAATATTTTAGAAACAATTTGATTAAATTCCATCATTTCACATAATTTAAAAATGGATGTTAAGAACATATAACTGATTTTCCCCAAAGTTGCATAGTATGCAATATCCAAATAAGTTAAATCACTTTTCTCCAAGTCTAATGTACGTGTGCAATATGTTTGCATGTGTCTATGCTTGCACATGTGTACATTTATCTATATATACATACACATACATATATGCATGTATATTCTTTTCTTCATTCCATTTCTCTTTCTTATCATTTTCACTTTGCAATATTTATGCTATGATATTCATCTATTTTATATCCTTGTCAATTTTCCTTTTTCACATTATTTGATGCCTATCTATCAAAACAGCACTTGGAGTTATATCATTTAAGATTCTGAGGCACTTTGTCATTCATAATTCTAATCTGGATTTGTCAGAGAAAAGTATAATTGATGTTCATTCTCTAAAGAGCAATTCTAAACTAATTTGGTATGGATGAAAGGATAAAGAATTAATGGTGGTAAAAGAAAGAAAAGTGAGAAGGGATGAAAAAGAGGGAATGACTGGGAGAAGAGAGAAGGAAGAGCTACATTGGGAAAAATTTCCTCATACAAAAGAGAGGTTTTTTTATTTTATTACCTTTTAAAAATATATTTATTCATTTGAAGCTGAATACAAGATGAAAATAGAAAAAGAAAAGAGAAAGACATAAAAATAAGATAAAACAAAACAAAACATTGCTAGAATCCAGAAGAACATCAGAGAGGATTCAAAATATTTAACAATAAATTGCCATTACAAGAAAGCATACATATAATAATAGAAGAAATAATACTTTTGTGACTTATGCTATAGTCTTTATTCTAAACACCCTTCTGTAACTCTCCTTATTGTATGCAACACTTTCCCTCCTTCTTATCCTTTTTCTATTAATTTACACATCTGTGATCAATATACACAGTGTTCTATATCCCATTTTATCCTATTTCTTTCCCCCTTATTTCTTCATAGATTTTGGAAAGTGCCATACCCTTCACGGTGTATACATGTGCATATATGTATGCACGTGTGTGTGTATATATATATATATATATATATATATACACGTGTATATCTATGTATATACACATAGATATAAATTTTCATTCTTTATAGTTATACACATTCACACACATATATGTGACTATATGCAAATACATGCAATATACATGTGTATTTATATGCACACATGTATATATATACACACATGCATACATAAAGAAGGAGAGTAAGAGTTCCCTATTTAACCCATTCTTGATGTGATTAGGTTTTCAGAACTGCCAGCCCTTCTCCTTTTCCCTCTAATACCTCTGTATCAGTTCTTCCTCTGTATCTCATTCATATAGCTTAATTATTATTTTTACCTTTTCCTAGAATTTTTTGCTTTTTAGAGCCAGACCATACTCAGCTCTGCCCCAATTTTCCTTTTGAGCTATCCCATTACCAATGTCAACCTTAAACCTTACCATTGACATTACAAATGTCAACCTTAAATATGATATGCATTTCCATGTAAAAAAATAATAATTTGTCCTTTTTTGATTACTTTGAAATTAATCTTTGGTGTTGACTATTGTGTGCTAGATTTTCTTTTAATTTTGGGTTGGGTTGAGACAAGGTCCGAAGATCTAAAAGTTTGTTAAATGTCAAATTTCTTTTTCATTCAATATTATGGTTAGTTTTGCTGGATATGATATTTCTGCCCACAGGTCTAGTTCTTTTGTTGTTGAGGTATGTGATTCCGTGACTTGTAATCTTTTATTATAGCTGTTGATTAATCCTGTACAATTCTAATTGTAGCTCCAGCATATTTGCATCGTTTTATTGTTGTTGTTCCTTGTAAAATTTTCTTTTTGATTTTGGGGTTTTCTAAATTTGGCAGTAATATTCTAGTGTGTTTTCCATCTTTAATCTCTCTGAGATCTGAGGTGGTGATTGGTGGATTTTTTCTGTATCTAATCTTCCCTCTTGTTCTCTCACTCTAGGACAATTTTCTTTGATTATTTCTTGCATTATTGTATCAAAGTTCTTTATATTTGGTCACAGTTTTCAGGTAATCTAATCATTGTTATATTTTCTCTTCTTGATCTGTTCTCAAGATCCCTTGTTTGTCTTATAAGATGTTTCAGATTCTATTCTATTTTTTCATTATTTATATTTTGTTTTGATATTTATCTCAAACCTGCACTGGTTTCCCTTTACCCTATTCTAATTTTAAAAAAAATATTTTCTTCTTTAGACTCTGTATCTCCTTTTCTAGTTGGCTAACCTTTTTAATAAAATTTCTTGGATTTTGTTGGATAATCATTTTTTTAGTAATTTTTAAAGTTTATTTTTAATCTTTCTCATTTGATTTTTAAGACATGTTTTATTTCTTCTATAAATTCTTTCTGGGAAATAGCCATTTAACATTACTCATTGGGATAGAAAAGGCTTTTTTTCTTTACTGTTTACTTTTCTCTGAAGATGAATATTTCCATAGTAAATTTTTATGATTGGGGTCTTTTTTCTTTGCCTGCTCATTTTTATGTTTTTTTTTTGTTTGTTTGTTTGTAATGAGAACTATTCATGTAATCACCTCAAGTTCTGAGTTCAATGAGATGCTGCTTCTAGTTTTACTTCAGCTCTCTCCTCTGACCTGGAACCTGAAACTGAAAGCTCCATCACTCTCCTACAAGTACCCTAGCCAGTAACATCCCTAGTCTGCTGTTTCTGAATTCACAAGGTGGGCTGGTTTCTTCTTGCCCAGGGCCAGGTCTCTGAAGTACTAATGGACCTGGTGTTCCTTATAAGAAGAAGGTCCCTCAACCTTTCCCAACTCTGATCCCTGACTCCCCTCCTTGTCTGAAAGATGAAAGTTCCTGTGGTTTGGGCTAAGGGTATCCCTGAATCCACCTAGCCACAGGACCCCCTTCTGGCTATTTCTTTGGAGCTAGCCTGGAGATGTTTATACTTCACACTGGCTAAAATTCAGTCCTGGGTCTTTCTTGTGTCTTAGATTCTCTCAGGAAGATCCGTTTTCTGTTCCAAGTCTTATTTGTTTTTTACAGATCTATATTTACCTTGAGCCACCATTTTGTTCTGTTTTTGAGGGAGATATGGAGAGCTTGGCATTTTCTGACCTACTTCAACATATTCCAAGAATTCTCCAAGAAAGAGCTTTTACAATGGAGAGAAAGTGAGGGTGGGAAATGCTTTAACCTCAACCTCATCAAAATTTGATCTAAGAGGAAAGAATATACAAGGGAAAGGGGAAGAAATAAGAAGAAAAAAATGAAGAAGGGAAATAATGAATTAGTATTCATAACTGTGAATATGAAGCAAATAGCAGAATGGGTTCGAAGATATACTATAACAAAATGTCTTACAAGAAACACACTTTAAACAGAAAGATACACACAGTGTTAAAATGAAAAACTGGACTAGAATCTAGTATGTTTTCGCTGAATAAATGGGGGGGAGTTGGAATAGAAATAGTAATCATTATCTCAAATAAAGGAAACGACAAAAAAAGATCTGATTAAAAGAAATAAAAGAAACTATATTTTGTTAAAAGATAACATAGATAATGAAATAATATTTCTAAAGAATTGTGTTTTTCCCCAATAAACGCCTCATTTCTCAAATATATAGATTATTGAGTCAAAGTAATAAAAATAAGAGCCATTTCCCAGTTGATAAATTATCAAAGGATATGAACAGGAAGCTTCCAAAAGAACAAAGTAAAGCTATCTATTGTCATAAAAATTCTTTAAATAGCTATTGATTAGAGAAAGGCAATTTAAACAACTCTGAAATACCACCTTAGATCTAAAAGAAATGACAAGTTCTGGAGGGAATGAGGGAAAATAATCACACAAATGAATGGAAAATAAGTAAATAAATGAAGTATTCTTACAAGTTTGAATTATTCTTACAGTTCTGGAGAACAATTTGGAACTATGACCAAGGATCTATAAAATTGTCCAAACCATTTAAGTAGGCAATGCCTCTACTAGATCCTTGCCACAAAGAGATAAAAGAAAAATGAAAATGACTTCTACATACAGACATATATAAAATAGCTTTTTTTGAGGAAGCAAAGAATTGGAAATTGAGAGACACTTCTTAATTTGGAAATGGCAGAACAAGTTGTGGCATAAAATTATAATGAATACTACTGTGCTAAAAGAAATAACATGAGGAGTCATTTAAGAAAACAAATTATAATCAAATCTTATGTGTATGATGGAAATGGACTATTCTGACCAATAAATTTGTCTAAGAAAATCCCACAGAACTCATGATGAATTAAAAAAAAGAAAGGTATCTTCCTCCAGAGAAATGAATTCTGAGTACAAATTGGAACATAAATTTCTCACTTTCTTTAGTTTTCTTGCTTCATTATTATTATTTTGGTGATATAACTCACATGGAAATATATTTTGCATAATTATATATATGCATATATATACACATAATTTATATTATATTACTTTATGCCTTCTTACTCAGTGGATGAGAAGAGGGTTGGAGGGAAGGAGAGATTTTGAAACTCAAAATTTAAAAGTCCTAAAAATAAATAAGTAATATATTTATATTTATATCTATTTGAGTTCAAAGTGACTTTATGTTAGGCAACCATTAGTAGTTATTTACAATGGAAAGGATATGTGAAAATCACACAAGATTAGGTGGTAGGAGTCAAAAGGCAAAAATGATAAATTTCTCAGTGCTTATCTTTTTATTAATAGAGAAACATTTCTTGGCCACTGGGATATAGCACACATACTGGAAAAGTAAAAAAAAAAAAAAAATGTATGATCACAGATAAGGAAAATACACCTGTACTATATGTATTTAGACATATCAATCTATGAATAATAACTTGCAATGGAAACATAAAAGCGGGGGGGGAAGGGAAAAATGATAAAGAAGTGAGGCCTGCTGACAATGTTAATCATATATGCATATGTATTTCTGTGTGTATAATATACGCCCATCCTCACCCACACAATATGTCTCTCTCTCTCTCTATGTGTGTGTGTATGTATGTGTGTAATACATATATATACACACAAATGCACACACACATGCACACACATGTACCATCTGTGTATATGTATATATATAGCTACCTGTACCTATATCTTTTCATGTCTGTGTGAAATATATATGCATAACATATGTATGTATGTGCATAAACCTGTATTGTGAGTCTGTGTGAGAGATATGTTTGTATTTATCTCCCTTTCCATCTATCTCCCTCAAATGAAGCTTATATGAGGCTGTTCTTGACTCCCTCTATTTTGTTTTCTTTCATTGACATTCTATATAACCTTAGTACATTTTAAAGCTACAAGTTTATTTTTACACTTACAACTCTTACAAGATGAGCTTTCTACAGCTGCTATAAGTTATCTCACCTATCCATCTCACTGAAGTCTCTGAAGCAATGTTTGCCATTTTCCTACTTATAGATCCACTCACATCACATCAGCTGCAGAGATTCAGTTGCAAGGCATTCCTAAAGGTCATTGCTCTTAGCCCCTGCTGTTATATTGCTGTTTTGGCATGAAGCATTTCAGAGATTCAGTCAGCCCTTAGAGAAAAGCTCAATAAGCAATTAACAAAAACAGAATTCCTAAATCAAGCATATGTCTTTACTCTTCCATTCTTTAGAATTACAATTAAAAACCTTCTCATCTGTATGTGTTTAACATTGTAAGCCACATGTTCATGATTAATATTATCCCCAAAGCAAGAAAATTCTCTTTGCAAGATGGAAATTGGATAATATGTCACTGACCAGATGTACACAGTGTTGACCTCTATATGCATCCTCTTGATACCAAGTTAGAAATCCAGCCCTGACATAACTATTAAGGAATTATAGGGAAACCAACTGTGACAACACACCTTGCATCTGCTTATTTTTGATAGGAAAGAATTCACCTGTGGGATTGTAGAAATTTTCTCAGAACTCTCTGAAAGTTTTCCCAGTTACCTAAACCCTAAAACTTGATTTACATGAGTACATTACAAGACCTATATAGTCTTTTCCCCAAGGAAATAAACATATAATGAGACAAAGACTTTCAGCAATCTGTTTTCCTATGCATCCTTTCAATTTATAGTATAGGTTTGTAAAACATGGGTGTTAAGGGAGCTGTTCAAAGATTCTATTCCACCAGAGACAAATATTGCATCAGTCTTTAATAAAGGAAAGTAGCAAGAATGGCTCTTTCCCTTGAATTACTCTTACTCCACCTCATCCCTTTAAAAGGAAAAAGAAGAAAAATTAAATACACGTTATATAAGCTTTGCTTTAAAGCAAAGTGTACTGATCCAGGAGTCAGGACACTTGAGTTTAAATTATAGAATTGCTTTGCTGCTAATCAGCAATGTGATTGAGAACAAGTCAGCTGACTTCTCTGTATCCAAGTTGCTATATTTGAAAATTATTAATTTGAAATAGCTTTAATAATATCCAATATTTTCTATTTTCTTTCTCCCTTATTAATTAACAAGTGTTTGCTTCAACTTGAGTTCTTTCAAGGTCACCATCAATTTTATTTCTGTTTTCTGATAAGAAGCATTGATTAGATGCTTTATAAACCCATGAAAGCAAACATTAAATGTATTTTAAGAATGTTTAAGAAATTTAGAAGAAAAACAAGTCTATCTGGTTTTGACCATTAACAACTTCTTTGATTTCTCAGTATTTTCCCCATTGTACTTGATTAAATAGAGGAAATAAAGTTGGAACAGAATAAATAATTTATAATAATCCATAATATACATTGTTACTTTCAGCCCTACTTTTGTCACATTTAATAGCTAGGGGAAGGTGTTTTCTTTCAAATCCAGTTATGCTTGAAGAGTGATGCTGTCCCTTTGGGGGAATAGGGGAGATATCATTAATATCTCGAGGATCCAAGCTGACTTTGTCCTTATTTAAACTAACATTGAGGTATAACATTTATCAACTATTGAGACCTCATAAGAATTTGCCAGAAAACTCCATATAAAACATCAGCCATGGAGAGTTCCATAACTAACAGTAAAGGGTACCTCAATGTCTATTTCAAAGCTGATTTGATGAATACAGAAAAGGTCAAACTAAAAATAACCAGACTGAATCAGTTATAAGCATAGTAACATATGCCTCATTTAATAATGAACTCTAAGTTTGCACCACCGTTTAAGTGGTATCAGGAATGCTAATTCTGACAGTAAAGGGTTATGAACTACCTGTCGACTTACGTCTGGCACAAGGTCAGGCAGTTATATTGTTAATGAAACCCTGATGTACCAGAAGGTGAGTGATTGACATGAGTGGGTTAGGGGAAAGTAACTGCTCAAGTACGATGGTGCATTCAAAATGACACAGTGTCCTAAGACACAAATGATTGCACTCCATCTGTTTGTAAAAATCCAACCATTACATCAAAATATCCCCTGCACAGCAACATTCCTGCAAGATTTTTTCTGTTGAATGTTTAGGTGTTATAGATGATAAGTATTTTCATTTTCTCCCTGTCTATTTATTTCGATATTTCCAAGATATCACATTAAGCTCTTCCCACACATCCAGTAATAACCAAGAGGTACATGTAAGGATGAGGGTAAGATTATCATTTTTGTACCCTAAATGTGCCTTCTCAAAAACTGAATACAGTTATAGCTGGTTAAGATTTTTTTTTAATTCTGTAGTCATCATGGTAATGGAATAGAAATATAATTTAACTTTTTAAAAGAAATCGTTAAATGAAATAAAAAGGCCTAAAGCACTAACGTGCTGATGAAAGTGGGCAATGCTTTTAAATAATCTGAAAACATATATTCTTGCTAGTTCTCACTTTTATCATATCGTCAAACACTTTAAAACTCACAGAAACACTTCAGCTTTCTGTCTGTCTTTTTAAAAGACCACTCTGGAGGCTGGAGGTGTTGTTCTGACTCCTTCACACTCCTCCTCCCCAAATTGATCATTTTTTTTTTATTCATGACTTGAGGACCTGGCAAAGAAAATAGCTATTGAAAAAAAATCCTGCCATTGAGATTATACTCTTATAGCTGGTTGATTTAGCAATATATTTATACCATCACAGACACTCAGGAAAATGCTTTATGGTCTATACATTTTCAAAGTGAAGGCTTCTAGCTGCTTAATGCATATCTGTGGCCACTGCAACAGCAAGTTTCCATGAAGGCTTGATAACAATACGTTAGTTTTCAGAATTACAGAATGTGTAGGCTGAAAGAGATCTTAAGTTCTAACTTGCCCAAGCCCTTAGAAAAGATCAAAGATAAATGGAAAAATGGAAAGAACTCTCAGAAACCTGTTAATTGAACTTTACATCATGCTAAAGGAAACTAAGGTTCTGGTAGCTTAAGTGGATCACTCAAAGTTAAATAGACACTTTGATGACAAATCCATTACTTCATTGACTATCATAATGGCTTCTTTTTTTTTTTTTTTCATTTTACTTTAGCAGTGTAGTTCCTGATGAATTTAATTACTTCTCCAAGGTCACAATCAAAATAGTAGCAGAACTAAAACTAGAATTTTGTCCTCTTAATTCATTAATCAATGCATCAAACATACTATCAGCAAGTGTCAATAAGAATTTATAATGTATAAAGCAATGAGAATATAAAGAAAAAGGAGTTATTTCTTGCTCTCACAGAGCTTACATCTTCTCTTATACTCAGTTTCTCCATGTATAAAGTGAGGGTCATTGATAACTTTTAAGATCTAAATCCATTGTCCTATGATCTTATAATTCTAGTATGAGAAACCATTTATATACTAGATATAATCATGGTTAAGCTGGAACCATTACTAATGGTTCACAAGACCTAAATATTATATTCTCAGTGCTATGATTTATACCAAAAGTATCAGGAAAGAGTACATATTATCTTAATACATTGTTTTACTTATTTTCTAGACTTAGAAAAATAACAGAGAAAATTCAGTTTATATTTAAAAATATGGGATAGTATTTTTTTTTTAATTTCCAAGAGCCAGCACATACAAAATAAGATACAGAATAAATAGAAGGCAACTTTAGAGAAGACCCTGGATGTTGGGGAGACTGGGAAGGACATCCTTTAGAAGGTGATATTTGAGCTGAATCTAGAAGATCACTAGAAAATTTTGGAACCAAGAGGTAAGAGGGGAAAATATTCAGATAAAGAAAACAGCCGTTTCAAAAGGCAAAGAGGTGGATAATAGTCTTGAGTTTGAGGAACAATAAGTAGTTCATATTGCACAAAGTGCAGAAATGTATAAGAAGACTAGAAAGGTACAAATTAAGCAAACTTAAAAAGGATTTAAAATGCTCAATTAGGATGTTTATATGTTTTCCTAGAGATAATAAGGAGCCACAGAAGATTATCAAATATGAAAGTGACATTATAAGAACTATGCTTATGAAAATTACTTTGGTAGCTATGGAGATGATGGATTGGAATCATAGGAGATGATGTACAGAGAGTAATTATGAGATTATTATAACAATACAGGCATAACATGATACAGGTCTGATTAAGGATAGTCATGGAATAAAAGGAGAGAAAAATATGTATTCAAGATATGTTGTGGAGGTAAAAATGAGCATATATGGCAATGGGATCAGAGTGAGAAGTCAAGGAAGACATAAAGTGTGGAAAATATGGCAATTGTAAGGCTACTGCATGTCCTTAGTAGAAATAATGGAGTTCAAAATAAGAAAAGGGAGAGATAATGAGTTCTGCTTTGGAGTTTAAAAAGCTTTTTGAACATCCATTTCCAGATAGCTGAAAGATAGTAAATAAGAGTATGAAGTGAATTGGGGTGATCAGGATCAAGTTTAGAGAACTTAGAATCAAGCTCATAAGACTGCATCAATGCACGTTTTATGTATACAACCAGTAATTTATATTAATGACACTTTAACATCTCAAACATAACAATTTACTTACCAATAAAGCAAAAGAAACAGTAATATTTTAAATACCAGTATATATCGCAATACATATAAAATCAGAACATTCACTCACCAATGTACGAGAAGTAAGAGGAGAATGAAGAGAAAGGAACATCACAAAAATCCATAAAGGTGAGAATTTTAGTCTACAAATATTTATATAATTTATTTCTTCCTTTGATTTATCTCTGTCCCTCTACATCTCTCTTCCTCCCTCCCTTTCTCCCTCTCTCTTTGTCTCTGTCTCTGTTCAATGACACATTAAAATATATATTTTCTTTGCTTCTTTAGGTATGAAAATTTTAATTAGGAAAAATTTTGTCCATGTGCTTGAGTTAAGAATGAGAGTGCATTGCTGACACTGGGAAGGCTTTCTGTAACACATTGAACCAGCAGATAAAATGTCTATTTATATAATGCACAGGAGTTCAATTTGGATGCAACATTATGTATTTGAAGGAAAATATGTGAAGTTGGAATTGTAGATTATTTTTTATTAGAGGAAATAGGGAATCCTTGAAGTGTTTTGAGGAAGAGAATGAGGTGTAGAATACAATCTATCAGAATATACTTTTGCAGTTAAATGGATGGTGAATTAATAAGTGAAAAGACAAGAAGCAGAAATATTAATTAGTCCTGATCAAATATAACAACCACTTGAATTAGTGACGTAGACATGAGAATGAAAGGAAGAATAAAAAAGATAGTTATGAAGGGATAATTTGAAATCTATTCCCAAATATGAGCAACTAATTGGTTAGCTGCTTTCAAAAGAAATGAGTAAGACTGAAGAATTGATGCATTTAGGGCAGGATTATAGGTTTGCAAAATATAGAAAAGATAGGAAAGGGCTCAGTAATCACTGAGTCCAACCAAACTTTACTCCAAAATAACCCCTACTGGAATAAACCAAAAAAGTCCTCATCTATCAACTTTCAAGGGAAAATATTTCCTCTTCTAGTCAACTATATAACCCAAAGATTTTTTAAAATCTTTTAAAATTTAAAAAAGAATTTTTTTAGGAAGTTTGTACTCTAATAAAGCTTAAATTTGCTTCTTTGTAATTTCCCTACTGTTCCTGATTCTGCCATCTAAGGTCAAGCAGAATGTCTTTTTCACATTCCATATGAAAATTTTTCAAATATTTGAAGATAGTTATCATGACTCTTATCTTATACAGGCTAAAATATCCTCAGTTCAAATGATCTTCGGGAGTCCTGGGCTCAATGACTCATAATTCTAACTAACTTTGTTGAATATACTCCACTTTATCAATGTCCTTCTAAAATTGTAATGATCTAGAATCAAACCAAAACTATAGATGATATCTGACTAGAGCAAAGTACATTTGAATGATAACTATGTTTTTAGTGAAATCAAAGAATGAATGAATGTTTTCTCTGATATCACACTTTTGACTCATATTGAGCTTTGTTGTTCATTAAAAGCTATATATGTATACACACACACACACACACACACACATATATTTCAAATTGCAGCATAGTCTTACCTCTTCCAACTTATATATATAAAATTGATAATGATGATTTTTAGAATTCTAAATTTTCAAAGTCCTTTATGTCCATTATATCATTTTATCTCCACAATAACCCCTTGGGTTAGACAAGGGTAATTATTATGAGGAAATTTTACATATTAGGAAATTGAAATTTTGATTTCCCTATGGTAACACAGCTATGAAGTACCAGAACTAGCAAGTGCACTGAAGTCTTCATATTCCAAATCCAGTAGTCTTTTCATTATACTGTACTGCACTGTTTCACTTTAAAAAAAGTTCAATTCTGAAATCTAATTTATTGTTATCAAATAAATTATACCTATATTTTAGAATGGTATTTAAGGGTATTACATGGGAATTTCGTAAATGTAGACATTTTTTGTTATTTTCTACCAGGAGGCCAAACTTGTTTAGCCCTTCCATATGGTAATACCTCTAATTAAGACATAATACAAGGGGAAAAAACACACTAAAAAGTAAAGAATAAAAAGAAAAAAAATATAAAGTTTTACTAATTAATCTTCATCTATATGAACAATAGGTGGAATTTGCTTTATGTTCACTGCAAACATAAAAACAAGTGAAACATTCAAACAACAAACATTTATTAAGCACAAATTATATGTCAGGCACTATATTTGGAACTGGGTACACAATAATACACTACATAAAACAAGGCTTGCAAAAAGCTTGCATTATGTAGGAAAATAAAGTAGGTATTATATATATATATACACATATGTATTCATATATGTATGTGTATATATGAAATAAATATTTTAAAAATACATACAAGTAAAGTTCAAGGCATTTTGGGAGAGTGAGAATTAGTCCTCTACTTGAGGAAATTGCTAAAGGCTTTTAGAAAGTTTCTCTAGCTGTATTCTGGAGGAAGAAATATTTACTGAGGTGGAGGTGACTAGGGAGTACGTTATAAGGATATAGAATAACCACTAAAGCAGTAGGGAGATGGAAGTCTTAAATGTCATAAAGGAGAATAGCAAATAAGACAGTCTGACTAAAAGATAAATGCCTTAATGAAAATAATGTATATTAACAGTATGTTAAAAGGCAGCTATTAAGTGATCTCTGTTCCTGACACTTCACCAAGCACTGGGGATATGCAGAAAGGCAAAAACAGTCCCTGCCTTCAAGGAGTTCACTCTCTAATGGGAAGACAACATGGAAAAACTATGTTCATGCAACATACAAATAACATAGAAAGTGATCTCAAAGAGATAAGCAATTATAGGGGGAGCCAGAGAATGTCTTTTGCACATTCTAATATTTCAAGATGAGAAGAAAGGTATAGATATTGTAGAGGTAGATATAGTAAAATTTGACAACTAAATAGATTTGTGGAATGAATGAGGTATCAAGAATAATGCCCAAGCTTCAGTTTTAAAAGACTGTAAGGAATCTTTCGAGGAAATAGGGAAATCTGAAAAAGGAGAGATTTTGGTGGGAAGATACAAAGTTCTTTATTTATTGTACTAAATTTAATATGTTTCTGGCATATCCAGTTTAAAATGTCTAACAGGAAGTTGCTGATTCTATATGAGAGAGACAGATTGAATATATGAAGCTTTTTATTTCTTTGGTTTTTAAAGAAAGGAATTCTCGGAGCACAGTGACATGTTCTGGGACTGTTTCTATCTGAATGTTATTAGAAAGGTTGAAGAGAATAAGAGAATATCAAAATTTTTAAAAATTAAATAAATAAAACTGTGGTCCTGAGAATCCAAACACCTTTGTATATAAAGAGCTTTATAATCTTTAAAATATTATATAACCATTGGATATTATTTTCTATATTTTTGTAATCACATATTTTAAAGATGAGACTACTAATATTCACAACTGTTGCTTTTGGACCACAGAATCTGCAAATTTTTAAAAATCTGAGAGAAAATTTAAGTTCACCTTCCAAATGCCATCTCTGATTTAAAGTGATTTGGCTTTGTCATCTAGCTAGTTAGTTATTTATTTTTGTGATGGGAAGCTCATTCTTTTTTTAGGTAGTCCACTTCATTCTTAGACAGATTAAAAACATGGACAATTCTTTCTTACAAAAAATGTCTCTTTAGAATGTCTTTCAATTGGTATAGGACATTACTAAGAAATCTATTCTTTGTGATCAATCACATCTGGTTAAAGTAGAAAGGTGAGCAAAAGTGGAGCTCTATTAGAAGCATATTTTGACATAATCAAGAGATGATTAAAGCACTAGGAGAACAGTTTTCTATTACTTCTGGCTTAGCAAAGAGAATGAAGTATGCCCTGAAAAAGGGAATGAGGGATAAGGTGGGATGGGATGTATTTCAAAGATGTTTGATGTCAATTAAACAAAGCTCTATCCTTCAGGAGGCAGAGAAAGTAATCCACTTTTTTCATTGATGTATATCAGGAAGGTGGCTCTAACTTTCTAAACCCTCACTTTAAAAGACCAACTGTAGACTTTTATCAATGTCCAAAAGCTTAGAGAGTGGTTTCCTTGCATTCAAATCTATTTTTGATCAACACATTAGCCAAATTTTTAGATCTATACTTTGAACTTTGCCTCTTGCTTGGTGATGAGTCCATTATCAAGATAGATTTACCTGCTTCTCCTGTTTCTGACCTTTCTAAAAAAGTATTTGATAACTGAGTAATAAATCACATTCACTCCTTTCCTCTCTGCTGCCTCATTGTCTCTTACTCTTCCTGAATTTTGATCATTTTTTTTCCTAGTTTGTTTTGTTTCGCAGGTGTTTTATGTATTATTTTCCAACTAGATTCTAAGTTCCTTGAGGTTAGGAACTCACATTTTTATACCAATACCTAGAAAAAATATTAATATATGTTTATTAAATTGAATAGAATTTAATTTGTTTTCAATAGTTATTAGATTTTAATTCCAGGCTAAGAATCTATAAACAATAACTCAAAGCATAGTGAAATACAAATATCCATCTGCAAGACAACATTTGATATTGGTTATCTGAGGAGAAAAAGTCAATGTTAGATAAATATTAGGCAAAGCTTTATCAAATATAAAAAATCAGAACAAGATATTCTGCTTTAGTTAAGCTCTACATGAAGGCATTCTTGAACAATATCATAACATTTCATCAAAGGGATTTTTAAAATGAAATAAAATGAATAGGGAAAAAGACTCAAGGTATTTTAAACTTCAAACAAGTATGACTTTTAATATCTCATCTTGGATTCCTGTGTAATTGTGCAGAACTGGGATTACCTCAGTGATATATATTACTGAAATTAATTTTTCTTTTTTCGTCCTTAGCAACGTTTTCTCAATTGCTATTTCTTTAAGTTAGAATCAAAGGAGTACTGAGCAAGATAGATGCGCGCACACGCACACACACACACACACACACACACACACACACACTGAACAAGCACTATAGGTTGCATTTCTCCTCCTCCCTCCCCCCCAATATTGAAGAGTGAGATGAAACTCTTGATTCCTTAAATAGCTCATGTAAGAGTATGTGCAGTATTCTAAAGTTTGATCTCGGTCTGTGTCTGTCTGTTTCTTTCTGTCTCTCTGTCTTTCTCTCTTTTTCACATTCTCTTTTTCTCTCCAAGCTGAATAATGGCTATCAATTATGAAGTACTTAAGAAGCAGCTAAGTATTACAGTGGACAAAGTACTGAATCTAGAAACAGGAAGCCTTATTTTCTTAAATTCAAATATGGTCTCAGACAGTTATTAGCTGTATGACCCTGGGCAAGTCATATAACCCTGTTTGCCTCCGTTTTCTTATCTGTAAGATGGGCTGGGAAAGGCAATGACAAACAATTCCAGTATCTTTGCCAAGAATACAACTAATGGGGTCATGATTGAAATGACTGAACAACATTAAATACTGTCCTTTACGTTTTTTAAAGATTCTTCACATACCTTATCTCATTTGATGAATGAAAACATTAAAAAAAAAAAACAGGAAAATCCCTACAAGTCATAAGGAGAAGTATTATTGTATTGACATTATGGAATTTTAATAATGATTAAAACATTCAAAGATAGAAAATTAATTACTTTGAGAAATGTTTACATTCTATTTTTAACCAACTTCTTTTCCAACATCAAAAATAAAAAATAACATAGTTTCCTTACATTATCATTAAAAGTTTTTATCTCAGAAAGGGGCATTCCAAAATCTTTATTTATAATAGACTGTGAAAAACTTGCATTACACAGGAACTCTCTAATTCTAGAGGGCCTCTAAATAAACTGGCTCTAATTTGAGGTCCAGTGCCAGGTCTGACTCAGTTGAGTCTCATGGTTCCAACTAAAGATTAGAAAAAAATGAAACACTTCTTGACCATCTTACAATTAATAAAAACAATTTTATTTATCAGTAGCATAATAAAAAATTCTAAAAGGGTCTAATGTTGTGAAGTTGGATATGGCTTCCTGACCTCTCCATTTCTAGTAGTGGATGGCAAATCTAAAATCTATGTCAAATGTAAGGGAGGAGAGAGACTCCAAGTTTATTTGCATGAATTTTGTTCTCAAGTGGCCAAGAATTTTTTTTTTTAATGATTCAAGACTTAAGTTCCCTGGACTAATTTAAGCTTTGGGAATTACTTCATTACCATTTATGGAAAAAAACTTAGACAAATTGCACTGGAATAGATTCTGTTCCCATGACGTTTGAAGAAATCCTGGTAGTTCAATTCAAGATAGAAACAAAGCTATGTCAGCCTGATCTGAGCCAGGAATCACTTTCAAAATGTGGAGAAATGTAAAAATTTTTCATGTTTCATTTTTTAACTCTTTTTATTCTAGAGTCTCCCAAGTATCACTCCTCACTATATAACTGCAATCAGTAAGCTATATCAATTTTTAACCCCTAATTCTAACCACAATTAATGCTTTCTTTAAGAAACTTTATTAATCTCTATCACTACCTGTTCCAGTTCTTCTGTGTCTATATACCTATTTATACATATAGATGCACACATAAACATATATATACATTTGTAAATATATGCATATATGATATATGTCTAAATATCTGTATATACAAATATATATGTATGTTTACATATATATGTGTATGTATTATGTAACTATTTCTTTAAAATGCCAATTTGTTAGTTGTTTTCATATAATCTAAATAATCATACTTTATCATTGCAAATATTCCCAAGGCTAGGTCCTATTTATATATTTAATTCCCTCTATTAAGTGACAAGATCCTTGATGGCAAGGATTGTATCATCTTAATATTTTATTTGCTTTCTTAAATGTGCACTTATTAAACATTTGTGGATAATTTTGTACTCGTGATGGACAACCTTGTTAAAAAATAAAGAAGCCCTCTTACTTCTTGGTGTTGGGTATTCATTTGCTGGAATAAATAAGACACAATCTTAATAAGCTCCTTTTAGAGTAGATCAGGTTGTTTGGCATGGCAGGAGCAGTCAGAGAGTTTGACATTCTTGGCCCAGTGATATACAATATACCTAAATGACTTCCAGTTGCTTATGGCACTTAACTTATATTGTTAGTCCTTTGCTGATTCATAATAAGAATGTTGTAAAGGTAGAAATCATTTGAAGGGGAAGAAAAATCAATGTCGATGACTGTTCCTACTGACAACTCTAGATAAGCTTCCAGTTAGTGATCTTGGCAAAGCTGCTGCCTCCTCATAATGAGGAATCCATCTCCATTTTAAATCTCCAGGCATTGTGCCACAATCGACATTTAAATACAGCAGGAAATCCCATCCAGTAATTTGGGGCAGGTAGGAGGGAAAGGGCTGAGACATGCATCCTGGCCTGTCAGGGAGCTGGAGTTGGTTTTTTTTTTCCCCTTTTTCTTTTTTTATCTCTCTACCTATACTTGAACCATTTTTATGAACAGGGATGTTTGTGGTTAGACAAAACAGTAACTTTGCTTCCTCAGAGAAGCAGCAACTGATTTTGCTTCTTATACAAGTCTAATCCTCACTTCTTGCTGAGAGCATCCTTATTCATCAAAATAATCACACTGCTGCTGGTATGAAAATCCCCTTCAGATTGAGCCTATAGGAAGAAATTGGCTCAAAAGTTTTGTTTTAAGTCATCGATTATAGAGATAGGGATAGGAACTGCATCTTAATTATTGCATATAGTGAGTTCCCAGATAGGTAAATTCCTTCCATCAATGAAGGTTGGCAGCTTATCTTCAATTTATAGTCTGGGAGAGTTGCCCAAAACATCAAGGGTTAAGTGATTTGCCCAACATCATATAATATTTGTCAGAGTCAGACCTCTATCAATTATGTTGCATTGTCTCTATGAATTCTTAGAGAGTGGTACAAATGAAAGAGGAAAAAAAAAAGTCCTGGAAAAGATATTGAGGTAAATGAACCACAGGATATTATTCAGCCATGTGTGGTTTTGGTGACCATTCAATTAACAGAATGACAGATTGGTCATAAGAGTATAAATATTTAAAGTTGGAAGAGACCTTAGAAGTAATTTAGTATTAAATATATGAAAACTGTAGCCAAGAGAAGATCACATGGTAGCAATAACAGAATTATAGTTTGAATCATGACATAAAAATTTCTCTGACATAAAGATCAATGTTTTTTACTGGGCCATATGTAAAAACAAAAAAAAAGAATAAAATGACTATCTCCCAATCTAGATTTCGTACCATAGATACAAAGGATTTTAAGGGAATTTAAAGATTGATCTAATTTCTCATAATACAGATGGGAAAATCAGTATTGGGAGGAAAATAGCAATTTGCTCATCAACACACAGAGACTTAATGGCAGATCAAATCTGCAGAATTCTATCCTTGCTATTGGGATAAATGTGATAATCTAGTGTCTTATGTGGTTCTTCTCAAAACTGTGATTCTGAGCCGTAAATTACCTAGACCAAAGCTTCTTTCCCTGACTACAATCCCCTGCTGTCTCATTATTCATGAGAATTTTAATCTCTGTCTAATTTTACCTTCACTTTCTATTGTCCCTTGAGTTACTTTGAGGAAAGAAGACCACCTTTTGAGTTAGAGCATCTGGGTTAAATAATTTTGCTTTGATGTTTGCTATCTGTGTCCTTCAGCATATCACAACACCTTGTGGCCTTATTTCTGACAATAAGGAGATTAGGCAAGAGGATTTTAATGATACTTTGAAGTTCTAAATCTATGTTCCTATGAGCACACTTATTTTTTTTTTTTTGTTAGCAAACTGATCTTCATAATTTTTCTTCCTTTATGTTGTTTTCATTTTCTTACCATCACAGAATCTCACTGTACACTGATGAATAGGGCTCTCTAATCACTCTACTACTATTTGCTTTCATAGACCATTACTCCTATTCTGGTGTCACTTTCCTCCCTTTGAAATCTAAACCCATTCATTAACCAGTTCAACTTCATGGTGAATTAATCCTTATTCCCTTTATCATTATCATTACTCATCCTTTTCCAGACTCCACCCAATATTATTTCCACCTTTTCCCTTCTAAATTCTTGCTAATGAGCAATTGATCACAGATGGAGGAATTCAGAGAAGCATGCTAATAAAATACATTAAAAATTTATTATTGAATCTCCACTGGACTTTATGGGCATATTGGTTCTTTTACTCTTTCCTAATTCCTGGACCACATCTCTCACAGTGGTCTTTCTCAACTTTTTTTTTTTTTTTTTTTTTTTTTTTTTTTTCCCAAAGACACCTATGCCAAAATATCTCCATTCCTCTCAATAAAATATTTTATTTAGCAAAAATGGTTGGGAGTTCCAGCTCATTCATGATTCCACACTTCATGTCATCATAATATTCATCCTTATCCTCTAGTTCTTAGTACTAGTCTTAGAGAATGAGATAGTCTTTTTCTATGCTCTCTAGCATTTGATACTGTTAAATGTCGCTATTCCTGTGAGGTGTTTCTACCCATGGATTTCATGTCTTCTATGTATTTATGCTCTCTTTAACTGCCAGATTAATTCTTCCCAGTCTCTTTTGCAGATTCACAATTTTAATTTTTAATTCCCCAAAGCTAAATGGCAGTTTAGATAGAATACTAAATCTGGAGACCAGAAGACTCATTATTGAGTTGTTTTTCAATTGCATCCAACTCTTTATTACCTCATTTAGAATTGTCTTTGTAGTCAGATATACAAGGTATAACTCTGGGCCTGTCACTATATCTACTGTACCATTTGGTCTCAGACACTAACTAGTTGGGTGACCCTGGGCAAGTCATTTAATACTATTTGCCTCAGTTTCCTCATTTGTAAAATCAGCTGCAGAAGGGAATGGCAAATCACTTGTTATTTTGGCCAAGAAAACTCCAAATGGGGTAACAAAGAGTTAGGCACAATTGAAAACAATTCAACAACATTAAAAGTCCTCTTTCCTCCTGATTTTTCCAGTACTATCAAGGACCCAAACATTGTTCTACTCACTAAAATTTGCAACCTTGAATTTGCAGACCTAACTTTCACTAATACTACAAATCTAATCCATCAGCAAGTCTTGTAGATTCTACCTCTCAATATATTCCTTATATAGAGCTTCACTATTTTCACATCAAGATAACCATAGTGCAAATAACCATCATCATTTATCTGGCCCATTTAAACAGGCTCTTAATTGGTTTCTCTGCATCCAGTGTAGTAGACACCTCCTTATAAGCACTAAGTTCCTCTCTATATACAAAAGTTAGCAATAGCCTCCTCAATTGAATCCTCTGTTTGAAATTCCCTATCCAGGGGAATAATATTAGATAACCATTATTAATAGAATAAATAATAGAAGTGATAAGGGTATAGCTTTGAACTCATCCTAAAGTCATTTTTAAAATACTTCCTTAAATTATAATTGTCCAAAAGTCCAACAATTGAATTGATAACCTTAAAGAGATCATGGGACTATTATTTTTTAGTTTTTAAATTTACTTATTGTTTTTTTAAACTTAAGGAAAATAACTTTTCCAGTTATATTTATTCTTCTATTTAGAATCTTTTTTTTTTTTTTTTTTTACTATTACCAACACTTCATTTATTCTACATAGAATTAATAGAATCACATAATTTCATATTTGGCCCATTCAGACATGCCAATCAATCCTTAACTGAACAAAGAAATACACAATTCAACAAGGAAATCTTCACATCTCCACTTGAAAACTTCCAAAAAGTGGTCATCTACTATCCCCAAAGTCATTAATTCAACTATTGAACTTTTGGATGGCTGTAATTTTTAGGAATTTATTTTCAGAATGCCTTTATAATGAGTTCAAGTTTATTGACCCTATTCATTTATTTATGCTCTCTCTCAACCTGCCAGATTAATTCTTCCCAATCTCCTTTGTAGATTCACCATTTTGATTTTTAAATTATCTTTTGTCACTTCTTCTCCTGCATTACTACTCTTACTTTGCTCTGCCATCATTCTTCTGCTTCCTCAGGAAAACAGAACAAAACTAAATCCAACATGACATAGTGTGGTCAAGCACAGCTTTGAATCCCACATAAGATATTTTACTTTATGTTAGACCTGAGCAAGCCAATCTTAACACCCATGTAGTTTCCTCATGTGTAAAATGTAAATAATCAATGTAATGATCATCTGGGATGGATTTGGCCATTCTCAGCAGTGCAGTGATCAAAGACAATTTCAATAAAGTTGCGATGGAAAAGACCATCAAGATCCAGAGAAAAAATTATGGAGACTGAATGTGAATCAAAGCATAGTATTCTCACTTTTTTTTTTTTTGTTTTTTTATTTGCTTTTTCCTTCTTGTGTTTCTTTGTTTGTTTGTTTTTTTCCTTTTGGTCTGATTTTTCTTGCACATGACTAATATGGAAATATATTTAAAAGGATTGAACATAATTTAACATATCAGATTGCTTGTAGTCTTGAGAAGGGAAGGGGAAGATAATGTAAGAGATAAGAGAGAGCAGGAAGAAATACTTAGAAAACAAGGTGTTACAAAAATGTCAAAAACAATCTTTATATGTATTTGGAAATATAAAATATTATTGAGAATAAATATAAATACTCATAGCACTTAATTGAAAAATCAACTCATTGTTAGGATCAAATGAGATTGTATATTTAAAGTGCTTTACAAAAATTAGAATAGCTCAGGATACTATTACCACTACTGCTGCTACAGATGCTGCTGCTGTTCCTCCCCTTCTATTTCTTCTGCTCTTCTTTCTCCTTCTCCTCCTCCTTCAGAAGCTCATATTTGTATTGCTCAACAAAGTTTATAAGTAAAAAAATTACATTTTGGTTATTACTTCTACCCATGATCCCCAATTCTAACTATAGTTGGATTTCAACTGTTTCTAGCTTGTTTAAAATCGGCTTTGAGTTTAGTTGTATTCTCAACTAATCAGCTAACTAATTCGCAACTAATCAACTAAATCAGCATTATGTATTTTTTTTTTTTGCAGAGGCAATTAAGGTTAAGTGACTTGCCCAGGGTCATACAGTTAGGAAGTGTTAAGTGTCTTAGGCCAGATTTAAACTCAGATCCTCCTGACTTCAGGGCTGGTCCTCTATCTACTGCACCAACTAGCTTCCCCTATTTTTGTTTTTTTAAATGTGAAAATTGTAGTCCAAGTGATTAAAATGAAAAAATAATCTTAATATGTTTGCCAAAAAAGCTTTATATTGTTCTTACATATTGATAAAAATGAAAAAGAAATAAGTGAATGTTGACTTTATAATATGTTTAAGAGTGATAGGAATGGAAAGAAATATGGAACTCATATATAAAACATTTTTTTTTTTGACAATCCTTCACTAATAGGTGCACTTTTTTTTTATTCTAGCATTGGCTTGACCATCAACATATGTATGTACATTTTATCATACAAATATTTTATTTTGCTTAATTCCATTTTAATTTTTGGGTCTATGTATTTCCCAACCTTCAAATTTGTTAGTCAAATAGTTTCTGTTCTTCCATATGCTACATCCTAATAGTCCATTTATGTGTGAGTTAAGTAGTTTAATAAATCATAAATATATATTATGCAGGTTTTGTATAAATTATTTAAATTTCCTGTATATTAGCAGTCTAAATCATATGGAAATAGGCCATTTCTCGCCCATGTTAAACCTAGGTGACAGATGATTGTCTTATGCTAGTTAATATGGGAAAATACACAATATGATTCATATTTGCTTATCCATATAAAATATCTATTTTGTAATAAATTGAAACTTGGAAAAATTGGACTATTTGCCTGAATATAGTTAGTTTTCTCTTATAAAAAAATGAAATAACTTAGGAGTTATTTTCTATCTTGGGATCTTGGCTCCCAGTCCTACGGCATAGAGAGGAAGATAAGCTGTTCTGGGAAGAGCACTATCCCTAATTGATTGTTATACATTGTTGGAAAAGTCAGTTTCCTGGAAAGTATTATTTTGAAGGTGTCAGGGAAAATCCTTTACCCCAACTAATTACTTTTGAATGCCTAAATTCTTTCAACAGAGAACTAAGCCTTATTTTCCAGTATGAGTGATTCAGTTTATAATGAAAATGATCTTTTGGAATTATAATAAGAAAAAAATCACTTTATCTAAGGTTTATAAATTCCTTCTACTTAAGTATTGCTCACTGGCTTCATTGGGCTTTAATTCTAACACTCAGGATGTCATGAAAGAAATAAAAATATTGAAAAGTATAGAGTTATCTATATCTATACCCTTAGCTGATGCCTCCATTGACTATCCTTATTGATGGTACTATCAGAATCTGTCAGTGTAGTATAGCATATGATAATGATAATGATGATGATGATGATGAGCTATAGGGATCACAGAATCTCAAATCCATGAAGGATTTCTAAAGACTGATCCTCTTTTCTCCTTTTGTGGAGACTAACTGTTTTTCTTACCATTATTACTCTATCAATCTCTAAAATTCCTTCTCAAGGAAAGTTTGTAGGAAGATATAGCTTGGCAAGGAAGGGAAATTAGATATAGTTAGTTAGTTAGATAGATAGATAGATAGATAGATAGATAAATAATCAGGCTTCATGCTGATAGCAACATAGGCAATCCAGTCCATATTATATTATGATAAGCAATGAACCACATTCATCCATTTTTTTTTAATAACAAATAAATGAATGTTGACTTTAGGTAATATGTTTAAGAGTTATAGGAGTGGGGGCGGGCAGTTATGTGACATAGTAGGTAGAGCACCAAACCTGCAGTCAGGAGGACCTGAGTTCAAATCTGGCCTCAGACACTTAACACTTCCTAGCTGTGTGACCCTGGGCAAATCATTTAACCCAATTATCTCAGGAAAAGAAAAAAAAAAAAAAAAAAAAGATTGAGAGTTATAGTGTTTGGAGCCACAGTCTCTAAACTGATTGCCAAAGTCCAGCACTGAGATCAAATGTGCACAGCACTCATGCAGGAACAACTTCCTTCTATGATTCTCATTAATGAACTACTATTTCCTATATTATTTGTAATTGGCTTGATTACAGCACTAAACATTATCTAAAAAATAACATTTTGTGCAAGTTAACTAGAAATGATTCCACCTGCATATTCTGTCCTAATAAAACTAATCTCTCACAGAGACAAATGATAAAGGAGAGAGCACCATGGAAAGCATTGTCACTATGGGAGAGAATCCAAAGATCTAGGAAACAATGGTGTTTACCAACTTAAAAGCAGAAAAGATCAGTATGTCTAGAAATCAATAGATGGTTAAAGTATAACTGGAATTGCCCTGAATGCCTATGTACACAGTTCCAAGTCAGGGAAATAGAGGGATCAAACAATCCATAGGATTGACAAAGAAGACATAAGTAAACTAACAAAATTCACTGACATTTAACCTTGTATAACATTTACCTTTCATTATTACCTTCATGTAATGTAATCAATAATTAACATTTAACCATAAAAAGCTTACTCAAAATATTAAATGTCAAATATAGTAACATATAAAGGTCAATAAGTCAGACACATGTCTTAAGACTATGTTGATCTAAAGAAATATATATATTAATCAGGAAAATTGAATAATCATGATATAGTATACAAATAAAGCCTGAAGGAGCCTGAGGAAGTAGGAGCATCACTTCCATCAGTTCCTCATTCAAGCTACTCCACGACTCCTGTCTTCCTTTGACACTGATCCTATTTCTCCTGCTCAAGTCCTTTCAACCCCCTGCAAAGACTGGACTCCTGCATTGGGAAGAAATATGAATGGTACATAAAGCATCTTTTTTTTTTCTAATAATCTCTTCACCAATAGGTATACATTCTTTTTATTCTAGCATGGGATTGACAATCATCATATGTATGTACATTTTATCATAGGAACATTATATTTTGATTAATCCCAATTTGATTTGTGGACCTATTTCCCAACATTCAAATTTGTTAGTCAAGTAGTTGATCAAGTTCTTCCATTTCCTATATCATAGTATCCATTTATGTGAGGTAAAATAGTTTAATAAAACAAAAATGTATATTATCCAAAAGAGTTTCTGTCTCTGAGTTACAAGTGCTACTGAGTATCATTCTAAAATTCACTGCTTTTAGAGCCTTTTGCCACTAAACTACTGCTATTTAGGCCTATTCTGTGTCTACCGCTTGTCAGCATGCTGCCCTGTAGTAGTCAGTACCAGTTCTTTCTGCATCTCTGCTGGCTGTCAGCTCAGCTAACATCAACTACTAACTCTACTCTCTGGGAAAAGACAAAAAAAGCACGTTTAAGTCTTCAACTCTTCCATCCTATTCAGGCAAAAGGTTACAGAGGACCCAGACTGAATAATCTCTACTGAGGTCTGACTCCATTCCTTTAGCACAGCAGATCTGACTCTATCTGCCTATGCAGGGTGTTACTATGGATTTTGCTACTGGTTTATGTGTCAGCTGGAGCATATTGATTATGCTACTCTAGGGACCTAGTTCTTCCCTTTTATGCTGAAGTGAGGTCATGGGTCAAAGGATTACTAGATGGTCCATATCATGCGATGAGGTCAGAGGCTGCCAATGGGATGGATCAGAAAACTCCAAAGGGTTTTAAAGACACAAGAGGATTTAAATGTTCCATCTTGTCAGTGATCGTCTTTTTCAGTGCAATCTATCCAGCTTTCTGCTGCTCTTTCACTGAGTGATCTAAGAACTCCAAACATTTCAAATTTCAGAATTCATGGTGAGAGTGAAATATTTAAAATTGATACAGCACCCCTTCCCCTGTAACTGTGCAGAAAAATTATTGTGAAATAATTGGGAAATTTGTCCATATTCCCCATCTAGAAATATGTCAGGGTTTTAGGGGAATTTTGAGTACTGTCTGTCCTTTTAAGGGCCCCTTCCAATAGCCTACACCTAGTTCCTGTCTCATAACTTCATTTGGCCTCTGAAATGTCAGATGAAATGAAAAGTGGAATAGAAATCAAATGTTTTTGTTTTTGTTTTTTTATGAGAGTTTTAGACAATCCTAAAAGTTCTCATTTAAAAATTGAGAGAGCAATGGTGAAATAACTTAATCATAGAAACTTACTATGGAAATAGGAATCATGGGGGTTTGATTTCACAGGAGCACACTGAAGTTAAAAAAGAAAAAAAAAAGTTTCTCCTACCCTAAAGTACTCTTTAGGGTACTAAGGGTATTAAGTGGCAATTTTTTCAGATAGAATTTATAGAAGAACCTCAAAAAACATTCAAATCATATGAGAGTGAATGAGGAAAATATTTTTTTTAAAAGAACCAAGAAAAACAAGAGAATTATAAAAAGTTGACCAATTAGAAAAAGGAATCCAGAGCCTTAAAAAAATTATTCTTTAAAAATTAAAATTGAGTAAAGAGAAGGCAATAAGGCTATAAGAGGTCAAAACATAATAAAACAAAATGTAAGGAATGAAAAAATAGAAGAGAATGTGAAACATTTTATTAAAAAAACAAACACATCTGGAGAACAGATCAAATAGAGAAAACATAAAAATAATTGGACTACCTAAAAGCTTGACCAAATTAAAAAAGACATTGACACAATAATACAAAAAAAAATCAAATTGCCCTCAAGTGATAGGACAAGAATGAAAAGAGGAAATAGGAACAAATACACTGAGAACCACTTCAGAGATACCCTACAAGGAAAATATAAAGGGATATTATGGCTAACTTTCAAAACTCCCAGATCAAAGAGAAAATTTTATTATAAACAAACAAAAAAAATCAAATATGCTGGAATTAAAATTAGACATATAGAATTTATCATCAGCTTCAATAAAAGACCATAAATTCTGTATCTACAATCAAAAGAACTAAGCCTCTGGCCAAAAAATATTATATCCAGCAAAAGTATGATATTGAATGAAAAAAATGGACATTAAATGAACTCTCAGATTTCAGGATTTTGTCTCAAAAAAAAAAAAAAAAAACCTGAACTCAATAGAAAACTTAATACATAAGGGCCATTATCAAAGATCAATTTCAAGGGACTCAAGACGGACAAACTATTATTTATTATTTATATTTGGAAGTATAAACCATGTGTCTTAGGTTAATATTAGTAATTGGATAGCCCAAAAGAACAATTTGGTCTGAGATCTGCATAATCTAATTCTAAAAAGCAAAACTGTCTAGGAAAATATAAAAATAGTAATGAGGTATAGAGGAAAATCCAAAACAAAGAAATTACAGGAGAGGAGGCAATTCTGAAAATATACTCACATTAGGAATGGTTAAATGGAAACAATAGAGTGTGTGTATGTGTGTGTGTGTGTGTGTGTGTGTGTGTGTGTGTAGTAATAAGGGTATGAGGAGGAGGAGGAGAAAATAGCATAAGGTGAGATATGATTTATGGCAGTACGACAAGATGTGAACATTAATGGGAAATAGAAAAAGAGGGAGGAAAAGAGTGGCATAGGATAAAGTGGAGTACAGAAGTGTACTTAGATTAATGGGAGTTGAATAAGGTATGTACACTAATGGAAATGAGATAAAAAGACAGGCAAAGGTTGAGGAAAGAAGATAAAGGAGGGATGTATGGGTGGGGAGAACTTAAGTAATAGCAAGGCAAGTTAAATTGTAGAATTAAAGTTGAAGAATTATCAGGGATAGGAAATAAAACATATACATGACCACAGTAATGATCATAAGTAGACTTATTCAGACAAAAAAGTAAATATAGTAATCATTAGATGAAGCAAACTTAAAGATTTAATCTGGAGAGAATTCTACATTATGTATCAGCCATATTAACATTGTTTTAGCTACATGTCTATTTTTGTGCAGGTGCTTGTATGTATGGATATGTGTATATATGCATATATCCATGTTTGACTGGGAGAAGTGGGAGGATAAAAAGGAGGGGAGGAGATAACATAAAAAGGGCACAGAAGAGAACAAAAGAAAACTTCACAGAAGCAAAGAAAAGATGGACAGTCATGAATATAATGTTTTCTATTATTATATATACTTTTTATTGTTACATGTTTTGAATTTGTCTGCTAAGCATATTAATATTTTTCTTTTTCTATTTTTCCCTTATTTGTATTTTGTGTGTGTGTGTGTGTGTGTGTGTGTGTGTGTATGGATAATACTGTCATCTATTTCCCAGGTTATTGTGAGGATTGAATGAGTGCTTATCATATACATTTGAGTTATATAAAATGCTCATTTTTCATCATCATCATCATGATCTTAAAGGATCAGTTCTAAGAATATAAAATATTTACATTGGTTTCTTTTTGATAAATTGCCAGGGATTTATTCTCTAATTTCCAAAGTAGAGGTATCTCCAAGGGTACTCTCAGAAAAATGAAGGCTAATCTAGATTCACCATTCTTTATGCTAGTCATCCTCAACTTCAGTTAGATTTTTTTTTTAACCCCTCAAGCCTGTAAAACTTTACTAATTAATCTAGATAGCTGCAATCAGGCAAGTTTCTTGCAAATTGAGTTTGCATAATAGAAAAAAAAATAATGCAGCATAACTAAACCAATATTCATCCTCATACATTAGAAGGATATTTTAATAGTATAGAAACTTATAGTTTCTTCAACTAAGTTTCCATATCTTGCCTGAGATGTCCAGGTTTTTTGCACAAGCTAGCAATTAGAGAGTTTCTGGAACAATTTGTGGGTGTTTTGTACTCAGGTAATCAGGAAGTGATATTAACATTATGAGTCTTCAGTGCATTGGGTGAGGTAAGAAAGGCTTAAAAATAGTTTTAATATATTTTAAAGAACAACTATTCTAAATTGCTTGGGGAAAATGGTTAGCATACCACACCAAGATTATTGAGGAAATAATAAAAAAAAAATCTATTTATCTCTGATAAATTTAAATGCAGCAATCAATTTATAAACATTCATTAAGCACCTACTCTGCATCAGACTGGGAGCAACAAAGTAGCACAATAGTTAAAGTACTGAGCCTGGGGTCAGGAAGACTTGTTCCTGAGTTCAATCTGGTCTCAGATTGGGCAAATCACTTAACCCTGCTTGCCTGTTTCTCATCTGTAAAATAAATTGGAGAAGGGAATGACAAACCACTCCGGTATCTTTGAGAAAACCCCCAAATAAATCCAAAACTAGTGAAAAGACAACAACAAAAATACACCAGGAACAGTGCTAAACTCTGAATATTCAAAAAGTAGCAAAAGAGAGTTTCTATCTTGAGGGAGTTTACAATCTAATTGAGGAGGCAACATGCAAACAAATACACACACATCAAGCTATATATGAGATAAAAAAGAAATAATAAGCAGAAATAAAGTTCTAGAATAAAACAAGTTTTCACTTAGAAGGAAGGATTTTGCTTGGGTCTTAAAGGAAACCTAGGAGGTGAGTAGTCAGTATGGAGGAGGTAGACTGTTCGTGGCATGGGGGGACAGCCTTAGAAAATGCCTGGAGCTGAGATATAATTTCTTGTTCCTGCAACAGGCAGGAGGTCAATGGTATTTGAATAAGAATAAACGTGGGGAAGTAAAGTGTAAATCTGGAAAGGTGGGAGGGAGATAGATTATAAAGGGATTTGGATTTTGAACAAGAGTTTGTTTTTCTTTGTTCATCACAGGATGTGTGGCGCGGAAAGGCAATACAAAGCCACCTGAGTTTGTTGAGTAAAAGACTAACATAGACTTGGCAATTTAGGAAAATCACTTCAGGACTGAATGTAGAGTGGATTGTAGTGGAGAAACACTTAAAGTAGGCAGACCCATTAGTAGGTTATTGTAGAAATTGAAATGTTAGGTAATGGGAGCCTGAACTAGCAGTGTTAAAGGAAAGAATAGGATATTTATAAGAGATATTAGAGAAGTGAAATCAATTGACCTTAGTAGTTTAGATATGGGGCACGAGAGATAAAGAAGAGTTGAGGATGACTCCTAGTTTGTTAGCCTTAGGGACTAGGAGAATGGTGTTGCCCTCTACAATATTGGGAAAGGTGGAGGGCTCCAGGTTTAGGTAGAATAAGAAGGCGTTTGAATGAGCTAGCTCTAAGGTTTCTGAAAATTAAAGACAAAATCACACAAATCTGGCACATATGATTGCAGAGCAAATAGCTAATATTTTTTAAAGTAATGGAAATAGAGAAGGGTCATAATACAGTGCTTTTGTCTAATGGACACAGAAAAACACAAATTATCATTATGTATATTATATTGTAGTTTAATCTTTTTTTGTTAAACATTTCTTAGTAGTATTTTAATGGGGTTCATACTCTGGAGTTTGGTTAATTTTTTAGTTTCAGAAGCAAAAATTACAAACAAAAAAAGTACACATACAATCATTAAAAAACAAAAAAAAAAGTATTAAAGTTCTACTACTAACACAATGTAGCAAGTCACTTTATCTCTGAGTGTCTCAGGCACTTCACTTTATGGTATGATATAAATTGAAGAAGAGTCATCAATTTTCATCGAGAGATAGAATTTTTTTATGTTACTGAAATCTCATATCTAGTAAAAACAAAACAAAAAATGAAAAACAACCTTGTTTTCCTTGATTTAAATAAAGGATTATCAGACAAAGTTTTATTGTCATTTTTTTTTTCTTTTTCCTGCAAGTTAGTTACCACAGCTAGCAAGTGGTAAGTGAGGTCATATTTGAACTCAGGTTCTCCTGACTCCAAGGTTGCTGCTCTTCCATCTACCTGTACCATCTACCTGTGACAATTGTTATATTTTTCAAAGAATGTTTTATAACTTGACAAGATGCATGGAAATCACTTTATTTTTTTTCTTCTGTACGTAATTGAATCCTGCAAAGACCTGAGCATTGACTTAATTTAGTTCATGCCAGACTATTTTGTTATGTAACTATGGTTCAAAATGAAAAACAAAACAAAACAAATAAATATACACAAGTACATTAGAAGTGATGACACCACCAACTAAACTGAGAAGAGGAATACTTTCACTGATTATATTAGAATTCAAGAAAATTTGGAAAAGTGAGCATAAACAAATAATATAAACTATCGTTTGTGCAACAAAAATAAAACATTCAGCGGCTTACAGTAGAGAGTACACCTGACTAGATGCTTGGGGAGATTAAAGATAAAATAAAACATAATCCCTACTCTCAAAGAGTTTACAATGAAGTAGGTAGATAAAATAGGACAGCAAATTATAAAACACATTATGCAAGATTAGTTTGTTAGAGACTTTCAAACCAATATGAGGAAAAAAAGGGTCATTGCTAGTCAGAATTGTAAAATTTATTGAATGACTTCATCTCAAGGATTTGAATTGAACTCTAGTGAATCGGTCCTATTTAACAGTGGAAGATGAGAGGCAGTTTAGAGGAAAAAGTTTACTAAAGGCATTTAATAACAAAGAAGAGAAATAACATTACATCAAGATTAAGAACAGAGGATTATATGTATATTTATAACAATTTGTTTTTTAAATTACCAACCTATATAAAATAATTATTGCTTATCTAGAGACTAGAAAGCTGAGGCTTACTGAGAAAGGAATTTAAAAGTTAATTTTTCCATAATATTTTTGTGAAAATGTGAAGTCTGTAGCTTGAAGAATATGGGTTGTGGGGAGGAAGAGAAAGAACTTGAATAATATAACAAAAGAAGAATTCAATTAAATGTATTGGCAAATGACATTAGAGAATCTGAAAGCTTACTATAGATGAAATAATGCTGTATGTCCCCACTCCCAATAAGAATGTAAAAGATGTCATAAATTTAAGCTGAAAATGGAAGGTATGTAGCTTAAAATATACAATCAACAGGAAATTATAGTATCTTGAATAGATGATTAAAATCATTAGTATGAGATTTGTTTATTTAAGTTGTATTTAAGCAAAATCTTTTTGAAAAGAAGTTGACTTAATTTCTTGAGTCTATGTATGCATTGATAGAAATAAAAATATTCTTTGAAACACTAAAGTTAGCATATATATTATTTTAAAAGGTTCCAGTTATAATCAGACTTATACTTGCATAAACACACATGCATATGCACGTGTACATATATACATGTATGTTTATGTGTATACAAACAGAAAGAGAAAGAGAGAGAGTTTTCTTTCATGGTTAAAGTCTGGATGTGTGGCATGGAAAGGACTGAATATATATGATTAAAAAGAAATTGATGCTCAAGAGAAATAAAGAAAAATAAAAGTTGCCTTTCAGGTTTTTAAGTCAACAGTTGCAGCTGAGCTATATCACTGCATGGTAAAAAGGAAAATAAAACTGCTTGAGCTTCTGAGGTATCATCAGTGATCTTAAAAAGATTTTAGATAACTGGAAGGATTGAAAAAAAAGGAAATGGTTATCTTGATGTTCGAAAGTCAAGAGAATAGAATCTGAAAAGTACAAGTCAAGAATTTTTAAGGGTATGTTTAATTAATTCATGAAAACTCCTATTTCGACAGATAATATATGTTAGCCTCCATTCTTTAATTTATTTGTTTAGCCATTTTTTGATAAAATTTTAGACCACAGAATTTTTAAGGGTATGATTGGTTAATGCATGAAAACTCTTATTAAAACACATAATATATTTTGTTGTGAAATATAACTCTTACAAACTTAAAATCTCATAATTTTGTATATGAATACAACCTTTTGTCCTATTTAGCCACCTGTGTTAGTGGAGAAAACCCAACTTTTCTCAGAGATGTACTAACAGAAAAATAAATGAATAAATAAATATATAATATACAGACAACAAACGAATGAATGAATGACTTGAAAAATGCTTATTGAAAGACAAGCAAATGTGATAATTGCAATGTAGATTCCATCCATTTGTTTATGGGAAAAAATATAAGGTACTGTACAGTGTGATGTCCATGGTCAATAATATTTTCTTCCATTATACATGAGTAATAGTTTCTCAGTACATCTTTATTTTCAACTTGCATATTCTAAAAAAGTAGAACTTTAAAGAAAAAAATGAAGTTTGTTTTATTCATGACTGGAAGATTTGCATGTGCTGTATGATTGACACAGAAAGAAATATTATGTTGTACAATTCTATGGCAGACAAGCCCAAGGCTATTCAGATGAGAGAGCTAATAACAATGTTGACAAAAGAAATGCCTTATTAAAACCTTGTTAAAAAGAACTACAATAATTTATTAAGGGTTATATTATTATAAAAATCTATCATTCTTATAGACTTCTTCCCATGGCCTTAGTTTAGCACCATTTGACATGCCCTTTATACTCTGAAATTGGGTGAAGTTAAAACTGATTTATATACTCAAAATATTACATATTTCACATAGCACAAAAATAACTGACACAGCTTCCCTATTCACATTTAATTCCCTAGTGAGAGGAAAGCCAATATATCCCAGGGCAAACCATTCCATTTTTTTGGATATCCCTAATTATTAGGAAGTTTTCATTTTCCTAAATAACAAGTTCTGTGCTTGGGGGTAGGTGGAAGGGGTTAAGCAGGAAACACTATGTTAAACCATTTCTTTTTAAGTGTTATTATTGATTTTCTTCACCTACTAGTACCAATATGACAGAATCTATCATCCCCTAACTATTCTGGTTATATTCTAGTTTGTCAATATCTTTCTAAAAATGTGTCATGTAGAACTGAATACGATGCTCTTAATTTGGTCTGATCACAGAGGGCAAAGGATATTATCAGTTTTGGAATTCTAAAAATCAGGAAGGAATATTTGATATGTTAGATGGCAGAATCAGAATTTAAAAACTTGATAGACTAAAATAGTGGGTAAAATTTAATGATATTAAATGGGTTTTTATTTCACTTTTTAAAAAAAAATAAGGTCGTTAAAAGTTGGTACTTTTTTACCCCTTGTGCTTCTTTTGAGTGTCTAATAGGTGCTTAATAAATGTTTGTTGATTGATCTTTACCACCCTTATTTTAGACCTATTTCTATTTCTTTTTTAGCATACCTTAAGGTAATGTTATCTTTCTTGACTATTACATCATACTTTTCACAGTATTATCCTTATTCCACACACAAAATCTTCAAAAAACTATCATGTTTCTTTTAAGACTATCCCAAGCTAAGTATGCTAAGTATATTTAATTCATTTAATAGATCTTCATTATCTTCTCAGGACTTGATGAATGAACATTAAATATCCAGTGCACTAAAAGTTCCATCTTTTTCCCTTCTGTATGCATTGTTTGTTGTCCAAGTCAATCTCTATCCATTCTCTCATTGTAAGAATAATTTTTTGAACCCAAGTGAAATGTTTTATTTTTGTCTCCAAAATAATCAATGTTATGAGATTCAATACAAAATTTTCATATGGCAAGTTTATTTTAGGATATTTAACTCTTATTCAACCTTTAAGTCATCCTTCCTGGTTTTGTATCACTTATATAATTCATAATTGTGCCATTAGGGATTTTGTCAAAGCTAAATGCAAGCATATTAAATATTATGGAGCAAAAACTAGATCCAGGTATAACCATGGGCAAGTCATTTAACCCTGTTATCTCAGTTTCCTATCTGTAAAATGAGCTGAAGGATAGCAAATTATTCTAGTATCTTATCCAAGAAAACCACTAAATCCCAAATGGATAGATGAAGAATCATACACAACTGAACTATTGAATATCAATATCACCTTGCAAGTTGTTATTAATGGAAACTTTTTAATTCTGTCCTTCAATCTATAATAAACTGTTGTAACAATATATAATTTTGGTACATATTTTCCATAAGAAGAACACGAGATATATTATCAAATACTTTGCTAGAATCCAGGCTTCTGTGGGAAAGTCATTATCTATCTGATGCACATCTGAGAGAGTGAGAACTATACTTCCCTGCCTATTAGACAACAAGCGCAAGTTCATTTTATCAAGGAATATGTATGTAGTTTTATTCCTCAGGTTCAAAGAATTTAACATAATAGCCAGGGTCCAATACCTGGAATTCTCACAGGCATGTACCAGTACCAAAGAGATCATTATTATGGAGAAATAGAGAATGAACTGGAATCACAGCCATAAGACAAAGGCCAATCAGAAAAGGGAGATGAGATTTAACTAGATAAATAGATTTCTGGTCAGGCTACATAAATGGCTAGTTGCAGATAAAGACTAGGTATATAGTGAGATATTCTCTAGTTCACAAGCAAGATCTTAGTTTCTAAAAACTAGCTTCTTCAGCTTTTGGTGAGAAACAAATACAAAATAATCAAAATTATTTTTTGAGCTATTGGCTTTTTTAAGTGCCAAAATGTAGGTGAGTGGCAGAGAAAATGTTAAAAATGTAAATTCAACTTAAAAGTGTGCTTTGTCTATTTAGAGAGCCAATTGTTAAACTTACCCACATACAACTGACTCAAACTCATCCCTCCCCGCTGCTTTCCCATTTTAATTAAGAATACTATCTTTTTTTTAATCATCTGAGTTCTTAAACTTGCTTGACATTATCCTAAACACTAATCTTCCTCACTCTCCATATACAATTTTTTGCTGGTTCTTACTTATTATGATTTCTTAACATCTCATCTTTCTGTCTTTTTTTCCTTCCCTCCTACCAGAGTCACACTAGTTCAGGTTCTTCTCACCTCTTACCTAAAGTATTATAAGAACCTCCTAACTGGTCTCCTAATGTCTAGTTTTTCTCCTTTCCAATTCATCGTCCATACAGTTACTCAAATGCTACTCTTTTTTTTTTTTTTTTTTTGAGTATTTTATTTTTCCCTAGTTATATGTCAAGAACTTTTAGCATTCATTTTTACAAGATTTTGAGCATGAAAATTTTCTCCCTCCCATCTTCTTCTTTCCTCTTTCAAAGATGGTAAGCAGAAAAACAAATTATTAAACAACTATGTACCAGGCATTACTATACCAGAACAAAAGCAAAAACATCCCTTGCCCTAAAGGATTTTAATTTTGCTGATACATGTCAGAAGGTATGTTGGAAAGTATATTCAAAGTAATTCAATAAAACTGGAACTCCATTTTTTAATAAGGAGAGGAAGATTAAATTGTCACATTGCTGTTAAGTAAAATTCTACAATCTTTTTTCAGTCCTTGGACGATGAACTATTATACTCCAGGGACACATAAAATTTGTTGTGAACATGGCATGATTAATTCTTGAGTCAGTCTCTTTCACTAATCACTGGAGCTACTTTCTAAACACACACATTTGCCATCAAATTGTAAAAGGGACAGAGAATAATCGTTTTTGCATTAAATGAGTGAACCATCCCAGTCCATTAGTTGGATTCATCCTGATAAACCTTTGCTGTAAGTGGTTTGGTAGCTTGAACCTATCACTTTCACTAGACCTTTCTTGACATTGATTCTTTATCACACTCTTTTGTAGTCCTGAATGATAGATTTTTAGATAATATCAGTGATGGTGCCAATTCCTGTAATAAGAAACCTTTCCAAATCTCCATCTTCACTCTTAATGTTCTTAGAATAAAGGGCTGAATTTCTTTTCATATTGTTTAAGCTAAGGCCATACTTCTGCCTACTGATGTCAGCAATAGATATTAATTATTTAAAGATAACAAAATGAGACACCCCTCATGTTTCCTGTCTTCCTCCCTCTCCCTCCCAAAATTTAAATGCTTAAAGCTTATATAAAATGTTCAAAAAATTTATACTTTCTTGTCTCATTCTCTGTCACATCAATCAACTACAGGAAGTTAGCCTAGTCCAGTATAATATGCTAATTAATTTTAATGATGAGGAAACAGAAACTCAAAGAGGTTATGTGATAAGATCTAGGAGACATAGCTATAAAGGCTAGTAAATGGAAGAATCAGTCATAAAATGCATATCTTTTGATCCCAATGCCATTTTAGCTACACCATACTCATCAAATGGGATTTTTAAGGTGAGTTGATAGAAAATTTAACGCAAATTTATCATAATTTTATATTCCTTTTATTATTAAACAAAAAATGAAAAATAGGAAAATATCCTAAATATCTATGAAGAATGTTGTTCAGTTTTAATTAATACTTTCACCATGACATGACCTAAGATCCATTCATAAGCAAAATTGTCATTTTATTCCTCATATCCATTTCTCATTTCCAGTTTCTCACATCCACTCACATCATTACTACTCTCATTCATACCTTCAAAACTTTTTGCTTAGACTGTTTACCTAACTTTTTATCCTCTCACCTCAAATCCCTTCTTTCTCTAGTTTATCATCTGCAAAACTTCCAAAGTAGCACTTCGGAAATGTACAATTTTGATCATCATATCATTTCACTGATTAGCAAATTCCATTAGTGCATTGTTACTTCTTTTGCAGCATTTAAAGTCCTTTATAATTGAACTCCAGCATACTTAAATATATATATTCCTCCTTTTTCCTGCACCATAACATAGAGCCAAACTGGCTTTTTTGTTCTTATTCACAGAAAATATCCCAATCTCCTATTTCTGTGTCTTTGATCTGACTGTCCAATATCTAGAAATTATCCCTTCTCTATTCATGATATCCCTAATTTCTTTCATAGCTGACCTAAACAACAAACAAACAAACAAAACGTCTTACAAGGGCTTTTAGTAATCTCCACTGCTGCTTCCTCAATCCCCAATTATCTTTTGTTTATTGCACATTTATTTTACAAATGAGCATAGTATACTATGTCAAGTAGACAGAATCAGATAAGCCCTTGGAAGTCAATTTGCCTTTGTATTCCTCATGCCTACTATAGTACCTAATATATAGTAGATCTTAATATTATTTTTAATTGATTATTGCCTTTATTTAAAAAGTGATTCTTAATACTGAGGGTTACAAGTGGCTTTAGAGACCTGTTTTTTTTTTTTTAAAGATGAGAAAACTGAAATTCAGAAAAGGTTTAACCTTTTCCTTTCAGAATTCCTAGCTTCTTTTGAGGATCAGGCCAAGTGCAACTGCTTAGAAAAGGCCTCTCCTAAAATTGCATATAACCACCTTCTAAATATTGGTACACTTATAAGTGCTTCCTTTGCAGTCAATTTTTTTTCTTTTTATATAATTATTTTCTTTATACATATTTGCTCCTCCCAGTATAATATTTTGTATTTTGTTTTTTTCTTTAATCACTTTGATCACCTAGAATCTAGCAAAGCATCTGACACAAATTATTCAACTAATAAATGATCTTTTTTTTTTTCCTTTTAATACTTGCTTTCCCTGTTTCAGTTACACTAGAAGGGCAGTATCCATTCATAGGTCTGATCACACTGCTGGTCTTCATTGAAGCTTTGTATTATCTGGTTTAGGGCCTCTGCCCACTGGTTTAGGTGCTGGATTAAGCACCTCAACTTTAGTGTTACTTTAGCTCATACCTCTTAAACTCAAAGAATGAAACAACCTCAACATCCCACCAAAAGAAGGATTACAAGCATATACCATTATGTCTGGCATAAATGACTGTTGTAAATTTAATTTAGTTTAGTCAGCTTATTTTTTTTCAAGTGTGAAATTTGACATTCCAAGTATAAATAATTTGTTCTCTCTCTCTTTTTCTTTATCTTTTTCTCTCTCTCACATATGCACACACACACACACACACACACACACACACACAAAGGTAGTTACCAAATTCACTTATTTCAGTTACTAAGCTGTAACTACAATTTATAAGTAAGTTAAGGACATTTTTAAAAAGCAAATAAAGAATATATATTCTACAAGAAATCTTCATGTGTATACAAACACAAAGGTTCAAAAGGCATCCTAATTCTCCTCCCTCTTTCTCTTTCTGTCTCTCTGTCTCTCTCTTCCTTCCTTCCCTTCCTTCCTCCCTCTCTCTCTCAACTTCATAATTCTCTTTCTGCATGGCTTCAATTTTTAGATTGGCCCTGTGCCGCATGAATTGGCTACCTGCCACTAGAGGATTTTCCTGTTTCATTTATAATAACTAAATGTAGATGTTATTTCTATATCTACCAATTAAATTGAGGGCATAATAGGTGTGTGTAGGTAGTTTCATTTAAATGCCTTCCCATTTAATATACAATAATTTCTGTTGATCAGCTTTTGAATAAGCTACTGAAAGGTATTTCTTCCCTATAACCTCAGAAAAAGGGCCGACGTACACTGTTATAAACTGGGAATAATTCCATTTCCAACGTTTTAGGGCATTTGGCTCATCTAAGCAATGCCATTTTATATTTCATATGATTCGGTTCCAAATGTCTTTATTGGATTGTAATTGTTTTTATAATTACTTGCTTTATATGAGCTTCTTCACACACCTGCATTGGCACCACACTCAAAAAATATCATGATTATCATTCATTTTGGCCTTCAGAAGCTAAACACAGCACTTAATATAGATTCCCTGTCACTTTTCTTCCCCTTTGTCTCTCTTTCTGACCTCATGGATCATCATGACCTTCTGCTATAGATTCTTTTGTAGAGAAGGCACTCCATGCATCAGAATCATGAATCCAGAATCCTATTAATCCCCCTGGATTGACTATACACATCTCATTGAAGCTTTTTCATAACTGTTAAATGCTTAGATAAGTCACTTACAGGACAAAAATATAATCTTTCCCCTATACTACTAAAGGCTTGTTGGTTTTGGTAGTGTTGTTTGTTTTTCTCTCCTTTCACTTTTGCTTAAATTATTCCACTGGCCTGCAAAACTACAGAAAACCTCTAGATTATTAAATCCAATCACTTTGTCTCAGTTTCAATTTAAATTGATCTTTATGCAAAATTTGGCATGATGGAATAATCCTAACAAGTCCTTTCTCTTTTCTCAGCTTCCATGACACTGTTCTTTCCTCTATTCTAACACCAATATTTATTTAGGTCTTTCTCTTCATCTCCACATTGCTCCTTAAGTTGCAGTTTTATAACTACAAATACTTGCCAGTTAACTTTTTTATTTCCTGCAAGTGCCTTCAAGTTATAAGATTAAAACTGAGTTCAGAACATCTTTCAAATTTTTACCTACTTGCCAATTTTCTAATTTCTCATGTTTCTACCACTATCTTCTTAAATACCCAAGTTTGAAACTTCATGGTTACCCTTCTATCTTTCTCCACAATCAATGATTTTCTAAGCTCCGTGAATTTTAATTATACCCTCATATAAGTATCTTCTTAGTACAAAAATATGCACAAAAGAATATAATAAATAGTTGTACTGTGTGTGTGTATGTGTGTGTGTGTGTGTGTGTGTGTGTGTGTGTGTGTGTGTTACGGTCTTCTGATAAATCTCTCTTAAATGGGACAGTGAATTTTTCATGTTATCTTTTATTATTTGCCTTGGAAGTAGGGGGATAAAAAGAGTAAGGAAAAGAAAATATTTTCTCAATTCTATTTGACATTCAACCATAACAAATCACTATCAATTTCTCATTTATGGACTTTCCTAGTTGCCTTATTTATTCCTGAGGAAGAATGCACATTCTATTTTTTTTTTTTTTTACATGCCACACTAGAATGAGAAAAGAAATCGCCAGGAGTCTAGGTTAGCATTCAGATTAAATTTTATTCAGTTTATTAAACATTAATTTGTTGGAATCTTTACAAATTGTTAAGTCATTAGAGTTCATAGAGACAATAATTATCTAATTTAGCATGGTTCAATATGATTGATTTGATCTTAGAAGGAGATATTTTGGGCCAGAACTTGAAACAAAGTACTAAGTACAGCTGATAGAAACGATGCTTGTGTTCACACCTTTAGAGAGCTCATAGAAGCAAGAAATATTTAATACTCATTGGAGTTCACATGTTCGGGAGATTTCAGGGTTTAGAAAGAGATATCTGAATTCATACCTCCCTTAATCCCTGCCTCCAGAAGGTGAAGTCAGCCTTTTACACTCAGCATAAATACTCTCTCAAGTGAGCCACTCTAGAGAATTTCTCCAGAACTGGACTGGGATCAGAAAGGAGCACTCTGGAAGGAAGCCCACAAGCCCTATCTTTGAGGCAAGAGAGATTCATTGCATCTTCCAACTTGGTGCTGGCTGGAGGCTGAAGAAAGCAGAGGCAGAAGCTAAGGACAAAGCTGCAAGAGCTCTTGGAACCAAGCAGAGAGATAGGCCTGAGCTAACCGGGCTATATTGAAGGACACAATAAAAGATCTGAACTTTTATCCGCTGGCTGCGATTTTGGAGTAATTATTTATTTTCAACAGAAACTAAAGCTGCCTCCAGAAAACCTCCCTGAGAAACCTCTCCCCCAGAGAGAACTCTTATTTTTTAAAAAAGAAAAAAAAAACCCAACATTTTCTCTTATTAGTAAATCATTGCATTTGATTTTATCTGAAAAGATAAAAAAAGTGACACCATGTATGTTCTTTTGGAGTTTGCATTCTAAAAGCAAGTTATAAGACAAGTATGTTAAAAAGTACGATAGTAGTAGTGATCATAGTAGTACCAGTAGTAGTTTTAGTAGTAGTAATTTTTGTGATAGTTGTTACTGTTATAGTAGTACTTGTAGTATGGATAAAATGAATATTCAAAGTGTTTTAAGAAAGTATGAGGGAGACAGCTAGGTGGCACAGTGGATAGCACACCAGCCCTGAAGTCAAGAGGACCTGAGTTCAAATCTGTCCTCAAAGACTTGTGTGATCCTGGATAAGTCACTTAACCCCAATTGCCTCAGAAAGGAAAGAAAGAAAGAAAATGTGTGGGAGATGCATCTTCCATATAGGGTAGAAGAAAATGTCTTACAAAGGAGGTAACCCTTATGCTGATCATTGATAGAAATGAAGATTTCCTACAAGAAATATAAATTTGGGGAGCAGAGCCAAGATGGCAGAAAGTAGACAGAGTCTCTATATAACCTTCTCTTAGGTTTCCTCAAATCAACAAAGGATTAAGCCTCTGAACTAGTTTTGGAGCAACAGAACCGACAAACATTTGGAATACAACAAATTTCCAGAAGAAGAAACTTTGGAATAACTTCAGAAAAGGTCTGTTTCATTTGGGCAGGGAGCAAAACTGTCAAGCCCAGACCACAATGCAGGGAGCCCAAGGCAAGGAGCTAGGGCAGGGAATCAGGGTGTTGCAGAGTCTATGAACTTGGGAATCTACTGTGAGGTTCTTGGACTACTCTGTACTGGTTACAAGCCAGTGGATCAGCATATTTGCAATAAGACATCCAAAGCAAAGACAAAAAGTAAATTATGAGCCCCTGAACCCCAGAAAACAGGACTTGGCCACACCTACCCACCACTGGAAGTCAGTCAGAAACACCAGCCCCAGAGCAAACTAAAGTGACAATCACCCCTTTACTTTAAGAGCAGACATCAACCCTTAAAAAATGAGCAAAAAATCAAAAAGAACTCTGACCATAGACAGCTTTTATGGAGCGAGAGAAGAATAGACACCAAACCCTGGGGTTCCTAAAGGCAAATCAGCTTCATATGAAGCCCCAAAGTTTGATACGAGTTGGTCCCCATTTTATAAGGCTGTCTTGGAAGAATTCAAAAACAATCTTAAAAGAGAGAAGAAAAATTGGGAAAAGAAATGAAATCTTTTCAAGACAATATGGAAAAAGAAAAACAGAAATTATCTGAAGAAAACTCCTTAAAAATAGATATGATGAAAGAGGAAAAACATTTAATTCTCTACAAAATAGATTTAAGGAAATGGAAAAAGTATATAAATCCTTACAAAACAGATATGAAAAAGAAACCAATTCATTGAAAAACAGAATTTGTAAAATCCATAGGACAAAACAACTCATTTAAAAATTCAATTGGCCAAATACAAAAGGAGATAAAAAAGATAATTGAAGAAAATAATTCACTAAAAATTAGAATTGAAAAAAAATGGAAATTAATGACTCAATGAGACATCAAGAATCAGTCAAAAACAAAAAAAACAAAAAAATAAATAAATAAGAAGAAAATGTAAAATACTTCTTTGGAAAAACAACTGACCTGAGAAATAGATCTCAGAGAGATAATTTAAGGATTATTGCACTTCCTGAAAACAATGATCAAAAAAGATCCTAGACATTATCTTTCAGGAAATCATGAAGGAAAACTGTCCTGATGTCCTAGAATGAGAAGGTAAAATAACCATTGAAAGAATTCAAAGATCACATCCTTAAAGAGACCCCAAAATGAAAACTCCATGGAAAATCTTAGCTAAATTTCAGAATTGTCAACAAAAAATATAACAAAAGCAGCCAGAAAGAAACAATTCAAATGTTGAAAAATCTCAATCAGGATTATCCAGGACTAGCAGCTTCTACCTTAAAGGATCAAAGGCCTGGAATCTGATATTCTGAGAGGCAAAGGAATTTAGATTGCTGCCAAGAATCAACTATCCAGTTAAACTGTGCGTTATCTTTCAGGGAGGAAGATGGACATACAGGTAAATTTAATTTATTTCTGATGAAAGGACCAGAGCTGAACTAAAAATTTGGTCTCCAAATACAGGACCCAAGAGAAGCATAAAAAGGTGAAAAGGAAAGAATGCTTGAGAACTATATCTCTGCTATGGTTATACTTAAAGAATGTGGGTATAATTTGATTTTATTGTGGTAATATGAAAAAGAAACTAGAGATGGAAAGGGAATTTTACTGTAGATAGAAGAAAATAAAGGTAAAATGAGGGAAATTACATCTCATGAAAAGGCAAAGAAGACCTATTATAATTGAGGGAAAGAAGAGAGGGGGATGAACATTGAGTGAATCTTAGTATCATCAGATTTGGTTCAAAGAGAGAATATCAGACATATTTGATTTCACAGCTAAAATCCTCTTACTTTATAGGACGTGGAAGGGAGAAGGGGAAATGAAAGGGAAGCTAATAGTAAAGAAAACAGAAATAGTATGGGAAAAGTATAAGAAAGGGGGAGAGGCTATAAAGGGAAAGAGCTAGTGAAAAAAGTGATGATCACAAGCAAAATACTGAGGGGGGAGGGAAACAAGAAAAGGAAAGAGAAAAGCATAACTTGGAGTAAATAAGACGGCAGGAAATACAGAATTTGTCATTTTAACTGTGAATGTGAATGAGTTGAAATTTTCCATAAAACAGAAATTGATAGCAGACTAGATAAAAAGCCTGAAGAATCCTACCATATGTTGCTTACAAGAAACACACATAAAACAGAATGATACATACAGAGTAAAAGTAAAAGGCTGGAGCAGAACCCATTATACTTCAGGTGAAGTAAAAATTAGACAGGGGTAGCATTTCTAATCTCAGATCAAGCAAAAACAAAACTAGGTCTAATTAAAAGAGATAAGGAAGGAAACTATATCTTGCTAAAGGGTATCATAGATAATGAAATAATGTCAGTATTAAACATATATGCACCAAGTGGTATAGTATCCAAATTCCTAGAGAAGTTAAGAGAGCTGCAAGAAGAAATAAATAGCAAAACTATACTACTGAGGGATCTCAACATTGCTCTCTCAGAACTAGATCAATTGAACCACAAAATAAATAAGATATAAGTATGTAAATACAATTTTATAAAAGTTAGATATGATAGCTCTTTGGAGAAAACTGAATGGAGACAAAAAGGAATATACTTTTTTTTTTTTTCTCAGCAGTTCATGGAACCTATACAAAAACTGACCATGTATTGGGACATATAAACCTTGAAAACTAAATGCAGAAAGACAGAAATAGCAAATGCATTTTTTCAGATGATGATACAATAAAAATTACATGCAAAAAAAGTCAAGGGAAAATAGACCAAAAATTAATTGAATATTAAATAATCTAATCTTAAAGAATGAGTGGGTGAAACAAGTCATAGACACAATCAATATTTTCATCCAAGACAATGGTAATAATGAGACAACACACCTAAGTTTTGGGATTCAGTCAAAGCCATTATTAGGGGAAATTTTATATCTCTAGATGCTTACTTGCATAAAATAGAGAAATTAAAAATTAAGAAAAGAACAAATTTAAAACCCCCAATTAAATACCAAATTTGAAATTATGAAAATCAAAGGGGAGATTAATAAAATTGAAAGTAAGAAAACTATTGAATTAATAAATAAAACTAAGAGTTGGTTTTATGAAAAAACCAACAAAATAGATAAACTTCTGGTTAATTTGATTAGAAAAAGGAAAGATACTTGTCTAATATCACATAATTATCTAAACATGAGTTTTCTGACTCCCAGTCTTGTGGTATTCCTACAATAACATATTTTTCCTTACAAATAATATGATACGGTCCCACTCCCTATGGAAAATGTATTAAATTGGGTTCTATATTTCCTAAGCATCTTGAGCTACTAGTAGAATCACCAATATAAACAAGTAATCTCTAGTAGTAGGAAGAAGAGAAAAAAAATATATAAAAACCAAATCTTTATAGACAAAATAATCACAATGTGTAAATGGTGAAATTTGGTGAATAAGTTATTACATGGGTTAAATTCTTATACTTCTGAAATAAATTCATCCTTTCATAAAATTTCGGTGTCATTTAGCACCCCTGAAGAATGGATTTATCATGTGGCACTGGAGTCAAGAAATAATAAATTCATCAGACATGAATAAATACTTTATTTTCAGGGTATTCACTCACTGTACCTTTAGAAGTGACTAACTATATAATCAAAAATAAAGGTATTAATTTTACTAGTATTTTTTTTCTGATCTGATGAGATTAGAGGTATATAGATTTTTATATGAAAAGTTCAGCTAAATTGTTATCCTTTGCCATGTCTATGAAAATAGATGAAGAAAGGAGAACACCACCACCATCTTTACTTATAAATATTGTTTTCTGTTTTTAATAAAAATAATTTGTCTAACATGCAAAATGATGTTTCAGTTGTCTTGAAAAAAGATGGATGAAAAAGAAAAAAGAAATGAGAAAAATAATCTAAATCGCTACTGCATTTTTGTGAGGTAGTTTAGAAATGTTATCTTAGAAAAACAAATAACCTTCATTTGTGAACAATGGCAAAATAAAATAAAATAAGAATTAAAGAAAACATAAGTGCTAATGTAGTCTTAAGACCAAAATAGGAATGTCTTTTGTACAGTAAAATATATTACAGCTCCTTAGAACACAGAGAACAAAATTTTAATGTACTGTGAATTAAAACAAAAATGAGCATCTTAATAACTAACTCTAATTGATCTTCCTACCCTTGAAAAGTGCCATTCAAATATATATATATAAACCTATCCTCAAATTGATTTCTGAGTTTTTAATGTTGGTTCTCTCTATGAAGGTGGAAGTTACTTTTTCATCATGGGTTTTTTGGAATTAATTGTCTTGGATGATTATTTTGGTGAAAATAGCTAAATCTTTCACAGTTGATCATTCTCACAATATTGCTGTTACTGTGTGCAGTGTTCTCTTTATTCTGCTCCATTCACTTTGAATAAATTCATGTAAATCAACCTTTGTTTTTCTAAAGTCGTTCTGCTTGTCATTTTTTATACAAAATATTATTCCATTACAATCATATACTATAATTAATGGGCATGTTCTCAATTTCCAATTGCTTGCCACTACAAAAGGAATTGCTATAAATATTTTAGAACAAAAGTATCATTTTCCATCTTTATTTGATCTCTTTGGGGTACAAACCAATTAGTAGAATTATTGGATTGAAGGGTATACATAGTTTTATAACACTTTGGGTATAATTCTAATTTGTAATTCAGAATAGCTAGAATTGTTTACAACTACAACAATACATTGTGTAACAGGTTTTCTCCATCTTTTCTCCAACATTTTTTCATTTTCTTTTTCTGCCATGTGAACCAATCTGTCAGCTGTGAGGTGTCATCTCAGAGATGTTCTAATTTGCTTTTCTCAAGTCAATGGTTACTTAGAGCATTTTTTATGCGTCTTGATAGCTTTATATTCTTCTGAAAATGTCTTCTCCATATCTTTAAACAGTTTATCAATTGGGGAATGGCTCTTATTTTTATAAAGATGATACAGTTCCCTACATATATGAAAAATAAGCCCTTTATGAGTGAAACTTTTTTTCCATAGTTTTCTATTTTCCTATTAATTTTGTTTGTGTGAATGTTTTTAAATGTCATATCATCAAAATTATCTATTTGACTTTCTATAATCTTCTCTATCCCTTATTTGGATCTCCTATCCATAAATCTAACAAGTATATTTTCCATGTTATCTCAATTTGTTTATAATCTTACTCTATATGTTAATCATTTTGACCTTATCTTGATATATATTGGTCTATGCTTAGTTTCTACCAAACTCCTTTACAGTTTTCTCTTTTGTTACAATCTGAGTAGTTATCCCCAAATCTCTGTTATCAATTATTGCCCAATTCATTCTAATGATCCACCACTCTGTTTCTTAACTAAAATCAGATGATTGTTTTTATGTCTATCACTTTGTAATATAGTTTGAAATCTGAAAATGTTATGTCAATTTCCTTCAGATTTTGTTTTCAATGATTTCCTTGATAGTCTTGATTTTTTAGTCCTTCAAATAAATTTTGTTACATTTTCTTATTACATAAAATAATTCTTTGATAGTTTGGGACTTCCAGGAGCACATTCAAGATGGCAGAGTGAAGCCTGGAAGTTTCTCAACCTCTCCCAGTTTTCCTCAAAAAGCACATGACATCAAGCTTCTGAACAGAGCCTGTAAAGACAGAGCCTACAAAGTGATGGAATGAAAAAATTTTACAGCTCAAGGTAGTTTGGAAAGACTTCAAGAAGGGGTAGTCTCACTAGGGTGAAAGGAGTGTATAGCCCAGCTATGTCAGATGTCAGAGAAAGTTAGTGAAAGGGTCTTAATCACAGATGATCAGCAACTGGGATCTTCCATTGGTTCTGCCTCAATAAAACAATAGCAGAGCAAACAAGTATGGTAGTCTCCAGTCCCAGCACAAAAGGGAAATTTTCAGCCTGATAAATTATGGAACAAGAAGCCAGACTAGGCTTAGACTATCCCCAGGTTTGTGGGCAAGTCACAAAACACAAATGGCTTCTGTGCTCAAAATCAAGGCTTAAAGCCACATAAGAAGCTTGGGATGGTGACCCCTCTACCGCAGGAGCAGAGCTCAACTTTAAAAGTCATGCAATAGGAAGGGAAAAGAAAGAAAGAAAATGAGCAAGAAACAAAAAAAAGAATCTTGACCATAGAAAGCTACTGTGGGGACAGGGTAGACCAAATCACCAACTTAGAAGAGGACAAAATGCCCACACTTAAAAGTAGCAATGAGACAAAGCAAAAGCAAAAAACAGATTTAACTGAAAAAGATAAGGAAGAAAAACACATTTTGCTGGTGTACTGTAGAAAAGGAAGTAATATCAATACTAAATATATATGCACAAAGTGGGAAAAGTGCCCACATTTTTAGAGAAGTTAAATCATTTAAAGGAAGAAATAGCAATACTATGCTAGTGGGGACCTCAACATCACTCTCTCAGAATTAAATAAATCCAATGACAAAATAAAAAGAAAGAGATTAGGGAGGATAATGGCATCTTTAAAAAATGTGGATATGATAGGCCTCTGTAAAAAATCTCCAGGGCCTAATGGATTTGCAATTGAGTTCTACCAAACATTCAAAGAACAGAAATTTCCAATAGTATATAAACTATTTGGGAAAATAGGTAAAGAAGGAGTTCTGCAAAGTTCCTTCTATGACACAAATATGGTGCTAATGCCTAAATCAGAAAGAGCCAAAATAGGGAAAGAAAATTATAGTTCAGTCTTCCTAATATTGATGCAAAAACCTTAAATAAAACATTAGCAAAAAGATTACAACAATTTATTATTAGAAAAATACACTATGACCAAGTGAGATTTAAACCATTAATGCTGAGCTGGTTCAATATAAGGACATTTATTACAATAATCAACTATATCAATAACAAAATAACAGAAATAATATGATAATTTTAATAAAAGCATAAAAAAGCATTTGACAAAATATAACATTTATTCCTATTACAAACCCTAAGAGAACAGGAATAAATGGAGTTTTCATTAAAATGATAAGCAGCATCTATCTAAAACCATCAACAAGCATTATATACAATGGGGAGAAGCTAGAAGCATTCCCAGTGAGATCAGGGGTGAAACAAGAATGCCTATTATTATCAGTATCATTCAATATTGTATTAGAAATGTTGGCTCTAGCAATAAGAAAAGAAAAATAAATAGAAGGTATTACAGTAGGCAGTGAGGAAATAAAACCATCACTCTTTGGAGATGATATGGTATATATAAAGAATCAACCAAAAAAAAAAAAAAAAAAACCCTACTTGGAGCAATTAATAACTTTGGCAAATTGCAGGATAGAAAATAAAGCCACATATAGCATTAACATTTTCATGTGTCAAAAAAAAAATTTAGCAAGAGATAAAAAGAGAAATTCCACTTAAACTAAGTGAAGACAAAATAAAATATTTGGATGTCTACCTGCCAAATCAAACCCAGGAAATATATAAGCACAACTAAAATATATTTTTCATGCAAATAAAGTCAGATTTAAAAAATAGGAAAAATATCAATAGTTCATGGGTAGGCTAAGCTAATATAATAAAAATGGCAATTCTACCTTACCTAGCCTACTTATTCAATGCTATACCAATCAAACTGTCAAAAATATTTTTAAAATTAGAAAAAATAATAACCAAATTCATCTGGAAGAAAAACAGGTCAAGAATATCAAGGGAATTAATGGGGGAGTGGATGCAAAGGAAGGGGATTTAGCAGTACCTGACCTAAAGTTCTATTATAAAGTAGCAGTCTACTGTTTGAGAAACCTAAGGACTTCAGATTCTGGGGAAAAAACTCACTATTTGACAAAAAATTGATAGCAACACTGGAAAATAGTATGTCAGATATTTGAGAAAGGGAGGAATTTATGACCAAAGAAGAAATAGAGAACATTACAAAACTCAAATATTTTAGTACAAACAAAAGTAATATAGCCAAGATTAAAAGAGAAGCAGAAAGCTGGAGATTTTTTGTTTTACTGCTAGTGTTTCTGATAAAGGCCTCATTTCTAAAATATATAAAGAACTGACTCAAGTATATAAGAATACAAACCATTGTCCAGTTGACAAATGATCAAAGGATATGAACATACAATTTTCAAATGAAGAAATTAAAGCTACCTATATTCATATGAAAAAGTGCTCTAAATCACTATTAATTAGAGAAAAACAAATTAAACAATTCTGAGATTCCAGTTCACAACTATCAATCAAGTTGCTATATATCAAATAAATCCACTTAGCTCAGTAGCATTTTTATATGTTAACACTTAATCTCAGTGGAAAAAGAAAGAAAATGTCCTTTCAAAATAACTTCTAAATGTATAAAATACTTAAAGGACTATTTATCAAAACCTATATAGGAACTGAATACAATTACAAAATTTATTTAAATTAATAACTATAGAACTAAATAGTTGAAGGTATATGAATTGCTCATAGGTAGGTCAATCCAATATAATAAAAATAAAAATTATATATATATATATATATATATATATATATTATATATTCTGTGACAAAGCAAATTGCCAAACAATCACTTTGTAGAACTATGCAAAAAATAATGACTTACATCTGAAGGGAAAATGACTAAGAACGTCAAGATAAATCAAGGGAGAGAAAATGGAAGGAAGGATGTCTAACAATACACATTTAAGCTATACTACAACTATATTACAAAGCATAAATAATCATTATTATTTGTTTTTTATTTTTTAAGTTGGGTGGCAAAACATTAGTTATATAACTCATAAAAGCTTATTTGTAAATAAAAATTAATATCTTATTCTATATATCAAGACATTGGAGTTCTTTGCCATTTTTTTCTCAAGTTCATTTTACAGATGAGAAAACTGAGATAAAAAGGGTTACATGACTTGCCCAGGATCACAAGGGACTGGGAAAAATGAAATTCAATGTATCAGCAGTCACAGAAAACATTCTCCAAATAACTAATGATTAGACAAATGCAAATAAAAATAGGTATAAAACTCCTAATGGCATATGGGCAAATAGGAATTTTTAAAAGAACAATAACAAGTGCTTTTGGATTTGTGGGAAAACAGGCACAATAATGTTCTCTTCATAGTACAATGAACCAGTATAGACATTCTCAAAAGCAGTTTTGAACTGTGAACATAAAGTTACTTAAGTGCATAAATCTGATGCAGAAATGCACTCACTAGTCCTGTGGCCTCTGGCAAGTTATTTTAAGCTTCACCTATCTCAGTTTCCTTGTCTATAAAATTGTGATGATAGTGGATACCTAACTTCCAGGGTTATTATGAGGATGAAAATAGATAACATTTATAAAATATGCTGCAAACCATAAAAAATTCATGGAAAAACTTTGTGGTAACAAAGAATTCAATGAAAAATATGCATTAATCAATTAGAATATGGCTAAAAAATTTACGGTGTATGAACATACTATAATATTCCTATACTGATAAAAAAAAGTAAATATGAAGAAAAGCCAAAGCATAAGAAAGCATTCAAACCAGTAAAGAGAAAAGTAAGGAGATACAGGATAACAGTATAAGAGCTGGCTACAAAAAAATGTAAATACAATTGATAATAATCATGCAAGTCGCCAGGGAAGAAATGAAGAAAACACACTTCTTTCTTTAAAGTTTGATAACTTTTATATTTATTTAAAATAAATAGCAACTTATAATATATATATATATATATATATATATATATATATATATATTGTAAAATGCACAGAGGTTACATCTTGATGAAGGCCAAGGGCTGGAGTAGGACATTGGTAATAGGAATGTAGAAAAACAGAGTCATAAAGCAAGCATTCCAGAAAAACCAAAGACAACCATGCAATACATAATAAAGTAGGGTTATCTTGAATAGAAGACATAGCATTGTACATAAAGAATTCTGTGCTACAAGTCCATCTTTAGCAGCAAGTTCCTTAACCTGATAACACAGATAAGGATGGAACTGTTACCATTTTTGTGTCGTTAGTTTATTTCTTAAAGTTCGATATTATATTATGGCAAGATAAAAAAGTAAATGAATTTTATCTATTTCATATTTTAATGAAAATACTATGACTCTGGAGAAAGGTAATATTTTCAGGTGCTCTTTTGAATACCTAACATTTCCCGCATTTCATTTAAAAGATGAAAGTAAACATACTAGTCTTAGATTTGTACCTTACAAGAAGACTTTTTTAAAAATTTGCAACATTTTTTCTTTCAGGCATAATAGACAATGGGCAAATTTGTATACATATTTATTCCCTATATAGTTTATGTCATAGAAATTTGTAATGGGCTGAGGCTTGAGTTGATGCACTGAGGTCCCAAGCACTTGAGGCTAAATAGTAATTGGGCTATACTCTATTAATATACATGCTTGGATAAAGAATGGCCCCGCCCACTCTCTGTGCAAGTCCTGATGTGTTGTATAGGAAATGATGATTTTGGTGGGTTGGAGGCAGAGAGACAGGAAGAGAGGTTGGGAGAGATTGGGCCTGGGTTCTATTCTGGTAGCGGCTGGTCATGTGGCTTCTGGTCTAGCTAGCTTCTTGACTCAGCTGCACACATTGCTATTGTCCATTCTCTTCCACCTCCCATCTTTCTTCACTGAGAATAAAGATTGACGATTTTCCCCTAACCTGAATTCCTGACTCCGGCTGATTTTAAAATATGCGGTCATCACAGAAATTAAAACTTTCAAAGGTGATATCTCTAACTCTTATTCATTGCCAGAAAAAGAGGGGGAAAAGAACTAATTACAAATTTGAAATATGTTCAAATTAGTCATAAAATTTTATAAACCTATTTATCATAATTGGTAAATATCATAATTTTCTGAGACTTCCCATTAGTGCTCCTCATTTCACAAAGTGCTAAAGGGCACCAATCCAACATAAATGTGTGCATTGACTGATAGAATAGATTGTTAACCAGTGCATGTCATAATTTAGTCAATATGACAGTGTCATCCATTTTGTTATTCCTATGTAGATTTCTATGACCATCATTGATGATTGGAGAAAGGTATATTAGTGACTATATAGTTACCTCCACTTTTTATAGATGAAGAAACAGATTGTCTTTTGCCTAAAGTTAAAAGTGACAGAGTATTGAAAAGTAGATCTTGTAACTCCAAATGTAGTGTTCTTTTTTTATCTCTGGATGATGAAACATCAGAACTGGCTAATCAACTAAATAACAACAACAACAACAACTTTTGTTGATCAATAATTTCAGAGTCTTAAGTCACAAAAGATTTCATGAACTTCTCAAACCACTAAAATTAGTAAGTAGAGAAGAAAATAAAGTAGTCTAAGACATACTCAGAAGTGCTTCTGATTGGATGAAAAATATTTCTTGGAAACTGTGTAGAGGGGGATTTACAGAATCTTTATTTTCCTGATAAAGGTTTCATTTTTTTCAAATATAGAAATAATAAGCCAAATTTTTGGGAGGGTAAACACCATTATCTAATAACTAAGCAAAGGATAAATAGTTTTCAGAAGAATAAATCAAATAATCAATAGTCACATAAAATGCTATAAATAATATTTTGAAAAATTAGATTAAATTTATGTTAAAACAATTTTGAGATGTCTTTGCTAATCAATGGATGAGTGAAGATAACAGAAAAGGAAATTGGCAAATACTAGAGGAGATGTAGGAAAACAGGTAAACTTAGACACAGTTGGTAGAGATATGAACTAGACTAAATAGCATGGAGAAGAATTTGGAACTATATGAAAAATGCCATAAGACTGCGCTTATACTTTGACCCAGCAATACTGCTACTAGATCCATACCCCAAAAATATGAAAGAGAAAACAAAAGGACCTATTAAAGTTATTCATATATATATACTTTTTTTGTTGTTGCCAAAGAATAACTAAAGACATACCTTTCAAATAGGAAATAGCTGAAGTAGTTATAGCATGTACTTAATTTGGAATTCTATTGTTCTGTTAAAAAAATGATGAAAAATGTGTTTCTAGAAAGAACCAGGGAAGACATAATGAACGGAAGCAAAGTGAGCAGAACCAGCCCAAAAATCTGTACAATAATATCAATATTTTAGAGATAATGAAAGACTAAATGACTCTACACAATGATCCATCACAAGTCTAAAGGACTAATGATGTAAAAATATAAAAAAACTATCCAATTCTAGTTAGATAACTGATAAATTCAGAGTACAAATTGTACTTCCTTTATTTTTCTTGTATTTTTCATAACATGTCTAATACAGAAATGTTTCACATGACTTCTTATTGTATAATGGATATCACAATTTTTTGTCTATTCAATGGGTCAGAAAGGAGTACAGGGTAAAAGAGAGCTTGAACTGAAAATAAAAATAAAATTATAAAAATAAAAACAAACCAGAACTCTTTGGGGATGATGGGGGAAAGAAAAATCTATTCAATTTCCTCCCTAGTTGAGACCTAATGTATTGTTGATAGTCAGATTGGTAAGTGAGTGCAATTTCTGTGACTCATTAATAAGTCTACACAAGAATGTAATTATGAGGACACTCTAAGAATTACTGTGTTGGGTCAATATGTATAATTTCTATTTAGGTCAGCAGAGGAGGAAACTTTTCAAAGAAAATCATATATATTATCATAAAAATTCAGTTAAGTTGTAAATTATGCTGAAAATAATTAGACTTTGTAGGATGTTACTACTATGTTTCCTTCATTTAGCTAAGCAATCTTGGATATTTTCTCAGTTGCAAAACAGAAATAATAACATTTGTATTTTACATGTTTTAAAAGTATTAGTATTAATTAGGTAATAGGAATGTGTGGATTAGATGTTTGAGAAAAACCTTATATAAATCCAAATTATTACTATAATATGTTTTATATATGCTATATGTCAGTATATATATAAATATATATATATATATATATATATATATATATATATATATGTAATTTTATACATCAGTGTGCTTGAAGGAAATCTTTTCTGTACTTACCAGATATTTTCATAAGGTCATTTAAAATAGATTTGCATTTCTTTTCATAACCTGATATAAAAATAAAAGGTTATTTCCATATTTGGTTTTTGGGGAGTTGCAAAGCTCATCTCTCTGTGTGTTGGGACTGGAGGCTTATTTCTAGTCTGTAAATGTCTTTTTGCAAATTTGTAGATATTATATTTCTTTAAACTCAAATTGCCAAGTCATTCATTTTTGTATTTTGTTGTTAAGTCTTAAGTTTCTAAAAGGTAAGCAAGTCCCAAGGGCTTTGTAGTTTTCTGCTCAGGTAAACATAAAATCTTAAATGAAGGTTAAAGTAACTGACAGTCAATTAGGGTCATGGAAAGTGCACAATATATCAAGGTCAAAAGCCAGATGATGCCATAAGCTAAGCTAAGATATGAAAGCAGCTAATTTTTTTTTTATTGCAAAACCCATGAGTGTCATTTGCTATTCTCTAGAAGTTTTCACAAAGATTGTTTGGTGATGGGTGTCTAGAAGAAACTTTTTTTTTTTTTTCCCGCCCCTGCAAAGATACCACTTTTTTTTTCTTTTGTTAAGGAATATCTGCAGTATTGTGTTTACCATTGTTGTACCTTTGTGACTCTGCATAGCCTTCATTCCATCACTCCCTTGGTGAGGTAGTTTTTTCTAAGTTAAATAAAAGCAGGAACAAAGAAAGAGGGAGAAAAAAAGTGTTGTAATCTTCTGACCCTCACACTGACAGTCCCATATATTTTGAAGCAAATAATGATATGGTAGCAGAATTATGAAATGAGCATGCACTTCAGAAGGATATTTCATAAATTTATTGCTTAACTGTGTACTGCAACTGCCATAGTTTTTTGATGGGCAAGGACATACATCTAGAAAATAAAACAAAGATAGTAGCTCACTGGAAAATGAAAGATAAAAAACATTTGTCACATGCAATTGTTCAGCAAATGTGAGATTATTGGTTTCTTAGGGATTTATTAATTTGATCTACTTTAATCCTTACCTGCTAAAAAGGTAGAAACATGTCACTCAGTTGATGGAATCATAGTCATTTTGTAAAGTGTTCTGATCATCTTTTCAATTTATATCTAGAATTCATCTAGCTAACTGGAAATAAAATTAAAAAAAAAAAAACAGCAACTTAAAAAAGGTCTCTTCATACACAACAGAAAGTCACCTGCAATGACTGTAAGAGCCCAGAGTTAGGCTTCAAATGTCACCACATTGCCATCTTACTGTGAATGACTGAAATTTACTTCCCGTTGTTAGTAGTGCTGAAATTGCCATGGGTTTCCACAGTTTATAATGTATTGTCTAAACTGAAAACATTTCCCAGATTGAATTGACCTTTTAGAAAACTGCACTTTCATCCTCAAAATATAGGACTGTTGCAATATTTTATTTAAAAGGTTATTTTGTTATAAAGCTTGGGGAAAGGGTAAGGGATTAGAGTTGAGTATATGTCTTTTCGCATAATATTTTGCTGTCAAGAACACACACACACACGCACACACACACACAAATAAATCAAACAAACAAAAACTCCCAATTATTCAACTACTAAAATTCTATTCAGAAAATGATCTGGGAAAAAAAAAAAGATAATTTTAGTTATTTTGATCGAAGATAGGTGAAGTAAGGAAGCTTTCTGGGATTTTGTCCAAGTGGGCGACTTCATCCATCAAAATGGACTAGAAGGAAAACATTAAATTTGATCTATCATTTTCAAAGACAACAAAATAAAAGTTTAAAAGGATGGCCCATAGGATAGGTTTGCTTAGCTGTACAATTGTTGATTTGGACTAATAGAAACTCTAAAGTGTTTTCAAGGTCAAAGTCTATGATTCTTTGATCTACTCATATTTGACAGAGTACTAGAAATAGAGATTATATCAAGTAGCACAAAAAAAGTTCAGTGAATAAGCACAAGCAATGGGAAAGCAAAATTAGCTCTGTAAATGATATAATGGTTTACAGAATCATACAAAATTAAATAAGAATAGAAAATATTAATGCATTAAATAAATCTGTTTTGTGCAAAGTAAATTTATAGAAAACACTGAGCTTTCCTGTAAATTACTAACAAAACTCAAGATGAGACAGAATAAGTAATTCCATTTATAACAGAAAAAGACACAGATAAAATTTATAGTTAAAACAATTTTTTAAAGTTTTGTAAGAGATTAAAAAAAACCTTGAGAAATGAATTAATGAAAAATATTTATTTAGCACATATGATAGTAGTATAATGAAAAGTATAATACATAGTATAATATATAGTATATATAGTATAATGTAGTATAATGAAAGAATATTTTTATAATATTAATTACTCATTATTAAATTAGGATTAATATTGTTTTCTCCTTACAGGGTTCAGTCATTGTAGGTCATTCAGCCAGTTTCTGAATAACAAAGATGAGATAATCTAAATCCTCTAGGAACATGTTCCTCAATTTTAGGCAGTACCCTTCCCAACCAAAAGACTTTATTTTTGTTTACAGTATAAACAGAATCAAATCTATGTGAATTCCAACCCTAAAAGCAGTGAATTGGGATTGAGGATAACCCAGTTTATGAAGGAGAAAATGAATACCAGTGGTTTGAACAGAGATAGATTGTTTTTTGTCCATATTGCTGGAGGTGGCTGAATCTTATAATTAAGCCATGTTCTCAGCAGGAGGATTTCTAGGCTTTTAATTTACTTTCTTATTTGAAAGTTCACCCCTTTTTTTATTGTATTGATCAAAGTTGCTTTTCACCTATTAGGGCCACTCCTTTTCTAAAGGTATATAAGCATTAAGTGTTTTCCCCAGTTTAGTCTTTGGTTAATAAAAGAAACCGCTGGTCATCAATAAATTGATTAACAGCAAGCCTAATCAATAAATTCATTATTAATTATTCTGAAACTCTGTCTCTCAGTCTTTCTATGTTCATCCAAAAGGTGAAAAAAAGAAAGACATATGACAGAAAGCTTGAAGGACAGCTCTTGGCAGAGAAGAAGGGAAAGCTGAATTCCCTTGGCTGCCAATTGTGAATAAGGCAATCCAAATATCAAAGAATGGGAACTGAGCTGCTTGCTAACAAGGATAGGGAGATGCCATATTCCACTGGGTAGCAATTCCTACTGGCGTTTTCCAGATTAGATAGGAAGTAAGAAAGGAAAGAAGCACTTATTAAATGTCTACTATGTTCCAAGTACTGTGCTAACTGCTTTAAAAATATCTTATCATTTGATACTCATAACAAACCTAGGACATAAGTAGTAATATTATGCCATTTTATAATTGAGTAAATTGAGGTAACAGAAGTTAATTGACTTGATTAGGATCAAACAATTAGTAAAAGTCCAGTGCTGAATTTGAACTCTGCTCTTTCTGCCTAGAGTCTCAGCACTCTATCCACAGTATTATATAACTGTTTTTAGGGAGGCAAGTACTAGAAATAAATATATACATTATCCTAATGATAAGTAAGCCCAAGTCAGGGAATCACTGAAAAAATGGATTGCTTATTCAAAAGAACTGTTAAAAAATAAAAAGGGATCTAGGTAAGCAGATGTAATTCAGCATTTTGTATAACTTATAATAAATTCACAATCTGTAAGAACCCAAAAATAATTTAACTATTGAAAAAGTTGACATCAATTGAATATTAGACACTATACATATATACATGTATATATGTACATATATATATTCACACACACATACACACACATACACACACACATATATAAGAAGAATCTATTACCTAAAATAATATTGGAGAGTCTGAGAAAAAAACAAATATTAATAGATGATTTCAATGAAATACATTTTAAAATCATTTATGTGTATGAAATCAAGTCTTCTAGAAGAAGAAAATATGTGTACTGAGAAAAGAATAACAGTAAGTAACTTTGATAAAAGTCTGACATTTGACATCTATATCTAAAATAAAAACTTAGTCTTTATGATCAATTCCTAACTGACACACATTTATGTATATGTGTGTGACACACAATTCCCCAAAAAATAAGTGATTAAAAGCTACGAATATTTTTAAAATAAAAATTATTCATAAAACATGAAAAAATGACCTATCTCACTGAGAGAAGCACAAATTTTCTTATTTAATGTATCACACTATCAAGTTTGACAAAATGTTAAGAGACAGAAAAACGTATTTTATGTTTGTGGAGACATGTTGACCAAGAGATAACTAATGTAAATGATACTTGAATCATTAAAAGAAATGTGACATTATTTAAGAAAAATTAATAAATTGTTCCTTACTTTTGCCTTATATATTCTATAACTGGAATTATCTCACAAGGAAATTATTGACAAAAAAATCATACATATTTTATAAACTTTTTTATTATAAAAAGTTTAATAAATAGATAAGTTCAATATGTAGAGCTAAATAAATTATAATATCTAGTTTTGTTGGACTCTAAATTTGTAATAATTAATGATATATATGAATGTGAATAACAACAACATGAAACTACTTGCATCATATGATGTAAATAGTGGAGAAAAAGAAAATAGAATATAAAAAATACTACATACAATAGCTAAACAAAATAAATAATGTCACAAAAGAACCAATCAAAAAACAAGAGTAAATATTTCTAGCTTGTTATTAAAATAAAAATCTATTTCCTCTATCTGTTTTCATTGTAAATAGGTTGTTTTGAGACAATGAATTTTTGTGAGGTTATTGTATGGGTGTTTATTGGAAATTGTTGATTGTATCTGTAATATCCAATCTAGCTTTCTGGAGGATCTCTGGACAGGCCTTAGTCTTTACGTGGAGAAGTGATGAAGTCAGGAGAGCTGCCACAAGGATGGTTAACGATAGAGTGTGGCATTTGTCTTCTCTGTTATCTGTGTCTGAGACTCTGCGTTCCCAGTCCTCTCAGCCCTTAAATACATCAGTACAATTACATCACTACAGCAACTAAGCATGGGCCAGCTGTAGATATATTTAACTAGAGAACCATTATCCCATCAATCACATTGACTAGGTGCTTAACTATAAGCATCCTGCTGTCCTTGATTCAAGTATACCTTTCCAGATTTCCAGCCCTCTACAGTATCAAAATAAGATGTATTAAAAATTGTAAAGTGAAAATATTGAAAAATTAGTTTTGAGTCAGGGAATAGGATTCTGAATTTAGACAAATGTAATTCAGTCAACTTTTCTCCATTCTGATCCCAATTCTCTGTCTATCTTCAGTGTTGTCCCATTTTTATGTGTTGACTAATAAAGCAATCAACTCTCTGTTCAACAACTCTCATAACATACCATAAAAAGCAACATAATCTGGAGACATGAGTTCTTGATCCATTTATTTTACCCATTTTGATAGATAAGTGACAGTGTGGACAGGGCACTGCCCTTGAAGGTAGGAGAAATTAAATTCAAATCCAGCAACAGCTATTAACTGTGAGACTCTGAGAAAATCATTTTTCTTTCTTTTTCTCTTTCTTTTTCTTTCTTTTTTTCTTCTCATTTCCAAGTTCACCTTCAAATGATTTTGAAATGCTTTTGTTTTGTCAGGTCCATTGGCAAGCATTCTGTAAGCTTCTTTTTCTTTCTAGTGCTTCTTAATTTACTAAAAAGAGATATAACTCATTTCCGCATTATCCAAAATATTTTTCAAAACAAGTTTACATATTAAATCAGTATTGTCCTTAGCTGACATCTCCCCCTCCCCCTTATCAAGCTAATAAAAAAAATAAATAATGGGGCTTCTCAGTGTGGTGATAGAATTACATTTGCTTACAATTCTTTAGAAAATGTCACAAAAGAAAACAATATGATATAGTTGACGAGTTGATGAAAAGAACCAGAGAAAAGAGACTGGGTTTTATGTGTCTCTAGCTATAACATGGATTATATGGAGAAAGGTAAAGTGTAAGAATACTGGAAAAAAAAGAAAAGGACAGTCTTTCTAATTTGCTTCAAGTGCAACATTTAATTCCAAGATAAAAGGTAATAAACTGTATTTTATCAAAATAGGGGGTATGACTTGTTCAACCTTATCCTTTAGAAATATCAGTTCGGCAGTCAAATGAAAATGGACTAGAAATGGAAAGAAATTTAAGGCAAAAAGTCCAAATAAAAGGGTATTAGAGTCTTTCAGAAATGAGATGGGAAGACTAGCACTAGGAAAGCATTTGTATGAGTGAAAGAAGGAACATATAGGAGAGATTCTGTGAAAAAATAACCAGTAATAACTGGTAACTGTTTTGACATTTCAGTGAATTTTCATACTTGATGTGAATATCACAAATGAAAACAAGGTTGTGAACTTGAGTGAGAAAATATTTGGTTCTCTTGACTGCATGGAAGATGATTTAGCATGGAATAAAATAAGTTGTCTTTTCCACAGTTGAGTTTGAATTCTTTTGGGATGTGCAATTTGAAATGTACAAAGGGTAGTTAGTGACCTAGAGTTTAACAGACAAGTTAGATACTAGATGTATGAATTATCTACATGCAAATGATAATTGCATCCATGGGACCTAAAAAGATCATCAAGACAGTGGTCTACAGTGGAAGAAGAGAAAAAGAAATCATAAAATATCCTTGAACATACCTATAATTAATAAGAGTGACTTGGATGAAGAACCAGGGAAAATGAAAAAAAAATATGAAAAAATGCTAACATTTAAAGGAAGAGAACACAAAGGAGATCAGAATCAGGAAAACAAAAGGTCTTTGGAAGAGACTATGCTAGAATAAAGTGCTTGACAATGTCAAAGACAACAACTCAAAAGTGATGAGAATGAGAAAAGTTCTTTAGATTTGTTAATTAAGTGCTTCTTGGTATTTTTAGAGTTTTCATTGAATGATGAGGTCAGAAGGCAGATAACAGGATATTGAAACTGGGGAGAGGAGAGTAAGAAGAAGAATTATCTGGAGATAGTTTTTTATCAAGGAGTTTACATATGGAAAGCAAAGGAAACATAAGACTGATTATGGGTAGAGGGGAATGGTCAGGTGAAGTGAAAGTATTTGAAGAAATATTTCCCATAGAAAAGCATATATTGAAGATCAGTAAGAGAGTGGGGAAAATAGAGGGGTAAACTGACAGAAAAATCCTTTGAATTGTGATTATCAATGAATCTAAGGAGATTTGCTTTGTAAAGAAGGAAAATTCATTCCTCAAGAGATTTAGGGGCAAAGAAGAGGTAATGAAGGAAGTACCTAAATGCTATGAGCAAATAGAATCTAATATTTTTATTTTTTGATGAAAAACATGAAGTAAGATACTTAACTAAAAAGACAGGGAAAGTGTTTTGGGAGGGTGATTGGGAATGGATGAAATGATTTGAAATAACCATTATGGTGAAATATATATATATATATATATATATATATATACACACACACACATATGTATACACACACACACACACACACACACATATATTTATGCATATAAAACACGTTAAGGTTATTTAAAAGGACTATTTCGCCTTAGTGAGGGCCCATTTCAGAATGTGCTCCCTTAGGAAGAAATGAGGTTTTTTGTTTTTGTTTTTGTTTTTTGTCTATTTCATTTGAGTTTTTAGATGATTGATGTTGGGTTTGGCTTGGTTTATTTTTTTTTCCTCTAGAGGTCAAAGCAAAGTCTGTGATAAAGTCTTAGAATTTGTAGAAATCATTCTTGTTCAATTATAAATAAAACTAGTTCTTCTCCGAGTTCCTTTTTAATTTTGATGTTCTATGATACATGATTAGATATCACAAGAAGCCTACAGTTCATTTCATTAGATATCACAAGAAGACTGGAATAAGCAGGTCAAATACCTATTTAATTGAAAAAATAAAAAAAAATCCACAAAATTATATTATTTTTGGAGAATTATTATTTAATCAGTAGTGGTCAGGAATTAGAACTCAGGCCTACTGATTCCCATCTGGCAAAGTAGTTATTTGACCACTTAGGTCCTATGGGCTATTATTCTATATTTAGCATGTGAAAAATATTAATCTTCTGCAGATGGATTTGACTTTGAAAATAGCTAAAACTTGTTCTTAGTTAAGCATTGTGAATAAAGTAATCAGCTGACAAATGCTTCTTTTAGTCCAAAAAGCTATAAAAATAAATGTTTTACTATTGAAAATGTATGTTTTAGGGATACTTGAGAGAATGACAGAGTAAGAAATAACTTAAAGCTGCTTTTCCCACAACATATTAAATTAACAAACATAACATCTCCTCCCAGAAAAGTAGAGTACAAAAATGCGGAAAATTTATCAGTGACAGAAAGATGATAAAAGGATATGCTTATAGATATTCCTTACAGAAAAAAAGCTAAAAAACAGCTCAGAAAGCCCTTGCTTCCTATGCTTTCTCATCAGTTTTCCTTCCTCTCCCAGAGTTCCTTGACTGTATCCAAAATGCTAAGTTCAGGGGTTCCCTGAATCACTTTTAGCTACGATAATTTTAAAGACAGATATTTGAAGTGCCATCAAGATGACGGAGAAAAAGCAGATACTTGCTTAAGAACTCTTCCAAACCTCTCAGATCATGTTTAAATAATAATATACAACAATTAGTAGAGTGGGAGAGCCCACAAAAGAACAGAGTGAAATAATTTTACAGTCTTTGACTGGTCAGCAGGAAAGGTCTGTCATACCAGGATGGGAGTAGAGCACAGTCTAGCACAGGCTGTGCAGCACAAACTTGGCTTCAGCAAACCAGGAACAAACCTTGGGAGCCATTGAACCAACAGTCCAGTGGTTACTTCTAGAGCTCTCAGTCCATAGATGATAAGGGGGATCAAATAACTGGTCAGAAGGATATGACAGGAATCTCTTTGAGAGACCCACTGAAGCAGAACATTTACTATACTCAGATCTGGGTCATAGTCCTGGATGGCAGGACCAGGGCAAGGAAGAATACTGTCATGCCAAAGTTTGTGGTCTCAGTGGATCACATACCCTCATCACAATTCCAGGGCAGGAAAGAATGGCTTTGGTCATTCATAGAGTGCAGGCCAGGAGAATAGTAAAAACCTCTCCTTTGATCACAGAACTTTAGAACAATAGAAAACTCCCAGGAATATTATAGCTAAATTCTAGAGCTCCCATATGAAAGAAAAAAATATGTTGCAATCAACCAAAAAGAAAAAAAAATTAAGTGAGCAGAGCCCAGATGGTAGAGAGCAGATAAGACTTTCTGTGACCTCCTCTGACCTTCTCTCAAACCAACAGCAGATTAAGCCTCTAAACTGGTTTTGAAGTCAAAGAACCCGCAAATATTTGGAGTAGAACAAATTTCTAGAAGAAGATACCTTGGAAGAACTTCAGAACAGGTTTGTTTCAATAGGGCAGGGGAACAGTATGCTGAGCCCAGACCTCAGCACAGGAAGACCTGGGCAATGGTCAGGGATGGGGAATCAGAGGGTTACAGCTTTCACACATCTGGGAATCTTCTGTGAATCTCCTAGGGTACTCCATCCTAGTTGCAAACAGGTGGTTTGGTAGATTTGCTTTTTATAAAAGACAAATTGTAAACCACTAAGCCCTGAAAGAACACTGGACCTAGCCACCATTATCCACCACTGAATCAATCAGCAGGACTTCCCCAGCACAATTTAATTTTTGCTCCTTTGCATTGAACAGACATCAAGCCTTAAAAAAATGAATAAAAAACAAAAAAAGAACTCTCACCATAGACAGCTTTTATGGAGAGAGAAAAGAATACACCTCAGGTTCTAAAGTGTTCCTAAAGTCAAAACAACTCCAGAAGTAGTCCCAAAGAAAGACATGAGCTGGTCCTCATTTCACAAGACTTTCTTTGAAGATTGCATAAAGGATCTTAAGAGAGAGTTAGAAGAAAAATGGAGAAATGTAATGAGATCATTGCAAGAAGGAATGTTAAAAATGGAAAAAGAATGCAATGAACAAAAAAATTTACTTGGCCAATTACAAAAGGAGCTAAAAAAGGTTAATGAAGAAAATAATACACTAAAAATAAGAATTGAAAAAAATGGAAGTAAATGACTCAATAAGACTTCAAGAATCAGTCAAATAACCCCCCCCCCAAAATGGAAAAATATGACATATGGAATATCTCCTAGGAAAAACAGCTGATCTGGAAAAATAGATCTAGGAGAGAAAATCTAAGAATTATAGAGCTTCCTGAAAGGCATGATGGAAAAAAAGAACCTAGATAGGAAATCATAAAAAACAAAAACAAACAAACAAAAAAAAAAACTGCCCTGATATTTTAGAATCAGAAGATGAAATAGCCATTGAAAAAATCCACTGGACATTTCTTGAAAGACACCCCAAAATTAAATTCCCAAGGAATATTGTGGGTAAATTCCAGAACTGTTGTACCAAGGAAAAGATGTTGCAAACAGCCAGAAAGAAACAATTTAAACACTGAAGACCCATAATTAGGTTACCCAGGACCTAGAAGTTTCCATCTTAAAGGATTGAATGGCCTGGAATCTGATATTCCAAAAAGCCAAGGAACTGGGATTGCAGCCAAATGAGCATTATCTTTCAGGGAAGAAAAAGGACATTCAATGATATAGGTGAATTCCACCTATTTCTAATGAAAAGACCAGAACTGAACCAAAAATTGATCTCCAAACATAGAACTCAAGAAAAGCATAAAAAGGTAAAAAGGAAAGAACTACTGAGGATTATATTTCTGTTATGGGTATTCTTAGAGAATGTGGTTAAAATTTGATATTATCATTATAATATGATAAATTAGAGGTAGAAAGGGGATCATACTGGAAAAAGAGGGAAAAGGAGGTAAAATAAGGGAAATTGCATCTCATGAAGAGGCAAAGAAAACCTATTACAATTGAAGGAACGAAAGGGGGGATCAGCATTGTATGAATCTCACTCTCAACAAATTTGGCTCTAAGAGAGAATATCAGACATATTTGGTATCACAAATAAACTTGTCTAACACCATAGGAAAGTAGGAGGGAATGGGGGAAAAGAAAAGGCAAGATTAGTAAGAAGGAAAACAGAAGAATTAGGGGAAAGGTGTAAAACTAGTAAACAAACAACAAAAAAGTGAAAATACTATGCTTTGATCCACATTCAGTCTTCATAGTTCTCTCTCTAGATGCAGATGTCTCTTTCAATCAAAAGTCTATTGAAATTGCCTTGATCACCTCATTATTGAGAAGATACAAGTGCATCAAAGTTGATCATCCCATAATCTTGTTGTTGCTGTGTATAATGTTCTTTTGGTCCTACTCATTTTAGTTACCATCAGTTCATGCAAGTCTTTCCAGGCTTTTCTGAAATCAATTTGCTTGTCATTTCTTATAAAAAAATTCCATTATATTCATATAACATAATTTATTCAGCCATTCTCCAATTAATGAGCATTCAATGAATTTCCAGTTTTTCACCACTACAAAAAGGACTACTACCAGCATTTTTGCATATATAGATTCCTTTACCTTTTTTTATGATCTCTTTGGGATGCAGATTCAGTAGAGACACTGCTGTATCAAAGGATATGCACAGTTTGATAGCCTTTTAGCATAATTTCATATTGCTTTCCAGAATAGTTGGATAAATTCACAACTTCATCAACAATGCATTAGTGTTCAATTTTCCCATATCACCTTCAACATTTATCATTATCCTTTCCTGTCATGTTAGCTAATCCGAGAAGTGTGAAATGGTACATCAGAGTTGTCTTAATTAGCAATTCACTACTCAATAGTAATTTAGAACATGTTTTTCATATGACTAAACTTTAGTTTCATCACCTGAGAAGTCTGTTCATATCTTTTGATCATTTATCAATTGGGGAATGGCTTGTATGCAGCTTTTTGCTTCCTTTATAATTTAGCTTGAATTGGTTTTGTGTGTATAAAACCTTTTAATTTAATGTAATCAAAATTATACAATTTGCATTTTATAATGTTTTCTAGGTCTTTTTTGACCACAAGTTCCTTCCTTCTGCACAGGTAGACAATCTTTTGTTCTCCTAACTTGCTTATAGTAGTACACTTTTATGTCTAATCATGAACCCTTTTAACCTTTATCTTGGTATAGGGATTTCAATTTGGTCAACACCTAGTTTCTGTCATACTAATTTCCAATTTTCCCAACGATTTTTGTCAAATAGTGAGTTCTTGTCCCAGAAGCTGAAGTCTTTGTGTGTATCAAAAACTAATTATAATCATTATTTTTGTGTCTTTTAAATTTATTCTATGTTGCAGATCCACTACTGTATTTCTTAGCCAGTACCAAATGGTTTTGATAACTGTTGTTTTGTAGTATGATTTTAAGTCTTCTGTTTTTCCAATTTATTCATGCATGCATTTAGTGATATAAAATTTCCTCTAAAAATGCTTTGTCTGAATTCCATAAATTTTAGTATGTTGTCTAATTATTGTCATTTTCTTGGATGAAATTATTGACTGTTACTGTGATATTTTTGTTTGATCCACTCATTCCTTAAAGGTAGATTATTTGTTTCCAATTATGTTTTGGTTTATTTTCCATGGCCTTTATTACACTTAATTTTTATTGAATTATGATCTGTAAAGGACACATTTACTGCCTTTCTTCATTTGATTGGAATTTTTATGACCTATTGTATGGTTTTGTGTAGGTGCCATACTACTGAGAAAAGGGTATATTCCTTTCTATCACCATTCAATTTTCTCCAAAGATCTATCATACCTACATTTTCTAAAATTCAATTTGCCACCTTAAGTTTTTTTCTTGTTTTGGTTAGAAAGAGACAGGTTGTGATCCCTATAGTTTTGCTATCCATTTCTTCTTGCAACTCATTTAAATTCTTTCTAAGAATTTGGATGCTATAGCACTTGGTGCATTTATATTTAGTATTGATATTTCTGCATTATCTACAGTACTCTTTAACAAGAACTAGCCTCCCTTGTCTTTTAATTAGCTCTATTTTTGCTTTCACTTTTTCTGAGATCAGGATTGCTACCTCTCCATCCTTTTACCATTTCTCTGAATGTAACTCTGTCTTTCTTGTAAACACCATGTTGTAGAATTTTGGCTTTTAATTCAGTCTGCTATCCATTTTCATTTTATGGGGGAGTTCATCCCATTCACCTTCATTGTTAAGATTACTAATTCTATATTTTCTCCCCATCTTATTTTTCACAAGTTATATCTTTCTCTCTCCTTCCATCCTTTACCTCTTCATTAGTGTATTACTTATAACAACAACCTCTCTCAATCATTTCCAGTCCATTTCTTTCTTTCCTTTTTCTCCTCCGCCTACTCTATGGGGTGAGACAAAATTCTATATACCAAAGTACATGTTATTCCCTCTTTTGAGCCAAATCTAATCTGATTAGGATTCATACAATGCTCATGTATTTTTAGTCCTCTCTTTTACTCAAGTATATTAGGTCTTCTTTGCCTCTTCAAGTGATGTAATTTACCATATTTGATCTCCTCTTTCCTTTTCTCTTATAATAATCCCCTTCCACTCACAATTTCTTTTTCATATGATCACATTAAAATCAATTTATAACTACGCCCTCTACATATTTCCTTTCCAGCTGCACTAACATATATAGTTCTCAAAAGTTGCACATACCTTCTTCCAGTATAGGGATGTAAACATTTTAATCTTTAAATATATATTTTTCTTCCATTTACCTTTTTATATGTCTCTTGAGTTTTGTATTTGGGGATCAAATTTCCTCTTTTGCTCTGTTCTTTTCACCAGAAATGATTAAAAATCTCCTATTATATTAAATACCCATTTCCTCCCTGAAAGACAATGCTTAATTTTGCTGAGTAGTTGATTGTTAGTTGTAGTCCAAACTTCTTTACCCTCTAGAATATCATATTTCAGTTTATCTGATCCTTTGATGTGAAAGATGAGAGATCTTGGTTAATCGGGCTTTTTGTTCTTTGATTTTTGGATTTTCTCTTTCTGGCTGCTTTCAGTATTTACTCCTTGATCTGATAATTTTAGAAGTTAGCTGTTATATTTCTTGAAATGTTTATTTTGAGATCACTTTCAGGAGATGATTCTTTCAATGATTCTTTTAATCTCTGATTATGGAATATCAGGACAGCTTTTTAAAATCGTTTCTTAAAAGATGTTGTCTAGGCTCTTTTTTTCATCATGGCTTTCAGGTAGTTTTATAAAGCCTCTCTTCTGGATTTTCCAGCTATTTTCCAGCTCAGTTATTTTTCCAATGAGGTATTTTACATTTTCTTCTATTTTTTTTCATTTTTTCATTTTGTCTGATAGATTCTTGAATTATCATTAAATCATTCCCTATGTGAACAAAGCATGTGTTGATTTATATTCAAACTCCTTAGTTCTTTTTCTGGTTGCAGATAACATTTTGTTTTCAAAGTCTATTGGGATTGCTTTGGATCAATGAACCATTGAAAAGAACTAAGTCTTTCATTGATCATCACAACTTGTTGATGTTATTGTGTACATTGTATTCCTGGTTCTGCTTGATTTGCTCAGCATCAGTTCATGTAGATCTTTCTGGGACTTTCTAAAATTAACTAGTTCCTCATTTTTTATAGGGAAATAATATTCCATTATCTTAATATACCATAACTTATTCTGCCACTCCCTAATTGACAGGCATCTACTTATTTTCCAATTCTTTGCTATCACAAAAAGAGCTGCTACAAATATTTTTGTACATGTGGGCCCTTTAAGATTTTCTTGGGATACAGACACAGGAATGGCATTGCTGGATCAAAGGATAAGTATAGTTTTATACCTCTTTGAGTATAGTTCCAAATTGCTCTCCAGAATGGTTGGATTATTTCACATCTCCACCAACAATGTATTAGTATCCCAGTTTTCCCACATCCCCTCCAACATTTATTATCTTTTCCTGTCATCTTAGCAAATCTGAGAGATATAAGGTGGTACCTCAGAGTTGTTTTAATTTGCATTTCTCTAATTAATAGTGATTTTGAGCTCTTTCATATAACTATAGAAGGTTTTAATTTCATCATTTGAAAATTGTTTGTATCCTTTGATCATTTATCAATTGGGGACAATTCCATTTTTAAGGATTTATTCTCTTCAATATATTTTCCCTATTTCATCAAATTTACTTTAAAAAAAATTGTTTCATTCCCCAGTTTCTGTGCTTCCTTTTCCAAGATTTTGATCCCCCCCCCACAAATCTTTATAATTGTCCTGTAATACTCTCATTTCTTTTCCCCATTTTTCTTCTCTCTCTCTTTTTAGATCATTTTTGAACTTTTGAACTGGAGACCTACTGATATAATGCTTTGAGACTTACTCTGCAAGTGTTGTTTTGTATTTGCTTTCTTTTTCTGAGTTTGTGTTCCGGTCTTCCTTGTCTCCAACATAGTTCTCTATGGCCAGAGCTTATTTTTACTTTTTTGCTCATTTTTAAAACATGACTTACACTCTTAGGGCACAGGGGAGATTGTCCTGAGCTTTCTCTGCAGGGTGACAGGAGTTTCTCACTGACTATGCTCAGGCAGATGTTGTAGTCTTCCTCTCTGTGCTAGGTGGCCTGGTCAAATCCCACTCATTATATTAGAATACAGGGCTTCACAATTTGTCTTCTGTGGTTGTGTTGGAGGTTTCACAGTTGGTCTGTTGGTCTGGCCTTTTGAATGAAGACAGAGTAACAAACACTACCATATTTTGCCTAAGAGCCTTTGGCTAGATTCCCCATGCTAGACCTTCTCATGTTGCATCTGCACTGGGCCACATTTCCCCCTGCCCAATTAAGACAGACTTTTCCTGAAGTCCTTCCAAGATATCCTAAGCTGGAAAATTATTGCATTCTAAATGTTTATGGGATCTGTCCCTCCAAAATCTGTTCAGAATCTTGATCTAGTGCTCATCCTGAAAAAAAGCCAGGAAGAGATAAGGCAATGTCCTGTCTACTTTCCACCATCTTGGCTCTACCTCAGAAATATTAAGTAATAGAAATGCAAATGGAGACTATTGTAGACATAGGAAATAATGTACAGACACAGAATTGGACAAAAGACAGAATGAAATTTGGAGATAGTGAATAATGCAATATGCCTGACTGAGATTATGTGATGGTTAGATTGCATTAAATATGGAAAGGAACAATAGAACTAAATTGTAAAGGGCCTTGAATACTTTTATTCTATATCTCATCCCTCTTAAACAATCAAACATAAATGAAAGAATAAAATGGTTATTGAAATAGCAATTAAAAGATCACTTTAACTGAAGATAATATTATCTTTGAATTATGAAGTCAGAAGACAGAAAGCCAATACCTGTGATGAGAATGACAGGAGACAACAGTACTCAATTTTGCAAAATTTGTCTGCGTGCATGACTTCTACTTTATGTTTTCTCATTAACTTCACTTTAAGCTTTGTAGCATGGATTCTGAAGTTATCACTTAATTGAAACTAGTTTTATAAAGCCACCACAAGCACTATCATCACTATCATCTTTATCACCATTACTGATATATGTTCGCTTTACATTGTTTTAATTTTTACCATCCATTCCTATATTTCCCATGTAGAGACACCATCCCATTTTTTTTTTTACCATCAACCAAAATTTATTAATTCTATGTGCATTCATAAACATGCCAAGTACTAAAATATTGATAAATGGGCCTGGCACTGTGCTAGCTCTGGAGAGGGGTACAAAAACAAAAATGAAACACTATATCACACTGTTATCTCTAAAATAATAACTCGCCTTTATATGATGCTATAACATTTATAGTATTTTTCCATCTTAAAAACATTTTATTTTAACAAACCTAGATTTCTATTCATTTTTTTTTTGCAATTCTTACATACATATTTCCACAAATATGCTGCACAAGAAAAATCAGATTAAAAAGGGAAAAAAAATGAGAAAGAAAAAAATGCAAGCAAACAACTACAAAGAGTGAAACTACTATGTTGTGGTCCACATTCAGTTCCCATTGTTCTCACTCTGGGTGCAGATGGCTTTCTTAATCATAAAACCATTGGAACTGGTCTGAATCACCTCATTGTTGATGAGAACCATGTCTATCAGAATGAATCATCATATATTGTTGCTGGACCAACCTCCCTTCTCCTCATCCTCCTCCAACGTGACTCTGGCTTGTCTTACTTCACCCCCTAATCCCTCCTATGATTATCTGTATTCAACAAAAGATTGAACCAGAATGGAATAGTGAGAAGGGCCATTTTCCAGGCATATGCTAATAGAGTATTGTCCAAAAGGTAATTAGTTTTAAGTTCTTGATTGTCTGATTCTACTGCACCTATTCAGAGTTTCAGCCCTTTGCACACTTCCACAAATATTTTTGCACATTAGGGTCTTTTTTCTCTGGGTGCAGATGGCTTTCTTAATCATAAAACCATTGGAACTGGTCTGAATCACCTCATTGTTGATGAGAACCATGTCTATCAGAATGAATCATCATATAATGTTGCTGAACCAACCTCCCTTCTCCTCATCCTCCTCCAACGTGACTCTGGCTTGTCTTACTTCACCCCCTAATCCCTCCTATGATTATCTGTATTCAACAAAAGATTGAACCAGAATGGAATAGTGAGAAGGGCCATTTTCCAGGCATATGCTAATAGAGTATTGTCCAAAAGGTAATTAGTTTTAAGTTCTTGATTGTCTGATTCTACTGCACCTATTCAGAGTTTCAGCCCTTTGCAGACTGCCACAAATATTTTTGTACATTAGGGTCGCTTTTCCTCCTTTTTGATCTCTTTCAGATACAAGCCCAGTAGAAACACTGTTTGGTATGGCACTGAATAAGTAGATTAATTCAAGTGGTATTGTCATTTTTATTATATTTGCTTGGCCTACTGTGAGCACTTGATATTTTTCTAAGACATTACATTTGACTTTATTTTTGTGAAAAGTCTTTTGTAATTGTGTTCATATAGTTCTTGACTTTGCCTTGGCAGGTAGAACTCCCATATATTTTATGTTATCTACATTTTTTAAAATGCAATTTCTATTTGTATCTCTTGCTGCTATGTTTTGTTGGTAATATATAAAAATGCTGATCATTTATGGAGATTTATTTTGTATCTTGCAACTTTTACAAAATTATGAATTGTTTCTAGTAGTTTTTACAGTTGACTCTCTAAGATTCCCTAAATATCATCATATCATCTACAAAGAATGATAATTTGGTTTCCTCCTTACCTATTCTAATTCTTTTAATCTCTTTTTTCTTCTCTTATTGCCAAATTTAACATTTCTAATCCAATATTGAATAGAAATAGTGATAGTGGGCAACCTTGTTTCATCCTTATCTTATTGGGAATGGTTCTAGTTTATCCCCATTACATCTGATGCTTGCTAAAGGCTTTAAATAGATGGTATTAATCATTTTAAGGAAAACTCCATTTATTCCTATATTCTCTCATGTTTTTAATAGGAGTACATGCAATATTTTTAAAAAGGACTCTGTAAAGGCTAAAATATGAAAGAAGAGGAAAAATAAACACAATTTACATAATTTTAAAAGTCTGAATAATATAGCTGATATTCTATATTAATGGACATCCCCTAGATCTTCAAAGAAGTCAAGGGTCTTGTTATATCTCTTCATTGGGATCATAATTGCTCTTTGTGTTTTTGCAGTATTTAATTTTGATTGTTTTGTGGCTGGTACTTTCCATTTATATTGTAATCATTGTGCACATTGTTATCTTTACTCTGCTTAGTTTTTTTTTTTTGTTTGTTTGTTTTTTTAGCATTTTATGAAAGTTTTCCTTATTTCTCAAAACCCATCATATCTTTCATTTCTTGGACCTAGCTAACATTATATTGCAATCATTTATCATTATTTGTTTAACCACACTTCAATTGATAAACTATGTTGTTTCAAATTCTTTGATTCAAAAAAAATGATGCTTTAAACATCTTGGATATTATGGGGAATATTATCATATCTATGATTTTCTTAGGCCACATGTCTAGTAATACAGACTTATTATTTTTTAGTATATTTATTTATATAATTTTAATTATTTTCTAAAATGTTTCCACTCATCCATAACACCTCCAGTTATGTATAAATAGTTTTATCCTCTCATGAACATTTAGTTATTGGCTATTCTCATCTCTTTTGATGATTGCCAATATTCTGGCAGCATGATGAAAACTTAGACTGGTTTTGATTTGGATTTACTATGGATTTGGAACAGCTATATATACTTCTCATTAGCTTAAAAATATTTTGTTTCATGTTTAGCATATATTGTATTACTTGCTATTTAGGAAAAGTGGATGGGAATAAGGGAGGGGAAAATTTTGGAACACAAGGTTTTGCAAATTATGAAATTTAAAAAATTATCCATTAATATATTTTGAAAATAAAAAGCTTTAATCAAAAATAAAAATGCATAATAAGTAATTTCATCACTCCATCCAAAAAATGTTTCTCTCTTTTGACCAGTTCTGGAATTGATTTTAATTTTAAATATTTCCCTTAATTACTTGTGCATTTTGAACCAGCCTTACCTGAGAAAATTAGTCAATGTTGTTGTAGTATTTTTTTTTTTTTTGCTTTCCTTAATATGTTAGATGTATTAATTTTGTTCTTGTCAGAGAGTTTCATTTTCTTATAATCAAACATATATTTTATTTTTAATCTTTTTAATAGCCTCTATTCCTTGTTTGAGTAAGAGTACATCTCCTATCCACAGCTGTGAAGGTTTTCTGGAGGCACCCTTAGTCTCAGTTGAAATAAATAATTACTCCAAAATGCAGCCAGCTGGTAAAAATGCAAACGTTTATTTCTCCTTCCAAATTAGCCCAGTTAGTTCAGAGACCTATCTCTCTGCTTGAGCTCTTGCAGCTTTGTCCTTGGCTTCTGCTTCTGCTTTCTTCAGCCTCCAGCCAGCACCAAGTTGGAAGATGCAATAAATCTCTTGCCTCAAAGATAGGGCTTGTGGGTTTTCTTCCAGAGTGCTCTGTCTCTGACCCCCGTTGATGTTCCGGAGAAATTCCCCCCTTAGCTCTAAGAGCTTCCTCCATATATATCATCTCCCAAAAGTTAACTCCTCCTTCTTGAGGCAGGGATTATGGGTTATCTCCCAGAGTGCTCTCTGGTCCTAAGAACTTCAAGGGAGGTGTGAATTCAGACTAAGCCAGCTCTGAATTCTCCAAAACGTTGAACTTCATTGAGTACTTAGATACTTATGAGCTCTCTAAAGGTATGAACACAAGCATTGCTTCCATCAGTTGTACTTAGTACTTTGTTTCAAGTTCTGGCCCAAAATATCTCTTTCTAAGATCAAATCAACTCCAATGGCTTAACACTTTGTAAAGAGTCCAACACACAACTGTGAATAATTTATGATCTTTTTTTGTAATATGAACTTAAGATATACCACATATACTTCTTATTCATTATTAATGTGGTATAAAATACTGATCTAAGCTTAGAGCTTATGCAAAAATAGTATGGCAGTGCAACGATTTGGCCCCTGGCTCATAGTTTGCCAAGTGTCTAGACAATTGAATTTTCACTGTATGGCAGTGTCTTTTACAATATTATCACTAATTTCTCTTCCTATTGGTGGGTCAGATCTTCAAAAGAAAACTGAATATTATTTCCCTTAGCTTTAAAGGGATAACCCTGTGGAACTGAGGTTTCTATTCCTATCCCTCCTAAGCCCTGATCAGAATTGATTTACAGCCACAATTAATTAGCTTTTAGAAATGATATTTACTAAACTGATATTTGTTATAATCTTTCTATAAATACTAACCTTCAACCCAAATCCTTTTCTCCTATTGCATAGCATAGCCAGTTGGCTAATAATTACACATGCAACCAAAGGATCATTGAAACTCTTGGTTCTGAGAGATGCTTTTCTCTCTTAGTGACTCCTCATAAAAGTCCCCCTAGATGGAATTTTCTGTTTAGCTCAGATTGATTACCTGAATTAAATCAAGTTTTCTCTAAGTTGCAAATCTATCAACAATGTACTAACAGATTTAGTTTCTCTTAAGCTTTTTTATGTGTCTCTTTTGTCCTCAGTGTGTCTCATCTCCCAATATAAGTAGTGCTGTAAATCAGAGCCACTCCAGGGATACTGCTATCAATTCTCAGGGGAACTTTACATGCTCCAATTTTGACACGAAATCATTGTCTGGTCAATAAGGAAAAGGTGTGAGAAAGTAAAGAGAGCAAATTCTCTTAAATCTCTTCCACAAAAGAAATTTTATTCAAGAAGTACTTTGCCATTGAAATCAATAAATCTTTAAATGAATGGCTCTGATGCCATTGAACAGTTTTCAAAATAAGCTTCGTTTTTTTTCTCAAATTCATATCTATGTTATTTTTAACATTTATTTCTCCATGCCTTTATTTTGTAGCCTTCTCAATATCTATGATGTTGATTTTGTGTTTTTAAATTCAAGATTACAAGGTAATGTATTTTATTTTTTGAAACTATAATAGAAGGAATCAAGTTTTTAAGGTAATGTATTTTAAAAGAATGTCATTGTGAAACACCATTTACTTCCTTTCATCCACCAGATATTATATCTCCACATCAAATTACTGTCATTTTAAAAATTTCATGACAGTTCAAGCATATGCCACCTATTCAGCCCATGAGTTGTTAGTTATTTTCTCCCTTACTCATTTCTTTTTGTTTCCTTTATCCATTCCCATAAACTTGTCAAATTTTAGTTTAATGAAAATGATTCAGAATAAATTTGGCTGAGCATACACTTCCCTTATTTTAAGAAGGCTTTGCAAAAATCATGTTTGATTAAACTATATACCTCAGTGCTCCAGGATTCAACACACATCGTTACAGTGGACCCTTGAGACCCAAGTCAAAGGGAATTTAACCAAGAGTTTCTTTGAAAGTCCTTCTCTTAAGTTTTGATAATAAACTCTGAGGAATAAGTTTTATCTTTTGCAAATCACTCATGTTCAGATTTCCATTTATTAAGTTATATCATTCAGTCCGTGGCCAAAGTTTGCAGAAACTTTTCTGTAGTTAGTAATATCTTTTCCCATGTACTTTTTACAATGAAAATACAATAAGAACAATCAGAAATGGATAACTGAAATTATTTAATTACAGGTTGAAAATATTCTATTTTTCTAATTTCAATTTTCACATCTTCACCCTTCAGAAGTTATGAGATATTCTGTGCCTTTATCCTCCAGTACATTGTTCTTAACATAATGGGTACAGAAGGTTATTTAAAAATCTCCTCTAAATCTCCCAAATTAATGTTCTGTGGAGTGAGCACCTGCCAACTCCAATACAGTTATGGGATTAGATATTTTTGAATGATTTTTGACTTTGAAGGTTGCTTACATGTGTTACTGAATCTGGCTGTGCAACAGCTCCAGCATCTTCTATTTCCTGCAGGATTTGCTGTGAACCTGAAGTCACTAATAAATGTCTCCCTCTAAATTTATAATTATTATGCCTTGTAGTTGCTTCAGTTGCAACTTTGGCATTTTCCTGCATATCAAATGGCTACTCTGGTAATTATCTCTCTAAAAAGCAAAGAATGATCAACAATTTAATTTGGGAAAAAAATGTGAGCTGCTTATTTCATTTTCTTAGGGGAAATCAGAAATAAATACACTTTAAATTATTTAACTTTTATAACTCAGATGCCACAGATAAATCCAGAATCAATATGATTTACAATTCAATAATAACACAATAGACAAAAAAGGCTGAATGACAAAGATATGAAAAGAAAATGAAATTAAGATACTGTTATGAATCATTATAATAATGCTGCTGTTGTTGTTCGTCATTTTTCCATTGTGTTTTACTCTTCATTATCCCACATGAAGTTTTCTTACAAAGATCCTGGAGTGGTTTTCCCTTTCCTTCTCTAACTCATTTTACAGATAAGGAAACAGAGAAAAACATGGTTAAGTGACCTGTTCAAGGTCATACAACTATTAAATATCTAAGACCAAATTTGAATTTAGGAAGAGGAGTCTTTATGACTTCAGGCCCAGCATTTTATCCTCCATACCACCTAGCTGTCCCAGAAATATTGTTACCTTATGTTTATATAAATACCATTATACTAAGACCCTATTACATAAACATGTCTTATTCATCCTTTTTTTTTTCTTTTTGCAATCACAAAAAAACTCTATATCATTTTAATTGATAACTATAATCAGATTCATTTTAAAAGGGCTTCTGTCTCCTTTAAGAAACCAAGCTATTAAAAAGGAGAAACAATTTATGAGGAAGGAGGAGCTTTGTGTGAATTAAGTTTGATTAGCCCGTTTGATTATCTCTGCTCTAGATGCTTAGAAAAAGATTGTTTAGGGAGTGAGATTTAATCTTACTGAATGAGCTTCAGGATTATAAAAAGCAGTGGGAGGAAGAACATCTCAAAAAAGACCCCAGGATTAGATGGGAATCAATAGAGAGAAAGTAAAACAAGCCATTTCTATTGAGTAAAAAGATAATAAGAGGGGACAGTCAGAGAGGAGGGGCACAGTTTAGATTTTTCAGTGATCACAGCTACAAGGAGGGGCTCAAACCTGTAATATTAGTTGAGTTTTATATGGTTCTTATCTGGATCCAGCGGATGTAGACTTTGGGGAAAGGAAATGTGGACAATCTAGATACAATGTTTGGATCAAATTTTGGAGATTGGTACTGGGGTGTGTGTGTGTGTGTGTGTGTGTGTGTTTAATTTGGATTCTAGTTTATGCCTCAGAGGTGGAAATTAATGCTTGGAATCAAAGATGACTATAAGAAAGAAAAGTCAGCCTGTTTCTCCATGGTCTGCTTAAGAGCTGTATTGCTATATTGCTCCAACCATAACTTTCAGTCAGACCAACCAGCTGGGGGTCAATTTGAACAGCAGTGCAATTAGAGAAGCTATACATCATTTCTCTACTGAGCACATTTCTGAGAAAAAAAGCTGATCGGTTCCACTGAAAACGATTGGTAGGACAGTTCAGAAGTCGTTCTGCCATCATGGGTATATGCAACACCACAATTAAACTGATGGATTCACTCACATGTTATATAAAATCTATTTTACACTTTTCTGTCAGTTAAATTGCTTCAAAGTATTTTAATAAAATCAAGCTAGAAAAAGATCATGGTCTTAATCAGTAGAAGAAAAAGGAGAAAAGAGCACTTTATCTATGTTTGAGCCATTAAGACAACCCCTGCTTTCTAAGGGCCTACAGTCTAGTAAGAGGCATTTGACAAATACACAAATAGTACCAGTTGTAATGTGACAAATGAGATGACATGAGAAATTTGAGCAAGAATGATAAAATATATCAGAAATTTAAGCAATAATGACTGACCACTGTTCTACGAAGACTATTGACCCTATCTACATAACAACAGTGAAGCTTAAGTGATCATAAATTCTTTTTCATTTTAATTAATGAAAAAATTGACAGATTCAAGTAATTTTAAATAAATATTTCTTTCATCTATCCTATTTCTTTTCAGTAATTTGTGTTCTCTAGTGATAGACATACTTCAGTCAAAAGTCTTCTCATATCAAATATTACTTATTGATATCTATAAATAAAAATATTAAATTTGCCTTTTTTCATTAGTTTATCTTGAGAACTGTGTATATATATATATATATATATATATATATATATATTTTACATTATATGCATAAACATTTAAAGTCATTGGCTTTAATGCTGGTTCCTCCACTAGTGTATGATTCTATATATCTATATACACACATATATACATATATATATATATAGACATATGTACATATGTATATATTTGTCTTGTGAATTTTAATTAAGAGGGATCTCTATCATCATTTTTTTCCCTACATTTTAACTATGGTACTTTGCTTTGAAGATAAACAACTATGGGTTTCTTTCTTACCCTCTCCTCTTTTTTTTCAGTTTCAATCCCTTTTGGTTAGATTTGGAAGATTCCAGTCAATTATGTCTTTTACCAAAATCTGAACCAGCTAAAGAAACCATCATTCCTGTAACTTAAGCTTTAGTCCATAAAATCAAATAGTGTATGGAGTACTAATCCTAGGAAAACTGGCCTCAGACATGTGAAGTTGAACAAAAATATTTAATCTCTGTGTGCCTCCATTTCTCCATCTGTAAAATGGGGATAAGAATAGCATAGTACCAATTATTTTTTTAGATATTGTGATGGGAATCTAATGAGATAAAAATTATAAAGCACACAGAACAGTGCCTAGCACAGAGTGAGCATGATATTAATTTATATATTATTTATTATTACTCAGCTACTCATGGAATTTGAAGAACTTTAACAAACATTTATCAAGTGCATATTTAATGATGTGGTAGCCTAGATTCTAGTGATATAAACACTTTAACTTGAGGGATTGAAAAAGGAAAAAGGTTACAGGCCATCAACCTTTTTAAAAGAATATATTTTAATTTTTAAAGATCATGAGAATAGACAATAGTGCATACAAAAGGAACCCCTATCACTGTTTTAGAGAATAATGCATACAGAAGTAATCTCTATCATCCTTTGCTGTTTTAGAGTTCACATGGAATTGCATTCCCCATAAAATTAACCACAATTTTTGGAGGTGCCATAGAAACAGTCACTAAAAGGTCTTGAAGCAGCAAGTGCTACATTCTTACTTTGAGATTAAAAAAAAAAAAAAACTATGGGGGGGGATAATCACTAAATGGCATCTATAATCACTCACAAATTTAGAAGAGAATTTTTTTTTTCTTTAATAGGATATGAACAAGATTTGCCCCAAAGATCTTCAGATCCATGGTAAAACTCTTCCCCTAGTTAGGAAAAAGGTGGATGAGCAATATTCTTCTAATGTCAAGGTGCTAATTAAGGTCAGGAATCCAACTTCTCTAATAAAGTACAAGAGAAAAGAATCTGTTCATCTATACCATATAATTACTTCTGTAGCTTTCCTATTTCAAGGAAAAAAGTTACATCGAAAGGAAGAGCTCAACTCCTCAAAAAAGTGAATTTTATTTGTGTTCTACCTTTGAATCTTGCTAAAGAACTTTGTGAAACTTACTGTAAAGTGGCAATCTTAGCAGAGATAACAATTCACATTAGTTTTTCTATATTAATTGGATCCATATGATTGACAGGTTTGAGATGATATAATGTCTTTTTATGCAGGGCTGCTAGAATATATAAAAAAAATTGATTGGTTGTGCAAAAAGGAGATTGAGGAAGAGTATACAATGGAAATTTATTTAACTCTTTTGAATACCATCCAAATCTTATTGTGACTCTCCTAGGAAATTTCTGTTTTAACTCAACATATGGCCTATAATTTTGAAATTAGATTCATTTGTTTAATTTTGATACAACAGGAATTAAGCTTAAGATGTAGGATACAAGGATGTGGTAGTTTTCCTCATAAATATGACCCTAAAATTTTGAGGTGTGCTGAGTTTGTTTTTATTATTTTTAGAATTTCTTACTATCTAGTAATAAAGCAGCAAAATATTGATTATTGCTTACATTTATAACAACTTGTCATCAATGTAAAGTACAACCTTTCTTCATATTAGACCATCAGACAGGTTTCATAATCCAATGGTCCACCAGAGCTTTGCATCTGCCTTTATTGTTTCTCCTACTACTAACACATACCACTTTCTATCTCTTATTCTGGGTTTATTAATCAAATACAATTATTACCTGAAAATAGCTTTGTCAATTGATTACTCTGAGGATCAGGTCATTATCCCCATCACTCTCCAGATATTACAGAAAACCAGTTCTTCCTAGATAGCCTCACTGCTCCAGCTTGCTACAATACTATTTTTCCTGGTTTTCCCTTTACTTGTCTAATTTTTTTTTGGTTAGTCCTCCATTTTATCACTCATTTTGGTAACCAAATCAGATCCTTTGGGTTTACCTATAATCCCCATACTGATGACTTCCAAAAATATTTCCAGCCCTATTCTCTTCCTACAGCTTCAGCTTTAATTTCCAAATCAATATTTTAGAAAAATCTTATATTTAGAATGTCTAAAGGGAATTAATCATCTTTTCCTTTAAACTTTTTTTTCTTTTCTCAACTTTTGATTTCTGTTGAAGTTACCATCATTCTCCTAGTGTCTCATGTTCAGAATTTTAGTATTATCTTAGGGTGTCATTCACTCATTTTCACTTATACAAATAGTTGCCAAACATTGCTGTTTCTAGCCCATATTTCTCACATCTGATAACTTCTATTTACTTTCAGCCATCACCATTGTTCAGGCCCTCATAATCCCTTGCCTACATTATTGTAAAAACTTCCTAAGTGATCTTTGTTTCTCAAGTCTGTCACTACTACTCAACTCTCTACTACTGGTTTATTTCACACACTGCTGCCAAAATTACACTTTAGCAGAGATCAGATCTTGTGACTAATCCCCAATCTACAACCAATCTCAATTTTTCTTATTGTCTAAAATATAAACTTTTTAATTTAATATTTAGGTTGCTTCGTAACACAATTCTGGGTCATTGTGCTGGGTCAATGATCAAAAAGTGGTTGTTGTTCTTTGATCATTTTTGTCCTGACCAACTGAGCACATTTTGTGGATTTCTTGGCAAAGATACTGCATTAGTTTGCCATTTCCTTCTCCGATGGTACCAAAAACCTGATTTCAAATCCAGCCTCAGACAGATAGTAGCTTTGTGAATCTCAGGAGATCATTAAAATGATTTAGTTTGCTCAATTGGAAAAATTGGATAATAAACACATCTACCTCATAATATTATCAAGAGGATCTAATGAGATTATATTTGTATAACACTTAGTACAGTGCCTACCACAGCATAGGTTCTTATAGACATTTATTCCCTCCTTCCCTAAAACCTATACATTCTTTCTATCCCCCTCTGACTTCACTGACCCATTTTTATTCTGTAAAGAAGTCAAAATGACCATCTCCCTATTCCTCATTAATGATACTATATTTCTCATTACTGTTACTTTGCCCTGATCATTGTTGGTGCTTTAGAGACTCCCATTTTTACTGTTGCTTCATAAAGTTCATAAAATGGGTTCTCTGCAAGTCAAATAATCAATGTAATATGTTTTTATTAAGAACAAAATGTATGTGTAACACTTTACCAAATACTGATTTTTTTATTTTGCATTTTTTTAAATTTTTCAAAGTGTTTTTCCCCCACATTTTAACCTATTATTTCTTCTTTTTGGTTCCAATAAGCCAAACAGAGAAAATGTAGGGTAAAGGAAGAAGAGGAGGAATCAAATTATGTTATTATTCTTTATATGACATAAACAAGCACTACAGTAACATGTTCTTTAAGCTTAAAAACAAATTATATACTCTGATTTCTCTCCTCTAGTCACTTTTATCAAACAACCATGCAGCTCAACATTAGTACCTATTAGTGTTATAATGTATGCATTCAAAGAACACCTAGCACAAAAAAAGATAAAATGATTAGTATTGCATTCCTTCTCTAGGCATATGGAAGTCTTAACTTCTGGATCCTTGGTTCTTTGCTTAGGTTCCTAGTTAATAACTTTACTTGTTTAAAACTCAACTTGCCCTCTGACTGGTAATGCTAGTCTTGATTTTGGCACAATAATCTCTGATTTGTTCATTTCTCTCAAACCTCAGTGTAAGCTCTACTTTTTCCATTGAATCCCTTTTTTTCTGATTCCCCAAGCTATTAATATCTTTGTAGCCAAATTATCTTTCATTAATTTTGTACATACTTATGTACAACCTGTTTCTTCTGATTGAATGTAAGGCCTTTGATGACATAGATTTATTCACATCAGAACTTAGCACAGTGCCTAGCATATAGTATACAACTATGACATAAATAGCCTATAAATCTGAAGACATATTTCATAATTTACTATTTTGACTTTACAATTGAAATAACATACAGCAATATTTTCTAATGCTTAATATTCTAATGTGAAACATGAATAATCAATCTTCCAAGAAGAATTTAAAAAATTTAAGGGATATTTTTTTCTTTTTTACATTGCTGTCCTGTTTATCTAATACAATTATTTGTTTATATGGAATGTTTAATAATTTGTTGTTAAATTAAACTGAATGAGTATATTAAATTGAATGAGGATGAAAAGTTTACATATTATGACAATTTATTTAAAATAAAAACTAATATTTTTATTGAGATTATCAAATTTTAAGAAGAATTCAAAGAGAAAATACTTTGGGAATTAAAAGTCTCAGTTTATTTAAAGATTATCATTCTTCTGAGGGGCATAGTTAAAATGGCAAAGAGTAGACAGTTTTTTGTCTGAGCTTTCAGACAAAATTCTCTCATATTTACACCAGATCAAGCCTCAGAACTGGTTTTGAAGTGACAGAACTCACAAATATTTGGAGTATAACAAATTTCCAGCAAAAAATATTTTGGAAGAATTCAGAAAAGCTCTGTTTCAATTACCAAAGGGAACACAGGTGCAATGCAGTGACCCAGAACAGTGTGGGGATTCTACCAAGAGGCTCTTAGCCAAAATACAGCAGTATTGTCTTGGTTTAGAAGTCAGTCTATCATGAGGCTATCTGTAAGACATCCAAAGCAACTTGAAAACTTGAACGAAAAAATAATGGAGGACTTGGGTATGCCCACCTAGCACAGGAAAGAAGTAAGTAGCACTGGCAGGAGATCAGTATGAATTCATTGTTGCCTGTAAATGAAACTTTGGACAATTTTCCCTTTGCCTTAAGAGCACACTTCACTTTAAAAATGAGCAAAAAAACAAAAAGAACTCTGACCATAGAAAGCTTTTAAGGAGACATAGAAGAATACACCTCATATCTGGAGGACACTGAAGGCAAATCATCTTCAGATGAAGGACCAAATGATCTCCACCTCAAAAGACTTTATTGGAAGAATTCAGAAAGAATATTAAAAGAGAGTTAGAAGAAAAATGGAGAAATTAAATGAGGACTTTGTAGGAGAGATTGGAAAAGGAAACACAGAAATTATAGAGAGGAAAATACCTTTTTTAAATAGACACATAGAAATGGATAAAACAAATAACTTCTAACAAAATAAAGTTGATGAAATGGAGAAAGAAGCCAATTCTTTGAAAAAGAGAATTTGAAATGGAAAAAAAAAAATAACAAAGCAATTCATTTAAAGGATTAATTTGACAATTGCAAAATGATATAAAAAGTTAACTTAAAATAATTCACTGAAAATTATAATTGAACAAATGAAAGTTAATGAATTAATGAGACATAATCAGTCAAGCCAAAGAAAAAAGAAAAACAATAGAAGAAAATTTAAAATACCTCAGTGGAAAAACAACTGATCTGGAAAACACATCTAGGAGAGACAGTCTAAGAATTATTTAACTTCTTGAAAATAATGATGAAAAAAAGAGCCTAGACAATACCTTTCAGGAAACCATGAAAAAAAAACTATCCTGCTGTCTGAGAATCAGAAGGTAAAAAAGCTATTGAGAGAATTCACTGATCACCTCCTGTCAATGTGAATGGGATGAATTCTCCAATAAAATGGAAGTGTATAGTAGACTGGATTAAAAGCCAGTATCCTACAATAAGTTGTTTACAAGAAACACATTTTAAAGCAGGTGATACATGTAGAGTAAAAGTTAAAGGCTAGGGGAGAATACATTATGCTTCAGTTGAATTTTAAAAAGTACCGGTAATGATCTTGACCTCAGATCAATCAAAAGCAAAAAATAGAGTTAATAAAAAAAGATAAGAAAAAAAACGACTTTTTGCTAAAAATTCATTAATAGTGAAGTAATATCAGTACTAAAGCTATATGCACCAAGTGGTATAGCATCCAAATTCCTACAGGAGAAGTTAAGAGAGCTGCAAGAAGAAATAGCAAAACTATATCAGTAGGATATCTCAACTTTGTTCTATTAGAACTAGAAAAATTAAACCACAAAATTAATAAGAGAGAAGTGAAAGAGGTAAATAGAATTCTAGAAAAGTTAGGTATGATAGACCTTTGAAGAAAATAGAATGAAGACAGAAAGGAATACATTTTTTTTCCCTTGGTGGTACATGAAGCGGTACACAAAAATTGACCATGTATTATGGCATAAACTCCTCGAAATCAAATGCAGAAAGGCAGATTTAGTAAATGCATCTTTTTCTGATCATGATGCAATTAAAAAGTACATGTAATAAAGGGCTAGGGAAAAATAGACCAAGGTTAATTGGAAACTAATTAATCCAATCTTAAAGAATGAATGTGTGAAACAGCAAATCACAGGCACAATTGATAATTTCATCACAGAAAAATCACAATAATGAGACAATATATCAACATTTATGGCACATAGCCAAAGCACTTAGGGAGTTTTAACTCTCTAGATGTTCCCTGCATAAAATAGAGAAAGAGAACATCAATGAACTGGGCATGCAACTAAAAATCTAGGAAAAGAACAAATTAATACCCCAATTACCAAATTTGAAATTCTGAAGAAAAAGGAAAGATAAAAAATATTGAAAATAAAAACAGTTAAACTAGTTAACAAAACTGAGAGTTGTTTTTTTGAAAAAAAATACATAAATCTTTAGTCAATTCCTTTACAAAACAGAAAAAAGCAAATCAAATTGTTAGTATCAAATATGAAAAGGGAGCTATTTGACCCAATTGTATGCCAATAAATATGATAATCTAAGTGAATGGGACAAATACTTACAAAAATATAGATTATCCAGATTGAATGAGGAGAAAATAAATTACTTAAATAATTCCACTTTAGAAAATGAAATTGAATAAGCTATTAATTAAGTCCCTATGAAAAAATCTCCAATGTCAGATGGATTTACATATGAATTCTACCAAACATTTAAAGGGCAATTAATTCCAACACTGTTAACTATTTGGAAAAATAGGGAATAAAAGACTCTAACCAAATTAATTTCATGACACAGATATGGTGCTGATACCCAAATCAGGTAGTATCACAACAGAGAAAGAAAATTATAGACCAATTTCTCTAATAAATATTGATGCCAAAATCTTAAATAAAACATTTGTGAAGAGATTGCAACAAGTTATCCCCAAGGATATGACCAAGTAGAATTTATAACAGGAATGCAAGGCTGGTTCAATATTAAGAAAATTATTAGTATAATTGACTGTATCAATAACTAAACTAACAAAAAATATATGATCATCTCAATAGATGCAAAAAAGCATTTGACAAAATCCAACACCCATTATTATTGAAAACAGTAGAGAGTATAGCAATAAATGGAGTTTTCCTTAAAATGATAAGTGGCATGTATTTAAAACCTTCAACAAGATCACATGCAATAGAGATAAACTAGAGCTATTCCCAATAAGATTAGGGGTGAAACAAGGTTGTCCCTTAAGTTTATCACTATTTAATATTGTATTATAAATGTTAGCTTTGGAAATAAAAGAAGAAAAATAAATTAAAGGAATTAGAGTATGTAATGAGGAAATTATCACTCTTTGAAGATGATAGGATGATATACTTATAAAATCTCAGAGAATCAACAAGAAAACTACTAGAAACAATTCACATCTTTAGGAAAGTTGAAAAAATAATTCTTCTGTTTATAAATTTCTTTCCTTGGAAAATAGCTACAGGGAATAATTTCAAATATTCAGGTAAGCCTGCTTCAAATTTTTGTTTAACAGATAGTGACTCCATTTAGATTTTCTGCAGTCTATTTTATAAACCATTTATATGAAGATATTCTCTTAGTTAAGTCATGAAATTATTGGAAACACCTTTATAAATATTGTTTTACTTTTTAATAAGTAAAATAGCTGTGAGGCAACATACACTTTAATTTAATGAAGTCAGTTTTCAATAGTTGAGGAAAGATTATTTTGTATTTTAATATATGCCTTAGAATTTCCTAAATTTGCATTGGAAAGCTGAAATTGTGACTACTGTTTCTTATAGTTAACCATTTTCTGATTACTTTCAGTCATACTTGCCATTTTAATGCAATCAAACTAAGGAGAAAGAAATTGGATTTTTTTTACCTAGGGAAATATTTCCACTCTCAGAATTTGTGTTTTATTTAGAAAGTCTTGGTGTTTTTTGTTTTATATTCAATTATCCTTGGAATAGAAATTATAGTGATACTGAATAGCAGGTTATTGGCAATAGGAAAATGTGAGATTCAGATCATTGAGATTGAAGGCTCAGATGATTTGACTGTAGCTGGGGGCTCCTCACATAAGACAGAAATAGATATGAATAGAAAAACCATATTAAAATTATATCTGTCAATGAAAAATACCTTGAATAAATTGGAGGGATACAACATGAGTTTTTATAGTGCAAGAAAATTATGAAAAATTTCAAAGGAGTTCATATAACAGTGTCAAATAATAATGCTTGACTGAAAAAAAACTCACATATTTTAAAGATGCATTTGCATCTATTGTCTCCAATATAAGAACTTATGTTGAACTGATATTTTAAATGATTAAATAAGTATCTCTTCAAATTCTTAAAAAAATATGCTACTTTATTTTGTTTTTTGTAAAAAATTCCATAAGTCATTAAATAGCAGTACTCAAAGTTGTCATGAAACTATTAAAAAATCTCAGATATTATTGCCATTGTTATTATATAAAGAAGCTAAAGAATGTCATTTTATTTGTTAAGATGTGATCTCTGTAAGCAAAGAAAGATTATTTCATTTTATTCTGTAAGATATCCTTCAATTTATTTAGAAAGATAAAATTATGCAATTATTAAAATTCCCATTTTATAGATGAAAAACTGTGAAAAAAAGGTTTTTGACTTTCCTAAAGTTCACAATGCTTAATAATTTTGAACTTTGCCTTGGATTCAAATTAGATGATACTTTAGCTGCAGTATTTGTTTCATTCTAATTAATTTAGCTTTCACATAAAATTAACTGAACCACTTCTGGAATATTTTTTTTCATATTATTTCTCAATTTCTCCAATCTAAATAATTCAGGTAGCTATTAATTAGATACAAACTTATGAAACAAGTAGTCACTCATTGGGAGCCTTGATAAGGGAGTATGTGATTTTTTAAAAAAAAAATCATAAATTGATTTGTTACAATAAGAGAATGTAATTTTTATTTTTTCAACATCTAGGGTCTAGGTTTCTAAATAGCAGTGCAGTCCACAGGCAAGAGAGCATTTTAGAGAGGTTTTGAAAAGAGAACAATTGTTATTTAAATAGTTGAGCTGGGGCTCATGTTTGGGGTCAAGTTTTGCCCTAAGACTCTAAAAATGTATGCAATTCTGGTATCAGGTTTATGTCTTTGTCATCGTCATCACTATTCAGTTGTGTCGGATTCTTCATAACCTCATTTTGGGTTTTATGGAAAAGATATTGAAGTGGTTTGTTATTCATTCTCCATGGCATCAGGTCTGTGATCTTTCTAAAGTTGTTCAATTTGAATATGCTATAATTTTAATCAGTATATAGTTTCTAATTAATGTCCAATGGAAAACAAAGCAAAAAGCATTAGTCCTTTTGATTAAATGGTTAACTGGTATGTGTTTTATAAAATTTTTGAAGAGCTTTTCCATTTTTCTCTTCAGTTTGCTATGTATTCTTTAAACATTTTAATCCTTAAAATTCCTGGGACATGATTTTTCTTAGTTGAAGATATCATCAAGGTTACTTTAAATTGATGTTACATACTCAAGATATAGGAAAAATCTTCTAAATCACTATGAATTAGAGAAATGCAAATGAAACAACACTGAGGTACCATCTCACATCTCTCAGATTCCTTAGAATGATAGGAAAAGATAAAGATAAATGTTGCAGGGGATGTCAGAAAATTGTGATAGTAATGTAGTGGTGGAGTGGGAAATGATTCAACCATTCTTGAAAGCAATCTGGGACTGTGCCCAAAGGACTATAAAACTGTGCATGCCCTTTGAACCAGCAGTGACATTACTAGGTCTGTATCCCAAGGAAATCATAAAGGAGGGGAAAAGTACCTATATATACAAAAATGTTTGTAAACAGCTCTTTTTTGTGGTAGCAAAGAATTTGAAAATGAGGAGATGTCCACCAATTGGGAAATGGCTGAACAAGTTATGGTATATGAAGGTAATGAAATATTATTATTCTATGAAAAATGTCAAAGAAGTTGATTTTAGAAAGGCTTGAACGGATTTGTAAGAAGTGAAGCTGAATGAAACAAGCTGAACCAGGAATACATTGTACACAGTAACAGCAAGAATGGGCAATGAGCAAATTTGAAAGATTTACTTCTTCTCAGTGGTTCACTGATCCAAGGCAATTTCAATAGACTTTGATAGCAAATGCCATCTGCATCCAAAAAGAGAACTTTAGAAATGGAATATATGTAATAAATGGAACACATACTATGTTCACTTCTTTTATCTGCTTTTTCCCTCTCCCATTTCTCTCCCATTAAATTAATTAATTTTTAAAAGGAACAGTGCATTGACAATTATTGAAACAGCAGGTATATTGGCAATATTAAAAGAGATAAAATAATTGCTTAATTAAATCTTGGAAAAATATTTGAAAAATAAATAAATAAATTGATGTTATACTCCACTGATTATTGTGAGATTGCAGTAATATTTCTCATAATATACATTGTTTTTCTGTATAAACATTTTATAAAAATATCATAGATGGTAATTTATCAGAACCAACAATCACAAATAGCTAGAAGAAAATGGCTAAAACTTTGGATCTTAGTCATGATCTAAAACATACTTGATTGGCTAGCACATGCATAGAATTAAAGTAATAAAATGTATTAAGGTAATTATAACTTGTTCAATTTGGATTCAAAAAATCAGTTGAACAAGTGTCAGGTGGGAGAAACAAAGGCAGGTAATATATATAAAAAATAAATGGGTATATTTAGTCAACTAAAGGCTAAATATAAATCTTCAATATAGAATAGTATAAAGCAAAAATAATGTAATATGGGAAAACATTATTTTATAATGTAATATAAGCTATAACTTCTAGAAATAAGTGGATAGTAATCTATTCTATTCATGGTAAAGGCAGAGTTTTGTATTAAATTTTAGTTGCCATATTTTCAAAAGAATCTTCATATTAACAGAGATTTTCTATAGGAGAGAAGTAATAGTGTAAGGCTTTGAATTGACATCACATGAGAATAAGTAAAATACAAGGAAATTATTAGCTAAAAGCATAATAGATTTATGGAATATGTGACAGCTATTTTGAAGAATTTTAAAGAATTGCCAAAGAGCAGGGATCACAAGCAAAATATAGAATTGTTAAGATGTAAATTAAGGCTTAACACAAGGACAAAAATCCTAAAATTCAAGCTATCAATAAGTGGACTGAGGAATAGGCTTCTTCATTAGGTAGTGTGCTCTCCCTTCTTAGAAATTTGAATGAAGTGATTAGATGACCATGTATCTGACATGTAGTTGTGAATATTTTCATCCAAGTACAGTTTGTACGAAATGACCACTGAAATCCCTTCCAGCTCTTAAATTCTATAATTTAGTAATTTCCAGTTTTAAAATTTAATACCTTTGTGGTCTTAAAAAATGACATCATCTTCCTTTGCCTTTTTCCTCATTTCTAAAATGATTGGGTCAACAAGATTATATTGTCCCCTCCAGGTTTGAATGACTGATCCAATAGCCAAGTAAGAATATGAGCTCAAATCTTATAACCCTAAATTTTGATGATGCTGTGACTCCAATTCCGAATTATGGTAAGTGACCCATGAAAATCATTAGATAATGGAAGAATCATCTGGGGAAGGTAATTTCAGATGGGCCTAATAAGGAAAAATATATTAGCAATTATGGAAAGAGAAGGTATATTGGTAATATTTAGAGAGACAAAATAATTGTTTAAGATATTCCTCAGAAAAAAATGATAATTGTTATCTTCTTAATCACCCATAAAGATCACCTGCCATTGGAAAATAAAAGATATTTGAAGGACCTACTCTCTCAATCCTATCCCTGAAATTGCACTGAGATCTGATGGGTCTTTCATTCATTTATTCATTCAGAGATGACAGGAGTAAAAGAGCAGTTAGAGAAAATAAGATACCTTTGCAATAGAAAGCTGGCAACTTAGGAGAAGGGATCCTCCTTTCTCAGCATCTTTAGTTCAGCCTACTCAGCATGGGAAAGTATTAATCTCAAGAGTGGAGTCAATGTAGCTTTCCTCCACTAGCTGTGAAGGTCACTAGGCCTTTGCTTCTCTGCAGTAAGGAACACTGTTGCCGAACTCTTTGTATGTGTGCCTCATTTGACAAGCCATTTTCTGTGACTGCTGCTGTGTTTCCATCTGTCAGAGCTCAGTGTATCTCAAAGATAGGGTTAGAATAGTCAAGTGTTTTGTAGGGAAAGGAAGCTCAGAAAGCATTTGCTTTTGGAAAAAAATGCAGATAGTTGATTAGTCTAAATCCCATTTGGAAATATTAAAATGGATAAACATCATCTACAAAGACTTTCTTTGCCCCAAATGGCCATATGTTAAGCTAAATGTTTTTATCATTTTTTTTTCATGAGGGAATGTTGTGCTTAAGAGGACTCTTTGTAAACTTCAAAAAATAATATTGTCAGCATCAGATATCAATATGATTCATTCCAGGGGAGCAATCACCCCATCTTCTATCCTTGTGTCTTTAAAGTTTACCACTAGAGATTTATGCATTACCAAATTATGTACAATTATGTACAAAAATATTTATAGCAGCTCTCAGGACAAAAAAATGGAAATTGAGAGCATGTTCATAAATTGTGATGAAATATTATTGTTCTATAATGATGAATAGAATGTTCTCAGAAGAAAAAAAAAACAAATTACTCCATGAACTCAAGAAAAGTGTAATGTACTATATACAAAGCAATATTAATGTTTTGGGATGACCCATCATAAATGATTTTGCAAGTCTCAGTAATACAATCATGCATAACTACTCTGAAGGAATTATGATGAAAAATTCTATTCATATCAAAGAAGAAGCTAATTGTGTCTGAATCCAGATTTGAAGTATTCTTACTTTTTTATCTCTCTCTTTGTAACTTAATTTTTCTTGAAGGTTTTTATTTTCATTAGAGTGGGAAATCTATGTTTTCTTTCACAATTTGACTTCTATGGAATTGTTTTACATAACTTTGCATGTGGTTTCTTAATTATGGTAGGGAGATGAGAGAAAACTAGAACTTAAAAATAGTAGAAACATGTAAAAAATGTTGTTTTGATTGTAATTGAGGAAAATATTAAATAAATAAAATGAAAAGGAGGAATTAAAAAATAAAAATAAATTTTCCTGGAAAACAGGTAAGGGAGAAGACTTTCTTAAAACCATGATTTGAAACTGTTCCCAAAAAGAAAAGTCCCAATAACATCATAGTCAAAATTCAGAGCTTCAGCATCAAAAGAAAAAAAAAAATCCTACTACCCTCCATGAAAGAATACAGGGACCAAGGCAACACAGTCATCATCATATAAAATCTGATAGCTTTTACTTTAAATAAAAGGAGATATGGGAACATGCTCTTCCAAATGACAAAAGAGATATGGTTACAACTATGGATAATTTTATCCTACAAATTTTTACATAATCAAAAAGCCAAAAAAAAAGTATTTTAATGAAAAGGGGAACATTTTAGCATTTCTCCTGAAAAGAGAGAGCTGAATAGAAACTTTCAAATATAACTATGAGATTCCAGAAAAAACTAAGAAGATAGATGTATCTGAACAATTGAAAAGAGGTATATGTTATTATAAGAATAATGTTTTAATAGGAGGAAGAAGGTAAAGAAATATGCATATCTTCAGCACATTAACATCTTCATAAATTACTGAGGGAGGTAAAAAAAAAACAAGAACAAGGAAAACAACTGATCTGGAATTGGTTCAGTTTATTTTTTCTTTTGAAGTTTCAGTTCTGAGCATTTTAAGAGGAAAAAAAGACAGAGTTAAAAGAATAAGTACATGTGTGTAGAAAGGAGGGAATGATTGGTAGAACTTAATATTTTTCATAATTGAAGTACATGAGAAGATGGATATATAAATACAAAGGAAGAGATGACAAAAGCATCCCACTTATCTTAAATGGACAAGAAATATTGAACACATATACACACAGTTTGGTATAGAAATACTAACATTTAAAAAGGGGGAAAAATGAGGATTAGATGTGGGAAGATAACAGCTACAAGTAAAATAAACTTTCTAACACTGAAAAGGATGGGAGAAGGGTGGGAAGATGGGAGAAGGGTGGGGAAGAAATGATAGACTAGGAAAAACTAAAGGAAAAGGAAGAAAAATAAAGATGGATACCAGCAGAACAGGGATATGCTCACTAATTGGGTATTCACTGAATAAATTACAGTACAAAAATTTATTAGCATATTATTGAAGAGGAAAAAAATATGAAAGACAATAGCAGATAATTGTGAATTGTATGAATTGATATAAAGTGAAGACAACAATTTATAGCATCTGGCCCATAACAGGTAAATAGCATATGTTTATTAATTGATAGTACCAAAACAAATTCATAAAATAAACAAACAAAAAAACCTTTTAAATCATATTATGCACCTTCTAACAAAGAAGTAATGAACTTAAGTAACAAAAAAATTTTTAGACATGACCACTGCATGTATTTGGTTTTCTTAAATAGTTTTGTTCCTCAAAAGTTTAGCTGTTTTTCTTTTAGATTTTCATTGTGAGTTGCAGAAGAAAAGATTCTATGGAAAGTGGAGTTACATTAATGATGTTACAAATAAACATAACGTTATTTTAAGTATCATACTCATTGTTTCTATTGTTTGTTTTTAATTGAACAGATAGGAAAAGAAATATGTTCAGAGAAAACAAAGTTCTAGAATTTGATACCACCAGCCAATAAAAGCTTCTGAAGTTCCATCCCATCCAGAAAGAGCCCTTCCACAGCTTAAATTCTGCATTTCATCTCCTACATAACTGACTTTTTAAATGAGGAAATATCTGTTATCATGATTCATATATCTTGCATAATATTATTCATTTTTTAACAAGTTTTTTGCATTGAATAAATTACATGTCTAGATATGTAAATGAATTCTTTTTGGAAGATAATTTTTTGATATAAATTTTGCTTAGTGGATATAATAATTTTATTAATCAAGAAAGCAATTAGCATAATGGTAGCTATACTCTCTACATGTTTAAGTAAATTGTATGGTGGTAAAAATGCAGTCCCGTGCAGAGTACCATTTGAGAAAATCTATTGGTCTCTAAAATTCTCATGAAAAATGTACTCAATGAAAATATATATGGTTTTGATAAAATAGAGAAGTAGTCATATAGATTAATAACATTTTTGGTTTTAATCTTGCTTTTTTTATTTTCTTGCTTTTCTTTCAAATATTTTATGAACCAATTTAACTTCATTCTTCTATGAATATTTTTATTTATTATATCATTATCATTATTTTATGTATAGTTTTTATTATTTTAGTTATTTTTAGTATAATTTTTACCTTCTATGGAAACATATTGGAGTTGTAATGTCAAAGACCAAGTTCAGTTGCTCCATTTTTTTAAATGGTGAAACTAATTTGTTATTTTAAAATCTTTAAAGACTACAGTCATATAAAATAGAAAACTGTCCTGGGGGAAGATTTGGTTCAAGATTCTGATTGGCTGAGGACCCTGAACAAGGTACTTAATCTCTCTGTGATAGAAATCTAATATTATAGACTGCAGAGAAATGAAAATTTATATTGGAAGAATTTTCTCATCTGTGGCTTCCTTATGTCAATGGAAAAAACAGATTAATTTCCTATCTATACAAAAATCTATGCAGATCTTTTCCATTTTTGTTTATTTTTTTCATTTTCATCTTCTATTTTTTTATTTTCTGACTTAATTGTAAATCCTCATCAATTTTGTATCAAACTATTACTCAACTCAAATGATTTTTTTGAAATCAATGATTATTGCATTAAGAAATTTAATGGTCTTTTCTTAGGCATTATCTCTCTTCAAGCTTTGACAATATTTATCATACTCTTTTTCAGATTAGTCTCTTCTCTTTATACTTTCATAGCTGTGGATTCTTCTGATTCTTTCTTTATGTTGAACCATTTTATTTCACTCTTCTTTATGGATTTTCTTTTTGTAATGGTATTTTCTTTTTCTATATACATATAAAGATAGTTTTCAACATTCACCTTCACAAAACCTTTTATTCCAAGTTTTCTATGTCTCCTACCCCCTCCCTTCTTCCCAAGAAAGTAAGCAATCCAATACAGATTAAACATGTGCAATTCTTTTAAACATATTTCTGTGATGACCACATATTTTAAAATCAGTCTGAGTCAGGAATTCAGGTTAAGGGAAAATCTTCAATCTTTATTCTCAGTAGAGGTGAAGAAGGATCGGAGGTAAAAGGGAATAGGAGGTAAAGGAAGATTAGCAATGTCAGCAGCTACGTCAAGAAGCCAGCTAGACCAGAAGCCACCAGACCAGAACCCAGCCATCAGTCTCTCTCGGCCTCTCTTCCTGTCTCTCTGCCTCCATCCACCAAAATGGTCTTTTCCTACACAACACATCAGGACTTGCACAGAGAGTGGGCGGAGGCCATTCTTTCTCCAAGCATATATAGTAATAGAGTATGGTCCAATTACTATTTAGCCTCATGTGCTTGGGACCTCAGTGCATCAACTCAAGCCTCAGCCCATTACATATTTCCATATTTGTCATGCTGCAAACAAAAAAAAAAGAAAAGAAAAGAAAAGAAAAGAAATAAAAAATCAGATCAAAAGGAAAAACAAATGCAAAAAGAGGGGGAAAATAACAACAAAAATGGTGAAAATACTGTGCTTTCACAGTTCTCTCCATTTATGGGAAAATAAATGTCATGTAATAGAAAAATAAAAATGCAAATAGATAATTTTCATCTCTCTGAGAAATGTGTCATATAACAAATTCTAGTCTCAGACTGATGTTTAGAAACTCTATGTCCTTATGTGAGTGTTTTAAATTATCTTAGACTGTGTTTACTCATCTATATTAGGGAAGCAACTATTCTTGTACCTCTTATTTCATAGGTTATGTTAAAGGATAAAAGAAATTCTCCTTTTGTATGCAGGAAAATCAGCTAAGTATTAGGAAAATGTACAGTATGGCTGAGACGAAGCCCCTAAGAACTGTATGGAGCTTGTGGTACAGTTGGGGCTAAGATACAAACACATATAACAAAATGCTATAGTTCGTATACTTTTATAAAGATTTGTATGGACAGTAAAGTAGGAAAGAACATGGAGAAAGTAGCATTTCATTATAGTTAAGAAATAGTGTTAAAAATGTAAGTAGACAGAATTTTCAGATATCTTAGAATGAGAATGAGGGAAAGGTATCCAGCTTAGCCATATCTCTGAATATATATAGAGAAAAATAGAATATAATAATGTAAAGAATGATGCCAGTTTATGGGGAGTCATCATTTATTCTACCCTATAAGCAATAATATAATATTTCATGTGAAATGAATACACTATTACTATTTCTACTTGAGAAATTCATGGACGAACTAGGGAAGCTGAGTCTATTTAAGTATGCTGTGAATTCTAATGATTTGACTATATCCAAGAAGCTTATCATCTGTGGATTTTTTATGGCAGTTCGTTTAAAGCTACAATATAGGTTTTGGAAATTTGACATTTTTATAATGGCAGGACTGTCATTTTATTGACTTTTCACTTGGTCCTGACATTAATTGTGCATTAATACAAGGCTGACAAAAGATGAACATAAATATTTCTCTAATTCCTTGTCAATCAGTGTCAGATAACAGTTGACAATTCAATGACAACTTTCAGCACAATTTCAATCATTCTCTTTCTCATCATGAAATTTTACAGTTTTTTTTTTTTTTTTGGTTTGTTTTCTTTTTGATAACTTGTGGTAGCTCAAAAACTTTGGTCTATTGCTAACTTAAAAGGTAATATTGTCTTTCTATAAGAACTAAATTATTGCAAATCTTCTGTTGTATGGATTTCTAGCAAATATATATTAATATCCTGAAGTATTTTCTTCATATATTTCCTATTTATTAAACTACTAAGGGGAGAAATAAAAGACATACAAACAGAACAAACTACAGAAGGAAAAAACCTCACCAATTGAAAATACAGTAATATTTGAGGAATAGTAAACTGAATCTAAAGGAGTTTATTAGAAACTAATAAAAGATGAGACTCAAGATAAATGCTGAGCATTAAGTTGTCATTAAATGAAACAATCACTGATGTTTACAGCAAAATTGTTGGAAAAGTAAAGATCTTGAGAAAATAACAGAAACTTTAAAAATGATTTATGGGAAAATACTACCATCCTATAAGGAAAATAGCAGAAAATGTTGGGGTTTAGTTATAGGGATAAATATTTGACCTCAAATTTCTCAATAACTTTTATGTATATGACATAAGTGTATCAACATTTACATTCTTTTTTTGACAGACATTTTGCTTCTTGACAAAAAGCATGATATAATGTATAGGAAACCATCTATAATGGCTGAAAATTGTATTTCTGATCCCGTTTTTTTTGTTTTATTTTTAATGAACCATATTGTCACTATGGGTAAATTACTTAACATCTCATTCTTCTAGGAAATTTTGTAAAATAATAAACTGCAAGTAACCTGTTCATTCTTTTCTTCCTCTGCATTTAGCTGGGATATAATAAATTATGTTTCAGCCCTTTATCGTAACTCAATAAGACTCTTTTATATTTTAAATGCATTTCTTGTAAAAGCAAACTGTTGTTTTATTTTCCGAATTCATTTTGCAATTTTTTTCCCTTTTCATTAGAAAGATTTTCCCAAAGCTTTATTTTTGAAACCTTTTTTTTTTTTTTTTTTAGCTATGAAGCATTTCCTTTCCCCTCCTTCCATTCACCTTAATTATTTCACCATTTTAAAAAGAGAAGAAAAAAAAAAACACTTGAGATAAACATGTATAGTCAAGTAAAACAAATTCTAATAATGACAGTACAAATAATTGTGTACCATTCTGCATATTTTTTCAATTACTATCACCATTCAAATGAGATTGTTAAATTTGTTATTACCAGTTATATGGAAAAATGATTGATCATTGCAGTAATCAGATTCAGTCTTGTAATTTGCTTTCCAAAATGTAGTAGTTGTAGTACTTATCTGTTCACATGTGACTTTCTAAGTTACTCTGATAAAAAAAAAAAAGGATTTTATTTTAATTATATAATGTATTTTGGGAAGCCATTTCTAAACTGGTTGATACCACTTTAATTTTCCTGTATTTTTCAGGTAAAAGAAAATTGCTATAATTTTCCTTGTGTTATGAACTTATTTTTATGATCCTTGGGAAAAAACAAACAAACAAACAAAACAAAGAAATACCTATCCTGGGGCAGAGTAAGCATTTTTTAAAGCAAATTAGGAACATAACTCCAAACTGTTTACCAGAATATCAGTATCAAATAACAACTCTTCACATAGTTAATAATAAACCTATTTTCCCCAAGCTTTCCCAACATTTATCATTTTTAGTTTTTATCAATAGAACCTCAAATCTGTTTGAAGTATATTTTAATTTACATTTTGAAGCATTATTTTTGTATTTGATTATAAGTATATTATTCTTTCTTGAGAATTACCTATATATAAACTATAAAAAACTTTTCTTTGGGAGAAGGGATTTTATTTGTAGGTATTTCAATCAGTTCCTTATATTTCTTAGAAATGAGAACTATAAAAAGAAAAATTAAAAAAAAAATGTGTTTATTGATTTTCTCCCAGTCATCTCTTTCCTATCAAATTGTGGTTTCTATGACTTTAATTTTAGAAACAAATCATTTGGATGATTACTACAAATAATTACTTTGAGATATGTTTGTTTTGTTTCCTTGATTATTTTTAACATTTTATTCCTTCAAATAAAGTTCACTGTTTTAGATGATAATGATTTGATAGTATATTGATATGATAAATTACCATAATTTAGGTAATATAGTCATTTTAAAAATTTTGTTGGCTTGTCTTATTTATAAATTCACTATTTCTCCAAATATTTATATATTCCTCCTTTACCACAAGAATAATTTTATAGTTTTATTTATATAGTAGGTATGTTTTTTTTAGTGAATTTTAAGTATTTTATACATCTTGTAGTTACTTTAAATTGAATTTTCCTTCCTATCTTTTTCTCCTTTTGGTGGTAATATAGAGATGCTGATAACTTAAGGAATTTATTTAATTCCTTCTGCTTTGATAATTATTAACTGTAGCAATTAACGGTAATAATTTACTATGGTATTTTAAACATAATCATAAAAATTTCAGAAAATGATTTCTTTTATGTTTATTTCTTCAATTTATTTTACTTTCCCTACCTAAATCTAGCATTTTGAAAACTGTATTAATTTGTAGATAAAAATATATCTATTTGAGTTATACGTAGTTCTAATCCTATTAAATATTATACTGGGCCTTTGTTTCAGACTTATTTACATAACATTTAATATATTAGGGATGGTCCATTCCCCCCCCACCCATTTTTTTGGTGCATTTTTAACACCAATGTGTATTGTATCTTATTAAAAGGTTTTCCTGCATCTATTGACAGAATCACATGATTTTTGATGTTTTTGTGATTTATATGGTTGATTATGTTTTTAGTTTACACATATTAAATCAACTATGCATTTCTAATATAAAGCCAATTTTATAGTGTATTAATTTTAATATTTGCTAACATTTTATGCTAATATTTCATTTTTTGTTTAAATTTATGTTTATTAGCAATATTAGTCTTTCTTTTGACTTTTCCTAGTTTATATATTGAAGACGTATTTATATGATGGAAGAAATTAATTTGCATCTATAAAGTTCTTATTTTTCCTACCATTTATGTAAATATGAATCAAATGGATGACTTGATAGGATTTGCGCATATATCTTTCTCTTCATAGGGTTCCTCTTCCCTTTAGGAATTGATTTATGCCTTTCTGAAATTATTTTTTTTCTGAATTTGGGCTCATGAAAAATTATATTTTTTGTTTTATTAATCTTTGTATTTAATTTTTTTAATATGCAATCATTTTTAGTTGTTTATTTACTGGCATATAGTTGAGTCAAACAGTTTCTAAACTTTATTTTTACTTTGTTTGTTGTGAATTTTTATTTATTATGGCTTTTTCAATTTCTTTTTCTTCTTTCTTCTTAAACAAAACACATAATTAAGGCTTAACTTAAAAATTGAATATGGTTGTATGTATCAATGTTCTTTTTATTTCAATATTTTAAACTCTTTTTAAAAATGATTTTTTCTTTCTAAAATTTTATTTATTTATTATTTAAGACTTAAATGTCCATGATGTATTATTAAGTTTTGTGATAGTTATCTTTATTTTGCTATCATTTATGTTGCTATATAAACAATTTGTTCATTTATTAATTCTTTTTGCTAAAAATGTTTAGAGAAATATATATAATACTAAGGATTTTTACCTTTATTCTTAAAATTTTTATATTTTCTCAACTTTATAATGAATTATAATGTTGTTTAAAACATCAATTCTTTAGAATTAAATTGTTTCATTTCCAAAATTTTTAATGGGTTAATAAAAGATGCATTTATTATTAATAATTTTAACCTTTTCTTGAAGTTTTTAAGCATACCTTTGTGTGTGTATAAGAATTTTTTTTCTCCTCATTTTCCTTCTCCTCCCCTCTCACCCCATTCTTTAAAGAGATAGAGAGAATATTTGAAGATTAGAAAAAGATTCTGGGAAAACAACAGAGGAGGTCAGAAAATTCCAAGCTTTCTAGATTTTCCCCTTAAACAAGACAAAATAACTTCAGGGTGAACATAGAGCAGTAAAATCAAACAAAAATTGGGAGAGATCAGTGTCCTCCTGGGACAATTAGAGAAGATAAGATTGAAATGGCAAGAGAAAAGTCCTGCGATTATCTGGGTTGAGACATCTCATAAGAAAAACAAGGTAACTGGAGAACAGATCAGGAACAGAAAAAATAGGAATATGAAAGATTCAATAAGAAAAAAAGAATATTAATACAACAAATTTTTCTTGAAATTGAAATGTTACGCAAAAGGCAAAAGTAGAAATTGAAAAAATCCACAGATTATACCCACAAAGAGATCCTACAAGGAACACCAACATGATTATCATAGTCAAATTCTAAACCACACAGATCAAGCAGAAAATATTATGAGCAACAATATAAAAAAAGGAAAAAAGAAAAAGGAACAAAATAATTTGTGAGGGCAGAGCCAAAACAATGGAGAAGAATTAGAAAGTTGCTTGGGCTCTCCCAAATTTCCCTTAGAAACAAATTTGAAATTAATTGAAAAAAAAAATTGAATCAATCCTTTAAACAGATTCTGGAGTGACAGAACCTTCAAAAGGTTGGAATAAAACAATTTTCTATCTTAAAATAACTTAGAAGGATTTCACAAAAGGTCCGTTTCATTTTTGTAAAAGGGGAGCATAGATCATAAACAGGAAAGCTAGTGTGGGGATCTTAGCTGCAGCATAGATCAGGAACTGAGGTATCTTTGTCCTAGCTGGACAGGCCAGTGGCACAATATGTAAGCAGAGGAACTTACAGCTCCAGAAACCAGGCAACAGAAGGCTTGGATAGCGTGGGCTTCCCCCAATACACTGAGTAAATCACCAATGCCTCAGTCTCAGCACACAAAGCCAATGAACAGCCTTATGGTCCCCAATACATAGAGTTTGAGACAGTGATCCTTGTGTCCTAGGATCAAAGCTCAGCTTTACAAACAACCATAGAATAGGAAAGAAACTTAGAGACAGACAGACAGAGAGAGAAAGGGGGAGAGAAACAGAAAGAGAGAGAAAGAGAGAGAGAGACAGAGACAGAGACAGAGACAGAGAGAGAATAGTAGGGTATATGGCTCTAGGATTCATCTGACTAGAGATGATAATTGAATCCATGGAGAGAAGGAGAGAGAGAGAGAGAGAGAGAGAGATAGAGAGAGAGAGAGAGAGAGAGAGAGAGAGAGAGAGAGAGAGAGAGAGAGAGAGAGAGAAATAGAGAGAGGAAAAGACAGAGAAGAGACAAAGAGAAGGAGGAAAAGAGATAGAGACATGGAGGGAGAAAAATAGAGGGGGAACTCAAACTCAGAAGAGGACAAAATCCATACATGCAAAACCTCAAAGTGGGATATGAATTGGTCTCAAGTCCAAAAAAATTTTTGGAAGAGATCAAGAAAGGTTTTAAAATTAAAAAAAGATAGAAGAAAATGTTTGAAAAGAAATGAGAGGTATGCAAGAGAGAGTCAATTATCTGGAAAAGGAAGAACAAAAATTGACTGAACAAAACAGTTCTTTAAAAAATACAAACGGTTAAAATGGGATGGGGGTGGGGGAAATCCTCCTTAGTCCAATGGAAAAAGAGGTACAAAAGCTAACTGAAAAATAGCATATCATAAAAATTAGAACTGGGCAAATGGAAGCTAATGATTCTATGAAAAATCAAGAACCAGGCATTTGCTGGAGAATACATTGGAACTATGCCTAAAAGGCTATAATATTTGAAAATCAATAAAATAGATAAATCTTTAGCTAATTTGATTTTTTAAAAAATTACCATCATTAAAAATTAAAAAAGTGTGTTCACTACAAATAAAGAGGAAATTTTTAAAAAGTAATAATTAAGAGCTATTTTCCCTACTTATTTTTATTGTAATTATCTGGAAAAAAAATGGAAAATATCCTGCCAAAACCCTTTTATGACAAAAATATGTTGCTGATAGCTAAACCAAAAAGAACAAAAACAGAAGGGGAAATATAGGCCAATTTCTCTAATGAATATTGATTCAAAAATTTAAATAATAGCAAAGAGATTCCAGCAATTCATCATGAAGACAATCCACTATAATCATGTAGGATTTGTACCAGTGACACAAGGATTGTACAATATTAGGAAAGATATCATCATAGTTGACCGTATCAATAACAAAAATAATAAGTCGGATGATTGTAGATTCAATAGATGCAAAAAAGCTTTTGACAACTCATTAATATTAAAAACAATAGATAATATAGGAAGAAATGGAGATTTCTTTAAAATAAGAAGTATGTACAAAAACGCATCAACAAACATTATACGTAATGAGGATGTTAGAATTTTTTCCAATAAGATTCAAGGTGAAAAAAGGACCATGATTGTTCAATATAGAATTCAAAATTTTAGCTTTTGCAATAAGAGAAGAAAAATAAATTGAAGGAATTAGAATAGGTAAATGAAAAAACTAAACTATCATTTTTTTTGATGATATAATGATATTCTTAGAAAATCCTAGAGAATCAAATACAATTTACTTGAAATAATGAACAAATTTAGCAAAGGTGCAGGATATAAAATGAATCCACACCATCAACATTTTTAAACATTTCCAACAAAATTCAGCAGTAGAAGTAGAAAGAGAAATTCAATTTAAACTAACTCTAGACAATATAAAATATTTGGGAATCTGTTTGCCAAGGCAAACCAAGAAAATACATGAACACAATTACAGAACATTTTTCACGCAGTTGAAGGAAGATCTAAACAACTGGAAAAATACCAATTGCTCACAGGTAGGCTTAGCTAATATATTAAAAATTACAATTCTACCTAAATGAATTTACTTATTCTTTGCCATACTAATCAAACTACAAAAATATTTTATGGAGCTAGAAATAATGACAGCAAAGTTCATCTGGAAGAAAAAAATGTCAAGAATATCAAAGAAATCTTTTTTTTTTTTTTTTTGGCTGAGGCAATTGAGGTTAAGTGATTTGCCCAGAGCCCACACAACCAGAAAGTGTTAAGTATCTGAGACTAGATTTGAACTCAGGTCCTCTGGACTTCAAGGCTGGTGCTCTATCCACTGCGCCACTTAGATGACCCTAGAAATTTCATTTTGGGTTTTATTTCATGAAGTCCCTAGTGAATTCTATATGTTTTCACTTTATTACTTTGTTCTAATATATCTGGGACATTTTTTTGAAATATAGTATCTGGGATTTTTCTTTGGTCATAGATTTTTGGTAGACTAGTTGAATTTTAAAATTTTATCTCCCAGCTTTCTTTTACAATTCAATTGTTTCTTCCATGATATACATTTTTTATTTTTTCCTTGTTTAAATCTTTGGCCTAAATATTTTTTTATTGTGTCATGAAGACTTTAATCTGTCAGCCCATTTAAATTTCTAAGCAGTAAGGACTTTTGCTTATCCTGACTAAGGCTGATTCTAAGGTATCCAGGGTGCTAACTTGGTCTTCACAGCCACTAATATAGCTTTGCTCTCTATTTACTATTTCAGCTCTCTTAACTTCTCCTCTAGGAATTGCAATGCTATATAACTCTTTAGCATATTTTTAAATAAATATTTTAATTAATATTTATCAATATTTATTGATATTACTTTATCATCTCTGGCACCCTTTAGCAAAATGTAGTTTCTGATCCATTTTTGCTTTTGCTTTATCTGAGATCAGAATCGTTACCCATGCTTCTTTTACTTTAGCTGAAGCATAATAGATTCTGTTCCCCCCTTTTATGGTTTTTCTGAATGTATCACTATTTTAAATGTGTTTCTTGTAAACAACATATTGTAGGATTCTGGCTTTTAATCCAGTCTGCTTTCTACTTCCAGTTTATGGGAGAATACATCCCATTCACATCCACAGAGTAACAAATCTGTATTTCCTTCTTTCCTATTTCAGTTGTTTTCCAATGAAATATTTTACATTTTCTTTTTTTTTTTTAATTTTACTTAACTGATTCTTGATGTCACATTGAGTCATAAACTTTCACCAGTTCAATTGTAATTTTCCATGCATTATTTTCTTCAGGTAGCTTTTTAAACTTTTTATATTTGGCTAATTCTACTTTTTAATAGTAGAATTTTATTTTTTAATCTACTTTATCATATACTTTTTATCTACACTACCATTATTATATTTTACTGTTTATCTACATTATCATTGTATTTTCTTTCCATTTTTCCATGTGTATTTATGGAGCTGTTTTCTTCAGTCAAGCTGATGACTTTTTACAAGCTATTGACTTTTTTATAAGTCATACCCTTGTTTCTTTTTCCAATTTTTTCTTCCTCTACCTGATTTTTAAAATCCTTTCTAAATCATTCCAAGAGAACTTTATGATTTTGAGACCAATTAATATAACCCCTTGAGACTTCATATATAGGCATGTTGCCATTACTTTCCTTTTCTGAGTTTGTGTTCTAATCTTCCCTGTTGCCTTAATATAGTTTTCTATGGTCTGGGATATTTTTGACTTTTTGCTCATTTTTAAAATTTGATCTCTGATGCTATGGCATAGGGGAGACTGTCCCAAGCTTCCTTTGCAAGGACAGGGGGCTCTCATTGGCCTTCCACACTGGGGCTGGTAGTTCTGGTGACTTCCCCACTGTGCTAGTTTTCCCTGGCCTGTTGTGCTGGAATTCAAGGTTTTGCAATTTGTTTTCTGTGCTGTGGCTGGTGGTCTTACAGTTGATATGTACTGTGGCTAAAAACCTCTTTTTAGATTGCTTGCACCATGCCTGGACTGGATACTGCTCCTCTTTTACCCAAGTGAGAGAGGTATTTCCCAAAGACCTTCCAAAATATTTTAAGCTGGAAATTGCTTCACTCTATGCTTTTTGTGTGTTGTTTTACTCCAGAATCCATTTAGAGATCTGATTTCATGCTATTTCTGAAGGAAACTGGGGAAAGCTCATGCAACTTCCTGGCTTTTCTCCACCATTTTGCCTTGCCCCTAATAAATACCATGCTAAATGATTAACATATTATTTGAATTAAGCATATTAGTGAAGGCTTATGAACTATCATTTACAAGAATATTCCTAAGGCTACTTCTAAGACCTTGGGAGTAGTAATAGCCACATTTCTGAGGACCCAACTGATTAGTTGTGGGATAAGTTAGATTGGTAAGTCACATTACACTTTCAAAAATATCAGCACAAGATTTTATGAGACTAAGTGTTCTACAAATATCTTTTCATGACTTCACTAATTTGATGGCTACACTTAAGTCTAGGGAAATTAGCCCTAAAATGTAAGGTTCTTCTCTAACATATAATGTTCTCTGGGAGCAGGTTTCCCAGGGGGCTTCTGGAGGCAACCTTAGTTTCAGTTCAGTGTAATAATCACCTCAAATGCAGCCAAGAGTTAAACTCCAAATCCTTTATTGTCGTTGTCAAAGTCTTGTCCTACTTTGGGCCTGGTTAGCTTTCTTAAAGGCCTATATCTCTCCTTGGTTCCAAGAGCTCCTGCCGTAAATCCTTTACCTCTTCCAGCTTCAGCCTCCAGTCAGCACAAAGGTGGAAGATGGAATGAATCTGCCCCCTCCTCCAAGAGTGGGCTTGTGTCTTAGTGGGCTTGTCCTTTAGTGGGCTCCTCCTTATATATGCTCTCTTAAAGGTGTGAATCTTGTGGAACTCTAATAAGTACGAAGTATATTAGTGAACTAGAGAACTGTTAAGTACCATGCTAAATTAGATAATTATTGTCTCTATCAATTCCAGTGACTTAGTACCTTGTAAGATTTCTAATGCTAAAATATTAGTTTTATTTCCTGTTCATAATGATCTGTTGTAGAATTCAAACAATAATGATCATTCCATTATATATGGAAAATTGATAAGTTTGGAATCAAAAGCAAAGTCTATATGATGAAATTAGTTTAAAAATTTAGCTTTATATATTCATTGACTATGAAAGCAAGACAAAAAATCAGACAGAATTTACTCTTATTGCATAATCCACCCAAACTGAGGAAAAAATATATTCAAGAATGTTTCTTGTTAATTTTCTGAAGCTAATATGGAAAAAGAAAAGCTATATTCATCTGCTACAAATGTTCAAGTTACTGGAGTGTAAAATTTTAATAAAGGTGTTCTTAGAGGCTTGAACAAAGAAATAGTTAAGCTCTTAATGAGAAAAAAGTTTACACAATATTTAGTATGTTAAATAGTTATTCTCAGTGACATAATCAGCATTGCTTTTGGAAAAGTGCAAAAACAATTCTGTGTTATTGAAAGCATTTCAATATACTATCTGAAATAAATGAGTGGGAGGAACAAGGGTTGAGCAGTAAAATATAGCCTTGCTTATTCAACAAGAAACATATTCCATACTGTAAAATATAGAAAACAATGCAATGAGTTAAAGCTAGTGGAAAAAGGGAAAGAATGGTATATAATATAATATATATTATATATATATATATAATTATATATTCTATTATTCTAATATTTATATATATTCTAGAATATATATATTCTAGAAAGAATATATTATATATAATATATAATTATGTATATAATATATGATATAATATAATATATAATAATATAATATAAATAAATATAAATATAAATAAATAAATCAAACTTCTATTTAATGACTATCAATAGAGAACATAACAAATATGACATTTTAATTAAAATATTCATAAAATCATTCTACACATGTGTATACATGTATACATATATATATATATATATATATATATATATACATTTGTATACATACATAAATACCAGCTGGATTTATACATATTTACATAACTATGTAAACATGCAAACATGGATATATATATATATATATATGTGTAAAACTATGGCTAAACATTGATAAATTTTTTTGGAATATAAAAATTATCTGTTAGCTCCCCAAATGGACTAAACCTAACTAAATTATATTTGATGAGAATAAATTAATTTCCATATATTTCAGCTCAAGAAATAAACTGAATTCATATGAAATAGAAGGTGTGACTATATAAAAGTAAAAAATACCTGAAAGTGTGTATACACACACATACAAAAAGACATGCATGCATCTAAAATTATATATGCATACAAATATTCATATATTGGTATAGATCTATTTTTGTGTATGTGGATATCCACACATAAAATACATAAGTGTATGCATATTTGGATAAATATGTTTGTGGTATATAAGTGAGCTGGAATGGCAGAACCTCAAGTGAAGTCAGTAATCTATTTTGGCTAGAACAGTAGGAATGTGAGAAAATATTGAGTGATCATATTAGAAAAAGAAGCTAGGGTAGATGAGGAAATTATTTTTGTTTTGTTTAAGTTGCTTATTAGACATATAGACATAATAAGCAGTTGATGTTAGGACAGTTGAGAAAGGACTAATTATATTATGAACAATTTGTATAGAAATGATAGCTGAAATAATGGGAGGTAACATAACAGAGTATGAAGGTATAAAATTACAAATATATATATTATATATGTATGTATATACTTAATAATATTGATATGTGCATAGAGCACATGTATTTACATGCATTATATACATATGCACATACCACATATATATGTGTATGTGCAAAATGCATATATGTGTAGTTGTACATATACACCTTAAACTCATATTGTCCAAAATACCTCTCCCATTCTTGCCCTCTAGTAATGTTTCACCACCTCTATTGTGGGTCAGACCCTCAGTCACCATTTACCAGAATTACTACAAGAAATCTCCTAATAAGCCTTTTTCCCTTTACCCTTAATCTTTTCTAATCCATCCATTAGAGATTTCCCAAATTTATGTTCTTCATGAATAGTTATGGCCACTTCACTCCCTTGATTAAACACAGAGAAAACAGGACTTCCAGGATTGTAGACAAGATCACAGAGTAAAGTCAGACAATTGCTCCAGTACTTCCAGTTTCCTTCAAAAACCACATAAACTTCTGAACAAAGTTTGATGAAATGAAACCATCCTCCTGTTCAATATAGACTGGAGAAACTTTAAGAAAGTTCAGTCTCTATAAAGAAGGGAAAGGGACCTGTATGTGCACGAATGTTTGTGGCAGCCTTTTTTGTAGTGGCCAGAAACTGGAAACTGAATGGATGTCCATCAGTTGGAGAATGGCTGAATAAATTGTGGTATATGAACATTATGGAATATTACTGTTCTGTAAGAAATGACCAACAGGATGATTTCAGAAAGGCCTGGAGAGACTTACACGAACTGATGCTGAGTGAAATGAGCAGGACCAGGAGATCATTATATACTTCAACAACAATACTAGATGATGACCAGTTCTGATGGATCAGGCCATCCTCAGCAACGAGATCAACCAAATCATTTCTAATGGAGCAGTAAGGAACTGAACTAGCTATAACCAGAAAAAGAACTTTGGGAGATAACTAAAAACCATTACATTGAATTCCCAATCCCTATATTTATGCCCATCTGCATTTTTGATTTCCTTCACAAGCTAATTGTACAATATTTCAGAGTCTGATTTTTTTTTATACAGCAAAATAATGTTTTGGTCATGTATACTTATTCTGTATCTAATTTATATTTTAATGTATTTAACATCTACTGGTCATCCTGCCATCTGGGGGAGGGGGCGGAGGGGTAAGAGGTGAAAAATTGGAACAAGAGGTTTGGCAATTGTTAACGCTGTAAAGTTACCCATGCATATAACCTGTAAATAAAAGGCTATTAAATATAAAAAAAAAAAGAAAGTTCAGTCTCACTGGAATGATAAGTGTGTTCAGCCAAGCTGATGTAGATTCTGGGAAATCTAGTAAGAGGGTCTTAACCACAGCAAATCAGTAACTAGTTCCCTCTGTCCTGGCTGAGTAGAGGAGCAAATCAGTGGGGCAGCTCCTAGTCCTAGCTCAGAAGGCAAACTATAGGAAATTAGGCTGTTTCCTAAAAAGAGTCCTAACCCTAAAAAGAAAAGGCAAAGCTGTACCTTGAAAACAAAGCTCAGAATTGTACAGGAAGTTTGCAATTGTGCTATCTCTATTTACACCAGGAATGGAGCTCAACCATAAAAGTAAAAAAAGAAGAGATATCAAAACAAAAGGAAAGAAAATGAGCAAGCAATAGAAACCTTAAACAAAGAAAGCTACTATGATAACTGCACAAACCAAAACACAAAATCAGATGGGGACAGAATGTCCACTGAAGAAATATCAAAGAGTGATATTACTTGGTCTCAAGCCCAAAGAGGATTCTTGGAATTGCTCATAAAAGAATGTAAAGGGCAAATAAGAAAGGTAGAAGAAAAACTTGAGAAAAGAAATGGGAGATATGCATGAGAGAGTCAATGATTAGGAAAAGGAAAGGACAAAAAATGTCTGAAAAAACAACTCCTTAAACAGTAGAATTAATCAAATGGAAAAAGAGATATAAAAGCTAACTGAAGAAAATCACATATTAAAAATTATAAGAGAGAAAATGGCAGCTAATGACTTTGGGACACAGAAAAAAATTAGTCAAACAAACCAAAAATAATGAAAAATGGAAGAAAATGTGAAATAACTCTTTGATCAAAGAGCCAACCATGCAAAATAAATGCAGAAGAGACAATTTAAAATTTATTGGTTTACCTGAAAGGCATGAGAAAAAAAAAGGGCTTGAACAGCATTCTTCAAGAGACCCTCAAGGAAAACTGCCCCAATATTCTGTAAACAAATGGGGAAATACTGATTGAAAGAATACATTGATCACCTTTGAAAAAAGATTCAATGAGGAACACTCCAAAACCACAATATCAAGATAAAAATACTGCAAGCTGACAGATTAAAACAATTCTAATATCAAGGAGCAACAGTAAGTATTATCCGGGATCTGGCAGCTTCTGCAATAAAGGATTTGAGGGCCTGGAATACCATATTCTGGAAGGCAAGGGACCTAGTGTTACAAACAAGAATTAACTACTCCTTCAGATTCAGCATCATTTTTCAGGGGAGGATATGGAGCTTCGATGAAGTAAGAAATGTCCAATTATTTCTACTGAAAACAAAACAGAACTAGAAAATTTAATAGACAAACATAGGATTCAAAAGTAGCAAAGAAAAGTAAATGGTGAAAAATACTTATTATTTAAAGGTTAAGCTGTTTATATCCCTAAATGGGAAAATGAAATCTGTATCTGTTATTGGGGCAGACAGATAGGGACATCATATAGACTGAGGATATGGTTGTGAATGGATTCTGATGAGATGACAACAAGAAAAAGACATGAAAGTGTGGAAAAAGAGAAAAGGGCTGCTATAATGGGAAAATAGTTCACAAGAAAAGGTGCAAAAGACCTATTACAATCCAGGGAAAGAAGGGAGGAAGAAGAACTTTGTCTAAAGAATGGCTCTAAGAGCAAATAAATTCAGTTGGATATAGAAATTTATCTGATCCTATAAAGAAGTAGGAGAAGAAAGAAGAGGAAAAAGGGAGGGACAGGATAGAAGAAAGGACAGAAACATTAGGGGAAATGGTAAGAGAGGAGAGGAGTAGTGATAGAAGATAAAGTAGTAGGTGGAATAGATTAAAAAAACACAGAGAGACACAGGGTAAAGGTAAAAGGCAGGAACAGAATTTATTTTGCTTCAGATTAAATATAAAAGAAGGGGTAGCAATAAAGCAAAAGTAAAAATATATCACATTAAAAGTGATAAGGAAGGATAGCACATCTTGATAAAGAGTGTCATACATAAAGAAGTAGTAACAATACTAAATATGTATGCACTAAATGGCACAGTAGGCACATTCCTAGAGAAGATTTTAAGGAAGATACAGGAAGAAATAGACATCAAAAGTATCCTAGTGGGGTACCTCAGCCTTCTCCTCTCTGAATCAGAAAAATCTAACCACATAATAAACAAGAAAGAAACTAGGGAGGTTAATAGGATCTTAGAAAATGTGATAGACCTCTGGAGAAAATTGAATAGGGACAGAAAGGAATATACCTTTTTCTTGGCAGTACATGGCAGCTACACAAAAGTTGACCATGTATAAGAACATATAAACCTCACAATCAAATGCAGAAAAACAAATAGTAAATGTCTCTTTTTCAGACCACAGTGGAATAAAAGTTATATTCAATAAAGGGCAAGTGAAAAATAGATTAAAAAGCCAATTGGAAATTGTATAATCTAATTCTAAAGAATTAGGGGATCAAACAACAAATCACAAAAACAATACATAATTTCATTCAAGAGAATGACAATAATATAATCCTATGGGATTCAATGAAAATTGATCTTAGGGAAATTTTTATAACTTTAAATAGCTACATGAACAAAATAGAGAAAGAGGAAATCAATGAATTGTGCATACAACTAAAAAAAGTTAGAAAAAGACAAATTAAAATCCCCCAATTTAATACCAAATTAGAAATTCTGAAACTCAAAGGAGAGATTGATAAAATAGAAACTAAGAAAACTACTGAAATATAACTGAGTTCATTTTATGAAAAAAAAAATAGACAAACATTTTGTTAATTTGATCAGAACAAGGAAAGAAAATAACCAAATTAACACTATCAAAAATAAAAAGGGTGAACTTAACCACCAATGAAAAAGAAATTCAAGCAACAATCAGGAGCTATTTCGCCCAACTGTTTGCAGCAAATCTGACAATCTAACTAAAATGGATGAATATTTACAAAAATATAAATTGCCCAGATCAACAAAAGAGAAAATAAATTACTTAAATAGTCCCATTTTAGAAAAAGAAGTTGAACAAGTCATTAATGAACTGCCTAAAAGAAATAATTCTCCAGGTTGAAATGGATTCACAAATGAATTCTACCAAACATTTACAGAACAATTTTTACCAATACAATTTAAAATATTTTGAAAAATAGGTAAAGAAGAGTCCTGACAAATTTCTTCTGATACATATATGGTACTGATATCTAAACCAGGAAGAGCCAAAACAGAAAGAAAATTATAGATGAATCTCTCTAGTGAAATTTTAAGTAAAATATTAGCAAAGAAATCACAGCAACTTATCAGCAGGATAATACACTATGACAAAATGTGATTTTGCCAAAAGTGCACGCTGGTTCAATATCAGAAAAACTATTACCATAATTGAATATATCCATAACAAAACCAACAGAAATTATATGATAATTTCAATAGATGCAGAAAAAGCTTTTTAAAAAATACAGTACTCCTTCCTATTAAAAACAATAGAGAGTATAAGAATAAAGGAAGCTTTCCTTAAATTAATAAGCAGTTATTTATCTAAAACCAATGGCAGGTATTATTTATAATAGGGAAAAGCTAGCTGCATTCCCAATAAGATCAGAGGTAAAACAAGAATGCTTGTTATTACCACTATTATTTAACATTGTACTAGGAATGTTAGCTTTATCAATAAAAAAGAAGAAATTAAAGGAATTAGAATAGCCATTGAGGAAATAAAGCTATCACTTTGTGAGATGATATGAGGCTATACTTAAAGAATCCTAGAAAATCATCCAAAAACCTACTGGAAATAATTCACAGTTTTAGCAAAGTTACAGGACTTGAAATAAATCCACACATCTATAACCCTTCACTCTTGATTGTAAATGGTTACTCATAGTTATCTCTCATTCTCTCTCTTCCATCCAAATATAGTACTTCTTGTTTGCCATAGAGGACATTTCATTTCTTATCTCTGTCCATTTGTCAACTGTCTACCATACTGGAAATGAACCCTCCTTATATCTCTACTTCATAGAATCACTAGCTTCAAGGCATAGCTCATGTGCTTCTTGTAGGAGGTTTAAAAACTGAAGTATTAGTTTTCTGTCCCTACACACCCATAGTTTATTTATTTAAGATATTTATATGTCTTTTATGGACTTATTTGTCTACATTTTGTTTGTCAATGGATTCTTTGGGAGAAGATTTTATTTTCATTGTTGTATCTTTAGCACGTAGCATAATAGACTCTCAATAAATGTTTAGCGAATTAAATAGAATTATGTCCATCAAAGAACTAAAAATTTGTAAATAATAAGCATCTATTATTTGACTAATCAATTTTCAAGTTCCTAAAGGGAGATGAAAAAAGTGTAGTTCATTGGATAATATCTAGTTATATAATTAATTTTACATACTAGAGATTTTTACATACACATGATGCAGCATGGCATTGAGGGTTTACTTTGGAGATAAGGAAATTTGCTTTTAAATCTTTTGTGGGAGAAAAATTATCTTCATGACAAACTTCTCAGTACCCAAATTTCCAATATGAAACAAATAAGCAGTGCTGTTGACAATGAGAATTGTCTTCACTATTGAAATTACAGTGAAATTCAGGAAAGAGAGAAATGGGGAGAAGGGGGTCAGTTTAGGTCATAAAATAAGATCAAATGTTGCAAAGGTTATGATGTGTTTTGAGAATAGTGAGAAGATCCCCAGCTTTTAGGATAAAAACTCAATATGTGACAAAAACTGCTGGGAAAATTGGAAACTAGTATGGAAGAAACTAGGCATTGACCCACACTTAACACCACATACCAATATAAGGTCAAAATGGGTTAATAGCATTATTTAATGCTATTATAAGCAAATTAGGAAAACAGGAAAGTTTATCTCTTAGATCTGTGGAGAAGGAAGGAATTTGTGTCAAAAGAAGAACTGGAACTCATAACTGAACACCAAATAGATAATATTACATTCAAAAGGTTTTGGACAAACAAAAGTAATGCAGACAAGATTAGAAGGGAGACAATAAATTGGGAAAACATTTTTTTACATTAAGGGTTCTGATAAAAGTCTCATTTCTAAAATATATAGAGAATTGACTCAAATTTATATGAATCCAAGCCATTCTCCAATTGATAAATGGTCAAAGGATATAAACAGACAATTTTTAGATGAAGAAAGTAAAACCATTTCTTACCATATGAAAAGATGCTCTAAATCGCTATTGATGAGAGAAATGCAAATTAAGACAACTATGAGATACCACTATACACCTCTCAGATTGGCCAAGATGACAGAAAAAAATAATGACAAATGTTGGAAAGGCTGTGGAAAAATTGAAACACTAATACATTGTTGGTGGAACTGTGAATGGATCTAGCCATTCTTCTGAAAAGCAATTTGGAACTACACTCAAAAAGTTATCAAACTATGCATAACTTTTGACCCAGCAGCATTTCTATTGGGCCTATATCACAAAGAGATCTTAAAGGAAGGAAAGAGACCCATTTGTGCAAAAAACGTTTGTGGTAGCCCTTTTTGTAGTGGCAAGAAAGTAGTTGGAGAATAACTGAATAAATTATTGTATATGAATGTTATAGAATATTATTGTTCTATAAGAAATGATCAGGAGGATGATTTTTTGAGATACCTGGAGAGACTTGCATAAACTGATGCTAAGTGAAATGAACAAGAGATCATTGTACATGGCAAAAATAAGATTATAGGATGATCATTTCTGATGGATGTGACTCTTTCTATCAATGAGATGACTGATGCCAGTTCCAATGATCTTGTGATGAAGAGAGCTATCTATAACCAGAGAGATGATTGTGGGAACTGAATGTGGATCACAACATAATATTCTTACTCCTTTTGCTGTTGTTCACTTGCATTTTGTTTTCTTACTCATTTACTTTCTTTTTTTTAAATCTGACTTTTCTTGTATAGCAAGAAAATTGTATAAATGTTTATACATATTGGATTTATCATATATTTTAACATGTATAACATGTATTGGATTGCTTGCCATCTAGGGGAGGGGAGGGGTTTAGGAGGGGAACTATCTGAAACACAGGGCTATGCAAGGGTCAGTATTGAAAAATTATCCACGCATATGTTTTGAAAATAAAAAAAAAAACTTTTAAAAAGAGAGAATAGTAAGAAAGTTAGTTTTAAGATAGTGGAAATTTCTGTTGGAAGATAGGATGAGACAAAATTAGAAAGCTAAATTGCAGCCAAATTGAAAAGTAACTTGAAGGAAAAAGCCATTATTCTATATAAGTCTGATTTGAATTTGTGTGATGGGTATGATGGTGAGCACCATATTTTAGAATAGATATTGCTGAGTTGGAGAGCAACTAGAGTAAGAATTAGAATGACAAAGGACTTTGAGGAAATTTCCACATGAAACTCACTTGAAGAAATTGTGTATATATAGCTAAAGAAAACTTGTAAGGTAGAGAATTATAACTATATTCAAGCATTTGAAAATGTTTTAAGTAAAGGAGGGATAAGATTTATTTTTGTTTGGCCTAAAGGACAGATTAGTAAGCAAAGGTTAGAATTAGCAGAAGCAAATTTTATCTTGATTTAAGGGGGATGGGGAGGAGAGAAGCTTGCTAATATTCTATAAGAAATATTTTTTTTTCTGATTTTCCCTTTATTAGGCAACTCCAAACAAAAGTAACTTATTTACTTGGATCTGTTGTAGAGGGAATACTTTTTCATGGTTGAGTTAAATGAGATGATCATTCAGTTTTTTTTTTTTTTTTTTTTTTCCAGTTGGAAGATTCTGTGACTATGACAATATGAACGTGGTCTACAAGAGTCCCACAAGAATGAATCATATTTCATTGGTATTGTAAAAGTTTTATTATGTCGATGAGTTTCCCAGTTAAACAAGCTTATTTCATTTTGTAGCTTCTACCACCAATTCTGCTGATGGTGTCAAATGTTTTTGTAGAGGTTGATAAGTATCAGATAAAGCTAGTGCTATTGCTTCTTGTGTTTCTCTTGTTCTTGTTATAAGGCCAAAATCACTGTATTTGTGCCAAGTATATGACATTTTATATTAAATGATAAAATTAAGCATAACTACAATAGAGTATGTTGCATCTTAATATTTTTCTATCTCATATTTTTACATTATTTCAGGGCTAGTGTTTAAATATCCCATAAATATTAATAAATGTCTTTTTATTGGGATTTAGACAAAGTTCTTAAATCTAACAACCATTTTAAAATAAGTAATCCTATATAATTTTTGGCATTTCAAATTATAAGTGTAGTATATTATCTATTAATAATAATGCTATAATTATTATTATCAATGTTTTATTATTATGTTCTTATATTTTTTTCATAAAGTTCAGATACAATGAAACAATCCAAGTGAATAATGTTCTCAGATCTATTGTGAAATATAATTGGCTTTTGTGATTTAAATAAAAACCAAAACATTTTGGCCAGTTAAGTTCAACTTCCATATTTTTAGTATAAGATTTTGTTGTTTATTAGCCTGTGGAGGAAAGATAGTTTAGCATATGATTATGTCTTGGTGTTCAGTATGCTTCAGTTAGTTGCCTTCCCTTTCTATCTCTTGATCTTCTTTTTCCCATTAGTGAATTCTTCCTAAAAATTCATGTTAAATGTGTAATATGTGCTTTTCCCTTGCATTGATTTGACTTTAATATCCTTATGCTTTTCTCAGATGTGATTTTTAAAAAAATCTTTAATGAGCTGTTTCACAGTTGTCATTTTTTTCTTTGCTGACATACTCTACCTACTTCATTGATTCTCTCTTTTTTTTTGTTGTTTATTTCAAGACTCCTTCAAATACCTTTTATATCTTTAAACACTCTTTAAAATGTTGAAGATTTGCCTGAGTTTTTGTTAATTTGAATTTTATATGTGTGTTATATAATTGCTATATTAGAAATTAAATCATTTGAAGTATTATGAAATAGTTTTGAAGTTGTGAAATACTTGAAGGCCTCAAGGATTCCAGTGAGCCCCAGACCATTTTTTGAGAGACATTGTTTTTCATAAATCAACAAGTTTGGATTATTTAAATATAATGGAATATATGATATCAATAACTTGGTGTGTTTGACTACTCAACTATTTTTGTTATCAAATTTTTCTCTAAATATTATCAATTATTTTCTTGTATTTTGGGCACATAGCAAGTTCTGATGCCATTCTATTTCAACATCATATTTTATGGAATTTAATCAATTTCAAGAAAGCATATATATAAAAGACAAAATTATTCTCATCAGTGTTCATCTTTCCTTTTCTTCCTTGTAGTAACTCTTGTTCTTTGCTGCAAGCTTTTTACTTTATTTTTTTTTCCCTTTTTACCCCCCTCCCCACCTCTCCCAAGCAGACTACAGGTAAGCACGCATACACACACACACACACACACACACACACACACACACACATTTTTATATACACACATTCACATCCATCCACAGACCCATATTTATTTGATTCTTCATGGTAGAGACCTCATCTTGAGTAGCTATGAAAAACCACTTTTATTCCTGGGAGAAAAAATTCTTAGTAGGTTGTTTAAAACTTTTTTTTTTTTTTTTACCCTGAGATTTTGTTACTGTGAATGGTGCTTGTGAAGGATCAATTGGATGCATGCTAGAATCTTAGCTGTTTCAGAGGCCAAATTGGGAGATAAATATTGCAAAAAAAAAAAAAAAAAAGGTATACTAATTATTAATTTTGAAATGTTTTTAATAGAAAGATTAATATGGATTTTAGCACTGTTATTACACCCATTCATTTTCTTCAGTTTGAAGAGATATTCTATAGCTATCTTGAAGTAATGGGCTCTATATTTAATTAATAATATATGTTTTATTAGATTATTTTCCAAATCATTCATTTATTGTCACTTATTTTATTGTTCTCCAAATTATTGGAGATAATTGGCATAATTGCCAGTATGTAGGTAACAATTTACCTTGTCTTTGACTTTAAAAAAAATCTACAAGTCCCTTGATTTATGGTGTGATACCTTTATGCTTAGTGTATTCACCTGATGATCAAAGTATTGAATTGTGTACCATTTAAATGTTTTTCTCCCACAATTCATTTTGACCTCTACTTCAAGTTAAAAGGTTTCAGTTTCTATTTTTTTTTTTTTTTTTTTTTTTTTTTGCTGAGGCAATTGGGGTTTGGACTTAGGAAGTATTGTGTCTGAGACCAGATTTGAACTCAGGTCCTCCTGAATTCAGGGCTGGTGCTCTATCCACTGTGCCACCTAGCTCCATCCAGTTTCTAATTTTTCTTAGAAAAACTGTTGAAATTATAGAATTATCTTGTCTAAATGAAACTTCATTATATTTGGGAAAATTTCCACAAAATGAAGTTATTTCATTTCATGATGTTGTAATGTAAAGCCACATAATTAATGTCATCCATGTTTGTAAATTTATAAATCTTCAGCTTTGTTTTTAGGGAATGAAAATGAGTTTTAGGATAAGCAGAATCATAAGGAAGCTAAACTTTATCACTGTGAATTATTATATTTTAGATGAATTATTCTTTATATTTTTGAGTTGTTGATATTTAGTTCTCCATGTGAACAGGAAGTGCTCTCATTCTTTCAATATATTTGAGGCTATTTTATATATTTGTTCTTTAAGAAAAAGCTGTTAATGTAGAACTGAGTTAAAACTGTTGTGATAATATCATTCGATTTATTTATTTATTCCATATGGAGAAAAGTAAAAAAAAAATATATAAAATACATTATGCTTCCTCATTCTTGAGAAAAGTTCATGCCAACAGATATCATGACTCCCCTGTGTAAAATTTTGAAAGGTAAATAGTTAAATTATTGGACATTTCCATTGCCCAAAAGAAAAGAGGGTAGCGGGTGGGGAGATCTCATGATGATGTGGAAGAAGGTCCTTTACATTTCTCTGATACCAAAAGGTGAATTCTTAGATTATTATTATACTATGTAACCTTCACATAATTCTCTTCTATTGGCAGGACTTCATTTTCAGAATCAGAATTTTGCTTTAGCAAAGTGGCATTTACTGTATTTTACTGAACAGAAATTATGAATAAGAAAATCAAAGAGCTAAGAAAGGATGCATCAATGGTAATCAGCCTTCCAAATAGTGCTATTCATCTTTTGCCACTGCTTTTTTTCCCCTTTGTTGTCTCTTATATGAAGGAAAACATGTTTTGTTATGCAAGATTAACAAAAGATAATGTCTTAATAGCCAATCAGATTGAATTTAGTGATCCACTCTTACTTTAATGAAGATATCATTCTAAAATGCTGAAAATCTGGTTTAGTCTACTTCACCATTTTTATAATTGCAATTACATCAACATAAACAACAATTAGGTGACTCAACATGCAATAGGCAAATTATTAACTTCCATTAAAATCAGTTTATGACCCTCTTGAGCAAGACTTCTTTGCAGCAAATGATAGGAAACCAAATTTTGTGACTTGTTTTCCTTTCCCTTCAATGGTACTCTTTTGTCTCCTTAGGTCATTCTATCTCTGTTACTAACATAAATCAAAATAATTCTGTGGTATGGGTTTATATTGTGTTTTCTTGTGTGCTTATTACTTTGAGAGCTGCTACTTCTGAAATGTTTTTGTTAAGAAAGCAATGTAAACTGACAGCTTTCCTGAGGAATTCTTTCTTTCAGGAGCAATGGCTGGAGGCTGGATTTCATTTTGAAAGCCTCTGAACACCAACTATAAATTGATTAATCTGGAATATGTATATTTTACAACTAGACAAGATAAACAGATCCCTAATGGACTAATCCACAGCAGTTTGGATTTTTCAGTGATTCCATTTTATTGAAAAATATATCTAAGTGTCTGTGAATAAATTTGGATACAGTAAAAAAGCAAAACAGAACAAATCTTGTCCACAATCACAAAAGTAGCCAATTGTTTTTGAAGGTTCAAGAACACTAAACAGAAATGCATTTTCAGAACTGAATAATTGTGTACTTCCTCATTGAGGGCAGAAATTTGTCACCATCAAAGGATTCAAAGCAGGATTAGAATTAAGATGGATTAACTGAGATCCATTTAACAAAAATAATGTGAAAATGTTTTAAACACAATAGATAATTCAATAAGGACTTACTTGAGTCACTTGACTTTATTTTCCAACTATAAGCAGATACTTGAGATCTTTAATACAGTAGGAAAGAATATCATAATGAGAGAAATTTCTAAACTTAATGAATTTTTTTTTTCCTAGAGAGTGATAAGGAGTTCTAATGTAAATTTAATATGTTTGGGATACTTAGGAAAACAATTATGAGAAGAAATTCATAAGGAAAACATAGAGAAAGTTAATAATGTCTAATGAGTAATGACTATATATATATATAGTGTATGTATACATAATAACACACTTTCACTTATTTAAAATAATCAATTAAGGTAAATTTATTAAATTATTACCATGTACCAGGCATTGTGATAAGCAAAAAATAAAATAGTCATTGGCCTCAAAGAGCTTATAGTCTAAGAGATGAGAAACAGATATATAGACATATAAAAATATTAAGCTATTAAAAATTGAGAACTTACATGGTACAGTGAATAGAAGGGGTCTGGAGTTAGGAAGGACTTATGCAGATACTTATAAGTCATGTGACTCTGGGTACTTAACTTTAATCTCTTTTCTGCCTTAGTCTCCTCATTTGTAAAATGAGAATAATTATAATACCCACCCAATACCTAGGGCTGCTGTGAGGATCAAAAAGATAATATGCATAAAGTGCTTAGCACAGGGTAAGATATATAGTACTCAATAGATATTTTTACTATTATTAATATACATAAAGATTTCATGGGAGATAACTTCAGAGGGAAAGGTATTAGCAATAGGGGTGGGAAAGGACAGAAAACTTACCATAATTGTTTCTTAGTGAGAGTATTTTGGTTATTTGAGGAACATGCGTGGTAATGAAGGTATTCAATGTGATAGATGGAATAGGAAAAATGTACTCTAGAATAGCAAAAAACACTACATTAGGAGAAATAGGATCAAGCTAAAACTTTATCACTAATTCACTAATAGTTCATTCATTTCTAAAAGTCTCACTTTCCCTATCTACAAAATGAGAGAATCAGAATGGATTGTACTTAAGGCCCCTTCAGATCTAAGATACTGAGACTGATTCCATTAAAAAAGGGAGAGATTAAAGCATCCAAAGGGAATGGAGAGATAAAAGAAAAAAAAATCTACAACACATCATGGAAATCTTCATCATTTATTGAATGCATTGCTTAGGAATTACCATTGTAGGACAAAAGGTTTGAATATACTGAGTAGGAAGCAAGAAGCAGAATTTCATAACCCATATAAATCTGGAATTCTGTGGACTTTGCCACAAATTAATAGCCATCCTAAAAAAAAAAAAAAAAAAAAAAGTCTTCCAGTCTAATTATTTTACATCTGCGTTTTATTTTTTATTTAGGAATTGAAAAATGGCATAATTAATCTAATGCTTTCTCTTTGCCAACAACTTACTATGTTTAACCTGTGAAACACTTTGCCTTCTTAACAAGTAGAGAAATATGTATTTCCCATATTTCTAAGTTAACTGGAAATCCTGTTAGCTAGTGTCAAGAAATGCCATTCAGCATCTTGAATCTATTGTTAATTATGATGTTATGTTATATTCCATTTTCATTTTACCTAGAATGCTTAAATCAATTCAATGTCCTATTTAAAAAATATTAAAATTAAGATTGCTATGACATAGAAAGTTCTTGCTTCTTCAGGCTGCCAACATATACAATTCATTTTGGAAATGGGAACAATCAACCCCAATTTTAAAGTTTTCTGACTGGGCCAAATAATAAATTCTCCATTGTCAAGTACATGACATAAAGACTGGAACTGGACAAAGACACTTTTGGAAACATAAAACAAGTCACCATTTTTCATAAGCTTATATGATGCTAATAAGCATTAACATGTTGTGTGTATAGTTGTCAAGCAGTGAGAAGTGATTTTCTGGCCTCAAAAAAAATCCTTAATTTTAGTTGACTGGTGAAGTCAATGAAGGTAGAGATTTTTGTTGTTGTTGTTGTTCCCATCCCTTTCCCCCCCAAAAAATTGTGATATTTACTTTATCACTTAGTTTAGATTGCAATGTTCCCACAGCTACAATCTGTTACCTTTCACTCAAATTGCAGAAATGCCCTTAAAGTAAGCAAAACTTGCTTGGAAATGTTTCAGAGCAACTTTTTTTAGGTTATTGATTTTAAGTAACTTGAATTTCTTTTTTATGTTATGTTTGCTGCATTTGTTGCTGCTATTAATAATAATAAGAAACAACTAAGATTTATATAGTATTTACTATGTGCCAAAAACTGTGCTAAACATTTTTCAATTATTATCTCATTTGATCCTCAGCACAATTCTGGGAAAGAGGTACTATTATTACCTCCATTTTACAGATAAAGAAAATGTTGCAAATGAAAGTTAAGTGACTTGCCAAGGATAACACAATTGGTAAATGTCTGAGGCAAGTAACTCATGTCTTCCTGATTCCAGATCTAGAATTTTAATCACTGTGTCAGCTGCTCCAAAAAGCCTTGTTAAAGCTACTTTGTTTTTCCTCAGTATTTTTTCCATTTATATGAAAAAATAATTTTCAACATGAATTTTTGAAAAATTTATTTCCAATTTTTTTCTCCCTCAATTTTTTCTCTCCTCCCTTCCCAAGACAGAAAACAATTTGATATAGGGTATACATGTGCAATTATATGAAATATATTTCCACATTAGTCATGTTGCAAAAGAAGAATAAAAACAAAAGGGGAAAACCATGAAAAAGAGTGAAAATAATATGCTTTGATTTTTATTCAGATTTCATAGTTTTTTCTCTGGCAATAGTTAGCATTTTCCATTTTTTGGAAATTTTTGGAATTCTTTTTGGAATTCTCTTAAATCATTTTATTATTGAGAAAAGCTAAGTCTATCAAAATTGATTATCATAAAATGTTGTTATTATGTGCAATTGTCTTCTAGTTCCACTGACTTCACTCAGCATCAATTCTTGTAAATCTTTCTAGGTTTTTCTGAAATTTACCTATTCATCATTTGTTATAGAACAATAGTGTTTTATTACATTCTTATACCACAAATTGTTTAGCCTTTCTCCAACAGTTGGACAATCACTCAGTTTTAAATTTTTTGCCACAATAAAAAAGGTTGCTATAAGCATCTTTGTATATATTTTTCCTTTTTTATGATTTCTTTGGTATATAGACTGGTAATGGTATTATTGGATCAAAAGATATGCATGATTTTATAACTCTTTGACCATATTTTCAAATTATTCTTTAAAATGGATGGATTAGTTCATAACTCCAACAACAATGCATTAGTGTTCCAATTTTCCCACATCTTCAACATTTAATATTTTTTCTGTCATATTAGCCAATCTGTTAAGTTGTTAAACCTTTATATTTCAAAAACACTTGAAATACTTCTCAATTAGGCTAGCAAAGATTAAAAGAAAAATGCTCATAAAATGTTAAACTTGGATAGGACATTACAGGTAATTTAATCCAACACTTTTCATTTTATAGATGAGATAACTGAACACAGAGATATCACACACAGATGTTTTCATTATCCCATATTAGGTCATTATCACTCAATTCATGTTTAGACTTTCTGCTTATTTTATTTTTAAAAAATTACATTAAGAACCACAAGCTAATACTTTACAGACCTATCCCAACAGCCTGTGGTAGAAAACATTTTATAGTCCTTTTTAAGTTTTGCTTTGTCTTTTCATACATTATTTCATTTGAACTTTGTTAAAATGTCTAATCCTATATGAATTTACATAGCTTTCTTTTTTGTTGTTCTTATTCTTGTCATTTTCAATCATGTCTATCTCTTTGTGACATCATTTGGTATTTTCTTGGCAAAGATAATAGGGTAGTTGGCTATTTCCTTCTCCCATTCTTTTGGCAGATAAGAAAATGGAGGTAAATAAGATTAAATGTCTTACCCAGTATCACACATTTATTTAGTAAGTATTAAGGTCAGACTTGAACTTAAAAAGGTGAATTTTCCTGACTCCACGACTCCACTATCCACTATCCACTGTGCCAAAGACCTGTCTGTATATTTCTTTATCCTTGAAGATAATGAGGAAACCTCTCAAGATAAGTATTTTCAATCTTGCCCCCATCAACAGGTCTGTGCAATTCTTTCTATAGTCTTTTTTTTTCTCCTCTTCTTCCTTGTTTCTGAACCACCACTACTACCATCTCATCATAACTAACAATTACCAGACACCGCTAAATGCTTTACAAACATTATCTTATTGGTCTTCACAACCCTAGGATATAGGTGTTATTATTAGTCCCATTCTATAGGTAAGGAAACTGAGAGAAATAGAATGGATTAATCTACTTTCCCAGGGTCACAGAAGTGGTAAATTAATGAGGAGAGATTTGAATTCAGTTCCTCTTGATTCTAGGCCCAGTGCTCTATTCATTGGGTCACTTAACTGCCTCTGGCTCATAAGTGTTGACCGTGGTTAGTATCTCTGTTGTGGAAAGTGAGCTAGAAAGTGGATAAAATATCATTTAATTAGTGTTTATGTGCTAAGCCTTGATGATACAAATAGAAAACTGTGGATTGACCTAGTTTTACAAGGTATCAGTTTCTATTGAGAGGGAAAACAATTGTGGGAGGTTTCAGCTGCAAATGAAATGGAAATGTATCCTGGTGAGATCTAATGTAATCAATGGCAAATCTAATGTAATCAATGTAATCAATGGCAAATCAAATGGTAATAAATCTTTCTTAATGATATTTTCTCCGATAAAACCATATCCCACTCATATCTTGAACTATTTGACAGTGCCAAGGACTTTGGTGGAAAGCACTTGAGTAGCTGTGCATTTGAATAACAAGAAAATTCTGCATTAAGCTCTGTTGAGAAGTGCATTTTAAAGACATTCAAGGATTCAAGATGTGTTTTTGTTTCTGTAAAGAAAGTCAAGATGATGATCAAAACGACAGTCAGAGGTACCTTGTAGAACATATAAACAAACAGCATGAACATGAACCCCAATGAATTAACAAAGAGGAGCTGGCTGAAGAAATAAGGCATTTTGTGAAAGTTTAAAAGGGCTCTTTTGGCACAGAGAATGCCTTTTCCTTCCAACTCTGGAATAAAATCTGGTTGAAACATCTTAAAAGATTTTTTTTATCTTTTAAAAATTTTGAATCTTTTAAGCATCATAGTAAAACAGAGAAGATAGGAAATTTTGCTGACAAAAATTATTATTAAAAATCTGCTGACAAAAAATAAACCAATAAGAAATATCCCATTTACCTTGGACAAAATGGGATTAGTTCAATTATAAACATGTATTTATTAAACACCAAATATCAACTATTCAAGCAATTTTTAAGAAGCAATTAAGTCCCAAATGATTTTTATGTGTTTTGTGAGATGTTTTGCTCATAAATATGCTATATATAATAAAGACTTGAGGGAAATTTTTTTTTAATCACATAACAGAATATTTTTTCCATCAAAAAGTTTATCCAAGATTATGTTTTCTTTAACCTAAATAGATTCCTAGACATTCCATTAAGTCATATGATAATTTTATTTTTTAAAAACATCATGTTCAGGAAAAATTAAAATGTGTCTTAATAGTACATGGTTAAAAATATTTACTTCTAGAAAGGTCATATATTATTAATATTTTTACGATTACTTTTTTCTTATAATTTATTTTTTCTGTAAACTTAATTTTCTACAAAGTGATCTTCTAGATATAATATAGTACTGACTATACATATTTATGTATTCATTCTTATGTCCATCAAGGCCTTAAAGAGTTACCACATATAACAGTAAAAAAAATAGCTAAATTAATTTGAAATTATGAACACTAATCACAAATAAAATATTTTAGGGGAAAAGTAAAAGTGAAAATAAAAACCTTATCAAATCCCAAACCATAGGCTAAACTAATTATATCATTTAAAATACCATTAACATATTTTATATTATAAAAAATTGGGGGAAATGATAAATGTAATATACTAGATAAGGAAGATCCAGAAAACATTGAGTATGGAAACCAAATTTTCATAAGTTTGAAAAACACGGGTAGGGACTGCTAGAGTAAGAACTCTTAATATTACAAATGTACTAAAAACACTCAAAATATTAAACTGTCGTGCTTCATATCATGATAAACTAAAACTGGATATATGGTCAAATATAAAAAAAAATATCACTCTTAAAATTAGTGAAGAATTAAAAAGTGATACTTTACATAATAGTAGATGATTCTTCATGAAACTAAATTGAAAAATTTTGCTTGGATATTACCAGCTGAGCTTAAATTAGAAGGAAAGACTCCACAACACTAACTTGGAACTGTTTCTCTTTTAGACCATTTGTCTGACCATTTTACTTTCTCTGAGGTTATTATGGCTACCTGCAAGGCTTGCTGCTGGAGATGCCAGAACTTGTGAGGTTGTTTTTTTTTAAGTTGTCAATATGTTTCATCCTGTCCTTTTGTTGACTTTATCATTACAAAATTTGATTTGAAGCATTTTTTAAAAAGTTTGGTGGGGATGCTGAGGGAGTTTGGCTGGGTTGCTTCTTTTAATCTGCCACATTGTATCTGCCTATCCAATTCTGTTTTTTAAAGTCTTATTTTCTGTATTATTTCTGTGCCTCTTTTACAAACTTGGTATTCTCTTTTCATAATTTTCTTTTTTATTTTCAATTCTTTTGATATTTTTGCACCTGGAAAATTATTGTTTTCTTATTTGAGTTGAATTTTTATTTGTTTTTTCATTAGTTTTTCAAATATTTCTTTCAAAGCTTGTGTCAAATTAACTTTTTTTTCCCTTTAAGGCTTTACTTTTAACTGTTTTCTTCTGAGCTTGTATCATGATCTTCAGTAACTTTTTATGGCCAGTTTCTTTTTTGTTTTTTTGCTCATTTTTCTTGACTATTTCTTAACTTTCAACTTTATATTAAATTTGTCTCTTTTCACAAAAGAGAGAGAGAAAGAGAGAGAGAGAGAGAGAGAGAGAGAGACAGAGAGAGACAGAGAGAGAGAGAGAGAGAAATCCATTCTGCACAAATTGGATTTGTACTGTCCTTCCATTTTGTTCATGTAGATAAAATGTTACACACGTAAATCTGCCTAAATAAGTAGTTGAGATTTATATCAAAATGCCATCAGTTTATCAACAAAGTTTAGTCTTTTTTAATCAATAAATGTGAGGGGGGGGGACCACTGTCCCAACTTTCAAGGTATTTTTTCTTTTTGGTTTTTGGTTTTGTTTTTTAATCCAGATGTTTTTATATAAAGTTCGGAAGAGTTTTTATGTTTTCAAGGCTTCTAAGGTGATATGATTTGGGCAGGGGTTGAGTCCCATCTTTCCTGTTTTATGATCCTGTTGTTACATGCTATTACATATATGGTCACTCAGACCTTGCTTCCTGCAGCTGCAGATCTAGTTCTGGCATATCTCTGGGTCTTGGAACTGCAACTGGAGCTTCTGCTCCATTTTAACACCAACACTTCTCTCTTCCCTGGAACTGTAACTCAGAACTAAGTATGTCAAAGTGTACATGACAGTGAAATGACAAAATGGAAGGACAGTGCAAGTCCAATAAGGATTTGTCTTTCTTGTAATGTCTTTCTGACCAATTTTCCCACCTACTTAAATTTTTATGGGCTGAGAACTCCCAAAGTTGCTCCTGTATCTATATCATTTGCCTTCATGGTCTACAGCGTTGCAAGTCTAGGTCAGCTTTTCTTTTGTTCTCAAATGGACCTCTTCTTCCAAATTAATGAGTTTTCTAGAACTGGAAAAATGTCTTGTCTCTACCTTTTGTTGGCTCTGCTGCTTGAGAATTTAATTCAATGTATACAGTGTTAATATTATTTAGAGGGGCTGTTAAGAGAACTCAGTTGGGTTGCTAGCTTTGCTACTTGGACTATCCTTTGATACTAATATATTCATAATGAGGATCATGATTGGTTCAACCCTTCTGAAAAACAATTTGGAATAATGGTAAAAAAAAAATTCTAAACTATAAATATCAAATGTCAGCTTGTCAAAGACAGAGAAAAAGTGACTCTGTTTTTACACAAATATTTAGTGAAGCATTTTTTTTTTGCTGCATAAGATTAGAAGGAAAGTAGGAATTTAATTGAGGAATTACTGCAAAAAATGAAATATATTAATCTAATAGAATACTATTGACAATAATAAATATGAAGAATAAATTAGGAAAAGCTTGGAAATACATTTATGATCTACTTTGGGAGGGGTGGAACAGAATGAAAACAATTTTCATTTATATCAGTCTATATAGCAGATTTTAAAAAATATGGTCTACAATTATAATAATTATGCACGTGGAAGTAAAATTTTGAAATAGTTTCTACTTATGCCTCCAGTTAGAAAGAAAATCTCTTCATCATTGTTGAGAATTAAGTTGTTAAGTCTTGTGCAAGGAAAAGTACAATAATTAGAAACTGTTTACTATAAATATGAAATCAGCCACATTTATCATTTCTCTAATCGTTTAAGTTTTTGGATAGAAGAAATTACATGAAGCCTAGTAAATACTTTACTAATATGATTGCTTCAATGGTTAATAATTGCATTGGTTTCAGGAAAATTAAAACTTTAATTTACTTTTAAAATATTTCCTATTTTCAAGAGGATTAATTAATTATCACAATCAATATTGATGTTAGGAAGATAAGAAATATTGTTTTCCCCAAGAACCCTGTTGATAAGAATTTAAAGGGCTTGAGTAGGGAACCAAACCAAAACCAAGTTTTATCAAAATTTGAATCTTTCCACATGCTCACCATGTATAAAAGAACATCTAATCTCAAGGAAAAAATGAAAGTAGAATGGTTGAAGGTTCAATCAACATCCAAAGATATTAATTTAAGCATAACTTCTTAGGAAATCTTTATTTTTTAAAGAAGTTCTCTTAGCTAGGACTTAAAATTTTAAAATATGTCATAAAATCATCCCAAGAATAAAACAATGGTGAAAGTTTAGTGCTTATATATCTGAAACAAAGGCACTCAATGTTATACCATAGCACTGCCTTTTAATAATTAATTTTTATATTAAATGCTATTATTGCATAGGTTTTAAGTTCAGCTAAAATTAAAAGAGAAAACAATTATTTGCTGCAAAATTCAAGAGCTTTTTTTCTTTTAGCCCATTTGCAATAAAACAAACTTTGCTTTATTTGGAAAACCTTCCCACACACATATCTTTTTTTAAAGCTATAATCACATAGAAAGACTCTAGAAATTTCTCATTTTCATCTATTCTTAGGAATTATACACATGTTTTCATGTATATATGTATATATCTGTATATATGCCCACACATATTAGGGTGTATGGATGTTCAAAAAGGTCTGGTGTGAGAGCTTGCTGAGCCCTTTTCAGAGTCACTCATCCACCTTTGTTAAATAACTTGTCTTGAGCTCACCTGTGGATCCAAGAAATTGTAATTTTGTGCAGCAGCAATGTCCCAGGAAACTGTCTTTAAAGATGGGTTAAACCATGTTGAGGATAACCAACAGATCTCAAACCCCCAAAAAAATGTGGATGAAGATTTTTCACAGTGAAATAAAATGCAGATGACAACAAGCTTTTGAATGGCTATGAAGGTGACTTAAATAGGTATAATGGAGTGTTTAGAGCTTGGTCAGACAATGAAAATGTCCAGGTTATCTACTCTTAGGCCATCAATACTCATTCTAACTTTTATCTTTCCACTGAATTTTGATGACTGGAAGAGTAAGGCTGATAATGTTTTTCAACTCTCAAATCCAATTTATACATATTAAGAATTTACCATATGAATTATTGGAAAACAAAATCAAAGGGGAAACAAATTACATATAAAATACATTTCTGGGAATGAATAGAATGGCTAAAAATTATAAAATTAACATGTGTTAAAGAAGTGAAATACATGTACTATGTCCATGATTTAATTTTATGAGCCCTTTGAAAGCTACTTATAGGTTCGATAAGCTAGTTTGGTGGCCGTGTTGTTGCTATTAACTCCCATTAATTATTCTGTTGGTGGATCTACTATCCTAGTCTCTCAAATAATTGCCAGGACTTGGTAATATTCAGAAAGTACCATAAAATAGGCAATAGATGGTCTGCTTTCAGTCTCTGGGCCTTATGACAAAAAAAAAAAGTTATTTTTATAGCTCTGGTCTCAATCACAGAGATATTGACAGTGTGTTTTGTTTGCTTCTTAATTTAAATTTTTGATTACTTTAGAGAATTTAATGACACTAACCTTATTACTTAAATTGATTCTTTACCTTTTTCTCATATTTTCCTTGAGCATGGCATTCTAAAGCTGATATTCAAGATGGATATAACAAAATTGCAATCTCTCTGAGTTAACTAAATTGCTATTGTATGGAAATTTTTGCTGAGGTAAATCCAAATTTTATTTCTACTAATTCTTCCTCTGAATTACATGCACTTTTCTTAAAGTAGACTGAGTAAATAAATTAATTAATAATCTGCTCTTTGCTATTTCCTACATAAGGAGAGACACAAGACTTATTGCTAACTTGTCTTTATTAAACTGAATTTTATTACAAATAAGTAATGAAAGAAATCTCAAATTCCAACTGTGTGAAACCCACTTTGGATAGACAATGGAAATAAAATCCATATGTATTGTATTAAATGATGGAGTAAGATAAATTAGATGATATTAAAGGTCTTCAAGATCATCTATATTGACTTCACTTACATGGAAAAACCAAAAATTAAGAAAGTTAAATAACTTGTCTAGCATCTTATAATTGTTAAGAAACACTGCAGATTCTCAAGATCTGTGACTCAAAATATAACAATAATTTCCAACAAATTCTATCGCCTGTCATATATCTTATATTTCTCTATTTCCAAATCCCATAAGACCACACATTTTGTCAATTCATCTTCCTTATTACTTTATAACATAAAGTTTTATGAATCCTGAACCCTATTTAGATTCCATAATTCCTTCTCAACTTCATTTCTCATAGCCTCAACTTAAACAAACCACACACCTTTAAAAAATGACGTTCTATTCTAAAGGTAGCTAGCATAATATATACAAGATATATGAGGTTTTATTCATTAAACATTCACTTTATTCTATGCAGTTTTGGAGCACAGAATTCAAACCAAGAGTAAAAAAGAACACTGGATCTTTGATCTAGCTTCACATCATTTTTTTTTTTTTTTTTTTTTTTTTTTGCTATTTTTTCAGTCTTTGGCAAAACATATCACTTTTCCAGGTTCAGCTATAAAATAAAGGAGTTGTTCTACATAACCCAATAGACCCTTCTAGATGTTATTTTATGATATGATGATATTACAAGGAAATTTGGTTTCAGCATAAGACAATAGGCTGGATGAGACAATAGAAAATATGTGAAAGTCCTTTATTTTGAATAAAATGATGTGAAAATCAGAAAGCTGAATTAAGAATCATGTAGAGAAAGATTTCTTAATCTGTAGTTTGTGGATAGTTTTAGGGAATCTGTAGACTTGGATGGAAGAAAATGACATCTGCATTTTCACTAGATAAAAAGTGAAATTTAACATTTCATTCAATTATAGATATAGGAGAAACATTATTGTGAGAATCGGTCCCTGTGATTCACTAATCTGTCAAAATAATACATTTCTCTCTTTCACACACACCCTCACACACACATACACACATTTAGTACCTTTGATATAGAGCATCATTTCATGTTCTCCACATTTGGTGTCAACTTTGTTGAATAATAGATTGAGGTAGCTAAGTGGATGATGAATAGAGCACCAGACTTGGAGTCAGGAAAACTTACCTTCCTGATTTCAAATCTTCCCTCAGACTAGTTATGTGACCATGAGCAAATCCCTTGGTCCCAAATTCCCTAAGGTTCTTCATCTATAAAATGAACTGAAGAAATAGATGCCAAAACATCTTTGCCAAGAAAATCCTAAATGGGGTCATGAAGAGTCAGATATAATTGAATAACAACTAGCAGTGCTACTTACTCTTATTACTGCTGCCACCATCTCTCTTACTACCACAACACCACAGGGTAGCAGATATTAAAATTTAAAAAGTCAAAATTTGATGGAATCTCAATATGGAATCTTACTTGTATCCAATTTGTGACATGCAGCCATTGCACATAGACTTTCTATTAATTTGAGACTAGCTATCTTATATTCTTTTTCAAGTATGGGCTAGGGAAAAGGAATAAACTTGTTGTTTGACTGCTGGGGAATTACTAGGTGAGACAACTCCCTCTCCCATAATGTTCTCTGTCTTTTATAGAATCATAATTAATTAATAAAAAGCATTTTCTTCTAGCTTCTTTTATATCTTCCAGAAATGTACCCCCAATATAGAGACTGACCCTACTAAAGGGAAAATTCAAGGTTCCCTTGAAAAACATGAATGCATTCTGAAGTTATTATAGCACTCCAGGAATATCACTAATATATTCTCCTTCTATAGATTCAGTTGTATTGCTACAGAATCCACTCACCTCCCACCCCCATCCCCACTCCTCATGCCTGTAATAAATAGACTGCTTTGGAGCCAACTAAAGATTTTTCACTTTATATTATTTTTCATAAAATAGATTATCTCTGTATCTTTTTGTTTTTCACTCTGTGTCTCTCATCTCTGTCTCTGTCTATTTGTGGCTCCCTCTCTGTCCCTGTTTCTCTTTCTCTGTATCTCTGTCTATGTCTCTCTGCCTTTCCGTCTCTGTCTCTGAATTTGTGTGCTTGTCTGTCTTGCTCTGTGTCTCTGTTTTTGTGTTTATCTCTGTCTCTGTTTCTGTGTCTCTGCTTCTGCCTCTGTATCTCTCTCTCTCTGTCTCTGTGTCTCTGTCTCTGTCTCTCTCTCTCGCCCACTTTCTCTCTTGCTCTCTTTTTCTTTCTCTCTCTCTCTTTTTCCTTTAGCAGAGAACTATTAGCCTTGAAAATGAAAATTTCCCTAATTAAAATCATTGTATTTTTCTGATGTTTTGAAGTAAGAATTCAGCATTGCATTTTTACCATCATTTCTTCTTCACCATTTAACAGGCCAACTTAAAGCTGCAATGCAAACTTACACATAAGATCCATAAAAATCATTGACTTAGTTTCTCTGTGGATTTAATGAATTTTATATTAGTATAATTTATTATTATACTACAGGTATTAAATAAAATATATAATTAATATAATATATACATATCACATTATTAAATAAATAAATATATAATACAGGTATTAAATACCTGGCATATACTCTTTCAATATCCTTTCAATTTAACTGCTCAAAAGAATAATAGGGAGCTGGCAAAATAGGTTGATTGCCTTGTCCAGCTTAATTTCTTTCTTTTAATATCCCTATTCCATCTTACCTTTATTTTGAGCATTCTTAATATAATGCAAATTTTTTAAATCTCTAATCACTTACCATTTTGTAAACTGATTTCACTGACTCCCTGGATTTATATTGGGGAATAATATGTAATCTTAACTAAAATTTATATTTCCCTTCACTTATTTAAAAACATTATTTTGAGCAGTTTGTCCAGAGTCTTTACCACACTGCCAAAGAGTTAGATGACACTCAAAAAGACAAACTCCTGCTTCGGTACTACTTAAAATTTCCTTTATTCAGGTAATTTCTTCAGCGTGGAAAAAACTACTCTGAAGATTTCTGTAATATTACAATGTTAGCTGAAGATTTAAATTCTACCTGAAGTCATTCTTCTGAACATTTTGTATTCCCTAATTCCCTCATCATTAGCCTGGGCAAAACTTATTTCTAATCTAATAGGTTTGGTGGCTCTTTCATTAATTATTTATATGTGTCAGTGCCAACAGCCTCTTACATCTTATACTGTTTCTGTAGACATTTCAAAATCCACATATTAATTCTTTTTTATATTGGCCTAAAATAGAATTTTCCTTTCTGGATTTTGAAGTTTACCATCATAGTTTGACTTTTGTTGCCATTAAATGTGTGTCATATAATTGTATGTGAAATAATTAGAAATACAGGTAGTCTACATTAATGACAATGATTCCCAAATAGAGTATGTGGGCTGAAGAATCTGAAAATAGAGAATCTCCTTAGAGACTCCACCTTATTGTTCTGTCTTTTTATCTGTAAAGACTTCCACAACATGTGGAAAGCAACAAATTTGTTATAATTGTTAATTGATTGATAAGTTGATCTAATGTCTCACTCTCTCAAAAAAGGCCAATTGTCTATAATGAATACAACTTTTACAATGTCAAAAAATTCCTATTTGGAGAGGTAATATGTACACTGCACTCTGAATAACCAAAATTATCTACAAATTAGAATATGATAGCTTGCTTTCAAATATTTCATGTATGTATATATTTTTTCTTAATTAGATAGCTAATATTAAGGATTTCACACAAAGTGTCAGCCTAGGAGACTTCTGACATAGTCACATTACTTTGTATTTTGTTTTTATGAATGGTTTACCATATTATATAGTGCCAAATATAGGACACTTTGAATTGGGCATATCTACTTCCAAAAATAAATTTACTTTTCTCAGAGCTAAACAATTCATCAAAATATTTTTGGCATCCATTGGCGTAAATGGCAAATGCTTAGATTCAGTCCTACTATTATAACTCCCAATATTAATCTTTCTTCCCTTCTCATCCATTTCTTTATAACAGAAAATAAATCCACTTCTTCTCTGCACCATAACCCATATTCAGTAGATTAAATTAAATTAGTTTTCAAAGTCATAAGTATCCCCCATGCAAAATCATCCCCACAATCTTATTTGAAGAGTTCATAGTCTAGGTAACAAATAGTTCCAAAACATGATTGAAACATCCATGTCTGTCTTCAATATTTTCATTTTTTCCTACCTTGAGGGGTGGAGAGGTGAGGGAACAAGCATTAACTTCCTACTATGTGCCAATTAGTGTGCTAAGCCCTTTAAAAAACAGTACCTCATTTGATCCTTACAACAGGGCTATTATCATCTCCATTTCATACCAAAGATAGTGACATAAGCATTGCTAATGTGACTTGCCAGTGTCATACAAAGATTAAATGTTTGAGGTGAGACCTGAATTCAGATTTTATTGAGCCACTTAGCTGTCTTACCTTACCTTCCATATAATTTTTTTTCCTATGGGTCTATAGATTGAACTGTGGTCTAAACAAGCTCAAATCTCAACTTAATCATAAAATCTTTAGAATGATAAGATACCAAATAAAATAGAAAACCTACTACAATTTTGGGAAAAAAATAAATTAGTCAAGATTTGGGAATACAGACTTCCCAGGATAAAGTTTTGTATTTTGGGTGTTCCAGTTATACTCTGAAGTTCTCAGTATGCTTCCAAATTCACGAATAATTTGATTTTCAATCATAATCTTAGCAACCACCACAATAACTTTCACATAAGAGGTACTTGTATAGGTACTCATACAGACTTATAGGATGATAGGTCCAAAGTTAAAAAGGAACCTGAAAACTATCTACCTCAACTGTTTTTATTTTATATATAAGGAAACAAAAAATTTTATTTTATATATATGGAAACATGGAAATTAGCAGTATGTCAATCCAGAAAGGTCAGAATTAGAATATGGATTGAGGCCTTCTGACTGTAAAACCAGTGCTCTATTAATTGTATATCATTGCATCTCTATCTAAGTGTATGATAACTTCTGTAAGTGTCTAGTCAGAAAATCCTTTTGAATTTTATTTTAAATTTGGAGTTTATACATACAGTGATGATAAGCAGTCAATGCTACAGAAATCAGCTCCATAGGTGATAAAATATCTTTTTGAAAAACAAAAGTAAAAACAGTTAAATGAAACTGGTTGAGTGGTCACTTATTAAAGATACTTGAAGTATAATAGTTATTCTAAGAAAGCAATTTGCAAAGAATTGCTCATGAATTCCTCATGTTTCCTGAGACCTATTCAAGTATCTACAGGGTCAAAACTATTTTCATAATAATACTAAAACATTTTAATTTCTAATATAACTATCATCAGTGTATATAATCAACAAAAACACTTTTTTCAGGAATTTTTAAAAGAATTTGAAACCAAAATGTTAAGAAAACACTTTTCTAATATTTCTCAATTTGCAAAGGTATCAAGAATATTTTGTTGAGGAATAGAATAAATGTTATTTAAAGCTCCAATTAGGGTGGGGCAACTTTGAAGTTTTCCTAAGGTAGAGAATTTAGGGAATAGTTTAAACACTGGTCCAAGACAGTTACTTCTCTCTCCATAGTACAATAAGAGAAGTAATAACAGTTTACTTATATTTCTATACGTTTGTAGTTGTGTTGGCCCCTGCAAAGGATGCAAAATATTTGCAATTAAGAATTATATTTTCTACAATTCATTTTCTGCCTATTAAGGTTAGTCAAAAAATGCTATTAATATATTTCTTAGCACTCTCAGGTATACTGTAATAACAATCATTTAACCAAGAATGATCACATTTAGAATAGGGTTACAGATAAGAACTGAACTACAGAAATCATTAGTGTAGGGAATTCTAAGTGATGAAGTTCCTCCTACTCTTTCAGGGTAACTCTTTCATTGCAATTTAAAGTCTTAGAAAGTTACCTAGAGCATTGAGAAATTAGGTGATTAGCTTATATAAATCCTTTATGTGTTAGAGGTTAGACTTTTACCTAGTTTCAACCTTCCTACACACTGTACCATTCTGATACTCATGCTGTCATTATTGTTGCTGTTATTGTTCAGTAGTTTCAGGCTTGTATAACTCTTTCTGAAAATCTATTGGGGTTTTCATATCAGATATTGGAGTGGTTTGCCATTACTTCTCATATTACTAGATGTTGAATATTGATCAGACTTAAGGGATAAGTATTCTATTCCTAATTGGTCTAAATCCACAAACACTATAAATAAAAACTGTTACATATTAGGTGAAAACCTTTATGCTTACTACTAACACATTGCCCCCATTGCTTTATATAGGCATATTGACCTTTTAGAGACAGTTATTGAGTTTTCTTCCCTATTCCTTGTTTTCCCTGCAAGACAGCTTCATCTGACAACATGGCTACCTAGGAGAAAATGCCTTTGATATTACTCCATACCTTTTGGAGTTCTAGAGAGAATGCTATTGTTTGATTTTCCTTATTCTTTTCTCCAAAATAATGCTTGGTAGAGAATGTGAAAAAGTTAACTGATGCTTGAACTGGGACAATTCATGCCTTTTATTCCTTTTAAGTTATGATTCAAAACTTGAAATGTCTTACGTGGCTATAAATAGAAAGAGCTAGAATTGGACACAAGTGATCTGAATTCCCATTTTTATAATGTGTCTTACTAGTCTGTACCTTTAAGTTATTTCATTTCTCTTGGCTTCAATTTCCGCAAATGAAAAATGAGGGAGTTGGACTAGACTGCCAGGAAAGTCCTTTTCAGATTTTAACTCTAACATCCCTAGTTTTGGATAAGAATACAATAAGCTGAGTCTCTTAATATTTTAGAACTAGAAACTACTAATAACTTTAAAAAGACAATATATCATAATTGAAAACAAGATCAATCTGAAAAGGTTTTTATTTTCTAGAATACAATAAAATTTTGTATAAAACTATAATATGTCACCCATCTTTCTCTATTTGAGGGATATAGCTCTTTGTCAGCTTATGTTTGGCAAATGCTTCTAAATGCCAAGTTCTGTTTGTCTTTGCTTCTCTCTGTAGTAACTAGTTCCTCTGTATTGCAAATATGATTTAAACATTTGACCTTTGATCAAGCTCTCTATACACTCACAGCAGAAAGGGCACTTGAAGTTATTCTAAAGATTTTAGTAGCCCCATTTCCCTTACATGTGAAAGAACAGATAATAAAGGATCTCTCTCCCTAGGTACTGACTGACTAATGATGTTTTTAAAAAGATGGGGGGAGGGTCCAGCCAAAATTCTATTCCCACAATTTAATTAGAAAGTAAAATTTTCAATCACAGGATCAATACACAGAAGACCTTTATAACCCTATCAATAGTAAAATAAATACAGTAATAATACTGTTCACCTAGAAATAACATGGCATTTTTGTATGTAAAAAATAGCATGTTGCTGTCAAGAACTACTCTTCATTATACCATTTGAGATTTTCTTGACAGAATGGTGCCATTTATTCTTCAACTTAATTTAAAGATGAGGAAACTGAGGCATACAAGATTTGTATGATGTGTGCAAGATAACCTAGACAGAAAGTCTCTGAGGTCAGATTTGAACTCAGGTTTTCCTGACTATGGGACTGGCATGCTATCCACTGCTACCTAGCTGCCCTTAATATAATAATGTTTATGTGTATGTTTTGAAAATAAAAAGCTTTAATTAAAAAAATCATATCCCTTTTTTAAACATTTAAATGTCTCATAATTATGCCATATCTCTCTAAACTTTAATGACTCATAAGCTAATGAGTCTTTCCCATAAACTCCCCCATTCTTAAAACCAACAAGCTAATAACCAACATATTTCCAAATATTACCATTACTGCCTCTTATCATTCTGTTTATTTTCTTTCTTTATCATACTCCTTGAAAAATCGGTCTACATTTGATGCCTCTACTTTATTGCCATCTCACAATTTTCTAAGCTCCTGTACATCCTGTTTTCAACAGTCTTCTAACTGAACCTATTCTTTCCAGACCTCTTATTGATCTATTTCTTGCCAATAATTACATCATCCATTTTGAGTTTTCTACAGCAGTGATGTCAAACTCAAATTAATCCCTATAGATACATATTCATTTAAGAAAACATGAGTTAACATTACTCATAACATATTGCATTTTTACTTATTTATTAAAAATTTCCTAATTATATTTTAATTTGTTTCAACCACATTCAGAAAATTTTGTGAACAAGTTTGACACTTTTGAATTGCATTTGACAGTTTTAATCTCCCTCTCCTGAATATTCTCCTTTTTAACTTTCTAAGTCATTATCTTTTTTTAACTCCTATTTCTCTGACCTTTCTCAATCTTTCCAACTGTATAATTATTGCCTTAATTTTGAATATACCCCTAGATTCTTCCTTGAACCCTTTTCTGTACTCTTTCTATTCTTCCTCATTTATTATTATCAACAGAAATCATGGATTCAAATTATCACCTCTACGTAGATAGCTTCCAGATTTTATATTCAATTTTAGTATATCTCCTTAGTTCCACTCCTTCATTATCTCATGACTATTGTATATTCAGAATTGTATATTCCATGGGTATGTAAAACTCAGAATGTCCTAAAGAGTAGTATTATAAGCAAATTAGAAGAACATAGGATAGTTTATCTTTCAGATCTGTGGAGAAGGAATTTGTGTCCAAAGAATGAGAACTCATAATTGAACACTAGATAGATAATTTTGATCATATTAAGTTAAAAAGTTTTTGTACATACAAAACTAAAGCAGACAAGATTGGAAGGGAAGCAACAAATTGGGAAATCATTTTCACATTTCAGGATTCTGATAAAGGTCACATTTCTAAACTATATAGAGAATTGGCTCAGATTTATAAGAATTCAAGCCATTCTCCAATTAATCAATTGTCAAAGTATATGAACAGATGATTTTCAGATGAAGAAATTAAAATAATTTCTTATTCATATGAAAATCACTATTGATCAGAGAAATGTAAATTTTGACAACTCTGAGATACTACTATATACCTCTCAGATTGGCTAAGATCACAGGAAAACAATAATGACGAATGTTGGAGAGGATGTAGGAAAACTGAGACACTAATACATTGTTGATGGAACTGTGAACAGATCCAGCCATTCTGGAGACCAATTTGGAACTATGTTCAAAAAGTTCAAAAACATCAAACTGTGCATACCCTTTAATCCAACAGTGTTTCTATTAGACTTATATCCCAAAGATATCTTAAAGGAAAGAAAGGGATTCACTTGTGCAAAAATGTTTGTGGCAACCCTCTTCATAGTGGCAAGAAACTAGAAACTGAGTGGATGCCAATTAGTTGGAGAATGGCTGAATAAGTTTTGGTTTATGAATATTATGGAATATTATTTTTCTACTAGAAATGATCAGGAGGATGATTTTAGAGATGCCTGAAGAGACTTACATGAAGTGATGCTAAGTGGAATGAGCAGAACCAGGAGATCATTGTACACAACAACCATATTATATGACAATAAATTCTGATGAATGTGACTCTTTCCAATAATGAGATGATTGATACCATTTCCAATGATCTTATGATGAAGAGAGCCATCTACACTCAGAGAGAGAATTGTGGGAACTGAATATGGATCACAACATAACATTCTCACACTTTTTGTTGTTGTTCATTTGCATTTTGTTTTCTTATTCATTTAATTTCTTTTTTAATCAGATTTTTCTTATGGAGCAAGAGTATTGTATTTAATATATTTTAACATGTTTAACATATATTGGATGGCTTGCCATCTAGGGGAGGGTATGGGGGGGAAGGAGGAGAAAATCTGAAACACAAGGCTATGCAAGGGTTAATGTCAAATTATGTGTGCATATGTTCTGAAAATAAGCTTTTAAAATTAAAAAAAGCTCAGAATGTCTAAAAATAGAATTCATCATCTCTCTTCCCAAACTTATTCTTTTTCCAAACTGTTTTTTTCTTTTTTTTAGAGTATGTTACTATTTTTCAGAGGGATGATAGGATTTAGAGTTGAAGGAGCTCTGATAAGCCATATAACCAACCCACTCCCCATGTTTTATAGAAGAGAAGTTGAGACTAAGAGATATTCAATGAAGTTACCAACATCACACAGCTTTTAGGGACTCAAGGCTGCATTTCAACTGATATATTTTTTATTCCAAATCTAACACTATTCACTATGCCCAATATATTATATAACCCAGTTTTACTCAATGTCATCCTTTTTTTTTCTTTCTCCTTTACAATTCATATTCAATCAATTGTCACTGTCAAACTTTGATATTTCTATTTCCACAACAACTCTTATAAGTATCTTTTTTCTCTCCACTCACACACCTCACACCTTAGTAGAGATCATCATCAGCTCTCAACTGAAATATTTATCAATACATCAAATATCAATTATAAATACAAAATATCAAATATTAAAGCTTAATTTGACATCTTAAGCTTTTCATAAATTGTTCCCTCTATTCCCTCAATCTTTCCAGTTTTCTTAGATTTCCCATGCCATCTCTTCTTTGTACCCTGTTAAGGCCTCTTTGATGTTCCTCCAATGAGATATTTCCATCTCCTAACTCCAGGAATTTTACGTTGCTGCCTCTATTGCCTGGAATTCTCTTCCTCCTCTTCACCCTTTCCTGACTTTTTTTAAAGTCCAATTAAAAGCTTTCTTTTGTAGGGAATTGTTCCAATACCTCTTAATACTTTATAAGTATCAAAAGCATTTTCTTCTTTTTTAAAAATTGTTTAATATTTTTCTCTAGTTAGATGTAAAATGAGTTTTAATATTTGTTTTTAAAACTTTAGAGTCCCAGGTTCTTTCTATCCCTTATCCCCATTTCCAGATCCCCTTAAGAAACCACATGTGAAGTTTGCAAAAGATTTCTAGAAAAGTCAGGCCATGAAAGAAAACATAGATCTTCTACCCTAAATAAAAAATTCCTCAAAATTAAGAGAGAAAAAAGAGAGAGAGAGAGAGAGAGAGAGAGAGAGAGAGAGAGAGAGAGAGAGAGAGAGAGAGAGGAAAAGAGGGAAAGAGAGGGAAAGGGAGAGTGAAAGGAAGAGAAAAAGAATACGTTTTAATCTATATACAGATACAATCAGTTTCTTCTCTTTTTTTCCATCCTAAATCCTTCAGAATAGTTGTGGATCACTGTACTTCTGAGAATAACAAAATCATTTACAGCTGGTCATCCCTAACCATTGCTATTACTTTGTATGCAGTACATTTCACTGTAGTAGAGGTCATGGAGGACTTTCCAGGTTCTCTTGTGAGAGTATATTGCTCATCATTTCCCATAAAATAATAATATTCCATCACAAACACATACCACAATTTATTAATTAATTCCCCAACTGATGGGTAAACTCTCAATTTCTAATATTTTGCTCTAAGAAAATAGCAACTATATATATATATATATATATATATATATATATATATATATATATTTGTACAGATGAGTCCTTTTCCTGTTTTTTTTAAAGGTCAAAGGATATGCATGAATTTATAGACCTTTGGGCATGGAGCATATCTTTTGAACATTTCTCAATTGGGGCATAGCTCTTATTTTTTTATAAATTTGACTCAGTTCCCTCTATGTTTGAGAAATGAGTCTTACTAGAGAAAATTGCTTCAAAATTCTTTTTACAATATTATTGCTAACAGATTTTCCCCCCATTTAATTCTCTCACTCCTTTCACACTGCCCCTCTTAAAAAGTAATATTTTATTGACCATTCCCTCTCCCCAAATGCTCTGTCTTTTATCACCCTCCTTTCTGTATCCCATTCCCCTCCTATTTTTCTGCAGGGCAAAATAGATTTTATATAAATATAAAATATATTTATATTTATATTATATATATATATATATTCAATAGCATATTCAATATATATTGAATATATATTCAATAATTCATAATTGAATATGTATGCTATATTGAATATGTATGCATATTCAAATGAATATAGCATATTCAATAGCATACATATTCAATATATATTGAATATATATTGAATATATTCAATAGCATACATATTCAATATATATATAACTATATATATATTGAATATGTATGCTATTGCTTCTTTGAGCCACTTCTGAGGAGAGAATAGTTCACTCATTCGCACTCTCCTCCTCTTCTTCCCCACCACTGTAAAAACTTTTTCTTACCTCTTTTTATGGCAGATAAATTCCACTTCCACCTTCCTCTTTCTCCCTATATATTCCATTTTAGAATACTTAGATATGATAAGTCTCTGGAGAAAATTATAGAGGGACAGAAAGAATACAGCCTTTTCTCAGCAGTACATAACTCTTACCCAAAAACTAATCATGTATTAGGGCTTAAGCATCTCACAATCCAATGCAGAAAGTTAGAAATAGTAAATGCTTCCTTTTCAGATCATGATGCAAAAATTTTATTCAATAAAATGCCATGGAAAGATAGACTAAAAAGCAACTGGAAATTACTCTAATTCAACAAAATGAGTGAGTCAAACAACAAATCACAGAAACAATTCACAGTTTCACCTAAAAGAATGACAATAATGAAACAATATACCAAAACCTATAGGATCAGTCAAAGCAGTTCTTAAGAGAAATTTTATATCTCTAAATAGTTACATAAATAAAATAGAGAAAGAGGAGATCGATGAATTAAGCATGCAACTAAAAGATAAAGTGGGGTTCTGCTTTTAGGGTGGAGGGTATATCTTCCCAAGCTTCAGAGGCTTTATAGAGCTATTTGCAGAGCCACTTCTAGGGAGTTCTAAGTTTTCAGCTCTTCCAAAATAGTGTGATCTAATGAGAGATGTTTAGTATTCTCTTGGCCTGTAGTCTAGTTTGTGAGTGAAGACAATAACTATTTTCTGCCCTGGGACTGTAAGAGTCCCTGATCCACTTTGGCCACAAGCTGTGGAGTGCTGGTGCTTCTCCTCTCCTTATACTAACACTCAAGAATGTAACTGAGATATGAATATGGGCAATGCAAGAGAGTCCTGTCTCAATACTAGCAAAGAGAACCCTTTGATTTTCTTCTGACCAGCTGTTCCACCCTAATACCATCTGTGGCTGAGAGCTCTGGAAGCAGCCACTGAAAATTCAGTGGCTTCTAATTTCTTGGGGCTCTGCTGAAGCAGTATGTGCTGAGCTATGCTCCACTCTCACCCAGATGCAACAGATTTTTCTTGCTGACCTTCTAAGTTACCTTGGGCTGAAAATTTATTTCACTTTATTTTTTGTGGATTCTTTGTAATTTTTGAAAATCTAACAATCATTACATAAATATTAGCTGTTGCTATTCGAATTCCTAGTGTCCTGTGAGGTTATACCCACAAGCTACTTTATTTAAGGAGATTTAAACTCCTATCTTTAGGACTCCGGGTCAAGTGTTCTATCTACTTTGCCATCTAGACATTGCATAAAAATCTCAACTAATGAGGGAAGGTATTCTATACATGACAGACAGTTCACCCAAAGGTGCAGATGTGGAATTAATTGATAATCATTATTTGAATATATTTGGAGGAGTTTGTGGGAAAGCACAAGGGAATCTTTGTCTTTATTCCACCATCTTGTTTCTGCCTTGAAATTGAAGTATCTTTAAAATAGTCACCACTAGTGTCTACCCCAAAGAAAGTAGGTATACTCTACAGAGAGAAGTGGCTTAGGAAACACACTCATTCATACACTTTCACACAAACATACAAATACATACACACCAGTGAGTGACTGTTTAATGTAATTTAAATACATCTATTTATTAATTTGGATTCTGTATCTCCATTTTTCACTAGGTTCCAGGTTTAAGTTCTACTACATCCGTTATTCTCTCAGAATCCTTGAAAACTGAATAAAAAGAAAGTATTCTATATGATATCTATTGCTGTTATACAGAGAAAAAGAGGCACTAATGACTAAGCTGGAAAGTCTTCTAGGTTTTTGCTTCAGATTGGTTCAGTTAGCCTACTTCTGCCTCCATACTGGGTGAAGAACTTTTATTGAAAGCTTTTATGTAAGGTATGATAAGCATAATTATCCATGTTTCCCCAGGGATCAGTAATGACAAAAAGAGAGACATGGATCAACAAACAGAAGGGTGAAGGATCAGTTTATCAGCACATAAGTAAATCCCTAGATTACAGGAAAACTAACACTAATAAAGAATGCCAAGACTAAAAGCCAACAGGTTATACCTAATTAGCAATCACCACATGCTGCAGCTAAATAAACAGGATAGGGGTGAACACACAATTAAGTCAAAAAGTTAATTAGCAGATTAGATAAAGCTGAGGCTTTATCCAAATTGTTGGACCCAATTGTGTAACCATGTGTTTGCATCACCACATGCTTTCATGAAATGGTAGGAACCAGCCCTCACTCAGGGGGAAAGATCAACTAGATTTGGAGGCTTCCAGGGATCATGGGATGACCTTTCTTAAACGGCCCACCTTCTGTGCAATGATTGGCCAAATACCAGCTCAAAAATGTAACAGTCACAAGTTTGTCTTCCCTCTAAGAGAATAGTTTGCAAATGTACTGAACAATGAAATCCCTGTGAAAGAAGAGCCAAAGCCTGCTAGTGTCCTCCTTCCAAACTCAAGACTGGTTTCCAGGAAAAACAAAACAAAACAAAAAACAAACAAACAAAAATACCTGCTTCAACTAATATTTTTGGGGAGGAAATTAAATTCCAAACTAGATTTCTAAAATAATTAGCACTGTCACAATAAAATTATTTATAAGTAACTTTGTTGGATAAATTATGCTGCAATTAAATTAATACTATTTTCTATACATTTTTCTATGAAGCTAAATTCCACTCGCAACAATTTCTAAAATTTCTGGACCTTAAAATGGTAATGAACTTTTCTTAGTAAGAAGAGTGAGAGAGAGAGAGACAGAGACACAGAGAGAGAGAGACAGAGAGATTGAAAGGAGCACAGATGTGTACTTAATACTAGAAAACATTAATGTGATTCTAAAAACATTTTTAACTTGAAGGATTAATTTAAATAGTAATCTCTCCTGTTGCATTAGAATTTCACTTCCATAAATGTGTGGGATTTTTAAAGTATGATTATTCCCACTTATCCTAGATACACAATCCATTTATATTATCTCAAACTATAAAATACTTATCTAAGCCTTCCTATATATTTTCCATAGAGAATCAAGTAAATGAAAAGAGGAGTACTCCTATCATCTCTTCTAATACATGTTAGTACTGTAAGCATTTACCCCAATGAGATTAAAGATAGAGGGAAATCCCAAATATACTAAAAGTTTCATTAGAAAACTTTACCAGATTTTATTATATTTTAATGGATGAGAAAGCTTATGAAAGTATACACAAAACAAATATACTATTTGTGCAGAATAAATATTGTTTGGATATCTGTGTGGATGCATTGATATATCTATTTCTATCTATATATTCATATATATATGCACACACACATATATAGCTATATAGGTATATAGATTACTAATAAAACACAGTTATTTATGAGAAGACATTAGATGTTGGGAATTGAGAAAATTACTTTGTAGATAATGGTGCTCGATTTGTTTGAAGAAATTTAGTACTTGGATTTGAGGAAGGAATGATGGCCATCAGTTCAAAGTCTTAGAGAGGGAAGATGTGCTACCATCTGTGAGAAACAAAAGGAAATCCAGTTTTACTGGATTTTAGAGTTTATGAATTTATAAGTGAAAGATAGATTGGGGTAAAATGTAAAAGGCTTTCAAAACAATGGGCTGTGTTTATATTTTACTTTACATTCATTTGGGAGACACTGGAATTGATTAAGAGTGGAATCACTATCCTTGTGCTTAAGGAAAATATCTTTGGTGCCTATGTAAAGAATGAATTAGAGTAGAAGCTTTAAACTGGAATACTGATTGGGAAGACATTGCAATAGTATTTATGAGAGTTGATGATGGCTAGAATTAAGGTGGTAAGTATAGGTAAGTAGACAAAAGTGGTTAGAGTCAAATGATACAGATAGTGAGAGAAAGATGTGTCAACTATGTTGATATGTTATATGAGGGAAGGTAAGAAATCTTGGGTAATATATAGTTTATGAACCTGAGAGAAAAGGAAAAGAAAAATAAAAGATTTCTGCCCCATATAATAAAAAAGAAGTTTTGAAGAGGAGTAATTTGGAGAGGGTAAAAGTAATGGGTTCTCTTTGGAGTATGTTAAAATTGAGATTTTTCTGGGATTTGAAATGTATAACATTTACTTTGTGACATGGGACCAGACGTCAAGTGATTTGGACTAGTTATCATTAAACTTTTCACGATCATTGCAAACTTCTGATAGAGGAAGGATGGGATTGATTGATTGTGATGCTTATAATACAATCAGCAGGATACATAGAAATACATATGGGCCTTTTTAAAAGCTCCAGGTTCTCCCCTAACCAATACTTGAGCTTTAAACAAAGAATAATAAAATAAAAGATTTCAAGCTGCAAAGGTGCTTAAAAGAATATCTACTCTAATTGTTACAAAGATTATCTAATCTAATTGTTACCCAAATTTATAAAGATGAAAAATTTAAATTAAAAATGATAGCATATCATAATAGTTATAGTCTTAATACCTATTAATTGGCATAAATTTAATAATAAGAGGCTAATTTAAATTAACACTTCAATATAATTTATATTTTTTCATTTGCGATGTAACTTTTATTCAGTGAACAAAATTATACATATGTAATATACATTTACATACATATATATGTATATGTATGGGACATGCCTTTATCTATAAACTGGAAATATATTCACAATATTATATTTATTGTGGGGGAAAGCATATGAGAAAAAATTATATTGTTTTAATACAACTTAGGTGACCAAAGATTGTTCATATCTGGAATAGCATGATCACAGTAACTTTCTAGGATTTCTGGAGATGGCCACAGAATAGAAACCATCCAAGTATATTTGTTTTAGGTTAACATATCCAGGACTTGTGGTGGGTCCACACACATACACACATGTATACACACATGTATACCTGATTATACATGTATGTGTATGTACTCTTGCAGCAGACATGTATCAATATACAAGTAGAGTAATAGAATCAACTGAATCAATATTTTAACTCAGTCTTTCATTTTAAATATTCTAAATTCATCAAAACATTGACTTGCAGAAGTTATAATAATTATAATAATGATCATACCTGCTTTACTTTCACCAGAGATTTATTGTGAGAAATAAATTAGAGAATGAGAGAGAAATCTAAAAACATCCCTTTAAGAACCAGCCAAACATGTTAACCAAATGCCATAACACATTAAGTTATAGAAAAATGCCAAATCTATGAATTTATAGTTCCAGTTCTCTCCTATTCTTTTCAGATGTTGTGGCAAATAGAATAAGCTAAAAACAAAAAGCCTGATAGAAGCAAATTGTATAAGTGGGAGAAATGGGGTCATGTGTAAAGGAAAGGAAGTTTGTTTAGGAGGTGTGGTATATACTTCTTATATCCCAAATAACCATTAAATCCCAAATTAATAATTTCTGGCTAGTAGGTATACAGTTAATAGTTTCTATGACAATTCTTATAATTAGGATATTAATATGTCTATAACTTTTTATAATAAACATAATTAGAAAGGATGTATACCTATTCTGAAATAGGAACAGAGAAGATGATCACCAAATAATGTGTTGGTAAAATGGTTGATTCTAAAATTTTTATTTTAAAAAATAGATTATGTTACACTTATTATAATGGGTATATTGTGCTGTGGTTAATTTTTCACCACAAATTAGTTATGATACTTTACAGCTTCTCTATTTGTATTACATTATTTGTATAGCATGACATATATTACAGTGGAAAAGAGAAAATATCAGGGTCCTCTAACGTTCACAAATAATCCCTTTTGGTAAAGTAGACTGCTTTGATGGACTACATTGCTTTGATTATCATTATAACAAGGAAGTGTGTCCCCCAGATGGCTGCGATTAGATACGGGTTTCTCCTGCTGAGTTTGTGGAAGAATTATTAGTGTAAACTGACAACCACCATGGTGCAAGCCCTAGGCAGAGTAACTTCTGTGAAATCCACTTATGTGTCCTTTCTAAAGGCACCTTACTACTTACACTCAACTCTATTGGCTTTCACATGCAGAGGGGAAGTAGATATGTATTTTCCTGGTAGCTGAAGAAATAAGAGCAGTTGTACATAATTAAAAGAATATTCTACTACTACTACTACTACTAATACTAATACTAATACTAATGAAATAAGATAATTTAAGATGAATTAAAGAAAACATAAAAGGGAATATTTTTATTTAAATTGCATTAGTTCTGCTATGGTATGCTCCTTTACCAGATTGCAAAAGCTGATAATGATGCTCTGAATGTAAAAGGAATTAAATTATGTTTGTTGATAAATTAAATTTTTTTAATAATAGCACAATAATATTCTTCAACACATTTGGTTTCAGAAGGGGATGGGACTGTGAGTATGCTATTTTGAACCTCATGTCCTCATTTATAGGTAAAAATTTGTGCTGAATTTAGCAATATCAAATTAGCACTGAAAGGGCTTTATAAGAAGCCAGCTAGTCCAGCCCATAGTATTCCATATAAGGGGGATGAGATTAAAATAAATGATGTGACGCACCAATATATAAGTAGTTACCCTCAGAAGATCTGAACTCAGATTCCCTGACCTCAGAATTAATTCCTACACTTCATATCATTGCTTCATTTAATTTACATTAATTTTTGCCCTCAAATCTGAAGTGATAATTCTGCCTGTAAATGTTTTCACACTTTTGAACCACACTTTCCATGGCATTCTTTGCACAGACTGACAGATGTCTTCTGCAGGTTTAGGAACTTAATCACTATAAATTTTGGAGAAATTTATATGAGAGCATATGAACATGTCACAAGTCATGGTGGTAAGAGCCAAAACAATGAAAAATATGGGTAGTTAACAGCTGGGAATGAGAGAATTAGTCTTGCCAAGTTTAAAACCCACTCAATATACAATTTCTGAATTTTGAACCAAGCTTGAAGCAATGCCAAGAATAAATGGAACTCTCACTACAAAAGTGCAACATCTTACCTCAGAGAATAGAGGCTTAAAAAGTCCAAATCAAAGACAGCTCATAAGTCATATCAGGCACTAAATACCTCTTAGAAAACAGCATTTTGATGAATTTAATTGTAAATTAATTACCACAACTGACTGAGTTGTCTCTAACTCTCAGATTGCTTATAAAGCTTTGGAAACCACTTAAAATCCTCTTTGTAAACATAAACTGTCATTCTATATCCTACTCCTCTGTAATCACAAAGTATCACTGAAATGCTCTTTTTTGTACAGAGGCCTAGAAATTGTTTTAAACATGAGTAAGCATGTTGTCTCTGAATATCTTGTTAATTACATTAATCACTAAATGGTGACGATGGCATTTTAATTGAGAGATTCCTTGGCCTGGTATGAAGGAGAATTTTATTAAAATCTGGCCTCAGTTACTAGCTATATGACCTTGAAGAAGTCACTTAGCCTCTTAGCCTATATCAATTCAGTTTTCTCATCTGTTAAATATATACACACACATGTGAATAATAATTAGAACAAAACTCAAAGGGTTGTCATGAGGATCTGGAAATACTGAGTCCAAATTCTCCGTCAAACATTTATTAGTTGTGTGACCCTGGGGAAGTTGATTTAGTTCCCTCTGCCTCAATTTCCTTATATATGAAACAGTTAAAATAATAGCACTTACTTTTCAGAGTTGTTTTCAGGACAACATTTTATCATAATTATAGTTATTGTCCTTAATTCTCAAAGTGGGTCAAAATGACATCACCATGTTAGAATCATCACAAGGTTGGAATGGTCTATCACAGGACACTAATAGTCCATGTGATCATTTGGACTCCATTCTCCAACTTTGTGCATCTCACATTTCTTTTGAGCTACTTAAATTTTGCTTTGCTCATAGAATAAATCATGTTCTCTGAGGAGGACATATTATATTGGACAATCCGTTACCAGTCTCCCATGTCATGCAATGAACTTTAAAATTGATAGCATTTATGGTTGTTTTCCATACAATATTGGGATTTTTTTGGCAAGTCTACATTTGACAAACAATATAGCCAGAATAATGAAATTGTATGGTCTTCAGTAATTTCAATACTTAGCTAGTTTAGTTCATATTTATAAAGTGTTTTCCAAACTTCAAAATACTATGAAAAGCTAAGTAATAGTATGATTTCTTGGTCTTTTGGATTTCATGATTGGAAAACATTTAAATCTATATTTTCATACCTTGAGATATTTTGTTTCCTCGATAAAAAGTAATTCTCATATTATCTATATTATATAATAATGATGACATAAGTGATTGATATAAATAAATGGTTTTTACCTAGTTTTTGTTCCAAGTGAAACACAATTCTCCGTAAAGTGTCAAAAGACAAGGACTCTCTTTCCTACAACCTGTGTGACCTTGAATGTCACTTTGACTATATAATTTTAGTGTCCTATGGGTAAAGTAAAAGCCTTAAAATAAAAAAGTTGCTATGTCCCATCCAAGTTCTTATATTCTTTTATTTTGATTAAAGGTCTAATTTCTATTATATTTGCTCTTATTTTGCTAATCATAGGCTTTTCTACACTTACATTTACTTACAGCATTCCTTACTTAGCATGATGGGGTATTATTGGTTAATACAATATCTGGCAACAAAGAGTTAAAACATTCATATGTTAAGAAAGCCCAGACACCTTTGAATAACTATCAGAGCCTCTCATAAGTATTTCTTTTAGGTATGGACAATTTTGTTGAATATCTTAATTATACATTTTTAGAATTATAGCACTTCATTGCACCATGGTCAATACTTTTAAAATGGACAAAATATCTTCAGAATTCCTTAATTTATAGCTATTTTCTTTCTTTCATCATAGTTATTACTTATTTTATTGCATTGTTTTATTTTTTTTCTCCTGCAGTGTTACTACCACACTGAAATTAATACTAAGATACTGGCAGGTGAATATTTTTAAGAACATTAATTCAGTTATTTTTTTTTCTGTTACGTCCAACACTTGATCACCAGTTTTGGTGTTTTCCTGGCAAAGATACTACAGTGGTTTGCCATCTTGCCTTCTCTTTTTCCAGCTGTTCTTACATATGAAGAAACTGAAGCATCGGAGTTAAATGATTTGCCTATGGCCACATAGCTAATAAGTATCTTGAGGGCACATTTGAACTCATGAAGATGAGTCTTTCTGATTTCAATTCCAGTGTTCTATCCACTGTACCATTAAGCAGTATTTTTAAAGAACACACAGATTTCACATTATAGTGAACTATATACTATGGACAGTTCTAACCATGAAAAGCAATTTTTTCAACATTTTCAATGAGCTTCTTTTTTGTACATCTTTTACACATACATTCAGCAATTTGGTCATTTCTGTATTTTTTTCTTGTGGACTGGAATTCGTCCATGAGAAGTCATCCTCTGAACTTCTCTGTTTCTCTTTATAAATTCTTAATACAAAATTCACTCAGCATACTTTCACTAGTTAGGAATTAATTCATTTCATTTTTCATCTATTCATTCATTTAATTATTCATTAAGAGTGGGATTTGGTATGTTTTTATGATGTGTTTGATGCATAGTATACTGAAGAAAATCTTGAAGATTTTTTTTTGGTTTATTTGTTTATGAGAAACATCAAAAAATTGACCTGAAACCATCTTGTATTTAGTCAATTTTATCTTAGTCAATTGCATCATCTATTAGACAGAATTCGTTATGAAAGTATCCTTCTTTCTTTCTAAAACTGTCATCAAGAGCACTCCCATGAATAAAATAATATTTTTCATAAAAATTTTATCAATATAAAATATGCCTCTGGGCCCCAAATTGCAGATATCACAATATTTGCCTTTTTTTTAAAGTTCCACCATGACTTTTGCTATTTATTTGGAGTCCTTTTCTCCTTGAAATATTGTGATATTTGACATTGGTGTTCCTTAGGTGTTTTGTAAATCCTCTCACTTTAGCATTCATTAATTTACACAAAAAATCATTTCTTGAACAGTTATTATGATAGAATTTTGGTAAAGGCATATGAAATATAAACAAGCATATGTCCATTCCTTTAATCAATATTTATTAGTATCAACTAAGTCATTAACTATTGATAACTAATTATATAATTAAATATATAATTGATAATAAACTTAATAATGAACATTGATAAAGTTCTTTCTATATGCCAACCTCTGTTTAATGCCAGGAATACAAGTACAAAAATAAAATAAGAGATATGAAACTTAATCACAGAGTTTAAACAAAAGAAGTATACACATAAAAATACAAGACACAATTATAAGGAATATTATAGCATAAACTAGTAGCATATAGTTAAATGATAACTGAATGCATTAAGCAGGATGTGCTTATGGAAATGTAGGGGACAGAGACAGTAATTAAATGAAGGAAAAATAATTTTATAAAAGACTGTGGCATTAAAAAAAAAGATTCCCTACATCCTGGCAGCAATACTCCTTTAGAAAGAGCCTGCTTAATGATGCTGAAACATTTCTACCTTCCATCATTTCTCTCTCTTAGGTGTTCAAGTCATAATGCATATGCTACAAGTTGGATGCCGAATCTGTAAACTGCCAAGTTTTGAACAGTCTCCATGGTCTGGAATTGAAATGAATTGATACCTCAGTTAGTCTTGATAATGTAACAAATGGTCCACTTTGACAAATTCACCACCACCTGCTGCTGCTTAAATAAATATTGTCACATGTTCTGTGAAGCACAACAACCCTGCTACAGTTGAGCATTGTACAAGATTGAATAGAACTGAATGGGAGAATAAGGTTGTGAGAACTTACAATTAGTGAGATCTGTCTTTTGCTATTTAAAAAGTGGGGGGAATTACTTTATTTCTGACCTAAAACTTTATTTGAAAATGATTCATTTGTAATGACTTAGATGACATTGACAATTGTTAGCATCCATTTCTAGATCCTCCTATTTCTTATTACCAAAGATTTGGACATTAGGAGACAAGAGTTTTAGTACTAGCCTGATGGGATTGGATACTGAGAAGATAATTCACCTCTGACTCTCAGTTTGTTCATCTTTAAAATGGAGATAATGATAGTTGCATTACCAGAATCAACAAGCTTTCAGGAAAATATTCTTTGAAAAATAAAAACTGGCATATGGAAGTAAGATACTATGACTAGTAGACTAATCGCATATGTGTTTATCTGCTAAAAATGCAATTTCTTCACAAACACAGGAACTAAATTGAAATAAATCAAAGAACACCAAGACTAAAGAGAAAATATTTGGGAAAATCTTATAAATGTAAATGTAACCCCCTTTTTATTTTAGAAGCAAACATTTTATTTATTTTTCCCAAAAATATATTTCCCAAATATATGTAAAGCTAGGTTTCAATATTCATTTTTATAAGGCTTTGTGTTTCAAATGTTTTCCTCCCTCCCTTCTTTTCTCCTCCCTCCCCAAGATGACAAGCAATCCTCTATAGTTAAACTTACACAGTCCTTCTAAACCATGTCCATATTTGCCATGTTTTCCAAGAAAAATCAGATGGGAGGGGGGATGAACAAGCAACCATAATGATGAAAATAGTATGCTTTTCCCCCCATATTCAGTGTCCATATTTCTTTTTTTGGATGCAAAAGGCATTTTTCATTACAAGTCTATCACAATTGTCATAAAATACATTATTGCTAAGAAGAACCAAATCTAACATAGTTGACGATCACGCAATCTTGCTATTACTATGTACAATGATCTGGTTCTGCTCAGTTCACTCAGCATCAGTTTATATAAGTCTTTACAGGGTTTTCTGACATCAGTTTGCTCATCAGTTATTATAGAACAATAATATATAATTATATTTTAATTTTGATGGGATATATAGAACTATAATTTGATCTTTGGTATATACAAGTCCGTATTTTTAAAAGTGTGCTCATTGAAGTTGTACTTAATTTGTTTTGTTCACCTATTTCTTAATTTGTTAATTCAACAAGCATGTGTCAAATCAAATACCTACTACAATTATACTTGATAATGAGGAGAGATAAAGTGAAAACTAAGATATATGGTCACTTAGTTTAAGGATTTTACAAGATTTTTTTTTCCTAAGAGAACTTACATACACACACACTTTTCAGTCATGTCAAATACTTCATGAATCCATTTGGATTTTCTTGGCAAAGATATCAGAGCAGTTCATTATTTCCTTCTCCAGATCATTTTATAGCCAAAGAGCTGAGTAAAATGGGTTAAAGTTCTTGCCCAGGGTAACAGAGCTAATAGTTATCTAAGGCTACATTTAAATTCAGGTCTTTCTGATTCTATGACTAGTACTAATTCATTGCACCACCTATTTATATTATATGCATGCACATACACACAGAAAAACATGTGTGTATGTATATATAGATATATACAATGAAAATAAAAACATGAAAATCATACAAAAGGAATGAAAAAGAGATCATATGAAAGAGAAATACTATTTAACTAATGGAAAGAAGATGCTTCTTGAAAGAGGTAGCTTTTCACCTCAGCTTCAATATTATGAGTCAGAAATCAAAAGGTAGAAATGGGTAAAATAGTATTGTAGGCATAAAAGGAATGACATAAAGACACTGAATAAATGACTCGCTCAAAAGAAGAGTCAAAATTATTTCATATAAAAAAGGTAACAGGGTCAATGATTGTGCCAGTGAGAAAAGATAGGAATAGAGGAAGAGAAACAAATTTTGATGGGAAATTTAACAGCTTAATTAAAATGAATTTTATTTTGATTCTTAGTGGGATATGGTAAGAAAAGGAATATAGTTAGAAACTAGGGTTTCTAACATGCAAGAATTCTTTCCTTTGAATCCTTATTCTATCTTTAAACTACTTTAAGAAAGCCACTGTGCTCCTTATGACTATAGGATTTCGAACCAGAGAGGGTTGAAGAATGGAGGGCAGGAAAAGATCATATAGAATAAAAACACAATGGACCAGAGAAAGAATTGGACCATTCTGAGAAATTTAATGGTCCAAAAGGACCCAGAATAACTAGAGAATATCTGCCTTTACCAATGAACCATTGGTAAATCACTGTGCTAAGCACCATACAAACAAAACAAAACAAAACAAAACAAAACAAAAAGACAACACAAAGAAGAATCTCTAGAGTTAGCATTATGATAACATCAATATAAACACTGCCACTGAGTTAGTAGTTGGCTTCCATTCAAATTCTTAACAGTGTTGATTTGTTTGTTTGTTTCATTTTTGAGTTACCATATAGGAGATGTAGCCTACAGTGAATTTATAAATCCGGGTTAATCCAAAATAATTTTGTACAGTAAAATATTACCTTACTGAAGCCTTGATTATCCTTTAATTAAAAGTATACTGGTAAAATGTTTTTTTAAACAATCAAAATGCAAACTGATGAAATTTAGATGAATATAGAAATTGAAAACAGCCTATACTCAAGAATTTTACATCAATTAACTACCTTCTTGGATGTCTGGCATTACACATAAAATATCCATGTTTTCTAGTTTGAATTGAACAAACTAAAACTGTATGAAAGTAAGAATATTACACTGAGGGTCCCAACATTTTCCATAGAAATACCTTTCACTGACCTTTTATTTAATACAAAGATGTATGAAAAACCTATGGGTCTAAAAAAAATGCTTCATCCTTGTGAGATTAAACTGTTCACACTGAAGAGTTTGTTGAGGATGATTCTATATCTATGGAAAAACTAACCGTTTGTAAAATGTACCATTTTAAGGCATTTCTTGTTGAAATTCTTTATTGAATTGTTATTGAGAGTACTTTTTCGATATCATTGATAATTTACTCTTCCAAATGTGCGTATGGCAATAACAACACTGAAGTGAGCATTAAATGAGACAATATCAATAAAATGTTTTATGCACATAAAATGTATATATATATATATATATATATATGAATTATCACTCGTATGGTTAATAATATTTTCATTAAATTAAATTCAATAATTATGGTGGCTCAAAAAACCTTTTAAAGATGACTGTCTTCCATGACTTGTAGCTTCACCAAATTGATAATGATGTTACTTTTGTTTTTAATGGCCATTTTCTATACACAGAAAAAAAAGCACTTTGTTAATTGTACTGAATAATTTCAAAAGTATAATATACCCTATATTCCTCCTACTACTCAATTTTGTATCTAGTTTATTATATGCTCATGTGATTTCTTCAAGACACCTATACTAACTGATCAGCTTTGTGAATTATTGACTGAATATATTAATTTGGACAATGGGCATCCTTCAATTTATGGGTCTTGTTTTATATGGATAATTGAAAAAGTAATTATCAAGAATGGGTGTTTTTAAATATAATTCTCTAATTTCTGGCATTGACAGTTTCAGTATACTATTTTATGCCAATGATGACCTTCAAATTATCTCACTGTCCAAGTGAGATTCTGCTTTCATTTGTGCTCTGCACTGGACATCCTTCATGATCGTGGCAAACACCTTTGTCAGTAATATATCTGCAAACTTCATAATTCAATTTACTCTTATAAACAGAGGGTTTTAATTAGTCTTGAGTCTTTCATGTCAATTGAATAATTGAAATAATATTTCTAAAACTACCTGGTCCTATATTATTCACTTATCAAGAATTAACTCATATAAATTTTGGAGAGATGGAAAAAGGAAATATGACACTATATATTGATGTTTTCTAAGTCATCTTTTTACAACATCATTGGGGATTTCCCCCAAAATTTAATACTTGTTATTTATTAATTTCCTATTTTTCAAGCTAATAGCTTGTTAATATAGATCAAGTGGGAGATGTTTTGACATGGACCATAGTTTCTAATTTTTACTATCTTTTCATTTGGTATTGATTTTTATTTTTACACTGTCAATTTGGTGGTGTCTATATTACTGTGAATGAAATCCTAATTTTGCTAATGAGAAAAATGAGGTGCACAAAGATTAGATGAATCAGGCATGGAGCTAATAACAATGATACAATTCAAGCCTTGACCTAGAAAGTTCACTTTATTATCCATTACAGTCCATTTAAAACTGTCAACTCAGAAAAGTCTGGAAAGAAATTAGATTATTGAAGAGATGGATGTGAGAAGTGAGTGCATTCTAAGTGTGAAGACAACCAAAAAGCAAATATTTGCCAATGCATCAAAATATAAAACCTCAAACTAGATGGTTACCCAATTCATCATAAAGTATAATTATCTACCAATAAAAGTTGGAATCATTTCATTGCATTTGTTTATTTTTTATCAAATTTTTACCTAATATTTTGTAAAAGATAAAAAACTATAACCTTGAGGATAGAAACATAGCAATACCTACTAGCATTTACCTACAACATTTCTTGGGAGGAAATAAACATGTACAGATAAATAAATACAAAATAATTTGAGAAAGAAGAGAACATTAATACAAGTAGAAATCAAGCAAAACCCATTGGAAGCAGCCTATGTGTTAGGGTTGTTTTCTCATCTTTCCATTCATACTGTACATCTTATGTTTCATTATCCTTAATCAAATGATTAGACAAAAAATATGATTACAGATACTGAGAATAGCCTAAAACATTTGTTGTAATGAATTACCAACTGTATTTTTCTCGTATAACAAGACAAATATGGAATTATGTTTCAAAGAAATGTGTATATTTTACCTATGTTGGACTGCTTGCTGGCTTAGGAATAAAGGAGGTGAGAGAAGGGAAGGAAAAAAAAATAGAACACAAAATCATATGCAGATAAATGTTGAAAACTGTCTTTACATATATTTGGAAAAATAAAATATCATTGAAGAAAAGAATGATTAAAAATATTTTTTCAAGATGTCATTTATATTTAAGACCATATATATTAGTCCTGTTGAATCTCTAATAGGGCAATATTTTAAGGTATCTTGCATCCATTTTCATCAAATCCTAACAAGGATTTACAAGACAAAGTATGTATCTTATGTGTTTCTCCTTAAATATATTGCCTTGCTAATTTTTAACAACAAAAATTAGTCTCAATTAGGCACTATGAAGTACAACACATGAAGTCAACTGTCATTTAAGAAAAAAAGTATTACTCTGAAATATTGATCAGTTGTGAAAATATTTCTCCCAGGGTGACATGAAAACTACAGTATCATTAGAAACATCTTCTATGGAAACATCAGCATTTATTATATATATATATATATATATATAGCTGATAGACCTTTCTAGATGTAGATATTCTGAAAAAAGAGTCTCTCTGATTAGTTAAGAAATGGTGCTAATGAATATTATATTTTAATGTTCATAGGATTTTCTGATTTGCAAAGAAGTTGTATACCTATGCCATTTGATTCTCACAATACCCTTGTGAAATAAATACATCATGGTCATTTCAAGATACCACTCTCGCTCTTATTTTGGAAATAAAGAATCTTTCAAAGAGTAGTAATTTATCAAATTTCTTTTGATACTGTCTCACCTAGCTGATATAATGCAAGTATGTATGTCAGTAGTCAAAATTCTATTTTGTCAGATTTCTAGAAGGGCTTTTTTTTTCTCTTTTAGTTATTGTAACTATATACTTCAGTCATTTCTAAAATAAGATTTGCCCAGAGGTATCTTTGTAGCAATAAAGTACTTTCATGTATAAGGCCTGTTTGTCCCTAATCTGACTTATTGAAATAGACACATCAGTTGGCTTTACTTCTATGATTGGTTTATGTTTCAGAAGGAGTTTCATTGACAAAGAAAACTCCCGATTTTAGTGACTGAATAGTTGTTATAAGTTCATGTTATGATTTGGATTAGAGTCATTTAGATTCATAAATTTTCAGAATTCACTGGTCTTATGCTATATACTGTGCATTTACATTCTCAAATTGGTTTTGTAGACATAAGTCAGCAATATGGCATGAGCTTAGCCCCCTGAAGAATGGATTTCTCTCCTACCATAAAGTTTCTCTCAGGATTTTTGTTGTTTAACTTACTTTTGCCTTCTGGAAAAAAAAAAAAAAAAAAACAACAAAAAAACCCAAACATCCTATTTTGGTCCAGTGAGGCCTCTGGCATGAGCTTTCTCAGTCAACATCCACATTTCTTAAGCTCAGTGGAGAATCCCAATTATCATTACGTAGGATTCCTTATGGTCTTTTCAAGTTTTCTGCACATGGAGAGTTCCTACTGACTTCAGTGGGATTATATTTCCATAAAAGGCTCAACAGAGTTGAAGGATTAGCCTCCTTAACTGGTATGTGTGTGGAGTTAAAAACCTCAGTCTCTCTCTGGAGTGATCTTCTCCCTACTCTGTCAAACAAAACAGTCTAACAGTGGGACTTAATACTTTCCAGAAATCTTGTTTTGTTTTGGTTTTGAGTTTTTAAATTTTTTTATTTGTTTTTTACATTCCAAATGAGACAAATAAATAGGTTAGTTTAATAATGTATACATGGATTCTTTTTGCTTTAAAGCTGCTTTATTTTTTCTTAGAACAATCTTCTTTCATCACATTTGCTGGATTTTTCTCCTTTTTTATTTGAACAATTTTTCCTCTTTGTTTTGAGTTTATTCTTTTCTTTTTTTGTTCCCTTCCACCCACATTATTGCCATCCCATTTCCTTCCTAAGTTTTTCTTTTTTTATTCAATGTTTAATATTCTGTTATTCAACACATTTTTCCCTAAAATACTTATCTCTAAAAATGTATCAATACAAATAAATGTAGTCTATATTTAATTAATTTGGGTGTTAGTTTGGATGTCTAAACCACATTGGTTAATATCATATTTTTTCTAGCACTCCCAAATTCTGTCCTTTGCAGCTCCTGCTGTCATATTGCACTCACTAATTCCCATGGCAATTCTCTAACCCTTCTATTTTGGACTTTTTTCATATTTATTTTGAGGATTTTAACAAAGCAGCAAAGATACTATAAATGCTTTCTCCCTCCTACCAAAAACATTAGACTTGTCTAACACAAGGACAAACTTTGTATAACTGCTTTCAAACTCAAAAGAAAACTCATATAAGATTGTCAGCTTGGGACTACCAAAACTCAAGTGCACTCCTAGAATAGATTTAAAAGATTTTGTTTTTGTGTATTTGTTTGCTTTGTTTTATTTTGTTTTAAGGGAGAACAAACATATTGCTCAAAGTCTTTAAGGACTATTTAATGACTTTAATCTCTGTGTTCTTGTGTCTACTACCATTACACATTTTCAGTTATTCATAACAAATAATCACATTAATTCTTATAACTTAAAAGATCATAAAAATATAAGGAAAAGCATAATTCCATTTGTTGTTGTTGTTCTAAGGTTCTTAAAAATGAAATTCATTGTGTTTAGAATTAGGAAATGCCCAGTGCATTGAACAGATCCTGCCTTTACCATAGTTTTTCAGAAAGCAAAGCACATTTTAAAATATAAAGTGATATAAAAATAGAAAAATTTCTCTGATCTCTCAAAACCTTTAATAGAATAGATTCTTTTTTTGTCCCCCCTAAAAGTCACACTTCTCTTGAGCCTTTGGAGTTCATTAAATTATCTACTTATTTGAACATAAGGGAAATAAAGCCAAGGGAGATAAAATGGCTTTAGTAATCATTTGGTAACATATGACAGAACTAAGATTAAAATAGAAGAGCCTTGATCGTAATTTCCATGCTCTTTTTACCATATATTTTCTCATCTGCCTTGAAAACATTGCCTATCCATTGGTTGTTCTTTGGGGGAAATTGATTCAAGAGGTAATATAGAATAATATATTTTAAAGGGGAAATTAATTTAGATGCCATTGTTCTAACATCTTTGGATAAAGTAACTTGACTCAAAGCTGCACAAGTAGTAGGAGTGGGGCTAAAATAAGTATTCTTACTTCCATACCGCATTGATTCCTTACCCATTCATTTTCTCCTTAAACATTTGTAATTCTGTCCTCACCATTCCATCAAAACTGTTCTTTCAAAGTTGACTGATGATGTACTAACCAGGAAATATAAAGAGTTTTATTTAGTCCTACTCCTTCTTTTATTTGTAGGTTTTGCCACTGTTGTCTATCCTCCTTTTCTAAGTTGCAAATATATGGTTTTCTCCTGGGTTTCTACTAATCCTTTTCGTTCTTATTCTGAGATTTCTTCTCAAACTTTGTAAGGTAGAAGTTCCTTAAGAATTCCACATAGCTTAGAGTTTGTGAATATTTTGTATATGATATTAATTAAAATATTCTTCACAAGTTTTTAATGAGTCAATATTGTTTCTAGAAAAATGTGGGGGGGAGGAGTATAATACATGATGATTCTCAGATTCTAATCAAGTTTATTGTTTGAATTATTCTGGGTATTTTGAGGTCTGTATTTGGGTATGAAAACTTTTCTTGCATCTGTCCATAAAAAGTAATAATCAGATGTGTGCTTCCTGCCATTTGTTGTGTCTTGTTAAACATTCAGTGGAAGCTATTTTTTAAACAGTTGCATGTATATGCTATATATTCACTGCACTTTATGTCCTTAAATGTCAATGATTAATAATTCAAAGTTCTTCAAGGGATAATAATTCTGTAATTTTGGGTAGTAATGATCTGGCCCTATGTTACAATCATACATCTCCCCATTTCCACAAATGAATTTGCATGACTCAGCAACATTTTTTCTGGTTATCTCACATACTTAGAAAGTTTTCTTTCTTCTTCTTGACAATCTATTAGAGTTGTTTTGAGTCATTATATTTCTAAATTAGTTATTTAAAATTTATCATCTTACAATATTGCTATTACATTGTACATATTACAATTCACTTTGCATGAGCCCCATGGAAGTCTTTCCAGGTTTTCTGAAAATATCCTGCTCATCATTTCTTTCATCACAACAATACTCCATCGTAATCGCATACCACAATTTGTGCAACAATTCCCTAACTGATGGATATTCCCTCATTTTCAATTTTTTCCCCCAAGAAATTAGCTGTTATAAATATTTTGTGTGCAAATAAAATCTTTTCCTATTTTTTAAAATCTCTCTTGTGATACAAATACAAGAGTAGTGCTAACTTAAAGGCTATGCTTGGCTTTATAGCTCTTTGAACACCGTTCCTCATTGATCTACAGAATGGTTGAATCAGTTTACAATTTCACAAAAAGTACATTAATGTCTCATTTGTATTCTTTTTTCATTCTATTAGCCAATTTGATAAATATGTAGTAGTACATCAGAATTTGTATTTCTTCAATTAATAGAGATAGCACATTTTTTAATATGGCTATAGATATCTATGATTATTTCATCTGAAAACTGTTATCTTTTGATCATTTATTGCTTGGGCAATTTGACTCAGTTATATGTTTGAGAAATTAATTTTCTTTATCAGAGAAACTTCATTTTTTTTCAGGATGCTTCTTGCTAACAACTATATTCCCCCCGTTATTCTCTCCTTTTTATTAAATGTTTTCTTTTTCTTTTTCTTTTGCTGAGGCAATTGGAGTTAAGTGATTTACCCAGAGTCATACAACCAGGAAGTATTAAGTGTCTGAAGCCAGATTTGAACTCAGGTTTTCCTAACTTCCAGGCTAGTGCTCTATCAACTACACCAATTAACTGCCCCAAAGTTTTTTTTTTTTTTATTTTCAAAAAATATGCATTTTCAAAGCATAATAATTTTTCAACATTGACTCTTATGTTCCAAATTTTCCCTCCTTCCTCTCATCCCATCCTCTAGATGGCAAGTAATCCAATATATGTTAAACATGTTAAAATAGATGTTAAATCCAATCTGTGTGTGTGTATGTACATATATACATATATGTATATATATACATATATATGCACAATTATTCTATTCTCTCTCTCATGTTACTCTGTCCCTTTTCAAAAGTGTTTTGCTTCTGACTATACCCTCCTTTTATCAACCCTCCCTTCTGTTAGAGCTCATCTCTCTCTTCCCTACTACTCTATAGGATAAAACAGATTTTTATACCCAATTAAATTTGGATATTAATCTCTCACTGAGACGATTCACAAACTCTCTCTCGCCTCCCCCCATTTCTCTTTGCTGTAAAACCTTTTTCTTCCCTCTTATATTATTGAATTATTTCCATTCTACTTCACCCTTTTCCTATGAACAGATTCCTCTTTCGTCCCTTAATTTGACTTTTTGATATCATCCCTTCACATTCAACAAACCTTTTGTCAATAGATATATTACTTCTAATTGCCCTAATAATAAGGAAGTTCTTATGTGTTGCAAATATCATTTTCCCACCTATAAATGTAAAAGGTTTAATCTTATTAAATTACTTATAATTTTTCTTTTCTGTTTATCTTTTTATGCTTCTATAGATTCTTGTATTTGAAAGTCAGGTTTTTTATTCCGTTCTCATCTTTTCATCAAGAATGTTTGAAAACCCTTTATTGCATTTAATATCTTTTTTCCCCCTAAAGGATTACACTCAGTTTTGCTATTTTTGTACTATTTAGTTATATTTCTAGCTCCTTTACCCTCTGAAATAATAAAATTCCAAGTTGTTTAATGCTTTAATGTAGAAACTCCTAAATCTTATGTTATCCTGACTTTGCTACATACTATTTGAATTGTTTCTTTGTGATTACTTGCAATATTTTTTTCTTGATGGGGAAGTTCTAGAATTTGCTTATATATTCTTGGGAATATTCATTTTGGGATCTCTTTCAGGAGATGATTAGTGAATTCTTTCCATTACTATCTTACTTTCTAGTTCTAGAATATCAGGACAATTTTCCTTGAAAATTTCTTGGATGATGATATCTATGCTTTTTTTTTGGTCTTCAGGTGGTCAAGTAATTTTTAAATGAATTCTCCTAGATCTGTTTTCCAGGCCAGTTTTTTCTTTTTTCATCAGTGAGATATTTCACATTGTCTTCTAATTTTTCATTCTTTTGGTTCTACCTTATTGTTTTTCCTGTTTTCTCATAAAGTCATGTTCTTCCATTTCCTCAATTCTAATGTTTAAGGAATGATTTTCTTCACTGAACTTTTGTAACTCCTTTTTCATTTGACAAACTCTACTTTTAAAGGAGGTATTTTCTTCAGTGACTTTTTTTCTCCCTTTGGTCAATTCTACTTTTTAAGGCATTCTTCTCCTCATTGGCTTTTTATACATCCTTTATCATTTGACTTAATCTATTTTTAAGGTGAAGTTTTCTTCAGTATTTTTTGTCTTCTCTACCAATTTGTTAACTTATTTTTCAAGATTTTCTTGCATTAGTTTCATTTCTCTTTGTGATTTTTCCTCTATCATCTCTTTTGATTTTCAAAATCCTTTTTTGAAGGGTGGAACAGAATTTATTATACTTCATTTAAGTAAAAATGCAGGGATGGCAATTCTGATCTCAGATAAAACAAAAGTAAATATAGATCTTATTTATTAAAAGAGATATGGAGGGAAAATACATTTTGATAAAGGGTACCATAAATAATGAAGAGGTAACAGTACTAAATATGTATGTATCAAATGATAGAGCAGGCAAATTCCTAGAAAAAATTTTAAGTCTTAAGAAGAAATAGATAGCAAAAGTACTCTAGTGGGGGACCTCAACTTTCCCTTCTCAGAAACAGACAGATTTTACCACAAAATAATCAAGAAAGAAATTAGGGAAATTAGGGTACCCTAATTGCAGCCTGCATTGGACTGTTCTTCCCCCTTACCCTAATGTAACAGACTTTTCCTTCTGACCTTCTAAATTTCTTTGGGCTAGAAATTTTTCTCATTCTGTCTTTTTGTGGATTCTGATGATTTAAAATTTGTTTAGACTTGTATTTAAAGGCATTTGGAGGGGTTTAAATAAGAGTTTTAGTGATCCTCTTAATTCAACTATTTTGGTTTCATAGCCCTGACAAATTGACCTTTAAGATCTTTTTTTATTAAAAGATGTATGATCATAATTTTTCACAGACTTGTTTAATTCTACAATTATATTTTACTTCTTCCTATTTAACTCTCATATTCATACATTGAAAGTAATTTCTCAGTATAAAGTAATAATTTTATAAGGTAATTTATAGAAATGCTTACATTCTTGCATGAGTGATAGATATCTTTTTTCCCTTCAATTTTCTGATTTCATTGCTAAGGCATCATCATCGTTATTATTAATAACTCTATTGCCTTTTCATATTTTGAAACATCATAGTCCAATTTGTGAAAGCTGTCAAAATGTATTAAAATTAGTTATTTTTAAATATTCTGGATTATAGTTAATTATGAAACTCTGAAATATTAGAAAAAATAATTTGCACAGTTATTTCTCACTTCTTTGTACTTTTTCTTTTTCATTGCATTAACAAATATAGCTATATGTCTTTTTTACTAAAATGTCATTAGACGGTCCTGTTTACCTTTAAATAATTCCTAGAAAATGAACTAATTAACTATAGTAAGTGAATACAAATTAATACATACACATATATGTATGTATATATATTTACATATGGATATAGATATGTGTGTATGCACATATATAAATTACTATGAATTTGGATATGTTTATATATATATATTTATGGATATACATATGTATTTATATGTGTAGTTATATAAATACATGTGTATGTGTGTATGCATGTGTATATGTGTTTATATATTTGTGTGTGTGTATATATATACACACACAAATATATATATGCATAAATTCCCACATTGGGTTTGCTCTTCAAAATTAAGAGAAAAGACCGCAATAAAATGTAGGCAGGGTTAACAATTTTTTTAAAAAAAATCATTGCAGTGCCAAAGCGTAACAAAAAAAGATGCATAAATCAATAAAGGTATCTCTGATATACTTCCTTCCCTTCCTGTCCATACCAGATGGAAATAATTGAAGTATGAATTGCTTCATAGATGGAGAACAGTATACTCAAAATATATATGTTTTGTAGTTAACAAAATAATTATTTTTAATTGAGAATTTCTATTATAAGTTATGATTCTCTCCATTATAAGCAGTGTGAATATAAGTAACTAAGAAAACCTCATAGTTAAGAACATCTGATTTCAATATTTACCTTTCACACACACACTGCACATGTGATCTGTGTTACTCCCTTAAACTCTCAATGTTCCTTGGAGACTCTCTAAGATTATAAATTGCAAAGCTATTGCTATTTGCTTTGGTAAAGGAAAATGTATCATTTAGATTTCCTTCCAATGATTAAATCTTGGGTCTAGTAAAAAATGCTCTTTATACATCCTTCCTAAAGGAATACTTCTGGAATATCAATGTTTTAATTAGATTATATGAGTATATATTTAGTTGCTTTGGAAGATTTCTTTTATACTAGAGTAACCTCTTGGACTTTCAATGACTGATTGACCATCTTGTACTAGAATGGATAGTTAAAGATGGTTAGTGAAAGAAAAGATTAATTCCAGTGTACTAAAACCAGTTGAAAGTTAAATATATTTATGACTTTTAAACATGGTGTGATGGATAGTCTTAGAATTGGATAACTATCTCATTTTCATTGACTGCAAGTGTGCTTATCTAAATGATAAGGGCTCCCCCTTATTATATATATTATTAATTATTTATTATATTATTAATATAATTTATTATATTATTAATTATTATTATATTATTAATATTCCCCTTATATATAAATTAAATGATGATGATAAAAGGACTTTGAAAACTTCAAATTTATTGTTTTTTTTAACCAAATGATGAAGGTTAACTTTTTGATTTTGAACCAGAGATAGATTTGTGTTTTTTTTTAAATTTGGTTTGTTTGTTTTCCATTGTCACTTGAATATTCCTAAAATTCAGAAAAGGGGCAGAAATTCTTACTTCATACATTTATTTGAGCTTTTGGTCTGTTTTAAATACTCATCACTATCTTCACAATAATATTGCATTTTAGTTGATTTATCACAAACTCAGTGGGATAAGGAAAATAGTTTTGAGTAATTCGTCTATATTGTGCTTCATATTAACTATGAGTATTATCCCATTTGCTAATGGATGTGTAATCTCAATGATAAGGGTGTTATTGTTTTCCATCTATATAGATTAAAATATGATGCTCGCTCATGCCTCTTCTTAAATACTCCATGAAATATCTACAAAACTTGATGGTTCCTTCTAGTATTTTGACTGTACCATATGATTCTCATTCAAAATTTTGATTCTTAATACTTCTCCAGTTCTGTAACATGACATAGGAATTTTAAAGATGAAGAAATTGAGACTGAGATATTAAATAGTTTAAAATTAATCATGCATGTGGGAATGAGAAACTGGGCATGCAGATGAGTTCTTTGGACTTTGCATTCAATGTAATATGTGAACAATAATTTCTTAGTGGTAAAGGATGTTATTAGTGATAAAAGGATGAACTTTTGTGGAAGGAGCATTTTAAAATAATTTTAAGTACTAATTATATTGAATCTAATATAGTTATTGTTTAATTTTAATTAATCTTCCTACTCATGATCTCTCTCTCTTTTTTTTTTTTAAATAGTCATTTTCTTTGGTCTATGGGGATAGCTCCACTTTCAGATTATTTTTCAAATTTCTTTTTTTTTTCATGATCTCTCTTTAAGATTATATATGTACTACTAGAAAATAATCACAACAAAATTTCACCAAAATGGAAGGATCCATTTTTAGATAAGGAGAAGAGATATGAGACCATATTGTCAATCCCATTCAATATACAAATTAGGTAACTCATGTAAAGCAGTTGAGTTTCCCTATATCAGGCCAGTAATATATCACCTAATAAATAGAGTTCATTTGGCATTACTGATTAGAAAGATCTTTGTGCATAATTCTGCTTTCCCTAAGTTTAGCACTATGCATTCTTCACTTGTTTTTAATGTATGTATTACTATGTCAACATTTTTGAAGGGATAATAAATATCGTTAGAATATTCTGGTATTGGTGCTATCATCACGATACCTTCCGCAATTTGGAGAATGTGTGGAAAGACTTGGCACAGAGCATTTTCTCCATGGCATTAATGAAAACATGTGGTCCACTTATATCTCCTCTTCGTGCTTTAAAAAAAATATTGAGAGTCATAGGGTGACTGAAGAAATTTATTTCTATGGTTTCATCTAGTATAGAATTTGCATGGTTTTAATGTATCTAGAGAAACACCTTGTTGTGAATTAGAGGTTTTACTCCTTTTCTATCTTTATAGCTTTAGATTAAATATAAAATTACCTTCAAAAGACTATTCTTTATATCTGTTAGATCATTTTCTTGAATATTTTATAGAGACTAACAATATACATGTGGATTAATAATTTTTCAGTATAATTTAATGACTTTTCATAATTGTGGTATTATTCATCCACTTTGATTCTTTTGACTTATTTATTGCTTTGAAATTTATATTAAAATTTTAGGACTTTAAATGATGCTCCCAATTTCATCTATTCCTTCTCTATGTATCTAATCTATTTCTATGTCTAATTATTCTTCATAATATAAATATATTGCATATTTAACTAACAGAGTATAAATGTGGAGATTCCACTGCCATCAATATAAAGAGATCCTGTAAAAATTCTTTCAAATATGCTCCATTTCAAATACATTTGTTGATTTCCTTCTCATTTCATCACATAATTCTTTTGATATTATTTTCCTTAGATGAGTTTCATATCAAGGTTTCTTTATTCCAATTTCTTCCTTTTTTCAAGTTTTGTGAGGCAGTGACATTTTAAACCATCCATCTTTCTCCTCCATAATGACTTGCAAATAAGCATATATATAAGTATTATCTTTGGCAACCATTTCTTACTTCTTGCCAAGAAATCTGACTGAGGTCATTTCTGTGGTATTTTAGCCTCTTCATTTTGGCAACTATTTTATATCAATTAAATACCTCTAAGAAAAACTTTTAATCAAAGTATTTTCTTTTATCCTTTTCCCATTTTTTGGCTTGAGTAGCTTATTTAAATTTGTCAGATTGAAAAACATTTCAACTATATCCTCATCCTGAATACTTCTTTTTAAAAACATTAGATATTGATTTTGCTTTACTAACAAGTCAATGATCAAACTACATAAAACCTTATTTTGAAACAGCAATTATTATTATTTGTAACATGAATATTATGATATAATCAATATCTTCTCTGTTAAGTCTTAAAAGCCTCTATTCTTCTTGATAAAATATTTATGATATGAAGGCATAAACATTCTGTGTCATGTTTAAGCCATTAATTTTTATCATTGATTGTACCTACAACAAATTTTGCAAAATATATTTCATTTTTATTTCTTTCATTCATCTCTATATTTATCTCACCATGATTTATAGTTTATTCTGCTTAACTTAAGTGAGATTTTAAAATTATTCTTTAAATTTATTTTGGTATTTTTAAACAATTTTTTAATAATTCTACTTTGTGAAACACAAAGGGCATTAATACTCACTTCTCTGCTATCTATATTCATGACACTCCAATTTGTTCTATGGTTTCTTCTACATTTGTGCCAATAGTATTCAGGCTCTGAAGCTCTTTCTGTCCCTACTTCATTTCTTCTAATTGATGAGTTCCTTTTTAGGACCATTATTTCATGAAGAGTCCAAGCAATCTATACTCACTTCTTTCCAAGCTCTACTGCTAACTACACCTTTCCACCTTTAACTCACATAAATGCTGACTTACTTTTAAGCTAGACTGTATACTTTATGAGAATAGGGGCTATCTTTTTTTACTTTCTTGGTTTGCATTTTTATTCTCAAAACTTTGCATTGAATCAAGCATAGAATGAACTGTTAATAAAAGTTTTCCCTATCTATTATAAGATGGTCTTACATTTATGGTAGCACACATATTTATCATCAAGAATGTAAGGTAAAGTGAATAAATTTCTAATGAATTAATGTTTTCTCATAAACTCAAATCCACTGATTGTTTTATTTAATTTTTAGAAGAGACTTCATTAGGCAAACTTCTGTTTTACTGAGACTTGTTTAATTTTTCTTGTTTCATGTAAATGCATTAGTGTGTATTTAGTTCATTTCCTTAGGTAGTATAATCACCTCATGGGAAAATGGAATAAGATATTCCTTTAATAATGGTAACAAAGCTGCATTTTTGGTACCTTTTCTCCCATACCACCATTCTACTATTTTCACTGAAAGAGATGAAATTCTCCTAGAATTCGGGATTATTTTGAGTTTTCATTAATTTAATGGGTGCATATAATGCCTTCTGGGTATGAGTCTTGCCAGTATTTGCTAGGCTGATGATCTAATGAAAAATTAGAAATAAATCTTGCCAGTATTTGCTAGGCTGATGATCTAATGAAAAATTAGAAATAAATATAGATAATTTATTGAACCAGCTTTCTACTTAAATTCTTTTGATCTGGTTAAAAACAGTAATGTTTTCAGAGGACTTAAGATATATAATACAGTTAGTCTGTATGTAACTAAATATAATCTATTTGCTTAATAGCAACTTGAATTAAATGAAAATGGTTCTCATTGAATTATTTTATTAACCTCTGTTTGTATTTATGTTATTGTCCATATGATTAATAAACTGAAATGAATATGCTTGAACAATAGATTTGTTTGCAAGAGAGTCTAGTTGGAGAATTATTTGGCTGTATAATATTCTTATGCACACATGTGTGTGTGTGTAGAAGATATAGATATGTGCACAAATATGGCATTTAATATGCAAGAAAGAAATATGTGCAAAATATGATTTCCACTTGACACATTGGCTTATTAAATAAACCATTTTGATAGATACCCAGAATACATTGCTTTAAAATAACTGAAAGAAATTTTATCAATTTCATAAGAGAAAAACCCTAATGTTTTGATAATTTACATTATGATCTTTACATAGATACATACATATATATATATATGTGTGTATGTGTGTGTGCATGTGTGTAAACACACATATATGTAAAACAGTATAGAAAGTAAATAAAACCTTTAAGGGAAAATGGAAAAAATTAAAATACAAAAGGAAGCAGAAAAATGTGGGAAATGAAGTAGGATGAGAGAGAAGTAAGAAGAAAGAGGCAGAAAACTGTATCTCCTTTCTGACTCTCCATAATACCCAAATGTTCATTTCCAAATATTTTCTTCTCCCTAATTTAAATCCCATAAGAAAAATAAATTCTGTTATCATGAGATAAACGTTAATTAGTGCTTCGGGCACCTTACAGAAAATATCACCAAATTAAATTCTACTGAAAAAAAAAAATCTCAAAACTTACCCACTCATACCTCTATAGCAGTTTTTTTTATATATATATTTTAAGTTCTGAGAATATATAAAACTTTCCTTTTCTTTACCATTCCTCAGGAACTCTTACGGTGAAGTAGGGTTTAAATTGGCAAACAGGATGGTATGAAAGGGGAGAAAAAATTTGGAAGTAGCATTCTGGGGGGGAAAGTCATCCATAGTTAGCATGATGGATTTCTTTTAAAATTTCCTTATTTATTTAAAAGTACAAATTGATAAAGGTGCCCAGAATACATTAATGCATTATTTTAAAAGAATTTAAAGAAATTGTTATCAAGTTCACAAAAGAGGTAACCTTTATGTCCTTGTTAATTTGCATTAGGAACATTACATATGATCCTAAAAAGTTAAAATTATATATACATATTTTAATTTACATTGTTATTTTCAAATAATGAAATATATGCTGGTTATCATGAATTCCTGACACTGTGTACTTATCCATTTTAATATGCATATATTTGTGGAGGAAGGGGTATAGAGAGTTAGCCTGATAGATAGGTAAACACACAAAAATAGATCGATAGATAGATAGATAGAAGTACTTCTATAAAGATAGAAATGATATATTTATCATAGGTAAAGTAGCTTTATAAATTATACAGAAATCTTACATTTGCTAATTAAATATCTATTTAATATCTCTATAAAATATTTGATTTATAAATTTGATGATTTGATAATATAAACAGGTACCTAAATATTTATATATAGATATAAGTATATAGTTCATATAAAGACATCTCAACTTAATACAAATATTTATCATCTCTATCACTCATATATATGCCTACTGATATCCTCTTTTATTTATTTATTTCATCAAAATTGTGAAAGATTCTACAAAACAAGCAGGTAAAATATAGTCAGATTTTTCTTTCAAAATCATATCAGAAATTTGAAACAGATGTTATATAAAAACATGGAATAATAAATATCAATTATTAAATAAGAATTTGTTTCAATAATGTGGAATAAAAAATTCCCCTTCATGAAATAATACTGAAAAATCAACATTTATTTTCTTTCAAATTCTGATGGGAAGCCAATTGAATTTGTCATGTTCAAGCATTAATCACATGTTCAGCAAGGATTATATGGTCTAAAGCTAAACAGAAGCAAACCCAGGCTTTCAGTTTGAAGCAGATGGCCACGAGGCCATTGGGAAGTCATTTTAAATACAGATTCCAGCTTTCTATTTGTTGCTCTGTAGAATTCATATTAACTTTAGCTGGCACCCTTAAGAAACAACAATAACAACAATAAAAATCTGGTGTCTTTTAAGGGATTTTTGGGAGACTTTTTTATAGCACAGGAAGGGTGAATTGGTCTATGCACATCTCTTGTAACTCCATCTATTTAACCTAATGTAAATATGATAACAGTGTTGAGGAGATTATCCAGTCTTATTGTAGGAAACAAAAAAGGTTCAAAAACATATATATATATTTGGCATGCTGCAGAAAACCATCTCTAGGATCCTTATAGAGATAGAACGAGACTAGGTCAAGTGGTAGTATGCAAACCTAATCTATTTATCAGTTTTGATGTTTACAATTTACCACTGTTTCTGCTCTCTTTATAGTAATTATACAGAATGTATCTATATATCTATATTTATCTATCTATATATGTACACACACACACATTTTTTAATACATTTATTTCTCCTTCCAAGATTTTTTAGATTTGCTTAATGTGTAAGTTTTACTTTTGTATTTTCCCCTAGAAAGTTAGCTTCTTGAGGGAGAGTACTATTTTATTTTGGTTTTGTATCTTGAATGGAATGCTTGGAATATAACATATGCTTAATAGTTAATTCTGATTCTCATAATCTTTCCTTAGCTCTTTACCTATGAACATTTGAAAGTAGATTTATCAATATGGACTGCTCACTATAGATTCATGTATCTGGATCTAATAAAAATACCATTTTACTTGGCCACAATATAAATATGTTTTTTAGACTTATCTTTTATATTTTGTTGCCTTCCCACATTCCCAGATTATTTATATACTATACATCTCATATACATTGTGATCCATTGTCACTTGATTTCTTGCCATTCTTGATTAGTAAACTCAAACTCTTTCTGACACGCTTTTTTACTGAGTACCTGAGAGGGAATAATAAAAAGAGAAGAGGAGACAGAGTGTTAAGACGAAATAAATCAGAAACTACCCATTTAGCTATACACTGTAGTCTAACCTCTATGTAGTATTCATCTACTTCCAATCAATTCAGTAACATTGATACTGTATATTTATACTTAGGAAGTTTTCAACATTTTCAGAGATTGGCAAAATTTGTACAATATTATAAGCAACTATGAGCAAGAACCTTTCTATCATTATTGCAGTCTTTTATGGAAAGGGTTCTGAATTTTGGGGGTCATAGACCACTTTGGCAGTTTGTTAAAACATAATAGTACTGTACTATTTTTTTTCTATATTTAATATTGAAGAAAGTACTAATATTATTTAGGAGTTAATATTTGTATACATTTTATATACTATATTCATATACACATATTATGTAATTAATATTAGATATTTCACATAATATATTCATGTACATATATAACAGTTATACATCTGTATTAAGTAATTTATTTTTTATATTTTATGTAAACAGAATTCCTTATCAAAACTCATGGATCCCTTGAACTTTGTCCACAAACTTTTCTTTAGAGACTTCTGACTTGGATTTAGTATGGGATATTTCTAAGATTATCCCAATGGATAGATAGGTCAAGATTATATAACCTTTCTTCCTGGATTGACTCCTCTTCTGAATTTATTTCAATGGAAGGGATTGGTATCACCATATTTACAGTCTTCTAAGTTCTCAATTTTTTCATTATCCTTGACTCTGCTCAGCTGAAACTATTCTCTTCAAAAATATCAGTTACCTCAAATTGTAAATACAATAGCCTTTTCTCAATTCACATCCTTCTTAACCTCTCTATAGGAACTGATAATGGTAAACATTTTTTCAGTATATTTTCAGTTATCATGACACTACAGCTGGCTAAATTCTTGCTTAATATTTCTTCTTGGTCCCCTTGTTTTGTCTATCAATCAATCTATGCATGTGTATGCCTCAATTTTCTGTGTAGTTCCTTCTCTTTTTTACTCTATTCTTTCTTAGTGATTTTATTAACTTCAGAGAGTTTAATTATCATATCTATAGAGAAGACACAACCAATCACTATATTCTTCCTTAATCTCTTTCCTAAATTCCAATTAAAGATAAGTACTTGCCACTGGGACATTTCAACTTGGATGTCCCATAGTTTGTTTAAACAAGATAGATCTGCTATAATTTCGGACCACAAAATCTAGAGTAGGAAAGGATGACAAAATTTATAGATAGATAAATATTAAAAATTAATGTTTACAAGGTACTGTGGTAAACATGGGGGATACAAATTCAAGCAAAAACACATTCCTTTTCCTCAGGGAGCTTACATTAAAATATGGACAGATAATACATAAAAATGAAAAGAAAAGTGGAGTAGATGACAAGGTTACCTCTGTAAGAGTATGTGGTGCTTGAGGATGAAGTGGAAAAGTCCAAAGAATGAAGTATAGAGACATGAGTGCAGAAAGGGTGATCTTGCATTCCATAATATGGCTCTCCATGTACATATTTTCTCTCATAATAAATAGTGATCTCTCTGTGAATAAAAGCTTTTTAAAATAATCATTTTATCTACAGCATATGAAAGTGTCTAATACATAATGAATACTTTAAAGTGCTTATTGAAGTGTTTACTTAAATAAATAAATTGTTTACTTAATTAGGAGAATGATAATATCTTCATGGAATTTGTTTTTGTTTTTATTTCTCCATCCTTTGCCATGGATATTGGCATATAAACCATGATTATCTTCCTTATTACCTGCTTCCTCATACTGACTACAAACACTGAAAAATGAGATGAGTAAGTATTCCAAGAATTAATGCTTCTTCTTAGCTTTGGGCTTGTGATGAAGCCAACTCCTTTATCTACCTTCCTGAGAAGAAACTCTAAACTTTCCATCCATTTGGTTCAAACTTTTTATGTATTTTTATTTCATTTAGTATAGGACTTCTTAACTTTTTGTTCTGTTGGGGAGTACATTATATGTCTGCTGAAACCTATGGAATCCTTGGAATGATTTTTAATATGTATTTAAAGAAAACCTTAAGTTTTACTCAGAGCACACAAAAAAACCCCAAAAATTATTTAAGTTCATAGACTCCCTGGCATCTATTCATAGAATTCTCAGTATACCCCAAGTTAAGAGATACTGATTTGGAGTAAGGAAGTTAATATATATGTGATTCATTTTGTTCAAAAATTTGTAAACCATACAATTATATTAATGACCTTGAAACTGTTAATAGAAGTATCAACAATTAAATTTATATTTGTAGATGGCGGTTATTAAAGCTACAAAAAGGTCTACTATAAAAATCAACTAAGTTTTTAGAAGTGAGAAAGCAATTATTAGAATAAAATTAGATTTGCTTGGTAAATATTTTCATGGCACTTTTTAAGCACATTTTTTTTTCACTTTTGATCCTAAAACAAGGAAGAATTAGCTCTTTTTTCTTTATTGGTTGTAACTTTCTGATTCTCATAAAGAGTTATGACAGTTATTGGTATTGCTTATAAGAATATTGGTTTTCACTGGATTGCCAAATTATGCCATATTTCTTCTAACCACCTTACTTTCATAGATGATTTGTCCCACTGTAAAATCATTAAAGGTATTTATTAAATATGTCACTCTTTTGCAGGAGATCAATATTTGTAAAATAAAAGGCAAAGTTGTTTGAATTTAATTTCAATCATGTTTTCTTTTAGGCTTGCAGCATTTTGTTTTTAATATGCTAGAGTAGTTTGTCTTGTAATGAGATGGCTTTTCATGTAATGAGCCACTGTTTATTGTTATTCCTGGGTGCTGATTATAACCAGAATAAGATCTGCTAAAGCCAAAGTTATACGTTAAATATTTCTTTCACCTATATCGGAGACTTTAACAGAGGGAGAAAGTCCATTTTGTCTTATGTCTATTTCCCCATATAGTTTTTACTGGTTCTTGTCTCTCTGTCTATAAGCAACAATCTGCTATGATTTGATGTTCAACTCTATCCATCCTTCCCAACACACATATTCAACAGATATTTTTTTTTAACATTTGATTTTGTTTTTTATTGTAGTAACTTTATTTATTTTTAATACACATTACTTTATAAGTCATGTTGGGAGAAGAAAATCAGAGCAAAAGGGAAAAACTATAGAAGAGATAAAAAACATAAACATAGCATGTGTTGATTTACATTCAATCTCCCTAGTTCTTTTTCTGGGTGCAGATGGCATTTCCTGTCCAAAGTCTATTGGGGTTGCTTGGGATCACTGAACCATAGAGAAGAACCAAGTCTTTCATAGTTGATCATCATATTCTTTCAGTTATTATATACGATATAATCCTAGTTCTGTTTGTTTCGCTCAGTACCAGTTCATGTAAATCTTTCCAGGCCTTTCTATAATCAGCTTGTACATCATATTTAAAAAAAAAAAATCCATTACCTTCATGTACCACAACTTGTTCAATCAATCCCCAACTAATGGACATCCACTCCTTTTCCAAATCTTTGCTACCACAAAAAGAGCTACTAGAAACATTCTTTGCACATGTTGGTCCTTTTCCCTCCTTTATGATTTCCTTAGGATAAAGACCTACTAATGGCACTACTGGGACAAAGTGTAGGCACAGTTTGCTAGACCTATGGGCATAATTCCAGATTGCTCATCAAAATGTAGGATCATTTCACAATTCCATCAACAATGCATTAGTGTCCCAGTTTTCCCATCTCCAATCCAACATTTACCATTACCTTTTCCTGTCATCTTAGCCAATCTGAGAGATATACTTCTCTAATCCTCAATCCTTTGCCTTCTATAATCTTCAACTCCAGTTTTTTTTTTTTAATTGTTAGACATTAAGCGTTGTGTGATTCTGCACGTGGCTCTTTGGTATTTAAATTATTTCTTTGTGGTTCTTGCAGTATATTTTCCTTGACCTCAGAATTCTTGATTTTGGTCACAAGATTCATGGTAATTTTCAATTTGTGACAGTTTAATTCTTTCAATTTCAATTTCTATTATGCCCTTTGGTTCGAAGATTTGTAGATTGTTTCCATTTTTGAACCCTAATTTTGATGTCTGAAACCGTTTTTGTTCATGGAATTCAGAAAGTTCAATGCTACATTTTCTAGGTAAACTGTGCTTGTTTGTTTATTTTCCCTTTAAGATATATTTTGTTTTATTTTTAAGGATTTTTGGGGGATGGGAGGGATTTAAGAGTTGGTTCAGAAATACCCTGGATTTTCTTTCTGCCCAATGCTTCTTTTCTTGATATTCAGTCTTGTTTCCTCTTATTGTCCTTGGGTGCTATAAAGTTCTTAATATTGTAGTTGCCCCCACCACTACCAGCTCTGAACGTCAGTGACTATAGCATTCTTTATCTATCTGTATTTCTAGGATTTTCTAGCTTAGAAAGAAACAACTCATTGTGACTTTTTGACTATCCCAAATAGAATTATGTGTAGTGGATTCTCTAGCAAGTCCAGGTTCTAAACATGTCTTTGCTATAGATTTACAATCATTAGTTAAAATTTCATAAGCCAATTTCTCTAATAGCATCTACATCATCTACATAAGATTTGTGTAGACTCATAAAGAGTGCAAGCCTTTTTCAGATCTTTGATAATGTCCAGATTATAAGAAATGTATCTTTTCCTGACTTGATATGATGCAATTGATGGTGTATTGGGTGAGTGAGGCAAAAATGAGGAATTATCACTACCTTGTCTCATTACTTTAAATATAATTATTCTAATTAAACCAGCAAGAATACACACACACACACACAATAAACATATTTACATATAAATGCATGTGTGTGTGTGTGTGTGTGTGTGTGTGTGTTTACGTATAGAAATCATACAGTATTCTGTTAGGATAGTTCAGTGGACAGAGTACCAAATTTGGAGTCAGCAAGGCTCATCTTCCCAAGTTCAAATTTGACCTCAGGCATTTTCTAGCTGTGAAACCATGGGCAACTGTATTGTTTCAGTTTCTAGGGGCTGGAGAAGAAATTGCAAACTATGCCAGGGTCTCTGTCAAAAATAAAAAACCCAAATAGAATCACAAAGAGTCAGATAGGATTGAAAAAGACTGAAAAACTAAAGATTTTTAAGGGACCCCATGTATTAACCTCACAATTTCATTTGTTTAATTTACTTAATGGTTAAAATCAAACACAATAATCCTTATTTAAAAAACAAAAAAGCAAAATTCTCAAACTAATTTTCACTTCTCATTTTGGCAGAGATTTTCCTCAATAGACCCTTTCAACCTAAGATAAGATAGATGGGGACTCATAAGTTGGTCTTAAAGTTAATGCTCTAACTTTCACTTAAGTTGCAGATGTCCCCAAACACTAATTTTGTTAATGTCAAAAAAGCTGGTATAAAATGGAGGAGGGCTTTTCATCTGTCTAATGGTTGGTTTTGTTTGTATGTTGCAAGATCTTTCTTTGTGTGACAGGGCCCATAAGATCTTCTCAGCATAGTGTGTGTGTTTTAGAAATGAAGTAAATACTCAGTGCTTTTTTGCAACATACAATACTCATACCCCCTTTTTTCTCTTCATGGCAAAAGAAGCCAACATTAATTTATTAGTAGGGTTTGGTGTGGGGGCAGGAAGAGAACAGTTAATGGAAGGATCTCTCTCTTTTTCTTTTTTCACACACTGTGACAATTCTATAGTGTTATATGGGTAAAAGGAGAGCAATGAATCTGTGACTGCTGATGGTTAAAGTGAGAACTGAACCTAAACACAAAGAGACAGCAGGATTGATTTAAGGAAGGGATATGTAGTCATGAGGCTGTTCTGTTTTTTTTTTTTTTTTTCTATTTTCTTATTCTTATTTCTATTCTTCCAAATTATAATTGATAGAATCCAAAACTGAATTGTTTCATTATAACTATTGCATACCCTAGTTATTGGATATGTTATTGCCATTTTTTTAGTTCATAATAATAATGATAACAAATTAAAATTTGGCCTACTTATATTTGTTCTTGATGAAATCATGTTAACCACTACTTTTGAATGTGGCTAGTTTTTTTTTTAAGCAAATTAATTTTTCATATTTAGATTTGGTAGGAATCAGTCTACTTAATATTACTCAAAATTTGCAAAAAAAATAGATTATCTACAGGATGCCATTTAATGTGTAAAACTGGGACTATCATACCACGTATGAAAAATGAAAAATGAAAATAAAATAAAATTTACAACACAATCTACTTTTTTATGGAGAGAGAATAAAAATACTGACATTTAGATCTACTCTTGAGTTCTTCTAAATAAAATAGTATTAAACACAAAACATTATTAACTTCCAATATAATTACTGTATTAACAAGACCATTACCATAAATCAAAATTCTATCAAAGTTTACAGGGGAAAAATCACAAAGCAATGCCTTCCCAAAGACAAAACATAACAAGGAGAGGAAACAAGTTGTTTTCTCTTTCAGCTTCCTACAAGAGAGAACAGAGGAAAGAAAGTGAGGAATAAAACCAAAAGAATATTAAGTTCAGAGAATTACTATTAAATTGTTTACTATATATAAAAATAATTAAATTAAGGAGGGAAGGATTTTTTGACATGATTTTGCTATATAGAAATGGCGCCAAAGGAAAAAAAATGAAGCCAAAGAAATGGGAATATTTCACTCAGAGCTGTTCTCAATTATTCATTTGATTTTTATACATAATTATTAATATGACAACATAGCATGTATCTTAAATGGAGAGTTGAAGCAATTTCATAATATTTAGGTCCAAACCTACTTACAATTATCAAAATCATTCAGATAAATGAAGCATAATGTTATTTTGTTCATATGTGGTTATATAGTCAATTTAATTTTTTTACCACTCATGTGATTATCAGAATTCTATAAAACAAGGATTTGTAAACATCTGAAATATTTGGTCTCAAACTATTTATCCAATTCACTTTTTCCTTTAAACAGGATCATTAGATACATAGATCTGGAGGTGCAAGGGAATTTAAATTGTGCAATCCAAACACCTAATTTTACAGATGGAAAAAACAAAGTTCAGAGAGGATATATTCAAAATCACACATGAAAAGTTTCAAAGCACAGTTGTACTTCTGTTCTTTGCTTCCAAGCTTCATAATTGTTCTATTCTATCATGCTTAGCATAGATATTCCTTAGAATCAATTGCAAAGACTTTTATCCTCACTTATTGGCCAGGAAAATTAGTCTAATAGAATTTCAAGTACTTTTCTTTAATAGCAAAAATAATTAAATGTCAGAGCTGGGACACATTGTAACCAGGTCAAATTACAATCTCCATCTAAGCCTTAGAAACATCACAGAAAATATCATTTATCCTTATATACTTGTTTTCTTTGGTAACCCCTTCAAAATACTTTCCTCCCCATAATTTCACATTGGAATTTTTTTTTTTTAATCTGTGAAGATATATATATATATAAATATATATAGAGAGAGTTTTTTCTTCCTTTTTTAAATATCTTTTAACATAAGACCAAACAAAATGATATTCCAACAAGTTAGAAACAATTAAGATATTTTTAAAAATGTAAATTGTCATTTTAAAGAGATACTATTACTTAGTGTGTTTTCTAAGCTCATCTTAAAGTTTGGGCAAATCTCTTATTCTGTGACATTTAACAAACTTATGAATCATTTCATTCTATTAGGATAAAAGGATATAAAAAATGAAATTTTCTTTAAGTGATAGAAAGTGGGAAAGTAAACAGTAAAAATCATTTCATTTTTTTGTTCATTTCTTATTAGCACTATAATCTAGAAGAGAAAAAAAAAAGACAACTGCTTTGAATAAAATGCTAACTTATCTACCATAGAAACCTGACTGGTACATTAGTAATGTAGGAGGTACTTTTGTTTCTAATTTCTTTAATGTATGAATTTGTAGTCAAAACTCTTAAAATTACTTATGATAGTGATTCCAGAATGCTATTGCATTTTACAAAGTTTTCCTCTTCCCTGCTTTGGCCCCACAGAAACAAAACTTAGATGAACTGTGCATATTGTCTATGAACTGTTAGGATCAGATAACTGCTTTTTTGACAATTTGATACTTTTATGAATACTTGCAGTGCAGATAAATTGCTGAAGTAGTATGGGGGGGTTGGGAAACTTGGTTGAAATCCTCATAAAGCACCAACTAATAGTGCAACCATCCAAATCTCTCAATCTTCTTTTCCAAATCTGTATGTGGGAGGAATTTTTTAGGGGGCATTGGGACAGGGACTAATATGTATATAATTTCTGTCTCAGAAGAATCATTTGACACATACTTATTAGAAATTAGCTCCAGCAAGTTGTTAACCTCTTCTGTCATCTCATATTTTGGTCTCTAGTGGGAGAGGAGGTTAACAACCTTTCCAACTTTTTTAACAACTAATTTTTTAAAGACTTTGTTCCATTATCCTGTTTGGGAATATGTTGTTTCATACTCTGGCCTAGAGATTTTATTCATAAATTCACACATTCTTGATGAATTAGTCCTTACCAGTAAGTTCCAGATTATGAAAGATTTTATAGAAAATAAGAAAGGGAAGTAATTTTAAAATAATCAGAAATATGTGTTTATCTAGAAAGGTATTACTTGAAAATTTTAAGTTAATATATCGTGGTTTGACTTACATTAACAATCAAGCTTTTATGATTTCATTGGTGTGGAAATTCCAAATGACATAAAAAAGAGTTTTCTTACCAATTAGTAACTGATGATACTTTTAGAATTGTAGTCGTCAAAAATTTCATCACTCTGGAGCCAAGATGGTGTCAAATGTATCTGAACAAAACTAGGCCTCCTGGCCAGGGATTATACAAATAAAATCTGTCACCAGATTGGAACTCAAAAACTTTTGGGTGTGCAGGCAATTCCATTAATTAGGCCTGACTGGTTTCACATTCAAGCATGTAAGTGTTAAATTGCAAATTATTCCACAATGAAGCAATTAAGGCATCAATGTATAATGGACAGAGAACTGGACTTGGATTCAGGAATACTTGGATTTCAGTTATGTTTCTGGCACTATTGGTTATGGGACCCCAACAAGTGAGTTCATCTAAATCACCCTCAAATTACTGATGCTTATAAGCTCTTTTAGCTTTAAATCTATTGCTCTTTGATTAAAAAAAACTATTTCCTCAAATATTAGTAAAATCACAAATTATTGATCATTACTTTGTGAAGAGAATTAAAAATTAAAATTTATTTTCTTCATATAATTCAATTCATAAATGTCATTTATATTACCATCAACATTCTCTTTTTCTATGAGAGCAAGTACAAGTAAATTTGCTTAAGTCTGCCCTGGGAGTTAATACAGGTATATGTGGATAAAAGTAGAAGTTAGCCTGGCCAGGTCTCCAAACACCTATCTTCTTTGCAGTGTATACTTTTATTAACTTTCCAGTGGAACAGTTTTGTTATTTCTTTTAAAGTTCAATTCAATGTAATTCAATTCATCAAACATTAGTTTTGACCAGTTATGTACAAAGATCTGTGCTAGGTGCTGGGAATATAATGAAATATATGAAATATATCCTGCTCTTAATGACCTCAAAAGCCAATGGAAGGGTTGTGGGAAAAAATCTACATTAATACACATACACACAGAGAGACAAACAGAAATCTGATATGATGTTATGTTCAATTTGAGATAAAAGAGTTTGCTCTGACATAAGGGATGAAAAGTCATGAGTTGGTATTTGTTTAAAGTCTGAAACGTAACCAAAAAAATAAAAACAATACTAATAAAGGATAGGTAATTAGGTGTGTTGTTAGTCCCAGTCTGTGGGAAAAGGTAAATAAAGTTTCAGAGCTAGCAAAGGGTAGACTAAGAATGAAGACTAGAAAGAAAATGATCAATTTTACTAGAAATTAAAATATATATTGGATTATAGCCTGAAATAAGATAGAGTCAGATCACAAAGAGTCCTGAAGATCATGTTCAGAAGGCTCATAATATATTTCAATAGGCAATGGGGGGCTAGTTAAAGCTTTTAAATAAAGGAATGGCATGATCAGAGTGAGTCATTATCAAGATTAAAGGCAGTGATGTGAAGGGCACATATAGAAACAGGAAGCCCAGGAGGTTATTAGGAGGTTATAGAATTAGAGAAGTAGAAGAGCTCTGATAGAGGCCATCTAGCTCAGCCCATACATGATTAAGATTCTCTGACAAGTGGTATGACACTTAACACTTCCTAGCTGTGTAATCCTGGGCAAATCACTTAACTCCAATTGTCTCAGAAAACAAAAACAAAAGTAAAAACAAAACTGACAAGATTTTCTGGCACAATATACCCAGCACAAGATCATCTAGTTTTTCCTTGAAGGCTTTCAATGAGGTAGAACTTGTTACTCCTTAAGGTAGCTCAAATTATTCAAGTTAAATTTGTCTTTTTGTAACTTTCTGAACCCAGGCTTTTTCTCTGGGAACAATTAAAAATATAGTCTAAATGCAGTTTGACAACTTTTCAAATACGTGAACATAGTTGTCAAATATTCCCCAAGCAAAGTGCTCACCTCTTTGTCTCATGAGAACCTGACAAAAATTCTTTCCAGTCGGGAATATGGACAATATTACCACCATTTTACAGATGAGGAAACTAAGATTAGTAATAATGAAGGCACTTCTCTATGGACACATAACAAATAAGTGTCAGAGGTGATAGTGGAAACCAGATTTTTCTTGCTCTAAATACTATACTCCACTTATTATGAGGACTTTTATCTAAAGAGAACCATTCCAGAGATATTAATTCGCGTAATTTTCATGTTTTTATATTATTTATATATGTTATGTGTACATATATCATACATGCATATGTGTATCTGTATATATACATACATGCAGTAGTATACTATTCCTTTATTTTAAAATATTTTTTCTTTGTCCCTATAATTACCTTTGCTTAAATTATTTCCATGTAAGCCTATTTCCATAAACACCCCCTAAACTTGATTCCTTTTTGTCAAATCTTTACCTAGTATTTTAGATTTTAATTTTTTTCTTTTATTATCTATTTTTCTCTTTGTTTTCTACATGCAGTATGAGTATTTCAGATTCCTTACTCTACATTTTTTAACTTCCTATAAACATGGGAAATTGCCAAATAATAATTTTCTTTCTCCTGAACCTTCAGAAATATTTTTGTCCTCAGCATTTATATTTTTCCCTTTCAATTTATTTCCAAATTTCTTTTTCCGATTTTTAATCTACAAATATTTATTAATTTCTTCTTTAGTATCTCTGTGATTTTCATATGAGTAAGGTTTTTCAAGTACTAAGTTTGGGCTTCCTCTGCTCACAGTATATGATCTTATTGTCTTATGATTGTTGGCCCCAAATCCCTTTTTAGTATTGTACATCACTTTCAGAAGTATTAATTCATAAGGGAAATAACTTTGCATAGAAGAAATGTCCCATGGCAGAAATTACCCTTCATGTCTAGTCATGCCTTTTCATTGTCTTTTCTCTTCCGACTGGCTATGATATTTCATCTTTGCTTTCATGTCTCAACCCCAATAAATAACTTTTCCAGCTGAACTGAATAGTCTTAAAAAATCACTTTTGTGCAGTGCATAGAGCACCAGCCCTGAAGTTAGAGGATCTGAGTTCAAATCTGACCTCAAACTCATCACTTCCTAGCTGTGTGAACAGAGGCAAGTCACTTAACCCAAATTGCCTTACCAAAACAAAGAAAGAAAGAAAGAAAGAAAACACTTTCGTTGGATAAAGTTGTTGTCCATGGAGTAAATAAACTCTTTCGTCTAAGTAATTTTCCACGTCCCTGTGCCACCTGACTGAGCCCACTACAAGTTCCCCATTTCTTGTTATAGATGTACTCTTCCTCCTTACCCTTCAGAAATGTTCTTCAGTACTCTTTCTATTTTTTGTTAGAAATATGTCCTTTAATTATCCAATATTCAATCTCTATCTGATTCCTCTTTTAACTCCTCTTTTTGCCAAGTGCTTATAGGAGTTATCACTTCACTATCACAAAGGGACTTCATAAAGGCATAAAACTATTAGCCTCTGAGCTTGTTTCCCTTTCTTCATGAAGATAACTTCTTATATGGCAATTTGGTACTACATAAACCACAAATTCTCTTGTATAGAATATAGGGTGCTTAGTCTATGACTTTACACTTCTCCTTCATCTTCACTTCTTTTTCTTAAATTTCTGTTTTATCCTCTGAGTTTTATCTCTTGAGCATATCTTTTTCTTTTATTTTTATTCAATTGATTATACATAAAGAGCCTAAATAAGATCTCCATAATGGTGAAATGGAACAGGCATTTGGGAAGGGAGGATGAAATTTTATGATAAAATTGTTCTTAGCCCCTTATAAGGGCTAATTATTCTCACTTTTGCGAGAAATGGAGGTTAAGATTCCATGAAGGCAATTTTTCCTTTTTAGGCAACATCTGAGAATTAAAATTCAAGTGATATAGTATAGAAGTGACATTAATGTTGAGAAATTAACATTAATCAAAGTCTCCACAAGGATAAAACAATGGTTAAAAAAAAACCTTTACTGATTATGTTAAAGTAGTTGAATATGTTTTATGCTGGTTATGAGGAAGCTATTTACTTTCAAGCTTATTAAAGAGGGACTTTTATAAAAACATCAGTCAATCAGCTGTTTACTTTTTGCATCTAGAAATACAAAAATAAAATGAATGAACAATGCCCTCACAAGGAACTTACACAGTGGCATGATTTTCATGTTGAGCAGGTTATGAAAACCCTGACAAGAAAGTGTATTGGGGAACAAGAGTATGTCAATAGAGTCAAATGTAGCATGAACATGCAGTGCAAATAACAAGCACTGTTAAAAATACTTGAGTAAGAATATTTTGAGAAACAAGCTGCATCAATTGGTAGGAGGAGAAATATTTTATCTTCTTTTAATTATTTGTATTTAAAGTGCAAAGATAGAAGAAAGAATATTTATCATCAAATGGATTTCCATCTCCTTTGATTAGCCAGATCTTTCTTCTTATGTATTTGAATTGCATGTTTCTCTCTCTTTCTCTCTCTCTGTCTCTGTCTTTTTGTCTCTATCTTTGTCTCTCTCTCTTTCTCCATCTTTTTCTGTGTGTGTGTGTCTTTGTCTGTGTCTGTCTGAGTCTTTATCTCTTCCTGTCTTTCTCTCCCTGTCTCTGTCTTTCTCTGTCTCCCTGTCTGTCTCTCTCCCCCTTCCAATAGGCAGATAGACACACACACACACACACACATACATATATAGTCACACACATAAATTATATGTGTGTATATATATATAAATATAAATATATTTATATCTACATGCGAAAAAGCACACACATTCTTAAGGGACTTAAGAATCAATTTGCTATCTTGTCCTAAGAAGAAAAATGACTTTTTTTCCCCCCTCTCTGTCCTCATTTCTTATCTGGTCCCTTGTAAATTTTTTTTTTCACTCCAAACCACTCTGGCAAGCATTAAATCATTTGTCTTTCATTTCTTCTCTTATCTTTTTGGTATACACTGAAACTAATGTCTGCATCTTTTTGGAGGGCATTCAGCAAATTATGTACCTTTTCAAAGTTACACATGCTTCAGAAAACAAGCTGCCTAAGGTGGCTCTGGAGGCTGCCAATCCCCTGTTCCCACGTCTGATTTTCTCCTCTAAAGCTTATACACTGGAGACATGAAATTGGTGTTGGCCCATTGGGGATTATGTGACTGTTTTTGCCCTCAGAGTTTCTATAAGCACAACCCTTGGCAGTCTGTCATGGTTTGAAAATCTCTGGCACAGACTCTGTCAGAGAGGGAGTGGAGACACCTTGATGCCAACTACTGAAAAATTGTCACCATCAGCATCTTTGAAGAGCATTTGTCCTCCTGAGGTGAGCATAAATAACAAATCTGATGGCATTTTTGTCACTTGGTATTAAACAAAAGGGAATTAGGGAGTAGACAAAGGTCCTGAGACCAATGCATATGAACAAAAGAATATACTTTAAAACAAAAGAAAACATAACTAAGAACCCAGGACAAGAAGTCTGATAATCTTATGCTGTATAACATTTAGTAAGAAAAACATACAGATTATTTTCCAGCTCTCCCACCCTGCCACATTGATTGACTCACTGAACAGTGGATATGTCCACATTGAATATTTTTTTTCCTGTTTGTTTTTTCCTAGGATGGGGATAAAGATGTTCCAAGGAAGCAAATATGTATATAGAGTCAATTCATATAGGAAGTGTATTGAGATACTACATAACCTTATAATATGAAGTCAGCCGTTTTTCTAAAAAATGAATAATTTATGTAAGTTAAAATCACAAATTTCCTCTTTCCTTATAAGTATTAACATTCACCATTTTTAAAATATATTCTGTTTAATGTCTTCTTAAGAGAATTAAATCTTCAATTAAAAGATGATCTATTGAGATACTTGAGAGAAGTGTTATAGCAACTATATATATATATATATATAAATAACTATATATATGTGTAAATCTATGTTTGATATATATGTATATGTGTATATATATACACATATACATATATATCAAACATAGATTTTTTTTTTCCTTCTGAGGCAATCAGGGTTCAGTGACTTACCCAGGATTACATAGCTAGGAAGTGTTAAGAGTCTGAGGGCAGATTTGAACTCAGGTCCTACTGACTTCAGTGCTGGTGCTGTATCCACTGGACATCTGGACATCTAGCTGCCCCTAAAATATAGATTTCTAAGGAAAATTAAATAACTTTGCCTTGCTGTTGATAATATGAATCAGTATATTTATGCTGATCAGAATCTTTCTATTGGCCTTTAGTTGATTCTTTGTAATATTTATTCTATGAAGACTATTCTCTTTTATGATTCTTAGTCATAAAAACTAGCAAATTATTAGAAATTTGGTTGATTTTTTCAGAATTAGTTGAGAATCATTGCAGAAACTAAATATTTTCCCAAATTCTAGGACCACTTACAAATTATAACACTCTCTTTAGTATAAAACAAGAGGATAAAGATGTCCCAGGCTATTCAGTTAGATGGACAGTCCTTTGAGCTAGTTCAATATGAATATTAATATAGTTATAACTATCTTGAACTGCTATTGCGGATAATCAACAGAGTTAAGACCCTACAAGGTTTCAAACTCTAGAACAGCCTTTAACAAATTATAGTCCTGTAGAGGGCAAATACAACTGGCAGGATGTTTTCATAAGGCTCAAAATCTCAGAGTAATTTTTTATTCTTCCAATAATTATTTTTCCTTTTTTGCATTTAAAAGTCACATTTATTTCACTGGCCATACAAAAATAATCAGCAGGAAGGATTTGACCCTCTGGAACGATGGGTGAAATATTATGGTGTCATTTACTAGTGATAACATGCAAAGTACTAAACTTACATTTTAAAAAAATGCACAAGTAAGTATAAAAGTTTGCTTGTGGGCGAAATGTTCTTTAATGAATATTAAACACAAAATATGTTGAGGATCTTAGAAGTCAAATCATTTAATATAAACTGAAGCTGTTTTAAGAAAGGCAAGGTATCTGCAGCAAATGAGATGCTAGTTCTACTATACTCTGTCCCCATCATATCATACCTAGAACATTATTTAGTTTTTAGAAGGACACTGACAATGCGAAGAACATGGAATACAAGATGATTAGCATGATAAACAGACTGCGCCTTTTGCCATATAAGGAATGTTTGAAAATGTTCCAAATCTATAACTTAGAAAAAGAAAAATATGGAGAGTGGGTGTAAAGGAAACAGCTCATTCATGTATTTGCAGGACTATTATATAGTCTTATATTAATAGATTTCAAAGGAAGGAGGTGGGAGCGAAAGTTGAAAAATTCATACAAGCAGATATAGATTTAAACTTTCTGATATTTTAGAGTAGTAGTAGAGGTTAATTCAGTGGGTTAGGAGCTGAATGATCATTTCTAGGAGGAATTTTACAAGGGATTCCATTCACATATGTGTTGAATTACATGGTTTTGCGTGCATTTTCCAACTATAATTTTATTGTGCCTGAATGACCCTGCATTTCTGATTATTTGGGGGAATAAAATTTCAAAGCTTGAGAAAAGAGAAGACTCAGGAAGAACGTGGTAGTTTGGCTCAAGTACTAAAAGAAAAGTGATGTCTTGTTTTGTATAATTTCAGACAGCACATAAAGAAATAACAACTGCACGATTAGAAGAAGAACAGGTAGCTTTGGTGCCAGAGACAACAAAATTTAAAAAAAAAAACAACCAAAAGCCCTTCCTAACAATTTAAGTTAAAAAATGTGGGAAAATTGTATTTAACTAAAGGGGTAGCAAATTCCTTCTCTCTGGCAATCATCAGAGGAGGATGACATTTTCAGATATGCATAGCTAGAATTTCCCTTCAAGTTTGGTTAAGCTAAGAGACTACAGAAGCCCCTGCCAAATTTTAAAGTTTTATATTTTGTTTATGCCCAAGCAGGCTACTTTGAAGTTATTCCTTTTATAATCTAACAAAATGATTCTGTTCAACTCTTTGAATCACATGGAGATTAAAATAAAGAATATAATTTCTAGATAAACTTCAAATTTGAGTGATGTTTCACAAATGGTAAATGTAACTAGGTATGAATGTATAGAATCTTCACTGTTAGAAAAAAAAAAGTTGGTATTGTTAAAAATTAGGAAATCAAATTTGGAACAAAAATATCTTGGTGAAGTAAACTTAAATAAATACTGCTCATTAATATAAAGATTGACATCTAGAGAACAAGTTCAAAATATCCAAATTGATATATTAATATATTCAGGACTCTGTGGGTTGGGATAAATGTTTTCAAAGAAAGATGGACATAAAATGGCTTATAACTGAGTAACTATGACAATCAATAGAGACTAGTTCAAATAAAGTTTTTTTGCATAATATGAACAGCTAAGATGTTTATAATCACTTTTGTCACAATATTATGTGGGAGAGATATGTAATATTATTTCATTTCTTGGTCTAGCAACTTCTTTTTATCATGTTATCTAGTAACATACAATTCATTTATCTTATGGGTTCACTAATTAAAAAAAAAAAAACTTTAATCATTCAATGCCCTTGAAAATAAAACTGATAAGATTTTTGAAAGCGATCAGAATTTAATCACAAAACCTATGGAACATACGATGTACCAAACTAGTATTTCTTTAACTAGGTGATAGGAAATATTTAAAACCATACACAAATTTTCTATTAATTCATATCTCTTCCTATCTTTGCCATAGGATTTACATAGAGAAAAGTATATTAGAGCAGGCTTGACTTGGGATGGCCGAAACTATAATTATGAAAACTTTATAAGAATTAATAAATTTTTTGTTTTGTTTTTCTTGTTTTGGGGGTTTTTTTTCGTAGCAATTATAGATGTTGTTTGAAGAACAAAGAGGCAGACACAGGAAAAGGAGCACTATACTTGAAGTCAGCTCATGAGAATCAAGTTCTAGCCCACTACTTACGAGCTATGTGAATGAACTTGTCACTTACATTCAGTTTCATATGAAAAGGTGAAATTGATATATATGACCTTTAATGTCCCTTTCTGGCTGCTAAAAAACTTATGGTTTTATATCTTTATTTACTGCACTAACTAATAGGAATCATAAATATGATTTATTCTTGAATATATGTGAATATATATGAATATATATATCATTTATTTTTAACCCACAGCAAATTAATCAGTATTAATACCTCTGTATTAAAAGCTCTCTTTTTTACCTTACCATTCTTTAGTAACTTTTTTTATCAAGAGGATATTTTAATGACTTTCCAAAGAATATTGAGTCAAAAGTCAATTCTGTTCCTAAGGGTCAATATATTGGGTTAAAATTGCTTTAGAAATATTAAATCATGACTAAATTAGAAAGAAAACAATAACTTGTATTACTGAGAGACAGTGGTAAAGGTTAAGCTTATTTAAATTGAGGTTATTAGGTTATCTTATCAAAACAGTATAGTAGTGTAAGAGAATATCTTGACATGGAACAAACACAATAAAATTAGAGTGGTAACAATGAATAAAGGGTTTCATAGGGGCATTCTGCATTTGCCATTATCAATTCCAACATAGTATAACAATCTTACACAGCATTAAAGGATCATCATCTTGAGAGAGATTTGCTTATTTCATAGAAAAAATATAAAGAAATCCTAAAGATACATAAAAATCCTATACTTCTATGCCTAGGACTTAATCTATTGTATTATTTAAAAAAACACTACACGCATGAATTAAGCTTTATTTTAAAAGGAAATGCAAAGAACAGTGAGAATACACATATACTGTGTATATATATATGTGTGTGTGTGTGTGTGTATGTATGTGTGTATATATATATATATATACACACATACACATGTCTATTCATTCTGCATTTGTCATTATCAATTCCAACACAGTAGAACAATCTTATACAGCATTAAAGGATCATCATCTTGAGAGATATTTGCTCTTGTACTTCAGTCAAGATGTGTGCCGACAAAATTAATTTTGTTTTGCTTAATGAGAAGCAACTTCAACAATTCCCAACTTAAATTTGCTAAATAAACTTTTAAATTATTTAAACATGTAAGTTTACCATGTAAGTTTACCATGTTAACTTTCTTGTTGTATCTGCATGAGTGATAGCAAACTCAGAAAGAGATTCCTGAGAGCTGCATTTTGAATTAGAAAATCATAAATGAAAATTATCTCTATTGTACTAAAATTTATTTTTTTCAACATTTAACAATTACAAACTAATGTGGTTAAAATATTCTTGAGAGTTTTACTGAAAGCTTTTGGCTATTGTTCACAAATTTGACAACTCTGTTCTATATATTTGTCATTATTTTCCCATATCATTTTTTCCAACTAGAATATATGAATACCTGACAGATTAACTATTCTTTGTTCTTTCTCTGATTCATCTTTTTTTCTTTTTACTTGCTTCTTAGGTATGAAAAAAGAATTCTTAAATTTTTGTCATAAATCTGTTTTTTCTATGTAAATATTCTCTATACTTTCTCTTGGTAACTTCATCAATTTTATTATTCAGTTTTCAATTGTGTGAAAGTTATAAACACATATATACACATGCATATCTAATATATACATATTTATTTAGTATACACACATTAAGGAACAATCTCTCACTAAAACCATAGTTCTGTATTCTTTAGTATGTAATGAACTTCTCCACCTTGACTGCCTCACCAATCTTTCAAAATCAATATTTACAAAACTGGACTTGGCACCCTATCCCTTCATCTGTTCCTATTCTAAATATCCTTATTTGAGTTGATTGGGACACTATTATTTCAGTCACTCAGGCTATAAAACATAGACCTTTTGAGTCTTATTTCACCTTTATATCTCTAATATCAGTCTATTCTTTTTTTCTTTTTCATTCACAGTCACCACTCTAGTTCAAAGCTTATTAAAATCCAACTACATTATTATAGTTGCTTCCAAAATTGTGTCCCTACCCCTGGTTTTTCTCTTCTATAATTTACCTTTCATGTAGCTGTCCAAAGCAGGCAATCATTCAAATGAACCTATCTGAACAAGAAATCCCCTTGCGCACAGTCTTTCAGGGGTTCCCTATTTCTTTTAGGATAAAACAGTGAAACTATAGACTAAAATTTAATAATAAAAGAACAACCTGTCTCTTCCCTTTATGAGACTGTCACATACAATAAAACTAATTAAAATTTTTTCATACCTAAGTTCTCCTATCCTTCAGCTTCAAACTGTATGCCCAGCTATATTCACCATTATTTCTATTCCTTCATTCTATACGTTGGTCATATTGAACAGGAGATATTTCCCAAATTCAATGCCATCTCTCACCTTTGCAGAATCAAAATCTAGACCTCAAAGTGAACTTGGAAGTCATTTTTTCCAATTCTTTTATTTGTCAGTTGAGGAACTGACACCACCAGGATAAGTAAAGCCCTGTTTCACACAAGTAGCAAGAGGGGAGAAAACAAATTTACATCCCAAGTCCTCTGACTCCAGAGTTAGCCTTCTTTCTCCTCTACCACATTTCCTTCTGTCAAGAATTAATATGGAGCACTGACTTTAGAGTTAACAAAAGACTTTTTCTCTATCATTAAATTAAAGTAAAACCTATAGATAACTGATAAAGGTCCTGCATCTTTCCATAATTAGATTATCTTGAATTAAACTTACCCAAGGAGTTTTTATGACACTTTCCCATATCCCACACCCCATATAAAAGATCACTTTTGTCAAGACAGTGACTGATTTTTTTCATTCCAATACTTATACTAGAGTAAGTATACAATAAATTTCTACATCATTCCATGCTTATCACCTTCTTCAAAACTCTGCTTCTAATTTCTTATAATGAGGAAAATCACCTAATATGGAAAACTCATTTAATCAAAAATTTATTTACATTACATTCAGCCAGTTCTCTGACTATTCTTACTTGATGATATGTTGCAATATTAATACTAAGGTTGCTTATGTTCTGTCTCCCCATTAAATTAGATGTTCCTTGAGCTCAGAGACTCTGTTTTGTTTTACAACAAGAAGAGAGACTTCTCTTTGTTTTATGATGGCTAAAGGGTCATTCTGCTTATAGTAGACATACAATAAATGTCATTAAAGTGGAAGGGCTTCTGAAGGTTTCCCAGATAATGAAAATTTTTTCTTGTAATCTCTTCTCTTAAAAGTTAGAAAGCAGCACTTTGAATTAGAAATGGTCACTAGAAAAGGGATATCAATGTACACATCACACACATTCATAAACATACTCATATACACATATATTAAAAGACAGAATTGAACATTTATGTCCTCTGTTGGTTCTGCAAAACCCTCAGCATTGTCAATGTCTGCAAAACACTGGCAGAAAGGAAAAAAAAATACGGACTTAAAAGTTCTACAAAAAGCCAACAATAAGACAGAGAAGCAGCTCATTTCCCAGGCTGGTTAAGAAAAAAAAAACTGAGCTCATTAGCAAAGTGATGGCTTAGAGCTGACTCTAAGAGAGGATGCAGCTAAACTTCAGAAACTCTGGGCCTACAGAACTTCCTTGGAGACACTATTGGTCTCACTTTGTTGGAGGCTCCTCAGCATGATTCTTAGATTAAGGTAAAATGTGAGTTGTTACAAAGGGGATAGAAAGGGACAAGTGTTTGAAATAATCAGAATAAAAAAGAACCAGAAAAGATGATAGAGTACAAAGTAGGATGCTAAATTCCTGTGTGAATGCTTTGAATGGAGAAAGTGTCTAAGTCATATTTTCAGCAAAACTAAAAAAGGATGAAGACAATTCTAATTCCAACAATTAAGGGCCAGGTAATATAGATATATAGTATTGTTATATTGGTGATTTGGGGGTTAAAAAATAAAATGTATTTCTTTCTGTGGGATTTAAATTTTGTTATCATAAATTCCATGAAATATCAAGAATATCAGACTAGTAAAATATCAAATTCAGGACAGGCAGAACACCTAGTCAAAGTGCCCAAAGGCCTTTCACTGTGATTAGGGCAATCCCAAAGTGGGCAAATGTCACTGCAATTACTTAGTCATTGCCTTATTTCTTCATAGTCATAAAAGACAGATGCTTAATTAGGCCACATGAAATAAATAAAAATAATAAATGTCTTTCTAAGCAAATAATAGAAGAAAGTGACTATAAATACCTGCATCATTTGCAAACTTTACTTTGTAATTACAAAGCGTTTTTCTCATTCTTTTTGACATAAATTTTATAAGCCATATGTTAAGATGGGAAGAAAGCTGGACTTGGACTAAAAGGTTCTGAAGTTCAATACTATCTCTGAAACCAGATAGTTGTGTCATAGTAAGTCACTTAATTTCTCTCCAATTCAAGTTCTTTATCTGATAAGTGGGGGCATAAAAGTCTTGAAGTACAACCTATATCCTATGGTTCTTGTCAATCTCAAGGAATATTTCTGAATAAAATATTTTGCACACTTTTTTTTTCTTACTTTGATGGCATTTTATTATTCCAAATACATAGAAAGGTAGTTTTTAACATTCAGCTTTGTGAAAACTCGTGTTGCAGATATTTTCTCCTTTTCCTCCACTTTTTTCTCATCTCCAAGACAGCAAGCAATCTGATAAAGGTTAAATATGTGGCATACTTTAAAATAGTATATAAATACAAACATTTAAAATTATAATTCAGGTAGGGAAATGGCAGTATAAATAAGCTTCATAATTGGAGATGTAAAGACTCTACAGTGATTCAGTAGCTCATGATTACACTATCCAAGCGGGACAGAAAATGCTGATAAGGCATACTCATACGTTGTCATACAAAAGTAATTGAATCTTATAGGATGATGAAATTTCCCAATGATAAGTTTCTTGGGAAGCATAGTGGAGAAGTCAAAGAGTCCAAAAAAAGTGCAGATAGATGATAAAATGAGGGTTGGAGTTCAGGATATGAAAAAAGTCTAATCAACTTATTTTACAATTTAGTTTCTTGGCAGCTGGATTACAGAAGGTTGCTTGGATTTTGTTATCTAATAATGTTGAAATTAAATCCAGATGGATCACAGAATCATTTCTGAATCTCTTCCTTATTCATTTCAGTCATATTCCATGTTCCCCTTACTCTTTTCCCTTTCCTTCAGGAGAATATCATGAAAGAAACTTTACATTTGAAGGGGGGAGGAGAGAAGGGTTTGTTCATGGACTGAACTATTGTGCTACCCTCCATTCCTGGGATTTCATAAACCTATACATCCTTTTCTTGTCATCTCTCAATATTCACTTTCTCTAGAATGTAAGCACTATTAGGAAATAAATTGCATTGTTTTTGAAGTTACATACCTATAACTTAGCACATTGCATATCACATAATAATTTAATGCTTGTCTTCTCAGTCATAACTTTAAAGTTTTAAAGGACATAAAAATTCATTTAGTTCATCCACATTTTTTTGAACATGAAGAAAATTTAAATTATTTGTTCAAAGTCACATAGGGTAACAAGTTGAAGAATTATAGTATAAATAGCAAAATGAAAACATTATGGGTAACAGAATATAGATAGCATAAGGGATACAGGACTGAGATATTCCAATATCTCATGAGATAGCAGTATTGAACAAATAAAGTTATTTTGAAAGTTTGGAATTTAGCTGAATTTTTAATCTAACTTCTTGTAGCCTCAAGACCCAGATTTAAGATTGAGTATATAATGAGAAGTTCTTGAAGAAAAGGAACATCCCATTGGGAGAAGGAGAGGAAGTATAAGTAACTTATGAAGCAAGTTAAGAAAATTATCTCACCTGCTTTTAATTTCCAGTATCTTTTTTTTTTCCTATATTGAAGTACATAGGCTTGTTGGTTTTATGGCTGGCTTCGCTAGATGGATCTGGGAAGAGGCTTAATTATTCATTTAAATAGGGATCAATAAATTGTCCTCAATTACATTGTCTCTTAACTTAGTAAAATATTTAGTACATCAGGAAAAAACAATGTTGTACTTTAAAACCCAACAGATTTTCGTACTATATTAAATTCAATAAACATTTATTATACAACTATTGGGTTAGGTCCTTGGGATATCCAAAAATTACTTAATATATATTCATTTCTCTCCATAGATTATAGATTATTAGGTAGACTTAACAGATATAAAGATAATTATAATGCAAAATAAGACATGTTAAGTGCATTTGAGAACAATTATTATGCAAAAGGAGAAAAAGGAGTGCAAGGTCATTACCCACTAGGGTGATTAATGAAGACTTTCAAGAAACTATGCATTTGATAGACCTTTATAAGATATATAAAATATAATAGATGAAATAAAATAAATTAAACAGGGGAAAGGATACTTTTTAAACAAAAAAAGCAAAAACAAACAAAAATTCAGACAATTCTAGGAGCGGGGCTTATTTCAAAATGACTGAGATATATAATATCATAATATAATATGAAGAGAATTAATGGGAGATTATGAATAAAGGCTGGAAAGATAGGACTGCACAAGACTGTGGAAGATTTTCAATCCAAAGAAGAATAGATGGGGACTGAGAGACAGAGACAGAGAGACAGAGAGACAAAGAGAGAAAGAGAGAGAGAGAGAGGGAGAGAGGCAGGGAGAGAGACAGGAGGGGAAAGAGGGAGAGAGGGAGAGAGACAGAGACAGACAGAGACAGATAGAAAGATAAATAGATAGATAGTGAACAGAAAGACATTTATTAACTGCTTATTATATGTAAGAAATTGTCCAACATCTTTTGAATACAACTAAAAACAAGACTTTCTTGAACTTAAATAAATTATATTCTAATACACAAAGATAGCACACAATACATAAAGGTAATACACAAATTCTAAAACACAAAGATAGCAGAAAGACAGGGGTAGAGGTAAGGATATCCAGAGTGAGGCGATTATATCTGTTTTTTTTTTGTTTTTTGTTTTTTGTTTTTTTAATACAGGAGGACCTATGTGTTTGGAGAAGTGTTCATTGCCCTAGAGACAAATGGATGTACATGTGAATTTTACCAAATATTTAAAGAACAATTAATTCCAATACTATGTAAACTAATTTAAAAATTAGGTAAAGAAGGAGTTCTGCCAAATTCCTCCTATGACACAAATATGGTATTAATAGCTAAAGCAAAAAAATCCAGGACAGAGAAAGAACATTATAGGCCAATCTCTATTGAATATTGAGAACAATTTCCCTAATGAATATTGATGCAAAATTTTTAAATAAAATGTTAAGAAAATGTGACAGAAATCATATAATAATCTCAATAGATTCAGAAAAAGCTTTTGATAAAATACAGCACCCATTCCTATCATACTAGAGAACATACTAATAAAAGAAGCTTTCCTTAAAATAATAAGCAGCATCTAAAATAATCAGCTGGCATTATTTGTAATGGAGGAAACCTTTAAACATTCTCAATAAGACCACTATTGTTCAAAATTGTACTAGAAATATTGGCTTCAGCAATAAGGAAGAAACTAAATTAAAGGAATTACAATAGGCAATGAGAGATAAAATTATCACTCTTTGAAGATGTGATAATTTTAGAGAATTATACTTACTACTTAGAGAATATTAGAAAATCATCCAAAAACCTATTTGAAACAATTAACAACTTTAACAAAGTTGCATGATATAAATAAACCACACACTCATTTGCAGTTTTATATATTATTGTCAAAGCCCAGCAGTAAGTGATAGAAAAAGAAATTCCATTTAAAATAACTGTAGACAAAATAAAATATTTTAGTGTCTACCTGCCAAGACAAGCCCTGGAACTAAGTAAAAGCAATTATGAAACATTGCTCACACAAATAGAATTTAAAAATTGGAAAAATATCAACTGCTTATGGGTAGATTGAGCTAATATAATTAAAATGAAAATTCTACTTAAATTGGTCTATTGTTCAGTAGACAACCTGCCAAAAATCCTTTTATAGATCTAGGAAAAATAATGAAAAAATTCATCTGGAAGAACAAAAGGGAAAGAATATCAAGGGAATTGATGAAAAAAAATACAAAATATGGTGTCCTAGCAGTACCAGACATAAAATTATGTTATGAAGCAGCAGTCATTAAAAGTATTTTATATTAGCTAAGAAATAGAATGGTGGAACAATGGTATAGTTTAAGTATACATGATACAATAATCAATGAGTATAATAATCTAGTATTTGATAAACCCCAAAAGTCCAACTTCTGAGATAAGAACTCACTATTTCATGAATATTGAACTCTACCAAACATTTAAAGAACAATTGATTCCTATATTATGTAAATTATTAGGAAAAATAGGTAAAGATGAAGTACTGCCAAATTCCTTCAGTGACACAAATATGGTATTGATGCCTGAACCAGAAAGAGCCAAAATGGAGAAAGAAAATTATAGACCAATCTCCCTAATGAATATTGATGATTTTTTTAATATGAAGTATTAGCAAAGAGATTACAGCAACTTATCAGCAGGAAAATGCACTATGACCAAGTGGGATTTAATCCAGGAATGCAGGACTGGTTCAATATCAGGAAAACTATTACTATAATCTACTCTATTAATAACAAAACTAACAGCAATCATATGGTAAACTCAACAGATACAGAAAAAGCTTTTAGCAAAATACAGCACCCAATCCTATTAAAAACATTAGAGAACATAAAGATAAAGGGAGTTTTCCTTAAATAATAATTAGTATTTATCTTAAACATACATAAAGCATTATTTGGAATGAAGAAATGCTAGACGTATTTCTAGTAATATTAGGAGTGATGCTATTATCAGGAAGAGAACTATGGATACAGAATGTAAATCAGCTCATGCTATGTTCACTTATTTTTATCTTCTGTTTTTTGCTATAATGATTTCTAACTTTTGTTCATATTTTTCTGTCCCAATATAATTCATAAAGAAATGTGAATTTTAAAAATTTAAACAGTGTTCAGTCCAGTCATATGGTCTCTTATCTCCCACAAGGGAACCTTACTTCTTTGTCTATATATCTATTTTTTCTCATGCTTCCATTTTCATATTAATCCCCAGTTTCCTTATTTTAGGTGTTTCCATTTAGGTGATTCTATTGCAGGTGTTTGAATAGATATTTTTAGATTTTTCACCTGAATCTGCCTTAGTCTCTTATGTCCCTAAGTAGAATGTTGTATAACATGACATAAAACAAATGAAAAGGTTAAGTTCTAAAATCAGGGTATATTGTGTTTTTTTTTTAATCTTAGAGAAGTTTTAATGATTACAATTAGTAATTAAAATCATTAACTATAAATTATTATATAATAGGTTGCCACAAAAACTATATGAGATAAAACTATAAGAAACTGACCTCAAAAGTTTGTCTTTTTTGTTTGTCTCTATGTATTTATTTTTAATATACATTGTTTTTTGAATCATGCTGGGAGAGAAAAATCAGGAAAAAAGGGAAAACCATAGGAGAGAAAAGAAAAAAAAAAGGAAAAAGAGGAAACATAGCTTGTGTTAAATTATATTGAATTCATTCATTCTCCATAGACTTTTTTTTTTCCTGGATGCAGACAGCATTTTCTATCCAAAGTCTATTGGGATTGCCTTGGATTACTAAACGCCTGAAAAGAACCAAATGTTTAATCACTGATCATTGCATATTCTTGATGTTATTGTGTAAAATGTATTCCTGGTTTTGCTTGCTTCCCTCAGCATCAGTTTATGTAAATCTTTCCAGACCTTTCTTTGATCAGCTTGTTCATCATTGTTTTTGTAGAAAAATAATATTTCATTACCTTCATATACTACAACTTGTTCAGCTATTTCCCAATTGATGTATATCTACTCATTTTCCAATACTTTGCTACCACAAAAAGAGCTAATACAAATGTTTTGTACATGTGGATCCTTTTCACTCATTTATGATTTCCTTTGGATACAGACACAATACTGGCACTGCTGAGTCAAAGGGTATGCACAGTTTTATAATCCTTTGGGCATAGTTCCAAATTTTTCTCCAGAATGGTTGGATCATTTCACACCTCCACCAACAATGCATTAGTAACCCAGTTTTCCTATATCCCCTCCAACATTTATCATTATCTTTTCCTATCATCACATCATCGAGTGTTTTTCTCTAATTAACAGATTTAGATCATTGTTTTTCTTATGTCTACAGATGACTTTAATTTCATAATCTGAAAATTGTCTATTCATTTCCTTTGACCATTTATTCATTGACAAAGTATATCACATTTTTGACCAATATTTGCATTAGCAACAATAAACCAACAACCTCCCCGACATAGAAAGTATAGAATATGGGTGGAGCCAAGATGGCGGAGAAGGCACACTCAACTTTCTGAGCTCCTCTCATCCCCTCACAAGCAACTATTAAATTCAATCTCAAAAATAGAGCTTGACTGCTAATCATGAAGATTAGAAGCACAAAATTTACCAGCAGAAGATAATCTAGAAGATCACCAGAAAAGGTTTGTCCTGAGAGGTCAGGAACAGACCAGTGCAGGCAGGGAGAGACTAGTGTCCTGAGTAGACCAGGAGCAGGGGTGATCTCTGTGGCTAGAAGTTATAGAGAAGACTCTGCTATAGGCTAACTGCTCTGCCTTAATTACAAAGCAGCAAACTGGCAGAGAAATTAAAGCCTAAAACAGAGGGTACTCTAAAAATGCCAGAACCTAACAAGATCTGGCTGTAACTACTCAAAACTGGAAGTGACTCAGACAGACCCGAAACATGGCCCTGCAGCCACATCCTGCACTATGAGGCTTTTGCAGGGTGGGGGTGGTGGGGGGTAGGTACAAATCTGCACAGCAGTATGGGGCAGCCTCTACTCTGCCCAGTGGGGGGCTCAGCCTGGGGCAATGAAACTTCCCCAGCACAACTGTGCTTCCAGGGGGAGAGACACTTCCGTCCCTGCAAATGCATTCACTGCTCAACTGCTAATACCCACAGCCCCAAGGCAGGATTTGGCTTGGGATAGTGAAACTCTCACTGCTCAGCGTCTAGCCCCAGAGCAGTCATTAACCTGCACAGCAGGGTTCTTTGCAGGGCACTTTCCCAGCTCTGCCCTCAGACCTGAGTTACTTCTGGGTGGGGGAACTCTTTCCCAGAGCACTCCCATGTCTCCCTGCTCTTTGTAGCCTGTTGGCAGGACAGCTACCTCCATACACTTATCACTGCTTTGCAGAGGAAGGTGGTAACCTCCTGGCCCTGAAGGCAGACCCTACAGGCTTTAAAAAATGAGTAAAAAAATCAAAAGGGCAATCAATAGCTTCTATATACAGAAAGAGAGTAGCTTTTCAATCCTGAGGAGACTAATAGCAGACAGTGTCCAGACAATTGTTGGCTCCCAACACAAAAGGCTCTCTTAGAAGAGACTATTAAAAACCTTAAAAGAGAACTATAAGAAAAATGGGGAAAGGAAAGAGAAGCTATGCAAGAGAGCAACAACTTACTGAAATGTGAATTGGAAAAGGTAAAAAACTCCCAAGAACTTCAGGGACACAGAATTTGTGAATTAGAAAAAGAAAATAACTCACTGCAAAAAATTAGTGAAATGGAAAAAAATTCCATAGAGCAAAACAACTCATTTAAAAACACTATTGGGCATATACAAAAAGAAGTAAAAAAAGTTACTGAAGAAAATAACTCACTAAAAATCAGAACTGAACAAACAGAAATGACTGATTCATTGAGACATCAAGAATCAGTCAAGCAAAACCAAAAAAAAAAAATGACAGATTGGAAAAAAAATGTCAAACATTTACTTGGAAAAACAACAGACCTAGAAAATGGATCTAGGAGAGATAACGTGAGGATCATTGGACTACCCAAAGATTTTGGATTTTGATGGAAAAAAAAGAGCCTAGATACTATTTTACAGGAAATCATCAAAGAGAACTTCCCAGAAGTAATAGAAGCCATGAGTTGGAGTTGAGCTAGAGCCAGAAGTCACTTCAGAAGATTGACAGAGTGAGAGTTCAGTTTGGGAGATTGAGAAGCTATTCTACAGTCGGGCAGAACCAAGATTCAGAGAGAGGCCTCTGAGAAAACTAACTGGGCCCAAGGAAAGGGATAAGACTTGGAAGGATAAAATAAACATTTGGATTTTATCAGCTGGCTGCATTTGAAGTGATTATTGATCTGAACTGATACTAAGGCTGCCTCCAGAAAACCTCCCCAAGAAACCAGCTCCCAGAGAAAATCATTATATTATATAAAAGAAGATAACACCACAGATTGATGCACAGGTTGTAACTGAGTTTCATTGCTAGATGCCAGCAGTAGATAGTCCACATAGTGAACAATCAAAGCATTAGGAAATTCCTGCCTAACCAGTTGTATTACTCTGTGAATATACCATTGACACAAGGTTGGACTCTTTTGCATGCCCCGTGGCAATATTTTCCAATCCTTATTGCTCTGGAGAATGACAGGATGAATTTCATGCTCATTGAAACTGTACAACCCATGGGGGGAGTTTTAACTAATCTTTTCTGTAAGAAAGCCACAAGAAGATTTTCAAGTCTGTTTATCCGATCCATTCCTCCTGCTCCCTTATGCATGGGCTCTTTTTGTTCTCTTATAAACTTTGGAGTGCTGAGAGTGGGATACTTATACTTTGGCAACGATGAATACCATTGTGCCTGCAGGGGAGGAAAAGGTGGAGGCAGAGGCAAGGATTCTACCTCTAGCTCTGCCGCCACTTCTTCCCCACAACAGGGATCCCCCAGTCTGGCATTGTGTGCTCAGTGTGAAGGGACAGCAGGAAGGGCCTTTAAGACTATCCCAAAGAGCATAACATCTGTATCTTCTAAGACACCAGGAGCTGTGTCCTCATAAGAGGTCATTTGATACCCTATGGTGTCAATTTTATCAGGGTCAAATCCCTTGTATTCCAAACATGGGGACACTGTCAGGAGTGTTTTTACAAACTTTCTGCATTGTTTAAGATGCACTGTGATGTGTTTCTGTTTAGCCAATTTATATACTTGTTTACTATATACAACAACAGTCAATGGTGTCACCAAGGGAAACTGAAATCAGACCCCATCTCGGAAGACTTATAGCACTTCCATGACCTCAACCGCCCTCTTAGCTTAGGCTAAGCAGCTACTCTGTCTCTGGGTATTCAAAACCTTGATTCCCCTAACTTCTGTCCTTGTTCAGGGCGCCAGTTGTTGGGGTCCTCAGCTAGTGCAGACCTGCTGACATCAGCTGGCATGTGAGCACTTACCCACAATTATTGTTGCCTCTACAACCTTCGGATGTCTCTGGATATGACAGAGTAGTCAGACACCACTAATGCAGTTAGATAAGCTTTATTGCTTGGTTACATCATCTTGTCACTCCTTTCTTTCTCTCCCTGTGCTGTCCTGTATTTATACCCCTCTCATCTGCCCTTGCCAACGTGCCCCAACAAGAAGTATGTGTTTAGATTGTGTATCCAGGAGCCTAACTCCTGAGATGGAGGGGGTGATCTCGATTTGGTGCATGCTCAATGCTTGTCCTGACATGTCTACAGGGTATGCTCCAGACCTGTAGTCAGTCAGACAGAACATACACCCAAGGCCTCAATATCCATTCCAAGAGTATGCTGACAGAGATGCACAGACCACAAAGGTCAGGTTGCACAAGACTTGTTTTTGCACAGACTTTTTGCCTATGCAAATAGGACATTGTGTGTAACGTACATGATGAAGAGTCACAAGATTAATGCAGACTTGTTATTCTGTTCCCTAGCACTCTTGTTGCTAAGTTCCCTAGCACCTAAAAAACAACTCATTCAAAAGTTAAATTCGCCGTATGCAAAAGGAGATTTAAAAAAAGCTAACTGGAGAAAATAATTCACTAAAAATTAGAATTGGACAAACAGAAATGAATGACTCAATGAAACATTAAGAATCAGTCAAACTAAACAAAAAATATTAAAAAAAGATAAAATAATGTAAAATATCTCATAGGAAAAACAACTGACTTGGAAAACACATCCAGGAGAGACAATCTGCGAATTCTTGAACTACCTAAAAACCAAGTTTAAAAAGAGTCCAGATAACATCTTTCAAGAAATCATCAAGGAAAACTGCCCTGATTTCCTAGAGCCTGATACTCCTAGAGAGTAAAATAGTAATTGAAAGAATCCGAGAAAATCAACTAAAAACCACTAGAAGCAATTAACAACTTTAGCAAAGTTGCAAGATACAAAGTAAATTCACATCAATCATCAGTATTTTTACATATTATCAATGAAGTCCAGCAGCAAGAGATATAAAGAGAAATGCATTTAAAATAACAGGACATAATATAATATATTTGGTTGTCTACCTTCCAAGAGAAAGTCTGGAATCATATGAGTACAATTACTAGATACTTTCCACACAAATAAAGTCATATGGAAACAAGTGGAAGAATATCAAGTGCTTAGAGGTAGGCCAAAATTGTATAATAAAAAATGGCAATTCTAAGTTAATATATGTAGTCATTGCCATATCAATCAAACTGCCTAGAAACTATTTTATAGATCTAGAAAAAATAAAACAAAGTTCATGTAGATGAACAAAAGATAAAAAATTTCAGGGGAATTAATGAAAAAATTACAAATGAAGGTGGTCTTCCTTTACCAAATATAAAATTATATTATAAAGCAGTGGTTATCAAAAGTATTTGGTACTGGTTAAGAAATAGACTATTTGAATATGTTATGTTCACAAAACACAATAATCAATGATTATAGGTAATTTAGTGTTTGATAAACCCAAAGATCATAGCATCTGGGATAAGAACTCATTATTTGACAACAATTGCTGGGAAAACTGGAAAATAGTATGGCAGAAAGTGGGCATTAACCAAGACCTCACACCTTATATCAAAATAAAGTTGAAAGGGTTCAGGATTTAGAAATAAAGAGTGATATAAGCAAATTACAAGAACATAGGATAGTTTACCTGTCACATTTGGGGAGAAGGTAAGAATTTGTAGCCAAAGAAGAACTAGAGACTATTGTGAAATGCAAATGGATAATTTTAATCATATTAAGTTAAATAGCTTTTGTACCAACAAAACTAATACAGATAAGTTTAGAAGGGAAGCAGAAAACTGACAAAAATTTTATGTCGAAGTGTGAAATACGGGCTAGCTCCCTAGAGGTCTCAGAATCAGCCAAGGACAGGATAAGCAAAAGTTCTTGGTTTTTAGGGGCAGAAGTGAAGGAGATGGACAAAAATTGCCAGGAGTTTTGCCAAGGATCCTTCCTTGATTTTAGTTTGGAATCTCTATAAATCTCCACACTTTTCTCATCCTACTCCTGAGGCCAAGTGAAGTTCTCTTGCCTCTCTCACTCCACCTCCTAATCCTTCCCTACAATTCTCTTAACCCCAAGGATTGAGCTAGCATTGACTGTGAAAAGATAAATTCCAAATATGCTAATAGAGTTATTGTCCAATAAGTAATTAGCCTTAAGTGCTTGGTTGTCCGATTCAAGTACACTTATTCAGAGTTTCAGCCCTTTACATCCAAGGATTCTGATAAAGGTCTCATTTCTAAAATATAAATATAATTGACTCACATTTCTAAAATACAAGCCATTCTCAAAATAATAAATTGGTAAATAGACTTATACTGAATAAATATTCCCTATTTTTATTTGTTCTCAAAATAAAATATTAATTAAGACCTTAGTATCAATCATTATTTAAATTTTTCCTTTTCTTTTGGGTAGTATCTCCTATTGATATTTTTGCCTCTTGATCTATTTCTCAAAAGAATTCTGAAAACCTTCAAGGGTTAGTAGAAAATCTCTTACAATGAAGTGTTTTTCCTATGTTGCAGGTTCCAAAAGTCTTAAATGATAATGAAAATGAAAACAGGCCATTCAGAGTCATGATGCTCATGGTTTTAAAGTCCATTGGCATCTAGTTTTTCCCAAGGGCATCATTTTAGGGAGATTTTATCCACAATTATTTCTTTCCCTTGCTGTAGAATCTTAAACTGTATCTTTCTCTCTCTCCTCTAAGTGTCTGTTTCTATGTCTATTTCTTCAAACACACACACACACACACACACACACACACACACACACACACAGAGAGAAAGAGAGAGAAGAAAGGGAAGGGACACAGACTAATAAAAAGTTAACACAGGAAAAACTGAAATCCAGAGAGATTGATATAGTGAAAAAGGCAACCAGAGAGAACCCAAGACCCAGAGAAACACAAGAATATCCCAGAGAAAGAATAAGATAGAAACATAAAAAGCCAGAAACAGGTATAGGCATACTCATGAGATTAAATGGACTCAAAGAGGCATTTGCCCTGTTTTTTCTTGTGTAGCTGAACAATAAAATGAAAAACGAAGTCAAGTTTTCTGTACAGAACATACTCTCCTTCTATAAATGTTATCTTACTATCCCTCCAAACCAATCAACCCTCCCCTCCCCCCCCAAAAAAATAGAAGGTACATTCCTTGCAATGAAGGAGTTTTTCCATTGTTTTGTTTTGTGTTTTATTTGTTTTATTTCCCCCTTGGATATTCATCTTTATTAGGAATCCCTGTGTATCTACTTTTAATGTATATTGCACATATATATTTATTTAATTTTCTTTTCTACCAATAAAAGTCAGTCGCTTTGAGGGGCAAAACTCTTTTTTGCTTTTCTTTGTATTTTTAGTGATCTATCATGAGGGATATAATGGACATAGACACTTGTATACACACATATATACTTCATTAAAAATATGGACATGACCAATGTGGATATATGTTTAAAAGACTTGTACATGCTTAACCAATATTAGTATACTTTCTGTCTTGGGGAAGGAGGAGAGAAAGGAGGGAAGGAGAAAAATTTGGAACATAAAATCTTACAAAAATGAATTTGAAAACTATCTTTGCATGTATTTGGAAGATTAAAATACTACTGAGGAAAACAAATGAACAAACAAAAATAGAAAACAACAAAAAACAAATATTGTGCTCACTCTACTGGGTTTCCAGTAGAGAAAAGTAGTCACATAATACTTTGTGACCCTGCATAAATCATTTAACCATGAAGTACCTTGAGCACTTTGCCAAAATATTTATATTCCAGATCTAGAATAGATAAATATTGGCCTGGGAAAGATTCCTCTTCTGGAGATTCCTAAACCAATAAAATCATAAGACTGGTTCATATAAAACCAAAAAAAAAAAAAAAAAAAAAAAACCCAACAACAACAACAAAGCCAGCGCAGATAGCACAGCGCCCTGGGAGGTGCAATCTCTGCTTGGCCCTGTAGACTCTAAATGTCAGAGAATCTATGGGAAGAAACAGACCAGAAATGGTCTGTTTCAATCAGAAATGGTAGGGAAGCAGTCTTGGGGCGGTGCAGACTCCGTGAGGGGGAGAATCTACGGCGGAGAATCTACAGGAATCTACAGCAGTGTTGGCCACTCTTCTCTGGTTCCAAGCCAGTAGATCAGCAGAGAAATTAGAAAACATTCAACACAAAGAGAAAAGATCAATAGTGAACCTCAAGCTCTGCCACACCCACCCAGCACCAGGAGTAAATCAGCATTGACCCAGCACAGTAGCAGTGACTTAGAAAACCTACCCTGCCCTAAAGACAGACCTTAACTTAACTTTAAAAATGAGTGAAAAAGTAAAGAGGACTCTAACAATTCACAGCTTCCATGGTGAAAGAAAAGAACAGATTTCAAACTCTGAGGAGACTAAAAGCAGATTATCTGCAGATGAGCCCCCAAAAGGTGATACAATTTGGACCCCATTACACAAGGTTGTCCTAGAAGAAATTTTAAAGGATCTTGAAAGAGAGAAAAGAGAAAAATGGGGGAAGGAAATGAAAAATTTGCAAGAGGGTTTAGAAAAGACATATAATTCATTAAAACATAGATTTGATAAAATGGAAAAAGAAAACAACTCCCAGAAAAACAGAGTTTGTGAAACAGGAAAAAAAATAACTCCTTAAAAAAACAGAATTGGTGAAATGGAAAAAAAAATTCCATAGAACAAAAGAATTCATTTAAAAATTCAATTGGACAAATACAAAAAGAAGTAAAAAAAGTAAATGAAGAAAATAATTAACTAAAATTCATATCTGAACAAATAGAAATGAATGACTCAATGAGACAATAAGAATCAGTCAAGTAAAATCAAAATAATTAATAAATATTAAAAAACTGTAAAATACCTAATTGAGAATATAATTGATCTGGAAAATAGATCTAGGAAAGACAATCTAAGGATTATTGGACTCCCTGAAATACATGATGGAAAAAAGAGTCCAGATACTATCTTTCAGGAAATGATCAAAGAGAACTGGCCAGATATCATAGAATCAGAAGCTAAAATTATCATTGAAAGAATTCACTGAACACCTCTTGAAAGAGACACCAAAATTAAAACCCCAAGGTATATTGTGGCTAAATTTCTAAACAATCAGACCAAGGAAAAAATTATTACAAGTAGCCAGAAAATAACAATGCAAATAATGAGGACCCACAACAAGGATTACTCACCACTAGCAGCTTCCACATTAAAGAATTGAAAGGCCGGGTATCTAATATTCCAAAAGGCAAAGGAACTTGGAATGCAGCCAAGAATAAATTATCCTGCTAAACTGAGCATTTACTTTCAGGGAAGAAGATGGACATTCAATGAAACTGGTGAATTCCATTTATTTTTGAGGAAAAGAGCATAGCTAAACACAAAATTTGACCTCCAAATATAGAACTCAAGAGAAGCATAAAAAGATAAAAAGAACAAAAAATCTTGATTACTGTATTTCTGTTATGGGTATACATAGAGAGTACATGTATAATTTGATTTTACTGTTATAAAAAAGAAACTAGAGGTGAAAGGGGGATTGTAAATGAAAAAAGGGGGAAAGTGGAAGTAAAATGAGAGAAATTACATGTCAGGAAGAAGCAAAGGAAACATATTATAATTGAGGGATAGAAGGGAGGGTGACAAATCTTACTCTCATCAGATTTGGCCCAAAGAAAGACTATTAGGTATATTTGGTTTCACCAAGACACATCTCTCATTTTATAGAAAGGTGGCAGGAGAAAGGGGAAAAAGGAAGGGGTAGCTAAATAGAAAGAAAAAGAGAAATAGTGGGGAAAAGGTAGAAGAAGGTAGAAGAAGAGAGTCTATAAAGATAGGTAGAAGAAGGATAGAAGAAGGTAGAAGGTAGAAGAATCTATAAAGGGGGAGGACTGCTTGAGGCAAGTAGTGTTCATAAGTAAAATACTGGGAAGGAGGGAAAGGGGAAAAGGAAAGTGAAAAGTATAATTTGGGATTAATATGATGGCAGGAAATACAGAATTAGTAGATTTAACTGTAAATGTGAATGGGGTGAGTTCTCCCATAAAAATTAAGTGGATAGCAGACAGGATTAAAAGCCAGAATCCAACAATATGTTGTTTATAAGAAACACATTTAAAAAAGAGCAATACATAAAGAGTAAAGGTAAAAGGCTGAAGCAGAATCTATTATGCTTCAGTTGAAGTAAAAAAGCAGGGTTAGCCATCCTGATTTCAGATCACACAAAAGCCCTAATTAAAAGAGATAAGGAAAAAACTATATCTTGCTAAGGGTACCATAAATAATGAAGCAATATCTATATTAAAATATATGCACCAAGTGGTGTAGCATATAAATTTCTATAGGAGAAGTTAAGAGAGTTGCAAGAAGAAATAGACAGCAAAACTATATTAGTGGGAGATCTTAACCTTGCCCAGATTAACAGAAAAATAAATAAATTATTTGAATAGTCCCATTTTAGAAAAAGAAATAGAAGAAGGTATTAATCAACTCTCTAAGAAAAAATCCTTAGGACCAGATGGATTTACATACGAATTCTACCAAACATTTAAAGAATAATTACCTCCAATACTATATAAACTATTTGAAAAAAAGAGGGAATGAAGGACCCCTATCAAATTCCTTTTATGACATGGGCATGGTACTGACACCTAAACCAGGTAGGAAAAAAAAACAGAGAAAGAAAATTATAGACCAATCTCCCTAATGAATCATGTTGTAAAAAGCTTAAATAAAATATTAGCAAAGAGATACCAGAAAATCATCCCCAGGAAAATACACCATGATGAATAGGATTTATACCAGGTATTCAGGGCTGGTTCAATATTAAGAAAACTATTAGCATATTTGACTATATGAATAATCAAATTAACTAAAACCATATGATTATCTAAGTAGATGCAGAAAAAGCATTTGATAAAATCCAACACCCATCCATAATAAAAACACTAGAGAATATAGGAATAAATGGATTTTTTTCTTAAAATAATTAGTAGCATCTATTTAAAACCATCAGCAAGCATCATATGTAATGGGAATAAACTAGAACAATTCCCAAGAAGATCAGGGATGAAACAAGGTTACCCACTATCACCATTACTATTCAATATTATATTAGAAATGCTAATTTGGCAATACAAGAAGAAAAAGAGATAAAAGGAATTAGAGTAGTTAATAAGGAAACCAAATTATCACTCTTTGCAGATTATATGATGGTATACTTAGAGAACCTCAGCGAATCAACTAAAAGGCTATTAAAAATAATCCACAATTTTAGCAAAGTTGCAGGATATAAAATAAAACAACATAAATCCTCAGCATATTTATATATCACTAACAAAATCCAACAAGCAAGAGATACAAAGAGAAATTCCACTTAAAATAACTGTTGGTAATATAAAAGATTTGGGAATTTATCTGCCAAGGGAATGCCAGAAACTATATAAGCAAAACTACAAAACACTTTCCACACAAATAAAGTCAGATCTAAGCAATTGGAAAAAAAATATCAAGTGCTTGTGAATAGGTTGAGTGAATATTAAAAAAAGATGATAATACTAACTAAACTAATCTATGTAATGCTATACCAATCAAACTCCCAAGAAACTTTTATTGTCCCAGAAAAAAAAATAACAACAAAATTCATCTGGAAGAACAAAAGGGCAAGAATTTCAAAGGAATTAATGAAGAGAAAAATCAAATGAAGGTACCAGATCTAAAACTATAGTATAAAGCAGCAGTTACCAAAACCCTTTGATATAGGCTAAGAAATAAAGAACTTGATCAGTGGAATATGTTAGGTTCACAGAACAAAATAGCCAATGACTGTAGCAATCTAGTATTTCACAAACCCAAAGGCCCCACTTTTTGGGATAATAATTCAATATTTGACAAAAACTGCTGGCAAAATTGGAAGTTAGTATGGCAGAAAGTAGGCCAGTAGATAAGGTCAAAATGTATTCATGATCTAGACATAAAGAAGGATCCTATGAACAAATTAGAAGAACATAGGCTATTTTACCTCTCAGATTTGCAAAGGAGGAAGGAATTTGTGATCAAAGAAGAACCAGAGATCATTATTGATCAAAAAATAGAAAATTTTGATTATATTAAGCTGAAAAGTTTTTGCACAAAGAAAATTAATGGAGACAAAATTAAAAGGGAAGCAATAAACTGGGAAAACATTTTTTACATCCAAAGGATCTGATAATGGCCTCATTTCTAATATATATAGAGAGACTTGACTTAAATTTATAATAGTTCAAGCCATTCTCCAATTGATAAATGGTCAAAGGATATGAACAGACAATTTTCAGATGAAGAAATTGAAACTACTTGTAGCCACATGAAAAGGTGTTCCAAATCACTATTGATCAGACAAATACAAATTAAGACAACTCTGAGACACTACTACACACCTCTCAGATTGCCTAAGATGCCAGGAAACGATAATCATCAATGTTGGAGGGTATGTGGGAAAGCTGGGACACCGATGCATTGTTGTTGGAATTGTCAACAGATCCAACCATTCTGGAGAACAGTTTGGAACTATGCTCAAAAAGTTATCAAACTGTGCATACCTTTTGATTCAACAGTATTTCTGCTGGGATTATATTCCAAAGAAGTTTTAAGGAGGGAAAGGGACCATATATGTAAAATGTTTGTGGCAGCCCTGTTTGTAATGGCCAGAAACTGGAAACGTAGTGGATGACCATCAATTGGAGAATGGCTGAATAGATTATGGTATATGAATGCCATGGAACACTATGCCTTTATAAGAAACGACCAACAAGATGATTTCAGAGCGGCCTGGAGAGACTTTTATGAGCGGATGCTAAGTGAAATTAGCATAACCAGGAGATCATTATTAACAAAAGCAAGACTATACAATGATCAATTCTGATGGACTTGGCTCTCTTCAACAATGAGATGATTCAGACTAGCGAAAAGAGCCATCTATACCCAGAGAGCAGATTGTGGGAATTGAGTATGGACCACAACATAGCATTCTCATTCTTTCTGTTGTTATTTACTTGCATTATGTTTTTTTTTCCTCAGTTTTTGTTTTTCTTCCTTCTTGATCTGATTTTTCTTGTGCAACAAGATAACTGTATAAATATGTATACATATATTGGATCTAACATGTATTTCAACATATTTAACATGTATTAGATTACCTGTCAGCTAGGGGAAGGGATGGGAGGAGGGAGGGGAAATTTTGGAACAAAAGATTTTGCAAAGGTCAATATTGGAAAAATTAGCCATGCATATGCTTTGTTAATAAAAAAGTTTTAATAAAAAACAAACAAACCAACAAAAATGACACATCTGACGTGTCAAATTATGTCTTCTGATGGAGAAATAATTAAATCAATTGTAAATGGGTTTTTTTGTTTGTTTGTTTGTTTGTTTTATCTAGGAGCTGATACCTGAAAGTCTGAGGATGAGTCATAAAGTAAGAGAAGTCAATGTTGATTCTCTCTGCTTCTTTAAATTGGGTTGTGATATTAAGGGTTAGTTGTAAACCTTAATTTTTACTTTTTCTTATTTTTTATTTTGTTTCAATGACAATCCTGTGGGAAAAAATGTCGGGCTTTTATTAGGAATTTAACAAATGTTGAGTCAATTGATATTAGTATAAATTCCATTAGTGACTTTGATGCTAAAATATAAATTATTTTATCAACATCATCAACAGCATCAAGTATGATGTCTATCTTAGAGAATATGTTGAGAATTCAAAATAATTTCATCATAGAAGTACCAAAGAAAACTCAATAGAGAAATTAAAATTTTTATCATTCATATATTCTTGCTATGGAAAAAGCTATTTTACTGAAATTTTATTTTTAATGTTAACAGTAAAAATTGGATCCTGTTCAATGTTACTTATGTCTAATACATATATATGTATATCTTTATATATATATATATATATATATATATATATGTATATGTATACATATAAACATATGCTGTTTTCCTTCAATATGAGTACCTTTCCTCAGGAGCAACTGCTTCCCTAACAAATTAAAAATATTTCCTTCAAAGTGTAACCATGTTTAGAAATGTATCTTCCACTGTGATCTTTTAGATTATTCTTAAATGGCCCTTGACTCCACTTTAAAAATCATATAATCCTTATGTAACTTTAGAAGTATGATGAATGAAAAGAAAGTATGCATCATATACTGTAAATCTCTTTTTGTGGGGGGGAAATACTATTTTAAAATTACATGTAAAGTTAGCTTCAATATTCATTTTTGTAAGATTTTGAGTTTCAGTTTTTTTTTTCCCTCTTATCCACCCTCCTGCAAATGGCAAACAATCTGATATAGGTTATGTGTGTCATATACTATAAATCTAAAACACTTGATGGTCATTTTATAAAATGAGAAAATTTAGATACTAAAATGCCACTTACATTGGAAATAACAAAAAGATTAAAAACATCTGCCATAGGTCTGAACTATGTCCAGCTAGGAATGATTCCAGCCTGTCTAGAAATTAACTATGATGATTAATACTCAACAGTGTTTTCAAAATATCTCTCATAGAAACCATCTGAAGGGCTCAATTCCATTGTATCTCAATGTAATTTTGTTTTTTTAGACATCATTTTTCTTGCTCACTATTTATCATTCTGAAATACAAGATCTTTATTAAAAAGTCTACTATTAAGTATCATATCCTTAACTTGCAAATGACATAAGATTTTATACATTTTGGTAACAGATAATTTAATAAAATGAGTTTGTCAGGGGCAGCTAGGTGGCACAGTAGATAGAGCACCAGTCTTGAAGTCAGGAGGACTTCGAGTTCAAATCTGACCTGACACTTACATTTCCCAGCTGTGTGACCCTGGGCAAGTCATTTAACCACAATTGCCTCAGCAAAATATAAACAAATAAATAAATAATAAAATTAGTTTGTCTTGAAGTTTAGTTCTTTTTTTGCAACTTACATGCGCTCAATATTTTATAACTGTTTAGTGTTGATTAGAAACAGTAGTATTTAAGCAGTTTCAAAACCTCAACATATTTAAGTAAAATTCTAATTTAGCAGCTCTTCTCAAATTCTGTTTTTATGAAAGGGATATTTAGTCATGATCTAATACCTCAAATTTTCACTATTTGCTTAATAGGGAATCAAAAAGAACTGCAATTTCAGATAAAATAACCAATCAGATAGCTAGTAAACACTCATTTCTAAATTCAGTTTCAATGCACATGTAACAAGTGTGCAATCAGATATGTAATAACAAAAATATATATAATATTGACTGAATTCTTTTAAAACATATTAAAATATAGTTTATTCATTTAAACAACTTATTTACAAGTGAAATAATTGACAGATTTCTTGAACTGGTAAGCATTAATTAAAAATAACTATAATTTATTCCTTGACATTCTTATATATTTCACTCAGAAAGTTTAAGAAATATATGCATGCATGATTGCAAACATAACAAATTCCAGCAACTGGCTGTCGAAAACCTTTCCATTCTACAGTAAAACATTGTTGAGTAGCTTCAGTTCTCTTTTGGAACTGCTCACTAACAGATGGCCACTTGTCATTGTCAATGGAGTGTTATCCTGGAAAACCTCAAGGATCCATGCCGAGTATGACACTTTCCCCCTTCTCTACTCATGCCATCTTGCAGAAATCGCCAGTAATGACCTCTTTCTTTTCACAGCTGATTCTGCCTTATGTCGGCTGATTCTTTCCAAGCCACACTGTGCGCCTACTCTATTCTAAGAGCGCCAAAGGGTCTTAAACACATTGACAGCTAAGCTCTGTACTAATGAGTGTAGGCAGTAGAATGGAGTATAAAGAACATTGAATTGTGAAATCGGAATCCTTGTTTCTGGTCATGACATTGCTGATATCCAGCTGTGTGGTTCTGGGCAAGATATCTAACCCCATGGACCTCAGTTACCTCATCTTTGAAATGGTGAGGGATGAGGGTTAGATTTAGATAGTAACTTCTTTGTCTTCTAGCCCAAATAGTACTTCACTCTTAAAATGAAAAAATCATTAATTTTATGTTACATTAAAATTTATTATGTTGGGCAAAAGAAATGAATTAGTTTGAGACTAATTTCTATTCCTATAAGTCAAAATGTTCTTTCTGCTTTGCTACATGTCCTTTCAGTATATGTTTATTAAATGTAGACTAGAAGGGAATCATTGAGGTACTTGTTGGAGATGGACAGAGTAAATTAAGATATTTCCTTCTGTCAAAGAATAGGAGATGACAATACTTAACCAAATAGGCATAGGGAATACTGAGAAGGAAGAACTAAAAACTGGAAAAAATAAGTCAGGTTTCCTAAAGATGATGGACCTGTACTAAACTGTTAATCTGACAGTAAAATCTTTAGAAGTAAGTGGAAAATGTAGTATCTGCTCTGTTTTATTGATTTGGATATGAAAATGAAAAGAAATTATGTGATTTACCTAAAATCACTCAGCTAAGTAATAAAACTAATTCCCACCTAAGTTTTCTAATGCCTAGTCCAATACATCTCCTTTTTCTTTTTAATATTAAATACCAAGACCGAAAAACATGATTTCCAGGAGACACACAGTTAACAAGAAAGGGAGACAAGATAGAGAACGTTTAGTTCTCATTCTCTCTATCTCTCTATCTTTCTGTCTTTTCCCTTTCCCCCCCTCTGTCATATTCAAACTATAACGTCATTTCCAATACAATTCAAATAATATTGATTAAACTTTTACAATGCAAAAGTTGTGATGTTTTGCTAAGGATGCAGATAAAGAATATGCTCTGTCAAGGAACTTATCAGACAAAGTTTGAATTCAATTCTCCTTGATCGCTAGCCCATCACAATGCTCGCCAGTTAGTTAGCACTTACAGAAGGATTCTGATCATTCATTAATTCATCCATTAAGTCATTTATTATCTTCCAGTTCTTTACCATCCCTGATATTTTTCAACTTTGATTCCATGTTTTAATTTCAATTTGTTATCTTTGAATATATAATGTTATGTATAATGCATGTATAATGTTATCTTTGAATATATAATGCATAGTCTGAACTCTATATGAATACATAATGAATAAATCTAACACAAATACTTATGGTATTCAATACTTTTATTACAGATATAAGAGAACATTTTCTAGCAATGTTTTTAAAAAGCAAAGACTAGGCACCCTTTTTTTTGGTGTACTTTTCCTCCCAGACAAGTAATTATAATGCTAATATGCCACTTAATTTCTAAATTTATAAAACACACTTAAATTTTATTTTGGTTGATTATGTGAATCTATTTGCCAATGATTGTTGCAAAATTAAATATACAATTAATCATAGATTTTATTACCTGAACGTTTTACTGAAACTTACTTTAAAAATGATAGTTGGGGTAGTTAGGTGGTGCCGTAGATAGAGCACCAGCCCTGAAGTCAGGAGGACCTGAGTTCAAATCAGGTATTTCAGAGTTCTCTAATTTTGCATTTTCTCTGATCAATAGTGATTTAGAGCATTTTTTTCAAGTGACAAGTGACAGGCCTTAACACTTTCTAGTTGTATTACCCTGGACAAGTCACTTAATCCCAATTGCCTCAGGAAAAAAAAAGAAAGAAAAAGAAAAAATAATATTTTTCATAACACTATTTTTAAATTTGGTCAGCTTGCCATGTTGAATTTTGAAACTTTTAAAATTATATCTAACCAATACTGATTTTTATAATAGTAATAATAATATCACTCTAATATTTTTGTAGTGCTTTCAAAATTGCAGAGAATAAAGGGCATATGAAAAGTAAATGCCGATCATGGCATCAGTTATCATTTGCAAATCCAAACAAGGTTTCTGGAGAATTCAGACATTTTAGTATTTTTCTTTGGAACCAAAATTCTCAGACATCAATATGTTACTTAGATCTGTGATAATTAAAAGACTTTTCTGTGAATTGATCCTAGAGCCAATCTAGAATTGAGTGGAATCAGTATTGATTTCAAGTTAATTCAATTCAGCAAGCATTAACTAAATGCAGTGCACTATTAGTTTGATGAATTTAAATAAAAAGCCCCAAAAGACAAATAATTCATCACCTCAAAGAACATAGATGACATTGTTGAATAATTTATCATAATGAAGGAAGTATTGTAAGGTATGTAGAAATGATGCTACCTTTTACTCTCTACAAAGTTAAGTTCATACACTATTATCATTTAGTATATATAAAGATAAAGTCAAAATTATGAAGAGAAGAAAAGAAAGAAAATATTGAATATCAGCTCATTTTTTCTTTCTCCATACCATGACTTTTTAAAACAGTTTTTTTTATTTTCAATATATATGCAAAGATAATTTTCAACATCCACCCTTGCAAAATCTTTGCCAAAATTTTTTCCCTCCCTTACCCCCTTTCTTCCTCTAGAGAATAAGTTATTCACGATATGTTAAACATGTGCAATTTATCTAACATATTTCCAACATTATCATGCTGCAGAAGATCAGAAAGGGAAAAAATTAGAAAAAAAACAAAAGGCAAGTAAACAACAAAAATGGTGAACATACTATGTTGAGATCCACAGTTAGTCCCTAGGATACAGATGACTCTCTCTATCACACATCCCAGAAATTGGTCTGAATCACATCATTGTTGAAAAGAGCCACATCTGTCAGAAATGAGCATTATCTTGTGTTTTGTGCAATGTTTTCTTGATTCTACTCACTTCACTTAGCATCAATTCATGTAAGTCTCTCCAGGCATCTCTGAAATCATTCTGCTGATCATTTCTTACAGAACAATAATATTCTATAAAATTCATATACCATAACTTATTCAGCCATTCCTCAACTGATGGGCATCCATTCAGTTTCAAGTTCCTTGCCACTACCAAAAGGGCTGCTATAAACATTTTTGGTCACATTCATCCTTGTCCCTTTTTTAATGATCTCTTTCAGACACAGTACGAGTAGATGCACTGCTGGATCAAAATGCATTTGATAGCCATCAAATGATAGCCATTTGAATATAGTTCCAAAATTCTTTCCAGAATAGTTGGATCACCTGACAATTCTATCAACAATGTATTAGTGTCTCAGTTTTCCCATATCACCTTCAACATTTATTTTTATCTTTTCCTATCATCTTAGCCAATCTAACAGATATGTTGTGGTATTTCAGAGTTCTTTTAATTTGTATTTTCTCTGATCAATATTGATTTAGAGCATTTTTTTCATGTGACTAGAAATGGTTTTAATTTCTTCATTTGAAAATTGTGTGTTTACATCCTTTGAAAATGCTAGTTTTTTTTTTAAATAAATTTTGAGTCAATTCTGTATATATTTAGGAATGAGGTCTTTATAAGAACCCTTGGATGTAAAATTTTTCCCCAGGTTTTGCTTGTCTTATAGTCTTAATTGCCTTGGTTTTGTTTGCATAAAATCTTCTTAATTTAATAAAATCAAATTATCCATTTTGTATTTCATAATATTCTCTAATTCTTCTTTGGCTATAAATTCCTTCCTTCTCCACAGATCTGAGAGACAAACTATCCCTTGTTCTCCTAATTTACTTATAGTATCATCCTTTATATCTAAATCATGAACCAACTTACACTTATGTTACACTATCATTCTTTTAGGGAAAAACTATTTCTAAATATAAAATACAAACAATGCTCATAAAACTTTTTTATCAATTTAATTATGTAACAATTTTAAACAAATGTCTTAGTACTTTAAATAACTTATGTCACTTTATGTTTAATTTATGAATATTAATTTCTTACTTATACTTCACATTGTATTCTTGGGGAGGGATACAAAAAGTAGGGCAATTGTGAAAGGATAAGTAAATTTTTGCTAATTTTTCCCTATCTCTAACTTTTTTATAATCAAAAATTCAAGAATATTTTTTCATCGTATGCTTTACCAAATCTACCAAAATGGCTTTATTTGACATCACAATGATGTTACAGATTTGAACTTAATTAGTATCATTAATTTACATGTATTATTTAAAGTAGAACAAAGATGTTTGTTTGAATTGAACCAAATTCATATAATATAATAAATTTTATGTTGTAAGAATGATCTTTATTAGTCACACCAATCCTGTTGGCTATGTAAAAGTAATGACGATGACTTCTACATCTTTGGTATTCAACTTCAATTATTCAGCAAAGTTTCTGTTGATTCTTCCTTAATTCAAGAAGTTACCATTGAAGAAGAGAAAGGGGTGACCACTTATTTGTTCCTCCAAGTAAAGTTAGACTTTCCTTTTTTGCAGAAATCTTTATAAATTTTATTCCTACATTGTGAAATTCAAGAAAGTTGAACTCCAATGAGTATTCCATAAAAATGTTCCCCCTTCTCTAGTGTCACTCTCTTCTTCACCTGATAATCAGTCCTTTGTTGAAGAAGGTGTTTTATCTAGCACATACATGCTGGGGAGTGGGAGAAATAAATATTTATTTCACTCTCATAGAGGTGGAAAGGATTATTTATATTATTTAGTCTAACCACCTCATTGTATAGGTGAGGGAATAAAGAATTAGATAAAGTAACAGAAATAATAAAAGTTAGAAGAATGGTTGAATTTCAAATCTGGCATTCTTTTCAGAATACCAGATTATAATTATATGTCTTACAACAAGAATAATAATAACAACAACAATAATAATATAAGCACTTCTTTATAGTTTATATGTCAAATGATTTGGAGGTATATTTATTTGGATAAAGATTTTGGTAAAGATTTAATTATTAGAATTTTCATAGAAATGATATTAAGTAATATAAAAGAACTAGAATCAATCAGGAAAGAAAAGAAAAGGAAATTGCAATTGGGGAAGACTTCTTGAATTATTCCTTTTTTCAGTCTCAGTATGGAACTGTGGAAAGAGTGCTGTTTTGGAATTAGAAGATCTATGTTGTAGTCTAGTTTTGTTGCCGGCTATTCATTTTACTTTAAGTAATTCAAAGGGCTCAGTTCCTTGGTCTGCAAAATGTGTGTATTTAAGGAGATAAGACCATAAAATATTTAGAATTTATCTCTCTAAAAATCTATGTTAATATAAGACTTTTTGTGAATCAGTGACTATATGATTGAAAGATATTTTATGTTAGTGAAGAATAGAGATTTGTGATCAAGATTGTAGCAGATTAAGGGGAAGAGATTTCATTTTTAACTGTAGAAAACATAACTTTGACATGTAATTGGGGAAAATAATTTTATTTTTAGGGAGGAGATTAGAGTGTAAATTGCAGATAATGACATGTTGAAAGCAACTATATATATGGTAGTCCTCAAAGGTACACTGTTCTCTCTTTTAGATAGAAAACAGATTTCCATGGCTTAAAATTATTTGTAAAAGATCAAAAAAAAATTATAGAACAAAGGTCTTAAATCTAGAATTTGTGATTTTTAAAAAATTATTTAATAGCTTGATAATCATATTTCAATATCATTATTTTTATTTGCAATGTTAAGCATTTTATTTATGCACTAAAAAAAATCATTTCAAGAAAGGATCCATAGACTTCCCCAGTGTGTGTCAATTCTCATTTGCCCCCTCCAACAAAAATAGGTTAGGGCTTCTTATATAATATTCATTAGAATAGTCGAGAAGAGAGGAATTTAAAGAGTTAACAGTCTAGTGAAGAAATTGTTCAATCTTTATTTTTTAAGAGGATCAATGACATCACAGCAATATCTTGACTTGCATATGAATTGGATTTAAGTGAGGCAGAGTTACACAAAATCATCAGTTTCACTCTCTTTCCCAGTGTGATTGAAATCCAATAGCAAGACAGAAATCAAGATGGGTGATAGCGCAGGATGTAGTGCATTACCTTTTCATCTTCAATTTTTAACAAAGCTCTAAGCATTCATAGCACCTGCTTCAGCCACCTTCATGATCATTGTAACACATTCTTATCCATCTGGTAAGGGATAAAATGAAAGATGTCGATTTGATGTCTTTAACTTTTATAATGATATTTGGAATTGGACAACATGGTTTGTGTTTAGATGGATATAATTGGCTCTGTATCTGTCTTACCTATGTTTTTGGTGTTGTAGAGTAGTGATAGTAAGGCTTATTCAGATTTGTAGAAAGATATAACACTATAGAGTATTACAGTGAGGCAACATACAATTATTCAAATATAGGTTCCAGAATTAATAGAGAATCTAGTGTAGGTAAAATTGGGCTAATACTTTAATAAGGATTGAATAACTGGAGAATATGTCAAATTATTTAATTAATATTATTTCTTTCCACTTCCCTCAATATTTCAGAGTGTTTGTAATAGTAATTTTCCCATATATCATAATTATAAAATTATTAAAATCCTTGATAAACTATAAGAAATTGGAAGCATGACAGAGTAAAAATTGTTAATTTTTTTGAGTCTGGCCTTTTTTCTCAGAATGTTTTAATTATTTAACAATAATAATTTTAATAATCTAATAATAATTTCTGATAATGTTAAATAATATTTCAAATAATTTCAATAATTCTTAATAACAATAAAGTAATAATTTAATACCTCTTCATAATTTAATAATTAAATTAATGACTTGGTAATGCTTTTAAATAATAATTTAATAATTAATAATGATTATTTAATAACAGGAATCACTAAATTTTAGGTAAAAGTTATGAAATTAAAGGTGTATTCCCCAGTCAAGTTCATCTGCGCTCTAAAATTAATCCATGAAATACTAGGGAACCTTTAAACTCTAGATTAAGGACCTCTGGTTTAGCAGAAAGTGTACTATATCTAAAGTTATAGAAACACTATCTGTGTGACCTTGGCAGTTTAATATATTGCAGAATCAAGTTTCTTCTCTGTAAAATGATAGAATGTGTCAAGATGACACTAAGTTCTAATATAGATTGTGTATGCTGTGTAGCATAGAAATGGTAGCCAAATCCAAAATTGGGCTCGATAAGTTTGACGAGGTCTGCTGCTCATCCAGAAGAAGATATTCTTCACCACATTAAGAAGCAGGAGGGAAGTTTCTCAATGAGTTGACAGGAGTTGTTCTTGCCTCTTGAATGTCATCTTTTAGTTCTGAAACTGGGAGTCTGCTTTTAATCTGGGCCTCAGTGACCTTTAGTTTCCACAATACCTAGACACTCTTACCAAGTACAATTTTTCCTAGAAAGCAGTCTCCAAAGTTTGCTGGACTGTGGCATCAGCTGCTCCTTGAAGCTGACCACAGTTGTTCCTCCAGCTCTTATACAGCATCTCTCTTTGTAGTGAGTCCTTACTAACAAGTTTGTTATAATGAATCCTGGTACGATTCCCAGTCACTTCACTGGGCATCTTGGCATTCTGGCATATGTTCCAGAATACTGATCCTTTGCCTAAATGAAAAGCAGAAGCAGAGACAAAGGAAGTAAAGAGGAAAGTTCTGACTGAAAATTGAGGCAAGATGGGTATTGGGTCCAAGAAAAAATGAAGAAAAGAAAGGAGCATTCCCTTTTTTTTCAATATTTTTCATCCCATTCTGCAACAAAAACTATATGCATATGTATATTCATGTATGAATAATAATAGATTATATAATTTATTAATGTGTTTGTATTACTATAAATAGGTATGTGCATATATGTATGCATGTATATATAAGATTATATTCATATGTATATATAGACATGTATTTGTAACTGCATTTAGAAAGAGAATTTAGAAAAAGATAGAATTGTGATTCTGACATTTCACTGATGAAGATAATCCACAAAACTGACATTGAAAAATTATTCTTTAGCACAATATGATTACGCACAGTTTGACACATATCATTCAGGAGATGACCTGTGATGCAAATGTACAAAATTCACTGTCAAGTAAAGGTTAAATTTTATTGTGATCATTACTGAATCACTTTCAACATGCAGTGAAGGCTTTTTTTAATGAAGTGTGAGAGATTTTAAATTGCATCCTTCCTGAACTTACCATGGTGCATTAATACCATATTCTTATAGTTCACCTGTGTCATACTCTTTCTGTACTTCATCCTTTCAAACAGAAATTTGGAGAAAATATTCAGCCTTGAGACTGAAATATTGCTTTTCTAGTGAAACATATTTCATGACCAAGAAATGCATTAGATACAGATCTGTCTTTACCTTCTTGTATTATCATACATGTAGATAAACCAAAAAATTAATCTAATTGGACCCAGTTTGAGAGTTATTTAACCATGCTAGGTGACAATTATGGTACTCATAAACAACTCTCATCATAGAAACTTATTATGGGGAAATGAGCTTTAGCCAAAAACAAATACATAAACAACATCACAGTATTACACCATAGAGTGACATATTGATTAGAACTTAAATGAATAAACTGAATTAGATTTGGATCATGGTGAGGAGCAGTTAAGCCAAGTCATAGTCTTGAAAAATTTTTGACTGAAATGAAAACAGATGGACATGCACATGTATACACATACTCACACAATCCATTGATTTCTCCAATATCCTTTTTGAAATCCAGTTATTCTTCACTTTTCACCAAAAATATTTGTAGTGTTTTTATAAAAGCAAAAGAACTCAAAATGCCCTCTTGTAGTTTCATATAGGTATTTTATGTATGCAATAATTTAATCTAGACTGACAGTGATTTTCAATACATTTTATGTATCCAAGTATAAGCAAGCAATTTCCTGTAATCTCTGGATTACACTGGAAAAGGGCCTATCCAAATACTACACAAATGAATATTGATGAAGTGACAGTTTAAAAAGCATACCTTTGTATGTAATTGCCTTATACATTTGTTAAAGACTTCAGGGAGTCTACTGACAACAATGATGCTAAAACCACAATCATTTAACTTACTTTACCAGACATTTTTAGATAATTAAGAGGGAATATTTTTTTTTTCTGTTCTAATAGTATAACACTGTATCTGTCTTACCTATGTTTTTGGTGTTGTAGAGTAGTGATAGTAAGGCTTATTCAGATTTGTAGAAAGATATAACACTATAGAGTATTACAGTGAGGCAACATACAATTATTCAAATATAGGTTCCAGAATTAATAGAGAATCTAATGTAGGTAAAATTGGGCTAATACTTTAATAAGGATTGAATAACTGGAGAATATGTCAAATTATTTAATTAATATTATTTCTTTCCACTTCCCTCAATATTTCAGAGTGTTTGTAATAGTAATTTTCCCATATATCATAATTATAAAATTATTAAAATCCTTGATAAACTATAAGAAATTGGAAGCATGACAGAGTAAAAATTGTTAATTTTTTTGAGTCTGGCCTTTTTTCTCAGAATGTTTTAATTATTTAACAATAATAATTTTAATAATCTAATAATAATTTCTGATAATTTTAAATAATATTTCAAATAATTTCAATAATTCTTAATAACAATAAAGTAATAATTTAATACCTCTTCATAATTTAATAATTAAATTAATGACTTGGTAATGCTTTTAAATAATAATTTAATAATTAATAATGATTATTTAATAACAGGAATCACTAAAATTTAGGTAAAAGTTATGAAAGTAAAGGTGTATTCCCCAGTCAAACGATAAAATTCTTAAATAATACCATTTTAGATAAAAGAAATTAAACAAGCTATTAATCAATTCCCTAAGAAAAAAATCTCCAGGGCCAGATGGATTTACATGTGAATTCTACCAAACATTTAAAGAACAATTAAATCTAATACTATGTAAGCTATTTGAAAAAATAGAGAAGGATGGAGTCCTACCAAATTCTCTATTAATCTGGGCAATGGGTATTCAACCATTTCACTTAGATTATCAGATTTATTGGTATACATTGGGCAAAATAACTCCTTATTATTACTTTAATTTTCTCTTCATTGTTTGAAAACTCATCCTTTTCATTTTTGATTATCAATTTGATTTTCTTCTTTTTCTAATCAAATTAAGTACATATTTATTTAGTTTGTATTTTTTGCCTAAAACCAACTCTTAGTTTTGTTCATTATTTTAATAGTTTTTTTCTTTCGATTTTATTAATCTCCCTTTTTTCAGAAATTCTAATTTGGTAATTAATTGGAGGCTTAAAATTTGTCCTTTTTCTAGCATTTTTAGCTGCATGTCCAATTCATTGATCTCTACTTTATACAAGGAAGCATCCAAAGACATGAAATTTCTCCTAGGAACTACTTTGGCTGCATCCTAGAAATTCTTGTATATTGCCTCATTATTGTCATTTTCTTGTATGAAATTATTGTGTGTCTATAATTTGTTGTTTCAAGCACTCATTTTTTCAAATTAGGTTATTTAATTTCCAATTTTTGATTTATTTTCCCGTGGCCCTTTATAACATGAATTTTTATCATATCATGAAATGAAACAGATTCATTTATTATTTCTGCCTTTCTGTATTTTATTTTGAGGTTTTATATCCTTTCACATGATCGATTTTTGTGCAGGTTCTACCACTGAGAAAAAGTATATTCTTTTCTGTCTCCATTCTATTTTCTCCAAAGGTCTACCATACCTAAATTTTCCAAAATTCTGTTTGTCTCCTTAATTTCTTTATTATTTATTTTGTAGTTCAATTTATCTAGTTCTGATAGAGCAAAGTTGAGATCTCACATTAATATAGTTTTACTGTTTAATTCTTCTTGCATATAACTCTTAACTTCTCCTCTAGGAATTTGAATGCTATACTGCTCTATGCATATATTTTAGTATTGATATTACTTCATTATTTAGATTACCCATTAGGATAATGTAGTTTTCTTCCTTATTTTTTAATTAGGTCTATTTTTGCTGTTGCTTGATATGAATCCAATGAACAAACCAACTCATTTAAAAATACAATTGGCCAAATGCATTTTTTACTTCAACGGAAGCATAATATATTTTGCTCCAGTCTCTTATCTTTACTCCATATGTATCACTCTGCTTTAAATGTGTTTCTTGTAAACAACATATTGTTGGATTCTGGCTTTTTATTCAGTCTGCTCTCCACATCCATTTTGTGAGAGAATTCATCACATTCACAATTAAAATTACTAACTCTGTATTTCCTGCCATTTAATTTTCTCCAAGTTATACTTTTCTCTTTACTTTCCCATTTTCTCTTCTCCTCATTGCTTTACATTTGATCAGCACTTTCATCAATTAGCCATTCCCTTTTACAACCCTCCCACCTATCTTATTCTTTTTCCCTACTACTTCCATTCTCCTTTTTATTAGTTTTTCCCCTTTCCTTTCACTTTTCCCCTCTTAATTTCCTATAAAGACAAGTTTTTCTATTAAACTAAATATGTCTGATATTCTCTCTTTGAGCTAACTCCAGTGAGCTTAAGGTTCATACAATATCCCTCTCTTTCCCTCCTCAATTTAATGTATTTTTTGCCTCTTGATGTTGTAGAATTTACTACATTATACCTCCACATTCCTCTTCTTCTAGTACAATTGCTTTTCCACCCCTGGTTTCTTTTTTATATCATCACAAATGTGAAATTATGTCTATATCCTCTAAGTATTCCACTAACAAAGATACATTTCTCAAGTATTAAACATAGCATCTTTCCATAGAGTTATCTCAACTTTTTAACCTTGTAAAAACATAGTTTTTCCCTTTTTTTCCCTTTTTATGCTTCTTTTGAATTATATATTTGAAGATGAAATTTTCTGTTCAATCCTGGTCTTTTCATCAAAAATAAATGAAATTCACCTATTTCTTTGAAAATCCATCTTTTCCCCTGAAAGGCTGAAGTCTAGCCCTTTGCTCTCCAGAATATTATATTTCAGGTGCTTTGACCTTTTAAATTGAAAGCTGATAATTCCTGAATAATCCTGATTATGGCTTCTTGATATTTGGATTATTTCTTTCTTACTGCTAGCCATATTTTCTCCTTGACCTAATAATTCTGAAACTTAGCCACAATGTTCCTTGTAGTTTCCATTTTGGTGTCTCTTTCAGGAAGTGACTGGAAGATATCTCAGTGGCTATTTTAACTTTTGTTTGTAGGCCTTCTGGGCAGTTTTCCTTTATGATTTCTTTAAAGGTGTTATCTTGGATCTTTTTTTTTTTTCATTGTGGCTTTCAGGTACTCCAATAATTATTAGATTGTCTCACCTGGAACTTTTTTCCAGGTCAGTTTTTTTTTTCCCCTGAATAAGTGTTTTACATTCTATTGAATGTTTTTTGTTTGTTTTGTTTGATTGATTCTTGATGTCTCATTGAGTCATTCACTTCCACTTCTTCAATTCTAATTGTTAGTGAATTATTTTCTTCAGTTAGTTTTTTAACTCTTTTTACATTTTGCAAAATGAACTTTTAAATGAGTTGTTTTGCTCACTAGATTTTTTCCCATTTTACCAATTCTATTTTGTAAAGAGTTGTTATGTTTTTCCATTTCACCAATTCTGTTTTTCAAGGAGTTGTTTTCTTTTTTTCATTTTGGTAAATGTATTTTTTGAGGAATTTTCTTCAGATAATTTGTTTCCTTTTTCAAAGTCTTCTGCAAAGTTTTCATATCCTTTCCCCAGTTTTCTTCTAACTCTCTTTTAAGATTATTTTAGAATTCTTCCATAAAAGCCTTGTGAGATAGACAGATTCATATCACTCTTTGGGGCTTCATGTGAAGATGTTTTTTCGTTAATGTCCTCAGGTTTTGAGGTCTATTCTTCCCTGCTTCCATAATAGCTCTCTAAGATCAGAACTCATTTTATTTTTTTCTTTATTTGTAGAAGTTGAGGTCTGCTCTTAGGGCAAGGGATAGATTGTGCCAAGCTTCTTCTATGGTCAACAGCAGCTTCAAGCTGCTTTGGGGGCAGTGTTGCTATCTTCCTTCTCCTCCTGAGTGGTTGTGGCCAAGTCCAAAGTTATACTGAGATACAGAAGTTTGCTATTTGCCTTTTGTAGTTGTGCTGGAGGTCTCACAGCTAGTCTGCTGATCCACTGGCTTCTGAACCAGAACAGAGTAGGAAACACTGCTGTATTTTGACTACTGTCCTGCTGGTAGATTCCCCCTGTATGTGGAGGCCTCTTTGCCATAGATCTCTACTCTGCACCTGTGCTGGACTGCCTTTCTTCTTTGTCCCCCCAGTTGAGACAGATCTTTCCTGAAGTTCTTCCAAAATATCTTCTGTTGGTCATTTTTTATACTCCAAATATTTGGGAGTTCTCTCATTCCTAAATCCATTCAGAAGCTCATTCTATTGTTGATCTGAAGGAAGGCAGGAAGAGATCAGATGAGACCTTGTCTATTATTTTTAGTTTCCTTATATCTTATTCCCTTTTATCTATTCTATGATGCAGTGATTCTAGACTCTTTCCTACTCTTTACCAGTTAAACTTCCCGTACTTGATTGTCCCCTTTGACAAGAATGTACTTGTTATTTCCATTCCACTCTTAGATCCCCTGCCTTTTTACAAATTCTACCTTCTTCAAGAGGCCTTTCTCAGTCCTTTTCATTGCAAATATTGTCCCTGTGGGATTGTTTTATTTACCTTATCTACATATTCAATGTGATTTTTTTTCTGTTCTATTTCAGTTTCTTGAGAACAGGGATTGTCTTCATTTTTTTTTGCCTTCCTTAATATCACATGAGTTTAATATAGTTACTGTTATTTAGATTAATAAATTCTTATTGACTGATTAACTAAAGGAGTAGTATATTAAGGAAATCATAAATAAAGAAGATATGGAAGTAAAATGTCTTATCCTCTCTTCATAGAACCATACATATGAAATTGCTTCATTTTAAGTTGTAATTCTTCATACATATAAAGCAAAGGAACAAAGATGAGGGCATGAACTATATCAGTGATTCCATTAATAAAATAAATTCCCAGAAATAGGACCTCCTTTACAATAAATGTTAGACTATTCTTTGTGATATAATATTAGAGAGATTTATAGACTACTTAAAGGTTAAATGGCATGTATAGAGTCACATAGACTCTATAAACCTAGATCCTCCTTACTCTGACCCCAGCTCTCTGTTCAATGTACCACAACTGCATTTTTGTATAATATATGCACTGCATATAATTTAATGTATATCTTTTGCTATGAGAAAGGTCTCAAATAAAAATTAATGAAGATGCTCAGATAAAATTATAAATCTATATTCAGGGTGAGAAAGCAAGTACTATATGACAAAGGAAAAAGAAAAGAGCAAGAGTTGAGCAAGTGTTCAGGAAATCACAGGGGAAAAATAACTAATTTTTTTTGAAAACAACAGTTGAGAGATTCAATTGACTGCATATGCTTTTTATACATAACAACCCTCCTGCTATTTGCAGAAATTTTTAATTGCCCCCTAACCCTCTTAAATAAATCTTTCCAATTATTTCAGTCAAGACATTCATGCTATTTGTCTTTTCAGCATCCTGGTGACCTAAGGCATAGCCATAGATTAAACTTATTTTCTATTGCTTGAAATAATTAATAGACTAATAAACAACCTGTCAATGCAAAAAATTGAAAGTCAATAAAAATATATATCATCAATGTACTACTATCATCATCCCTAATTTTAGGTGAAATAAATCAGTCAGCACAAAGGGGAAACTCAAGGATCACAGAAACCATCTAAGATAATGTGCATTCTATTTCCTTGCCAAGCAATGACGTATAGCAACAAGAGGTAACATTGCACTAGTTTATTATATAAATTTGTTTGTAAAATATGTCAGAGAAGGATGGTTGGAAATTATGAGAGCTGTCATTTTTATAAAATATTATGAACTGATATAATAAGATACATATTCTTAGGAAGATTGGCAAGATACCAAACTAAGTGATGTCATCCAAAGTGTATTTAAGAAAAGCAAAACAAACAAAAATAGGACAGTGAAAAGATGAAAATGAAAATTATATTGAAATATATCTACACCAAATCATTTTATCTATGATTAATAATGTCCTCACATCATTTAAGCTCTGGCTCCATGATTTCCAGTGAATAAAGAGAAACAGGACAAAATAATGAAAAGTCAATTAGACAAAACCAATAAATCAAAGCAGAAGTGCCTAACAAGCATTTGAAATGTACTTGGAAGGTTTTGGAAGGTACTTATGGATTAATCCTCAAGATATCTGAAAAAATGGAGAATTCATTCAATTGGAAGAAGAATTTTGAGGAGGTTGTTCTTAAAAACAAATGTATCTCAATAGATCAATAATTACCCTCAGACTGGCAAAGTCTATGGACTCTTTTTTCAGAATAAAATACTTCAGTTATTAAGCAGTGTGTAAAATAAGAAAACATGTTTACAAAAGGAATTCACCACTATCTTGATCACAAAGTCAAATAAAGGAGGAATTCCTTATAAGTAATGAGATTGATCTACTATTTTTGTTAGCAGGTCATATTTCATTGATCATATCCAATTCGAAAATATTTCAGAGTCCTAAAATAACTCTATAATCATTCAAAAGAGATTGACCGAACTGTCATTCCAGAAAAGCAAAAGTTGATGAAGAAAGCATATTTTTAAGAGTGTGATACATAAGTTAGATTTACACCTCATAGAAGTCACCCCTTGCTATGGTATAGTTGTTGTCCTTTATTTTCAAAGAAGAAAATAATTATATCAGTAGTAAAGTTAGTGTATCTGTGACTGAATAAATCAAAACAAGTCTGGAAGGCTCTACCATAAGCCAGGCATACATAGTACAAATGAACATTTGCATTAGAATTTTAAAATTTTATAAGTGATATCTTTCAACTCACATAAGTGAAGCAGATTTATGTGAAATCATCAGCTTCACTCTCTCTTCCAGAATCATCAGAGTTCAAGATCGAGAAAAAATCAAGACAATTAGTGATGGCTTAGGGCCTAGAAGATGACCTGGGCATCTTCAATATCTCCTCAAGCTCCATATGTTTCGTAGAGCTTGGTTCAGCTGTGTTTAGGCCATTGGAGCACATATTCTCATTTGTCCATTCTCTCAGGAGAAGTCTTCATATGTTTGAGGTAAATAACCTCCTAAAGCTCATGGGTTTGAGTGATGGCTTTGAGACAATTTGATTATCCTCAACCTGGTTTAGTCAGTCTGCCAAAATAGTTCATCAGAATGTGATCACTGCACATGCTACAGTTTCATGAAGCCATGAGTGATGGGTGAATTAGGTGGACACCAAAAATAGAAAGAAATCCTAAAAAGTAATTGGCAAGTGATGGCAGAGGTGCTAGTCTTCCCTGAAGTCCCTAGTAATGCAGCAGGAAAAGCTTAGTGTGCTAGACTAACTTTCAAAAATCAAACAGTGCTCTACTGGATTTGTATTCTGAAGAGATCATAAAAAAGGGAAAAGGACATATGTGTGCAAAAATGTTTATAGCAGCCCTTTTTGTAATTGCAAGAAACTGGAAATTGAATGGATGCCTATTAGTTGAAGAATAAGTTGCGTTATATGAAGGTTATGGAATATTATATATATATATATATATGTATACATACATATATACACATACTATATATATATATGTAATACACACATTTATACACACACACACACACATATATATATATATAATATACACATAATAAATAATCAACAGGTTGATTTCAGAAAGACCTGTAGAGAATTAAATGAACTGATGCTAAATGAAAATAGTAGAATCAGAAGAACATTGTACACAAAAGCAGCAAGATTATATGATGATCTCAAATTAAAAAGCTTCTGTACAAACAAAACTAATGTAAACAAGATTAGAAGGGAAGCAACAAACTGGGAAAACATCTTCACAGTTAAAGGTTCTGATAAAGGTGCAAATTTCCAAAATATATAGAGAACTGACTCTAATTTATAAGAAACCAAGCCATTCTCCAATTGATAAATGGTCAAAGGATATGAACAGACAATTTTCAGATGATGAAATTGAAATCATTACCACTCATATGAAAGAGTGTTTCAAATCATTATTAATCAGAGAAATGCAAATTAAGACAACTCTGAGATACCACTACACACCTGTCAGATTGGCTAAGATGACAGAAAAAAATAATGATGATTGTTGGAGGGGATGCGGGAAAACTGGGACACTGATATATTGTTGGTGGAGCTGTGAACGAATCCAACCATTCTGGAAAGCAATCTGGAATTAAGCCCAAAAAGTTATCAAAATGTGCATCCCTTTGATCCAGCAGTGTTTCTACTGGGCTTATACCCCAAGGAGATACTAAAGAAGGGAAAGGGACCAGTATGTGCCAAAATATTTGTGGCAGCCCTGTTTGTAGTGGCTAGAAGCTGGAAACTGAGTGGATGCCCATCAATTGGAGAATGGTTGAGTAAATTGTGGTATATCAATGTTATGGAATATTATTGTTCTGTAAGAAATGACCAGCAAGATGAATACAGAGAAGCTTGGAGAGAATTACATGAACTGATGCTAAGTGAAATGAGCAGAGCCAGGAGATCATTATATACGTCAACAATGATACTGTATGAAGATGTAATCTGATGGAAGTGGATTTCTTTGACAAAGAGACCTAATTCAGTTTCAATTGATCAATGATGGACAGAAGCAGCTACACCCAAAGAAAAAAACACTGGGAAATGAATGTAAATTGTTTGCATTTTTGTTTTTCTTCCTGGGTTATTTCTACCTTCTGAATCCAATTCTCCCTGTGCAACATGAAAACTGTTTGGATCTGCACACATACATTGTATCTAGGATATACTAGGACATATTCAACATATATAGGACTGCTTGCCATCTAGGGGAGGGGCTGGAGGGTGGGAGGGAAAAATCAGAACAGAAGTGAGTGCAAGGGATGATGTTGTAAAAAAATTACCCTGGCATGGATTCTGTCAATAAAAAGTTACTATAATAAAAAAAAAAAAGATTCTATGATGATCAATTTGGACAGATGTGGCTCTTTTCAACAGTGAGATGATTCAGGCTAATTCCAATAGTCTTGTGATAAAGAAAGGCATATGAACCCAGAGAGAGGACTGTGGGAACTTGGTATAGATCACAACAAAATATTTTCACCTTTTATATTGTTGTTGCTTTCCTTTTGTTTTTGTTCTCATTTTATTTTCCTTTTTGGTCTGATTTTTCTTGTGTACCATGATAATTGTGATAAATGTTTAGAAGAATTACACGTTTAACATATTGGATTACTTGTCATTTAGGGAAGGGAGTGGGAGAAAAGGAAGGGAAAAATTTGAAACATGAGGTATGCAAAGATAAATGCTGAGATTTATGCATTTTTTAATAAACAACTTTAATTTAAAAAATCAGACAGTGGTTCATCTAAAACCTGTGATGAAACAAAGAACCATTTATTTTATATCAATATTCTTCTTCACTCCAAATTTAGGAAGGTCTAGTTCAAGGCATTCTTCTAACATATATTGACTACATAATATTGGTCATTTCACTTATCTCTCACTAATTAAGATATTTTATTAAGATTATAATCTGCTGTGAAAACTTCAACCTTGATTAAGGGATTTTTTTCCTAAGAGTTCTCTATGTTTATAAAATTATAGGTTCAGGTTCTTTCTTCTATGTATTCTGATGGCATTTCATCTGTACTCTGAATACTAAAATCTCACAGATTAAAGGTAATGCAAAGTCAAAAGGATTTGGAAAGGCAAATAGTGAGTGTGAGTAGGCTGCAAGATACAGCTAAAATATTTTTTTACACGTGGCAAAATGGACATCATCAGAGGGCTGTATTACTAAAAAAAAAACTACTTTGATCAATAATGTATCATGCTTACAGGCCGATTTATGGTTACTACCTGGTATCTTGGATAGATTATTTGTATGGGATTTACTGGAGAGAATGGACAAAACTTTCACAGGATAAAGCATGTATAGGATTATAACCTAGCCTACAGAGATCAGAATCCAGTTGATATATTGAAGTACAATGCCATCTTATTCATTTTAAAAGAATTGTTTTAATCAATATTCTGTTCTGTGTTCATAGTTGGACAGTAGAATAAGAGAGTTTAAGAAATCATCAGAAGATTAATTTGGTTTATTATTGAAATTGGTGCATGATAATATAAAGAATAATGAGAAGATCATATCTGACAGTCCCTATGATATTCAATATCAGATTACATCTCCATACACAGTTAATTGCAAAGTACTTAGAATAGATGTGTCATTATGTTCAAGGTTGCTCTCTAACCATACCACAGATCTGTTTACCTCCATCCTGAATTATAACCTCTCAAGGAAAAAAAAATCCTCAACTTCTCCAAGAATGTCAAGCAAAAAATTGATCATTTTCCAACAATGATTTCTAACATCTGGCCATAGCCAAAGGGGAGAACACATGGCCCAAAGTAAAGGAAGCAGTCTTGGCCACAAGGAGAAGCAGCTACGCCAGCTGTGTTCAGAGACCCTCAGGCTTCCTCTCTTCAAGAAAAATCCACCAGGAAGTAATAGGATAGCCTTGGAGATTGAAAATAGTGACCTCTTTACTCACAGAGCTCTAGTTTTAAAATCAAGCTAATAGTCATAGATTTCTATATGTTCCTTCTTCCCTCCATAGCTTCTCTATAATATGTTGCCCTATAAATAAGTGAATCAAATTACATTGATGTCACGATAGCTTGAGAATTATATGAATTTTGTTGCAGAGAGTTGTGTCTTTTTCCATTTTTTATCAATGTAAAATTATTCTAATTAAGAGAAAATAGAAAATATTCATGTGCTTTTTTTTAACATGGAAGGTATAGGCACTATGAAAAGCTGACAGATTAAATTATCTGTGCATTGTCAGTGTAGATTAAGGCAAAATTTAAATTCAGATATTTCTGACTTAGATACTATAACTCCATACACTAAATCATCATTAATTCATATTTTCAAACACATGCAAAATATTTTATATATTTATTAGAAGTTTTTTTTTAATTTTAAAAACATATTAATAGGGAACAGAGCCACGATGGGAGAGAAAAGCAAGGGAAATGCTTGAGCTCTTCCCAATTTCCATTAGAAAGAACATTAAATCAAATCTGTAAAGAGATTCTGGAGCAACAAACCCCACAAATATGGAGTAAATAAATTTTCAGGTTAAGATAATTTAGAAGGTCTTTAGGAAAGGTCTGTCTGAAGGGAGCCCATCTTGCACAGTGGTGTTTCTGCAAGCCAGAACAAGATTTTTAGCCACAGTACAGATCAGCCACAAAGGTCCTACAGTATCAGCCCAACAGAACACTAGAATAGCAGGCTAATTGTGAAGCCTACACTGTCAGGGTAGCAGGAAAACTGCCAGCCCTGAAACATAGCACACAACCAACAAAACTAAGCTAGGCAACTCACAGGCATGGGCAAACCACCAGTACCAGAGGTCCTGTCACAGAAAACAAATGACCAGGCTCCTGCCTCCCAAGAGAAGAAGCTTGGGACTGTGCCCCCAGAACCTCAGAAGCAATATTCAAGTTTAAAAAATTGAGCAAGAAACACAAAAGAGCTAAGATCAGAGAATGCTATTATGGCACAAAGGAAGAACACAAACTCTAGAGAGAGCAACAATGTCAAAATGCCTATATGTGAAGCTGAAAAGGCAATATATAGTCACGTCAAGTCCTAAAAGTCCTCTTGGAAGAACACAAAAAAAGGATTTTTTTTTAAAGTAAAAGAGGCAGAAGAAAACTTAGAAAAAGAAATGAGATCTATGGAAGAGAATTATGGAAAAAGCTATTTATATAATCAATGTTATTCTATTCATCTCACAATTTTGAAATAAATCATGATTTATTTTTTTAAATGTTGTTTTGATAGGTAATACACATTAGCCTAAGAAATGAAAGGAAGTAAATAATCTTTTAACCTGCATTTAATTTACAAAATTATATGGTAATGACTGCATTTTAAGAAAGTATTTTGGAAATATTACCTTCATTATAGCAATATCTAGGGGAGAGATTGACAATGATAAAGTTCATGATCAAATGAATTTGTTAGGATATTTATGAGTGTTAAACTTGTGTTTTTTTATTTGAGTGAGTGGCATTCCTTTATATTCTGCTCTCAATAAACTCAATGATAACAAAACTCTTCTTGGTTATGCTTCATTATTCATATTTTTAAGTATTTATTTTCTTTTTAACATTGGAATATTATTCATGTAAAATAATGTAGTCATCCTATTCTGTCAATTCATCCAAGCTGCAAATGACTAAAAAGGATACATATTAAAATAGATGCCTAAGAAATGGAAGAATTAACTTGTTATCATGAACCAGAAACTTGAACAACTCATTAGCAAAAATAATGGAAGAGAAATACAATTGGACACCATAGGAATGCTTGAAATCATAAATGGATCAAACCCTAAAGAGAAAATAAATTGTTGAGAAAAATTTTTGTATAAAACCAAGTGGAAGAGAAGAGCTCAGTCATAGTCTAAATACCAAGAGAGAAAGAAAACAAAGGAGGTCCCTATAGGGTTATGCAAACTCAGAATTTTCTAGTCAAGATGGCAGAGCAGAGAAAGACAAGCTCTCCCAACAATTTCCTCTAAACAATTGAAAAAATAATATCGAGAACAGAAATTTGAAGTGGTAGAATCAATAAGAAATCAGAGGGAAATATTTTTTCAGTCCAAGAAAAATAAGAGGGCAGAAATACAGATATGTGAGGGAGGAGGCTGGCCTGGAACCCAAGTGAATGAAATTCCAGTGACAGAACTAGGTGGTAGAGACAGAAGCTTAGGGAGCTCTCACTACAGAGATAATAAGTGATCTTCTAACCAGATTGGGAAAGATTACGGTGTTAATTCTGAATGCAGGATCATACACTGTTTCTACCCTATACCCACTTGTGGGTCATAGTTAAAGGATATAAAAGAATACTTTCTGTCAAGAGTGAGTAAAAACCTCTAGGGGCAACCATTTGACATCTCCATTGCCTATAACCTCTTCTGGGTCATAGTTAAATGGCTGAGAGGGAATCTTTCATGCAAGAGAGAATGGGAGATCTGAGGAGTAGTCCCCTTCCATCCCCCAAGGATTAATCCTGAGGAACTGTATGATTTCTGGTCCCAAGGGAAAAGGACCCCTGAGCAGCAATGTCTTTTTCAGTACAAAAGAATCAGGATCCTTCTTGGGTAAGAATCAGTATATAGATGAAAAGTTCAGTGACCATACCTCTCACTAGTTCATATCATCTTGGAAGCATGAAAAAGTTCCATCTCACCAAAACTAGCTTTAAACACAAAAATGTGCAAAAAGCCTAAAGCTGGAGGCAGTGCCCTTCCCCACATGTCAGGAAAAGAGCAAAATGTTATTATATACTTCAACAACAATACTATATGATGACCAGTTCTGATGGACCTGGCCATCCTCAGCAATGAGATCAACCAAATCATTTCCAATGGAGCAGTAATGAACTGAACCAGCTACGCCCAGAGAAAGAACTCTGGGAGATGACTAAAAACCATTACATTGAATTCCCAATCCCTATATTTATGCCCACCTGCATTTTTGATTTCCTTCACAAGCTAATTGTACTTGTTAATGCTGTAAAGTTACCCATGTATATATCCTGTAAATAAAAGGCTATTAAATAAAAAAACAAACAAACAAAAACCAAGCTAATTGTACAATATTTCAGAGTCTGATTCTTTTTGTAAAGCAAAATAATGGTTTGGTCATGTATACTTATTGTGTATCTAATATATATTTTAATATATTTAACATCTACTGGTCATCCTGCCATCTAGGGGAGGGGGTGGGGGGGTAAGAGGTGAAAAATTGGAACAAGAGGTTTGGCAATTGTTAATGCTGTAAAGTTACCCATACATATAACCTGTAAATAAAAAGCTATTAAATAAAAAAAGAGCAAAATATTAACATAAAGTTCCAAAACAAGAAGAAGGATGGGAAAATGAGAGGGGGGGGGGGAAGGTGGTGGGAGGGAGAGGGAGAAAGAGAGGGAGGGAGGGAAGGAGGGAGAGAGCAAGGAAGGAAGCAAGAAAAAAGAAACAAAGAATAAGAAACAAAGAAAGAAAGAATCTGGACATGAAAAGCTACTATATTTACAGGAAAGATCAAGATCTGAATACAGAACACAATTTGTCAAAATAGTGACAAATAATATAATTTTTTTTTAAAAAAATGGAAGCAAGTCATAAAAATTCCTGTAAGAGCTTAAAAAAATTCCAAATCAAATAACTGTGATAGATGAAATCTAGAAAAATTTATATTCAAATAAAAACTCAAGAAAAATATAAAAGGGTAAAATGAAAAAAGTAAGCATAAGGGATTCAATAAGGTTAAATTATTTATATATTTTTAATTTGTTTTATTTGAAAACACAGAGTAAGAAAAAAAGAAAAGGAATACAAAACAAAATAAAGCAAAAGCAAAAGAGAACATTATTATATACCCAGCAGAACATCAGGGAGGATTCAAAATATGTACCACATCAAGAAAAAATATATATGTGTGTGTGTGTGTGTGTATGTGTGTGTGTGTGTATATACATAGACATTTATATATATATACATAGAAGAAATTACATTCATGAATTTCCATCTTTACTTCCTTGTAAATTTTTCTTTATTTCTCTGCTATGCAACTTCTTTTCTTTATTCTTTTTTGCCCTTTTCATCCTCTTCCACCCCCAAACAAGCTGCAGTTAAATATGAAGATATATTTATGTAGATATATACATACATATACCCACACTCACCCCACATACATTCTCGTCTTTCCTATCCCTGCTTACTCTTTAATTAAACTTTGCTCCATAACTTGCCTTCCTATTACTTAACCTCCTCCCCCCCATCCAAATATCCCTCCCTTGTCTTCTTCTCTCACCCTTTGCTTTCCCATCCACTCATCCCTTCCCTTTATTCTCTGTGTCTATATGTGTCTTTATGCCTCTGTGTTTACTCTCTCTGTACCTCATTTATATAACATAATTACTATTTTTTCCTTAATTGTACCAATATATTTTTAAGATGCCATATTATTGATGTAAATCTTAAACATAAAATACACACTTCCCATGGATAAAAGAAACATGAATCATTTATCTATATCTAAACAATTTGTCCATATTGAATTCCTTAAATTTTTCTAATTTTTGTTTTGGCTTTTATATGTTAAAATTTCTGTTAAATTCAGATTTGGTTTATAGAAAGTCCTGAAAATCTGCAAGTTCATTGAATGTCCATGTTTTCGCGTTAAAAATTATAGGTAATTTTGCTGTTCATGACTTTTTTGGTCACAAACTTAGTTATGCTACTCATATTAAGGAAAACTATTTATTCCTATATTTTCTAGAGTTTTTAATAGGAATGGGTATTGGATTTTGTCAAATGTTTTTTTTTTTTTCCAGATTTATTAAGATGATCATATGATTTTTGTTAGTTTGGTTATTCAAATAGTCAATTATGTTCATAGTTTTCTTAATATTAAGCCAGCCCTGCATTCTTGGTATAAATCCTACTTATTCATGGTATATTATCCTGGAGATGACTTGCTGTACTCTGTTTGCTAATATTTTATTTAAGATTTTTGCATCAACATTCATTTTCAAATGGTTTGCATACCACTGAAATTAATCATTCTTGAAATGTTTGGTAGAATTCAAATGTAAATCCATCTGGCCCTGGAGATATTTTCTTAGGGAGTTGATTAATAGCTTGTTCTATTTCTTTTTCTAAAAATGGACTATTTACGTAATTTATTTCCTTTTCTATTAATCTGTACAATCCATATATTTGTACATATTCCTCCATTTCACTTAGATTATCAGATTAATTGACATATAATTGAGCAAAATTACTGCTAATTATTACTCTAATTTCCTTCTCATTGGTGGAAAGTTCTTCTTTTTCATTTTTGAAACTAACAATTTGATTTTCTTCTTTCCTTTTTCTAATAAAATTAACTAAAGGTTTAGGTATTTTGTTGGATTTTTTTTTCATGAAAACCAACTCTTAGTTTTGCTAATTAATTCAATAGTTTTCTTATTTTCAATTTTATTAATTTCCTTTATTTTCAGAATTTCAAATTTGCTACTAATTAAGGGTTTTAAAGTTGTTCTTTTTTTTAAGCTTTTTTAGGAGCATACCCAATTTATTGATCTTCTCTTTTTCTATTTTATGCAAGTCAGCATATAGAAATTTAAAATTTCCCCAAAGTACTACTTTGGCTGCATCCCATAATTTTGGTATGATGTCTCATTATTGCTATTCTCTTGGAAGTAATTATTGATTGTGCCTATGATTTGTTGTTTTACCCTACTCATTCTTTAGGATTACATTTTTTAATTTCTAATTAATTCTTGGTTGATTTTCTTCTGGCCTTTTATTGCATATAATTTTCTTTGCACCATGATCTGAAAAAATAAATTTACTACTTCTGCCTTTCTATATTTGATTTTGAGATTTTTATGACCTACTACATGGCCAATTTTTTGTATAGGTTCAATGTACTGCAAAGAAAAGAAAATATATTTCTTTCTTTCTCCATTCTATTTTCTTCAAAGGTTTATCATACCTAACTTTTCTAGAATTTTATTTACCTCCTTAACTTCTTTCTTATTTATTTTGTAGTTCAATTTATCTAGTTCTAAGAGAGCAAGATTAAGATAAGGTTAATATAATTTTGTTGTCTAGTTCTTTTTGCATCTCTCTTAATTTCTCCTCTACAAATTTGGATACTATACTAGTTGGTGCATGTAATTTATTGATATTACTACATTGTCTATGGTACCCTTTATCAAGAGGTAGTTGCCTCTATTATCTTTTTTAATAAACTCTATTTTTGCTTTTGCTTGATCTGAGATCATGATTGGTACCCCTGCTTTTTTTTTTTTTTACTTCAGCTGAAGCATAATAGATTTTCCTCCAGCCTTTTATCTTTATTCTGATTGTATCTGCTTTAAATGTGCTTTTTGTAAACAATAAATTGTAGGATTCTGGCTTTTCACACAGTCTGCTACCCCTTTTCATTTTATGGGATATTTCATCCCATTCACATTCACAGTTATAATTACTAACTCTGTATTTCCTGTCATCTTGGTTTTCCCCACTCATACTTTTCTCTTTCTTTTCCCTTTTTCCCTCTTGCCTAGTATTTTGTTTCTGATCAATCCCTCTCTCAAACAGACCTTTCCTTTTATAGCTCCTCTCTCTTTTTATACCGTGCCCCATTTACTTCTGTTTTCTTTTCTATTAATTTCCTCCTTTCCTTTCTCTTTCTTCTCCTCCTTCCCTATTGGGTGAGACAAGCTTCTCTTGTGAAGGTAAATATATCTGATGTTCTTTCTTTGAGCCAAATCTGATGAGAGTAAGATTCATACAATGCTCACCCGCCCTTCCTGTATTTCCTTCTATTGTAATAGGTCTTTTTTGCCTCTTCATGAAATGTAATGTATCAACTTGGCTCTTTTCAATAATGAAATCACTCAAGACAATCCCAATAGACGTGATGAAAAGAGCCAGTTTCATCCAGAAAGAGAACTATCAATAATGAATATAGATCAAAAATAATATTTTCACCTTTTGTTGTTGTTATTTTTATTTCTTTGCTTGTTATTGTTTTCTCTTTTTCATTTTTTCCCTTTTCATTTGATTTTTCTTATATAGTATGAGGAATATGAATATATTTTCAGGAGAATTGCATATGTTTCACCTATATTGGTTTATTTGCTCTCTAGGGATAGATGAGGAGGGAAGGAAAGGAGAAAAAAAATTGAAATAAATTTGCAAAGGTAAATATATGGATAAAGATAAATATTTGGAAAAAACTTATTTAAAGAAAATGTAACTTATATTGCTTAGCTAGATGCTTTTTAAAATGACAGTCTAAATGAAACTGAAGGAAATTTACAAAATATAAACAATATCTACTTTTATTAAAAAAAAAAAAAAAAACCTAGAATGCCTTTCTTAAAACAATAATTGTAAAGGGCTTAAACTCTGAAAAAGAGGTGTGCTTGAATCAGACAACTGAGCACTTAAGGCTAATTAATCTATGTGAGACAATGACTCTATTAGCATATGTTTTGGATAAATGGCTCTACTCACTGTTTGGTGCTTACTGAATGTTTGATGTTAAGATAATCATAGGCAAGGATTAGAGGGCAGGGTGAGAGAGGGGCTAGAGACCTTGTGGCAGGAAGAGGAGGAGAGAAGATGGTGACTTTGGACTCAAGAATTCAGGATACATTGTTGGCAAGCACTTTGGAGTACCAGTTTGCCTGCTTCTTTCACTTCTCCCACTAAAGACCAAGGACTTTTACTTATTCCAACTCTGGCTGATCCTGAGGCCTCCAGGGAGCTAGGTTGGACTTCACAAATAATTAATATTTATTTAAAATCAAGAGCAAATATTATCTGTAATGCTAGCAAAATTGAAGTTTTCCTAATAAGAACAGGAATGAAGCTATGATTTCCTTTATGAGTGTTGTCTTTCAATATTTTATAAGGATTATTATAGCAACAGCATAATACTGCTATAGCAATAAAATAATAAAAACAAATTGAAGGAATAAAAATTGGCAATGAGGAAACAAAAGAATAATTCCTTGAATTTGGTATGATGGTATAATTAGAGAACCCTAGAAAATCAACTCAAAAATTAGTTAAAACAATTATGAACTTCCACAAAGTTAGAGCCTATAAAATAAGTGCATATAAATCATTAGCATTTGTATGTATTAGCAAAGAAACAAACCATCAAGAAATTTTAACGACTGAGTATTTAAAATAGTTAAAAATCTACCTTCCAAGAAAACCTAAGGATTATATGAGCATGAATGTGATATCCTTTTTTTTTTTTAAACAGATAGACAAAGCTAAACAATTGGAGCAATAACAATTGCTTACAGCTATATTATGTCAATGTAAATAAAAAATGACAGGAAGTTAATTTACTTATTCAGTGCCAATCAAACTGCAAAAGAACTAATTTATTGAGCTAGAAAAAATAGGAGCAAAATTAATCTGTAATAACAATGGTCAACAATATCAAGGGAATGAACTGGGGAAAAATGAAGCAAAGTGGCCTACAAGTTTCAGTAAATAGATTACAAAATAATAATCATCAAAACACTCTGATCTCAACAAGAAATAGAATGGTGCATCAGTGGAATTCATAAAGTAATAAATGACCACAATTATGTAGTGTTTAATTAACCCAAAGATTCAAGCTTTTGCCCTAAAATTTTAACATTTGACTAAACTTGCTAGGTAAACTGGGAAATGTTTTGGTAGAAAATAGGCCAGATCAACATCTTACAAAATTATCAAGATAGGAGTAATATGAGGAAAGAATTTTAGAAATAAGAGGTGATAGCATAAGCAAAATAGCAGAACATGAGAAAATATACCTGTCTGATCTATCAAAAAAAAGAGACTTTATACCCAAACAAGATTAAGGGAAGTAAAATAGATAATAATGATTATATGAAATTAACAAACTTTTGTATAAAATATGTAGTGAAATTTAGAAGGAAAAAAATTGCATGAAGTTTCCCTGATAAAGGTCTTGTTTCCCAGATATATACTAAGTCAAATTTATAAATAAATAAATAAATAGACTGAACAATAGACAGATAGATAAATATATAAATAGATAAGAACCATTCCTTAATTGATAAATGATCAAAGGATATGAACTGGCAGTTTTCAGAAATAATTAAAACTATCAATAATTAGCAAAAATATCTATAAATCATAACTGGTTAGAGAAATGCAAATTAAAACAACTCTGAGATACCATCTTACTCATATCTAATTGACTAACATTATAGAAAAAAGAAAATGACAAATACAGGAGAAAAAATGCATTGTTGGTGGATTTGTGAACTAATTTTACCATTCTGGAATACAATTTGGAATCAGACTCAAAGGACTATAAAATTATATTCCAAATTGTAGATCCAAAATAGCACTACTATGTCTGTATTCCAAAGGGATCACAGAAAAGAGAAAAAAAATACTTATTTGCTCAAAAATATTTATAGCAGCTATTTTAGTGGTGACAAAGAATTAGAAAACAAGGGGAAGGGACAACTGTATGGCACAATAGATAAAGCATAGGGCCTGGGGTTAGGAGGACCTGAGTTCAAATTCTGTCTTAGACACTTGATGTTTACTAGCTATTAACTACTAGTGTCCCCCTGAACAAGTCACTTAACCCCCTCCCCCCAAAAAAAGTGGATGTCCATCAACTGGTGAATGGCTAAGTAAGTTGTGGTACATATGATTGTGATGGAATACTATTGTGCTATAAGAAAATATGAATAGAATGAGTTCAGAAAAATCCAAGTGAAGTGAGAAAAGCCAGGAAAATACTGTAACAGTAATTGCAACATTGTAATAATAATAAAGCTGTGAAAGAAATAACTACTTTGACCAAGACAACAATCCAAGACCATTTTTAAAAAGTCATGATTAAAAAATACTATCCAAATACAATGGAGAAATGATGAATTCTGAATGCAGCTTGAAAAATACTTTATTGAAGTTTTAAGTTTGTTTTTGTTGTTGTTGTTGTTTTTGGTTTTGTTTTTGTTTTTTTCTGAGACAACTGGAGTTACGTTATTTGCCCAGGTGCACACAGCTAGGAAGTGTTAAATGTCTGAGACCAAATTTGAACTCAGGTCCTCCTGACTTCAGGACTGGTGCTCTATCCACTGCATCATCTCTCTGCCTCTTGAAGATTCTTTTTTAATAGTATTTTATTTTTCCAACTATATGCAATGTTAGTTTCAACATTCATGCCTGCAAAATCTTATGTTTTACATTTTTCTCCCTTTTTCCCTCTCCTCCTCTCCTAGACAGCAATATAAGGTAAACATGTGCAACTTTGAAGAATGCATTAAAAGAAAAACTTTATCTATTCTTTTTCCTTATTGTTTGCATGTTTTCTCTTGAAACATGCTTATATGAAAATATATTTAATATGATTTCCAATGCAAAATCAAAAACAAAAGATGAAAAATTATAGGATATAGAAAAAATAGTCAATCTGTTACTATATTAAGAAACTCTCACATTGTATTAAACACTTGTAAAATTTTCATTTAAATCATTTAAAAAATTTACTGTTACATAGTTCAATATCACAGCAAAATATTTTTGACAACATTTTTATTTTTCTTTTGAATTCTGGATGATCTCTCTCCCTTACAATCCTCCCACTCTTTGAGAAGATAAAAATAAATTTAAATAATTTTTAAATAAATTTAAAAAATAATATAAATGAAAATTCCACAAGTGCTTAATGAAATGTGAGTTTCTTAATATAGTAACAGATTGACTTTTTTTTCTGTATCCTATAATTTTGCATCTGCATTCATTGAAGTCATAATGATAATAAAGATTAATGTAATTTTTAGAGGATTACATGATAAAAAGTTCACAGGTCAACTGAATGCATTTTTTGGTCTGCTGCTTTGATTCTGTTGGCAATTCTTTTCCTTTCAGCATTATTTATTCCGTCTGTTTAGTTTGCTTTACAGGCTCGTGGCAGCATTCACAGGGTAGACCTATTGAACCAAGCCATAATAGATGTAATACATCAATACATTTGAGCTGAGCAGCTTTAATTAGACTTTCCTGGTCATTTCATCAATTCACTTGAGTACCACTGGGAATTGGATAACACCAGGACTCCTGTAGAGCATGAGAATTACAGCACTTCAGTAGGGCTTTGCCTATCATACCCACAAGGTTAGAGAATCACAATTAATTCACATAGCTAAGTGCCCTAGCCCATCCCATAAATTTACCCTTATAGTAATATCTCTGAGATCCTCAAAGCTTATAAACTGAAGTGCCAATTTGAAATGTAAACCATCCTAAAATTTCACACACACATAAACAGACACACAAAGACACATATATGTATATGTGTGTGTGTGAACACACACACACACACACACACACATATATTCTTTAACTTTTCAATAGGAAAATAAAGAGGCACCTTGTTAGATCTGAAAAATACAGATCATTAGGCTGTCATAACTACAACAGGTTTTTAGAAGGAAACTAAATGAAAATGACAAAAATATGTTAGGGTGAAAAATTTTTATCATACAATTTCAGAACTGCAAAAATAGATGTGGATTATTACATGAAGCCCGGATCTATTTGTCACTCAGCTTCAGAAAAAATAAACAAAACAAACGCAAAAAAGTGCTTGAAACTAACTTAATGGGGACATGCTTGGCAAATGAATATGATAGCAGGGCAAAATCAGTTAAGCTTGTAAAATACTGGGCTAATTAAGTTATGAGACTCAATCTTCTATGTTTATAAGTGAGGCACTCTCTTGATATGTGTACATAATTAAGGAGGAGGGGAGGTAGTATAACTGACAAATCATTAAATGATAGATAAAATGCCTACCTTTGTGGTTATTATCATGGCATAGGCACAAAGCAATAGAAAAGAAATGGCAATAGTATGTATAAGTTGCTAGACAAAAAAGGAATGATATTGTGTTTAGAATTAAGAAAAATTTGAGTTCAAATTTTTCTGTTGCTCCTCACCAGCTATTTAACTATGGTTATAATTTAAGTTCTCTAAGCTGAGTCTCCATACTTATGAATTATAGGATACTAATAATTCTCATATTTTGTCTCACAAGGTTGTTATAAAGCTTAAGTGAAGTTATACAAAATGTCTTCTGAATATCAAAGCACTAAATAAATGTCATTTAATATAATAATTTCCATTGTATGATTGAGCTCAGCTATAGATAGATATAGACATATATTCTTTGGATAAATCACTATTCTATTATAATTTTTTGTATTTAGGGTTCTGCATACATATATGTGTGTTCATATTCATATATATATATATATATATATATAAATATATGTACATAAATACAGGCATATATACATACATAAAACATTTGAATTTTAGAAGACAAAATATATAATGTGTAAATGTATACACATGTGGATTGTATATATATATATGTGTGTGTGTGTCTGCATGTATATATGTATATATATATCAATATATGTATGCATATATATATGCATATATGTGTATCATATATATTTTTCTACATGTCTTTGATTTTTCTTTCCCCTACATTGTTTCTATTTATTCAAGACTCTTTATTTCATATTTTGGAGTTGTGAGTATTTTCCATTGTTTTGTCTATTAAAATACTGTCACTATTTGATAAAAACAAACCTGGGAAAACCATAAAATAGTTTGACAGAAACTAGGAATAGACCCATATCTCACACTATATATTGAAACAGTGTCAAAATGGGTAAATTATTTAGACATTAAAAAGGTGGTAACATAAGTAAATTAGGTAAGCATGGGATAACTTACTTGTCAGGTCTATGAATAAAGGGAGAATTTACAACCAAACGAGAGAGAGGGATGATGTGATATTAAATGAATAATTTTGATTACATTAAATTGAAAAGTGTTTGCACTCACAAAACCAAAGAAGCCAAAGTTTGAAAGGAATCAGAAAACTGGGAGAAAATTTTACAGATAAAGACCTCATTTCCCAAGTGTAATTTATAAGCATATGTCATTACCCACTTGATAAATGTTGTTTTGGAAAAATCAAAGTTATCTAAAACCATAAGAAAAATTGCTCTAAATGATTATTATAGAAATGCAAATTAAAACAATTCTGAGATATCATTCCATATTTCTCAATAATATGACTGAACAAGAAAATGAAGATGTGGAAAAAAGTGAAACAATAATGAATTTTGGGTGGAGTTGTAAATTGATTCAACCATTCTGAAAACAATTGGGAACTGTGGCCAAAGAGCTAAAAAATCATGCATACTATTTAACCAAATAATAGCCCTACAAGATGATTATACCAAAGAGATAAAAAAGAAAAAGAAAATAACATATATTCACAAAAATATTTATAGAAGCTCTTTTTTATGGCAAATAATTAGCGATTGATTAGGAAATGGCTAAACAAGTTTATATATATATATATATATATATATATATATATATATATATATATATATATATATATATATATTTGCATATATATGAGAAATGTTTTATGATTAGAATGAAATGCTATTATGCTATAAGAAATGATTAGCAAAATGCTTTCAGAAGTATGTCTGGTAATACTAATATGACCCAATTAAAAGTGAAATGAGCAGAACCAGAACATTATACACAGTATGAGAAATACAATACAATAATGAACTGTGAATGATTTAGCTATTTTCAGTAAGTAAATGACCCAAGACAATTCCAGAGGACTCATCATGAAAACTTCTGTTGACTTCCTGAGAAAGAAGTGGTACAGGCTGAATATGGATCAAAATATATATTTTATTAATATTTTAAAATTTTTTCTTAAGGGTTTTTTTGGCCGTTTTTTGTTCTATAACATAATTAATATGGAAATACATTTTGCATGACAGAATTTGCATAACCCTCAACAGATTCCTTGCTTTCTCAATGAAAGGGCAGAAGAGAGATGGAGAGGACTTGGAAATCAAAATTTTAAAAAATAAATGCTAAAAAAAATTTTAAATGGATTTGGAAAAATAAAATTAAAATAAAAATTAAATATAAGTTCCTTTTAAACCTATTTGTTCTTAAAACACATGCATATGTTTGATTATAAATATTAATGTTATATCTGATTGTGATTAATCATTTCATCTTTGATTGTCAACTAGTTTCAATACAAATTATTTACTCAATTTTATTTTTTTTTCTCTTTGTTCAATTTTCAAGGCTATGTTGTGGTTAAGTAACTTCCCCAGGATCACAGAGCTAGTATCAGTTATGTAAGAATGGATTTGAATTCAGGTCCTCCTTACTCCAAGTCAGTGCTATATCTACTGCTCTAACCAGCTGCCCCTTAGTTAAGAATATGTTTATCAAGAAAAGCAATGTAAATATTGACTTACATATATGCATATTATTAACTTAAATCTTTATGAATTTCAAATATAATTATTTTAGTTGATAAACTGTGACAAGGCAAATCTAACATATCGGATGTATATAGATTGTCAATTACATGAAACTATATTCATTGCTTTGCTTCTACATTAAAGACATTCCTTAATGATGCATATATATGTGTATGTGTGTGTATATACATATAGACACACACACATATATGTATATATATATATATATATATACATATATGTGTGTGTTTGTATGATAATATATATCTCACATTGTTGTAAAAAGTATCCCCAACTATGGATAAATATTCTACATATTAAAGATCCATTAAAATATGCATTTATGGATACACACACACACACACACACACGTACACACCCAGCACACCCATGCCATAAATGTCTGAGAATGGTGGAAATTATGAGTTATTTAGAACTCATCAATTTCCTGGAAATGACAAAAAACAAAGGACTAATTGGAGCACTAGATTATTGTTAATATGCAAGATTATCCCAGGGAATCTTTGTGTAGCAATAAAAGAACCCATGGACCAATTTTTTTTCAATTGTCCATATCAGAATTATTCTTACTCATCCATTGCAAGGCAACCTTGCCTGATGCACAGTTCTAAAAAGGACTACCAGAATGTAGGTCCAAATTAAGGAGGAAAAGTCTCTATGAGACAAATTAAGTACCATATCTCTGAACTATGTGTATGTGAAACCAAAAAGAGATTTATATTACTAAAACACATTTCTAAAAAAAGATGTATGCTCTTCTAAAGAAAAAAATGAAAAATGAGGTATACAAACTATATCTCAGTGGAAACCTGTTTAAATGAGTGAAGGTTGAGAAAAGGTTTCCATATTCATATATACACCATGTATCATTTTTGACTCTATGGATACCAAAATGTATATTGGTTGGATTTGTATTAAAGTATCCTCAATTAAAAAGTTTTTATTGCCTCATATCTAATAGAATTGATATAATATACAAAAAGTAGAACTGGAAAGGGACAACTAGTAAGAGAAATACTGTACAACAATGTTTTAAAATTTAGCTTATGGATTTAAAGTATAAAAAGAACACTTTTTAATATCTCTACTTTATTCTTTCCTATAATATAAAATGCACATAACATGAAAATATACTATATATATTATATTTTTGATTATGTTATGGATAACTTTGGTAATATTTGCCAACATACGAGGCAGGAAAATCAGAAAGCATATCAAGGATTTCCCAAGGAAATTTTCACAGTTTGTTTTTGCCACTTTGAAATGAACAACAGAAGATCAACATATGCAAGTGATTTGTACTGACCTTTTGTGCCTCATAAACCATTATCAGTCACTTAATGTTATGAGGAATAACTTATTTTTAGCACTAAAGAATAGTTATCTAACATGGCTGTATATTAGAAATATGTTTGTTAATATGAAGTATAAAAATTAAATTTAGGTAATTTATATTATTTGCCATTTTTCTTTATTGTTTTCTGCTTTACTAATATGGATAATTTAGAATATCTACACAAGAATCTTGTGGTATGTGGTATAAGGTTAGATCCTGTAAAATCTTCCTAAATCATCTTGTACTTATTTTCATACATATATTTACATGTATACAAATTCATATGTCATATCATATTATAAAGTGTAAACTTCTGAAACATAGGGAATTTTACATACATGTCTCTGCATACCCAGTAGTGAGCATTTTACCTAGCACAGAGTATATGCTTAATACTTGTTTAGTAAGTATTTAGTAGTTGACTACTAAAGTTAGATTACCATTATGCAAATGGACAAATATTGAAAAAGTGTTGGGAGTATTTACATGGCATGCAAGAAAACAGAGCCAAGAGGTGAGTAAATTAAGTAGCATCAGGAAGTTTTAATGCAAACCATACCAGAACAATGTAATAGCAGAAAACAGCATTACTGTCAATGAAGAAAATATTTTTTTTAAAAAAAATTATGAAATTGAAAAACTATATAATGCTTGGAACTTTAAATGGAAGGAGAACTGAAATAACAAGATCTCTTAGACTGTTGTTCAAATCCCAGCTTAGTGACTTTCCACCCATAGGCATTAGTGAATACCATTTAATATCTAGAATTAAAAGAACTGCAAGGTTTGTTTTTTAAAGATTTTTTGGGGGTGAATGAATTTACCAAGAGAAGGTTATCTAGGGAACCTTTTTGAGGATACTATATATAATTACCTCACACTTAAAGTATAGTGTATTTGGAAGACATAATAAAAATGAAGGGAAAATGATAGTGATATGAGGAAAGGAATAAATGTTCTTTATTTTTTTGTAGATTTTATTGATTTATTTTATTATTATGTTACCTAGATCTCTTTCTGTCTCTCTCCCTAGAAGAAAATCATGCAATGTAAAAAAGAGAACAAAAAATAAAAAGAAATAAGTAAAGCCAAATGTAGAAAAAATAAAATTTCATTTTTATATAATGATCCATACCCATAACCCCTTTTTTTTGCAACAGAGCAAGGAATCTTGCCATTTCTCTTCTTTGAAGCTTATCTTGTCGTTCATGATTTAACAACATTATTTTTATTGTTGCTTTTCCATTTATATTGATGCAGTCAGTCATATCATATTTTGAGCTTTACTACCTTCCTCCAGGAATGACTTCATATAAACCTTTTAGTGATTCTCTATATTCATCATGTATGCCCTGTTTCAAGGTACATTGAGATGAGACTTTATTAGTAGATATTACTATGACTTTGATATTCATATGATTTCTTTTATATTTCATCCTTCTCATGTTCATAGTCTTTATCACTTTATCACTTCCTCCTACAACTTTATTTCTCTGTCTTTTGCCCTTGGTTTGTCTGTCTCTTGTATTATCTATCTTTGATATCTTTCTCTCTCGGTCACTGCCTCTGTCACTAAGCTTGTTGATTTCTCTCTCACCTCTCTCTCTCTCTTTCTCTCTCTTTCTGTCTCTGTCTCTTTTTTTCCTCTTCTCTCTTTCTTCTTTCTTCTCTCATCTCTCTCTCTTCTCTCTGTCTCTGTCTCTCTCTCATCAAGATGAACTAAAGCAAATAAAGAACAGGAAGAAATACTGTAGACTGCCTCAAATATGTGCTTGAATTTTGATATATTCAAGACCTTAGAAATGAAATCAACTTAGAAAGTGCCTCTACTCCAGCAGTATCATACTGAGTCTTCACTCAAAACCCTAACAATAAATTCATATTTAACAACCTATGATCTGAATCATGGAATAGGGGAAAGAACATTAAATTGAAAGGCAAAAATAATGGGTTCAAAACCCAGCTCTCCTATTTATGTAATATAAGAGGAAGAGAGTTGGTATCAGATCAGGAAGGTATGTATTGAAATCCACTCTCTGACACATCCTAGCTCCATGATTCTTGACAAGTCATTTATACTCCCTGAATTGGAGCTTCTTTATTTCTAAAATGAAAAGATTGTACAACATGATCTCTGTTTTTTTTTCCAACACAGAAATTTTAAAATTTGAATAATGAACTTTTTGTTTGTCTCATACTTTGACAATTATTTCAATATAGTTGGTTTCATTTATAATAATTTAATTTACACATTTAAAAACATTATTCTGAATGATGTTCATAGGTATCACCAGACTGCTTAAGAGCTATATGACTCAAAGTGTTTAAGAAGCCATATTCTAGAATCTTTTTTAGAGATCTATGAGCTTCTGGTTCTGAAATCTTGTATAATATTCATCTCATGGCTTCTGTGATTTTGTCAAAACAATATCCAAGCATTTTGTTTCTAGTAGTTAAGCAACAATCACCAAGGATCATTGATTCATCCTCAGATTTATTGACCACTTCATGAAACTTATTTTTCAATTCGTTCATGCTAATTAAGTATTATTATTAATAGATTCTATGCAATCCAGTATCCAGATTTCTAGAAACTATGCTGTTGGTTCACATGCAATAATTAATCTACTTAGTTTTGAAACTCTTGTCCTGGGATTGATGTGTCCTCATTGTTGTGATTCAGTGTACATTCAGAACAGTTAGCCAGTCTCAGAGAAATGGAAATCCACATCCTACACAGCTATTAAATTTAGTCATCTCCCGTTCCGACACCAATTCTCCACCTATTTCTCTGGACACAATCATCAACCAATCCTCCCATTGTTTCTAGAAATATTATGTCAATATTGTCCTACTTATTAACTTATGATAGTGGTTACTTACCAGGCTAAAACTCTCTTCTCTTGGCCACTGCTCTCCATATGCAATTTATCCCTTTAACAAAAGTTAAGTCTCTTAAAGGCAAGGACTATTCTCATATAACAATATATATTTTTAAATTTCCATCCCAAGCACTTAGTATTGTGCCTAGCATAAATAAACAAAATGCTTTCATTCATTTATTTGTTCTGCCCTTTTCCCCAAATAAAATTGCATGACTTAAAAGAGTTAATGTAAACCTCAAAGTACATACTATACTGCTAAAGTGATGCTTACTTATACTGAAACTCAGAAAAAAACAAATATTAATATTATTTTAAGTACAATAATAATGCATTATATTTATCTAAGTTTACACCTTATTCTCTCACTCTACTCTAAAATCCTCAAGAGAAATACCATGTATTTTTCTGCATATAGTACAAACTAAAGAAAAAATTATCAAGTGTTTATTATATTTATTCTTAAGTACTTAGGGTTTCTAATGAACTTTACTTGTGACAGTCCTAAGAAATAGGTAGTGTAGGTAAAATTATCTTCCCTTTACAGATGAGAAAACTAAGACATAGAAATTATATATGATTTCTCTATAATCATGCTGTTATGAAATATGAGAATCAGTGCTGGAACTTAGGTCTTCTGATACCTAGAATGCTGCTCTTTCCACTCCACCATGCCATGCTCCATTTTTTCTGTCACTGCTATCATTCTATCATCTATATCTATCTATCTATCTATCTATCTATCTATCATCTGCCTATTCAATGGCAAATCAGGCTATGGTAATTGGAAGTATTTTCCAAAAGTTTAAGCAAAATTCATCTTTTCTTGAATTGAATTTTGCAACTATCATGCTGAGCCTCTCTTTCTGGACCTGGAATATCATTGAAATCTAAATATAAAGTACTGTGCAATTGAGAGTGGTCACATGACAGATATTTATGGTATAAGATTGGTATCCTGTGGTGCTTATGACTTTTTCAAAAGCTGTTTACTTTCCAATGCACAAAGAAGCTATTTTGTCTTCTTAAATAGAACATTATCTTTTGAAAATGGCTCACAGTTCATTGGGGAGGAGGGAAGATAAAATTCATAAACTTTAAATAATGACAGTTATTCATGAAATGATACGGCAAAGATAAAACTTACAACCTAGCCTTGTTAAAAGTGGAATAATTGACTTCCTTCTCTTTCTTCTGCCACTTCCTCCTCTCCCTTCTTTTTCTTTTATCTTCCCCCTCCATATCTTGTCTTTTTCCTCCCCACCTTAGACACTGCTTCTTTCTTCCTTTTCTCTTTGCTGCATTTAAGGGCCTTCCCTACTTCCAAGAGTCCAGTGTCTCTATCCCACAGTCTTTCAATTCCCTCATCATCTTTGAATGGCTTCCCCATCCCATCCCAGCAATTCCCAATATATCCCCTTATCATAGCCAAAGCTCTTGGCAGTGTTTCATTTTAACTTTCTATGACAGTTATCTTGAACGGTTATTATTTTATTAAACCTTCCAAACCTCTCTTCTCACTGACTCCTTCCCTACCCAAAGACTTTTGTTTTGTTTTGTTTTGTTGTGTTTTATTTTTGTTCCTTCCCCCCCCCACCCAGAATCAAACTTCTGCCTTCAACATTTTTTTCCTTCTGTAGAATTTCAGTATTTGCTTCTTTTCCCCACACAGGTTTCTACTGAAACTTCCCTACCCCAAGATTTTCCTCTACAATCTAATATCTCACAAGCCTCCTTTCAATGACTTCTTCTTCAGAGAAATTCTGTTAGAGCCAAAAAGTCCAGGATTTCTAAGATCCAGCTCTCTTAACTGTGTAACAATGGGTACTGACCAATATTTGAATGTCCACACTGTATTATCCCACATGTCTCTTGTTGGCTTGCCTAGATCTGGATGCTCTTCTACTATCTTCCCATATCTGCATATTTAGGAAGAAAGTGCCAGTTTTCAATATCACTCAAATGGGAATTTCCATCTTTTCCATCTTCCTATTTCCTATTGTAAAGCTAATTTCTAGATCTTTCGAAACTCCTGAATTTTCTGTATCACTTGTGCATGGATGTTTTCTGGGACCTCAAATGAAACTCTTCACTGGCAAGTGGAAATAGCAATGGCATTATCGGTGCATTTTAAGATCTAGTTGTATTGGGTATGTAGAGCCACTACATAACAACACTAATAAAAGGAAAATTGTACCAGAATACTACCACTTTGATTTGAAATAGAAACTTTATTTCTGGACATCATGCCCCTAATGAGGTTTGTTGTTTGTTTGTTTGTTTGGGTTTTTTTTTCACTTTTTTGATATTTTCCTTTGTAGTAAGTTTCAAATCAGCATGCTAGATTGTCAGCCTGTTCATGAGCAAGCTGCACAGAGTCAGACGATCACGTTCATGGTAACCTGTACGATTGAAATTTTGATGGAAATAAAAATGTGTTATTTCAACCAGAACTTCCTGTTGATTACACAAGTCACAATCAACAATACAGCATGGAAGATCGACTTTCAGGATTTATCTACTTAGTCTTGGGGGGGGGGTGGAGAAATAAACTCTAAAATATTTGTAACCTCTTCATTTTTTCCCTTGTAGCCTCATTCATTGTACAAGTATAAAAGTGTGCCAAAATTGATATATCTTTAAAAATGCATTTTCTATAAACAACAACTTTTAAAATTGCCCTTAAGAGCAGTGGGATTTTATTTGTATATAAAAGACTTTTTAAATACTCTGATACTGAAGTTTAAAAAAACAAGTACATAAAAAGAATTGTTGTAAACCTGATTGATTAAAAATTTCAATTCTTTGTCCCCATAGTGAACATGGGCACTCTCATTAACTAAGTATAATGCCTTGGGAGACATTTTCTGTTGTATATATGGTTAATATAAAATACTTGAAGCCTTTTAGTAAATACTGAGAGTATTCTCAACTCAGAGACTATTAAATGTGAACATTAAAAACACTTCTTATTAAGAAAGTGGAACTTGTAGTCAAATGTCAGAAAATTAAAAAGGAAATATATGAATTTGTATATATCAAGAGAAATTTCACAAAATGCTTGTTACTAATTGTTTGAAACTATTGCTTTGCAGTTCTGGCTTGGTCAGAATTAAGAAGTCTGTGAAATTTCTTTATCTATGTATATTTCATGATATAATTAAACCATACATATATGATACTAGGTTATCATTGCAAAATAAAATATATATATCTTCTTTGAAACATATATTTACATGATCTATCTTTATCATTGTCTGCAGAATAGTTTCTTCACCCTTCTCCCCTAGTTTTAGTTTGGATGGATATCAGTGAAATTTGAGGTTAACCACATTTTAAAATATCATAAAACAATGGCATATAAGACCTCAAGTGACACTCTGCATTTAGTAGAGGAAATTCTATTTGCTACCAACTGATAGTGGGATTGTCAGCTGAGTGATGTATTTCCGGAAATGAAGAGATGTCCTAGAAGTAACTTGTGGCTTTTGCTAAAGATTTATTAAAACTAAGTTGACACTTGCATCATTGATAGAGGTAATTTTAGAGCTCTTGAAATTCTCCTGACCCTAAGATAATGAAACGAACACCTTCTACCCATTTGTATTCTGTGGCATGTCGTGTGGCTTGTGGCATAGAATCTGAAATGCTATTATTATCTGCCAGAAGAATTCGTGCTAGTAACTAAGGGCAAATTCAGACTCTTATGCAGCAAGGAAAAAGGAGAAACAGTAGCCAGAACCTGATGAGGAACTGTGCAAACAAACAACAGTGATCACAGATATTTTAGGCAGTTAATAAATCCTGAAGCACTGGGATGCATAAAGCTTCATAACTAACTCAGATTCTTTTTTAAAAGTGTTTCTTTTATCCTCATCACAGCAGAGAATTTATATCATGCCCTAAAACAAATCAAATCCGGTGCATATGAAAAGTACCATGAAATGTACTTAGAAGGCTCTTGCTGTGGCTGAGATATGTGCATATTTATGACATAGACTGCCATGGGCTGCCTCCACAAGTGAAAGCTCTGCTTATAATCCAAATAACATTTCTAATGGTATTCTCAGATAAGAAGGACGTGTGTTAAACTCTGATCAGAAGTTTCAAATCTTTAGGCTCATTCAAAATATGGATCATCCATGTGAAATGGGATGATTGCTGTGTATTGAAACTCAGCAGAAATATTAATAAAATCTGATTGAAAGACTAACATTACACTGTGCTCAAAGAATTTGTATTCCACTATGATTTATTAATCATATAATCACAGAAGTGTTTTACTGGATTTCTTGAGACCCCCTCCCTCTTTCTACAGTCCTTATAGTCATCAATATAAAATGAACAGATATAATGAGAATCTGATAATGTGAGAAAGAATGTCAGTAAAGAATTTTAAATAGAAATTGCAGGTTGCAGGTATAACAAGAAAGTTCTCATCTATGGTATAGAATTGTGAAATATTTGAGCAAAATGAAACTTTAAGGGCTAAACAGTCTATGATTTTCTGTCCAAAACACCTCCAGGGGATTTTATCTTCATTTATTTCTATCTCTGTATTCCTATATTTATATGTATATACATAGATATAGATATATGAAAAGTGGGGACTATGTTTTAGGGCAAGGTCACTTGGCAATAAAATACTTGCTCTAATCTTAGAATAGAGAACTTTCAACATCTAAGTCATTGATCTTTTCACAACAGAACTTTGCTGTTTAGATAATTTATTCCCATTATCAGCAGAAGATATTTCTGTTACATATAGCATCAAATTATCATCAAGCCAGAAATCCAAATTTTTCTAAGTTAGAGAGTGTAATGAAATTTGTGATTTTCTTACCTTCCAACATTTCCAGATCTCTCTCTCTCTCTCTCTCTCTCTCTCTCTCTCTCTCTTTTCCACACTTGCATTTGAGATTCTCATCTTTCTAGAATATATCCCAAGTCTCATAACTCAAACCTACCAACTCCTTTTACTTTTTCAATGGAATAATTGTTTATTATAACACAAGAATCAACATCTAAAGTAGAGGGTTCTAATACTAACTCTTGCAAGACATTACATAATGATACCATTTGGGTCCTCTTCTAGAACTAAGGACAACAACCTATCACCTATATATGACCAATATAGGCTCACTCTCAAAGTATAATCTGGACAATAACTTTCATAGGATTCCTAGGTTATAGGTATATATTTTTTGCTTTTTAAGGAAATAATAATAGATAACAAAAAGAAGTTTATTGTGCTTTATGAATTGCTTGGAAAATTTACTGTCATGACTTTAATGTTGAATGGACATGTGTGGGGTCAAATGTGTTCCCTTACCTTCCCAACATATTGAGCTCTCAGGGCAAAGAATTATATGAAAAATGAGTAACATGGAGTGATGTTATTATAGTAAAGAAAGGGTTAGAAAGGAATTATAATAAGATATAGAAACTTGTACAAGAACAATGCAAATCAATGACTTTAATTAAATTTGGGGAATAATAGTGATGATTTACCCTACAACATTTCTCTTCAATTTTTTTTCTGTAATATTTTCAATATACATGAAGTCATCAGTATAGTCATTTTTATTAATTGAAGCAGTTTGTACCTTAAAAAATAATTAATAGATGATTTTCAAGAGATTCTATTGCTAGGAACTCCATCATCTAATTTCACCAACTTGCTGAAGTGCCAGTTATTTAATTCAATGAATTTCACTGATATTTCCCCAAGTTTCTATTCAAAGCCTTTATGTTGGAAGAAAAAAAAACACTTTTTCCTTTAGATAAGCCTGTGGAATTCAAGGATTACTATTAAACCATGATGAGGCTTAAACTTTACCTAAAAATCAGGTTTTAATAAAGGATTTATCAAAATAATATTTTGGGGGAAATATCCAAAAGTTATATTTATATCCTCCTCCATAAATACTTTATTTCAGTTGCCATTCTCTTAGCAGTATAACTTTATTTTACCACTTCTTTTGAGGTTAGAAACAATTATAACAACCACAACAAAACAGACACACACACAGCTTGGTTCCAAAAATAGATAATTCTGTACGTGGAGTTTGCCCCAACATAGAAAATAGCATGATCATATGTAAAGGACATGTGATTCCATTAATGTGAGAATGCTTTTCATCAATATAACACTTGAATAAGGAATTCCATGAGGTTCAGATAAGTTAAATGATTTGTGTAAAGTTACCTAGCTAGGTCAAAGTTTCAAAAGACAAATCTTGAATAGAAATCTCTTAAGTCTAAGTTCACATTTTATCCAGTATGAAACATACCATTAAATATGAATTTAGTATTATCACATTTTGTTATAATTGTTTGCTTTTTGTTATTTTGTTTCTTTCTTGTTTTTTTTTACCCTTTTGATCTCATTTTTCTTGTGCATCATGACAAATATAGAATTGTGTTTAAAAGAATTGCACATGTTCAACCTATAAAGGATTGTGTTCCTTCTTGGGAAGTAGGGGGGAAGAAGACAAAAATTTGAATTGCAAAATTTTGCAAAGATCAGTGCTGAAAATTCTCTTTGCATTTATTTGGGAAAATAAAATACTATTAAAAATTTAAAAATAAATATGTATTTCATAAATGACATGCTTCCCTCTAGATATAAAGATATATTTAAATAAAATATTATTATATAAATCAACATAGTTATGAGAACAATAACAATGAAAATTCTAAGGATAATATATACCACCTAAATGAGTACTCCTAGGCATACTGTATAATTAACAATTGGGAAAAAATATTTTAAAGTTTTCATTATTATTAGCAGGGGAAAAGCTAGGTGTTTGCTACCACCTAGAAGTAGTATAATACTGGCAGCGCTCTTCTCATTCTTCTCTCTCCAAAACAAAATCTCTAGGGTCAATACCAAAATTCCAAACTTCTTGTCTCATTGCCACTTCTAGAGCTAAAAATGAATATAGCTAACTCTTATTAACTATTTCAGAGCAGAACCAAGCAGAACAAATTGAACAATTTATTACAATGACCACAATAGTATAAAAGAAAACACTATTAAATGCCTTCAGAACTACAATTAAATGAGTTTCTAATTGTATCAGAAAGCATTCAATGTCTCTCAAAAGGACAATTATGTCGAATTATGCAGAATGGCACATATAATTTTAAGCATGGTATGTATGACAAATTGTCTTCATTTGCTACTTATTTGTTATCAAAATGAGGTTCTACTTTTATAGAAGAGAGAACCATTGGGAATTTATAGTAATGGTTTAAAAATTAAAACAACCACCATAAAATATTTATACAAAGAGAGGTATATGTGGGGGCCATCCACATTATAGATCATATGGTAGATCAGGGAACCTTATATGTTCCCAGACAATTTAATTTAAAAGAAAACTTGCTCACTGAACATAGTAGATGTTGACCCTATTCTCAAGTTCAAAAAACCAGAGCTGCAATTTGATTTGATGTTATCTAAATTCAAATTGAATATTTGTATAAAACATATATCTCTATGAGTAGAGAGAATAAGAGTATAATTTTAATCTATATTTGAATAAAATTTTGTGTTATAAATTTTTAAGCTTTATTTCTTTGGACAACCTCTAGTGGCCCTGTGATAATTTATTAAGTGACTACCATGAGCAAATCATTAAGTGAATAGCTGGAATTACAAATAGAAAAGCAAAACAGTCCCTATTCTCAAGGAACTTCCATTCTAAAGGGAAGGAAAAGGAGAAACACAAAAGTTTTAAATTGTGGAAAGAAGGGAAAACTCAGTGTTCCTTAAAGAACTCTGGCAAAATGGATGGGAATAGAAATTCTGTAGTATTTATTCTCTTTGATCCATATTATATTCTCAGTATTGTTATATGTGATGTAGACATCAGTACCCTCATTTTGCAATAAGGAGGTAATTCATTGCAAGATGATATTTTTGATGACAAAACATTAAAAACAATATACAGTTAAGTTTAGAGCATGAGGTGGCATGAAGAGAATACTTATCTCATATTTACATTTTTTTGGTCCAAGACAATGAATAAAATAAGAACCAGGTCATAGTTTTGTATTTTTATGTATTTTTAATATAACTGAGAATATGGTTATTTGTGATGCTATGGGGGAAAAAATTGAAGAGAAAGGCATAAAACTGATTTCCCACTCTGTTTCTAAGTGATGCTCTATACAGGGAGATAAGATTATCTGCTACAAAATGCATCAACTTTCACATAACCTCAATATGTTTATCAAAATTCATTTTAAATTTATATTAGATCTGTGAAAGCTTTGAAATTGCTGCCTAACAAATTATTCATGGAGAGATTTTAAATGGCTCGTTTTTGTTTGTTTGTTTGTTTTAGTTGTTTTCGTATTTGTTTGGTTTTGGCATTGCAAGACTGTTCCAGGAAGACTTAGAATGATTGCTTATGAAAATATTTTCACCTCAATAAAGGCATTCATAAGCAAGGAATCTAGGTCACTTGTGAATGATGATGTGTAATATTATAATCAAGCAATAGTTCCACAGTTTGGGGATAAACATAAAGCAGGCTACTATAACATCCCTCCAAAATAACCAGAATGTCATCCAAAGATGCACCATATGCACAAGTCACTGCACTTCATTGAGTCCTATGGGATTTGAAAAGATAGCCTATAGATTAATGCTATGAACGGTCAGCATCTGGTTTAAAATTAATACCAATTTTCAAGAGAATAAGAACAGTTATATTCAGATTATATTAAGAAAAAATAAGATAACTCATGTTGATGTTTGACAACATGTGGTTAGTTACTGTGTTTTTTCATCAAAAGCCTAATTGTTGAATGAATCTGGCAACTCAAACACAAATAAGTATAACCATCAGAATGAATTTCCTCAAGATTGAGAGCACTTAGTAAGAGTTCTAATGGAACCCTCTAGGGAATTCAAAGAAAGATACTTTGGTTTTTGATTCATTGTAGTTCTAGTTGAGACATACAAAAGTATGCAAATCTAAAAATAGAAAAAATAAGAATTGTCTGCCATAAACATGTTGATAGTTTTTCCCAACTTCTCTTTTGTATAACATATGGAATACATTGTCAATAAAAAGCTCATTGAATATGGGAAGATCTTTAAAGTCAGTTTTCAAGGGAAATGAAGAGTCAATGGCAAATTCTAAGACATATTGCTAAATTACCTTGCACCTTCAGAAAACTCAATGATTTTTTTCTTCCTCCCTCTCTCTCTCCCTTCTTTTTTCTCTCCCTCCCTCCCTCCCTCTTTCCTTCTCTCCCTTTCTTCCTTCCTTCCTTCCTATACCTTTCAAAGAAACATAATTACATATTAAAGGACATTTCAGAGTTTTTTCATATTAGTGTCTTTAATTTTAATTTTTATGTAGCTTTCGTTAATTTTTATCCCTGTTAGTGAAAATGATAGATGGGAAAAGCAACAGCATATAATAGTATATAACAGCATAATATAACAAAATTCAATGTAATAGCATATAATTTAATAACATAATATAGCAATATATAACACAAATTAATATAATGCAATATATCAATAATAATAATATAATAATAATAAATAACTTTTCCAGAAAATCATGTGCATATAAAACCTCATTTTTATAATATATAATAGAGAAACATAAGCAAGATTTTCAAATTTGTAAAATAGCACAATAATCATAATACTGATATGTATAGATCTTATCTTGTTTCATTTAATTTCCCAATAATCATATATGATAAGCAATATATATATTTCATTTCTAATTTTACAGATAAATAAATTAAAACTTAGAAAATTTATAATTTACACAAGGTCACATAAATATCTGCATTTTAGAGCCATGCCTGAAATCCACATTTTCATATTTAATAGCTAGGGTTATTTACACTTTAACATAGTTATTGATCAGTGCTTATACCATGTCCCCTGGAAACTTAAATATTACACTGTCCAATAAAAGTCTGCCATTTTACCATTAATATTTTTGCTCAAGTGTAAGTCATTCTCCCTGAAACTAAAAAAAAAAAAAAACTTCCATTCTAATGAGAATATTAAATTATTTTGTTTTATAGATAAATTTTGTCCTAATCCCACCGTATTTATAACTGAATAGTGCCAAAGGAAATAAACCTATCTTTTTTCTTTTACTGCTAATTTTTATCTATTTATTTATTTTTTCATTGATTTATCTAGTTGGTTATTCATTTACTTATTCATAAGTTTTGTGAATTTTTTATTTAACTTTAAATAGCATTTATTTTGTTCCCATTTTATATTATAATATTTTTATTTTTATAACTTATTTTTTACTCTATTTAAATGAATACAAAGATGAATATGGGTAACTTTCAAATAAAAAATGTATTAGCCACATATGTCAATGAAATTCTTCTAAAGTCTGGATAGAAAATTAAGAATGGCTATTTATGAAGAAGAGTGCCTCAAAATTAAAGGAGTTTACTTGTTTTATCACTTGATTCTTACGTACTTAAAAACTGAATAGTGCAAATCTTATTTCCTTTTTATATAAGAGGAAACTGAGGCTTAAGAATATTATCACTCCCTTAAAGTCATACAGGATAATATATGCAGAGTACAGTGATTCATGTTGCTTACTATGAAAAGGTAGAAGAAATATTAATATAAAGAGTTCAGTTTTGACAGATAGCATTTGCACTGGATTGCACAAAGGAAGATAAAGACAGCTACTTTATTAAGAGAAAAGGATTTTGATTGATATAGCCATCCCATTTCTTACTAGTAGAATCAAGTTTTCTCTATTACCTTCAGAATGGCCTAGAGGAAGCTACCTGGAGACTAATTACCATTTGCTGTACAGAAGTTAATAAAGTGCCAGGCTAATAGTCCTTTACATTTTAAGAAGTCCCTAGAGACTTACAGCCTGAAGAGCCTTAGCATTAACATCAGTGTGAGTTTGTGCTCTCTCTCATTAATTACAAATGTTTTTGGTATTAAGAATATGTTGGAATTATTTTTGACTCATTTTTCCCCTTACCACAGAAAGGGAGGAGGTCACTTTGGCCTAGTGAAAACATAGTAAAGAAAAATATATGTACATTCTTGATGATAGTTTTTTCTTTAAAAAAAAAAAAAAGCTAATTATATTCCTGGAATTGGTAAGTCTGAGGAGATGTAGGGAATAGAAAGATGCCTGTCAAGATCTCATTTACTCTCCGTGCAAATGTAGCTCTATTAAAAAAAGTCAGCCTTAAAAATGAGAGACTCCTAATATAAAATCTAGTTTTCTCATCTCTCATGGATGAGTAAAGGAGATGTAAAAAATGGAGTAGGGTACATTGGATATTTAAAACTGTAGAATAATATGATGGAGGGATTCTGAGAGAGAAAGAAATTTGTTTTGTAAACTATATTTTCTAAAAGATCTTAATTTAAACCAATTTAATCTCTCTTTCTATGTGTTTTTAATTCACAAGTTCTGCTTTTATTAGCCATGGCTTGCTACAAAGAAATCCAAGAAAATATCATGATAGTATAACCGCTATTCTATATTAAGTATTTCTATGACTTTCTTTCTTTTTTTTTTTTTTTAATTTATTTATTTTTTTTTTTTATTTAATAGCCTTTTATTTACAGGATTTATACATGGGTAACTTTACAGCATTAACAACTGCCAAACCTCTTGTTCCAATTTTTCACCTCTTACCCCCCCACCCCCTCCCCTAGATGGCAGGATGACCAGTAGATGTTAAATATATTAAAATATAACTTAGATACACAATAAGTATACATGACCAAAACATTATTTTGCTGTACAAAAGAATCAGACTCTGAATTATTGTACAATTAACTGTGAAGGAAATCAAAATGCATGTGTGCATAAATATAGGGATTAGGAATTTAATGTAATGGTTTTAGTCATCTCCCAGAGTTATTTTTCTGGCTGCTAGCTCAGTTCATTACTGCTCCATTAGAAATGATTTTGGTTGATCTCGTTGCTGAGGATGGCCTGATCCATCAGAGACTGGTCATCATCTAGTATTGTTTTGAAGTATATAATGATCTCCTGGTCCTGCTCATTTCATCAGCATCAGTTCGTGTAAGTCTCTCAGGCCTTTCTGAAATCATCCTGTTGGTCATTTTCTTACAGAACAGTAATATTCCATAATTTTCATATACCACAATTTATTCAGCCATTCTCAACTAGTGGACATCCATTCAGTTTCAGTTTCTAGCCACTCAAAAGGGCTGCCACAAACATTCGTGCACATACAGGTCCTTTCCTTCTTTATAATCTCTTTGGGATATAATCCCAGTAAGTAACACTGCTGGATCAAAGGGTATGCTACAGTTTGATAACTTTTTGAGCATAGTTCAAACTATCTCTCCAAATGGTTGGACTCGTTCACAACTCCACCAACAATGCATCAATGTCCCAGTTTTCCCATCCCCTCAACAATCATCATTATTTTTCCTGTAATCTTAGCCAATCGACAGGTGTGTGTGGTATCTTAGAGTTGTCTTAATTTGCATTTCTCTGATTAATAATGACAGACATCTTTCATATGACTAGAAATAGTTTCAATTTCTTCATCTGAAAGTGTCTTTCATATCTTTGACCATTTTCAATTGGAGAATGAAGCGATTTTTATAAATTAGAGTTAATTCCATATTTTGGAAATGGGGCCTTTATCAGAACACTTTGACTGTAAAATATTTTCCCAGTTTTTGCTTCCCTTCTAATCTTGTCTGCATTAGTTTTGTTTGTACAAAACTTTTCAGTTTGGTATAATCGAAATTTTCTATTTTGTGATCAGTAATGATCTCTAGTTCTGCTTGGTCATAAAGACTTCCCCTTACAGGTCTGGAGGTAAACTATCCTGTGTTCCTCTAATTTATTAATAATTTCATTCTTTATGCCTAGGTCATGAACCCATTTGGCCTTATCTTGGTGTCGGCGTTAAGTATGGATCAATGCCTAGTTTCTGCATATTAGTTTCAATTTTCCCAGCAATTTTATCAAACAGTAAGTTCTTATCCAAAAGCTGGGATCTTTGGGTTTCAAAGACTAGGTTGCTATATTTGTTGACTGTTTTGTCCCTTGACCCAATCTATTCCACTGATCAACTAATCTATTCTTGTAATACCAAATGTTTGGTAACTGCTGCTCTATAATATAATTTTAGATCTGTAGCTAACCACCATCATTTGATTTTTTCATTGATTCATGAAATTCTTGACCTTTTTGTTTTCCATATGAACTTTGTTTTTATTTTCTAGGTCATTAAAATAGTTTTGGGAGTCTGTTGGTATAGCGCTAAATAAATAGATTAGTTTAGGTAATATTGTCATCTTTATTATATTTGCTCGCCCTATCCAAGGCATTTAATTTTTCAATTGTTAGATCAGACAATTTGTGTGAAAAGTGGTCTGTAATTTTGTTCATAAAGTTTCTGATTTTCCCTTGGCAGTAGATTCCTAAATATTTATATATCAGTAGTTACTTTAAATGGAATTTCTCTTTGTAACTCTGACTGTTGGATTTGTTAGTGATATAAAGAATGCTGATGACTTATGTGGTTTGTTTATAATACAACTTTGCTAAAGTTTGGATTATTTCTAATAACTTTTTAGAGAATCTCTAGGGTTCTCTAAGTATACCATCATGTCATCGGCAGGATGATAATTTGGCTTCCTCATTCTATTCTTATTCCTTTAATCTCTTTCTCAGCTCTTATTGCTATAGCTAGCGTTTCTAATAAAATATTAAATAGTAACGTGATGTGGGCACCTTGTTTCCTCAGATCTTATTGGAATGGTTTGAGTTTGTCTCCATTACATATGATGTTACATGTGGTTTAAATAGATGCTGCTGATTATTTTAGGAAAGTCCATTATTCTTACTCTCAAGTGTTTTTAATAGGAATGGATATTGGATTTATCAAATGCTTTTCTGCATCTATTGAGATGATCATATATGGTTTTGTTAATTTGGTTATTAACATTAATTATATTGATAGTTTTCTATATTGACCAATGCATTCTGGTATAAATCCTATGATCAAGTGTATTATCTTGGAGATGATTTTCTGTAGTCTTTTGCTAATATCTTATTTAGATTTTAGCATCAATATTCATTAGGGATTGGTCTGTAATTTTCTTTCTCTGTTTTCATCTACTGGTTTAGGTATCAGTTACCATGTCTGTGTCATAGAAGGAATTTGGTAGGACTCCTTCATTTCCTATTTATCAAATAATTTATATAGCATTAGGACCAATTGTTCTTTAAATGTTTGGTAAAATTCATATAAATCCATCTGGTCCTGGGATTTTCTTAGGGAGTTGTTTATTGCCTGTTCTATTTCTTTTTCTGAAATGGGACTATTCAACAATTTACTTCCTCCTCTGTTAATCTGGGAAGTCTATATTTTGGGTAGTCATCCATTTCCTTAGGTTATCAAATTTATTGGCATAAAGTTGAGCAAAATAACTCATATTATTTCTCTAATTTCCTCTTCTTGGTGGAAATTTCTCCCTTTCATTTTAAGACTACTAATTTCATTTCCTCCCTCCTTTTCTAATCAGATTTACCAAGGCTTATCTATTTTATTGGCTTTTCATAGAACCAACTCTTAGTTTTATTAATTAGTTCAATAGATTTTTTACTTTCAATATTTTTAATTTCTCCTTTTAATTTTAAATTTCCAATTTAGTATTTGATTGGGGTTTTAATTTGGTCTTTTAGTTTTTTTAGTTTGCAAGCCCAATTCATTAATCTTTTCTTTCTCTGTTTTATTCAAGTAGCCTCTAGGATATAAAATTCCCTCTTATTACCGCTTTGGCTGCATCCCACAAATTTGGTATGATGTCTCATCATTGTCATTATCTTGAGTAAATTATTAATTGTATATATAATTTGCTGCTTCAAATCATTCTTTAAGATGAGTTGTTTAGTTTCCAATTACTTTTGGTCTATTTCCCCTAATTTTTTGTTGAATGTAGTTTTATTGCATCATGATCTGAAAAGAAAGCATTTACTATTTCTGCTTTCTTGCATTTAATTTTGAGGTCTTTATGTCTAATATGGTCAATTTTGAATAGGTTCCATGAACTGCTGAGAAGAAAGTATATTCCCTTCTATCTCCATTCAATTTTCTCAAAGATCCAACATACCTAATTTTTCTAATATTCTGTTTACTTCTTTAATTTCTTTCTTGTTGTTTGTGGTTTGATGTTGTCTAATTCTGAGAGTGCAAGGTTGAGATCTCCTACTATTACAGTTTTGTTGTCTATTTCTTCTTGCAACTCTCTTAACTTCTCCTTTAGGAAGCTGAGTGTCATACCACTTGGTGCATATGTATATTGATATTGCTTTGTTGTTTATACTCCTTTAGGGATGTAGTTTCTTCCTTATCTCTTTAATTAGATCAATTTTTACTTTTGCTGATCTGAGATAGGATGCTACTTTTTGACTTCACCTGAAGCATAATAGATTTTGCTCAGCCTTTTGCCTTTACTTATGTATCCCCTGCTTTAAATGTGTTTCTTGTAAACAACATATTGTAGGTTCTGACTTTTGATCCAGTCTGCTATCTGCCTCCTCTTTTGGGGAGTTCATCCCATTCCATTTGCAGTTAGAATTACTAAATCTGTATTTCCTGCCATCCTAATAACCAGATTGTGCTTTACTTGTTCTTGCCTCCCCCAACCCTCTTTTCCCCTTTTAAACTTATGTACCCCTCTTGTATCCAAGTCATCCTCTTTATAATCCTCCCTCCCCCTTTGAGTCTTTCCCCTTCCTTCCCTTATTCTCTTTTTTTCCTTTTCCTCTCCCCGTTTTTAATGAGGGCGAGGGAAATTTTCTCTAAAACAAATGTCAATTATTTTTCCTTTGAGCCAACTCTGATGAGAGTAAGTTACATGTTCTCCCCTCTCTAAATTCCTCAGATATGATAAGTTTCCTTGCCTCTTTGTGGGAGTGGTTTCCCTCTTTTATCCCTCCTTCCCACCTTATTCTGCCATCATCCCTTTTCCATATCTACTTCCCTTTTTATGTTATATCAGTCTATCAAATTTTAATGTATTTTTTTGTATATCCACAACGAAATACAATTCTCAAGGTTATTTTTACCTTTTCTGCATCTCTTGAGTTCTATTCTTGGAGATCAAATTTTTGTTTAGTTCTGGTTTTCTTAGAAACAAATGGAATTCATTTATTTCATTAATGTCCATCTTCTTCCCTGGAAGAAAATGCTCCAGCTTAGCTGGGTAGTTTATTCTTGGCTGCATCCCAAGTTCTTGTGCCTTTCAGATATCATATTCAGGCCTTCTTTCCTTTAATGTAGAGGCAGCCAGATCTTGGGTGATCCTTATTGTGGCACTCGTATTTAAATGGTTTTTGCTGCTTGTAAAATTTTTTCCTTAATCTGATAGTTCTGAAATTTTGCCACAATTTCACTTGGTTTTTATTTTAGGGTTTCTTTCAGAAGGTGTTCGTAGATTCTTTCAATGCCTATTTTACCTTCTGATTCTATTACATCTAGGGCAGTTCTCTTTGATGATTTGCTAAAATAGTATCTAGGCTCTTTTTTTCATCATAGTTTTCGGAAAGTCAATAATCCTCAGATTATCTCCTAGATCTATTTTCCAAGTCTGTCATTTTAGCAATAGATAATTCATGGTTTTTTCAGTTTGTCATTTTTGGTTTTGCTTGACTGATTCTTGCTGTCTCAATGCATCATTAGTTTCAATTTGTTCAGTTCTAATTTTTAAAAATTATTTTCTTCATTGGCTTTTTTACTTCTTTCTGTATATGTCAATTGAGTTTTGAATGATTGTTTTGGTCTGTGGAATTTTTCCATTCACTAATTTTTTTAGTGAATTTTTTCTTTCCAATTCACAGATCCTACTTCAGTGAATTCTTATTTTTCAATTCACATTTCTTACTTTCCTAGTTTTTATTTTTTCAATTCTACCAATTTGCACTTTGAGATTTTTTCTTTTCAATTCATATTTCAGGAAGTTGTTGCTCTCTTGTAAGGTCTCTTTCTTTCCCATTTATCTTCTAACTCTCTTTTGGGACTTTTAATGGCTCTTCATGAGAGCATTATGTGAAGGAGGACATCGATGCATTTTTGCTGTTTGAGGTCTCTTCAGGTTTGCTGACCTGCTCTTTTTCTGCATAGAAGCTGTTGATCGTTCTTTTCATCTTTTTATTCTGTTTTAAAGCCTTTAGGGTAGGTCTCTAGGCAAGGGGTTACTCAGCTTCTCTAGAGCAGGGAAAGATTAAAGTGATTTCCAGCTCCGAGGTACTGGGTGCTCCAGTGAGAGTTTTCCTTCCCCAACAGGAAGTGGATTCAGCACTGGCTGAGCTATCAAACGGCTTAAGTGGGCTGAGTGGATTATCGATTGCCCTAGGCTGAGACTAAGTGGTGAAAGTGTCACTGCCCCAGAGCCTGAGCCTCTTGTGGGACTGTAGTATTAGCAGCTGAGTGCAGACCACAGACCGCCCAACTCTGCCCTGTCTCTGCCCAATGCAAATGGGCCTTGGGAAAGCTCTATGGCCCCAAGCCGAGCTCCCACTGTGCAGATTGAGGCTAATCCGGCTGCGTCCTCCTGCGTGCAGGATCACAACTGCCCCAAGGAAAAGCCCTTACTCGGGTTGGGGCTGTGTGTAATGCTGAGATCTGTGCTTTCACCCTCGGTTTGAGACTCTCCTCGGAACCTAATTTCTCTCCCTGTCTGCGCCGATCTCCCCTGGCCCGAACCAACCTTTTGGCGAGACTGCAGATTTTCTTCGGCGGTGAGGTTGTTCTACTTCTTATCTTTACGAATTGTAGCAGTCAAGACTATTTTTGAGGCTCGATATAATATTGATAAAGAGGGTAAGAGAAGAGCTTAGAAAGTCGCGTGTGTCTTCTCCGCCATCTTGGCTCCGCCCCCCTATTTCTATGACTTTCAAGAGTACTCCTTTCATTGATGTGAAATATAATCTGTTCACACTATTGCATCAAATGTCTTTCTTATCTTTTGATAAATTTTCCATTGACAGTTGATGCAGTAAGCTAGAAGCTTTGGTCAAATATTTTTTATCATTTCAGAGATAACAGTTTAACACTTGGCTTATCCACTTATTTGGTTTTCAATTATATAGGGAAACTCCTTTTCTTACTATATATATATATATATATATATATATATATATATATATATATTCTTAAGAATGTCTTGGTATGGTACTTCTCATAGAATTATCAATATATTAAAGTCTAATTGTGTTCACTCTGAAACTGTTGCCTTTTTGATCACCTTTTTCTTCTTTTGTAATTGTGGCATATTTTGTTCTGTATTTGTGTGACATCATTTGGAAAATATTGGTGTTTTAAAAAAAACATTTATTACAAAAGTCAGTTTGGGATATTGAAAACGCCTCACAATTTCCCAAATATTATTGATCTGGAATACAATAATATCCCTTTATGCTTTGGACCCTAGATCTTTGTCCAACTACAGAATTTTTCTAAGACGTTGATTTATTTTATTCTATGTGAATTTCTAGACCAATATTTTGGGGTGAATTTATTTGAGTAATTCCTTTAGTGCCATAGGATTTGAATGAAAACAGCACATCTTCATTAATAATATGAATAAAGAGTCTTTTCTTGAGAGTCCAATTTCTCTTCTATTTAAACTTTGAATAAAAAAAAAGATGGTAGAAGAAAGCTTAAAATGATGACAGAGTAGGATATCATCTAGGGCTCAGATGCTTCCACACCTCCCAAAATAAATGAGAAAAGTTACCAATAATACAAGAAAAAGGATATTGATAGAAGATACAAGAAATGGTATAATCCTAAAATAATTATTATAGAAAAAACTAAAATGAAAAATGGTTGATCCACAGCTTCTTGTATATCTTGTATTGGTGCTCTCCACATGCAGGTAGACAGGAGGAGTGGATAAGAGGGTCCCCCAAAAAACAAAAAGAAAAGTACAGATCAAGATTAAAGTAGTCGGGAGACTTTCTATTTAACTACCTCCTTTGTGGGAAGGGGAGAATAAATGTAAAATATTCTGAGCAGATGGAGAAATGGAAATTGAGCCTGAGGAAGGGAGTTTGTGTGTTTGCATTTTTCTTCTCCTCCATCAAGATTAGAAACAATATACTATAGAAGAAGCACATGGCTTTAGGGGCATTCACTAGGAATGGAGAAGAGAATTGTAAAACGAATGAGAAGAGAACTCTAGAAAATTATTTTCTCCACTCCAATATCTTATGTTAAAAAAAAATGTTCAATGTCAGGTGCTAGAATTTTGGTGCTCAAGAAACCATAGGTGTTATCGCTAAAGCTGGTTAAGTAAAACTAAAGAGACTTTCTGCTACTTCTGGGGTTAAAATTTTGATTCTGTCAGAGGAAAAATAGCCAGTGAATTAGCCTGAGCCAAAAAACTGTAGGAAATATGATTATGGCTGACCAGTGGAACAATATGAACTGCTAAGATTAGTCATAACAAGTCTAGGAGAGTAAAACACACAAACAAATTATTCCATTTAGGAAACAACAAGATAAGACATTATGAGAGTATATCAGGAGCCCTGCAAAATCAGAAGCATAAGTTATTTTTCATTTTCTTCTTTTGTAAAATGAGAGTGCTTAGCAATGAACTGACACACAGAAGGCATTTATTAAATGTTTATGGATTGACTTACTGAATGAGTAATCATATCTGTAGTACTTGCCTTACAGGGCTATATTTAAGATCAAATTTATGGAAGAATCTGCACAGAAAAGCTCTTTGCAAATTTTAAAGTTCTATATAAATGTTAACTATCTATATTAAATCTTCAATATTTCAAATGTCATTTTAATTCTTCATATTGCTTCTGAGATTTAAGTATCATCATGGACTCCTCATTATCTCTTATTCTCCATATCCAGTTTGTTGCCAAGACCTATTGATTTCACCTTTGTAAATCTCTCAAATTGATCCCTTTCTTTCTTCTGACACTGCTACCACTCTAGTAAAGGTTTTCATTACCTCATCTGTGGATCACTGCAATAGCATGGTGGTGGGTCAGTCTTTTTCTTCTTGAATCCATCCTTCATTTGGAAGGTCATTCAGTACTAAAATTCAGTAGTATCATTCAGACATTAAAGTGATTTACCTCAAGGTATAGAATCCATCCAAACACACACCCTGTGTAGTAAAATTGAGTATTTTCCTTTTGCTTCCAGGATCAAGTACACAATTCTCTGTTTGACTTTCAAAGTCCTTTAAAACATACTCCCCTACTTTTCTGACACCTTATTCTTCATGATATACCCTTTGAACCTGGAACATGATACAGGAACAAGATACTCATCAATTATTTTCTTTTGCTGTCCTTTATGCCACAAATGTTCTCCTATCATCTCTCTACTTAACTGACTGACTTCCTGGCTTATTTTAAATAGTCCTAAATAAAATCCCTTCTTTTATTGGAAGCTTTCCTAACCTTTCCTCAGTTAATTAATTACTTCCTATTTCTTGTGTGTATAGCTTTCTTTGTATAAGCTTGTTTGTATGTTCTCCCCTCATTCAATTGTAAGCCTCTTTAAGACAGGGGATGTCTTTTGTCCTTTTTGTATCCCAAGGTGATTCCTGATGACAAGATTTTAGAGCTCATGTGATATACTTGCAACAATTATATTACATCTATCATTTAGACTTCTTTTAAAAAAAGTAATAATCTCTGTCAATGGTTTTACTTTTACCCATTTCCCACTTTTAAGAGTCAATAACTTGTTTTAAAAGGATAGGCTGAAGCTCTTGTAATAGCATGCAATGTCTTATCAATTTTATCCTTCCTTTAAAGTTGATATTGATTTCCATCTTTCCTCGAACCAATCATTAATCCATCTGTACACAGAAAGCTTATTACCAAAATATTCCTATGTCCATAATAGGTTGTGGGTTTTGTTCTGTTTGTGATGTTTGGTGTTCAATTAATCTACAAGTTTTAAAATCTTTTATTTAAAAAAAGTATTAATGATGCAAACATGTCAATAATCCACAACCTGTTGTCCTTTTTAAATTCTGAATGCTTCAAAGTCTAGCTCAGGTGCCTTTACACAAAAATATTATTGATTTCCTCACCTGTTATCTATTTTAATTTTGAAATTATGCTTTATTTCTTTGAATATATACATATTGCCTTGCTATCCTCAGAAGACTATAAGTCACTTTAAGGCAGAAACTATTGCATTTTCAATGTGTAACATTGTATAATTAATGCCTGGTGTATAATTAATCTTTTGATGCATTTAAGAATTTAATAGTGTTTAAATTTGGCATTAGTGCTATTGACACCACATCACACTTTCATCTTATTACTTTATTTTAATTAAAGCTTTTATGTTCAAAATATATACATGGATAACTTTCAACATTCACCCTTATAAAAACCTTCTGTTTGGGGGGGGCACAGCCAAGATGGTAAAAAGCAGACACAACTTTCTGTGACCTCTTCTGACCTTCTCTCAAAGCAACAGCAGATTAAGCCTCTAAACTGATTTTTAGTCATAGAACCCACAAATATTTGGAGTACAACACATTTCCAGAAGAAGATACCTTGGAAGAACTTCAGAACAGGTCTGTTTCAAATGGGCAGGGAGACAGTCTGCTGAGCCAAGACTACAGCACAAGGAGCCTGGGAAAAGGAGTTGGGGGAGAGGAGTAAGGATTTAGAACATTGAAGCTTCCATGGACCTGGGAATATTCTGTGAGCATCTTTGACCACTCTGCCCTGGTTGCAAGCAGGTGATTTGGCAGATTTTCTACAAAAGACAAATTGTAAACCATAAGCCCTGGAAGAATGAAAGACCTAGCCCCTATTACCCAGCACCAGAAGTCAATCAGCAGAACTGCCCCAGGGCAAACTAAAGCAGCTGTTGCTCCTTTTAGGTAAGAATGGACCAAAGGCCTTTAAAAATGAGCAAAAAACCCCCAAAAGAACTCTCACCATAGATAGCTTTTATGGGGAGAGAGAACAGGCATCAAATCCTGAAGTTAACTAAATGCAAATCTATTCCCAATGAAGCCTGAAAGAGAGATATGAGCTGGTCCCCGTTTCACAAGGCTTTCTTGAAAGATTGCATAAAGGATGTTGAAAGAGAGTTAGAAGAAAAAGGAAATGAGATCTTTGCAAGAAAGGATAAGGAAGCATATAACTCCCTACAAAATAGATTTGATGAAATGGAAAAAAAGCATCTAATACCTTACAAAATAGATAGGAAAAAATACCAATTCATTGAAAAACAAAATTTATGAAATGGAAAAAAAAAATGCAATGAACAAAACAATTCAATTGGCCAAATACAAAAGGAGCTAAAAAAAACACAACCGAAGAAAATAATACACTAAAATTTAGAATTGAACAAATGCAATTTAATGACTCAATAAACTACAAGAATCAAACAAAATGAAAAAAAAATGAAAAAAATAGAAGAAAATAGAAAATACCTCCTAGGAAAATCAACTGACCAGGAAAATAAATCTAGGAGAGACAATTTAAGAATTATTGGAATTCCTGGAAGCCATGATGAAAAAAAATATTCAAAACATTATTTTACAGGAAATTATAAAGGAAAATTGCCCTGATGTCTTACAATTAGAAAGTAAAATAGCCATTGAAAGAATTCACCAGCCATCTCCTGAAAGACAGCCCAAAATTAAAACCCCAAGTAATATTGTGGCTAAATTTCAGAACTATCATACTAAGGAAAAGATATTGCAAGCAGCCAAAAAAAATTAAATACTGAGGAGCCACAATTAGAATTATCCAGGACCTAGCAGCTTTTACCTTAAAGAATTGAAGAGCCTGGAATCTGATGTTCTGAAAGGCAAAGAAACATAAATTACAGTCAAGAATAAGCTATCCTTCTAAAATGAACATTATCTTTCAGGGAAGACGATGAACATTCAATGATATAGGTGAAATTCACCTATTTCTATTTCTATTTCTAATGAAAAGATCAGAAATGGAAAAAAAAAATTGATCTCCAAAAACAGAACTCAAGGGAAGCATAAAAAGATAAAAAGTAAAGGATTCTTGAGAACTATATTTTTATTATGGGTATACTTAGAGAGTGTGGGCATAATTTTATTTTATTATGATAATATGAAAAAGAAACTAGATGGGGAAATGTAATTGTATTGGAAAAAGAGGGGAAAGTAGAGAAATTAAGAGAAATTACATCTCAGGAAGAGGCAAAGAAGACCTATTATAATTGAGGGAAAGAAGAGAGTGGTGTGAACATTGTGTGACTCTTACTCTCATCAGATTTGGCTCAAAGAAAGACTATAAAACATATTTGGTTTCACAGAGAAACTTGTCTCACCTTATAGGGAAATGGTAAGGGAAAGGGAGAAATAAGGAAAAGAATATAGAAAGGAAAACAGAAGTATTAGGGTAAAGGTGTAAAAAAGGAGGAGGGGCTCTAAAGGGAGAGGACTGTCTGAGGGAAGAGTCATCAGAAGCAAAATATTAGGGAGGAGGAAAAGGGAAAAAGAAAAAAAAAGTGTAAAGGGTAAATAAGATGGCAAGAAATACAGTATTGTGAAGACCATGTATTTTTAAATCAGCAGGAGTCCGGAGTTCAGGTTAGGGGAAAATCGTCAGTCTTTATTCTCAGTGAAGAAGGATCGGAGGTGGAAGAGAATAGGCAATAGCAATGTGTGCAGCTGAGTCAAGAAGCTAGCTAGACCTGCAGCCACACGACCAACAGCCAGGAGAAAGAGAACCCAGGCCCAATCTCTCCCAGCTTCTCTTCCTGTTCCTCTCTCTGCCTCCACCCACCCAAATCATCATTTCCTGTACAACACATCAGGACTTGCACAGAGAGTGGGCAGGGACCATTCTTTATCCAATCATGTATATTAGTAGAGTATAGTCCAATTACTATTTAGCCTCATGTACTTGAGACCTCAGTGCATCAACTCAAACTTTAGCCCATTACACAGTATTATTTATTTTAACTGTGAATGTGAATGGGATGAACTCTCCCATAAAGCAGAAGGGGAAAACAGACTGGATTAAAAACCAGAATTCTTACAATATGTTGTTTATAAGAAGCACATTTAAAGCATAGTGATACATGCAGAGTGAAGGGAAAGAGCTGGAACAGAATCTATTATGCTTCAAATGAAGTAAAAAAAAAAAAAAAAAAGCAGGGATCGCAATCCTGCTCTCGGATCCAATAAAAGCAAAGATAAATCTAATTAAAAGAGATAAAGATGAAAACTATATTTTACTAAAGAGTACCATAGATAATGAAACAATATCAATACTAAACATGTGCACCAAGTTGCATAGCATACAAATTCCTAGAGGAGGAGTTAAGAAAGATGCAAGAAGAAATAGACAGCAAAACTATATATGAGTGGGAGAATCTCAATCTGGCTCTCTCAGAACTAAATAAATCAAACCACAATATAAACAAGAAAAAAGTTAAGTAGGTAAACAGAATGTTACAAAAGTTAGGTATGATAGATTTTTGGAGACAATTGAATGGAGACAGAATGGAATTTTTTTTTTTCCTCAATGGTTCATGGAACCTATACAAAAATTGACCATATATTGAGATATAAAAACTCAAAATCAAATGCATAAAGGAAGAAATAATAAATGCATTATTTTCAGATCATGATGCAATATAAATCACATACAATATAAGGCCAGGAGAAAATAGACTAAAATTATTTGGAAATTAAATAATCTCATATTAAAGAACGAATGGGTGAAACAACAAATCATAGACCCAATCAACAACTTCATCCAATAGAATGACAATAATGAGACAAAATAGCAAAATTGGTGGGATGCAGCCAAAGTGGTCATAAGGGGAAATTTTATATCTCTAGAAGCTTACCAGCATATAATAGTGAAAGAGAAGATCAATGAATTGGTCTTACAAATAAAAAAAAAGCTAGGAAAATAAGAATTAAATACCAAATTTGAAATTCTGAAAAATAAAAGAGGAAATTAATAATATTGAAAATAAGAAAACTATTGAATGAAGAAATCAAGCTAAGAGTCAGTTTTATGAAAAAAAAACAAAATAAATAAACCTTTATTTAATTTGATTAAAAAAAAAAGAAGAAAATCAAATCATTAATCTCGAAATGAAAAGGGAGAACTTTCCACAAATGGAGAGGAAATCAGAGCAATAATTAGCAGTGATTTTGCCTAACTATATGGCAATACATTTGATAATCTAAATGAAATGGAGGAATATCTAGGAAAATATAGATTGCTCAGGCTAACAGAAGAGGAAATAAATTATTTAAATAGTCCCATTTTAGAAAAAAAGAAATAGAACAAGCTATTAATCAACTCCCTAAGGAAAAATCTCCAAGTCCAAATGGATTTACATGTGAATTCTACTAAACATTTAAAGAACAATTAACTCCAATACTATATAAACTATTTGAAAAAATAGGGAAAGAAGGAGTCCTACCAAATTCCTTTTATGACACAGATATGGTGCTGATAGCTAAATCAGGTAGAATGAAAACAGAAAAAGAAAATTATAGACTAATTTCCTTAAAGTATATTAAAGCAAAAATCTTAAATAAAAGATTAGCAATGAGATTACAGAAAGTCATCCCCAGGATAATAGACTATGACCAAGTAGGATTTATATCAGGAATATAGGGCTGGTTCAAGTTTAGGAAAACTATTAGCATAATTGATTATATCAATAACCAAACTAACAAAAATCATATGATTATCTCAATAGATGAAGAAAAAGAAAAAAACACCATTGAGTATAGGAATAATGAACTTTCCCTTAAAATGATCAGTAGCATATATTTAAAACGATCAGCAAGCATCGTATGCAATGGGGACAACCTAAAACCATTCCCAGTAAAATCAAAAGTGAAACAAGGTTATCCACTAATTACCATTATTATTCAATATTGTATTAGAAATGTTAGTTTTGACAGTAAGAGAAGAAAAAGAGATTAAGTGAGAGTAGATAATGAGAAAACCAAATTAACACTCTTTGCAGATGATATGATGGTATATTTAGAGAACTCTAGAGATTCAACCAAAAAACTACTACAACCAATTCACAACTTTAGCAAACTTGCAAGATACAAAATACATTCACAGATATTATCAGCATTTTATATATTATCAATAAATTCCAGCAGCAAGAGATACAAAAAGAAATTACATTCAAAATAACTGTTGATAGTATAAAATTTGGGGGAATCTATCTTCTAAGGGAAAAATCAGGAACTTTCTGAACACAACTACAAAACACTTTCCACACAAATAAAGTCAGATCTAATAAGTTGGAAAACTATCAAGTGCTCATGAGTAAGCCAAAATTGGCTTTTGATACAGTCTGCTATCTGCTCCATTTTATGGCAGAATACATCCCATTCATATTCACAGTTAAAATGACTAACTCTATATTTCCTGTAATCTTGTTTTCCCCACATTATACAGTTTTCTTTTTTCCTTTCCCCTTTTCCCTCTTCCCCAGTATTTTGCTTCTGATTACTATCTCCCTCAAATAGCTCCCACATTTTACAGGCCTTCCCCTTTTTTATATCTTTCCCTATCTACTTCTGTTCTCTCTTCTATAGTCTCCCCCTTTCCTTTCCCCCTTCCACTCATACTTTCCTATAGGGTGAGACAAGTTTCTCTGTGAAGCTAAATATGTCTGATTGCAACAATGCTCACCCCTCCTTTCTTTCTCTCTATTATAATAGGTCTTTTTTGCCTCTCTATGAGATGTGATTTATGCCATTTAAAATCCATTTCTCTTTTCTTCCAGTAGAATTCCTTTTCCTCCTCTAGTTTCTTTTTAATGTCATCACAATAAAATCAAATTATACCTGTACCCTTTAAGTATACCCATAACAGAAATACAGATTATCTTCCCATATAACCATTTAAGCTTTTTAACTTTTAAAAGAAAGTTTTTTTTTTTTTCCTTTTTCCTTTTTATGTTTCTCTTGAGTTCTCTATTTGAAGATCAAATTTTCTATTCATCTCTGGTCTTTTCATCAGAAATGAAAGAAATTCACCTCTTTCATGGAATGTACATCCTTTCCCCTAAAAGATAATGTTTAATTTTGCTGGGTAGTTTATTCTTGGCTGCAATCCAAGTTCCTTTACCTTTTGGAATATCAGATTTCATGCCATTTTGATCCTCTATAGTGGCTGTTAGATCCTTGTTAATCCTGGTTGTGGATCCTCAATATTTGAATTATTTCTTTCTGGCTACTTGAAATATTTTCTCCTTGATCTGGTAATTCTAAAATTTAAATATAATGTTATTTGGAGTTTTCATTTTGAGGTCACTTTCAGGAGGTGTTCAGGGAATTCTTTCAATGACTACTTTACCCTCTAGTTCTAGGACATCAGGGCAGTTTTGCTTGATGAGTGGCTGAAAGATGATGTTTAACCTCTTTCTCTTTTAAATCTTGCTTTTCAGGAAGTTCAGTTATTCTTAAATTGTCTCTCCTAGATCTATTTTCCAGGTCAGTTATTTTTACAATAAGGTATTTTACATTTCCTTGTATTTTTTTCATTTTTGTTTTGGTTTTCTTTAACTGATACTTGAAGTCTTACTGAGTCATTCACTTCTATTTGTTTAATTCTAATTTTTAGGGAATTATTTTCTTCACTTAGCTTTTTTATCTCCTTATGCATTTAACCAATTGACTTTCTGAACAAAATTTCATCCTGGCATTTGGCCAGTTGAACTTTTACATAAAATAATTTTTTCATTGGATTTTTTTTCCCATTTCATAGATTCTGTTTTTCAATGTATATTGGTTTCCTTTTCATGTCTATTTTATAAGGAGTTATATGCTTTTTTTTCATTTTGTCAAACTTATTCTGTAAGGAATTATGTGATTTTTTTCTATTTTACTAAATCTATTTTTAAGGAGATTTCTTTGGATAATTTTTGTTTTTCCTTTTCCAAATTCTCTTACAAAGTTCTCATTTCCTTTTCCCATTTTTCTTCTAACTCTTTTTTAACATTCTTTTTGAATTGTTTGAAGAGAGCCTTGTGATATGGGGACAAACTCATATCCCCCTTTGTGGCTTTATTTGGAGATTATTTGCCTTTAGAATCTTCATAGTTTGAAGTTTGTTCTCTTTTCTATAAAAGCTATCTACTATGATCATAGTTCTTTTGCTTTTTTGCTCATTTTTTAAAAAGTTGAGGTCGGTCTTAGGCAAAGGAGAAATTGTCCCAAGCTTTCTCGACATGGGGCAGGACCTTTAGGCTTCCCTGAGCCAGTGCTGTTGATTGACTGCTGGTGCTGAGTGGGTGTGGCTTGGTCCCTAGTTATTCTGGTGTTCAGAGGCTCATTGTTTGCCTTCTGTATTTGCTTAGGATTTCTCACAGCTAATCTGCTGATCCACTGGCTTGTAGCCAGGACAGAGTATCCAACAATGCTACATTTTAACTAAGAGTCTCCCAGTCGATTCTCTGGCACGTGGACACCACATTACTTGTGTTCTGAACTGTGTCTGCACTTGGCCACCTCACCTGTACCAGATTGAAACAAACCTTTTCTGAAACTCTTCCAAAATATCTTCTGCTGAAAATTCCTCATACTCCTAATATGTAGAGATTATTCCAAAACCAGTTCAGAGACTTGATCTGTTGTTGATGTGAGGGTCACTAATGGATCTGAGTATAGAGATTACTTTTTGTTTATTTGCTTGTCTTTTGCTTTGTTTTATTTATTTATTTATTTATTTTTTTTTGATGAGGTGGTGCTAAGGGCTCTGAAGCAAGGAATCACCTGTTTAACATGCCTTATCCCATCTGTATTTCCTAATACCACCAGAAAGGGAAAAGAGAAAGTTAAAATAATTAATTACCATAAAGAATTTCAGGCAGCCTATTGAATTCAAGTCTGTTTACTTTTGCTGTATTTTTCTCCTGGCCCCTCATTAAACTCACCCAATAGACACCAAGCCTTTCTGCAATTTGACACCTCAGAATAGGATAGTACATACACCACTGATTTCTACCTAGATGGAGAATACTTACTGTGGATGCTGTCTGAAAGGATATTTCCCTGGGTTATGTATGGTAAAGCCAAAGTTCCCCTCACCTTCCAACCTCACCGAACTTCTTTCTTCATATTAACTTGACAACTGTGATGAAAAATTTGGGATGCTTTCTTTTTCAGGAATTTAAAAGAGGTTCTCACCAAATTTTTGTAGAAAATGAAAAGTGTAGAAAAATAGGTAATGCTGTGAGATTAACACAGAAATTGTTGCAAGGTTATTGAATGAGTTTCATATGAAGAATCAGGACACAAAAGTTTTATTCCTAGTTGTACCATTTATTACCTATATGATTTTAGACAATAAACTTAGTTCCTTCATCTCTAAAATGGAGGTTAAACAATATGATCGCTGAGATTCTTTGCTATTCAAGATCAATGATTTTGGGATAATTGGACCTAAAGAATGTTGATAAATGGGAGTATCCAGTGTTATTGTATAGAGCTCTGTACGTGATCCTCTTTTGTTCAAAATTTTAATAAAGTTGAATAAAGATATTATTGAATATTTATCATATAAGTTCTAAATCCTCTTGTGACAGGTATTTACAAGTTTGAATAAGGTCAAACCTAGTAAAACTAATATTGATAGTTTTGAAGATAGTAGACTTCTCTCTAGTTTTACAAAATCACCAGCAAAAGTAGAGGATATTTAAGCAGGGGGTGGGATAGGGTATGGGAAGAGAGGTCATAATAAAAATGGAAAACACTTGAAAGTGTAAGATGCTTCTACTTCCAAATGTGCCAAAACATTGGTATGACAACCAAAAACAAAATGGTTTGTACTAATAGACACATGGTTTCCAGAATCATAGAACAAAGGAGATGATGTTCCATAATGTTTGATTCTTGTCAGTTAACATCTAGACTATTCTATTTGGGGACATTGAATTTTGAAAGGGTCAGAATAAAAAATAATATTGAGAAGCTCCAGAGAATAAAAAAGATTGTAATCATGGTGGTAGGAAAATTTTAAACCATGAGGGATTGAAAAAAGAATTGAAGACTTTTTCATAAAAGATTCTCTTCTGAAATCTGAAATGCTTGAGAAAGGGAACAAGATTGTGATTTTTAAATATTTGAAATAGAAATAAACATATTTTGGGAAGGTCTCAAAGGACAAAAAATTTACAAACTGCAAAGTTACAGGGATAAATTTAGTTCAATATAAGAAAAATGTGTGTGTGTCTTTGGTGTCTCTCTCTCTCTCTCTCTTTGTGTGTGTGTGTGTGTGTGTGTGTGTGTGTGTGTGTGTGTGTGTATTTAGAAGAATTTTCTTAAAGTACAATAAGGAAGCTCAGGTAATAATAGCTTTCTTTCCATAGAAGTCTTAAAGGAGAGGCTTTCTTTCAAAGGATACTTTTTTTTTTTTTAAACAGAGTAGGGATTTGGCCAGATGACCTCTGATATCATTACTAATTCAAAGATTCTGTGAGTCTGTCAGATATATTTCACACACACTCACAAACATAAACATACACTATATGCACATTGTTTCCTATTTTAGAAAATAGAGAGCAGGAACTATTTGGTTATTCTTATCACAATGTCTGTTATATAGGAAGCTTAATAAATTTGCAATAAATGATTAATTGATTAATAAACATAGTCATGAGATCACAGAATTAGAAATGGAAAGCATTATAGGTGTCATTTAATCTAATGTTTTATTTTATAATAAGAAAATTAAAGCTAGGAATATTTGTTTGTTTGTTTGTTTTTTTGGTTTGATTTTATTTTTTTCATAAAGTCTTTCTTTATGTATTAGTAAATGACAGAGTTAAGTTTTGAACCAAAAGCCTCTGACTACCATCACAGTACACTGCATGATTATATCCTATCTTTTAAATGGTGGATTCTCTCATGTTTTTAATCTTCATACCTGTCCTAGAATCAAACATTGTAGGAAAAAACTCTACCAAATTTCACTCATGTGACTAATGTAAACCTTATAATGAGATAGTTATATAACAAGGAAAACAAAATAAGACAAAACAAAAAACAAAAAAATAACATATGAACCAATACCAATAATTTTAAAGGAATGAATGGAAAAAAATATTTCCAAGCAGTTTTCTGAAAAAAAGTACTATGAATACAAAAGCAAGAGAGTTGTTGATCTCAAAGAGCTTAAGTTCAAATAATAAATTATTGTCATCAGTATTGGTGTGAAACTCAAAAACAAGGGCCACTAAACTGTCCATAATGATCTTTGGAGGTTTCTTAGAAAACTTTAATTTAATAATATTTGGATTTTATTGTATCTTTATTCCTTTTATTAATACTTCCCAATTAAATCTTAATCTAGCTCTAGCTGCACTTACAATATAGTGGAACTCATCCCCATGGGCCACATTTTTAAAAGAGCTGGTATAGGGGAATGTTTTCTAATAGTAGAGTATTGCCTAGGGAAGTTTGTGTTCCTCTAGGAAATCACAGGGATACAGAATAGAGCCATAGGCATTTGTTTTACTCACATTTCCCAAATTAATTTGTATTAATTCTATTAATATTACTCTTTTCATAGTAAGATATAGAGAATATGGAAAATGTTTTTGTATATGTGTATGTTAGTGTGTGTGTGTGTGTGTGTGTGTGTGTGTGTGTGTACACAATGTGTTGGTATCAGGGTATTTACAAAAAAGGAAGGTGACCACGAAGCAATATGGTCAATGTTCTGGGACTGGTTGGATATAGTGGGTTTTCCCCCAAATGAGATATGATTGTCCTGGAATAGGAGATCTAAAATTGAGTACCTTATTTCCTAAAAGCTTAAGATCCAGTTTAGAAAATACAATTGCTCCCATTGTATCAGAAAAGCAGCATGGTAGAAAATGGCCAGGGTGAAATATTAGGATTTTTTTCTTGAATTTGTCCAATTCAACTCAAGTTCTGTTTATGTCAGGAAGGCAAGAACAGTTCAACATTACAAAGATAATTAGCATGCTTGGTCATATTAAAAACAAAATAAATACAATCCAAAGCATTAATCAGATAAATTGAAGCAGAAAAAGCTTTTTATCAAAGCACAATTTTTATTGATGCTTAAATCCTTAAAATGTATTGGGTTATTTTAAAATTATCAAAGTATATATTTAAAAACAAAATCTGAAATTATTTAAAATCGAGAAATCCTAGATATTTGTTTTCCCTAATAAATGCACCATTGATGCCATTCCTTCGTATTTTTGTATAGTTGTAGCATTAGCAATTGCATAACAGAAATTTAATTTTTGCTAAAGAAATGCAAATTTCCAAAAGAGAAATTTATCATAATGTTTATGCAACATTATGGTTTATAAAATAAAAAAAATCAAAAAAGAAATTAATTGAGACAACAAATTCACTAAAATTTATGTAACTTAAACCAAATCTAGGATATGATTTTCAATTGTTTGAACCATAGTTTTGTAAAGAATTATTACTTAAAATATGTCTGGATGAGGATGTTCTTTTGTATAGTTAGGGTCCCCAATATTGGGTCATATAAAATATAGCAAAAGTAGGGATATTTGAAGAAAGATATATTTATCAATTTTCAGCTACATTCTATTCTGGAAAGAAAAAAAAAAATGTTTCCTCGGCTCTTTGTTTTCCATATGTACCTCTCAAAGATCCAAGGACTGGAAATTACAAACAAAGAACTCATTACAAAAAACTTTGTCAATATATCCAGTTAGTTATTTTTGAAATTAAATCATATTTCTAATTCAAATTAGTATTATAATATCTCATATGAAAATAATATTAGCTCCAACTTTCAATATGAGTAAAAACATCATTTTAGAGATTAGTAGCATCAACATCTGATATTTTCATACTGGAAAGTAAGCATTTTTTTTCTTTCAAAAAACAGGAACAATGTTTTGTAAATGTAGGCATTTTGCATTTTTAATTTTTTAAAACATTTTCCAATCTCATAGGATGTCTTTTTTTTTCTTTCCTATAAAGACTTCTTCAGAAAATTTTCTGATATAAAATATTCTTTGCCAGGATAAAAAATAAAAAGACAAAATTTAAATATTTTAAGTAATATTTAATCAATTCCTTCTTTGGAGGAATGAAATAAAATACAAAAAGAAACAAATATATTATTTCTAAAGGGGGAATACAAATTTAGAAACACTGATATGATGTAATTCAATATAATTTATGATGAATGAACAGATCATAATTCCTATGTAACGTAGTGGGTTTTTAAGACATTTTGTAAACAAACAAAAACAAAGGTCCAATTTTGTACTGAAACTGAATTTTCCTAAAAAGTTCATTCTATAATAGAGTAAGATCAGAACTAAGAGTTCATCAAGTTCTGCAAATGGCTAAAGTTAGCAGTTTTCTCAAGGTGACATATTACTAAAAAAACAAAAACAAAGAGAAAAATAAGAGGTTAAGACTTGAACCAAGAACCTGTGATATCAAATCATTCCTTATTTCCAGTACACTCTTTTCATTACATCCATTCCTGAGAACACAAGTTCATCACCAGTTCTATTCTCAAAACCTTTCCAAATTAGTAGGGCCTGAGGGAAGATAGTTGGTTGGTAAATTTTTACCTCTCCAAATTTCCTCCATAACTAGAACAACTTTGAAATTCAGAATAAACATAGACTGGTGAAAATTAAGATTTGGGGCAGAACTGGGATCCTCTTGATATTATGGGAAAAGACAGAAGAAAGAGCTGAGATTAACCACTGTGAAATGCAAACACTTCTGGGCTAACTCTACAGAAACTTCAAGTGGGGAGCCCTAGGGCTGGATCCTCAGCAGAAACCACAGAAACTTTCACCTCCTGAACTGTTTGTGGTATGAAGTGAGTTTGGACAGCACTTGCTGGAGAGGGAGCTCTTGGTATAGGATTCCTGATTAGAGGGGAGAGCTGAAGAAAAGCCAGTGACACCATTCTCCCCACCCCAGAATTAGCCCTGCTAACACTAATACCTCTTATCAAAAGAAAAAAAATGAATTGGCAAAGGAGAAAGAACCAATCATAGAAACTTACTATGGGAATGGGAATGTAAGACTGGGCTTCAGCATCAAAGAACACTGAAATTTAAAAAAAAAAAAAAAAAAAAAAAAAGCTTCTCTCTGAGAGAGTAACATGAAATAGCTCATTGTCCAGGAAGATATTATAGAAAAACTCAAAAAAGAATTTAAAAACTAAATGAGAGACACTGAGGAAAAACTTAAATAATGAAAGAACATTGAAGAAAAACAAGAATATTATGAAAAAAAATTAACCAGCTGTCTCAAAGACAAAAATAACTCTTTGAAAATTAGAATCTAGGAACCCAGTGAAGATATGAGAGACCAAGAAATAAAAAAAAATAGATTTAAAAGAATGAAAAAAGAATAGAATATTAAATATTTTATAAAAAATAACAGATCTGGAGAATATATCAAGAAGAGAAAATCTAAGAATAATTGGAATGCCTGAAAGTTGTGATAAAAATGGACCAAAAAATAATCAAAGAAAATTGTCCTGGAATGATAGAACATGAAAGGAAAATAGAATGATTGCCAAATTTTGATCCCCAAAGATCAAAGAGAAATTTTGCAAGAAATAAGAATAAAATAATTCAAATGTACTAGAACTACCATTAGAATTGTAGAGAACTTTTCAGCAGCCATAATAAAAGACCACAGGTCCTGGAATCATATCTGTCAACAATCAAAAGAACCCTGTCTGTGGCCCAAATTATCCTATCCAGCAAAAATTATCTATAATATGAATGAGGAAAAATTGACATTCAATGAACTTGAAGGTTTTCAGGACTTTCAACCAAACCCGAATTTAATGAAAAAAAATTAACATATAAGAACCACTATCAAAGATAAAATTCAAGGAACTCAACATGGATAATTTTTTTTAATATAGCAAATGTGTAGCATATATGTAATATTGACAATGACAATAGGGTACCTTAAAAGAAAGGTTGTTAAATAGTTAAAATAAATAGTTAAAATAAAATAGTAATTATGTCATACAAATGAGGTGCAAAGAAAGAATAGACAGAATTAGAGCAGGGAGGAGGGCTTATACTTCTGAAAACCTACTTACATTGGGAATAATCTGTTTGGGGAAGGGGAGATGAAAGGGAGAACAAAATAAATATTTTTTTCCAAGTGTTCAATAGAGAACAAAAGAACAATTTACAAGGAAGTAAAGAAAAGATGGATACATGAATATAATTTCTTTTATATATATATATATATATATATATATATATATATATATATATATATTTGAACTGGTATTTGTTGTTTTATATTTTGAAACTTTCCTGATGTTCTGATGGACGCATGATAATGGTTCTCTTTTGTTTTGTTTCATTTTGTTATGTATTCCTTTTTTGTTTGTTCTTTTTTTTCTTATTCAATTTCTTTAAATAAAATAAATTTGGAAAAAATAAATAAATTGGTAGGTCCTGGATAATCTGATAACTGCTGTTATAGCCAAAAAAGACAAACCAAAATAGAACAAGCAACAAACAAAAATACAAAAAAAGAAAAAAGAAAAACAAAACAAGCAATTCCACATGAAGCCTAGTTATCAGGTAAAAAATCAGTTTATGGGCATGTGTGCATGTGAATTTTAATACAGAATCATTGAAACGAAACTAGCAGGATATCTTTACTTTCTGATAAAAAGGGCAATTGTTTTTGTATGAATAGGAAATAAAGTATTTATATGAGATAAAGTTAAAATTGGATCTTGGAGAGTAGTGGGATAATGTATACATAAATATACATATGCATGCTCATGCATATTTATATATATATTTTTACATATCTGTGTGTAAGTAGCTCTTTGGAATATATCTCAAAATTTGTGAAAATTGAATTAAAAGCATATGTTACACTTTCAAAGACTAGGAAGAGATAATTCAAATGAATCTTAATTCTTATACTTAATTTTATATGGGTCATTTCAATTACACTTAGGATTATTGAACAATGATCATAATATATTATTTTTAAAGTAGTCTGCAATCATCTTTTGATGAAAAGTATTCATAAGAAATAATTTGCACTTTAAATATCATGTTGAAGTACACTTTAGCAAAATGCTAAATCACGGGTATCTTAAAAACAAAGATAATAAAATTAAAGATGGAAATGTATTTGCCTGATGAAATCCAAGACAATCTTTATTTATTGAGCATTCAACACTTATCAGAGAGATTATGGTTGTCACTCATTCATTTATGTATTTTCCTAAATAACTGTTCAGGTCCCTGCAATCTTTTAAATATTCTGGTTCCAAGATGGAAATGATGTGAAGTGTGTGGATGCATATACAAATATTTATCTATACCAAATGCATTATATATGTAAGTGTGTGTGATTATGGAGAAGCTATACATATATCTTCTATGGAGTTTATGTGCATGCAGTGTGTGTGTGTGTGTATGTGTGTGTTGTGTGTGTAGGTGTATGTGTATACTTAAGTCTAAACAAATACTTGTTCAATGACTGAATGAATGTATAAATATCATCACTGATTTTTTTTGACAATATGCTTTTTTTTTCTATCTTATTATTCTATACAAATGAGTATACACACCAACCACATTTCTCTATTTATATTTCTTGCCTAACCATTCATTAAGATTTAATTATCAATGATTTCATTCATAATAATTGTATTCATCAAAATAGATGCTAAGCTGGACAATACTTTAATGTCTTCTGTGCAAAGTCCTTTGAGCTTATTCACATAAAAGAGACCTCCAAAAATGGCAGAGGAAGGTACAATTTTCTTGATGTCATTCAAGTGTCTACAGGCAGAAAAACAGGGAATCTTCAAAAGGCATTAAAACAGAAGTATGGGGATATTTTTGCTGGTTCAAAGTTTACATTGGAATTACACACTTCAGGGTATGTTGATTGATGAACTGACTGATTGATTCAGAGATATCATTCTGCATTGAATCACTTGGTTTGATCTGACTTACGTATATGATTGTTCAGAACAGATGGAGAGAAATGGGTGGGGGTTGGGGATGAAGAGACAGTTAGCAATGCTAGTAAATGGGAAGAAATAATCAATTATATCTTTCCTTTTCAGTTCTTTTAACAGTCAATAGAAGAATTAATTGCTTGATCATAATTACTTGAACAAAGTAATCTTTAGAAACATGATTCAATTGCTTCAGATGAACCACCATCTTCCATTTTAAAGTTTTCAGTCTTTAGCTTTGAGGAAACAAAACACTTCATGAAAACCCAGTTGTTCAGTCTTAAAAGGAAAATAAATGCTCCCAAATCAGCAACTAGCAAACATTTTATCTCCATTTTAATTTTCTTTTTTAAAAGCATATAAAATAAAACCGTTTAAAATCACTGGATTTTACCTCCCTTTAAAAATTAAATGGGATTTTTTAATTTAATCAGATCATGCAAGTATAAATTATACAAACCAGCATTTCATGCCTGTAGTTATCTACTAAATTCCTCCTCCCAATTCTCAAGATGAGATGAAAATGAATAGTTTGACACATAGGAGATCCTGGAGGAAATTCTCGTAAGGAGGGGTCAGATATTACTAATGATGAGAAAGGAATAAGTGGACTTTATTTATAACGATTAGAATGTAAAAATCAATTTAGCATTTTTCTGTGAATCAAAGGTGATTTCTGCATGCAGCAGAAAAGCAATCAGAAATGTGTGTTCCCAGGAGCATTTAGTCATTTGTGGCCTATAGAATCAACAGCAATTGTAAACAGGGATGAGGACTGAGAAAACTCTAACAAAGGGGAAAGTATAAGAAAAATAAAACGCTTATGTTTTATAATGATTACAAAAAATAATTTGCTTATTTCAGAAACTTCCCATAATCCATCTAAAACTTCCCACTTACAGGTTAAAAATTAGTTTGAATATTTGTGATTATTACCAGTTAATATGTTAATGAATGGAAATACTTACAGAATTAGACTTAGAAAATATATATTCTAGTGATAGTTGGGTTGCTACCAAACCATGTGAATTTAGAAAAATTATTTAATTTCTTTGGGCCTGAGTAAAACATATGCTGCAGAAAGTATTCTTCCAGTATGATCTCTGAAGTCTCCAGTAGATGACAGACTAAGATTCCATGATGTATTTCAAATTAAGTGCAGGTACCCTGATATAGGCCACATTGGTTTTAAACTAATAATTTATTGTCTTTGAAGCAAACTGTATGATTCTGAACAAGAAAATCTCACACCATTTCTTAACACATCTCTCTTAAGCAAGCATATTATAAAATATGTAGGTGGAGAAAGTTCTTTACTAGTCATTTCCAACACTGGAAAAAGTCACAAATCCTTCACATATTCAAATATATATTTACCCTCACCTTAATTCTCAATTGCCCATTGAGTTTCTAAATACTTTATATGCAAAATGAACAAAATGGTTTAAATCACTATTAATTAGAGAATTACAAATTAAAACAACTCTGAGATACCACTTGACACCTCTCAAATCAGTTAAGATGACGTAATAAGATAAAGATAAATATTGGAGGGGATATGGACCAACTGGGGCATTAATGCATTGTTCTGGAGTTGTGAACTGAATTGAGCACTCTGGAGAGCAATTTAAAAATATGCACAAAGGGCTATAAAACTTTGTATACCCTTTGATTCACTATAATCACTACTGGATCTATCTCCCAAAGAGATCACAAAAAAAAAGGAAAAGGACCCATTTGTGCAAAAATGTTTGTAGATTCCTTTTTTATAGTGAGAAGAAACTGGAAATTAGGTGGATGCTCATCATTTGGGGAATGGTATGAAGTTACAGTATATGAATGTAATGGAATATTATTGTTCTATAAAAAATGATGAGCAAGCTAATTTCAGAAAAGCCTGGAAAAAACTTACATGAATTGATAATGAGGGAAGTGAGCAGAACCAAGAGAACATTTTTCACAGTAACAAAATTATGTGATGATCAACTGGACTTGACCCTTCTCAACAATATGGTGATTGTAGATGATTCCATTAGATTTGGTATCTACATCCAGCAAGAGAACTATGGAAACTGAATATGAATCAAAGCATAATATTATTACCTTGTTGTTTGTTTCCTTTTTGGTCTGATTTTATTTATTTATTTATTTTTTGCAAAACATGACAAATAAAATGTGACAAATGTAGCAAACAAAAGAATTGCATATATTTGACCTATATCAGATTACTTACTGTCTTGGGAAGGGGAGCAGTAAGGGAAGAAAGAAGAAAATTTGGAACACAAAGCCTTACAAAAATTAATGTTGAAAAACATTTTATATATATTTGGAAAAAATGAAGTAGTATTGAAAGTAAAAAAAAAATTATTTGCCAGAAAGCAATCCATCAATGATTTTAATGTACCTAATTTTTCAGCAAAACCTATGAGATTATTAGTCTGAATATTATATTTCCAATTTTGCATATGATAATGAATATTATCAAAGACAATGAATACTTGATAAAATGAGTTAAATGCTATCTATAGTCATATGAAAAATGCTCTAAATAACTATTCATTTTAATAAATACAAATTAAAACAATTCTGAGTTTCAATTCCCATCTCTAAGACTAGATGACAGGAAAAGATAATGGTAAATCTTGGAGGAGATGTAGGAAACTGAGACACATGCACTGGAGAGCAATCTGGAACTATGCCCAAAGGGCTATGAAATTGTGCTTACCCTTTGTGTCACAAACCAGCAGTGCCATTACTGGCTCTGTATCCTAAGAAAATCATAAACACATGTAAAAAAAGTTTGTAATAACTTTTTTTGTAGTAGCAAAAAATTGGAAAATGAGTGAATGCTCATCAATTGTGGAATGGCTGAATTATTCCACAATTGATGGGCATCCACTCATTTTCCGATTTTTTGCTGTTTTGTGGTATATGAATATAATGGAATATTATTGTTCTATAAAAAAAATGATGAACAAGCTGATTTTAGAAAGATCTGGAAAGATTTACATGAAGTGATGATGAGTGAAATAAGCAGAACCAAGAATACATTGTACATAATAATAACAAGAATATGTGATGATTAACCATAAAAGAACTGGTTCTTCTCAGTATTTCAGTTATCCAAAGCAGTCTCAATAGGTTTTGGACAGAAAATACCATCTGCATGCAGAAAATGAATTATGCAGATTGAAAGTGAATCAACACATGCTTTATTCATTTTTTTCTCTGTTTTTTTTCTCTCCCATTTTTTCCCTTTTGTTCTAACTTTTCTCTCCCAATATGATTCATAAAGCAATGATATTAAAATAAATTATATATGAAAAAATATGAATTAAATCATTTGTCCAAGGTAACATAGGCAGAAAATATCCTATCATTCAATCTTAATTCTTGTGACATGTTCTGATTCTTTTCTAGGGGTTAATACTATCATAAATACAAATTGACCTATGAACATGTGCATAAAAAGGATATAATATGTGGGATCTCTCTTTAATATATATACCACATATATATGTATGAGTGTATACATATATATATATATATATATATTCAAATACGTGTATATACAAATATACATAGATTTATATGAATAAAAACAACACATAAATACAGAATTAATAAAAAATCAACAGAGATAGTTAGTGAGGCCATATACTAGCAATGGATGGAATATGGAAAGGCTTATGGACATATATTTAAGATATCACTATTTTTCTTCTCATTTCTTAATTTATAATCGTAAACTAAAGAAGATAAGGAAATAGATCTTGATAATTACTCAAGTTTATGAAAATGTATTCTTAAAACACATCTATGATGTCTTTTATAAAATCGAAATAATGAATGTGAAAGGATAATTCAGCAGATATTTCTTTCTGGAGTAGTTTTTAGCTTGTAAGGCTAAAAGAAATTCTTTAATTATTAAAGTTGATTTTAGTTTAGTTTTTTTTTTTTTTTTTGGTTTGTTTCTGGAATTGTGGTAATCTATAGGATTATGCTCTAAATATAGCATCAAATAATCTGCCTTTATGTAGACAAAAGAATATTTTACTCAAGACTAATTGTGATTGATGATTAAATATAGTCTAATTAATTCATTAAAAGATATAGAGAGGATGGATGTCCTTTTCTGAACATACTGCTGTCACATAGAATCTCTTTTCAAGTCAAGTAAAGTCACATGCATCATGTTTAACATATTGGATTACTTGCCATCTAAGGGATGAAGTGAGGTGAAGGGAAGGGGGAAAAATTCATTGGAATACAGTTTTACAGGGTGACTGTTGAAAATTGTTTATGCAAATATTTTGAAAATAAACAGATTTAATCCCAAAAGTAGAAGAAAAAACAGTCACATGCATTTATTAAGAATTTACTATGTACTGGCTAGGTGGTGCAATAAGTGGAGTGGAGTCAGAAAGGTTCATCTTCATTTGTTCAAATCTAACCTCAGAAACTTACTAGCTGTGTGGTCCTAATCAAGTCACTTAATCATTTTACCTCAGTTGTTTCATTTGTAAAATGAGTTGCAGAAGGAAATGGCAAAGCATTCCAAGAAAACCCTAAATGAGGTGACAAAAAATCAGATATAACTGAAATGACTGAAAAAAATGGTAAAAATGTACCAAATTCTTTGCCAAGTCTGAGGACACAAATAAAATGATATACAAAACCCCTTCTGCTCTTAATGATTGTCCATTGTAAAGAGGTAGAGTACTAATGGATGAAAGCTTTAAAAAGGGGTGGAAAGCAGAAAGTACTGGCATGAGGATGTGGTGAGGGAAAGATTCCAGAATTAGCAATGCAGGTCAGAGAATAAGTAAAGAATGATCATGACTGGCTTGTGACATTTCTTAAAATATAGGTTGTGTGTGGAATTAGCAAATCAAGTGAAGGCACAAAAAGATCTTCCATGATAAGCAGCCTTTGGGGTCATGGTAATTTGTTTCTTCATTAGCACTCTGCTGCCTTCTACTCACACCTATCAAACACTTCCCTATTGAACTCTGAGTAACCCATTTCTTCAATTATTCTCAGATTTCTGTTATTGCAGAACAGACAACCATCCAGCATCAATGGAAGATGATTGTTGTTCATCAGATGGACCTACATTTTAGAGAGGAGCTTGGGTCACTAAAAGCACTATACAACTTTCTGTACAAGCAATCTTACTTCTCCTGATTATTTGTGAGTCCAATTCACTGCCTATACACATATCTGTCTAGAAAATATATGTGAAAGGATCAACCCTATCAGCCATGTATTTAAGAGTATAAAATATTATGATAGTAAACTGCTTGGTTTTTCTTTTGTGCATTAAAAATAAGACACATTATTTTTGAATGAATATGAATCTTAACAGTTAAATGCTGCAATTTTTCTAGGGGTTAATACTATCATAAACACAAACTGACCTATGAACAGGTGCATAAAATGATATAAATATGTGGAATCCCTCTAATTTAGACTTTTAATTGGATATCTTCTATATAATAATAATTATGAAGGAAAAATAAGAAAAACTGAAGTGCTAAACAATTCTAGTTTCCAATTTCCTCTTACTAGTCGGGAATCTATCTCACTATTTGTTTCTACATTATTTAAAGTCTATCATATTCTATGAGCTGAGGGTAGCACTAGAATGGAACAAACGATGCTATCATGGGATGATTCTTTACATGAATCAAACTTATTATTCCCTATTATTTTTCAGTATTTATTTGCTGTGAATATCCCTTGGCTTTTAAACTGGCAATACAGAATTTTTTAAAAAATGTTTTCTTGCTAAACTTCTAGCTCTTACAGTTTTTGAATTAGTAGTTTCAGTCCCAACTCTTAATTTTTTATTTGATGAGTCCCTATTTTGTAAATATATATCTTGAATTTGCTTCCCAGGTTTGTTCTCTCCCTATTCTTCTGAAATTAATGATTTACGATCTGCAGATTACCAATTGATTTCCCTTCCTGAAACATAGATTAGCTAATTTGATAATTCAAAGTGAGATTCACTCTTTTAGTCAGCCTGTACAAGTTGGTGGGGAAATGCCAAATAGAGTATCCTTCGTTTTCAGACCCTCTGTTCTTAATTCAATAATGTTAGATTTAAAGGACTAAGCAGCCATTATATATATCTGAACCAAAATGATCAGATCAAAATAGTCTCCAGTTACTAAGAGAAACAAAAAGAAGAACACACACACACACACACACACACACACACACACACACACATATTATTTATTTTTTTATTTCAAGTATTCTTTGAGTGTGATTTTTTCCTACTTTTAATTTTCTTCCTATTTTCTGATGTATTTTTTTCTTCTACTTCCAAAGAACTCTTTTAACTGGTTCCAATTCTATTCTGTTATTCTTATCCAATTATAACTGTATTCCTCCAAACCAAAGAAATATTAGTCTGAAAAAAGCAAACCTGTCCTGCCAATTTTTATTGCTATTGTAAATGAAACCATGAATTCCAAGAGTGTTTTGTGGGAGTATGTATGGGGTGGGAGGATGGAGAATAGTCAGCTAGTATATAAGGTTCAGATTGTGAGGAATTAAAATTTTTCTTCCCCTATTGGATTGGATTTTAATATATTAGGGGAAGCAAGTTTTTGTTTATGTAACATAAAAGATCAGAGATATGTGGCATAATTTTGTCTCCAAGAAAATCTAGAAGAAACTCCAAAAATTTCAATTAGAAAAATATTTCTTTAAGGTTATTGAAACATAGAAAAGTTTGCTATAAATCACTCTTTGGAACAAAGCAACTAGGGAAAAAGCTTTTAAGGAAAACATAAAGACAATTCTAATATTTTATTCATTCTATTAAACATGGAATGGAGTTGAGATTAGAGGGTTTTTTCTCTAATTTTCAATAATTGTGAATGCCTTAAAAACTTCAGATTAAAAATCATTGGCCAGAAATACAAAATTGGATTTTAAAATTATTACATTCATTAAAAAAAAAACTTCTATAACATCATCTTTAATATTTCCTCTCACAAAGAATAAGTGTTCTGTTACTTTATTTATAAGAAGGCCTGAAATCTTTTGCAGTCATAGATTTAATGCCATTCTTTGATGAGTTTGTGAGGAGACTGAGCATTTCCTGGAATGACTGGAAAGAGATTGAATGAGGTATAGAGGGGAAGAATTACATATTGTAAAAGAATTTCTTTGATAAAAGACTAAATTTGCTCTTATCATAGGAAGAAATTTCTTAAGAGATTTGGACTGCAATCCTGAGAGAACAGAGCAAACTATTTTTTCTAAACTAATAGAAGTCATTGGTAACAGTAATAGTGGTGATGCTAGCTCTTCTGTCAGTAGATAAGTTTTAAGACTTTTTCATTTTTATTGTTTATTATACTATTAAAATAATATAGCCATTAATATTAACGTTTATTGAATTCTAGCAGATGGGATTATGCAAAATTAATAGAAGGAAAAGAAAGTTTAAAGAAAGAAGATATTTTTTCCAGTTTTTATTTTATATATACATATGTACACTATATGTACATATATATGTATATATGTATTTAAATTACCTGGACTTGGGATATGTAAATAATGGACAAACATTGGAAAGGGATATAGAATTTTAGCTATTTATGTGAAAAATAATATAATATGTTCTTTTGTTGTTTTAAAATCTCACTAAAATTATATAACATAATTAAAGTGACTTTTTGAAAATGTCCTGCCTTAAGAAATTCGAACATCTTCAAAAGGTACTTTAAAAAGGAACTATATAGGTGGAACCAAGATGATGTAGTAAAGGCAGGGAGGCAACTGAGTTCTCCCTAATTCTCCTACAAACACTTTTAAAATAAAATCTTAAATGAAATTTTGTAACGACAATGCTGACAAAAAGTCATGGTAAAACAATTTTCCATCCCTGGAGACCTTAAGAGGTAATTTGGTAAAATCTATCATAGCAGAATGGTGGTTGGGTTTAGAATATAGTGAAGAAGACTGTGTTTTTTAGGGCATGCAAGCAGAAATAACTAAGGGCAGTTCAGCAACAACAACAGCAGCTGAGCATTCTCAACTTACAGAGTAAAGAGGTAGTACAACTAGTCAGAAGGAAATTCAGGTGTCCCTTTCCTGGGAATGTGATGCAAGACTATTGGTTTGACAATATCCAGACTTAGATTATAATCCTAAATCTAAAGAATGAACAAAGAAAAGAAAACCTAGCTAAATAGTGGCAGTGGAGATGCAGGGGCTTTAGTAATAGTTCAAGGGAAGAAAAGAGTGCTTCTGATCATTCATAGATGAGAACACAGACCAAATGATCAATAATTGTACCTCTGCTTACACCATACCACCTTGGAAAAACTGAAAACCTACAGACTCCCAGAACTAACTCTGAAAACAGCAGCAAGAAAATCTTGAACTGTGGAAAGTTCCCCATTACAACTTTAAAGTAAACTTATGAATCAAAAATATGCTCTAGGGAAATGAAGAAATAAGAAAAGGATATCTTGATCATAGAAAATCACTATGGTGACAATATATAAACCCAAAGAAAATAATAAGGCCCAGACAGCTAAATGCAAAAATTCAGAAGAAAATGTGAATTGGTCAAGTCCTTCTTCCTCCCCTCAAAAAAAGAATTCTTAGAACAGGATAAAAAAAAAATTTGAAAGTCAAATAAGAGAAGTAGGAAAAAAACTTGGGAAAATAAATGAGGGAGATGTAAGAAAATCAAAAAAGAGAGTTAACAGCTTAGTAAAGAGTCACAAAGAATAACAAGGAAAATAGCATATTTAAAAAAACAGAATTAGCTATATAGAAAGAGGGGTATACAAGCTTACTGAAGAAAATAATTCCTTAAAGTTAGAATTGGGCAAGTGGAAGTTAGTGACTTGATAAGGTATCAAAAACAATAAAACAAAATCAAAGTATGATTTTATTGGAAACGGTTCTAGTTTGCCCATATTACATATGATACTTGCTGATGATTTTAAATTGATGTTACTGATCATTTTAAGGCAAAGTCTATTTATTTGCATACTCCCTGACGTTTTTGATAGAAATCAGTGTTGGGTTTTATCAAATGCTTTTTCTGCATCTATTGAGATAATCATATGATTTTTGTTAGTCTGGTTATTGATATAGTCAATTATGTTAATAGTTTTCCTAATATTGAACCAGCCCTGCATTCCTGGTATTCTATTTCTTTTTTCTAAAATGGGACTATTTAAATAATTTATTTCCTCTTCTGTTAACCTGGGCAAACTCTATTTTTGTAGATATTCCTCCATTTCACTTAGTTTATCAAATTTATAAGCATGCAGTTGATCAAATAACTTCTAATTATTGCTCTAATTTCCTCTTCATTGGTGGAATGTTCTCCCTTTTCATTTTTGAGATTAACAATTTGATTTTCTTCTTTTCTTTTTCTAATCAAATTAACTAAAGGTTTATCTATTTTATTGATTGTTTTCATAAAACTCTTAGTTTTATTTATTAATTATTTTTTCAATTTTATTAATCCAATTTCAATTTTATTTATAATTTTATTAATCCCCTTTTATTTTCAGAATTTCAAATTTGGTGTTTAATTGAGAGTTTCAGTTTGTTGTTTTTCTAGCTTTTTTATTTGTAAGACCAATTCATTGATCTCTTTCTCTATTTTATGCAAGTAAGCAACTAGAAATATAAAATTTTCCCTATTAAATGCTTTGGCTCCATCTCACTAATTTTGGTGTGTTGTTTCATTATTGTCATTCTCTTGGATGAAGTTGTTGATTATGTCTATGGTTTGTTGTTTCACTCACTCATTCTTTAGCATGAAATTATTTAATTTCCAATTAATTTTTGGTGTATTTTTTCTTGGCCTTATATTGCATGCGATTGTTTTATTATAGCTTTTTATTGACAAAAAATATGCATGGGTGATTTTTCAACATTGTCCCTTGCACTCACTTGTTCCAATTTTCCCTTCCCTCCCTCCATCCCCTAGATGGCAGGTAGTCTCATACATTGCATGCGAATTTTATTGCATCATGATCTGAAAAACTTGCATTTACTATTTCTGCATTTGATTTTGAGGCTTTTATGCCACAATGCATGGTCAATTTTTGTATAGGTTCCATGGAAAAATGTATATTCTAATTTTCTCCAAAGATCTATCATATTTAAGTTTTCTAATAAGTTTTCTAAAAATAAGTTTTCTAAATAAGTTTTCTTATGTTTCTCATAAACTTATAGTTTAAACTATAAAATAACTTTATGTTTATATAACTTATAAGAACTTTTTAAAGTAAACTATAAGATAAGTAGTAAACTAAATAAGTAATACTTATAAGTAATAAGTATTAAGTTTATAATAAGTAATAAAAAGTATAATAAGTAAAATAAGTATAATAAGTATTAAAGTTTACTTTAGAACTTATAAGTTTCTCATAAACTTATAAACTTAGAAAACTTATATCTCCTTAACTTCTTTTTTGTTTATTTTGTGGTTTGATTTACCTAGTTCTGAGAGAGCAAGAGAGTTGAGAACCCTCACTAGTATAATTTTGCAAATATACTAGTTGCATCTCTCTTAACATCTGCTCTAGAAATTTGGCTGCTATACCACTTGATGCATATATTCTTCATATTGATATCGTTTCATTATCTATGGTACCTTTTAGTAAAATATAATTTCACTCCTTATTTCTTTTAATTAGATGTCTTTGCTTTTACTGGATCCACAATCAGGATTGGTACCCCTGCTTTTTTAATTTTGCCTGAAGCATAAATAGGTTCTGCTCCAGCCCTTTACCTTCACTCTGGAGGTATTTATTTATGGCTGTTATCTTTTTTTTTAATTTTCTTATCTAAAGATTAAACGTTATAATGCCTTGTTTTCAGATAGGAATTTAAAGTACTTTGATATTGAAAGATGAAATATAATGGAAATTCTTTGTTATTAATATAATTGATAGGTAATGTACCTTGTAATGAAATGATTATCATTGCATGCCTGTTATAGTCCAGGTAACCTTAAGTCCTTCATTCATTTTCTGCTGGGCCAGTCATATAAATTTAGGTATTAACAAACTAGTTTTGGAAATTGCTGTATTTGACTAATTATTCAATCTTGGGAAGACTCAGGCTAGGCAAAATTATAAATTTATCAAAGTTTACTTTTTCCTGTCTTCTCTGAGATCCCCATTCTCAACCCTATTATTTTCTTTGTCTATGTTTTCTCTAATATTTAGTGTTCTTATTTGTTCTATTTTGGTCTAATTATGGTCTCCAAAAGAATTTATTCTACATTGACTACTCAATTGACTTTGACCTTGACCATTCTCTTTGCTTCATCTACCTCAAATTTCACTGCTTCTATGCCCACTTTCCCAGGCACCTTTATAAGGCTGATATTAACCTAATAAATGCAGGCACAATTAAGTATTACTTATCAAAATGTCTCAAAATAGTGTCCAATTTTTATTCAAGCATTTCTATCAGTAAAAATATTTTGAATATATATCTTATATGTGTATATAACATTAATAATATTGCATGCATTAATTATATACCAAAATAAAACAAAAATATAATATAGATGAAAACAAATAATAATGATTTAGTACATTTGTTTAATAGTAAAAATGCACTATTTTTAGTATCAGTGCAAAATTATTTTGACTCTTACTAAAACTACTCTTCTTTGTCAGTTGTCCTATGATTTCATTGGTTGTAGAAGTTCCAAATGTAATTTTTTTTCCTTCAATGTAGACTGGCATATTATCTGTGATTTATAATTTTAATTATTTTTTAATAATTTTAGAGATTTCTCTAAAGTTAAAGAGCAATAGAGTTTATGCTATAAGTAGAACATGAAAAGTTTTCCTTTTCTTTGACATCTCAGTTACAATATTTCAAAAAGCATAACAATTATTTTAATTACATAATAATACATAATAATTATCATTAATTTACTATTAATATTGAGGATGCTTCATTTTCTGGAAAATTTTTTGATTTAAGACTAATATGGTGACTCAAATATCTGATGTTGTTTAATATTAGATTTACTTGTTGTCATAGTAGAAAATAAATATCTCACAAAGCTATATAGAACCAAATTAAATAAGCATTTTTGGCTGCACTTGTTAAACATGATATTTTTCCCCAGATCTATATATCTAAAATTAAAGGGTTAGTTTATATTTGTTTTGTGTTGTTGTTGTTGTTGTTGTTGTTGTTGTTGTTGTTGTTGTTGTTGTTGTTGTTATTTTGGTTGAATTTCAGGTAATGTGTTTTCTTCTTCCCTGAAGCCAATCAATTGTTTTTGCAAAGTAACTAAAATGTGGTCAGCTTTTGTATTTTTAATAAGTAGATTTGAAATGCATTGAAAGTCTTTGGAATATTTTAGTAATTAAAATTAATGTTCCTAAGTGTTTTAAATGCTACATGTGTCATATGTTTTTATTATACATGTGTGTATTTAAATAGGTGACACAAATGATTTAATCAGCAAAAAGCTTAGTCATGAAATGTCAATTAATTGAGATTGTTTCATATTGTCATTAGTTAATATCTAAAGGTACAATCTGCTTTTGATATGGTATCTATTATTAGCAATAATGGGTCTCAATTCATATTTAAGTAATTTTAATTATTTCAAAAATATAGGCCGCTTTTTGTCATATTTATCTGGATCATCACTGTTTTTCTCACTCATTGTGGCTGACAAAGAACTCATTTTAGGAGTAGGAGATGTGTCAGCTCTGACATTTTCTTGTTGTTTACTTGTGCATGTATTATTAGTATTATCTTCCATCTGCAGTTTCTTGGCAGGAATTTTTTAAGCCACTTGTCCATTTTGTGAAGGTTAGATTAGTTGAAAATAATAATATAATCTGTAAATCCACTTAACTGAGCACACATAAACTATAAGAATTCACTATACACTGAAAACAAATGAATAAGTATGGGTTCTTTGGCTGACTTCTCTGTTTTATGGAATTACCAATCTTCCCTCAGGAGAAGTCATGTACAGTACATGACACCGAGGTATCTGATATATGAAATAGGTGCAGGAAACCTTTATATTTAACACTGATAAAGCATTTTATCTTTCAATTTTAACTTTTTAAAATGAAAATAGCAATTTTAATAACTTCTTTGTGGATTTCTTTGAATTGTCTTTATGCCCTCTGAGTTATATGCACTACACTTGAGACACCACAGGTTTAAGGCATACCTATTTCAGCAACATATTTTCTTTTGTCAGTGGGCTTTCATTGCAAAAAATAACCATAGAATAATAGGTAGCATGACAAATCTATTGGGAGCATATTAAATTAGAAATATAACATGAAACTCATCTAATCTACCATATTGCTCAGAGATATGTGAGGTTGGTAAATAAACAGGATGGAAAGAGCCTCTCCCATTAGCTGTCAAATCATAAAGTATAGAGAACCATTTGCTTCATGTGTGGTATGCCTCATAAAAGATATTGCACACAGGCTATTCTGTGAATGTCTAGAGAATGAACGAATTTTCCACTCTCTTATTTGTCTATATTTTATGCTTGTTGATCCTTTGCTATCTTGGCCTAATTTGAATATTTTAAACCACTCCTGGAAAAATGAAAATTCCTCAATTAATACATTATGGCAAGAAGACAAAATCCTATTTATAAGACAAATTGTTTCTCATGTCATACCTTACGACCTGGACCATGCTGTCTTTTGATATAAAATTTATATGATGATAGAACTAAACTTAGCACTGATGAAATTCCTGTGAGAGCAATTTCCATGTCATTAAAAGAAAGACATTCTAGTTTTAAGATGGTAAATACCTAACCAAAGTCATTGACAAACCACACAAAGACAATAAGAGTCCCAAAACCATTATTAGTCTAAAAATATATGCAACTCCAGTGCGTATTTCTGTCATGCTGAAAAAAAAATTGGGAGTCAGGTGACCTAGATTTTCCTTGAAATTTTACTTTTGCCAATCGTTGAAGTCTTAACCAAACCATTTAATCTTCCCAGGAATCAATTAAGTAGAATATGAGGATACACTTTCTTCAGGACTAACTTACTATGTGTCCTTGGACAAGTAAATTTAACAGTTTGGGGCCTCAGTTTCCTCATCTTTAAAATGAGTAGATAGTGTCTGACATTGTTTTTGGATAAATTTAGGATTTTATCATCATATGCTTGTCATTTTAAGATACGACGTTTCATTATTTTCTATAAGATGAGGCAAATGATTAAAAAGGATGAGGGAAGCAGTGAATCTTAAGACTGGAAGCAAAACCATCCTTCTAAATCTACACCCAACCAAACACATTTTATAAGGACAGGGTATTTACAAGGGGAAAGAAATGAAATATATACTCATATGAAGAAGCTGAAGATGGATTAAGAGAATGAACAACAAATCTATTTTACTTGACAAGAATCTTATTGACAAACAAGCTTTTCCTTAAAATACTACAGTCCAGTCTTAAAAGTACTTATAAACTTTCTTTTTTGCTAAAAGGATTCCTCTTTCAATAGAGAAAGGAAAAGATAGTTCACAATGAAGGTAGTAGAAAAAATTATATTATATATGTGTGTATGTGTCTTTGTGTGTATAATTTTTAAAAAGAATTTCCCATTTGTAAAGATACCATGCTGAGTGCTAAGGATAAAAAGAATGAAAAAAAAATGAATTGCTTGAGAGTAACTTATGCTATGCTGATATATGGCTACCAGTTACTGCCTTCATATAACCAAGATTCTATTTAATAAGCATTAAGTCCCTGCTATATGCAAGAAATTGTGCTAAGATGTTAGAAGATGATGACTTGAAAAGTTTCCTTTTAGAAATTCAGAGATCTCAAACCAGAGGTATACTAATCCCTACATAGTTTAGGCTTTGAGAAAAGGATATAGTTAAATTCCATTAATCTCCCACAATAAGTAATTTCAGGAGTATGTTTGGTTTGACTGCTATTGCAGCACTTAGGCTTTACTGCTTTATAATACCTTCAGAAAGAGGGGAAGAAAGATAAAATTCAGCATGTTCTATGTGTAGTCATTGCAGAGAGATGGGAGATCCCAGTGGAATTACTCTCAGTTTCAGAAGTCTGCTCATTTTCTGACATTTGAGCTTTGAAGGCATTCTATGGACGTGATTTTCTGATTCTCCCTTCTGGCCAATTCATGTAAGAGTAGTAATCAATCACAATTGTTTTATAGAATTGAGATGCTAGTACCATGTCACAACAAACTGATTAAACTCTCCCTGAAGAAATCACTGACTTTATTGGGACTAATGGTATCTAAGATCTTTAGTCAGAGAACTGTTTACATTCACCCTTCAAGAAAAATTCTTGCTTTTGAAAAGTCAGAAAATCTGATTGTTCTTTTTTTTTCCCTTCTTTCCATTCAGATCTCCTCCATATGGCTCTCCAGATTCAATATTCATCATTTATAATATATATTTCTATATTTTTACAACATTTATCTCTCTTCCCCATTCCATTCCCTGCCATGTAAAATAATTTGCTAGCTAAGCTCCTTTGCTACAGCACATGACAGTTTGTGGTTGTAATTGCCTTCTCTTCATCACTCAGACATGAATTTTCCATTCTCTTATTTGTCTATATTTTGTGCTTGTTGATCCGTTGCTATCTTTGCTAATATGTTTGGAAATTACAATCTGGATTCTTCAAGTAGGCATTAGCACAATAATTGTTATTCCATGACCATCAAAGAACCATTATTCTTCCACTACTAATAGATAATTTGCCTCCTTCTGGCCCATTGCCACGTGATTTCCTTGGGATAGACTAACCATTAATTCTTTCTATTCAACTCTCATCTCTCTGCAACTCTTTTTCTGAAGTGATGCAATGATATATTTAGATTATTTGAGATTCAGAAGAGTTAGTACATATTTTCAATTTCTCAGTTATCACCACTCATGGCAGGCCCCAAAGGAGACTAAACTTCAGAGAAGTCTGGAACTCCCTCCATTTCTTAAAAGAATAATTAACTATTCAATCTTAACATTGTCAAATGACATTATTATCGAGTATCTCCATTTTCAGGGACAGAGCAAAATCTTTTAGTCATACGTTTTCCTTTTTGTTTTGTTTTGTTTTAACCCATTAGATAGGAAGCAATATTTTTAGGATAAAGCTACTGTTTTAGAGACCTTGGCATTCAAAAAAAAATATGCATCACCTTGCAAAAAATATCCAAAGGCCAATTTACCTTCAAAATGTACATGGTGACCCCAAAGTTTAATGATGCAAAGTAAGCCCTGGAGGTTATATTGTCTCTAAGTTAACAAGTTCAAACATCTTTAATTAGGTTTTATATGCATGCTTAAATTAGAATCCAGGTCATTGTGGCTATGGCGATATCAAATAATAAGCTTGTAGTTCTGACCAGGGCTTTGTCAAATTTATTGGATGCAATTGCCCACTTAATATAAAACCTCCAGTTATTCACAGAAACATAGTAAAAGAAGACATCCTACTAGTATCCAGCCTTTAAAATAATGTAGTTAGAGACAAGAATAATATCTACTTTAAGAAGACAGAGAGAGAGAGAGAGAGAGAGAGAGAGAGAGAGAGAGTGAGTAATAAGAGAAGTTCAATGTGAAAATAAAGACTAAAAGAGATTTGATAAAGCAGAGGGGAATCCTGGTGTTTATCAGAAGGTTAGGGAGCAGAATAATGTCATAGAGAAAAGCAAAAAAAGACAACTAAACATTTGGATCTAAATAAATATGAGGCTATTTTCAAAGAGAGAATGTGACAATCTGAGAGAAAAGCAGTAGCTAGCAATGAAGCAGATCCAACAGTGCTTTTTACACAAGAGATAATCCAGTAAGGAATGGAAGAAGAAACAAGTAGTGATAGTTTATTGACAAGTTTATGTTGATGGGCAATGCTGCAAATATTTGTTGATTTGATATTAACCAAAAAATATTTTGCTCATTTGCTGAGCATGGCAAGAATATATCAAGATTCCTAAAATAAGATGACCGCAATTGCCTCAGCCACAAAAAAAAAAAAAAAAAAAAATAGAATGATAGATTCCTAACCAAGGAAAAACTAAAATTCCTAACCAAAATACTCATATATGTACATGTGTGACATTATATGTATATACATCTACCTATCTATCTGTTTATCTATTTGTCTATCTATCTGTTTGTCTTCTGTGTCTCTGAAGCTAAGTAGCCTAGTAGCTCATACACAATGTTGCTAGGAGAATGGTTGTTAGCACACCTAGAAATTCATATTATCACAAAATCAAAGGAAGCAGCCTTTATCTCATCTTTATACCCAAGTGGACAGCAAACAACTAACAAGTAAATAGAAATATTAATACAATCAGGTAACTTTAATCAAATGGCATGCCTGAGACTTAGGAAGATTGTATCTATGATTAGAATATGGCTTTATATGGAACAGTTTAATTGAAGAGCCAGAGTAAGTAAAACAGTTTCTGAACATAGTGGAATTGTATATTAGGGAATGATATTACTCTGAGGACATTTTGGGATAGAGGAAACCCTTCATCAGAGACTCAGTAACTATTACTATCCATCATTCTTCCTCAGTGCTGAAACCCAAAGCTGAGATGAAACTGATAGAGAAAGCCAAGGAAAAAAAGCAATATGTACATAACTATCTAAGTGTAAATAGTTATGTTTGGGAAAGTTGGAGAGGAAAAAAAAAAGATAGAGCTGGTATGTCAGCTGAATAGAAGAAAGATAGTTGATGACAGATAAAGCAGAAATGTTTCCTTGTGACTGAGTTCCTGTTTTTTCTTTTAAGGAAATTGTCTCTTTCATAAAAAGAATATAATAAAAATTGCTAACAGAATTTTGAAAGCTAAAATAGTAACAAGATAGTACTAGAGTATTTAGATGTCATTAATAATTTCAGCACATCAGACTCAGATAAAATACTTCTAGAGATGCTGAAAAAAATTGCTGAAATCTTGCGCTGCTAACAATTTTCTCTGATGATGGAGGAGAAAAATATAATGGGATTAGAAAAGGCAATTCTATCCATGGAGAAACTGGATTCTTTACAATATAAGACAGTAAGTTTGACTTTGATTTCTGACAAAATGCTAGAATATTTAATTATGAGGATAGCTAATAAATACCAAGGAAATAATTGGTGAGCACAAAGAGCCAGAATAGCTTCATCAATATTTAATCACCAGCCTAAATTCATTTTCTTATTTGATAGAGTGGCTAGATTTGAGAACAAAAGAATTAATTAGACAGTATTTACTTAGATTTGATAACATATTTGACAGAAGCTCTCAGGCTATCCTTGTGGAATGATAAAAAAGCTATAGACCAGTGATGTCAAACTCAAATACTACTATATCCCTGCAGGCTGCATATTGACCTAGAAATTCACAGATTATAATTATCTATGTTATATTGTATTTTTATTTTTCAAGCAATTGCAAAATACATTTTAATCTGGTTTCTGTTGTTCTCCACAATGTTATGATCCTGAATTTGACACCTTTGACATATACCATAGTTTAGTTAAATAACAATAACATGAGCTCAGTATTTATTTAATGGCTAACTCAATGAATGGTCATTGTTAAGTTCACTGTTAACTTGGAACTAAGGTGATACCACAAGTATTTTTACTTGTCTTAAAGATTTAGATACTGCTACTTACAATCCTTATTTCCTTGTAATTGTTACTTCTCAGGGTCCCTGGGATTTTATGTTCACAAGTTCTCTTCCCTACCTTGGAACAATGACCCAGAATTGAATACAGGTAATAGAGCCATCAAACAGCATTCTGACCTATTCCCAGTGCTAGGATAGTATTCTCTATTTTTTTTTTTTATGACCAGTTGTCCTATCCCCTTATCATTGCTTATTTCAGTGCTCCTGAGGCTGGTTTTGCCACCATTGCAACCACTAATATTCTGCCCATTGACTCTAGCCCAGCCCCATCCCAATCAGAGATCTATTGCTGATTCTGCTAGTCCAGAAGGTAAACTGATGCATTATTTTAAAGTTATTGGGAGGAGACCATTGAGAGACCTCGGCTGCTCTGCCATCTTGGCCTTTGTTCCATGCAATTCTTTGATTACCTCCATAATTTTCACCACTAGAATGTCAATTCCACTATTTTCTTTCTTTCTCCCATGGTATTTTCAGCGAAGGACAATATCTCACATTTCACCAAAAAATCGATGCATCTCTCAAGCTCTGCCTCTTCTTCTTTTCTTCAAATACAAATCTTTGATGTTTTCTGTCACTATTCCTCTTCCACACCTGTCTTACATATGCATGCAGATTGTAAAGTGTTTTAAACTGAGAGAGAAGAAACAATCTGTTGAAGAAGATAGGATAAAACACAATTAGACACTTAGGAAGAGGAATTTATCTTACCAGAGAGAAGGGCCCGAATCTCAGGAATGACTTAGGTTGGATACCTGTAAGCTTTCCTTGCTTCAGAAGCATGTAGTTTGAACCATGTGAAATCTGAACACTGGCCACCCTTGTAGGAGCTTTGCAAGTTCCTGACCAGAGTTTGAGTCTGAGCCACAATAGAAACTATTGTACTTGGTCCCTATCAGTTAGATGGAGAGCTTTACTGACTAGAGCAATAACTATAGTTTTCACTGAGATTACTGTCTTAGCTATTTCTCTGTAGACTTGGTTATTGGGCTAGAAACTAAAATCAACACTCCTTTCTATTCCTACAGGTTAGCCTATAATGCTGCTTTTTATTTCTGAGCTTGTTTCTCTTAGGACACAGCTGAGTGCCTGGGTTTTCTTCTCTTGAATACTAGAGTTCAGCTCCTCTCCTCAATTCTCCCTGCATATATAACCTAAAACTGGATAGTAGATGACAAAGTTGATTTTTGTTACCCATCCCTGTTTTTTACCATGGTTTGGTCCCTGCTGTGACAGAGCTGGGATTTCTTGTCCTTTCTCAAGGAAAAGCAAATTCTCCCCTTGTACTGAAATGTTCCACATGACTTACTCCTGGAGAGACCTTATTCCCAAATCTATATATCTGTTTCCTTAGGTTAGTTACCTCATTACATTGTTCCTCCACCCTTGCTTCAGCAATCAATCTATCTATCTATCTGTGAATCAATAGATATAGGGATAGATAAATAGATCCACAGATTTCTTTGTTCAGAGCACTTTGTTCTCACTTGAATCCCACTGGGGATGCAATTAAACTGCTCAATCTTTTCTTTTTTGGAGGAAAAAGTATTTTTATTTGCAAAATAATGTGCAATTTAATTTGACAGCTGTTTAAAAAGATATAAAATGTAAGACACAACCTTTGATTACATATAAATAAAAATAAGCGTCAGAAAAAAATGTGTTACAGATACATATCTTTTAGAATTTGGATTCAATTGAATGATATCTTGTGTTACCAGATGCTGTTAGGAAATTACCAAAGACTGTTTATTGAGAGAAATTCCAAAATAAGAGGAAATTTTGGCATGAAATGAACATATTCATGACTTTTGATTCCATGTTGTACAATAGTGTCATAATCACTCAAAATCCTTGGAATCAAATGATTGCACATATTTAACCTATAACAGATTGCTTTTTATCTTAGGGAGGAAAGAGGTAGGGGAGAGAGAAGGAAAAATTTGGAACACAAAGTCTTGCAAAAATGAATGTTGAAAACTATCTTTATATGTGTTTGGGAAAATATAATACTATTGAGAAAAATGAGAAAGAAAAAAAAGATTTCATATACAAATTAGAAGAGGGGAAGGAAGTGAACTGTACTTGAAAATTATAAATCTCCATTAAAAACAACTTGTTTTTAGATATAAAATACATTCAGCATGTTAGTACCAAAGTTTTCTTGCTTGCTTATCTTTTTCTGGAAATTTCTACTTTCAAAAATTTTTTCATCAATGTTCCTGTAATTATTTTTTTTTGCATCACTATCATCCCCTATCCCAGTTCTTTTTAAAAATAATTCTTTAGCCATCTAAAAGTTGAGGCTAAAGATTGACAACCATGTTCCAGTTAGATAAAGGATTCCTAATTAGAATTATATCTGTATAACCTTCAAATATTGTTTAGGAAAACTAATTTTACATCCTATTCAGGTTCTTGATAAGTATCCCTCAATTAGGAACAGGAGCCCTAAAATCTATATTGAAGGCTTGTCATCAAATGACAGTTCCACAATGAACATACCTACCAAACAAACATATATATATATATATATATATATATATATATATATATAAAGATAACAAATAGAAATTTTAAAAAGTATATATGGATGAGAATATACCAGACAATACACAGATATACCGAGTGAATGAGTACTCCCACTGAGATAACTAAGAGACAAACATTCAGACCTAGAAAAAGATGACAAAAAGAGACAAAGACAAAGACAAAGACAGGGACAGGGACAGATATAGAGAGAAAGTCTAGGTCTCATTCAAGGATAAATTTTATTAAGTTGGGTATAGAGACATGATCCAGGTTCTAGATCCCCCATATCTCAGTTATTTGCTAGTCTTTCTCTTTTGTGGAGTTAACAAAATCTCTGATCATATGTCTCCTTTCTCAGTCAGCAGCATGAAGACAAAGATCTCTTTTTTCCTCTACCTCTTGCTAACTCCATCTATCATTCAAATGATGAACATTGAGTAATCAATCCCCACCAGTGAGAGTTTATGAGAATTTTCTGCGAGCTTCAGATTATATTCAGATGACACAGAGATAAGAAAGAAAAGCTAAGATACTGGATGACAGATACCCAAATGCATAAAAGAACTCTAGAGGTTAAGACATTAATATGAAACCGAGTTGTTTTGGTAGTACAACTAAGATGCTGTATCTGATCTTAGAAAGACTAAATTTGAAACTTGTCTCAGATATTAGAAATCTTGATTCAAATCACTTGACCTAAATCTTAGTTTCTTCATCCATAAAAATAATAAAAATAGCAATAGTTAGTTCCTACTTTTCAAGGTTGTTGTGAGAACAAAATTAAATGTTTTTTTTTTAATGCTTTGCAGACATAGAATTGCCTTAAAATGCTACTTTTTATCTAGATGAAAGGCAGTAGCCACTTATGGTGGGAACCCCATTGTCATGTGATCTTCATGCTGTTTTGTTTCCCTGGCCTTGGACAATTCCTGGTAGGATTTACCACATTAGTCCTATATATAATATGAACCCTTTATTGGTCATGTCATTTCTGCAGTTCAGAACTGAGAATACAAAAGATCCACCAGCCTTAAAATTAGCACTTGATACATGTTTCAAAACTAATGGAATCAGTATTTCCCCACTAGTAGATTTAACTAAATAAAGTCTCTTCTCACTTTGATCTATCCTCTATTTAGCCACAAAAATGATTTTATTGATCATGTCACAGGGATGGGGCAGGATATAATCTGATTAGATTTTGTTAATCATTGAAAAATGATTTCAATGTATGTGATTAACATCCATAGGAATTTAGTCTCATTCTCAGTGCTTTTCGGAAGCTCAAATTAAGAAAGTGTTGTAAGAAAGCTAAAGGAATGGTATTTTCCTCCCTTATCCTAAACTCAGAAATCTTTTGCAGGATGAAATGGTATTTTTCTATTTCTGCAGGATGACAGGACACATGGCAAGAGGGGTGATGTTTCTTCCTTATCCCAAAAACAAGAGACTGGAAGGTGATGAAATGATATTCCTTACTTCTTCTGGAAGGCAGGAGACCAAGCCAGATACCTGTTAAGATGAAATTGAAATTCTCCTGCGTGTTTCCTAACATTTATGGAATGCTATATGAAAAATCAAATAATTATTTTAATTATTCCTAAAGATAAGCTAAATCTTTCCTTGCTCCATTCCATTCCCTAATCATCTTTTACTAAAAAAGATTACTGGATTACTATGAGAGAAACCTATTTTGCAGAATAAAATCTATCCAATATCATTTTTTTCCTAAATGCTGAAAATTGACTTTTTAATTTTTAAAATAACTTCTCTAAGTATGAATTTTAGACTAACATTTTCCAAGACCATGTTCCCCCATAGACAAAATAGAGACTAATTGCTTTGCACTTTTTTGGCAATTTTAAAAATCCTTTATGACTCTTACAATATAATAACTTATGCTCCTGACATTTCAGCCAATTCTCTAAATATCCTACAGGGCAAGTGATCAAAACCTGTGGATTGGAACCCATTTAGTTCACCTAAATAATCTATCACTAATTCTTCAGTGTTTTTCCTTGGCTTCAAGCCTTTCTAGTCCATGTGCTGCTTATTCCATTTACTAGAATACAGAAAACATTTTCATTTCCCCAAGTCAATAAATAAAGCATTATTTAATTTCATGTTTTACATTTTCAAGAAGACCAGGATTTTCTTCAGGAGGATGCCAAGCTGAACACAATGTCAATATGTCATTTGAACTGGAGTGACAATATTTAAATATATAGGTAGTAGACTCATGCATGCCATATTTAACTTCTTGGATTCTTTTGGCAATCTCACCTGAGAACTGCATTCAGTCTTAATGACATACATGGTTACTAATGATGACAGCTTAGTCCAGTGTCAGTTTGCCAGTATTTGAAGCACTGTTTAGTAGAGTCCAGCTATATAGAATATATAGAATATAGTATGATTCTGGATATCAACAAGTTATAAACAATCTTATGGACTGTCAAGGTGAAACTTGATGAGAAGCTGAAAAGACAATAAGACACAATTTTTAGTCAAGGAACATGGATCTGGAATTTGGGCAAAGAGTATGTAAAAAAATTAATCTGCCATAAACTAGTGAGCACCTTTATTAAGCAAAGATCTCATCTACCCCCTGAGAAAAAAAGATAACTATAAAAGAGCAACATATTTTTAACATAAATTATAGTAATATGTTAAAGGACATCATTCAGATTTTACAGTACCAGGAATAAATTCTTAGAACAAAGTATATTAACCAAAGTTCTCTGAATTATAAAAAAATAATAAAAATAACTGAATTTCAATATAATTTTTTAAAAAAGAAATAGCAAAAATTATTAAGAAAACTCAAAAATAATATGTCAGAAAATTGACATAGATTTACAGCTCACATTCCATACAAAAATAAAATCAAAATGGATATGTGATTTGGGCATTCCTTAAACAAATTAGGAGAGCCAGGGATAACTTACCTATCAGATCTTTAGAGAAGGGATGAAATTATAACTAAAGATGATCTAGTGAACATTATGAAAGGCAAATGGACAACTTTGATTATATTATATTTAAAAAGTTTTGCAAAAAAAAAAAAAAAACAACAGAAAAAAATAAAACCTGGAAAAAATCTTTACAGCTATTACTTCTAAAAAAGGTCTCATTTCCAAAAAATATAAAGAACTGTGTCAAATTTACAAGAATACAAATCATTCCCCAATCAATAAATGGTCAAAGGATGTGAACAGAAAATTTTCAGATGACAAAATTAAAACCATCTATAGTCATCTGAAAAAAATTCTCTAGATGACTATTGATTAGAGAAATATAAATTAAAACAGTTCTGAGATACCACCTCACACCTCTCAGGTTGGCTAAGTTAATAGGAAAAGAGAATGATAAATGTTGGAGGGGATGGGGGCAAAGCGGGACACTATTGAATTGTGGGTGAGGTTGTGAAATTACCCAACCATTCTGGAGAGCAATCTGGAACTATACTCAAAGGCTATCAAACTGTACATACCATTTGACCCAAGAGTGCCATCACTGGATCTGTATCCCAAGGAAATCTTAAAGGAGGCAAAAAGACCCACACATGCGAAAATATTTATGGCAGCTCTTTTTGTGGTAACTGAGAATTGAAAACGAATAGATGCTTATCAGTTGGGGAATGTCAGAATAAGCTGTGGTATGTAAAAGTAATGGATTATTATAGTTCTATAAAAATGATGGACAAGCTTAATTTAGAAAAACCTGGAAATATTAACACAAACTAATGCTGAGCAAAACAAGCACAACCAGGAATATATTGTACACAATAACATTGAGAATGTGCAATGATCAGTTGTGAAAGATTTAGTTCTTCTCAGTGTTTCAGTTATCCAAAGCAATCCCAATAGACTTTGAATAGAAAATGCCATCTCCATTCGTAAAAAACTATGGAGATTGAATATAAATCAGCACAAACTATGTTTACTTCTTTTTTATGTTTTTTTCTTCTTCCATGGATTTTTCCTTTCGTTCTGATTTTTCTCTTCCAACATGATTAAGTAATTCATATTAAAGATAAATTAATCAATTTTAAGAAAAAAATAAATCAACTTATTTAAGGCATAGATCTAGGACACAGGTATTGTTCTTCCACTTTTGGAATCCAATTTATACATTTTTTTTTCCTCTTCCTCCTTTTTTTCCTCCTGTTTTTCTTCAACCTTTTCAAGCATGTTTCCTTTTAATACAGCCAATTCATATGTCTCCTTCTATCTTGATGTGCCATAATAAACTTTTTGGTATACTTTATATAATTTTAAAAGAAATATCCATCTACATTAAGCTATCTATCCCTTGAATTTCACAAAACCAATAGAATAAAGTACATGCTCACTAAGATGTTATCTAAAAGAAACCTGTGAATGAAATCAAATGTATGTTGTAAAAGAAAAAAAAATTGACTGATAGTAAGGAATATCAACAACAGATATACAAACATATACTTTGAAGCTTTTGCACTCATTTACAGGCAATATTGGAAGAATCTTGTGCCATATATAATGTTGTTTCTCTATACATCCCTAAATGGCTCTCTGAACTGTTGAAAAGGATGGATTATATTACTGGGGCCAGTAGTCACATAGATCACCAGATACAGCTGATCAATACTCCCCCTGAAGTGATCAGAAAATACCCTACTTAAAGGGGGAAGGAGCTTTTTCTATTAGATATATGGTTGCACTGAAAAGGAGAATGAAACAGAATATTTTGTGACATTAAGAAGTGTGGAACTGGTATGGGAAAAATTATTGGAGGATGATTTAATATGTAACATTTCTACTTTTGTAGACACCATATAATTTATGATAGATTTATTTGTTTCATAGAATCTTTGTAAAAACATGAAAACACATTAAAGGAGCAAGGGGAATTCAGAATACACCAATTTCCAATATCTATTACTTTTTAAAATAAATACATTCTTTCTGACATAGAATTTATGTACTTATTCATATTTTAAATTAACTTTTCTTCAGGAAATAAAAAACATGTTTATAGAAAATATGTTTTATTTTAATTAATGTAAGTTAGAACCAAAAGAAAAAAAAATAAATGTCATTCCAGAATGTTCATGAGAGGATAAATGCATTCATGGTACTTTCATATTTATAATCAAACTATGTTTTCACTCAAAGGACATCACTGTTCAGTAATGTAGTTGAATATCTTTTATAAAAGCTTTACTCAGATAAGTATAGATGGTGAAGAAAAAAATACCATATCAATTATATAACTGGCCTGTCATTCACTTGATAATGCAGTCAAATCAATTCAACAAACATTCATTAACTATCTATTATTGTTGGGGTGTAGGGGGATGCCAAAAGGCTGGGGTTCCAGATCAGGGTATCTCAAAAGAATTTGCAGACTCAGATCCATCTTCAAGTTAAGGGACAAAGTTTATTATAATTGTAATGCCCATTAAAGTAGGTTAAGTTCCAAAAGAAAGTAGCAAAGAACTGCAAGAAGATAAATTTATAGGGAAAAGTTAGACACCAAGTGCTACATGTCACTGATATGCAAATTGTATGGCTTATAGGTGGATTTGAGGAGTGGTCTGGTTGTGACTTTGTACACAAATGCACTTTCTGCTCAGAGCTCAGAGGAGAACCTTCAGGAGGAATGTTTTTAGATCTTCCACTTCAGTAGGTCAAGTATTTTGTTCTTTGCTTACATCAATTTTAAACACCTCCTTAATTTTAGAAACCCTGTTATCGCTGACCAACAGGCTATTATCTGACAGCCAACAATGTTAGTGGACTTTCCATCGTGGTCATATAAAATAAACTGGAGCAGGATAGCCTAGTGGAAGAAATACATCATTTATAACTATATCACACCCAGGGCCAGGTAGCCTTAGGGTTATTTCTTCACCTTTTTTAGGAAATCACTATGAAACAAGTCCTTTGAGAATTGTTGGAGAAATAAAAATAAAAAACAGATAAATAGATAAAGCCCATGCTTTCAAGGAGTCCATAGTCTAAAGGAGAAGACAACACACAAACTATTATGTATGTGTGTATATATATATTATATATAATATATATACACATATATATATATCTATATATATATGTATATATACATATAATATATATGTATATATACACATAATATATATGTATATAATACACACACACACATAAAAGCAATTTGTAAATTTGTAAGGGGAAAGAACAACAACAACTTGAATAAGGTTCTTGCAAAAAAAGCAACTATAGTTGAGAACTGAAAGACAATCAAAGTAACCAAGAGGCCTAGATGTGGAAGAGAGAGTTCCAAGCATGGGGGACAATCAGTGACAGTGTTGTGCTGTAAAACATAGTGTGTTGAATGAAAAACATCAAGAAGATCAGTTTCATTTGTTCTCAGAATTCCAAGAGGGATAATAGGAAAATGTTAAAGATGCATAGTGATTTATTTTTGTCATCTGCATATGTGTAGAGCAATGGCTTATATGGTTAATAATGCTTAGTACTTATGAATAAAGCTAATGTGGAATGATGGATGGAGGCTTGGAATCTTGGAGGCTTGGAATCAGGAGGGTCTAGATTCCAATTCTTCCACTAAAACCATTGCTAAGATTTTAGCCAAATCAAGAAGCTCCTTAGGATTGATTTACCTCTGAACTGCTAATATATAGTTGGCTTGTTATCAATCTCCTTAGAGAGGATTTACTACACCAACAAAATTAAAGATTTTTTTAAATTTACAAGGTTGAAAAGATAAATTCTCACTATACTTTTTCTACCATATGGACTTAATTAACATAGCAATGCCTATGATTCACATCATTAATAATATTTATCAATAAAATAATGAAAAAAATACTCAGGAATAGAGGATTTGCAATTAGAAGGGTACTTAGAGATAATCTAGTTTTATCCAACATTTTTTAAAAGATAATGAAACCCAAAAAATTTTAATGATTTATCTGACTTCAAACATGTAGTAAATATATGTATATATATATATATATATATATATATATATATATATATATTTCCAGAATTTAGGGCTTCTATCCCTAAATCATTTGTTTTTTTCACCAATGATATTCAATTATACTTGCCCCATTTGTCCCTGAGAAAGTCAGAAGAAGGGTGCCATTTTTGAAAATTCTTAGGATTTATTTTCACTTTATAGAAATCTAAGTGGTTTAGTGGATACAGTGTAGTGTCAGTAAGAACAAAGATCAGAGATATTCTCAGAAACTTTGGAAATATGTGACCCTGTGGAAGTAACAACCACTATCTTCCTCAGTTTCCTCATATACAAAAGGTAGATAATGATAACTTTCTTCTCAGGATTGTTGTATCTGAAGAGATTATACTTGTTATTATCATTCCCCTTCCACTTCAGCCTATGCCCCAACTTACATACACATATACAGAAAGTTCTCTGATTACAAGTGTTATTGTGATGTACACTGCTACACTAATGCTATATGAAGGGACATGGAATAATCCCTTTCCCCCTCATTTCCACCTCCATGGAAACCACCATAAAGAACGTGCTGGATGGTACTATGAGTCCTCCATCATTCGATCTGTTCAATAAATTTAACTATAGCATTAATCTCTATATCTCACAGCTTCTATTATGAAATTGTTAAATAACTTCATAAATTAAATTTTTATATATGGAAGGGACATCAAAAGTTCTCTAGTCTAACCAGCTTGTTTTACAGGTGAGAAAATTGAGATTCAGAGTAGGAAAGCAACTTTTCCAAGGTCATAGAAATAATAAATATTAGAGTTCTTATATGAAGCCACATCCACTAACTCAGAATTCAGGATTCTTTCATGCACATCACAATTATGAAAGAGAATGTTGCCAATTATAAATTGCAAAAACTATGAATACTACATACTCAGACCAAGTAAAGATATTTTATTATAATTCATTTCATGATAGGGATTGAACCTGTGATTACTTCATATGTATAAAGGGCATTTAGATGAGAAACTACTAATGCAGGTTGAAAACTTCTCTGTCAAATATAGAGTTACCTTGGGGTGCTAAGAGGGTAAATTACTTATCCATCATTATATCACAAGGTTATATCAGAAGAAAGTATAAAATTTAAATTTTCTTGAATCCATAGTCATTGGAAAATATTATTTATATAAAATAAAACTTTATTCAATACATTAACTTTTCATATAGTATTTCCACATTACAAAATTACACACACTTATACATATATGCACACAAAGACACATACATTAAGCAATGTCTCACTTTTTTTTTTGCAAAAATAAACTTTTTAAAAATTAGTTCTTGATAGAGCAGTTTTTTATTTGTTTGTTTTGATCGCTAATCCCTTTAGCAGTTTAGTACCTAATTACTCCTTCAGTACCTAATATGTGTTTAAATGCTTTAAACATTAGGAAACCAATTATGTTGACATACTTTTTGTTTAAGTTTATGGATTGCAGGTTAAGAATATTCGATCCATGCATATCACTTTTATTTATTTTCAGATTGGGTAAGTTTATCTCAGTTATCTTGTAGGTATAACAACCAATCATGGACCATAGAACTTTGATCTACCCTGTTTCCAATTTGGATTGATTAAATTTCTTTGGGTCTCACTTTCTTATCTATAAAATAAGGAGGACCAAACTAGATTATCACAACAGACTGCGTCATAGTTACTATTAAGATTTTCATTCTATTGTTGAAGAATCAGAACCATGCAGAAGTTTCATGGATTTTTTGGGTCACACAACTAGTAAGTTTCTGAGAATGGATGTGAATTCAGGTTTTCCTGAGTGTAAACCCAGCTACTTTCTTAGGTAGATACCTCAAATTGAGTTGAAATATAGCTTCAAATAATGTGTATGACTCTGGGAAAATTATTTAATCTCTATTCATTTCAGAGTTCAAATCTATTCTCAGACCCAGGCTAGTTCTTATGACCCTTGGCATATCACTTAATCTCTCTCAATTCCAAATTTGCTCCAGTATAAAATCAGCATTATAATAGCTACTACTTCCCATGGATCTTGTGAGTATTAAATTAGATATTTGTAAAGCATTTTGTGTGGTTTTTGAAATTAAATAGGTTTTTAGTAAATGATTCTTCAAAGAAAATGCTGTTCACCTTCAGAGAAACAGATGACAAGTGGAAATAAACTTAGAAAAGTCTAACCTTTATGTGTATGTTTCTAGGTCTCTAGGTATCTACTCTATTTACCCATAGATTGATAAATATGCCTATCTATCTATTCACAGATAGATATACATTTATCTATATAGAAAAAGATATAGATATGCATATATCTATCGACAGATACATATATACATACATCTAGTAATAGATATGAATATAGATAACAGTGCTTAATTGTAGACTTCTTTTGGGGGAATAGGAGGATATGGCAGGGAAAAGTAAAAAGTACACATCAGAAAACAAAAGAAAAAAAACAAAGAAACAAAGAGCTGAATAGCTTTGAAACCAATGTATAGTATTTATTGTGTAGTTTTCTTGAAATGAAAATTTATCACTTTATATTGAATCAGCTCATATTTTCTGCTGTATATATGGCAATTTTTCCCCTTTTTCTTATTTTATATTTGTTTAAATAAATTTTACAACATACATAAAAAAGAAGAAAAAGTAGGAAAAGAAAAAAAAAAAAAGAAAGCATCCTTCAATCTATCACTTCCATTCTATTCCTCCACTGCTGGAGCCAAATCTCATCCCTAACCACTATGACAGCATGTTTACGAGATGAATTTCTTTTTATTTCTACTATTACTACAGTTAAACTAAATTCTGTATGCTTTTTGTATTATTTTGTTTATATATATATATATATATATATATATATATATATATATATATATATTCTATAATGGCTTTCTGAATTCTCAATATAATAAAGATAACCATTATGATTATAATCCATTTAAATAGCATAAAGAAAAATTCAGAGATTTTCAAATGAAGAGAACTCTGTAGTCTTTTAATACAATAGAAATTGTTTCAACAACATACCAATTAAATGGTATTCATTTAAAGACTTCCTATGAAGGGAAGCCTACTATCTCCCAAGACAGTTCATTCATCTTTTGAATTTGAAATTTCTACATTTGGAATTTCATTATCTGGACTCAGAGACTTACTAGCTGTGTGATCCTAGGAAAGTCACACTCTGTTTTTTTCATCTGAAAATGGATATCATAATAACAGCAATTATCCACTAGAGTTGTTGTAAAATTCAAATATCTATCATTGCCTGGCCCTATATTGAATATAATTTTCATTGTGTTGTCTGAAAAGGAAAAATTTACTATATTTGCTTTTCTGCATTTGATTGTGAGGTTTTGATGCCCTAATACATGATCAGTTTTTGTATAGGTACCATGTATTATTGAGGAAACGTTGTACCTATTAAATTTTTCCAGAGAGCTATAATATCTAAGTTTTCTAGAGTTTGATTTACTGCCCTACTTTTTTTCTTCTTTCTTTTATGGTTAGATTAGTCTAGTTCTGAGATGGGTAGGTTGAGGGCCCACACTAATATAGTTTTACTGTATATTTCTTAGTGTAATTAGCTTAATTTCTTCTCTTAAGAATTTGGATGCTCCACCATTTGGTTCATGTGAATTTAGTATCATTACTATTTCATTTAACAATATGTAGTTTCCTTCCTCATCTCTTATAATTAGATCTTATTTTTACTTTTGTTTATTTGAGATCATAATTTCTACTCCTGAGCTGTTTTGTTTGTTTATTTGTTTTGTTTTGTTTTTGCTTTAGCTGATCCATAATATATTCTGCTCCAGCCTTCTCCTCTTATTCTGCATATATCTCTCGTTTCAAATGTGTTTCTTTTAAACAACATATATTTAGGTTTCTGTTTGTTAATCTACTCTGGTATTCAATTCTAATTTATGGGGTAATTCATCTCATTCACATTCACAATTATGATTACCAACTCTGTATTCCCCCCATTTACCTTTCTGTGCTTCTCTTGAGTCCTATGTTTTGAAGATCAACTTTTCTGTTTAGTTCTGTTTTTTTTTTTTTTTAACAGAAATGATTGAAAATTTCTTATTTCATTGAAGCTCCATCACCTCCCCTGATGATGCTGAAATATGATGCTGAGTACTAGAGATTAATTAATTTTTAGTTGTAATCCCAGGTTCTGTGACTTTCAGAATATGCTATTCTAGGTCCTCTGATCCTTTATTGTAGATGCTACCAGATCCCGGGTAATCCTGACTGTGGCTCCTTGATATTTGAACTGATTTTGTCTGACATATTGCAGTAAAGAGTTTATAGCTCTGGAGTTTTGTAATAATATGAGATTTTCCTAGTGAAATATCATTCTGGAGATGATTGGTGGATTCTTTCCATAATTATTTCCCCCTCTGGTATTAGTATATCAGGGCAGTTTTCCTTGATTGATCTCTTGAAAAATGCTATCCAAATTCTGTTTTTTTTTTTTTTTTAGTCATGGCCTTTAGGTAGACCATTAATTTTCAAATTGTCTCTCCCAGGACTATTTTCCAAGTTAGCTGATTTTTTTCCAATATTGTGCATTTTCTTGGACTTTTTCATTATTTTTAGCTTTCTTGATTGATTCTTGATGTCTCATAGTCATTAGTTTCCATTTACCCTATTATAGTTTTTAATGTATGATTTTCTTCAGTTAGCTTTTGTATCTTTTTTCTTCCTTTTTAATTAATTCTACTTTTCAAGGTGTTTGTTTTCTTCAGTGCTTTTTTTTTTCTATTTGATCTGTTTTTTTATGGAATAACCTTCGTTTTCCAAGATGCTTTCTCCCTCTTGCATACTCTCTTGTTTCTTTTCTCACTTTTTCTTCTCTCTGTTTTATTGGCATTTTAAAGTGTTTTATAAGCACTCCTCAGATCTTCTCTTTGGGTTTGAAACAATTCATAACACTCTTTGAAATTTCCTTTGTGGACATTTGGTCATCTGATATTGTTTTGGTCTTCCAGGCTTGCAAGGTCAAAGTCATTTTCTGTTTCTAGCTCATTTTGTTTCCTCTTCCTTTTGTATTTCTTCTTTTGTGCTTTTTAAGTTCAAGCTCCGTTCATGGGGTAAAAGAGGCACTTTCCCAGGCTTTCTGTGCAGCTCTGAGTCTTGGCTTTTTTTGCCTTGTGTTTGCAGGGGGTAAGTTTGCCTGCTTTTTCCAGGAAACAGCCTGGTTTCCCAGAAACTACCTTCTGAGCTAGGACTGGAGGCTACCCATCCGGTCTTCTCCTCTACTAATCTAGAGCTGAGAGCCTCAGTTGCTGATCTGCTGTGGTTAAGACTCTTTCACTGACTTTCCCAGACTGTCTGAGCTGGGTTTAACAGCCCTTTCAACCCAGAGAGACTGACCTTTCTTGAAATCCTTCTAATCTACTTTGAGCTCGAGAGGGCTTTCATTCCATCAGACTATGTTCAGAGTATTGGTTTCATGTGGTTTTTGAAGGAAACTCTGGGTTTAAAAGAAAATGTTGATATATTTTGAAGTGTATGTGCAATGATTGTATATCTTTCAGTACTATGTAATACCCATAAATATAGAAAATGTAAGTTGGTTTCTGCCTTAAGAGAAAAAATTTAAAAGTTATTTTAAAGGTGAGGAGGGGGAATAAAATGGAATTAATGAAGTCCTTCAAGGAAACAGCAAAAAAAAAAAGGGATGTGTATATGTGTGTTTGTGTGTGCATTGTGTGTTTGTGTGTATTGTAAAATGGTAAATTCTAAATCACATTAAGAAGTTGTAGGATAAATGTCACAGAGAAAGTATACTTCAAGCAAACAGTTGAAGTGCTCCTTCTGTTGAAATGACTCTTGCCAGCATCACTCCAGTTCATCACCAGCTGCCAAGAATGTACACCGTTGAAGAGCAATAGACAGCGAGTGAAAGGAATGGAGGTCATTATGAAGGTGAAGAGTGAGGTTAAGTGCAATAAGAAGACAAAGGAGAAAAGAAATGATTCAAGATTAGGATCAGATAAAGGAATTTCAGAGAGGTAGATGATAGCTAATTTAAGAATATGACCATCTTTTGTGCAAGCTGAAGCATAATGGAGAAATCAACAAAGAGAACTGAGTAGATTGAAGAAGTAGGAACTTAGTATATTTAATATCAATGTTTATTTATGCTGAAGTCCCCTAGTATAATAATAGAAGGTGGAGTGTAAAGAAATATTAAAAGATTGTCACTGAAGTGAGATAGACAGGAGATTAAGGAGATTACTTTAGGGGTCTGAGAATATCAGCAACAGCAACTACATAATTTATTGGGGCATATATTTGGATATGAAAAAAGCTTAAGAGAAGAGAAGTTTCTGAATGATGATGGAAGAAGGAGATTCTAAAATTGGCAAATGGAGTATGGTTTTAAAGAGCAGCAGGTACAGTGGATAAAACAAAGTATCTGGTTTCCATTAAATAATTATACTTTGTCTCATATTCTTGTGCGTTGTTATCATGTGATTCATCCATCTATGTTTACTAATTAATATATTGACCAGAGATTAAGTGGGATCACAGAACCTAGTATACAGGGAAGTAGAGGTAATCATCTGGGGACCAGGGAAAATATGAAGAGGGAAATACATACCATTATATGGAAATTATTTGTCTCACATATGATGATTCAATAGTTTTCCATGGTAGCCATAGTTAGCTTAGAGACCCTCAAAATGAAAGATCACATTTCTCAGTTTTGTTCTTAGAAAGCATGGATATCAAAGAAAATAATGATGTGTTTTGAAGAGGATGACAATGACTGTACTTCTTTCAAAGCCATTTAATACCTATAATTATACAAAGTATAAATTGATTTTTGTCTTAAAAGAAAAAAATATTTTCAAAGTGAGGACAGAGTGGACATAATGGAAATAGAGGATGGAAGAAGCAAAAAGATATGTAAAATATGTAAGTTGATAATAAGAAAAAAACATGATTTAGCAACATAACATGGACTTTATCTAATGCAACTACTCAATAAATAAATGAGAAATGAGAAAAAAATGAGAAAACTGAGAATGAGCACTTTAATATGTTGGCTAAGATCATATAACACTTGGTTGCAGTCTTATGATTTAAACCTATCCAAATCCACTTTTTTATTTCAATATTTTAAGAGTAACAACTTGGATTATTAGTTTTCTTAAGTGTATATGCACTTAAATATAGTACTTTATTGTGGAAGGTGGAAAAGGCTTTTTGGATGCAATATGATGCAGTATGGTACAGTGAAAAGCATATTCTCAATGCAGTTGATAGACCTAGGTTCAAAACTTGATTTGGATATAGTAATTACTACTTGTTTTACTTTACAGAAGTCATTTTTTGAAGGCAGGGCCTTTATCTTTTTGTCCTGATTGCCTAATAGAATAAGAGATGAATGTGTTTTTATGATGATAATGACAGGATGGTTGGCCAAGGATAGCTCTGTTCAGTCACACTTCCCTGAACAGAAGCAATCACTGTGAGCAGTGTCATCTTTGAATGTAAAGTATAGCAATAAAGACAAAAACTGATCACTAGGATCAAATTTTCTTCCCTCATGAAGCTGACACATTTTAACTTAAATTGCTCCTGGCCATGTTTTCAGGAAGATAGATCTCAAAAATGGCATTTAATTTTTCTCTTTTGAATGAATGAATGAATTTTGATACTCTTTCTACAAAGACAAAGTAATACATAAATTCCACATGAAAGCAATCCCTATTTTTTAAAAAAGAAAAAAAATATAGTCTAATGATATCTAATTACTTCCTTGAGAATGAACACCTACCTAATTAGTCACCTTTATCTTCATATGCACCTGGAATTGCTATTGTGAATGTCATATACAATACAGGGTTCCCTTTAAAGCTCTTAAAACTTGGGAAGCGGAAAAGGCTGTAGTTTGGATATATAAAAGCTAATTTATGATGAGTCATTAAAATTTCTAATTAATGTCTGATCATTAAAACTGAATTGATAATGGAATTAATACTTTAAAAATCTTTCCACTCTAAATTTCACAGAATTTCTTCAGAATCAAATGTAATATGCCTCCAGAATCTTTGGTAAGACTAAGTGAAATCTGGTCAGGTAAAATCATGCTTTGCAACTGCCAGCAACTTTAGCAAAGTGAAATAATTAACCACAAGTGTGAAAAATTATTCCCAAAGAAATTTGAAATAATTTCTCAGTGAGATAACATCATACCCCAAATGAGTTGAAGATAGAGCAGATTAATCAGGCTGTCAACCAATTGAAAAAAGTTACTAGAATTGAGTATACATGTAGAATTATTACCATTGCTATGAAGAATAACATGTAAAATCTGTAATATAATTGATTACAAAGTAAAATCATTATTTGTCTTTATTTTCTAAATAATTATTGCATCAAACATCCCTTATAATCCTCCCTATTACATTGTCTGAAGTAGAGAGATTCTCTGTAAAAGTAACATTTAAAGAATATTTTGGCTAAAATACCAAATGCATTCAGGGTTCTAGAATTCTATTGAAGTATAAACTATTCAAGTCAAGTTTTCTTAATAACTTCAACATGGAAACCAGTTCTTGGCTTCTACTGTCTCATGATTTTCTTAAATAATCAGCTACTCTGATGCTACATTTTTTTTTTGGTTCCAAGTGGATCTTCCATTGAGTTGTTATGTTTTTGTGACTATTTGCCTGAACATCTAAATGAATCTGTGCATGAATCAGGGAACCTACATAGAAAGGGGTTAGTTTTTCTGTATAAACAAATATAAGAACATTTCAGAGACATTTGATCTTGTATTTATGAGCATTTGTTATGACATTCTGGGATAACTGGAGGGTCCAGATATAAAGTCATGTCTCTGGGCTTTCCTACCTCTCACCCCCCTCCCATTCATAGACTCATCTTTAAAATATATTTGTGTTAGTCACATTTTATGTGACTGTGGTAGTCACATAAAGCATAATTTAGACTCGGGTCAAAAGTAGTAACACTACTCACCAATGCCATCACACATGGGAAAAGAACCAATGTCAATAAATGTAGTCTTTTCTAATTCACATATTTGTTTCTGCAGATTCTTTCCTATACTCATTCCAACTTAGATTCATGTAACGTATTCAGTAAGTTCAAACCAATAAGTTTTTGCTTCTTCCAAAACTTGCAAAGTCTTGCTTCTCTACTTCCCAGCATATTTAAATCCTCTTTTGCCCTCCTGTATTGTATCCCCACATGTTCTCAGTTTTATGATATTAAAATGGCAAAAACATATTCCATCATCATATGTTTGATTTCTAATTTTTAAGTTTTGTAGAACTTGCAACAGCTCAGTTACTCAAATACTGATTAAATGTCTATGAACCAGACACTGTGCTAAGCACATGGGATTTATAGAAAGGCAAAGGGCGGGTTTGAGTTAGAGAAGGCACCAGAGAGCAACACATGAGAGGATCTTTCAAACTATAGATGGTCCTGAGGGATATTGAGTCCACTGAGCTTTTGACACAGTAGCAGATGCTATTCCAATTGTCTTCCTGAGCATCTGAGGAACTTTTCTGTTCAGGTTCAGCTTCTAAGATCTAAATAAAGTTACAGAACAAAAACCCCAGACAATTCTTCATGAAGTACAAGAATTATGCCTCCTTTAATATGTAGCCAGCAGCTGTAGAACCTGCCAAGCTTCAGTGAATCCTCTAATCTCATTGGGCTTAAAGCAGTACCTAGATAGGGAACTGATAATAGGGAGTCTCTTACCTTCTAATTTTCTTCTGTTCTACACCTTTCTAAAAGCAGGAAATGATCTCTACTGTCAGATTCTTTCTTCAGATACCTACAATATATATATATACATCTTTCCAACTTTTCACCTTAATGATAATTATCCTTTTTCCTCTTCAGTTCTTCAACTGGGATTTATTAAGCACCCACAATGTACCAGGTATTGTACTAAGTGCTGAGGAGACCAAAAAAAATAAAAAAATAAAAAAAAGGACAATAGTCTAAAGGGGAAGATTATGAAAACAACTATGAACAAAATTGGTATAGGCAGACTAAATTAGGGATAATCAACAAAGGGATCTTCCACTGTGCTGTCAGAGCTCTTGAGAACCTCCTTAATGAGATAGTGAAATATCATGCCAAAATAACTAAAAATATAATAATATCATATCAGTCATATTTCCACAAAGAGCAAAAGGCAAACATTTTCTTCATAATCATCCCAAGATTCATTGACACTTTTAGTTTTAAAAAAATGTAATTTCATGAAGAACAACAACAACCAAAAAAAAAAAAAGAAAAAAAAAAAACAACTGGAACACAGTTTTACTCAGTTACCTCAAATGTAAAACAAAGAAAAGTTCCTATAGACAATGTCTCCTTGAATTTATATTAATTACTTAAAATGGAGAGCTGTATAGTTGCAAAGTACTTTGAGTCTGAATTTTAGAGAGCAAAAGAATAAAATATGGTTTAATAGAGAGAGAACTAGTATTTGAATCAGTACCAAAACTAAGATTCAAATTGAAGCCCAGCTATTTAGTAAATAAATGATGTTGAGCAAGAGATTTTAACTAATGGTTCCCTGAGGAAGCTCAGAATAATGAATATAGCAATGTGTATGGAGTCAGAAAGATCTGAGACCACATTATCCCTCATATTTGCACTAGCTGTGTAACCCTGAAAAGTAATTTAACTTCTTCATGCCTCAGTTTTGTCATCTGTAAATTAGAGTTTTGGATTAGATTCCCTTCAGGGTTTGCTTCAGCATTAAATCTATGATCTCTAAGGTTCTTTCAAAGACTAAAATCTTATTCTATGATGCAGTCATTTAAGGTTTCAGCAAGACAATAGGAGCACCAACTTTATGCCAATAAATTTGATAACCTAAGTGAAATGGATAACTACCTCCAAAAATACAGACTTCCCAGACTAACAGAGGAGGAAGTAAATTGCTTGAATAGTCCCATTTCAGAAAAAGAAATAGAACAGGCAATTAAACAACTCCCTAAGAAAAAATCCCCAGGACCAGATGGATTTACATGTGAATTTTACCAAACATTTAAAGAACAATTGGCCCCAATGCTATATAAATTATTTGATAAAATAGGGAATGAAGGAGTCCTACCAAATTCCTTCTATGACACAGACATGGTACTGATACCTAAACCAGGTAGGCTGAAAACAGAGAAAGAAAATTATAGACCAATCTCCCTAATGAATATGGATGCTAAAATCTTAAATAAGATATTAGCAAAAAGACTACAGAAAATCATCTCCAAGATAATACACTATGATCAAGTAGGATTTATACCAGGAATGCAGGGCTGGTTCATTATTAGGAAAACTATCAATATAATTGGGCCATGTTAATAACCAAATTAACAAAAACCATATGATCATCTCAATAGATGCAGAAAAAGCATTTGATAAAATCCAACATCCATTCCTATTAAAAACACTTGAGAGTATAGGAATAAATGGACTTTTCCTTAAAATAATCAGCAGCATCTATTTAAAACCATCAGTAAGCATCATATGTAATGGAGACAAACTGCAACCATTCCCAATAAGATCTGGAGTGAAACAAGGTTGCCCACTATCACCGTTACTATTTAATATTGTATTAGAAACGCTAGCTATAGCAATAAGAGCTGAGAAAGAGATTAAAGGAATAAGAATAGGCAATGAGGAAGCCAAATTATCACTCTTTGCCGATGACATGATGGTATACTTAGAGAACCCCAGAGATTCTGCTAAAAAGTTATTAGAAATAATCCACAACTTTAGCAAAGTTGCTGGTTATAAAATAAACCCACATAAGTCATCAGCATTCTTATATATCACTAACAAAATCCAACAGTCAGAGTTACAAAGAGAAATTCCATTTAAAGTAACTACTGATAATATAAAATATTTAGGAATCTATCTGCCAAGGGAAAATCAGAAACTTTATGAGCAAAATTACAGACCACTTTTCACACAAATTAAGTCTGATCTAACCAATTGGAAAAATATTAAATGCTCTTGGATAGGGCGAGCAAATATAATAAAGATGACAATATTACCTAAACTAATCTATTTATTTAGCGCTATACCAATCAGACTCCCAAAAAACTATTTTAATGACCTAGAAAAAATAACAACAAAGTTCATATGGAAAAACAAAAGGTCAAGAATTTCAAGGGAATTAATGAAAAAAAAATCAAATGATGGTGGCTTAGCTGTACCAGATCTAAAATTATATTATAGAGCAGCAGTTACCAAAACTATTTGGTATTGGCTAAGGAATAGATTAGTTGATCAGTGGAATAGATTAGGTTCAAGGGATAAAACAGTCAACAAATATAGCAACCTAGTCTTTGACAAACCCAAAGATCCCAGCTTTTGGGATAAGAACTTACTGTTTGATAAAAATTGCTGGGAAAATTGGAAACTAATATGGCAGAAACTAGGCATTGATCCATACTTAACGCCGTACACCAAGATAAGGTCAAAATGGGTTCATGACCTAGGCATAAAGAATGAAATTATTAATAAATTAGAGGAACACAGGATAGTTTACCTCTCAGACCTGTGGAAGGGGAAGGTCTTTATGACCAAAGCAGAACTAGAGATCATTACTGATCACAAAATAGAAAATTTCGATTATACCAAACTGAAAAGTTTTTGTACAAACAAAACTAATGCAGACAAGATTAGAAGGGAAGCAATAAACTGGGAAAATATTTTTACAGTCAAAGGTTCTGATAAAGGCCTCATTTCCAAAATATATAGAGAATTAACTCTAATTTATAAAAAATCAAGCCATTCTCCAATTGAAAAATGGTCAAAGGATATGAACAGACAATTCTCAGATGAAGAAATTGAAACTATTTCTAGTCATATGAAAAGATGCTCCAAGTCATTATTAATCAGAGAAATGCAAATTAAGACAACTCTAAGATACCACTACACACCTGTCAGATTGGCTAAGATGACAGGAAAAAATAATGATGATTGTTGGAGGGGATGCGGGAAAACTGGGACATTGATGCATTGTTGGTGGAGTTGTGAACGAATCCAACCATTTTGGAGAGTAGTTTGGAACTATGCTCAAAAAGTTATCAAACTGTGCATACCCTTTGATCCAGCAGTGTTACTACTGGGATTATATCCCAAAGAGATTATAAAGAAGGGAAAGGGACCTGTATGTGCACGAATGTTTGTGGCAGCCCTTTTTGTAGTGGCTAGAAACTGGAAACTGAATGGATGTCCATCAGTTGGAGAATGGCTGAATAAATTGTGGTATATGAATATTATGGAATATTACTGTTCTGTAAGAAATGACCAACAGGATGATTTCAGAAAGGCCTGGAGAGACTTACACGAACTGATGCTGAGTGAAATGAGCAGGACCAGGAGATCATTATATACTTCAACAACAATACTATATGATGACCAGTTCTGATGGACCAGGCCATCCTCAGCAACGAGATCAACCAAATCATTTCTAATGGAGCAGTAATGAACTGAACTAGCTATGCCCAGAAAAAGAACTCTGGGAGATGACTAAAAACCATTACATTGAATTCCCAATCCCTATATTTATGCACACCTGCATTTTTGATTTCCTTCACAAGCTAATTGTACAATATTTCAGAGTCTGATTCTTTTTGTACAGCAAAATAACGTTTTGGTCATGTATACTTATTGTGTATCTAATTTATATTTTAATATATTTAACATCTACTGGTCATCCTGCCATCTAGGGGAGGGGGTGGGGGGGTAAGAGGAAAAATTGGAACAAGAGGTTTGGCAATTGTTAATGCTGTAAAGTTACCCATGTATATATCCTGTAAATAAAAGGCTATTAAATAATAAAAAAAAAAGACAATAGGAGCACATAAAATTTCTCTTAGCAGGACCTTTTCAGTATAATATTTAATACCCAGGATCAGGGATTGGAGAATTATCTAAGAAAAATAAACACTGGTTATTTGAAAAGACTAACAAAATCAATACACTTTTAGCCAACCCAATTAAAAGGAAAAGGGAAGAAAATCAAATTAGCAAAATGAAAACTAAGGCAAATTCAAAATAAAGAAATGAAATAAAAATAATTATTAGAAATTACTTAATATAATTCTGTACCAGTAAAACTGATAATCAGAGAAATAGGTTATCCATAAGAGATAAATTCTCAAATTAACACAAAGCAAAATAAACCTATATCAAATATTAGAATGCAAATTGAATTTGATAAAAAGAAGTTCTGAAAGTGAATTAATACAAAACTTTGTACATACAAATAAGTATTTTAATTTTTTTAGTTACTTTAATGAAATTCCCCCAAAACTGAAAAAGAAGCTATTGCATCAAAATTCTCTGTGAGACAAATTCATACTTAAATTAGGGTAAGAATTGATAGTAAGAAATGGATATAGATATAGGCAGTCAGAAAGAGACAGATAAAGAGAGACATATAATATGTATGCACATAATCATTTAACTAGTACAAATATGAGAACATGAATTCAGATTTTTCTGATTCCTGTTATACATAAATGCATGTCTATTATCTAGCTACAAATATATAAGCATATATGTATACATATATATGTAGCTTTATCTCCAAATACATATATATGTGTATGCTACAAATATATCTGTGTATTTGAATATTATTAATAAACAACACTCAGAAACATTCAAATAAAATTCTGGCAAAAGTTGCACAATTATATTTTAAAATATCTACTGTGCATAAAATGGATTTATACCAGTTATAAGAAAATGATTTGACATTAAGAAAAAAAAGATTATTTTCAGAGGTCATTTTAATGTGTATACTACATTTTATTCTATCTATTAATGCAAAAAGTATATTTTTCTTTTGATTATGTGATTAACTCTATTAATTTCCCTAATACTGGACAACCCTAGATTCTATATCTCACTTAACATAGTGAATAATTTTGGCAACATTAGTATAGTCTCTTTTTAATATTTAGCCATCAATAATATTTATAAAAATTACCTTTCTCTGCTCTATCACTTTCTGGTTAAGAATATCAGGAAAGTAATTTTTTGATAGGATAGGTCTTTTTAAAAAAATTTTTCTAACAAAACAAATATCTGCTTTTTCATCATTTTATGTATTCTAATAAAGTTGTCTGGGCCAGGGATTTTACCTCCTCTTTTGTAAATCATTAAGATCTTTTTTCAGTTTGTTTCTGAGATGGGATTCTTTAAGATTTCCATTTCTTATATTGTTACTATGAGTATTACATATTTGCATTGTCAAACATTTTCACATAATTTTCAATTTTGCTGACCACTAATAGGGTTTATTATAAGAATAACTTATTTGCATAGATTTAGACTTGGAAGGGACATTAAAGATCATACATTTCAGCTATTTCTAAACTTGGAATGAAGAGTAAAACATACACATATATAGTATATAGCATATAGCATATCTATATCATATATATATACAACACATATAGTATACAGCATATAGCATATCCATATCATATATATATTTATATATTCAGAGATGCGAAATAAACATATCCATATTTATACATGGAGATTCCAATTTTTAAAATTATTTTCTTCATAAAACTACGTATCTTATTTTTACCTTTTAAAAACTTAGAGAAGAGGTCTATAAATTTAAATATATTCTCAAAAGCTTCCATTATTCAAAAAAATAGATTAAGAATATTAATTTATTTGAAATTCCTTTGTTTTTTCAGATGAAGGCTAAGATGTTAAAGTCATATAAGAAACACATAGAAGAACTGGAAATTGAATCTGAGTGCTCTGACTACAGATCAAATTCATTTTTACCTTTGCTCAGATATGAATTTCTTTTGTTATATCTCTGAATGTGGTAATTTGATCTTTCTCACCTTTTATATTTTTTCACCAAAGCTATCATTTTGAGAGTTTTTTCTTTTTCTTTTTTCCTATGTTCCTATTTTTATTAAGAATTTATTTTCTGAACTATATTTCTACTATGAATTAAAATTTAAGTTAGTTAACTTATGCTATATATGTGTATGTATGTATATATATATATGTAGAGAGAGAGAGAGACAGAGAGAGACAGAGACAGAGAGAGGGAGAGACAGAGAAACAGAATAGGGAACTCCGTGGACTGGAGATTGGGAAACATCAGGTAGCGATATGGAGGTGGGATTCAAATACTGACAAAAATCTATTTGCTTATGCCCTGAAAGTAGGCTTTCACTCTCATACTCATAAATTCAAAACATAAGGCTCTCTTGCAGAAATTACAAGTCAGCCCAATAAATTTACAAATATCCACCAGGTTCTCCAGAAAGAATTCATTATCTCTGGAGTTTGTTATGTGGTGTGCAAATTGGGAGGAACCCTTCTCTCCAGGAGAACTTTATGGCTTGGACAGAGATTATTTTTTTCAATTTTGCTCATGAATATGTCACAGACACCAATGTTTTTAATAGCATCTGCCATCTAGGCTATAATGATATGACAGGAGCAGTATAGCACCAGGGATCCAGCATCCATTAGCATTTTTCTCATAAGTTGGACATTGCACTGATCTGGGGAAGGGCTCAGCCTTCAGAGCTCTTTAAGATGTAGATCATTTGGAAAGTGCCAGACAGAAATAAGGTGGGTACGGAAGTTGTGAAAATTAAGCATTGGATTATACATGTTTATTAAAGAACTTCTACAAGCAATAGCCATACAATCAAAGACCTTACCTAGAGCACCAAAAATGATGTCCATTCTATGCATGATTCCATCTTAATCACTTACTCCACATCTTTGTACACCATATCATTTCACTGCATGGACTTCATCCACCCCAAATTCATGGGCTAAATCACATAGTTTTTCCAATGGAAATACCACTCTGCCTATTGAGTGAACAGTTTTAAATTCAGTCTTAGGGACTCATAGGTTTTATTTCTCTAGCATTTCTCTGAGTATCCTTACATTGTTATGGAGAAATATATACTTAAGCACTCTGCCATTACACATTCCTTGGATTCTGGTTCCCAGAATCAGAATAAATTTCACAGTCTAGCATCATTTTACTCAAAGTGAAGAGAATAGAATCATTAGCAACAATGAAAATAGAAATGCTGCATCTTTCCTATGTAGGTGAGCCAAATCTTATTAAAGATCAATAGAAATTTATTAGATTCAGATATTTTGCTAGTTACCACCAGCTCTAGCCCCATTTTGTATTAAAGTTTCTGTAACTTCCCCACAAACCCAAGGTTGATGACTCAGTCCTACATAGTACTTGCTATACCAGACAGACAGCTACTTTTTTTTTTTGAAACAAGAGAATTAGAGTAGTCATCTGCAATTGGAAATATGTGTATCCTCAATTTCATGGTTTTAAAGACTCAATAAGTATGATCACATTTTGTCCTTTGTTTTTTTTTTTTTTTTTTTTTTTTTTTTCCAACAAAACAATCATAATAAAAAGTGGAAATAGATTTTGGCAAGTTGTCTGGAAAGAAATGGAATATCAAATAGTCTTGGCTTTTACATGACATCCTGAAAATTCTTTAGCAAACCATTCTGATCTTGTATACTAGTCTTGAAATTGATGATGGTAGAATTAATTGGAATTTGAGCAATTTCTTTTCATACAGCCTGCGTTTCCTGCATATGTTCTTGAAGCTCTAACCTGGCCTTATGAAGCACTTGGCTGGTCCTTTGTTACCTCTGAGCTGCTAGAAAAGAGTATTTATTTGTAGTTTCCAGGATTTTGTTAAAGGATGGATTTTTAGAGGGAGGATGAGATCCAACAGTAGTCTACTGAGAATCATCAGCATTCTGGATCACAGTTTTGGAAGTTTTCATCTTCTCACTACCTCGAGATTTTTCTTTAACTTGCTGGAAGTGAAATCATCAAATGATCACAGTTTGAGAATAAGGTTTGGATCCTAATTCATCATTTTGGCACAGTTCTGGACATTGGAAAGCAAAAATTTTCCAGCCTACTGGAGAAAGATTTATGTATTTTTGACAAGATTGGACTGTATCAAACATCTGTCTCCATTTTGGGGAAAAGGACAGGATCATTAACAGTTTCCAAAGAAGGCAGCAGTAGGGCTGAAATCTACTGGCCTGAGGGACTAAGGTTATTACTCTGGTTTCTGGTTTGAGAAGGACAGTTTTCTTTTTTTTCTTTAAAATGATTTGTCCTTTGCATATGCTTAACATATATTGGATTACTTGCCTTCTAGGGAAGGGGGTGGGGTGAAGTGATGGAGAAAATATTTTGTAACCCAAGATTTTTGCATGGGTGAACCTTTAAAACTATCTATGCATATGTTTTGAAAATTAAAAAAAAAAACTTTAAAAATAAAATGAAATAGGGGCAGTTAGATGGTAAGGTGAACCAGCCCTGAAATCAGGAGGAACTGAGTTCAAATCTGATCTCAGATACTTAACATTTCCTAGCTGTATGACTCTGGGCAAGTCATTTAACCCCCAGTGACTCAGCAAAATAAAGAAATAAAATGAAATAAAAATAACTGTCAACAATATGAAAGTAAAAATAAATAAAATCATTTCTCACCGTTCCTAAAATAGTTTATTTTGAATTTCATTTTTCTTTTCTCATTTACAAGATTTCATTGTATTTTTTAGATTCATTTTTCTTAATTTTTAGTTTTAATGGATTGTAAGGTCATGAATTATCTCCTTTTATATTTTGTTCTTGTATATTTGGGGATTTTTTTTTCTTCTGAGGATAGCATGCTTGTAGCCAGACTTTGATATTTATACTATTTTAAATGATTTTATATAGTCCCTGATAATTCCTCAGCTCTATTCTTTGATAATAGTTATTATTAGTTCCTTTTCATGTCAGTGTCTCCTCCATCTGATTACTCTATTAATTGTTATACCGGGGGTTGTTCTGAAAATAAAGAATTTCACATTCATATATTTAAATATTTCTTTATGACTTGTTTGCTTTAGCCCCTCATATATATTTCAAATGTTACTATGTGACAGTAGCGAATGTTGAATAGTATTCAGTAGTAACTTTCAGTAGATCTCATCATATTTCAAATGAAATTTACTTTAGCCCGCTCAGTTCTAATAACTTCTTTTTTTAATCTTTATATGAGAATTATCTAGCTCAACAAAAGGAAAATAAAGTCCCCTATGCTTATGTCAGTTCACAATTCCTTTTTCTCTTTTAATAACTTAAATGAAATATCATTTGATGGTTTCCCAGTTACTTCTTTCAATATTCAAAAATAGCTTTCTCTTATTTTTTTCCTTATAACTAAACATTATTATGGGATTAATGATTTTAAGTTAATTTTGTTTGTACAAGAGAAGTATATCAGTCCATCAATGGGCATTTAGAAAACAATTATCCCTGGTCAAACACTTCATTTGTCATTTTTAAAAAGTCTGCCCTTCTATCTTAAAGGTTATTTATTTGACTTATATAGTTTTCATTCATTTTTTCAATGTTGTAAAAAATTTAAACCATTTTATCAAATGTTCTTTCAGTCATGTATTTGTGAGTCCTAGATTTACTGTTGTGTTTTTTGTTTGTTTGTTTTTGTCTTTTTTTCTTCTGGATGGCTACTCTCATGAGAGATTACATTATTTGTTTAGAAAAGGATATTCTCTTATTTCTCATGTTTTGCTTCTTTAACAAATGATTTTTTAAACTAATTTTGAACTTTATATTTTCTTTTAAGTTTTTTATTTCTTTTAAGATTCATTTCAGGGCTTTGTACTCTTCTTTCATTGTTTCTGGTGGTCTTTTATTATTGGTAATTTTGTTTCATTTTAGATCGAGTCTTACATGACAAAATTCCTCAATGAAATAACATTTTTTCATTCTGTTACCTCTTTTAAGTTTTCTTCCTCACTACTTCTCTCCTTATATTTCATTGCTGCTTTATTTATTTTGATTTTTGGAGTGCACATTTCTTTTAATTAAAGAAATGTTATGGGACCTTTCTTTGCTTGGGCCTTTAAGTATTTCATTCCATTCATTATCTTCTGTCTTGAGATCATTTTGACTGCGTACTCAATAATACCCTTATTTTGAGTGTCTCCCTATAAAGAACAAACTCAATAAAAGATAGTCAAAATATTGAATATAAAGAAGTGTTTTGTAAGACATTAAGAAGAGAGTGAATGAAGAGAAAGTAAAAGCACATATTGGAGATAGCCTTTTCAAAGATGTTAGCCACAAAATAGAAAAGAGATGTTGGATGATAATGGGAATAGAAGGATCAAAGTTAGGGTTTATTCAGCACAAGCAATACATAAGCATGTTTATAGGCAGCATGAACTTCAAAGGAAGAGAGATCACTGAGCAAAAAAAGTAGGGCAAGAATCTGGAAGTTATAATGAAGAGGAAAGAATATTTCAATTCCTTTGCCTGTGAGCCCAGAAGAATGAATGAAGGTATAGCCAGTACTGGAAAGGATACCCAAGAAGATTTTGTTATTGCTAGGGGCAGGGGGCAGTGTTTTTAAAAATAACTAATAAAGAGAAGGGGTGGAAAAGGAAAAGCTTAAAGATGAAGTAAAATTTGTTACTTATGGATGTACACAATACTTGGAACACTGGAAAGTCTGGGCAGGATTTAACTGAAATTTTGATGTGGAAGGTTGGAGGAAAGAACTAGGAAATCATGAAAAAGAAGTACAGAATGGAGTTTGGAGGATGATCTACAGTTTCACAATCATTAAGATATAAAGATATGTCATAGCATGTTAAGCCATTACTCAATTAATGAGTACTTTCTTTTTCTAAGTTTTCTCAGTTTCTATTGTAAAAAGTGTTACTATTGATATTGTAGAATATAAGGAACTTTCTTTTTTACATCCCTGGAATTACATACCTAATAATGGGACTGTTGCCTTAAAGAATATGAATAATTTAATGACATTTTTACATATTTCCAAATGGTTTTCTAAAATGAATAGACTAAGTGTTTTCCCAACAAGTGATTAATGTGCCTATCTTTCTACAACCTTTGCAATCCTATTTCTGTGTTTTATCTTAAATTCATAGCTTTAAGGTAAAACCTCAGAATTGTTTAAATTTTAATTTCTCTTACTCTTACTACTTTGAAATATTTTCCTATATAATCACTGAAAGCATACAAATATTTAAAAAGTCATTTTTATCTTTAGATGTGAATTATCTATTAGGAAATCATTCTTGGGCTTATATAACTATGTTGATTCTCTGTATAACTTAAACATGAAATTTCTATCAATAACATTTGAAAAAATATTGTTTGACAATTTATCCTTTCCTAATTTTGTTTTTTAAAAATATATATTATCAAAATTGCCTGCCTTGGTTGCTATAATTTTTACATTTGCTTAAAAATTCCCATATGTTTGTGGAAAGGTATTTATTTTTATAAATATAGTGAAATTTCTTTAAATCTCTAATTTGAATAGGAAAAGATTAAACTTGTTGAACATTGAGCTCTGCAGTGTTTTTGGTTTAGTTTTCTGGAGGTCTCTGGGGCAGCCTTCTTTTCAATAGAGCAATCACCACAAGAATAACTAGGTGTTAAAGTCCAAATCCTTTATTATCTCCTTCACAATCTAGGTTCCTTGCCTGGGGCCCAGGCCAATTTTCTAGAGAACCTTTCAGACAGGCCTTGGTCTCAGTGGGGGAAGTTTTATATGCTGTCTTATAATTACATTATCATAAGTGTGAATCTTGAACTATATTAAGTACTAAGTACATGTACTGAACTAGAGAACTATTAAGCACCATGTTAAACTAGATAACCATTGTCTTTATCAATTCCACTGATAACACCTTGTAAGAATTCTTGTTTCAGAGTTCTGGTCCATAACAGTGCTCTGATCACTATAAATATCCCTAAATCAACCTCTAAAAGCAAAAGAGAAAAAGAAAGAAAGAAAGAAAGAAAGAAAGAAAGAAAGAAAGAAAGAAAGAAAGAAAGAAAGAAAGAAAGAAAGAAAGAAAGGAAGAAAGAAATTAAATGATTGGGGGGTGGGGGGGAGCTTGCCAGAATCTGGTGAAAGTCGAGAGATAATCCAAGTAGCTTAGTACTACAAACAAGGTAGCCCCAAAATTCCGTCAGGAAAAGGCCCCAAGCAATACTAATCATAGGGCAGCCCCAGAACTAAGAGCATAGCAGAAGATAAGGCAGCAACTCTGAAAGCATCATCCTAGCAACATGTGCTCCACCTAGTATCTTGGAAGCCTGAATTGGTCCCATCACAACACAGAATATATAAGACCTGTAGAAAGAGCCTGATCTGACCAGTCCCACTAAGGAGTCTATGCAGTACTACCGTCTACTACCCAAAAAATTCGAGAGTGGAATATGGCCCTTGTATAATCCCCTAAAACATCAATTAAGTCCAGGGATATGAATAAAAAGATGAAAATACCAAATGTAACCAAGAAATACATTGGATGAGATATACCACTAAGTAACCCCAGACTAAAAGACCCACAAATAGAACTTCTGATGAAAAAATGTGTCATAGCCACAGTGATATAAGAGAAAGCAGACAAAAGGAAGCTATACAAATGGAAGAAAAAAGGACGGGGGGAATAGCAAAGATAAGTTAGACCTTAGAAGAGACAGAAATAAACTTTACTCAAAAACTGAAAACTATAATGGGCCAAGCTGAAAACAATTTTCCCCTTAAACACTATAATGAAAGGTATCACCTATTATTTAATGAAGTGACTATCTCTGTTTAAGGTATTGTGCCCATTTGAAACTTATTGTAAAAGAAGATAAATAATGCTATTCTAAATTGAATTTTCACTGAAAATCCTTTCCAACTTTCCTAGAAGGTCTTATCCAGTCATTTATTTTATTGAATTTATTGAATACTGGACTGTCAATTTCAATTATGATTCTGAAATCCAATTTTTCCACTGTTCTCTTTACCTAGTTTTAATGAGTATCAAACAGTTTTAGTGATTATTATTTGAAAATTGTTTAGTACTGTGTGCCTCCTTCATTTTTGCTTTTATCTGCTTCATTTCTCTTGAAATTGTAGATCATTTGTTTCTCCAAAATAACTAAGGGCCAATTAACATTTATAGAAAATGTTTACTATTTGCTAGATGCTGTGTTTAAAGTTTGGTGTATTATTTTATCTACTTATATACAATATCTTCTTTGCACTTTTATTGGTACTGGATGCTTGGTAGTTTCCAATACCAATAAAAGTATATACCAATATAGTACAAAATGAAAACAGAAGGCCTTTTCATGATTTTAAGGCTTTTTAAAAAAATTAACCAAGCAAATATGTACAAATTATTATGATAGAAATTGAGAACATATATGTACGTTTTCTATATTTGTACATCTATACATACATATTTAATTCTCTTAGTGTCATGCCTTTTATATTCTATCTGTGCATGTCTATGTACATATGTGTGACATATATATGTATGTGAGTAAATGTCATTTTAAGAAAGGGAGGTTCCTAACAACAAAGATGATATGAGAATTTTTATTTTTTTTTCTTGGAAGGGGTAGGAAAACAAGATAAAGATTATGAAAGCTGGAGATAATTAAAGAATATATCTTAGGCGTTAAGGAAAGTCTGGCCAAAAGCATAATCATAAAAAATAGAATACTTTGGTGAGAAGCCTAACTAGAATTCATAAGGGAAAATAGCATAAAGTAAGTGTAAAAAGGCAAGTGAGGGAAGAATGTAGAGTGTTTCAAATTATAGGTTGAGGAGTATTGATTTTATGCTATAGTCAATAGATTTTTGAGCAAGGGATTAGCATGATAAAAACCTAGTTTTAGGAAAATTATTTTGGCAGCTATGAAGTACATAAGAGGAAAGAAGTCTGGTAGTACATTTTAGAGGCTAAAAATTTACATTTAGAGGTTAAAAAAAAAACAAGAAAACCTGAACTGGACAATGAATATGATCCTCTTTATGAAGTTAGGTAAACAGATGCATGATCTGTTATGCAGGAAGAAATGACCAGATGTGGTAACCAGCTGAGTTAGATTAGGTTGACACAAAGGACTCTGAAGTTGCTGCCCTGAGTGACTGGGAAAGCAGTAGTGCTCTCAAAAGGAACAGGAATGTTTACAGGAAATGCATGTCTAAATTGGAAAGGAATGAAGCAAGGAAGCAAGGAAAGTAGATTAACACAGAAATAAAAACCCATTAGAGTAGAAATATCTAGATGTGGCCCTGTCCATGTTTAATAAATTACTCAAAAATTCCTTATATTAACACAATATGAAGGGTTTTTTTAATATATTTGATAATAAGGTAATAAGAAGGTATTGAATTACAGATCCAGGATTTTTAGATTAAATAAGGATTGATGTGCAAAGGGAAGGTTGACTCTATTAACCTTTGCAATATGACTATGCATGGGTTATTAACAAACCTAAGAAAGTGAATAATTAAGAAGCTAGTCTTTTTTGGTAGCATGTCCATCCTCTAAAAAGAAACAGATTTAGAAAATTCAGTTTTTCTTAGATAGAATATAAAGTTCTTTTTGTATTTTATTTAGTGTGCTTATTGATTCCATTAATTGTTTTTGAAGATTGTATTTATTTGTAAGTTTTATATAAAAGTCATTTTGATCCAAAGACATAGAATAGCTCATGCTATAGAAACTAATATCCTTTTACTTTTCATCTTTTTTCTCCTTCACACACAGACATGTGCAATCTCAAATAATAAATCTCTGGAAAGTATTAACCCTTATTTCTAAAATGAATAGCTCTTTAGAAAGAGCAAAAGTTGACTGATATGTGGATCTTGAATAGCATCTGGTCCCCATGGAAACAGTCTTGGATCTTGACACAGAGAACCAAAAGGCCAAAGAGTTATACAGCATCTCAATTTACAGATAGAGGAATAATGAGGGTGGTAAAGAGAGAGAGAGGGAGAGGAGATCCCATGTTTTATTATACAGAGGATATAAAATGTTTGTGTAGGACTTCTGGGGATAGGTTTCAATTCAAGCAATATTCTACATTTTAATTTTATTATATCATGCTTTATTTTACTAAGATTTAGTGTGAATTCATTTTCTACTGTAGATTAAATGGATCTCACAGCTTTGGAAAACAGAGTTGCTGCTCATATCCTTCTGTTATACCACATGTTTATGCATATTTAGAAAGTTAATATATTCTCAGAAAAATGAACTCAAATGAGAATTACACATATGTGTGCATATGCATATATACATATAATTCAAAAAAGTCAGAATTATCAAATGAGAAGAACATTACTTAGAAAAGTAGATAATAGGTTTTAATTATTTTACTTTTATTAATTTTCTTGTGAGTTTTCCATATCTATGAAAGATAATCACTTTGCACTTTCCCCACAGATTATCTTTATGAAATGTCGTAAAAACTCACTGAGATTTTTTTCTTTCATTTCAGATTCTTGGAAAATGTATTATTTTATTGTTCAAGCTTTTTAATTATAAACATAACAAGGGAATTATGGATAATCTTTTCTAAAATAACTAGATGGGCTATCTCCAAATTTAGAGGTTTTTTTTAAGGATTTCATCTTTTTTGTAAATCTTTTAAAAATATCAGTGTTAAATTACCTCTAAGCAGAATAGAAAAATGCAAATGCCAAGTTTTACTAAATAAAATAAAGAAAACAATGAATTTATTGGAAAAGACTAATAATAAAAACTTGCTTTAAAAACTCTGGCAAATACTTTTAAATAGGTTCATTTTTTAATTTATTGTTTATTTTATATACATTTATTAAGTGTCAAATATTTTCCAGGCATTTTACTAGATTCTGAGGATAGAAAATATAAGTGAAGAGTCTTTTGTGTTCGAGGAACATACATTCTTTGGGCAAAAAATAATAGGAATATAAATAAATCAAAAATAAATATAAAATAAATACGTTTGAGGGGAAAGATACTAGTAAGTTAGAAGAAGAGAAGACAGAATAGTCCTTATGTAACAAGTGAAATTTAAGCTTGAAGCTTGAAGGAGGAGGCAAAAGACAGGATGGGATGTCATAGGCCCTCATTGTGGGTCTCCAAACAAATTATGAATTGTTGTTTATTGTTCACCTTTCATTCTTGAAGATCAGTGTTATAAAGAGGGAGAGGTCTTGACTTGCAAGTGACTTGGATTTAAGTGAGGCAGAGCTGTGCAAAGTAATCAGCCTCACTCTCTTCTCCAGAGTCTTTGGAGTCCAGTGGTAGGATTCAGGTCAGGATTACTAGTAATGGCCCTATGGAATAACAGGAAATAATCAGTTTGTTTAAAATGTGAAGAACATGAATAAAAACATTATGTCACAAATCCAGGAGAGGTAAATAGAGACAAACTATTTAAATGCCCAAGGAAAAATTTACATTTTATTTTAAATATAATTAGAAGATGCTCAAGTTCCATGAACATAAGAGTAAGATGGTTAATTTTATGATTGCAGAATGTGAATTTTGCCACAAAGCAGAGTGGCTTTGAAAAAGAAGAATTGAGGCAGAGAGTGTAGGTGAAATTTAATGAGGGCCTTTAGAACTTTAGTAGGATAATCAATTGAGAAAAAAGTTTATTTACTTCAATATTATAACCATAACTGGAAAAAAATCTGTTGCTTTTACTGGGTTCCAATTATGATAGGATCTTTGGATTTTCAAAAGAACTTTGGAAGATTTCCAATCCAACTCATTCCTTATTATGAATTCTCTTTATAACATAGCTAACTAGTAAGTTATCTACCATTTGTTTGAAGACTTCCAATGAGGACTAATCTATTATCTCTGAGGTAGATCATTTGGATGAAATTTCATGAATTAGTTAGAATTTTTATCAAGTGTTTATCAAGAATTTTATCAAGTAGGAGTGTAATTCCCCATCCTCTTAATCCTCAAGAAGGGGAAATGGAGACTTACATAAGAAATACATTTTAAGTATCCTATGCAAACCCATCAAGTCTGATATAAATTGTTAGACCTTCAATACTGTAATACTTTGGTATCAAACATGTGACTAGTGGGCCATATGTAGCCCATGATCCTTTCAAGGATGTACTGAACCAGAATAAAATGTTATGGTGAAAGATTAAACAACAACAAAAAATACAATAAAACATAGAAAACCTTATGTTTTAAAAGTAAGTCAATATGCAACCTGGAGGAATTTTTACAAACTGTTCAGTGGTCCTTATTTCAATTCGAATTTGTTATCATTACCTCAGTCCACAAATTTGTGTTTCCTCAACCTAATCCAAATCCATTTTGCAACAAACTTGAATTACTGCAATAGTTTCCTAACTCACCAACTTTCTTAGCTAAAACTTATTTTAGGCTCTTCTGGCACATTAATCTCCTCGGTGTATAGACCTAATTATATATTTTTTATAATCAGAATAGGTTCTCTGTTGCCTAACAAATTCCTGAATGTAGCATGTAAGATCCTCCAATTTTGTAAATATTTACCTTTCTAATATTATTTCTCTCTAATAAACATCATGAAAGATAAGAAATGTGGCACAATGGATGGAAAACTGTTTTGAAGCCAAAAAGATTTGGATTCAAGATCCATTTCTGATTTGTTCTTGTTTTAATTTGGGGAAGTCCTTAATCTCTTGATGTTAGAAGTAACTCTTGGAAGGCTGAGTTCTTGGGATGATATCGACATGCACTGGGGCAAGGAGCTGCACATAGCAATGAAATCAAAGGTCCAGTCTCTTTCTTTCTTTTCTTCTTTGAAATAAATCTTAGGATGTAGCCAATCTGGGTTATGTGTCATTTATTTCCCCAAACACAATGTTTTTCATTCCTTTTATTACTATAATTTACCTGGCCAGGAAAATCTCTCTTTTCCATAATTCTACTATTCTACATAAATTCTATAATTTCATATAAATTTGAAGATGGTACAGGTAAAGATGGCTTACAGCTTATTAAGGTGTTTTCTTGGGAAGCTTATCACTTTTACTATGGTGGAAGTGACAACCAGTTCCCAAGGACCCATACAACAGATTTTGCAGCAATTAATTATTGAAAAAGTGAAGTAGAATGAAGGTGGAAAAACAAGGGAAAAGAACTTGAAAAGGACTAATAGGGAATTAAGAACAGAATTTTAAGATTGAAGATAAAGAGGAAGGGGGACCAGAAAATGAGGAGAAAGAGGGAGCATGAAATGAGGAGGTTGTCTATTAGTCACTGGTTATTTTGTGGAAAAGTTATCAAATGTGGAACCTCAGGGTTGAACTGATATTGAATCAGTGGGTTTTCAGGTCAGATAGAAGGAGGCAAATTTTGCCTGTCAAATAACAGAGAAAATGTAATATTTGGATCCTTGGTTAGTCTCCATAGATTTTTATTAGCATATTGATGGCTATGATGACAGAAACTCTGACATATATAGACATCTGAAAGGCACAAGTGCAAGTGCAAGTGGTTTCCTTAAGAGAATGTTCAAGGAAGAAGCAAGAGACCAAGAGTCACAATTAATGGCAAAGGAGAAGTGCTAAGAAGTCCATGCTTTAAAACAAAGTCCAAACATCAGGCAATTCAGTGGACCTTTCATTCTTCTGCTGTCTTATAATAAGTTTATAATGTTCATAAGATTCAAGTTTTGTCTGTATTACATCTGAGAGTTCCAATCCTCTCATCTTACAAATGAGGAGACAAAGACAGTGATCCTTTTGAGTTAATACATGTTAATACATACAAGCTTGGAGACAAATACGTATCTCCTGTCTCCAGCTTCAATTGTTCCCACTATATAATTTTTTCTTCTACCACTCAATACCACAATCCTATTATCCCATACGCTCTTTGAGGGCAGGAGGCATATTTTGCAAAAAATGTATATACTGTGGTTTGCACATAGCATTCAATAAATGCTTTTTACTAAATAAATACAATTGAACAACTGAATATAAAGTGGATTTCCATGAGATACATGGGTGGGAAAGAGCATCATATTATTCCATAGCTTAAAAATACTATGAGAAGGTAAGGTAGCAACACAGTTATGGACTGACTTAGAAACAAACTATTCTACCCTAGCTTCCATTTCATTATTTATTAAGGAGCTATCAGGATGTTATTTCACTCACATCCATTCTAATATTAGTTTTCCATATCATAGCATAATATATGACATTTAAAAAATTTTAAGGTAAGACAATTGACAGACTAGGTCTGAGAAATGATTGGCTTCACTCACAAACTGTGCTGAGGGTTGAAAAAAATTGACATTTTGAGACAGGTCAGAACCTCTACAGCAATGGTGACAGAATTTAAAAACATTAAATAAGGAGCTTAAAAGCTGAGTTATTCTAAAATACATCCATGTAACTATACAAAAATAATAGTGGTTCAGTTTTTTGACATATCTTACCAGTTCTATGATTCAATTTATATGTCCTATCTTTTTTCATCTTTGTATTCATTGGCATTAATTTCTATCCTTAAGTGCTGATATATGCAAGGTCATCGATATGTCTTCAAAATAATGTGCTAACAAGGCAACCAAACATAGACAGGAAATTACAGAAGTGGACCATGACCATTACTGTCATAGTAGAGGTTGCCTAGGGCTTCACACTGCCTTCTGAAGTGCATTCTGGGCTAATAGGAGTAGAACTGTCAAACAAGACCTCGAAATCCATCCCCTTATTGTGCTTCTGATGCTGCTCAGCAACTGGTGCTAATTTAGTTTATGCTCATGAAAGGAACAGTGCCAGTGAGAGTTAAGTTCATGTGCTGAAATCTCAGTCCTCTTATTTAGGGCAAGAGCAAGTGAAAAATTCAATAAGCACAGGATAGGGGAAAATTTCTGGAGTTATATGAACTTCACTTGAATACCAACTTGACTCTTGATGGCTACATAATTTTTGAATAAGTCATTTCAATTTCTAGAATCAGATTTTTTCCTCTATAAAATGAAAGCTTTGGACTACATTATCTCCAAGGGTCATTCTATTGCTGTTATTTATTCATTTTAATTTAATATTTGGGAGAGGAAATACAGAAAGGACACAAAGTACATGTGGAAACTTGGTCACTGGCATTATAAAATTCCAACTACTACTTTATGACTTTTTCAGCAAATAGTTCTTTTGAGCCATTCTTTTTTCCTAGAATGAGAACAAACGTAGAGGATGGAGAGGGAGTGTATTTCCCACTAAATCTTTCAACAGCAAGCATGTAGAGAGCCAAAATAAACCACTGATTAAGAATGAGCCCATCAAATGGCTAAACAAGCTATGGATTATGATTGAAGGAATATTACTGTGGTATAAAAATGACAAGCACAATGATTTAAATCTTGAAAGATTTACATGAACTGATGCATAGTGAAATGAAAAGAATATTGTTCAATAAAAACTGTGAATTTCTTAGCTATTCCCAGAAATACAATGATCCAAGGCAATCCCAAAGGACTAAAGATGAAGAATCCTATCTATCTGCAGAAAAAGAATTTAAATTGTTTGCACACAGAAAGCAGCATGATATTTTTTATTTTCTTTCTTTCATTTTTTATCTTTATTTAAGTTTTCTTTTATATAATGACAAATATGGAAATGTTTAATATAATTGCATATGAATAACTTACATTTGATGGTTTTCCATCTCAAGAAAAGAGAAGAATAAGGAGAAATGGAATTTGGAAACCAAAATTTTATATTTTTAATAATAGCTTTTTGTTTCCAAAATATATGCAATGATAGTTTTCAACATTCACTCTTACAAAACTTTGTATTCCAAATTTTCCTTTCCTGCTCTTCCCCCCACCTCCTCATCTAAACAGAAAGTAATCCAATATGTTAACCAATTCTTTTACATATATTTCCACAATTGTAAGGCTGTACAAGAAAAATCAGATTAAAAAACAAAAAAAAAAAATGAGAAAAAATGTGAAAAAAATGTGAAAAAGAAAAAAAATGTGAAAATATTATATGTGATCCACATTCAGTTCCACAGTCCTCTTTCTGAATGCAGATGGCTCTCTCCATTGGGATTGATCTGAATCACCTCATTGCTGTTCCCTTGGTTCTGCTAATTTCACTTAGCATCAGTTCATGTAAGTCTCTCCAGGCCTTTCTGAAATCATCCTGCATATCATTTCTCATAAAACAATAATATTCCATAACATTTGTGTGCCATAACATATTCAGCAATTATGCAACTGATGGGCATCCATTCAGTTTCCAGTTACCTGATATTTTAAAAAGAGCTGCTACAAAAATTTTTGCAACTGTAGGTCCTTTTCCATTTTTTATGAACTCTCTGGGACACAGGCCCTGGAGAGACATTGCAGGATCAAAGTTCTGTAAAAAGCAAGTTCTTGTCACTTTGGTATGGTACTGAATAAGCAGATTAATTTAGGTAGAATTATCATTTTTATTACTTTATCTCGACCTACTCACAAGCACTTGGTATTCTTCCAATTGATTAGATTAAATTCATTTGTATGGAAAGTGTTTTGTAATTGTGTTCATATAGTTGTTGACTTTGTCTTGGCAGGCAGACTACCAAATATTTTATATTATCTACAGTTATTTTAAATGGAATTTCTCTTTGTATCTGTTGCTGCTGAATTTTGTTGGTAACATATAGAAATGCTGTTGATTTATGTGGATATATCTTGGACCCTGCAACTTTGCTAAAGTTGTGAATTGTTCCTAATAGGTTTTTAGTTGACTCTCTAGGATTCCCTAAGTATATCATCATGTCCTTTGCAAAGAGTGATAATTTGGTTTATTCATTATTTACTTTAATTACTTTTTTTTTCTTCTTTTATTGCTAACACTAACATTTCCAATGCAATATTAAATAATAATGATAATGGGCAATGTTGTTTCACCCCTGATCTTATTGGGAATGTTTCTAGTTTATATCCCTTACAGATGATGCTTGCTGATGGTTTAAAATAGATGCTACTGATCATTTTAAGGAAAAATCCATTTATTCTTTCTAGTGGTTTTAATAAAAATAGGTTTTGGATTTTATCTATTAAGATAATTATATGATTTTTGTTAGTTTGGTTATTGAGAGAGTCAATTATGCTAAGAATTTCCTAACATTGAACCAGCCTTGCATTCCTGGTATAAATCCAACTTGGTCGTGGTTTATTATCCTGTTGATAATTTTCTATAATTTTTTTGCTAATATGTTATTTAAGATTTTGCATCAATATTCATTAGGTAATTGATCTATAATTTTCTTTCTCTGTTTGAACCTTACCTGGTTTGGGTATCAGCACCATATTTGTGTCATAAAAAGGAATTTAGTAGGACTCCTTCTTTCCCTATTTGTCCAAATAGTTTGCATAATATTGAGATTAATTGTCCTTTACATGTTTGGTAGAATTCACATGTAAATCTATCTGGTTCTGAAATTTTTTCTTAGGGAGTTGATTAATAGCTTGTTCAATTTCTTTTTAAAAGGCACTACTTAAGTATTTTCATTTTCTCCTCTGTAAATGTGGGCCATCCTTCCATTTTGTATTCTTCCATTGTACTTATATTATCAAATTTGTAAGTATTCTTCCATTTTACTTATATTATCAAATTTATTTATGCAAGTAAGCATCTATAGATAGAAAATTTCACCTAAGAATTGTTTTGGTTATATTCCATAAATTTTGATATGTTGTCTCATTAGTATCATTCTTCTGGATAAAATTATGGATTTTTTCTGTGATTTTTTTTCACCCACTCATTCTTTATGAATTATTTAGTTTCCAATAATTTTTAAACTATTTCCCCCTAATTCTTTATTACATGTTATTTTTATTATATCTTGATCTGAAAAATGCAATTACTATTGCTGCATTTCTGTATTTAATTTTTAGGTTTTTATGCCTTAATCCATGGTCAATTTATGTATAGGTTCCATGTACCACCAAGAAAAATGTATATTCCTTTCTCTCCCCATTCAATTTTCTCCAAAGGTCTATCCTACCTAACTTTTCTAATATTCTATTTACTTCTTTAACTTCTTTCTTATTTATTTTGTGGTTCAGATTATTTAGTTTTGATACAGCAAGGTTGAGATCATCCATTAATACAGATTTGCTATTTCTTCTTGCAGCTCTCTTAACTTTTCCTCTAGGTATTTGACTGCTATACCACTTGGTGCATATGTGTTTACTACATTTTAGCTCTTTTTTCTCTTTCCTTATAATCCCTTTCCACCCCTAGTTTCTTTATTATATCATCATAATAAAGTAAAATTATACTTACCCCTTCTAAGTATATCACTAACAAAGATAGAGTCCTTAAGACTTTAACATATAAACTTCTCATGTAGGGATGTAAATATTTTAACCTTTAAAAACAATTTTTCTTCCCTTTTTGCCCTTTTTATGCTTGTGTTGAATCCTATATTTGAAGAAAAAATTTTCTGTTTAGCTTTAATATTTTTATGAAAAATAAATGAAATTTATTTCATTGCATGTCTTTCTTTTTTTCTGAAAGATAATTATTTTTGCTGGATTAATTTTGCTGGATAATTCATTCTTGCTGCAATTCAAGCTCTTTTACTTTACAGAATACCATATGCCAGGTCCTTCAATCATTTAAAGTGGAAGCTGCTAGGTCCTGGGTAATACTGACTGTGACTCCTCTATATTTGAATTATTTCTTTCTGATTTTTTACAGTATTTTTTTCCATGATCTGATAATTCCAGAATTTGGCTATATATTTCTTGGAGTTTTCATTTTTGGGTCTCTTTCAGGAGGAGATCAGTAGATTCTTTCATTGGCTATTTTACCCTCTGGTTCTAGGACATCAAGTCAAGTCAATTTTCCTTAATGATTTCTTGAAAGATGTTGTCTTATCTCTTTTTTGTATCATGGTTTTCAGGGAGTCCAATAATTCTTAGATTGTTTCTCATGGATCTGTTTTCCAGGTCAATTATTTTTCTGATGAGGCATTTTACATTTTCTTATTATTATTTTTTTTTTCATTTTAGGGGTTTGGTTTGCCTCATTCTTGATTTCTCATTGAGTCATTGACTTCCATTTGTTCAATTCTAATTTTTAGTAAATTAATTTTTTTCAGCTAACTTTTTAATCTTTTTTCCATTTAGCCAGTTGAACTTTTAAATAAGTTGATGTGTTTATTGAGGGTTTTTTTTTTTTCATTTAAAAAATTCTGTTTTTAAGGCATTGTTTTCTTTTTCCATTCAGTCAAAATTATTCTTTATAGAGTGATTTTCTTCATACAATTTCTATATTTCCTTTTCCAGCGTTCTCATTTCCTTTCCCCATTTTTCTTTTACCTCTTTTTTAACATCCTTTTGAATTGTTCCAAGAGAGCCTTTTGAATTGAAGAGCTATTAATATCCCCCTTTGAAGCTTCATCTGGAAAAGGTTTTGCAAAATGTGAGTTGAAATATATAAACTGGCTTGGAAATTAATAGGTATATAGTTGGAGAAAGGGTATTCATAGGCTCATAGATGGCATAATGAATTGACTCAGTATTCAGTCAGAATTCGGCCAGAGTAAGGATAAGCTGAGTTTGAATCCCGCCTCAAATATTTACTAATTTTGCACTGGCCCTGTAATCAGGAGGAGCTAAAATCACATCTATCTTCAGACACTTGACACACTTAACTGTGCAACCCTGAGCAAAGTCAGTTAAATCCAATGTCTCACAATACAAACAAAAATATATTTACTAACTTTGTTACATTGGGTATGTCACAGTTTCTGTATCAATTTTCCATCTATAAAATGGGGATAGTAAAAGCATCAAATTAATGTTTATGAGATGATACATGTAGTACATTTTGTCAGTCTGACTATTATTGTTATTATACCACTGTCAGTGAAGAATATTCTCTTCCTGGCTATACTTAGAATTGTTCTTTTCATTTTGTTTATCATTGTCATTCATAAATTCCATTTGTTATCATTTAGAAGGAAAAAGAATAGATACAATTCAACCATCAGGTTTGAATTAAAATTAAATAGAGTAAATTCAATAAAGCACAATTTTATTCATTTTTGTTGAGAAAGCTTTCTAAACTAAGTTTGATTTCAACTAAAAGCGTCTAGAAGTATTACTCATTAAAGATGTATGATGCATTTAAACAAAGAATTTAAAATAAATCTGCTCAGGAATTGAAAGGCAACCTTTAACCTTTATTCTCTATAAGATGTTTCTCTTTTTTTCCCATATATTCAGACAAAGATACATTTGCAAGATTTTGACTAGCAGATGTACCTATTTCTTTGATTCTATATTTAAATGGGCATAGTATATTGTGAAGCCCTAAAGGTTTGATCTCATATATTCACTTTTGTCATATGTTTTAATTAATGCGATTTGGGAGATATATTTTATTAATCTATATTAAGCCATGGATGTCTTAACTTCAATCAGATGATCATTTGTTTTAACTAGCCATATAAAAGGCTTCTGAATGAATGGTACATTGAACAGATGGATTTGAATAGGATTGAAGAGAAGGGAAGAAACAGGACAGACAAAAAAATGTTGTATAGCATCGACAGAAGATAGAATAGTGGGAAGGACTAAATGTTTAGCAGAAAGCAGGAAAGGCAATGTAAAAACAGAGATGTCTGAAAGGAAAACTAATAATTTGAAAGACAATTTTACCTAATTCACAATTTTATCTGAGATCAATTTATTTCAACAAATATTTATCAAGCACCTACTTTGGACAAAGCTTTGGGTGCTAGGCAAAAGGGAAGATAATATAAATAAAACCTATTTCCTACTTTCAGCCATTAGAGAAAATACATGCAGAAAAAAGGTATAATAATATAAGACAAAATCATAAGCACAAATATTTATGAGGATAAAAATAGTTGTTGGTTAGTAGAATCAGAAAAGTTTAAGGAGATGGTAAGGGTTGAGGATTGATAGCAAGTGGAAATAGAGGGCAAAGAACATACTACAAGAAAACAGAAATATATACAAATGTTTTTGGTGTTCATACATACCTCAAGGCAGAAAGGTTTTCAAGATTTCAAGAAAGCAGAGAGAAGGGGCAATAGCTCTCTCTCCTTTGCTCTCTCTCTTTGAAAATGATGACTTTCTTGACCTTATCAATGTCAAGATGTACCCACACACTCCTCCACTGTGTCTGTAATGAAGGTGGTTTGAAATTGACATCCTTGAGTAGGTCTATCAATTTCAGCTGCTGACAAATACCTCTTTTCCCCCTTTACCTTTTGCAGCTTGCTTTGAGCTATATGAATTCAGAAATTTCATTCATTCACGAGCTAGATGTTTGTCAATTTCATCCCTATCTTAGTTATTCTCTCTCTATCGTGCAACATGTACACCTCCATCCACTTCCATTATTCTCCTCCCCCATTGGGCTATATAGTCAAATACTAATTATGGAGTATGCATGAATGTGAAACTGGCCACATGGAAAAGGACCTGGATATTGATTGACTTGCCAATTGTTTTTGCCAGGCAATAACTTGAGGGCACAAAAATGTTCCTAGCCAGTCCAATGGTAACAATATCTATCTGCTTTTTGGATCATCCTCTTGTCATGAAAAACAAAGCTTCTGAAAAATATAATACTGCTCCATTTTTTTGGGTAAAATCAGCAAGAAGTCAGGTATACTTGCTTTCTCATGATTGTGCAAGTTTAACCAGTTTTAGCTGACATTCAAGCATTTGAATTCTAGGCTAAAGAAGTTTTCAATTAGCTTCTTTGAAATATAGTATTTGGTATTAACCAAGTTCCGCTACATAAACTCTTATAATATATTGCAGCACTGAAAACAGCAAATTGACCTAACAGCATGGAAAGATAAATTAAATAGAAAGAATTGGATGAAATAGTATTTCTCTATTTCTAATTGTAGACAAGTAACATTTTATGGTTAATCAGGAGAGAATGACAGCAGGGAGAAAAAGAAAATATTGCCAATTAAAATAGTGTTCTTTTAATAAATATATGTAGTTTATAAAAAAACTATTTAAGCTGTCATTTCAGTTATAACACACATTCTCAATACAAAATGACAGCATTATAATTATGTTCTGTTTTCTTTACTGTAACTAACCTACCTTTCATTTGGCTAGATATGACTACTATATTACCTCAGTATTGAGGGTGAGAGGTTACTCTGCTGATTTCCAATTGCTTCTTTCAGACTTCAGGGGAATCTGTAGGTGTCTTCTAAAATCAGAAGCCTACTCTAAATTTGTTTTATGATTGTGACATGTTGTAAGTAATGATGAATGGATTTCTCCTGTTGGTTATGAACTTTTGCAGCAATATTCCATTAAGTATAAATGTTTTGAAAATATTGTGGCTCAAGAAAGCATCAACAAAGAATAAAAGTAATCCTGGACATCCTAAGATAATGTACCAGCCTTCTAGGTAATGGATAACACATTTGAAAAGGTCCTTTAATCCTAATTTCTACAGGCCCAGACAACTCTTATATGATGAAGATTCAATAGTTAGGCCATAGAGAATATACTAGTATACAAACTCCAATTTTCTAAGCATGAAGCAGTAGAGAGTATAAGAAAGAATTGTGAATATGGATATATGATAAGGGTCAATATTATTATGAGCCCCATCTTCACTGATAATTGGGTTACATTAGAATGAGGAGAGTAATCTCTGAGAACAGTAATCAATTCCCATATGGTCAATTTAAGAAAGCCTATAATATATTGTCTCTGGGTAAAATAAAATATCACCAAGGAATTGGGGCAGACAGGAAGTATAAAGCCATAATTTGCACAAGGGGAAGAAAAGACAATGAACTTCCAAAAATCATTATCATTTTCAGAACTCCAGGTAGCAGAACCTCAATTAGACCAAATGAAAGCAGAATTGACTTGAAAGTTTGAAACTTCAAACCCCAAACCACAGAGTGTTACTTACTTGATTGATTTACTAAGACCTTGATTGTCCAAATTCTTGTTCCATTTAGGATCTCAATTTCCTTAATTGAACAAAGGAAGGGCTGAACATGATGATCTTTAGGTTTTTCTCCATCAAATTCTATGGCAGAGGAGCTGGTGACATGATTCAACGTGGAGGGAGAAAAGATTTAACATAACCAGCAAAGACTCAACCTACAGAGAGCCCCAAGATACAAAAACATAATCTACCACTTTTAGTGTTTAAATAGATATGAAATGCCAGAGACCAAGGGTTATCTGTTTTGTTGGATCTGGTACCTCCTTGAGAGTTATAGCCTGTTAAAGCCCTTGATCCTCCATTTGCAATTGGAGAAAAGTCTCCTTTTCAGCCAGAAAGTACATATTTCTTCTAATATTTATCTATAATCTTTGGAGTCTACAGGTTAAGAAAACACACACACACACACACACACACACACACACACATAATCTAGTTCAAACATCTCAATTTATGATCTAGGGCAAATGACTGAACAAGTTATGATCTATGAATGAGATGAAATATTACAGGAGCATAAAAGATGATGAGGGGGATGTATATCTCTCTTCTGATGAGATTCTTGTTAATTCCTACAAATATCCTTTCAAATATACTTTTACTCCAAAAACTTTTGTCCAGTGGGATGTAGTGGGTATTTATAAGTTATCTAAAACTTGATAATGGCTAATCCATCTCTTTCTCTATTGACATCTCTCTGATGATATCCTTTACATTGTTTCCCTTATCAAAATTTTTGTTGGACAATATGCTATGTACATATAACCTATTTGTACCTACTATATGCTTTTCTATTATCTTCAATTATCTGTACCTTGCATTCAATTTAAATTGGTTTTCCATGGCTCACCAAATATAGCAACAAAAAATTTTGTTAATTTTTAAAAGATGGGCTTTTGTTTCATGGAGAAGTTAAAACATCATTAAAAACATTGCACAATCCAAAATAATAATAATAATAATAATAACATATAGTACTTTTCTTTTTAATTGTGGACTGAATTAATTGTCCATCAAACATCATCTATCCAAAATGTGTTCATCAATGGACAAGTTCTTGTAGAGGGCTGAAACTATTGAGTCGATGCACTGAGGTCAGGATTGCTGAGCACTTGAGGCTAACTAACAATTGGACAATACTCTATGGGCATATGCTTGGAAAACATCCTTTCCACTATCTGTGCTGGCTCAATGATTGGTGTATACAAAGGATTGTAGGAGAGACTAGGGGGTGGAGTAAGACTAGCCAGAGTCACTCTTTGGCAGTAGACAAGGGAGAAGGCCATCATGGAGATTTTGCTTCCATCCTGTCCAATCCTGTGTCTAAGACCAAGAATAAAGACTAAGGACTTTTGCTTATCCTGACTCCAGCTGATTATGGGGTGTCCTGGGGTGCTAGCGCGGTCATCACAAGTTCTAACTGTTTTTAGCCAACTCTACACTTGAACTTTGAATTTGAAGGGAGGAGAGAATGATTTTTTATATCATGTCCAATAAAAAAAACTAACCTTTGGTTTTCTGAGGCATAGATAGAAAAATAGATAGATAGATAGATAAGATATATGAAAAATGCAGCCAATTAGGCAATGGCTATCAATTGAAAATTATAAGTAGTGATTATGGGTGAATGACTATAATGGGATAAAGCTATTTGTATGGAAGGAAGATTGAATCATGAAAGTTGAGAGTTAAAGCCATTCTCCAATTGAAAAATGGTCAAAGGATATGAACAGACAATTCTCAGATGAAGAAATTGAAACTATTTCTAGTCATATGAAAAGATGCTCCAAGTCATTATTAATCAGAGAAAATGCAAATTAAGACAACTCTAAGATACCACTACACACCTGTCAGATTGGCTAAGATGACAGGAAAAAATAATGATGATTGTTGGAGGGGATGTGGGAAAACTGGGACATTGATTCATTGTTGGTGGAGTTGTGAACGAATCCAACCATTTTGGAGAGTAGTTTGGATCTATGCTCAAAAAGTTATCAAACTGTGCATACCCTTTGATCCAGCAGTGTTACTACTGGGATTATATCCCAAAGAGATACTAAAGAAGGGAAAGGGACCTGTATGTGCACGAATGTTTGTGGCAGCCCTTTTTGTAGTGGCTAGAAACTGGAAACTGAATGGATGTCCATCAGTTGGAGAATGGCTGAATAAATTGTGGTATATGAAAATTATGGAATATTACTGTTCTGTAAGAAATGACCAACAGGATGATTTCAGAAAGGCCTGGAGAGACTTACACGAACTGATGCTGAGTGAAATGAGCAGGACCAGGAGATCATTATATACTTCTACAACAATACTAGATGATGACCAGTTCTGATGGATCAGGCCATCCTCAGCAACGAGATCAACCAAATCATTTCTAATGGAGCAGTAATGAACTGAACTAACTATACCCAGAAAAAGAACTCTGGGAGATGACTAAAAACCATTACATTGAATTCCCAATCCCTATAGTTATGCACACCTGCATTTTTGATTTCCTTCACAAGCTAATTGTACAATAATTTAGAGTCTGATTCTTTTTGTACAGCAAAATAATGTTTTGGTCATGTATACTTATTGTGTATCTAAGTTATATTTTAATATATTTTAACATCTACTGGTCATCCTGACATTTAGGGGAGGGGGTGGGGGGGTAAGAGGTGAAAAATTGGAACAAGAGGTTTGGCAATTGTTAATGCTGTAAAGTTACCTATGTATATATCCTGTAAATAAAAGGCTATTAAATAAAAAAAAAAATAAAAAAAAAAGAAAGTTGAGAGTTAAAAAAAGTTGGAAAATTTATAGGTCAATATTTACTCAATATTTCAATTTCAAAAACTAAGAATCCATTCCAAATCCTTGTTGTTTACATTCAATAACTCTGTATGTACAATGTAGTGTTCTTTGAGCACTTTCTTATCTTCATTTGTTTGTATCCCCAGTACTTGGTATAGTTCATAACACATAGTAGTTAGTAAATTCTCTTCCTTTCTCTGTTTCTATGTTTTTTTTTGTCTCACTCTCTCTATCTGTCTCTATTCCTTTCTCTGGCTCCCTCTCTTTGTCTCTGTCTTCCGGATTTTCCACTTTTGTCTCTCTCAGTTTTTTTGTGCTCTTTCTCAAAGTACCACAGAGATAGAGAGTAATAGATATAGAGGGACTGAAAGACACAGGAAGAGTAAGAAAAAAAACAGAGATAAAGAAACATGGAGGTAGAGAGAAAAAGAAAAACAGAGTCACAGAGACAAAAAGAAACATTTGTAAACTAGTGGGAATTGATTTCTTCTTTTATGTATTTTTTGTGGCCAAGAATGTTCTTTGTAATCTATCAAAAAAAAATTTTGCATTGTTTTGTAGCAATTGTTATTAGCATTTATATTTATAGTTGGATATGCTTACTTCCCTTTGCATCATTAATCCTTTAAACATTCTTTGTATTCATCACCTTTGCTATTTATAATAATACAATAATATTGTATTGTATTCATATAGGCAATATGTTTATTTTCAATTTGAACATCTTTCTTTCAGCACTAAAACTTGTTACTATAAATATTATATTACATATAGAGCCTTTCTGTTTATCAAAGATCTCCTTAGGATACAGCTAGCAGTTAAATCAAAAAGCATGGATATTTAACAATGTTATTTGCTTAATTCTAAATTCCTTTCCATGATATCAGTTTCATTTCATAGGTACATAAACAAGGCATTTATGGGTCAATTTTTTTTTCAAAACCATTCCAACATCAATTAGCCCTATCTTTTTATAAAGAGTTGTAAATTAAGTTTGTTTACCTTGCTGTCAAGGAAACTTTACTAGTATATCAGGGGGATGCTTTAAAAATAGAACATCTAATTTTAACCAAACATTTAAGAAATCTTGTGTTTTATCTTTGTAAATTATGGATATGCATATGCAGAGAGAGAAAATGAGAAGGAGAAGGAAAAGGAGAAGGAGAAAAGTGAGGGGAAAGGGAGAGGGAAAGGGAAAAAGAAATACATGTACAAGCATACATGCACATGTATATACTCAGAAATATATATATGTACATGAATGAATATTTAGATGAATGCCTGCAAATTTGCATTCAGAGTATAATATATATATAATATATATTATGCAATGTATACGTCATATTTAATGCATATGCTATATTTGTGTGCATATGTATATACAAGCTCATGTAAAATACACATATTTGTTATGTAGGTTCTTATATCTATTCTAAAATGGGTTGGTCCAAAGAGTACTTATTATATCAATTTTATTTGGATGGAAGTCTTTCTAGTGTAATATGCAAGGAACAGAATTTAGCTCTGCATAGTTGAAAATTTTTATCACTGTTTTGAATAAAGCCATAAAAGTTATATTTGTCAATCACATTGCCTGGGGGAATACCTGACACACTGGATGACAATCAATTCACAAGTATTTATTAAGCCTCATTACATTCAAAGCACTATACTAGTTGTTGGTGATATAACAACAAAGAATGAAATAATTTATACTTATAAATAAAATATTCTAATGGAAATGCAATTAAATACATTCGTTCATGCATCAAAACTATAAAATGGAACCTTAGCTACATATTATTCAAAAAGAGATTTTTTTTTTTTAATGAAGTTGGATTAAGGAATGAATACATCCTAAACATGTAAGATAGCTATTATTACCTCTATGATTTAGGGCAAATCATTTACCCTGGGTCTGCCTTAGTTTTCTTATCTGAAAAATGGAGATAATAAGTGTGAGAGGAGGTATAGGAAGAAGAAAAGATATTGATTAATTAGAAAAATTAAAAAGATGTAGGGTATTAGTTATAGCACACAAAACTTAGATGATAACTCAGTGCATGCTAATACCAGAACTCAATTAGCTTGTCTTTCAGGGTTTTTTCCAGGCTTTCACAAATATCACAGCATTCTCAAAGTACATGAAGGCTTTGATATTTATGACCTCACCAGCATCCTTCTATTTGTTTGTTATCCTACTCTATCACATGAATTAGTACTTGGTGTGTGTTGAGGTGTAGGGGGTTCTTATAGCTATTTCCCCCTACTCTTGAGAACTGGACAAGATGGGTTAATTTTTCAATCATTAGCCACGATACCTGGCAATTTATTCCAGTTCACTTAAAGCACCACCTCTAGGAAGGATTAATTACTAAGTAGATGCCTCAGTCACTGGAATGTTAATTCACTAATGGCTCAAGTCCCATGTGGGGGGAATTGATCAAAGAATGCAGTGTGCCTAATAATGATGTTATAGCACTACAACGGGGCCTAGTTTTATTGCTTTCATTCAGGTTTTCTGAAAAAGAATATTTATGCCATTTGCAAATTATTTAAACAAGTATCAGTTTTCTTAGCAACTTTCAGGCATTTATTTATACCTATTTACTGCTCAGAGGGAAGAAGCTGGAAACAAACAACAAATATTATCTGCCACATAATTGCCTTGGACATTGGGATGATTTTTATCTGTTCCTCTGTGACTTATAGGTGATAGAAAGGCAGGCAGTAGAATTCTAAAAGATGGATTTAAAAAAAAAAAAAAAAAAAAAAAAAAAAAAAACAAGCTTCTAATAAAAAATCACATCCTTTGCCAAAATACCAGACATTCTCAATTGAATTGGTTTTGCCATTCTTGAGCACTAACATATCTGTTGAAAGTCTATGTTCAGTAATGAATCATATCTGGAGAGAGGATAAAAGAAAATTGAGGGAGATGAAGTAAAGATTCTGACAATCTTCAGGACCAATCAGGGTGCTAACTATTTTGAGTTTAAGAGTAGCATTACATGGCAGTGAGAAATCTACCAAAAAAAAAATCATTTTTCTAAAGTTACAGAAAAAATCCTTCATTCTTTTGTTTGTTCATTTATTTTGCTAATAACGAAGCAAGTTGGGAGTTTTTGCAAAACTATTACTGAATTGTGGGGGTGGAGGGGCAAAACTCATTTACATATTGTTTTATATGTTCCCTTGTTATTGTTTGGAGGAGGTTTGGAGAGTTGTTTTTTTTTTTTTTTTTCCCCCACCATTTTCCGCAAGATTAATCATATATTTTGCCCTGCCTTAGGGACATCAAAATTTTATCCTTTTTTAAGGCAAATTCAAGGAATCTCTTTCTTTTCAATTCCTATTGCAGTCCATACCCCATAATATAATATTTCGTATCTAATATTACATATTTGTCTTTTTTACATAAAATATTTCAATGTATAATATAGTAAATGTATACTATATATAAAATGTATAGTAAATATATAGTAAAAACCATGTTTTTCAAGAAATGTTTTAAAGAAAAAACCTTTTTAGTTATATATATATATATATATATATATTGCATGTTTATACACTACTTATATTATCTTTCTATATATATATGTGAGTGTGTATGTATGTATGTATATGTATATACATATATATGTATGTATACATATATGTGAGTGTGTATGTATATGTATATATGTATGCATGCATACATATATATATATACATATACATACATACACACTCACATATATAGAGAGATAATATAAGTAGTGTATATATATATATATATATACACACACACACACAGAATGTTTTTATATTAGCTATCCTACCTGATTGAGCAAAATATTGAACTATTGCATTGTAAGTGCTCTATAAATAATGGTATTCATAGAATCTTAAAGTTGTAAGATACCTTACAGATCATTTACGATAATTTTCTCATAAAGAAACAGAATCATAAAGATTAAGTCATTTCCTTAAAGTTACCCAGATACATTTGTGCTGATAAAGCAAATTCTATCATTTTCAGTATCCAAGGTATCCCAAATTTCTTGGTGCCATTTTCAGCTTTCAAAGATTGAAACAGGTAAGACTTTTGGGTTATCCTTTATATGCTTCTTTGATTCCTAATGATTTTTTAGAGTTGCAAACAGCCTTCAGAAATTTGACATAGATGCCATCAACAAAAAGCTATGTGATGAATATTTTGCTTCCTAGCTACTAGGAATTGTGCTTATAGATCATCCTGTAGCTGGGTCATACTAAATTGGATACTTGTAAAACATTCTAAAGCACAGGTGATGGTAATCATTATAGGGTACTTCTTGAGTTCACCTAAGAAATTTATGTTTGTATGTATACATGCAGGTAAACAGAAACAGATATATAACATATATTATGCAAATACATCTATTCACATATATGTATATGTTATATATACATTTACACACAGATATGCACATATGTAGGTGCATATGTGTGTTTATATACACACACACATATATACACCTATGCATATATGTGAGAAAGACAGAGAAACAAATAGAGTGACAGAGACAAAGAGATTCAGACACCAAAAAAGAAGGAAAGAAACAAAGAGAGACAGAGAAACAGAAACAGATATAGAAACTGAGAGAAACAAAGAGAGACAGACAGAGACAGAGAGAGACAAACACAGAGACAAAGACAGAGACAGAGAGAGACAGAGACAGAAAAGAAAGAGCTAGAGACAGAAACAGACAGATAGAAATACAGAGAAATTGAGATAGAAATAAATAATCTTGACTTGGTGTTAGGATGAAGGGATATTAATAGGTGCAGAACTTACATGCAAATCATTCTGACTCTTAGAGTGCTAGTATTGTACTTCTTCTGCCATCTGTTCCGGTCTTTGTCACTTGTCCCTATCTCTGTCACTCATTCATAGAAAATTCTTTCTCTTGAATATTTTTGTCATCTGTAGATATGCACACACATGTAAAAACATATTTTATATATATGTATATATATACATTATATATAATTTAAACCTATTTAAGAAGTATAAATAATACTGAATGTAATATTTAACAAAAAACATGTTTGACATATATTGGATTATTTGCCCTTTAGGGAAGGTGTAGGTAGGGGAAAAGAAGGGATGAAAATTTTTGCAACAAAGGGTTTTGCAAGGATGAATGTTGAAAATTATTTATGCCTGTGTTGTATAAATGAAAAGCTTTAATTAAAAAATATAAAATTGAAAAAATTCAAATATCCCATCTTAACTGGAATCCAATGAAAACTCCAGATTTTTTTCCAATGATATTTATACAATTAAAGTCATTCAACTCTTTCATTTGTCAACTGATTATCCTAGTTTAGCCCCTCATAACATTTCAGCTGCACTCTCTGCCCCAATTCCTCTTTCTCCAAGCCATCCTGCACTGTGGTCAAATTCACATTCTGAAATCATAGAAGTAACCATCTTATTCCCATGGTCATGCAACTTATATATCTTCTAACTTTCTCTAAAATAAAATGTAAAGTATTCATTGGGCATTAAAATTTATTTATATTTTGTACCTGCCTGGTTTTATTACATAATGTTTTCTTCCTGTACTTCACATTTTAGTCAAAGTAATTATTTATTGTTATTCTATAAAGAGTAGGGTCATTGCTAGCAGTCTTGACCTGTACCCTACTCTGAGGCTCAGGGAACTCTGGAGGAGAGAATGAGGCTGATGACTTTGCACAAATCTGCCTCACTTAAATTCAAATCATTTGCAAATCAAGACCTCCCCCTCCTGAAGCGATTAATCTTCAAGAAGGAAGAATGAACAACAAACAACAATTCATCATTTCTTTGGAGACCACCAATTAGGGCCTGTGACATCCCATCCTATCTTTTGTTTCTTGGAGTACCTATGTTCCTTCAAGCTTAAATTTCACTTGTTACATAAGGACTACCCTGACTCACTGTCCAAATCACTAGTACCTTTCCATTTATTGTGTATATATATATATATATATATATATATATATATTCTGGGTTTATTTATTGACTTTATCTTTTCCCCAAGGAATGTATGTTCCTTGAATGAAAGGACTATTTCATTTTTATATTCTATCCTCAAAATCTAGCACAATGCCTGGAAAATATTTGGTAGTTAATAAATGTATGCAAAGTAAACAATAAATTCCAAAATGGCTCTATTCAAGGGCATTTAAATATCTTTTACCAGAGTTTCCAAAGCAAATGTTTATTTTAAGTCTCTTCCAATAAATTCATTGTTTTCTTTATTTTACTTAGTAAAACCTGACATTTACATTTTCCTGTTCTGCTTAGAGATAATTTGTATGCTCTTCAGTGGGAGAATTGCTGAATGAGTTATGGTATATGAATGTTTTAGAATAGTATTATTTTATAGGAAACGATCAGCAGAATGGTTTGAGATGATTCAGGCCAGTTTCAATGGTCTTTGTGATGGAGAGAGCTATCTGCATCCAGAGAAAGAACTGTGGGGACTAAGGGTAGATCATCGCATAGTAGTTTCACTTTTTTTTTTTTGTTCTTCTTTACTTGTATTTTGTTTTTTTTTCTCATTTTTTTGCTTTTTGATATGATTTTTCTTGTGCAACATGATAATTATGAAAATCTGTATAGAATAATTGCACATGTTTACTATATATTGGATTGCTTACTGTCTATGGGAGAGGGTGCAGGGAAGAGAGGGAAAATTAATTGGAATAAAGGGTTTTGCAGGGGTGAATGTTGAACATTATCTATGTATATGTTTGAAAATAAAAACAATTTTAATTAAAAAAGAATAGAAATAGAGATCTTGAGATTTCAAAAGACTTGTATGAAGCAATGAATAGCAGTATTTCAGTTAATGATCCACTCTGATCTCAGTTTATTTCTCCCCATGTAGCTAACGTTCCAACTTTCTATAATTGAGTCTCTGACATAAAGTATGGGAAAAAAAAAAAAAAAACTCTGTCACTGTAAATACTTATCCTATTTAAAAAAGCACCAAAACTTGACAAGGTGATTTCCACATTAATTAAAATTATGAATATTTTCTTTCTTCTCTTAAAAATTCTGTCCACTTTTGTAGAATGATTATGCATCTTTGCAAATCCCCTTACAACTGTACATCTGACAAATGTCACAAGGCAATTGCTTACAAGAAAATATTTACTCTTTCCTTTACTTTCAGAGTAACTTATCTTGGCAATTATACATATACATATACACATATATGTGTATATGCATGTGTGTATGTGTACATGTATATATGTACATACATGCACATGCATGCACAAATCCCTCTTCTGTTTCCTAATCCCACTGCAGTCAGTGCATAGTAAATAGAATCTAACAACCTGCCATACAGTTCACTATGATTTCTCATTCCTAGACAAAGGAACATGTTATGATTTATTGGTAATAAGATAAACAATCACTTTTTAAAGGCTGAACTGCTGTTTAGAGAAGGTGATACTGATATGTCTGGATTTTCTACTCTTGAGGAGAGGAAAGAGATCCTATTTCCAAGGTATCTTACTCCAATTTTCAAAGCAAAATGACATGACATGCTTTAGCATAATTAAAAATTTTGTTGGCAATTATAATTTAGACATGCATAGGACACAGGAGGGTAATGGGTTTTTTAGTGTGGATAACTGGTTTGAATTCAGATTGACTGTGTTAGTTATCTGAATCTGACACCCTGGGCTGATCACATTTCAAATGTTATTTCTGAATATGTCATGATCCTTAGATGTATATGTGGTTTAAACCACCCCACCTTCCTCCTCACACCCACACATGCACTCACAGTGAAAACTTGAAATTTAAGGGCTTGCTATGCTGAGAGAAGAAGCAAGCTACTGAAGGGTAGCATATTTTTTTTGAGAAGTTGGTAGTGCTGTTTCCAATCCTTTCCTTTCACTTAATGAACTTGTGATGGAAAGGTATATGTAATTAGAGCTGTCAATATTGAATTCTAAATGCGCCCTGCACTATGAATTTAATTTAAGTTTCTCTATCCCTAGTCTACCCTCCCCATCACCACTGGGAGAGATGGAAGCACTTGACTGATGCTGTGGCAAATTGGGTCCTAATAAGTATGATGCTTTACTGCTCCTTGTTTTTGCTAAGATACAACTGCAGCATTTCAGAAGAACTCACCTGGGCATTAATTCAACAAGAAATGCGGGGAGGAGTATTATATTTTCCACGTTTTGATATCTCACTGAATGCTTTGCATATAAAGAAGTCTGGCAGCTGGTTTGTATCATTGACTGATGTGCTTGTCATTTCAACCTTCGATTGGACTGATTCACCTTTGGAGGCTTAGGAATAATATTATTTTCACTGTTTCTTATTATTTCAAGATTTTTAACCACTATGAAAGGAATAGAGAATAAAATTATGATGAACATCTTAAAGATTACTAGATGGATATTAAGAGGCTATATAAACACACAAACATAAACACTATCTAACATCACTGGTCATGAAAATGAAATTCTTATGCAAAAACAAAAGATTATAAAGAAGAAAGGTTCTTTTTTATTATATTATACTAGTATCCAAGGTGCTGTGGTCATCTTTGAGAATGATAGACAAACAACAACTTTATTTATATCTTGAGGTTAACAGGTTAGATTTCTTTCTTAAAGACCACGACTTAAATTAAATCACTCTGGTTCTCATTTATTGAACAAAGAAAGGGGGACAAGCCTACTTGGACCCTAATTACCTCAGAATGAATGCAAATAAAATTTGTCTGTTTGACCTAAAACTCTGTAGAATGTCCAGATTGACTCACTTTTTTAACTAGGCAAAAAAAGTCATTCTTTGTCTCATTTCATTCTTACTTAGTCAAACTGAGAACTTTTCTTAAAAAGGTCAAGTTCTCCCACTGCATCCAGGTCATTTCCAATCATCCTGATCTATAGCTTGTCTCTAGACCCAAATGACTGGGAGGAGAAATAAGGCTTGTACAGCCCACTCTCATTTAAATCCAAATCCCTTCCCTCTTGGAATAGTCTTCTTCCAGAATAAAAGACAATATACCAGACTGAAATATATTAATATAATGCAAAAAAATTCCTCATGAAGGAAGTACTATTTAAACTCATTTTTAAAGGGAGCAAGTAGTGAGATGCTATCAAATAACTATATTTCATTGACTTTGACCCTTCCCTTTCATTTTGCATGTGTGGATATAGGTACACACACACACATATACTTAAAAATTTAGACCACTCCAGCACTTCCCTTCAAGTGAAAATAAGAAGCTGCCAAGACTAACATGGCTTTTTAACAAAGGAAATGGAGAATATAATCAAGATGCTTCAGATATTAAAAATCTAATTTATGGTGACCTTACATCTCTTGTGCTCACATGGACAAATTGTTTCTTTTAAGTAGAGGCTAGGAGAAAATAAAAGGGAGAATACAAATTAGCCCAAATAGCATATGGATATATGGATTTGGATTCTGATTAAAATTAACGTTAGTTCCCCTGATATCCCAGATTATTATTGTTATAATTATTATTGTTGTTGATATTGTTAACAATAGTAGTAGTACTAGCAGTAGTAGCAATAGTAATGGTAGTAGTAATAGTGGTGGTATAGTAGTAATAGCAAATAATAGTAGCAGTAACAAAGCAACAAAATGTAAAAAAGGTATATCTAGCAAAGGATAGATTATAGATAGGGGTTAGATTTGATGATGATGGTTCTGAGTTTCCTTGCAAGACTAAAATATCATGATTTTCTTTGAAGACATAAACAGGTGGCCACTCCATACTGTTCTATATTTCTATGTCTTATTATATCTGAAATAGAGAGGCTGATTTATCATATGAAAGCAAAAGAATGATTGCCCCATCTTAGGTGGTGAATAAACAAGTTTCCTGGAGCCTGTATGCTTTTGTAGCTGGAAGGTCAATGGAGGGTAAATGGTGGAGAGACATCCTTCTCACTAGTTTAATTTAATGCCCCTCCCAAAGAATGATGGGTATCTTTAGTAATTACAGCCCTGAAGTTGGGAGTGTGAATTATCTAAATTCAAGTCCTGCATCTGACACTTCCTTTTTGGTCGTAAATAAATCACTCAGTATCCTGGAGTCTCAGCTTTGTGACTTGTAAAATGAGTACCTACTTTCCAAGTTATTGGAACGTCTAATTAGAAAATATTTCTAAAGGATTTGCAAACTATAAAGCTAAGTAAAATTGAATCATCTTTTAAAAAAGAAACAAAAGAAAGAATTTTTAAATGGAGATACTAAGAAAGCTATGAAATAGAATTTAATCCCATAAAACCTACCTCTACTCTCTTATTTTTATGGTCAAGTTGCTAATGTTTTGTACAAATGAGAATCAAATTCATTTGCCCCAAATCAAAAATTTGAATAAATAGAAACTGGAAAATAAGAAGAATGGAAATAAAACATCTCACTTGATTGCAAGCCACATAACTCCTAATACTCTACTTCTATTTTTATTTATTTATTTATTTATTTTTTTACTCTGGCATTCCTATAATCAGAAAGCTTGGCTGTCCCTATTGCCTCTAGGATAAAGTACAGATTTTTCTTATTATTGTCTTTCTACTGTTCTGCACCCAGCTAAATCAGTCTATTTTCTAATTTTCTTTTATTCTGTTTCCAAACTCTGTATCTTTGTCTGCCATGCCTACTATGAGCTCAATCACAATTTAACCCTATCTCTGAGATTCCTTGTAAGGCCAAATACTTACTTCTTAAGTAAGACCTTTCTTTATTACCTCCCAATTCCAAAAATGTGTGTATTTATATACACAAACATATAATATGCATGTATGAATGCAATATATATGTCTATGTGTATGTATGCATATATAAACATCTATGTAAATATATATACAGATATGCATATCTATATCTATCTATCTATATATATATCCTATTTATTTTTGTACAAGTCTTTTTCCTCTTTTTAATATAAGCTCTGCTAGAATAAGGATTATGATATTTTCTCTATAACTTTCTTTTTTTCTGTTTCGTTTTTCTTTTCTTTTCTTTTTTTGGCTGAGGTAACTGGGATTAAGTGATTTGCCCAGATTTACACAGCTAGGAAGTTTTAAGTATCTGAGGTCAAATTTGAACTCAGATCCTCATGACTTCAGGGCTGGTGTTCTATCCATTGCACCATCTAGTTTTCCTTCTATTTTCAATTTTAGCATAGTTTTGGCACACGATAGGTGCTGAATAAATACTTGTGCATTGGTTGATATCACTATTTAATTTATTGGTTTTTGTTTGTATTTAATGACTCAGTACTTTTTTTTTTTTTTTTTGCAAAGGGGTAATTTGCTTTATATAGAAATTCCTCAGCTCCTATAAGACATATGAATTGTCAGAAGAGAGAAACTATGTAAATTTAATGGTCTTCATGGAACGTTTACAGATCAAGTATTATTATATATGTGGATTATGGGGGTGTCCTTTTTTATATATTTTATGAAATGTTTTGAAAGAATACCTGTAAAGAATGAGACAAATAGTGAAATAGAGTCAAAAGCTTTCAACTCTTTACAAATCTCTTCCCTTGCACCAAATTATTTAGGTTAGTTAACTTAATTTCATTTCATCTGGTATATGACAGGATAACCCAAATTGCAGTATCCTATATAAATAGGTCATTTGAGTATGTATAATCTTTTCATGTGTCTAGGCCCGCCAGATAAAATATTGTCCAGCAAACCTTAGAAACATTCATTTTCCAATACTGTTACTGCCACTGGCTAAGTCAATAGGCAGCATCCGGTGGCTGTTGACTAGTGACAGAAAATTTGAGACTGTGGCAATTCTGAAAGCATCTCTGTTTAATCTGGCTGGAACAATGACATATCCTTTGTAATATTTTGACATCTATACCTTCCTGTCAAAGCACTAAAAAAAAATCCATGATGACTGAGAATGTAACTCACTAGATCTTGCCTGCAGGTTTAACTGACAGTAAATCCCAGGTGAAAGTGGGTGGTCAATATACAGAAGAACAAAGGTGAAAAGTAAAACATCAATAAGATTTGTTATTCTGCATTTAAATGTCTTTTATCTTTTTTAAAAATTTGCTTGCTTATTTTTTCAAGCATATCACTTACCTTTCTCTTAAACAGCATTTTTTTTCTAATACCCCCCAAAGAAATGTAATAAAACCAACTAATGAAGGGATGTCACAACTAGAAGAAGGTTACTTTCCATTTTTTTTTTATTTTGTTTGAATTTTTGGTTTAATTTCTCATTTCTATCTTTGTAATAACATCAAGGAATAGTGGCTAAAAAGCTAGCTTTTCATTTCAAAGATATGAGTTTAAATTCTTACCCAGCTACAAACTAGGTTACTCTGAGTGAGTTACTCCATATAACTTTTTTTGTTTTGGTGATTATTTATCTTAGGTCATTTACACTTTTGGATCTTATTGTGGCTTATGTGGTAAAAGCTATAGGTAGGAAACCATTTTAATTCAAAATTTTTCCCTCTTTCCTCTATTCTTGTCTAATTAGATCCCTTTTTCTAAATAATGAAACTCCTTGGGGATTTTTAAACTCTAGTTTATCTTCTTCTTAATTCCAAGTATCACTTGTTTATCATTCTGTCACTCAATTGCCACCTAGTCTTAATCACTGAATGGAGATAGTCTCACTTAAAGATCTGTTAATGAACTGACCTTAGGCCAAAGTCTCTACTGCATCTCCAGTCATTCTGATATATATCTGGTCACTGGATTCAGATGATTTCAGAGGAAAAAGAGAGGTAGATAGATAACCTACCACAGCCTTCCCTCACTTCAATCCAATTCACTTGAATGTCATGCTATCACTCTTCCAGAAAGAAGGACAAACCACATTTATTCTATAACACTGTGTTAATGTTCTGTTGTGTGAATCAGATTATTTTGATAATAATCATTTTTTAATATAATTTGAGATCAAGTAATGCAAATGAGACACCCTTCAATCCTTCTTTTTGTCCATTATTTCTACACATGAACATTAGCTATCTCCTGCACTGTCTTCCTTTATTTCTCTAATCATTGTTTTATAATAATGTGTCTATCTTAAAGAAAACTGTAAGATATTTCTACAATGTATTGTCTTAAATGTAATTTTTATTTCTATCTTCTCCTCTGGATTCTTGTTACTAATAAATAGAAAATATTAATAATTTCTGGAATTATTTTGTATGCTACTATTTTATTTTCTATTATTTGTTTTATCATTTCTTGTTTTTTTATGATAGCCACACTGAGTGAAGAAAACAGATCTAAATCTTGACTCTCATATAAATTAAAAATGGGACTAGGCATAAGATACTTTATCTTGCAATAGCATAAGCAAAATCCTAAGACTATAATTTGTAAAATTAAAATTAACATCAATATTAGAAATTTCAGCATGAGGAGTTGTTGAAATGTCTGTGTGAGCTAAGGTCTGGGAAAATAATAATAGTAATAAAAATAAAATAGTTATCTCAGATGGTTTCTTAGTTGATTCAAAATTAATGAGAAGCTTCCTAGTACTGCTTTATTGTTTCCTCTAGCTGTTTAATACATAACTCTGATCATATTTTTAAAGTATTTCCCAAAACTCTTTAGCATTTTCATCAAAAATAAATGTTTAGTTTTTGCTAAGGTTTTATCTGCATTCAATCATGTGGATTAAGTTGTTGGTGCTTCTCTGATAGTTTATGGTAATTATTTTTCTGATTATAAATCAACATTGTTTCACTGATGTAAATCCAACTTAGTCATTATGAATATTTCAATATATTTCTATACTAGCAAGCTAATATTTAATTTAAAATTTTTATCTTGATATTTATTAGTAATACTAGTATGTAAGGCTCATTCTCTACTTTATCTCTCCCTATTTTTCTTATTATTTTTTAATCAGGATCATCTTTGTTGATAAAATACTTTAAGAAAATTCCTTTATTATTTACTTTGTGAAAGATTTTATATGGCACATAGATTAACTGATGTCTAAAAATTTGATAAAAATCATGTGTTGATTTATCTACTGAAGATTTGTTTTTCTCTGTGTTTGTTTATGACTTCACTTTTGCTTTCTGAGTTTGGACTGAGGAACAACAAGCATTTATTAAGAACCTATAATTTAGGTAATGTGATCAGAGACGTTAAAATATTATGCTTCTGTGCTGTGGTGTTAATTTTGACTTTTGATTTTGTATGTGACTACTTGAACATGATATCATTGTGAGTCTACTTGAACAAGAGAAAATGGAGCCCTTCAGATTAATAAGAAAGCTGGGAAGAGGGGATGATTTTTGTGGAAGATAATGTTTTGTTTTGTTTTAGATGTCAAATAAAAGATTTCTACAAGACATCTAATTTATTTGTCCAAAAGGCAGTTGGTGATATAAGCATGCAGATAAACATTTGTTTTTATGGTTTCCTGAAATCTGTATGATAGCTAGGCTTTTTTTGCATCATGTTTCATCATGTTACCTGGTGATGGTGATGATTGTGATGGTGGTGCTGTTGTTGTTGTAAAGATTATAAAACTCAAATTGTCTTTCCAACTTCTGTCTTCAAGGTGAATTGTTTGGCTTGTAAAAATAGAAAATTATTATTCTGGTTTTTCTATCTTTTAAACTCTGATTTAATATTTCTTATTATATTACTAATTTTTACCTCAGCTATAATTTTAATATGCATCCTGCTTCAAGAATATATACTATATTTTTAAGCCATTAATTTACTCCATTTTTGGATGACCTTTAATTTTAAGATATTTGTTAAACTCAAATTTTCTGGGACTTCTTAAAGTTGTTCTCTAATTTCTGTAGATTTAGTTGTAGCTATTGAAGCATTATTCCTTCTCTTTGAGAGTTATAATCATTTTTTTAAACACAAATAATTTCCTTAATATATTAGATCAGTCTTTTACATTCAAACATTTATATTCATCTTATATTTACCCAAATTAAGAAGGGGGGAAAAAGGCAAGAAAGTAACCTGAAAAATTACACAAGGAGAAAGAGTAAACAATGAACACACACACACACACACACACACACACACAATAAAATAAATGGCTAAAGTAAAGAGGAAAATAATATTGGAAAGGTCTAAAGAGTATTTAAGATAATCGCAAAGATTTAGGAAAAAAGAAAAAAAAACTATATTTCTTGAATTAAATCTTCTGATTGTCTGAACATGGCAATCACTTTTGGAGGAGACATACTCAATGAAAGGTTGCTCATGTTAGGAGGGGGAGAAGTAAAAGACAGAGGGTACTGAATATGTATTCCCAGCCAGCCAGATAAATAGAAAAGAAATGAAATATTCTTTATTCTTTCAATAAAAGTAGCTATTGTAGCAAATAAGAATAAAAACAATGGGATTGATTAAGGAAATTAGATTAAATGACCAATTTTGCACTAGAAAATAAAAGGGTGTCATTACCCTTGGTAAGAGTTGAGGTAGTTTTTATATTAGTGGTAAGACAACCGGATTGTACAATGAGGTTCATCCTGAGACAAATGGGCACAATAGTATACTGACTTCCTTTAGTAAAAGTTTTATTTTCTTTGAATGTATCCTACTTCAGAAGAAGTGATTATGGGCTTTCTAGGGACATTTAGTATCAGTGTAGCTCATGAGGCATAAAAATTCAGAAAGAATAGCAGATTTAGGAGTTTTGAAACATCATGGAAATGTAAATATATAGCATCAGATCTCATTATTTAGAGTTATAGAATAAGTGTTATCATCATGGCACTACTAGCTTTTGAGAATGCTTCAACCATGAATTCATGTTGAATGAAGCAGAGAAGCAAAATATAACTGTAAAAACAAAAGTAAGATATAAACAAATAGGTAGATGGAAGAATCAAGTGAAACATATATAAATCACATAACATTTAAATGAAATAAAAGAGGGTAAATGTGGGCGCTCTCAAGGTTGTATCTTAAATCAGTTACGAAGACATGCATGGAATAACATGATGAATAAACTAGAATGGAATATAAGGTAAACATATAATTAATTAATTTACATTCAAGCAATATAAGTGAAATATAAGAAAACACTACAACAATTAACAAAATAATTCAATATAAACAATATTAATTTATTTTTCATGGATTCATGATTCCAAGTTCATTGACACAATTCACTCAATAATATGAATACTCAAAATTCATTTGTACATTAAGAGAAGAAGAAGCAAATTTTTACCAAAAATATAGCATGCATTTATACTTAAAAAAAAAACTCTTAAAAATTTCATTTCAAAAGAATAAAAATAAGTACTAAAATGCAAAATGTGTAACACATGAAGTATTTTGGCTATAGTAAAAATGCTCCATCTTTCCACTGTTATTTGATATAGTTTTCCAAATGCTTTCAATAGCATGAAGACAATACTGAGAAGTAAAAAGAATAAACATCAGCAAAGGGATGAAATTATACTTACTTTCAAATGCTATAATTTTCTTAGAAAACCTATAAGAATCCACAAAGAAATTGGCTGGACCTGTGCGTAGCTTAAGTAAAGTGGAAATCTAGAAAAGATAAATCTATTAAAATAATCAATGTTTCCAAATAGCTGTCATATACAAACACACACACACAAACACACACAAACACACAAACACACACACACACACACAAACACACAAGGAAATCATAAGAAAAATATTATTCAAGATAATTACAAAAGACCAAACATATGAGTGCGTCAAACTGAAAAAATACACTGAGATTTGTATAAATTTAATTATAAAGCCCTCCCTGAAGAATTAAAGACATAAAATATTTTGGGTTTAAAAAAGAGATGAAAAATTAAAGACCTAAAAGTATATTAGTTACTCATAGTTGGGCCACAAGAACAAGATGTTTGAATTAATGTACATATTTAGTGCATTTTAAAACTTGGAGTGGTTACTTTCATCTTAAATTCATAAAAACTGGCAAAATGATAGAGGATAAAACTAGTCAATAATTAGTACACCTGTGGGAAGACAGATACTTCACTATACTTTTCATTTTGCTATATGTTATTAGTTTAATTATTCAGGGAAATAATTTTGGAATTATCTGAATATGTTTATGTAAGAGAAATATTCAGTTTCTTGAACCAGAAATCTGACTATTAGTTATCTACCTAAAACATATTATGGATATAAAGACAAATCCAAAATTTACCCCAATTTTTAAAGTACCTCTTTTATGACAGCAAAACTAACCAAACAAAACACAACAAAACAAAGCAAATTAAATAATTACAAAATACTAGGATTAAATTTAGAAAAAATGGTAAGGCATCTGAATGGATGTAAAATGAAAGTCACATAATCGGAAAAAGAGTATACACAGTGATTTAAGCCAAGTAAATGGAAAGAACATCAAAATGAAAAATATAATTATAATAACGAGGATCAGCTAAAAATCCTAAGAATCTTTTTTCAATTAAAAAATACAGGACTACTGGTTAGGGATGTTATTATATAAGATATTGTAGATGCAATGCAATAGGTTTGCTGTATTTTTTTTTTTCAATTGTTATTAGAAATAAAAATTTCATCTTATAAATATTGTTCAGTTATGTCTGACTCTTCCTGACTCTATTTAGGGTTTTCTTGACAGAGATACTGGACTGGTTTGACATTTCATTCTCCAGCTTCCTTTTTCAGATCAGAAACTCAGACAAACAGGGACAAGTGGCACATTCAGGATCACACTGTTGGTTAAGTGTCTGAGCCTAGATTTGGCTGGGTACTCTATTCACTAACTTCAAGATACTTAATGAATAATTGCAATGGGACAATTATATTTAGAATTTAATTAATGCAAAAGTAAAAAAGGACAATCTTAAAATAATAATAATAATTATTAAAAGAAACCACAATTACCTTCATGCCACATTTAAACATCAAAGTAGAATTTAATGGAGCTTCTAAAATGTCCTATAAAGAGGAACAATAGTTTAATTACAAATATAATCTACCTACTATTAGGTTCAGTGATCAGAACAGTTGAATATAATAAGAAAAACATGAGTTTTTGTTATGCCAAATAGCTGCTTGGATGATAGTTTTCTAATATATATTTCTCGGTCTACAAAGTATCATAATTTTGCCACAAGAAATCTGATAAATATATAATCTTGTTTACATATTCTCAGAAAAAATTGGAAAGTTAGAAATTACTTTAAAGTTAGAAATCAGAAATTGAGGGCTTACTACATGAAAAAAGGAAAGCATAGTAAGGATATTTTTTGTCATCATGGATTATTAAAAACAATGCCATACAGCTTCAGGAAATTTCAGGATGAAATAAAAATATTGAAAATCAAATCAAAAGGTTTCATGCAATAATTTTTAATAAATGGACTTAATAGTATGTAGTAATATAAAAATTGCTACTATCTATTAATGCAATATAGTATTCACATATATGCCATTTTTTTGATCAATAACTAGTAGCTTTCAAATTTCAGAAATCTTGTTCAATTCAGCTGTTTTTATTATTTAATTTCAGTTATCTACAAATTTTGAGATCTTGTTTTTTGCTTCCACACAAGTAAATTGCATTTTGTAAAATGATGTTAATTTAGAAATTAGGAAGAATATTTGTTGTCAGAAATAATGTATAATCAAAATTTTCTATTTTCCCTGACATATGAACACAGTGCTGTACACAAAACAGATGCCTAATTGATGTTAATTGTGTAGAATTTTTGCATTTAATTGTTGCATAGAGATGAATGACTCCTCCCAAAATTAATGGAACAGTTTTAAAACTTTAAAATACTTTTTAAAATCATTATTATAAGTTGTAGTATTTTGAGACCTTGTGTTGCTCAAAACAAACTTAATTATGTAGGGTCTACTTATTTTCAACAAAATGAGAAAATTCATACTGAAAATCTATGATAATACTGTTTCTCTCTCCTTTTGACATTCGCAAACAGTAGTCATATTCTCAAAAGCTGTGGTGATTTGAAAGACGAAGGTTCCCCATTTCCAGGTTCCAAAGTTATTTCAGACCCATTCCACTCTATGTTCGTATATTCTAGAGAAAACACACTAGATAATTTACTGAATTTGTAAATCTTGCAGGGAAAGGGGGGGAGGGAGAAAGAAACATGAAATATCTACTTTGACTCTGTCATATCTTCATAGTAGGAGATGAACCAACAAATCAAATTAAGTAGAATGGAATTAACACTAATTTTTATTTATAGTTCTGTAACTCAGTTCTTGTGTGACATAATAAATAATTAGCTATTCATCTTATCTATAAAAAGTATAATTATATATTTATAGTGATTTAGTAAGCAATATAATTAATAGAGAGGTCACACTACTTTGGAAATATGAAGTGTCCTTTAACTTGCTATTAATAATAATTTCATTTGCCAGCTTAAGAATTTTTCTTACTGCTAATTATGTGACCTCAAATAATAGTAGTTGGATCTCTCAAGGCATATCTCAGAATGATGTTGTGGTATAATGTGTGTTTTCCACAAGCTGACACAAATGATAGTATTAATGTTATTATTTATTGTGATCATTAAGCACATTCATAAATTTATAAGACTATCTGAGAAATTTAAAAGATCTGTGACTAACTTCAGTGCCAAGATGAAGGAGTGAGAAAGAAACCCTCTGAAACCCTCCAAAATTCCCCTCTAAACAACTACAAAACTACAACAAATTAGGGAAGCAGTTTTCCAATCCAGAAGAAAATGTCTGTTTTTCTGGGATGGTAGAGAAATAAGGTCCAAGAACAGAAGCAGGAACCGCAAAAACAGCAACAATAACAGCAGCAGTTGTAATAGCCAGCCTTTCGGCAGGAAGTCTGCAGTCAGGTTCCAAGCCGGGGAGGTAAGACTTCAGCCCCCCTATAAGCAAGAAGCCCCCTGGGTAAGTAAACAACCAATGCAGCCCAGCAAAGCTGTATCCTAGAAACACTACCCCCAGCACAAGCCACTAAAAATGCCTTGACCCCATTGCTGACCAGCAGTAAAGTCCCATCTCAGGGATGCTTCAAAAGGTAGACCCTACCCAGATTCCTACCCATGGAAAGGTTTTGGTTCCATAGCAACACAGAAGCAGGGCCCTACCCTTGGAGTAAATCAGAAACTAAACCCCCACACCCAAGAGAGTCCCTAACCCTGACCCTCAATATAAGGCAGAAAGGAAGACTACTGTCCAGAGAAAGTAAAGAACTGAATCCTGAAGCCTGGTGAAAATCAGCAGTAAAACCCAGAGCCACAGTATAAAAAGCCTAAGATAATGTTTTAATATAAAAGTTGGACCAAAAAGGCAGAAAAAAATGAGCTCAAAATAAAAGAACTTGACTATAAGAAATTACTATGGTAATAGGGAGCATCATGACATAATTGTAAAAGACAAAAATAGTTTCAAAATGGCTACATGTAAAGCCTCAAAAAAAAATGTAATTTGATCTGGGGCCCAAAGAAAATTCCTAGCAAAGATTACAAGAGAAATATAGCTCCAGAAAAACTCCAGAAGAGATAATGAATGAATTATTGGATTTCTGAAAGCTATGATAAAAGAAAAAAGTATAGAGAATGTCATAAAGGAAATTCTAAAAAAAAAAACCTTCTCTAATAGATTAGAACTAGAAAATAAAAAAGAAATTGAAAGAATCTGAAAGAGATGTCAAAAATGAAAACTTTCAGAAACATCAAAGATCAAGGAGAAAGTATTGCAAGCAGCCAAAAAGAAACAATTCAAATATCCCAGAGCTAAATTCAGGATACAGAAGATTTGGCAGTTTCCATAATAAAGCAGACGGTTTGGAATACGTTATACTGGAAGACAAAGAAGCTAGTATTCCAAAATTGAATATAATTTTTTCAGGACAAAAAAATAGATATTTGACAAAATAAAGGACTTTTAAGCATATCTAACTAAAAGACCAGAGCTAAATATAAAATTGCATTTCCAAATACAAGAATCAAGAGAGGGGGCAGAGCCAAGATGGCTGAGAAGACACAGGCAACTTTCGAAGCTCTTCTCTTACCCTCTTTATCAATATTATATCGAGCCTCAAAAATAGTCTTGACGTACAATTGTAAAAGATAAGGTGAACAACTCACCCAGCCTAAAAATCCAGTCTTAAAAAGGTTGGTTCCGGGGCCGGGGAATCAGCCAGACTGGGGAGAAAATTAGGTTCGAGGAGAGCCTCAAACCGAAAGTAAAGCACAGTCTCAGCACAAGTCCCAGCCCCAACCCACAGTACAGGGGCTTTCCTTGGGGGCAGCTGGATCCTGCACAGCAGGAACACAGCCGGGTTACCTCAATCCGATGGGGGTGGGGGATGGGCTTTTCCAGGGCCGATTTGCATCAGGGTGAGACCTGGGGCAGAGTTGGTGCTGTCTGCGGTCTGCTGTCAGCTGCTTATCACAGTCCCACAGGGCTCCAGCCTGGGGCATCCCCCTTGTCTTAGCCAAGGGCAAAACCCCCAGCCCTCGGGCACCTGATAGCTCCTCCAGTCTGAATCCACTTCCTGTTGGGGAAGGAAAACTCTCCCAGACACTCCCATACCCGACCGAAATCCTTTTCATCTCCCTGCTCTCAGAGGCTGTAACCCCCAGGAGACTACCCTGGCAAAAAACATGAAAAAGATGAAAGAATGATTGCAGCCTATCGAAAAAGCAGGTCAACAAACCTGAAGAGACCCAAACAAAAAAATACATCAGACTGCCTCCTTAACGTCCCCAGAAGAGACCATTAAAAGTCTCAAAGAGGTTAGAAGATAAATGGGGAAAGGAAGAAGCCAAATAAGGCAACAACCCAAATACGTTGGAAAATTAAAAACCGTAAGTAAGGAAAACAAAATTGGTGAATTGGAAAAAATAAAGTTACTAAAAAGTAGGAGCAATTGGAAAAGACAAAAGAACTCCAGAAAGTAGGATTGTTGGGAAAAATAATTCACTAAAAAAAAAAAATTAGTGAAAGGAAAAAAATTCCCGCCAAAACAATACATTTAAAAACTCAATTGTACATATACAGAAAGAAGTAAAAAAAAAGCTAATGAAAAAAAATTCTTTAAAATTAGAACGAACAAATGAAACTAAGTTCATTGGACAGCAAAATCAGTCAAGCAAAAACAAAAAATGACAAACTGGAAAAAACCATGAATTATCTCCAAAACGACGACTTGGAAAATAGATTGGGAGAAATTGGGATTTTGGACTTTCAAAACTTGATGAAAAAAAAGAGCCTGATACTATTTTACAAGTATCAAAGAAACTGAATTAATAGGTGGGAAAAAGGTTAAAGGCAGGCCCAAAATTGAATTTTCCAAATTTCAAACTAAATAAAAGGAAAAATTTTCAAGCAAAAAAAAAAAACCATTTAAAACCGGGTGCCAAATAAGGATCAAAGATCTGGCTGCCTCTACATTAAAGGAAAAGAAGGGCCTGGAATATGATTTCCCAAGGCACAAGAACTTGAGATCGAAGAATAAACTCCTAATACATTTTCTTCCCAGGGAAGAAGATGGACATTTAAACAAATAATTCATTTTTTTGAAAAAACCAGAACTCCAATTTGACTCCAACCATAGAATTCAAGAGATGCAGAAAAGGTAAAAAATAACTCTTGGTTGTATTTCTGTTGGATAAAAAGAATACATGTATAATTTGATTTACTGATATAACAAAAAAATGGAAGTAGATATGGAGAAGGGATGATGGCAGAATAAGGTGGGAAGGAGGGATAAAGAAACCACATCCCACAAAGAAGCAAAGGCTTATCATATCTAGGGAATTTAGAGGGGAGGCATTGTGTGAATCTTACCTCATCAGAGTTGGCTCAAAGAAAAAAATAACTACATTTGTTTTAGAAAATTTCTCCCCCATTAAAACGGGAGGGAAAAGGGAAAAGAAAAATAATAAGGGAAGGAAGGGAAAAGACTCAAAGGGGGAGGGAGGGTTATAAAGAGGGTAAGCACGTGATAAAAGAGGGGTACATAATTTAAAAGGGAAAAGAGGGTTGGGGGAGGCGAATAAGAAAGCATCTGGGGTTATTATTTGGAGGAAATACAGATTTAGTAATTCAACCGTAAATGTGAATGGGATGAACTCCCCCAAAAGGGGCAGATAGCTGGATCAAAAGTCAGAACCCTAAATAAGTTGTTTACAAGAAACCAATTTGAAGGAGGAGATACATATAGAGTAAAGGTAAAAATGGAGCAAAAATATTTCTTCAGGAAGTCAAAAAAGAGGGTATATCCCTTATCTCAGATCAACAAAAGTAAATTTGATCTAAATAAAGAGATAAGGAAAACACATCCCTAAGGGTCATAAATAACAAAGCAATATCAATATTAAACATTGCCCAAGTGGTATGGCATCCAACTTCCAAAGGAAGTTAAGAAAGTTGCAAGAAAAATGAAAAACAAAACCGTAATATGGTAATCCCAACCTTGCACCTCAGAATTAGACAAACAAAACAAAACAAATAAGAAAGAAATTAAAGTAAATGAATATTAGAAAAATTAGGTATTTGGATTTTGGAGAAAAGTGAATGGAATAAAAGGAATATATTTCTTCTCAGCAGTTCATGGAACCTTATTCAAAATTGACCATATATTGGACATAAAAGACTCAAAAATTAAATCAAAAAGCAAAATAGTAAATGCTTTCTTTTCGATCATGATGCAATAAAAAACTCATTCAACAAAAGTTGGGGAAATAGACCAAAATTTGGAAACTAAACAATCTGATCTTAAAGAATGATTGGGTGAACAGCAAATTATAGATAAATTAATAATTTCACTCAAATAATGACAATGATGGACATCATACCTTTTGGGATGCAGCCAAAGCGTTAAAAATTTATATCCTTAGAGGCTTACTTGATAAAACAGAAAAGAAAGAAATGTTGGGCTTGCAACAAAAACTAAAAGACCAAATAAAACCCCAATCAAATACTAAATTGGAAATTCTAAAATTAAAAAGGAGAAATTAAAATAAAACAAAAAAACTATTGAACTAATTAATAAAACAAGGTTGGTTCTATAAAAAAGCCAATAAAATAGATAAGCCTTTGGAAATCTGATTAAAAAAAGGAGGGAGGAAAATAAATTAGTGGTCTTAAAATGAAAAGGGAGAACTTTCCCAATGAAGAAATTAGAAAAATAATAAGGAGTTATTTTGTAACTTTTAATAAATTTGATAACCAAGTGAAATGGATGACACCTCCAAAATACAGACTTCCCAGACTAACGAGGAGGGTAAATTGCGTAGTCCCATTCAGAAAAGAAATGGGAATTAAACAACTCCCTAAGAAAAATCCCAGGACCGATGGTTTACATGAATTTTAAACATTTAAAAGAAATTGGCCAATCTATATAAATTATTTGATTAAATAGGGAATGAAGGTCTACCAAATTCCCTTAACAGACATGGTACTGATACCAAACCAGGTGGCTGAAAACAGAAAAGAAAATTATGACCAATCTCCCTAATGAATATTGATTAAAATCTTAAATAAGATATTACAAAAGACTGAAAATCATCCCAAATAAACACTATGATCAAGAAAAGATTTATACCAGGAATGCAGATCTGGTTCAATATTAGAAAACTATCAATATAATTGGATTTAAAACCAAATTAACAAAAACCATATGATCATCTCCATAGATGAAAAAAGCATTGATAAAAAATCCAACATCCACCCTATTAAAAAAACATTGAGAAGGAATAAATGGACTTTTCTAAAAATAATCACAGCATCTATTTAAAACCATCAGTAAGCATCATATGTAATGGAACAAACCAACCATTAAAAGATCTGGGAAAGGTTGCCCATATCATTACTATTTAATATTGTTGAAACGCTAGCTATAGCAATAAGGCTGAGAAAGTTAAAGGAATAAGAATAGGCAATGAGGAACCAAATTATCACCTTTAATGACATGATTAAATTTAAGAACCCCCAATTCTCAAAAGTTATTAAAATAATCCACAACTTTAAAAGTTTGGTTATAAAATAAACCCACATAATCATCAATTTTATATATCACAACAAAATCAACAGTCAGGTTACAAAGAAAATTCCATTTAAAGTAACTATAAATATAAAATTTTGAATTATCTGAAGGGAAAATCAGAAACTTTATGAGCAAAATTACAGACCACTTTTCACACAAATTAAGTCAGATCTAACCAATTGAAAATATTAAATTTTGGATGGGCGAGCAAATTAATAAAGATAGAAAACCTAAACAACATTTATTTGCCCTAACCAATCAACTCCCAAAAAAACTATTTTAATGACCTAAAAAATAACAACAAAGTTCATATGGAAAACAAAAAGGAAAAAATTTAAAGGAATTAATGAAAAAAAATCAAATGTGGGGTTTAGCTGTACCAGATTTAAAATTATATTATAGAAAGCAGTTACCAAAACTATTTGGTTTGGCTGGAATAATTAGTTGATCAGTGGAATGTTGGGTTCAAGGGTAAAACGTCAACAAATATAGCAACCTATCTTTGACAAACCCAAAGATCCCCTTTTTGGGATAAGAACTTACTTTGATAAAATTCTGGGAAAATTGGAAACTAATATGGCAGAAACTAGGCATTGATCCTACTTAATACACCAAGATAAGGTCAAAATGGGCATGACCTAGGCATAAAGAATAAGAAATAAATTGGGAACAAGGATGTTTACCTCTCAGACCTGTGGAAGGGGAAGGTCTTTATGACCAAAACAAATGAATCATTACTGATCACAAAATAGAAAATTTCAAACAAACTGAAAAGTTTTGTACAAACAAAACAAGCAGACAAGATTAGAAGGTAAACTGGGGAAAAATTTTTAAATCAAAGGTTTGATAAAGGCCTCATTTCCAAAATATAGAGAATTCTAATTTATAAAAAATCAAGCCATTCTCCAATTGAAAAATGGTCAAAGGATATGAACAGACAATTCTCAGAAGAAAAATTGAAACTATTTCTAGTCATTGAAAAAGATTCCAAGTCATTAAATCAGAGAAATGCAAATTAAGACAATTAAAACTACACACCTGTCAGATTGGCTGATGACGGGAAAAATATTGATTGTTAGGGGATGTGGGAAAAACGGGACATTGATTCTTGTTGGTGGGTTGTAAAATCCAACCATTTTGGAAGATTTGAACACTCAAAAAGTTATCAAACTTGCATACCCTTTGATCCCAAAGTGTTCACTGGGCTTATCCCAAAGGATACTAAAAAGGGAAAAGGGACCTTTTTTGGAATGTTTGTGGCAGCCCCCTTTTGTAGTGGCTGAAACTGAAACTGAATGGATGTCCATCGTTGGAGTGGCTGAAAATTTTAAAAAAATTTGGTATTATGGGAAAAAAATTTTAAAATGGAATTTAAAAATTTTAAAAACCCCTTTTTTTTGGGGTTCTATGGAAATAGCCAACAAAAAAGGATTAAAATTTCCCAGAAAAAAAGAAGGCTAAAACCTTACAGAATTTCCCCTATATTTAAACCCACTTTATTTCCTTCACAACAATTTACAATAATTGACGTTCTTTTGAAAAAAAGTAATTTTTGCAGAATTAAACCCAAATATTTTAATATATTTAACTTACTGGCTTGCCAAGGGAGGGGGGGGAAGATGAAAAAAACAAGAGGTTTCAATTTTAATGCCGAAATTCCCTTAAAATATTGAAATAAAAGGCTATTTAAAAAAAATGTTTGGGTTTTCTTTTAAATTTCTGTTTTATTTAATTTTCCTCCATATTAATTTTGTTTAGAGTAAAATTCAAATTTTGTTGTGACTCAATAATTATAAAAATAATTTGGTATTAATCACAAAAAGAAAGACCAATTAGTGGAACAGATTAGGTAGAAATCACATTTAAACAAATGAATCTATTATCTTAGTGTTCTATAAGCCCTGAAAACTCACATCATAGGATAAGGTCTCATTCTTTGACCAAAAATAAATAAATAAATAAAAATAAAACCTTTTTAAGAAGCCTAGAAAGCCTATTTGGCAGAAATTATGGTTAGATCCACACTATACTATATACAAAGATAAGCTTCAAATGATCTATATCTGCATAGTTTAAGTTTTTTAAATTATATAGAAACAAGAAAGAATTTTTCATGTGTATCAACAGGGGCAGAGTTCACTTAAAAAAACAAACAAAAAATAATAGAAAGAATCAGAAAGCAAATTCTAGGACCTGTAGTCTTTTATTGTAGTTGTTGATAGATCCTGTATAATTTTTTTTTTTTTTTTTTATTTAATAGCCTTTAATTTACAGGATATATATACATGGGTAACTTTACAGCATTAACAATTGCCAAACCCTTGTTCCATTTTCACCTCTTACCCCCGACCCCCTCCCCTAAATGGCAGGATGAATGAATGTTAAATATTAAAATATAACAGATACAAATAAGTATACATAAACCCAAATTTTTTGCTGTACAAAAAAGAATCAGACTCTTTTGTACAATTAGCTTGTGGGAAATCAAAGATATTGCATAAATATAGGGACTGAATTCAATGTATGGTTTTTAATCTCCCAGGTTTTTTTCTGGGTTAGCTAGTTCAGTTCATTACTGCTCCATTGAAATGATTTGGTTATCTCGTTGCTGAGGATGGCCTGATCCATCAGGACTGGTTCATCTAATTGTTGTTGAAATATAAGTTCCGGTCCTCCTTTCCCTTAGCATCAGTTCGTGTAAAACTCCAGGCCTTTCAAATCATCCTGTTGGTTTTCTTACAAACAAATTTCCAAATTTTCTATACCCAATTTTCACCATTCTCCAACTGATGGACATCCATTCATTTCAGTTTCTAACCACAAAAACCCACAAACATTCTGCCCTGGTCCCTTTCCTTCTTTTAATCTCTTTGGGATATAATCCCAGTAGTAACACTCTGGATCAGGTATACGTTTGATAACGGCATTTCCAAACTACTCCAAAAATGGTTGGATTGTTACAACTCCACCAACAATGAATCAATGTCATTTTCCCACATCCCCCAACAATCATATTATTTTTTCCTGTCATCTTAGCCAATCTGACAGGGTGTATTATTAAGTTGTTTAATTTGCATTTCTCTGATTAAAAGACTTGGACATCTTTTCATATGACTGAAATATTTTCAATTTCTTCATCTAAATTGTCTGTTCTATCCTTTGACCATTTTCAATTGGAGAATGGCGATTTTTTTATAAATTAGGTTAATTCTCTATATTTTTGGAAATGAGGCCTTTATCAGAACCTTTGACGTAAAAATATTTTCCCAGTTTTTGCTTCCCCTAATCTTGTTGCATTGTTTTGTTTGTACAAAACTTTCAGTTTGGTTATAATCAAATTTTCTATTTTGTGATCAGTAATGATTCTAGTTCTCTTTGGTCAAAACCCCCTTCCACAGGTCTGGATAAACATCCATGTTCCTCAATTTATTAATTTTCTTTATCCTAGGTCATAACCCAGACCTTATCTTGGTCGGCGTTAAGTATGGATCAATCCTATTTCTGCCATTTGTTTCCAATTTTACAATTTTATCAAACGTAATTCTTATCCCAAAAGCTGGGATCTTTTGGTTTTCAAAATAGGTTGCTATTTTGTTGACTGTTTATCCCTTGAACCAATCTATTCCACTGATCCTAATCTTTCCTTAGCCAATACCAAATATTTTGGTAACTGCTGCCATAATAGTTTTAGATCTGGTGCTAAGCCCACCATCATTTGATTTTTTTTCATTAATTCCCTTGAAATTCTTTGACCTTTGTTTCCAATGAACTTTGTTGTTTTTTCTAGGTCATTAAAATGTTTTTGGGGTCTGATTGGTTAGCCCTAAATAAATAGATTAGTTTAGGTAATATTTCATCTTTTTATATTTGCTCGCCCTATCCGAGCATTTTAATATTTTTCAATTGGTTAGATCAGACTTAATTTGTGTTAAAAGGGTCTTAATTTGCTCATAAAGTTCTGATTTTCCCTTGGCAATAGATTCCAAATATTTTTATTTATCGGTTATTTAAATAATTTCTTTTAACTCTGACTGTTATTTGTTAGTGATATATAAGAATGCTTGACTTATGTGGGTTTATTTTATAACCAGCAACCTAAAGTTTGGTTATTTCTTTTTAGCAGAATTTGGGGTTCTTTAATCATGTCATCGGCAAAGGTGATTTTGGCTTCCTCATTTATTTTATTCCTTTAATTCTTTCTCAGCTCTTATTGCTATACAGCGTTTCTAATACGTAAATAGTAACGGTGATGTGGGCAACCTTGTTTCACTCCAGATTTATTGGGAATGGTTGCGTTGTCTCCTAATATATTTCGATGGTTTTAAATAAGTGCTGATTGTTTTAAGGAAAAGTCCATTTTCCTATACTCAGTGTTTTTTAAAGGAATGGATGTTGGTTTTATCAAATCTTTTCTGCATCTTTAAATGATTATGGTTTTGTTAATTTGGTTATTAACATGGCCAATTATATTGATAGTTTTCTAAATTGAAAGCCCCATTCCTGGTATAAATCCTTTGATCATATTATTATCTTGGAATGATTTTCGGTCTTTTGCTTATCTTATTTAAATTTTAATCAATATTCATTAGGGAGATTGGTTTTAATTTTCTTTTCTCTGTTTCACCTACCTGGTTTAGGTTTTACCATGTCTTGTCATAGAAGGAATTTGTGGGACTCCTTCATTCCCTATTTTATCAAATAATTTATATAGCATTGGGGCCAATTGTTCTTTAAATTTTGGTAAAATTCACATAAATCCATCTGGTCCTGGGGATTTTTCAGGAGTTGTTTAATGCCTGTTCTATTTCTTTTCTGAAATGGGACTATTCAACAATTTACTTTCCTCTGTTAATCTGGTCTATATTTTTGGGGTATCCATTTCTAGGTTATCAAATTTATTGGCATAAAGTTGAGCAAAAAACTCCTTATTATTTCTCTAATTTCCTTTCCGGGGAAAGTTCTCCCTTTTCATTTTTAAGACCTAATTTCATTTTCCTCCCTCCTTTTTCAATCAGATTTTTAAAAGGCTTATCATTTTATTGGCTTTCAAGAACCAATTTAGTTTTTTTATTAGTTCAATAGTTTTTTACTTTCAAATTTTAATTCTCCTTTTAATTTTAAATTTCAATTTAGTAGGGGTTTTAATTTGGTCTTTTTTTGTTTTTTTAGTTAAAAGCCCAATTCATTAATTTTTTTCTTTCTTTTTTTCAAGTAAAGCCTCTAAGGATAAATTCCCCTTATTTTTCGATCCCCAAAATTTTGATGTCTTCATTTCATTATCTTGGGAAATTATTAATTTATCTATAATTTGCTTCACCCAATCATTCTTTAAAATGAGATTGTTTAGTTTCAATTACTTTTTGGTCTATTTCCCTAATTTTTTTGTTGAATGTGTTTTTGCATCATGATCGAAAAAAAGCATTTACTATTTCTGCTTTCGCATTTAATTTTGAGGTCTTTTGTCCTAAAATTGGTCAATTTTGAATTTCCTGAACTGCTGAGAAGAAAGTATATTCCCCTATCTCCATTCAATTTTAAAGATCCAACATCCTAATTTTTCTAATATTCTGTTTCTTTTTAATTTTTTCTTATTTGTTTTGTGGTTTGTTTCAATTCTGAGGTGCAAGGTTGGATCTCCTACTATTACAGTTTTGTTGCTATTTCTTCTTAACTCTCTTACTCCCTTTGGGGCGGGCCATACCATTGGTGCATATTTTTAATATTGATAGTTCGTTTTTATTACCTTTAGCGGATGGGGTTCCTTCCTTATCCTTTTAATTAGATCAATTTTACTTTGCTTGATTAGATAAGGTGGCTCCCCTGCTTTTTGACTCACCTGAAGCATAATAGTTTTGCCCAGCCTTTCCTTTACCTATAATCCCCTGCAAATTGTTTCTTGTAAACAACATATTGTAGGGTTCTGACTTTTGATCCAGTCTGCTATCTGCCTCCTCTTGTGGGGGAGTTCATCCCATTCACATTTCGTTAAATTATAAATCTGTTTTCCTGCCATCCTTAACCCCAGATTTTTTCTTATTCTTCCTCCCCAACCTCTTTCCCCTTTTAAAAACCCCCTTTTCCGATCTTATCCTCTTTATAATCCCCGTCCCCCTTTGGTCTTTCCTTCCTTCCCTTTTCTTTTTCTTTCCCTTTCCTCTCCCTTTTTAAGGGCGAGAGAATTTTCAAACAAATATATTTTTCCTTTGGAAACTCGTGAGTAAATTCACACAAGCCCTCTAATTCCCAGATATAATAAGTTTCCTTAGTCTTTTGGGATTGGGCCCCTTTTTTCCCTCCTTCCCACCTTATTCTCCATCATCCCTTTTCCATATCTACTTCCCCCATGTTATATCAGTACTATCAAATTTTACATGTATTTTTTTTGTATATCCACAACGAAATACAACCGTTATTTTTTCCTTTTTCTCTCTCGGTTCATTTTGGAATCAAATTTTTTTGTTTATTCTGGTTTTTCTTCGAAACAAATGGAATTCATTTGTTCTTTAAATTCCATCTTCTTCCCCTAAAAAATGCCCATTAGTTTATTCTTGGCTGCATCCCAAGTTCTTGTCCTTTCGGAATTCAATTCCAGGCCCTTCTTTCCTTTAATGTAGAGGCAGCCAGATCTTGGGTGATTTATTGTACCTCGGTATTTAAATGGTTTTTTGGCTGTTAAAATTTTTTTCCTTAATCTGATAGTTCGAAATTTTACAAATTCCTTGGGGTTTTATTTTGGGGTTTTCTTTCAGAAGGTGTTGATGTTCTTTCAATCCTATTTACCTTCGGATTCTTTCACGAGTTCTCTTTTTGATTTCTTTTAAAATAGTATCTAGGCTCTTTTTTTCATAATAGTTTTGGAAAGTCCAATAATCCTAGATTATCTCCTAATCTATTTTCCAAGTCTGTCATTTTGGAGATAATTATGGTTTTTTCAGTTTGTCATTTTTTTGGTTTTTTGGGACTGATTCTTGCTGTTTCATCATTAGTTTTCAATTTGTTGTTCTAATTTTTAAAATTATTTTCTTCATTAGTTTTTACTTTCTTTCTTTATGTCCAATTGGTTTTAATGTATTGTTTTGGTCGGGAATTTTTTCCATTTCATTTTTTTTTTAGTGAATTTTTTCTTTCCAATTCCAAGATCCCTTTTTTGGAGTTCTTTGCTTTTCAATTCCAAATCCTACTTTCTAGTGAATTCTTTATTTTTTCCAATTCACAATTTTACTTTCCTGAGATTTTTTTTTTTTCCAATTCAATTTTGTTTCCCCCTTCCTGGGAATTTTTAACTTTCAATTGTATTTCAGGGAAGTTGTTGCCTCTTAAAGCCCTTTCCTTTCCCATTTTCTTTAACCTCTTTTGAGACTTTTAAGGTCTCTTCTTGAGGCTTTGTAAAAAGGACAGTCTTGTTTTCTGTTTGGGTTTCTTCGGTTTGCTGACCTGCTCTTTTCTGCATAAAGCTTTTGATTTCTTTTCTTTTTATTCATGTTTTAAACCTTTTTGTCTCCTAGGGGGTTACCACTTCCTCCAGAGCAGGGAGAGATGTAAAATTTCCCTCCAGGAGGGAGTGCTCTGAGTGAGGTTTTTCCCCCCCCAAAGTGGATTCAGCACTGGCCGGCTATCAAACTGAAGTAGGGCTGGAGTGGATTATCGTTTGCCCGGCTGGACTAAGTGGTGGTGTCCCGGGCCCCTTTGTGGGCTGTGGTATTGCAGCTGGCCAGCTGGAGCCCGGTCTCCCCAGTGTTCTGCCCAATCAAAATGGCCCTGGAAAGCTCATTTAAGCCGGCTCCCACTGTGCAGATTGGGGTCCCGGGCCGGCCTCCCGTGCAGGATCAAACCCCCCAAGGAAAAGCCCCTGGGGTTGGGGTTGAAGGGCTTGTGCTGAGATCTGTGCTTTCTCCCCGGTTTGAGACCTCCTCAAATAATTCTCTCCCTGTCTCCCGGATCCCCCCGGGCCCCAACAACCTTTTAGACTGGGTTTTTTGCGGTGATTGTTCTATTTCATTTTGTTGTAGCATCAAGACTATTTTGAGTCGATATAATATTGAAAAGAAAGGGGAAGAGTTAGAAAATCTTTTTCCCCATCTTGGTCCCCCCATCCTGTATAATTTTATTGTTCCCCACATTTTTGTTTTTAAAAATTTTTTTTTTTTGATCTGGGGGTTTAAAATTTGGCAACACTATTCTTATGTATTTTCTGTGTAGAATGTTTTTGAGGTGGTGATCAGTGGATTTATTCGTTCCTTTTTTATTTCTACTTTGCCCTTTTGTTCTATGACTTCAGGACAATTTTCTTTGATTATTTCTTTTATTGTTACTATCAAGGTTCTCTTTTTGGACACAGCTTTCAGGTGGTACAATTATCTCCATTTTTTCTTCTTAAAGAAGTCATTAAATTAAAAATACTTAGCATTAAACCAAGATAAGAGAGGAAACAGTTATTTGATAGAGGGAAAAACCTCCATTGCAAATGCTATGATAAAGCTGACATTTACATTATGCATAAGAATCAGATTTAAATGTTTAAGAATAGAAGCTATTCTCCAGTTGATAAATGTCTAAAAGTAAATAAATGCTCAATAGTTATGGACAGTTATTTCTCAAAAATGAAATCCAAGTTATCTATAGCCATATTTTAAAAACAAATTAAATCACTGTTATTTTAAAAAAATGCAAATTAGAGAAATACACATTTAAATTAGCTCTGAGATTTAATGGCAGAGCCAAAAGACTGATGAAAGTGATGAAAAAGAAAAATGACAAATATTTGTGTGCCATCTGAAAACGGGCACACTGATAAACTTTTGGAAGAGCTGTGGAACTAGTCCAGTCTTTCTGAAAATCAGTTTGGAATTGTGCCCCTAAAGTTACTCCCTTGAGTATTCCCTTTGACCCAACAGATGGCTGCGCATCTCTACTAGAAACCTCAGGAGATATGGAAGAAAGAAGAAAAGAACTTACATGTACAAGTATATTTATAATCATCTTTTTCAGTGTTGTTGTTGCTGCTGTTGTTTTTGCTTTGCTTTGCTTTATTTTGTTTTTCTAGTGCATAAAATCAGAAGGTAAAGAGATGATTAGCAGACATGGATATCAATTCTGGGAAGGTTCAATTAATTATTTGCCCACTGGCACATAAGTAATCGGTTTGAGAAACAGGAACTGATCCTTGGTCCTCCTACTTTAAAAGTACTTTAAAGCTAACCTTATATCTAGTATACATATTAGATGGTTTTCAAAAGGTTTTTATGTCCCAAATTTTGTTTCACCTTCATTAGTTACCAAATCTTCAATTATCATGCTTTCCTCCATTCTAAGTGCAGACACAAAGAACAGACATAAAGAATCACTCTGTTATGTAACGTTACAAAGTATAAGGGTTTTAGTACTCTCTTATTTTCAGTCTGTTTCAAGATAACACTTCTAAATATTCATTTCCCTGAGTCTATTAAGGAAAGGGGTAAAAACAGATTCACAAAAACTTTGCTCATGGTTCCCATTTTTCTGTTGGGTCAAGATTTTTTTTTGCTCACAGGCATTCTTCCTGGATAAAAAGAATCATGGAGTCATTTGGCTTATCAGTTTACTTCTTTTAAGTTAGATCTATCTTCTGGTTACTTTTCATGGAAATTCTCATGCTTTTACAACTATTTACTCTTAATTCTTCCATTCTAATCACATATCTAATTGATTCATTAACATAAAAACAAAATACATTGCTTACTCATAATTATATCTCCTAATGGTGTCTAACTTGGATTTTCCCCTTTTTAATACACCATTAACAAAGATGCCAAAATTATCTTTTTAATCCCCTTTTCCACAATTCAAAAGCCTTCATTAACTTCTCTGGGAAAATATACAATTTTCTTGGATTGGACTTGTACAATGGGTAACTGGTTACTGGTAGGCTATGTTCATATAGCATGTTGATGTACTCTAAATTCTGTCCTTTTATTGTCTTTAATGTTTGCTTTGAGCTCATTGCTCTCAATTTGCCTGTTTGCTCAACGGGGAGCTAGGACCCCCAAATACCTCAATTCTACTCCTAACTCATATTACTGAGGAATAATTCCATTTTGGGCTCTAGTCCAAGGCTTTCTTCCCAACAAAGGGGGGAAAAAAGAAAGAAGAAAAAAGTTACCTGCCATGAATATACTATGGACAAAGTAATTTGAATTCCACCCAGGAAGGCAAGTTCTAAGCAATAACAAATCATAGAATGAGAAAAAAAAAAAATCTGTTGCAAGGCTAGTATCTTAACCTTGTTGAAATATGTTCAATAAGACTGCTCATTATCTATTTTACATTTTACCTCCACTGAGTTTGACCCATTCAATAGCCACAGGGCTTTTTTCTTCCTCAGACTCTTTCTTTGCACATGGCTCTTTTCTTTTCAGCAGCTCTCACTAATGTTATTAAAGTTGTGAAAACTACAGCAGTGACCAGTACCTGATGACTTAGATGTCTAGAAAAGGGAATATGCCAGTTCCCTTTCAAGATTTCATAACACTCTATACAAAAGAAAAGATGACAGAAACTGGAGGAGCCCCTGTTCTAGACACAGGTCTGCCTAATGGATAGAAACTCACAAATCAGTATCGTGGGGGAAAAGAAAATCCCTCTAACTACTTTTCAGAGCCCCAACCAAATCTTTACACACACATCTCAAACGAAAAAAAAAAAACATGGAAAGACATAGCTGAGTGGCCAAGGTATAGTCACAATATAGCTATCAACTTGTACATCTTCAGATAATTGGAAGTGCCTTCATGGCAGATAAGAAGTGGTAAGAAGCTATCTTCCCCTGCAATTTTGTTGAAGAATAACAAGAAAAAGATGTTCACCTTCATATATGTGCCTGGAGGTACTATTATAATACTAATATTGAAAGTTCTTCATAATTGACTTTAACCTGACTCCCCCAGATTATTTCACTTTTTATTATTTGGGCACATAAGGTTTCTTAATTTCTTTCCTTTTTGGGAGGCAGTTGGGGTTAAGTGACACATCCTCATCTACATCCTCCAATTTCCCTAGCCAACATTTTCTGAATCTCATTTTTGCTCCGTCATACTTTATATTGTATCTATAAGCTACCTTGGTTTTTTTTTTTTTGTTTGTTTGTTTGTTTGTTTGTTTTTGTTTTTTAATCACTATTCCCGGAATCTGATGTAAAAATATCTTATAAGTGATTAACTTGCCACATGTTCATACCCAAATCAACACACATACACACACACACACACACACACACACACACACACACACACGGATTATTTGTTCTTCCCTTCTTCGGGAGAGAAAAGAAAAGGAAATTTAATGTGAGCTCGTCCCAAAATATTCTCAAGTTTGGGAGAATGGGGAGAAATGAAAAGATAGGTTGCAGTAATCCAATTGCAATAGAACTAATGGGCCGGTAGCTGATATCTTACACATTTACAATTTTCTTCCTCAAGATAATAAGAGATGACTTTTAAATAAAGAAGGTAGGAAGTATGTGACAACTTTTTGTTTGTTTTCTATTGAAGGACTGAGAGAAACAATTCAGGATGTAAAAATGTGCAGTCCCTATCTTATTTCTCTCCTATTTCTGCTTAATTGCCTTCTTAAAAATTCTGTTCAGTAATGCATTTGCTTAATATAATTTCTCATAAATACTTGTGGTTGATTCTGCTCTTTTATTGCCTATTGAGCCTTTGTTTGTGGCATGAATACACATGGGAAAAACAAAGTAGAGAACAACCTTTCTTAAAATAGGAATGGGAACTCAATTCACAATTCATTGTTAGAGAATTGTGCTCTCTAAAAGGGTTTATAAGCAAAAGCTACTTCATAATTATACCACCAAATGGAGAAATACTTTGAATATGGGCATTATAAGCCAATGTTAGACTATATAATGCCTTACACAAGAGTTGTGACTTTTCTAGTGTGAAGGAAGGAGAATGTGATGTGGAGTCAGAAGACCTGGACTTGATTTTCAGCTCTGCTATTAATCCCTGTGTGAACTTGTCACTCATCTACTTTGAGATTCGATACCCTTATATGGAAAAATCAGATGTTTGAACTGAGTGAAATTTCCAATTTTAAACCTTTTGATCCTAAATATATGTTAAATGAAAGCATATCAAATCACTTTTCACATTACAAATTGACTTAAAGTGACTAAGTAATTTTTATTAGAATTTCTCTTTGATTCTTGAGGGTTATACATGCATTTATTTGCAGGCTTTTTTGTTTCCTCTTCCATTTGTTTATTTCTTCTGTTTTGAATCCTTACTTTGCCCAGCTTACAAGCAAATATTAGTTAGAAATGAGTGCTTATCATTGTGTTCTTATCATAGGAACACCTTTATTTGATTGTAGAATTTTGGATTCAGAAGTTCCACCTGCCTACTAGTAGAGTATACTCAGGGAAAGTGTCATAAACTAATTTTTCATTGACTCTCAAAGTTTTGAAAATAGTTCTCAGAAGCAGTGGTTATAACAAAAACTTTGGGTGTCTTCTTGACAATATAAATTTAGATGGAAAAGTATTCCATCTTTATGAAATAACAATCTTGATAATTTGCTTCCCTTTTATGAATACAAAGGTTGTTAAAAATATTAAGTGAAGCAGGGAATTGTACATTTTAAAATATAATTAATAGGATCATAGGAACAAATATTGGGACCTTAATGATTATTTGGTCCAGGTTTCACAATTAAAAAAATAAAAAAAAGGTTAAACCCAAGGTTACACAGATATAAATAGGAAACCAATCATGATCATATAATTCTAAGTCTAGTATCCTTTCATTGATTCCACAGTGACCCACTTCTTGCTTTCAATCTATATTATATACAGACAGACCCTTCTTTTCCAAAAATAATAATAATTCATTTTATTTGATTGACTGAAAACTATTTCAATTTGTTTTTTCACATATATATTTATGTGTGTGTGTGTGTATACACACACATATAAATATATAATATTTATCGTAATATAATATTATAAATAATATTTGTATTATATATAATATTTATTACAATATATTATACATAATATTTTATATTATTATTTTATATATTATAAATAATATAATATATATTATATAAATATATACACACATATATTTATTTATTTTATTAAAATAATGAAAATGTTTCTAAAACTTATGAATATGTTCATAAAGCAAAGTTTATGTTTGGGTATCTATTTGTATAAAATAAAACACTAATATTGAATTTTTTTTACTAGATCTATTCCTACTTAGCCACTTGTGTCTAGGATTTGTACTTGCATAATTTTTTTTAAGGTTTCTGTGGATTTAATGTTTTTTAAAAGCTCTAAAATCTATCCACTCCAAGGTAAAATAAATCTTTTGCTCTTACAGGGGGATGAGGTGCTTTTCCTTTCATTGCTATTCTCCTAAACTCTTTCTTAGTTGCTTTTTCTCCTTTTGGCTATGTTTCCACTTTTCAACTTGTGTAGATATGCAATTTCATCATATAATTTAAGACTATCCAAGAGACTATAAAAGTTTTGCTAATGAAATAACCAGGAAACTAGTTGAAGGATTAAACAAAATTTTGATATTTAGTGATATATGTCAAAGTTACATTGTAATTAAAATGTTACAAATGTGAAAGTCGTGAAAGCTATATAGCCCTTTGTGGAATCAACTAGCTCAACATATTTATTCTTAAAGAAAGTATTATAAATACTAAACCAAAATATTCCATGGCAGCTTATAGTAGAATAGAATTAAAGCTAAGCTATCAATATCACCAAATCCAATTTTATCATTGAAAAATTATTATATTCTCTGCCCATAGCACTATTGGCCTGAGAATATGAAAGTGAAATTGAATCTCCTGTAATCCTACTTTTAATGTTTAAAGTAAAAAATAAATTAATTAAAAAACACATAAATAAATTGAGAATAAATAAATAAAGCCTTTTATTTTGTTTGTTTATTTTTGTTTTGTTTAGTTTGGGGATCTAATTAGTCATTCATAGAGTTGGCTCTAATATAATTTGGCCTCTTGATCTTCCTAATAATTAATGAAACCAAAATAACTACTTCAGTTTTTTCTCATTGATTGTTAATGAATGGTCAATAAAATGGTAAACAATAAATCAAAACTAGAAATCTAAGCAAATGAAATAAATAAGCAAACTCAAAAATCTTTGACTCAATAAATAATTTATTTAATGAGTATAGGTATTAAAGGGAATTTGACTGATGGGGAGAAATGGGGGAGGGGGGACAGAGAAAGAAAGAAAGAAAGAGAAGGACAGAGATGTGCAAAGACATACAGACAGAGAGACAGAGACAGAGACAGAGAGATACACATATACATAGGCTTAGGATAGTAAATAGAGAAATAAGTTATTTGTACCAAGGGTTCATCTCCTCTGAAAACAGATGAGCTAGAGATGTTTTGGTAGCTTTTTCTTAACCAAAACAATACTTTTCATATATTAGTAGGTATAGCTGAAAACTTATCTTACAGGGATAGCTGAAAACTTATCTTTTCCTCAGGGCTTCAACAAATCTTTTCATAGCTATCACTTTTTTTTTCTTTTTTCAGCATTATATCTCCTTAGCTATTTATTTATCAAAGTGGAAAGCATAATGTTTTATCCAAATTCATGACACAATCACAGATTCATAATGGATGTTAAAAAGACAAAGGGGTCAGGATAGGAAACCCTTTGAAGAATATGAAGCAAGAATACATGAATGAATTCAAAATAGCCGTCAAGTGTGTGAATCACGTAACAAAAATTTGGGTATGCTTCAGCAATATATTAAATTACTAAATAGGAGAAATGTGTAAATTTTAGGAGTCCTTACTTTGAAAGAAGTTAATTTGAAAATAAAAAAACACATTCATTTGGTGGGGGTGGGGACAGTCAAGCACTATTTTGATTTTGACTTGTCAGTGAATTTGCAGAAGGAATAATTAGTCAAAGATGGGTTATCTGACAAACCTGTGAGGTACCTTTTCTTAAAATTCATGGATGATTTTGAAAATTCATGAGGTAGTTTTTGATTTACATTTTAAAATGAAGAAATGAATTGCTTTTGATGGGTACACATTTTTACCAAGATTATGATTCTGAATTAGCTGAGGCAGTCTACCTTCCTTAAACTGAAATGGTCTTAGCACGATCAGATCTCAAAATGCAAGATATAATAATTTTTGAAAACTTTCTGTCACTGACAAAGAGTAGCAAAAAAGATCAATAGAACAAAATAGAAATCCCAGAAATAGAAACCAATGAATATAAAAAGATCAGTGTTTGATAACCTACTTAAAAATACTGGAGAATATAATCACTATTCAATATCCATTTTTGGGGAAAATGGACAACTAGATGGGGAAAAAGGTTGGACTCATACCTCATTCTACAATAAACTATAGTTTGATCAAGAGTCTTACTTGTTTTAACTTTTTTAAAACTTGAATGAAAATAAATTATATGCTCATTTCAGCTATGTAGAGGTAGACCATGTTTATAAGTTAAATATAATATTATTAAAATCAAAACAATGGGGTATTACATTGTGTAAGAATGAAATGGTGTTCAGATACTTTTTTAAATAACTGGATTATACTATTCTAGCATTTCACATCAGAGAGTAAATTCAGCCTATACTTTTTGAACACTGTATATACATTTCCCTTCTAACATATATTATATCACAAACATTAGCATTGAGATAGAAAGATCTAGTTTCAAGTCTTTCCCCAAATGTTTACTACCCATGTGATCTTAGGAAGATTACTTAACTTTTCTGTGTAATGAAGATAGTAGCATAAACTTCTCAAGTGTGTACAAACGTATAGTGAAATAAAATTATACACACATATATATATATATAATGTATGTATGTATAATTTCATTCTCACAAAAATAAGATTACATAGTAGAGTTTCTGGTATTAGTCTTTTTATTCTCAGAAACAGAAACCATGCAAAGTTGTTATGTGTCTGTAACTATATATATACATCTATATCTATCTATCTATCTATATGATCAATTAATTGTTACAATAATTACTTATTAATAATCACATATTTGCACTTTCATATTGTGTGTGTGTGTGTAATTGAAGAACTTCCAGCAGCTGTATGTAGTAAAGATAAGGTGAAGAACTTCCAGCAGCTGAACTTCCAAGGACATTTAACTTCCTGTTCTGTATTTTTAGTTTCTCTAGGTCTCTGTGACCTGCGTGAATATGTTGAGTGGTAGCCAACATGTACTCAGATTTTAGACATATGTATTTAACCTCGAATGATGACATTTATCACTGTTCAAGTTACCAACATCTGGCCAATTAGTTGCCTGATCTATGGTTCCTCCCAGAACTAGGAATCTGCTGTTTTTGGCACGAATAACATCCAATTGGGGGGTGGCAGAGATGGGGTGAGGGTGCTCCAACTCATGATGTAATCTTTTGTATCTAAACCCTATAAAAACTGTATACCTTATCCCCTTCTTTAGCCCTTCTACCGTGAGTTCTCTCTCTTTCCCTCCTCGCGATGGAATTGCTCATTCTCATGAGAAATAATTAAATAAACAACTTTTCTGCTTTTTACTTTGAGAGGTCTCTGAATAATCATTTTTGGATAGGATTTCTATCCCTCACAATATGAATACAGATACATCCAGCTATATGTGTTATATATTTATATGTGTGTATGTATATATAATGTGGTCTATATATTTAGTTATATAAATGACTTTTTATAGCTGTTATATAATATACAGATTTCTGGAAATGATCAGTAATCATAATAATAGTGATTCCATAATACCCACTCCAAGCTCTCATGATATAATTTGGACTTTTCCTTCTCTTTTTTCCTGCCCTTTTCTCTTTATCTCTTTATCCAGTTTTATGATTTATTTGGAGAAACCAATATAAATAAGCTGCCCTCAAAGATCTTACAATCTATTCCCTTTTTTTTTTTAAGAGATTGGGGGAGGGGGGTGGCAAAAGGTTTTTCACTTGAAAGACAGTGTGATTGTCAGTAAAGTTGCCCAAGTGTTTCAGTAAAAGCCTTTTGAAATGGCCATTTTGAGTTTAAAAAAAGTATTAAAATCATAAGGGGTTCAATGGAAAGAAGAGTTTGAAGAGACATCACCCTTTAATATATATAGGAGAAAAAGGTACAATCTCATTTCTAGAGTGTGTGTGTGTGTGTGTGTGTGTGTGTGTGTGTGTGTGTAATAATCAGAAAAAGAGAAAGAAATAGATAGTGAGAGATAGAAACAGGCAGAATAAGACAGAGAGAAGAGAGAGCAGGAAAGAAAGAGAGAAGTAAATCATTTCTTCTCGCAATTCTGGTGAGTGAGAATGCTGAATGTAATGTAAAGGAGACTAAAAGAAAAGGGTAGAGATATTTATTTCTACTTCCCTGGTAGAAAACAATCTGTGCTACATTTTAGGTGGTTAAGGGAAGAAAAGAGAGGAGACCATGAGAAAAGCAAAAGATCAGTTATATGGGAAGATACAGTTGCCACCTGAAGAGAGAATCTGACAGGAGCAACTACCTCTGGCTTTGGGGAAAAATCCAAAGTGGAGAATCCAAAAATTAGAAATGTTGCTTTAGGGTGAAGGGGTTTAGAGGAAATTGTCTAAAGCCTGGAAGTGTAATGCTGGAGAAACTGAGAAAGACAGAGATTAAAGAGTATTTAATAATTTATTAAATGGACCAAATGGATCCATGGTTTGGTCCCAGGGCTGAATGAGACTATCATCTCAAAGAATCCAGTCCTGAATGTCAGATACAAACTTCTTTTATAGGGTTACAAGACCGATGACCTAATGGGGAGAGGCAGCTAGGATGACATAATGGAGGGAAGTACTGGAGAGGCTCCTGATATTTTAATGATATCTAAAATGGATAAAGACCTTTATCCCATCAAACATTAAGAGGAAATGGTTATAATCTGAGGCAGAGTAACTAAATGGACAATTAGGGGAACTGGGTCAGAACATTAAAAGAGAACTGTGGCACAACAGAAGTCTTATTAGAACTTGAGTTCCTTGAGAACAGGGACTGTGTTTTGCCTCTCTTTTATCTCAACACTTAGCACAGTGCATGAACCATAATGGTCACTTAATATTTTTTAATTAATTGACTAATTGATTGCTCACTGGAGGGAAAATAATCCTCTGGTTTGTGAATTGTGAATTGAAGGGAAAAAAAACCTCACAGATGTACTGGAAACATATAGAAGAAAAACACAATCCTACTTCTATTGTTTTTTAAAGATTCCTTGTTCTTTAGTGCCATCATAGCTATTTATAGAGAAGACCCCTCATGCACTTGAATGGGTTGCCCTTTTTGGCTTGAAAGAAACTCTTCCATCAAGGGAACAGGAGTGAGGACCTTGCCCTTATCAGCTAAAAGAAATGGTCATGTCATTGAAACAACTTAGCATGTCTTCAGTGAGTAGTAAAGGAATCAGATCTGGCAACCTGATGACCCCAGGCTTTGCTAAAAGAGATTAATATTGCTTTAGTATTTCAAGAGTAATGGGGAAGTGAGTTCTACTAGTAGGAAAGTGGAGAGGATAAGAAAAAGAGAAGCTTATTATTATATTATATTATTATATATTATATATAATATATAATATATAATTGTATTATATAAGATTATATTATTATAGAGCAAATTATATTATCTCCTAAATGATAAAACCAACATCCTATCCTGTAGAGAAGAGTGCTGAATCTTGGAATAGGTTCATCTACTCATTTGTCTTACGCCTAGATTTCTGGAATTATGTACCCACTTGCACCACTTCTTTTCTGACTTCTAATTCCCCAAGTCCTCTTATGGACATTATGTTCCTTATTTGGAGAGTTTGACCCAAATATATAGATAGAAAATTATTTGTTCTTTTGTCTTTTATTGAGGCAAATATTGTAATATTGTAGTTTCTGATGCTCTAGCTTATTTTGTATTATTAATAATTGATTGATAATTATATACTGACCAGGATTCTATCACTGTACCTTATGTAACAAACTGTATACAAGGTTATTCTACTTGTCAGAGGGGTCTTGGGTACTTAGGATCAGTTGATATCATTTAATGGCAATTACTAACTTTGTTAATAAACTGATCTTCAGGCATTTTTGTCTCAGATTCTTCTCACTGAAGACTTTTATCACATGTTATTCTTGATTTTGTTGTGTAATTTAGTAAATGTTTCATGTTCATGAATGTGTACTATTATGACTATATAAATGGAAAGAATACCAATGGGGTCTCAGGAGTTACAGAAGTAACTCTGAGGTTGAGTAATATCTGTATGTCCATGCTTCTGATGAGTAATGCACTCCAATGCAAGAAAAGAGACAACAGAGAGTATATTGGGAATGAAGCACAAGCCTGTTTATATCTGCAAGCCCATGTACTTTAACAATAGGCTAGAATAAATGTTCATTGACATATGAAGAGTAGTATTCTAGAAGATCCAGGGGCTCTTATAAAAACAAAAACAGAAACAACAACAACAGCAAAAAAAAAAAAAGATTACTAATGCCACAATTTGTTGAGCAATATGACTTTATTCTATATAGAATTTTCATTCTATATTAGAATTTTCATTTTCCTCTTGATATTTTTAATATTAATTTTGTTTAATTTTTTGATTTAAGGTTTTCAATTTCTTTAACTTTCAACCATCATCCCTTTTTAATCAGAAGATGTTTAATGCTGTTTAAAGTCACTAAAAAAAGAAAGACAAATTTCAGTTTAATTTTCATTATAAATAAGATAGAAACTTCCTTAGGATAACCTGCCATTGAAAAGATTAAAATTCATAATTTTCTAAAAAATACCTAATTTAAATGAAAGGGAAAAGCAAATCTCTCTTTAATATTTTTTTCATCATTTATGGAATTTTAAAGGCAGAAGGAATAGCAGAGGTCATTTATGACATAAGGAAACACAATGGTGACCTACATTGGAAAACTAGGGTTTTCTCCATTCATTTCTGGAAAGCCAAATCATGAATCACTTCACTTCCTTTTTGCAATTCGTCTCTATAGCCTTTTATCCAATCACCTCTATGTTAGTTAATTCTTTCTTTCTTTCCTATATACCCCCACTCCTATTCTATAACCACCAAATCACCTATGTAATTATTCTTTGATAAATTTTTGCCATTCTACTCCTCTTTGGCTCCATTCCTCATTCCTGTAACTTAGACTATAGTCACCTTCCGGGTCACCACTCCCTAAATGTTTTGTTTTCTCTTTTAAAAAGTAAATTCATTGTGGGAAGTGACTTACTGTCCTTCCTATTGTATTTGTATCTCAGGCAATTCTCACAGTACTTGGTACATTGTTAACTGCTTAATGAGTTTCTTAAATTCATTTACAACACAACAGGGCTAATAATGATTCTTATTGAATACAAAAGACTATTAGGTTGCAGAGAGATTTAAAATGAATAGTTTAAAAAAATGATCCCTATCCTCTAGAAACTTAATTGGAGGATAAGCTACTAAGGGAGAGAGTAGTAACTCACAAAATTAACATGATAATTTGAGGGTGAGGAATGCTATATATGATCTAAAAAGGAAGATAGAAGACTTTATGGAGGAGATAGAGTGAGGATAGGAATTCAATGGCTTCAAAGAAAGTACCTTTTAAAAATGAGCAGGAACTCAAAAGATAAACTAGACAAGGGAGTGCTTTCAAAATATAGCTAATATCTGCATACAGATACAAGTATAAGGGCCTACTTCAAAAACCCATATTTCACAGATATTTCACAGGAAAATGTAGCCCAGAGAGATAATAGGATTTGCCTAATGACACAAGTCATTTAGTTATAGAACACTAGACCCAGCATATAAAGGAATACAATCCTAAGAAAAGTAGTAGATTTCATCAAATATAGAAAAAAGAAGAGCCAGAATAAAATATCCCCATGTGTTCCTTGATGCTGTAACTGGAAATAATGAACTAATTGAAGAGATGTGTGTGTTTGTGTGTGTATCCTCGCTACTCACATTTTCTGAAGAGATATGTTCATATTATATAAAAATGGAATACTATTTAAAATATCATTTTTTTCTATACAGATTCCATAGTTTTCCATTTTAGCTTTGTTTTATTTTCTTACTGAAAAGTTTTTCAGTTTCTTGAAGTTGAGAAACATTCATCTGTGTCTAATCAAAATATGCTTAATGATGTTTAAAGTCATTGAAAGGAGGAAAGCTCATCTTAATGTAATTTGCATTCTTCTTATTCTATATCCCCATCCTGCAGCAGACTATCAAAGCTTGATTGACATGCTTTCTCAAAGTTAACTAAACAGAATTCTGATATGATTTAATTTACTGAGCAGTCTTTTCTACTGACCAGATGTTATGAGCATACCCATATGTTTGACATTTCCATTTTCCAGAGAAAATGAACAAATTGCCATTCTAAAGTACAAATCATTGTTATAAGATTGCTTAGTGTGACTCAGTTTGCCAATATATGGTAAATGACATGTAAGTTGCTGGATATACTCTCCTAACTCCTGCTTATAGATCAGTCCTCCCAGAAGGGAGCTACCATGGTGTCTTACTTCAACTGCTAAAAATATGTTGCATGATCTCCCACAAATAAGTAGACTTTTCAGTCATCATCAACAATGAAAAGTGGCCTTGAGTCCAAAGTATTTCCTGGAAATACTTTCATGGTGTTTTATTTCAACTGCTAGAAATATGGCTCCTGATCTCCCACAAATATGTAGACTTTTCAGTTATCATCAACAATGCAAAGTGGCCTTGAGTCCAAAGGATTTCCTGGAAAAAGATGACAAGGAAATTTAAAATAGAATATTCAATCTATATATGCATAGGGCATATCAAATATAAACACCATCAATGGCATGACTGAAAAAGTACAGAGATTGTGTGTGACTGACCAACCCTGGTATAGAAAAAAAATTTTGCAAGTGTAATCATACCTCAAATACAGTAAGACCACCAATTTCCGTTTCTGGTATTCTCCAATACTTCTGCTGCTAGTTGAACTAGACATCCTCTTCCACTGCAATTGTAGGACTTCCTCTATTAGACACCTTGTTTTAATGGTTGTACAGTCTCTGCTATACATAGCTTAAGATATATTATTGCAAAGGAGAGACTTTCCTATAGAGTTTGATTTCTTCTCAACTTTCTCAGTCAGCATTAATTCCTCTTTTTAAAACCCCAAATCTTTCTCATAAGTAGTCCAAGAAGAGACAGAGAGGTAATCTATTAAGATATGTTCATTGTCTCTTATAACTGCTCAGACTAATTTCCAATTCATATATGTACACTTGAAATGGGAAAGGGAATCCTTTCTCCCACATATACACATTTACAAACTTCTAATTCAGTTACTGGAAATCTAAAAGGAATACAGACTTACAGGTTAGAACTCTAAGAACTTTCCAATATAATACCTGATACCCACAAAAACTACAAATAGGTTAAGCTGAGAAGGGCAAAAGTTTAAACGATGATTTATCTCTCTCTCAATAATTCATTGATTAGAGAACTCAATAAATTAGAAGTGCCATGATAAATTATAACCCTCCTTCAACTGAGACAATGAGTCATTTAGACCACACAGTGATCCACAAAGAAGATGCTTGCATAATATTTGTATTGGACTTGGTAAGCTAACTTTCCCTTTTCCCACTTGTTGACTGAAAATAACTGCTCCTACATCATAGATAGGGTATGTGAGGTAGGACTATCTCCCCTTGTGTGAGGACTGTCTTTTTCAGGGTTGCTCATCTACCTTTGTAATCCACTTGCCACCCAGCTCTTACCTGTACAAGAAGCTTTAGCATGTGCAGCAGCTATATACCTATCAACGGTCTTGACAGACAGGATCAACCATTTTGAAAATAACCAACTGGCATCAAACCCATCAGTGATCTGGGGAATTCTGTCCCAAAAACATGAACACTTCCCCAGTGGATTTTAATATTTTGTTTCAATGGGCTATGAAGGTAACAGAAGTAGTCACTTTGGAGCTCTTAAAGCTTGGTCAGATAATGAAGTTATCAAGGTCATTCGAAGCATTTTCAGTTATCTAAACTTTTGTTTTGCCACTGGGCTCCATTGCCTAAAGGAATAAGTGAGATTGCTGGCAGGACATCTCTTGTCTCACAGAAAACCAATTTATGTGTGAATCAAAAGGCATTATTCAGACCATTTTAATATTTTATTATTTTACTATTCAATATTTTTATAATTTTGCTAATCAATATTTTATAATTTATTATTTTACTGGCTCACTATCTTATTCTTTTATATACCTCAAAGTCATATGATGACAGCTAATGATGAAACAGCAGATGTGGCAACACTGGGAGCTATAATCAAAATTCTTCACACAGGCAGGCCAGGCCATAGAGTTTTCTTTTTAGATTACAGAAATAGCTGTGAGAGTTTTCATTTTTCCTGGTGACTGATCACCCTTTTTAAGGACAATAATACTTACGTCCTGGTATGAGGAAAGAGCTAAGAAAATTCCCTAAAATTATGTCCTTCACCAATCCTAGGGGATTGTTTACCAGGGAAGGTGGGTATCCCACTGTGTGGACAAAACAAGATGATTTCAGAAAGAGACATGAACTTTTTTTTTTTTTTTTTTTTTAAGTGAGGTGAACAGAACCAGGAGATCATTGTATATGGCAACAACAAGACTATATGAAGATCAATTCTGATGGATGTGACTCTCTTCAACAGTGATTAACCAGTTCCAATAATGTTGTGATGAAGAGAGCCTTCTACCCCCAGAGAGAGGACAGTGTAATCTGAGTATTGTTTACAACGTAGCATTTTCACTCTTTTTGTTCTTGTTTGCTTGCATTTTATTTTCTTTCTCATTTTTTTCTGGTTTGACTTGATTTTTCTTGTGCAACAAGATAATTGTATAAATATGTATACATATATTGGATTTAACATATAGTTCTATAATGTTCAACATATTTTGGACTACTTGCCATCTGGTGGAGGGAGTGAAGGGGGGGAGGATTGGAACATAAGGTTCTGCAAAGGTTAATGTCCATACATATATTTTTAAAAATTAAAAGCTTTAATAAAGAAAAAAAGAAAATAAATTTTTAAAAAAGCATGAATAAAAGTTTTTGAGAAGAAGATTTCACTCATTACAGGTATATGAAATGTGCACACACTTATGAATGACTAGATATACAAGTAGACTTGAAAGATAAACATTTCTTGCTGTGAGAGGAGAAAGCAAATATTTCATCCAAATAGCAATCCTAAATAAAACAAGACTGGAAAATTAAGTTGGAACTGGATATATATTTTTCTGGCATGGACACATGGATGAGGAGTACTCCAAAGCTGGTCTATGTTTTGCAATCAAAATCAATCTAGTCAATTAAGCTGTATGCCTCTCAAAAGGAGTTAACAAATCATTGAAAATGTGATTGACACTTGCAGGATAATCTATGCCACAATCATTATTGCATGTGCTTCCTCAGTGACAAGCACTGATAAGGTCAAGTAAATTGTTATAAATACATGGAGATTTTTATCAAACATACATTTGACGAAACAACTTTTTTACAGAGAATGCATGCAAGGCTGGCACTCACATGATGATCAAAAGGAAAAAAATACAAGGAAGCTCTCTAGGTCTCTCTGAAGAAGTATGGTATCTGTAATGAGATATTTAAATCATGGATATGTGACCCACCAGCATGACATGCCCACATCAAAAAGAAAGTAGAATTGTGGTACTTCAAAATAAATGTGAGATACACAAATTTAAAGATACCTCCCTTCCAAATGGCCATATAAACTACTTGTGCCTAACCTGTGGTAGAGCCTTATGATCTCATAATTATATGATCAAACACAGCCAGACACTCTGCAAATTAATCCAGATATTGTGATACCATTTTGGTGTTCTCTGAGTATGAAAGACAACTCTTTCAATTCTATTTTTATAACATTTATCCCATGATGGTGTTTAATCAGTCCAGGAATAATAAATGATGGAGTAAAAAAAAAAAAAAAAAAGAACTTAGTCATTAATCAGAAAGGATTTAGCAAAATCATGATTACTAATTATTTTTTAAAGTCTTTAATAGCACAATACACACTATTCCTGGGGTAGACAAAAATCAAAGTTAATTCAAAAAAATTTTTTGAAAAAGAAAAAAAATTCACAGTATGACTCTTCACTTATGCTTTCTTATTGTTATCTCCTTGTCCAGAAAGTAGAGAAAAAAAATGAAAAGCATAAATTCATGCTTCTGTACCAGTAAAGATAAAAGTGATTAATGAAGAGGAGGTGATAGTAATCTGTGGTCATTTTAGCTCATTTCTCTGAAAGATTTTAACTATAGTGCATGGTTATGATCAGCACAGTGTCATAAAATAGGATCAGCTTGATAACTTTATCATGTATAGGCAAAACATATTGAACTACACTATTGCTTGGAGATCTTGAAAATAGAAAACATCTATAGAAAGCATGAACAAGTAGATAATAATTATTTTTAACAATCTCTTTCTTTAATCTTTGGAGGCATCATTTTATTTTAATAGTAGGCATAATTTGTTGCAGAACAATCTATTAGATAACATTTTGCTCCAATAAATTTAACACTTTTAAAAAATACTCAGAAACAATAAAACTGGTCAGGATTTAGATAATAATTTTTTTAAATAAAAAGATTCACATATTATTCACAATAGCCTTGGATTGTAGATGCTATTATTGCTTATGTTTAACAGATAAGAAAATAGAAACCATGTTTATGTAACTAGAACTAGAACTATTTCCATAGTTAATAACTCTCTACAAATAAATAAGCTAAGCATATTAAGATATTATTCTCCACACATTTTTGCCTTTTTGAAAATTATTTTTTTTATTCTGAATCTTTTTTTCCTTTCAAATCTTAAGTTCTCAATTTTCTTCCTCCCTCTAGGCCTCCCTAATTCAATAAGAAAGCAAATAATATGCCAGTGATATATGTGAAATTATGAATTATTTACCATGTTGCCCAAAAATAATAAAAAAAAATAAAGAAAATAAATTCTACTTCAAATTGTATTCAGAGTTCATTAGTTCTCCAGAGGTGAAGCATTTTTTCATCATTAGTTTCCTGGAAGCATCTTAAATCACTGTATTGATCAGAGCAGTTAAATCTTTCACAGTTTATCATCACCAACAATGTCTAAATAATTTATCCATTTTACCCTTAACTTGTTATAAAAGCTTTTGGTTTATGCCTAGCTTATTTAAAATTGCTTTATAATTTGCCCAGAAATTTTTGTCAAATGGTGAGTTCTTGACATAAAAGTTTGAATCCTTGGGCTTATAAAATTAAAAATTATCAGTCATTGACTATCATGTATTGTGCACCTAATCTATTCCAATGATCTCTGAATTTATTTTTTAGCCAGTAACAGATTGTTTTCATGATTATTGTTTTGTAACATAATTTGAAATTTGGTATTGGTAGATCATTTTCCTTCACTTTTTTAAAAAAATAGATTCCCTTAATAGACTTGATCTTTTATTCTTCAAGTTTAATTATGTCATTAGTTTTCCTAGTTCTATAAAATAATGATTGGTCATTTGATTGATGTGGCACTGAATAAGTAAATTAAGTTATATGGAATTGCTCTTTTTATTATAGCATCTTGGCTTTTTTGTAAGTATTTACTCTTTCACCAAATATTTCTATTTGTCTATATTCTGGTGCATTGGCAATGCCAGAGCTAGCTCATTATTTGGACTGCTCCAAAGGAAAATGAAGGAGAGATGTTAGACTGACTACCAAAATAAAGATCTACAGAACCCTTGTGCTGATCTCATTGTTGTTACCCTGTGTAACCTGGACAGTAGTACACCAGTGCATGATAGGAAATTGAATCACTTCTATTTGAATTGTAAGATTCTGAAGATCACCTGGCAGAAGAAGATAACCAGACACTGAAGTCCTTTCTCAAACTGAACTGCCAAGCATTCTAACTCTACTGCAGAGAGCACAACTCCACTGGGCTGGCCACACTGTTCAAATGTCAAGTGTACACTTGCCAAAAAATAAAATAAAATGTTATGGAGAACTCACACAGAACAAGAGCTCACAAAGTGGTCAGAAAAAAGTGATACAAGGACACTCTCAGGATATTTCTTATGAACTTTAGAATTGCTCATAGGAGACACTGGCACAGGATCACCCAGCATGGCTTGCCCTCACCAGAGAAGGTGCTGTATTTTAGGAGCAAAGCCGAATTGAATTACCCAAAAGGAAACACAATATGGATAAAATTAAAGAAGCTACCCCAAATGTTCCTAAGGATTATTCATGTCCAACCTGTGGTAGAGCATTCAGAGCTTATATTGGTCTAATCAGCCCCAGATAGACACAATGTAAGTCAACTCCAATATGGTGATGTCTTTTTTTTTTTTTAATAGCTTTTTATTTACATGTTATATGTATGGGTAATTTTGCAGCATTGATAATTGTCAAACCTTTTGTTCTAATTTTTCCCCTCTTTCCCCCCACCCCCTCCCCAAGATGACAGGATGACCAGTAGATGTTAAATATATTAAAGATCTGTAGATCTTTATTTTGGTAGTCAGTCTAACATCTCTCCTTCATTTTCCTTTGGAGCAGTATAAATTAGATGCACAATAAGTATAAATGACCAAACCGTTGTTTTGCTATACAAAAAGAATCAGACTCTGAAATATTGTACAATTAGCCTGTGAAGGAAATCCAAAATGCAGCCAGGCAAAAATATAGGGATTGGGAATTCAATGTAATGGTTCTTAATCATCTCCCAGAGTTCTTTCGCTGGGCGTAGCTGGTTCAGTTCATTACTGCTCCATTGGAACTGATTTGGTTGATCTCATTGCTGAGGATGGCCAGGTCCATCGGAATTGATCATCATATAGTATTGTTGTTGAAGTATATAATGATCTCCTGGCCCTGTTCGTTTCACTCAGCATGGTGGTGATGTCTTTTTAATCCTCTTCAAGAATGAAGGACAACAACCAATTAACCGACCATCCAGACTGCCAAGTATTTTGTAATGTTTACAATGCTTTTAAATTGATTTTTTTCTACCTATTAATGCTGGGTTTGCTGGTAGTATAGCAAAATGCGAGTGATTTATGTGAGTTTATTTTATATTCTGCAACTTTGCTGAAGTTGGTAATTATTTCAGCTATTTTGTTAATTGGTTTTTCTAGGTTTTTCTAGGGGTACCCTTATATCATCTGCAAAAAGTGATAGTTTTTTTTTTTTTTCTCATTGTCTATTTTTATTTCTTCCGGTTATTTTTCTTGTATTATTGCTATAGGTAGCACTTCTAGTAAAATTTCATAATAGTGATGATAATGGACATCCTTGCTTCACCTTTGAACTTACTGAAAATGCTTCTAGATTATAACTGTTATAGATATTTCTTGCTGGTGGCTTTATATAGATACTATTTCCCTTTTTCTTGACCATTTTTCTGAGTCCCTTACCACCTCTGTGCTGAGAATTCCTGAAATTGCAGTTGCCATTATCTTCCTCTATGCCAAACTCTTAAGTATTAATGCTATGGACTTTTGGGTAGTACAACATGTCACAGATCTCTCCTAATTATTTTGGGTTGAGGGAACTATCTCACCCATGCCTTCTGTTGGATATGTTTCTCCAGGATTTGAGTTGTCTTATTATTTTAATATTGTTTTGGGGATGAATGTTGTGAGAGTTTGGCTAGGTTGCTTCCCATCTTGGACTCATACAGTCTTCTTTATACCTTTTAGTCAATATCCAAGATTATATACTTTGAGAATGAGTCTTTCCTGCTTACCATCAGCTTACCATCAGCAATGATGGATATATATGCATATTATTTCAAGACAGGTGAAAATAAGTACATGACCTGGAAGTTATTTTTATTATCTCAAAAATTTTGGAGAGATAAATTATTAAATGTCAATGAATGTTTTGCAAATATTTGGGGATTCATAGATTTAGAGTGGTAAGGGTCTTAGAGGCTATCTTTTCTGATCTCATCATCTTATAGATGAAGAAACGGTGGCCCAGTATGAGTAAATGATTTGTTAAAAGCCATAGAGGCATTAAATGTCAGACCTTGAATTTGAATTTATGTCCCAATACCTGAACTTTAAAACTTTCTAGGACAACACATCTTCTCTCACATAATCAATCTTTCAATGATGGTAAGGTAATGTTTATAGATAGTTTTAATAACAGTTTATTCTTATCATTTTTTATCTTTTTATTCTACTTTACAAGTGTTATTTCAAAAAATGAAAGGAGAAAGCAGTACCAAAGACCATTCAGTATTTTTTCCTAATTTCACACAGTCAAATAATTCATCACCAAGTGGACAGGCTATTAAAGATGAAATTTTTCTGGTCTTATGTAGACTGGTCCTCAGATAGCAGAGACAGACTACTTCTGTATCATACCCAAAACCTAATCATCAGTATAAAAATTTGTTAGAGTATGCTGTACTTTGAGAAATCATGTTGATGTTCAGGTGATACAGAATGAGAATGGGACTTTGTAGAGTAGATTTTATAAATCAGATCTATCTAGACTTTTTGCAAATAACTTGTCAAGTTTGTTACTACATAATTTGAAGTCTCCATGATCATATTTTTCCTTTTCATAACCCCAACATGAACCTTTCCCTTTTCGTTCTCTGCTTTTCCTGTGTTATAAACAGTTCCTGAAAAATTATGGGCAGCAATCATATTCACAAATTTATTCAGTAGTCTGGGATGTGATACATTCAGGACTTATGATTTAAAATTTATAAGTAAGTAGTGCCATAGCTAGAACTCCAAGTATGAAGTTAAGAGGACCTTAGTTCAGCTACAACCTCATACAGTTTCTGACTGTATGACTCTGAATAAGTCTGGATAACCTATGCTTCAGGTTTCTTAATTGCAAAATGGAGATGATTTGCTTTAAGGTTCAAATTAGATAATAATAAAGTTCTTATGGCATTACCTGGCACAGACTCAGCACTATATTAAAAAAACAGATTTTAACTATTTTATTTTCCTGGTGAACTATGCATGCATAACATTTTTTAAAAAAAATTCCATTTAGTGCTAGATAGAAGGGGTCCCACCTGTTGTTGTTGTTGTTATTGTTTTTTCTTTCCTAAATGATTCAACAATTCAGAGTAGATTGTTGCCTATACTTTTCATTATGGTGCTCCAGGGATAGAATATTTCAGGGAGTGGTAAAGTCTATTTCCTTCTGTAAAAATTTTTCCCCAAAAGCCAATTCAAAATATACCCATATAATCTAAATTCATTGAATCTTTATTTAATTTTTAATATAATCAACACATTGTTCATTACTCTTTCTTTTATTACCTGCTTGTACATCCTCTTTTATTTATTTACTTTTGCCTATCACATCTCATGTTTGGAATACACGCCCTCATTTCTGCTTTACCAAATCACAATCTTTAAATCACAGCTTGTTCTAAAGGCATCTTCTAGAATAGTTCTTTTTGATATCCAATCTCCTCTCCCCCCATACAGACAGCTAGAATATTTCTATACTATCTTATATTTAAGTATATATATATATATATATATATATATATATATATTTAACTTACATATCTCTATGCATTTGTTTCCTTTGATGGAATGTAATCACTAAGAGAGCAGCAACTGTTTATTTTTTCCTTTTGTAATCCATTGTTTTGAATAATACCTGGTGTATAGTAAGTGCTTAATAAATGTTTGTTGCCTCATTTTAAATTTATGATACTCCAAGTACTCACTGTACCTATGATCACAATTCTTTATTCTTCTTTTCTTCCCTCCTGCCCCCTTGCTTTTAAAAATATATTCTATAAACCTGGGATAGCTAGGCAACTCAGTGGATAAAGCATGGCACTTGAAATCAGAAAGAACTGAATTTCATTCCTAACTCAGATTCTTATTAGTTGTATAGCCCTCAATCAGTTATTCAACTTTTCTGTGCCTCAGTTTCTTTTTATGTAAAATAGAAATAAGAGCATCTACCTTCCAAGGATTTTGAAAAGATCAAATGAGTTAACATAGGAAAAGCACTTTGCAAATATTAAGGATTAATAAATATTTTACATTCATAGATTATCTATTACAAATGAATTTGTAACTCCAAATTCATTCAGGGAACAGCTGTTGCTTTCTTTCTTTTTTTTTCCTCCATTCTGAACACTGGTTCCTTGGTCAAGTATGACTCATTTATCCTGTATCTATATTTGCATTACAAAATAAATTTAAAACCTTGCACATGACAGCTCTAGTTTGTTCTAATTCCTTTATTTCCTACAGCTTATTAATGGTCTTTTGATATCCCAGTGCTTGAATTCATCTATTTCTAATCTATGAGCAAATATGCTATGCTTCCATAATCGATCCAATCAGTTGATAAATCATTTATTAAGCACCTACTATGTGTCAGACACTGGAGTAAGCATACGTTTGTGCAACTAGGACTCATTCTTTCCCTCCCCCCTCCATTACACATTAAATGTGTAATCAAATCTCATTTTATTTTTTTAATTGTTCATCTATATACTCTTTTTTTTTTCTTTTCAACTAGATTTACTTAGCCATATGGTCTACTTTAATTTGCATCCATATTCAGAATACAATAGTAACTTCCTTATGACTCTTTCTTGGTACTCAGCTTTTATCCCTCATTCTGTAATCTTTTCTAGCATCCTTTCTTTCATTGATTATATTTTCTTTTCAGTGAAATCCTTCACTAGTTTTTAAGTAAAATTTTAAAAAAAGAAAATTGAAGATGGCACTCTCAGGCCTTCCCAGATGTTGTCATACTCTTGCTTTATTGTCATTGAAATACAGGGAAGTTTAACAGGGAAGCAATTCTACATGGATCAGACTTGGGTTACCTCCCTTCAATGGCCAATCACAGAACCTGTATTTTGGGTCTGTCTTATTCCATGGAGCCATTACAGACAACTACCAAAAACAAATACAAAACTGCCTGCATCAGCATTGTTCTGCACCCTATTGGCAGAAGCTAGACATAACTTATAGCCTGGCAAAGAAAGCTGCAGAACTGCTTACTAAGGCTGTGAATATTTTCTCTAATGATAACTACCAGTTTCCCCACATGTGCACTTTATTTTTTCTTCTGAATCTTTTATTTTCATGGCCCAATTACTTTTCTCTACACATTCCCTAATTAGGACTTTCTACTATCTCACCACCATGATGTCAAAAAGATATTCCTTGTATTGGATTTATTTTGTTTTAATTACTGTGTCTACTTTGCCCCCTTTTGTTTCTTTGGACTTAGAGGCTGACTGGATCATGGTCCTTCATTTATGTGTGTCTCATCACCAAACCACCTCTTAGCGCATATATTTCAGGTTAACCCATCTCAGTTTATTTTGTTTTACCTGCTAACCCATTTCTTTAGCAATAATTTTAGCTGGAAGCAAGAAGTAGGAGAGAAAACATAATGTAATTATATACATTAAAAATTTATTTTTATAAGAAATGGCCAGATTATGCTTTTAAGTGTACAGGCCTCGGTTTCTTAGAGAAAATTACTTCATTCCTGGAACATTAATTCCTTTATGTAAATGGTTCTATTCTCAACATAACAACCAATTTTTAACCTGAGTATTATTTAAAATCTCATCTGTAACCCTGTGAGGTTTAAGAGGGAGCTAGAATTTGATTTATTATTTATTAATCACTTAAGTATTTATTGTTGATTTATTCTGAAATGTTTTGCAAACAAATACCTTTGCCTAATTAAATACAAGTTTCTGCCTCAAAAAAATATTGTTTGGTTTTTTTTTTTGTTTGATAAGTAGGATCAATAGCACAGACTCCTTGAACTTTGGGAACATGGATCACTTATCTCTTGTCCTTGTTTCTTGTAGCTGACAAAAAGTTCCAAGAAACTCTTAGTATCTATCATAGGAATATAAAATTCCTTCTTTAATCAATGACATGATATGTAAATGGTAATGAATATATGCCAGAGTATAAGCATGGAAGGACAGTGGACAGAGTAATAAGACTCAAAGACTGATTACTTTGAATAGGCAAGTCTGGTTTCCATATAAACTTAAATTAATAGCATTTGCTTAAATATGTTTAGGCAGTGTGTTTAATGAACCAGATCAAGAGGCAATTATCAAATTAGGACACTTTCAGGATTTAAGATAGACATATTCACTGAACATGATGCATATACATCATTATAAATTGATTCTACAACATAGATTTCAATAATTAGAGTAGAGGACAAAGTATGTTTGGTCATGAGAGTAGTTTAGATGGTTCTAACTAGCATATTAGTGGGCTTGGAATCAGGAAGATGAGTTCAAATCTAGCCTCAGTCATTTCTTGCCTTTTTGATGCTGGGCAATCACAGCATCTGTCTAACTCTTTTTCTTTACCTATTAAAGGAGGATAATAAAAGTTTATATTCTGCAAGGTTATTATGAGCATCAAATAAGATATTTGGAATGGGATGAGCATAATTCCCAGCTTGTGGTATAGGATCTACAAATGTTTATTCCCCTCCTTCCAAACAGTCCCTGACACTTTCCATTGTACCATGATGAAGCTGATATCTTGATTGGAGATCCAAGAAACTGTGAAATATAAGAAATATCTTTTGTTTGTTTGTTTGAAATGAAGAAATTTATAAAACTCATAATTTCTCCAAAAAATAAAAATATTCAGGTAAAATGACTTTAATGAAGTCAGTACCATAAAATGTAATCTTCAATACCTTGAGAAAATTCCACACAACCCCTTTGAAATTTGTTTGATTTTCTATTTGATTTTGGATCTGGCTTTTTTCAATTTTCTATCTTTTCCTAAGCCATAAATTGAGAATGAATATAAGTGATTCTACACCAAATTGTTTTGCCAAATGAAATCAACTATCTTCTTGCATATTATATTGTTATATTAACAAAAATAATACTTAACATTTGGATTCTACTTTAAAATTTATAATGCAATTTTCCTATGTCACTGTAAACAGTATACTCTGGCCTTATGATTTCCTTAATGTAGGAAATTCCCAGTGATAAAACTTCCCTCAATGCAAAATGCAGAATTGACAGAGACATGGAAATTCATATACCTTTCCCATGTTTCATTGCCTACTATTTAGCAGAAGCTGCCCTTGAATATGTCTTCCTAATTTTGAGACCAATTTTCTATTTATCAGCCCTAATTATACGTGGTATGAAAATATTTCTTTTTTTTTGTAGAAAAGGAAAACTGTGGCTGAATGACATAAAATGATAGTCATAGATCCAGTGAGTATTCAAACTATAATCTCAGCTCCACTATTCTGAATGCGGATTTGATGCTTTTCTGGCTTCCCCATTTTTCTTTCCCACATCACATCCCTACCATAATGATCAAATAATGTATACTATCTGCTGCATTTTTAGCTATGTAGAGAAGTATTAAAATAAGATGATATAAAGTATGAATTATAAATGTTACAGTTTTGTAGATGATCTTTCACTTTTCAAAATCATCCCTTAAACTTGATTCCATTATTTTTGAAATTAAAATGACAACAAAACAATGACACAGTTTAAACTCATAAAATGCAACAAGCTGGGTTTTTTGTTTGCTTTCTTCATGTGTGAATAATATCAATATCTGTAAGGCAATTTAAAAGGAAAAAATGAATCTTTTTCTGTTTCCAGTGAGCATTTAACATCTTTAAAATAAATACTGTGCCATAATTTTAGCAATTTAGTCTGTTGTCTGTCTTGGGAAGAGGATATATTTTTACTTGAATATTTCTAAAATAAGTTTTTTATTGAAGAATTTTGTTTTCCATGCCATTCTATACCATTCTACACTATTAAGCAATCTCCTATAACAAATAATATTTGAAGGTAAAATAAGTAACTAGATAGAAAAATGCATACAAAAATAAAAGATTGATGAAGAAATGAAGGGGAAAATCAGTATAATATATTAATATATTGAAAAAGTAGGGAAAATATATAATTTTCAACCTCTATGGACCTCTCATAGTGAAGAAGTTTGGGGATAATCTCTCATTTGTCTTCATTTGAGTAATGCTTGATTTTAGAATTTTATTGCATTCATTTTTGTTTGATTGATTGAGTGTGTGTATGTATGTGTGCGGTTGTTCTTGCCATTTACCTTGTTGTCAATGTTATGTACATTATGTTCTTGGGTCTCAAAATTTCTGATCTCTTTTTCACTCTTATGAGATAGACTTCTTAGTAATATCTTAGAAAAGTTTTCTTAAGAAATCTTAGGAAAATCATAATATAACTACTTACAGGAGTCCTCAAACTTTTTAAATAGGGGGCCAGTTCACTGTCCCTCAGACTGTTGGAGGGCTGGACTAGAGTAAAAACAAAAACTTTGTTTTGTGAGCCTTTAAATAAAGAAACTTCATAGCCCTGGGTGAGGAGGATAAATGTCCTAAACTGCTGCATCTGGCCCATGGACCTTAGTTTGAGGACCCCTGAGTAACTCACAGTAGCAAATGCAGAAGTGACATTTGGGAATCAACTTCTGACAATAATGTATTCAAATCAAAATCACTTTCTAGAAGAAGCAGGTGCTTCTAGAAACATAAATTAATGTAGCACTCTATAGTCATGATGGGTATGGAAGGACCTGGCAACCCTAATCCTTTTCATTTTCATTCAGAAATGAATAAGTTGAAGAATGTGAGTGAGGATGGAAAAGTTACAATCATCATTTTATTGTATGCATTTAAAAACACTAATCTGACAAGAAATGGTTAGAGCTCACCACACTGCCAAAGAAATATATAACACACATTCAAAAAAGGTTAAAAGACTATGCTATTATTAATCAGAGAAATGCAAATTAAGACAACTCTAAGATACCACTACACACCTGTCAGATTAGCTAAGATGACAGGAAAAAATAATGATGATTGTTGGAGGGGATACGGGAAAACTGGGACATTGATGCATTGTTGGTGGAGTTGTGAACGAATCCAACCATTCTGGAGAGTAGTTTGGAACTATGCTCAAAAAGTTATCAAACTGTGCATATGCTTTGATCCAGCAGTGTTACTACTAGGCTTATATCCCAAAGAGATTATAAAGAAGGCAAAGGGACCTGTATGTGCACAATGTTTGTGGCAGCCCTTTTTGTAGTGGCTAGAAACTGGAAACTGAATGGAGCCCATCAGTTGGAGAATGGCTGAATAAATTGTGGTATATGAATATTATGGAATATTATTGTTCTGTAAGAAATGACCAACAGGATGATTTCAGAAAGGCCTGGAGAGACTTACACAAACTGATGTTGAGTGAAATGAGCAGGACCAGGAGATCATTATATACTTCAACAACAACACTATATGATGACCAGTTCTGATGGACCTGGCCATCCTCAGCAATGAGATCAACCAAATCATTTCCAATGGAGCAGTAATGAACTGAACCAGCTACGCCCAGAGAAAGAACTCTCTGGGAGATGACTAAAAACCATTACATTGAATTCCCAATCCCTATATTTATGCCCACATGCATTTTTGATTTCCTTCACAAACTAATTGTACAATATTTCAGAGTCTGATTCTTTTTGTACAGCAAAATAACGGCTTGGTCATGTATACTTATTGTGTATCTAATTTATATTTTAATCTATTTAACATCTACTGGTTATCCTGCCATCTGGGGGAGGGGGTGGGGGGTAAGAGGTGAAAAATTGGAACAAGAGGTTTGGCAATTGTTAATGCTGTAAAGTTACCCATGCATATAACCTGTAAATAAAAGGCTATTAAATTAAAAAAAAAGACTATGCTAGAAGGAGAAATTTACATGTATTGAAAAACAAAAAAGTAGTTGAAAAAGAAAATTTTGAAGACCCTATTAATTATAACTGAAAACAAAACAAAACAAACAAAAAAACAGATTAAGCTGAGTAGTACAGTAAATAGAAAGCTACACCAAACTCAGGAAAACTCATCTTTTTGCATTAATATCTGACCTCACATACCTAATTGTGTGACCTTAGGAAATGGAAAAATACTTTCCCAGCCTGAAAATACCTTCTACATTTGTACTTTTTAGCTATAGAAGAAAATGTGCATAATGCAAACCATAGTATACAGAAGCATAAAGGTACACAGACTTATATATATATACAATATACATATACACATATACATATGCATATATACACACATATTTAACTCCCTTTGTCTCAGTTTCATTATGTTTAAAATAAATTGGAGAAGGAAATGTTAAACTTCTCCAATATTTCTGCCAAATAATCCCAAATGTGGGTCATAAAGAGTCAGATATGACTGAAAGAACAATAGTAAGTCTTGTGAAGAATAAATCAACATTATTTGGCAATACAATGAATTAAGATAAGTAAAAAAGTTCAAAAAATTTCTGAGGACCCTTGTTTAGGCAGTTAAAAGTCACTGTTGAAATAACACAAATAAGTTTTTCTTTTCATTCTAATATGAAAAAATTGTTATAAAAATTGGACACTAATTGTTATAACTTCTCAGACATTGTTTCCATCCTTCTATAGAGACCTGATTGTTCTTTTCCATTAAATAGTATATGTACAAACACTGACCCTCAGGAAAATCCATGTATATTACTCTGAAAATAAATTCCACTTTTTCAAACTAAACTGCCTTACAAATCAAATTGTACTATTCCATTTATTTATGACTAATAGAATTGCTGTGACCAATATTGTTCATTTAACAACCTAAAAGTAAGACTGTTTAAAACGATTCATTTTAGTGAAATAACAAAGAGTAAAAATGGAGAGAGGGCAGAGGGAATGGTACCTAGAAATAATTATATTGTTTAGAAGAACACCTAAATGCTTCTAAGAACTAAACTATTTCATAGAGATCAAATATATCTGTTTAAAAAAATAGCCTTTTTTTTTCTAATTCCAAACAAAGAGGTTTTCAAGCATGAGCCATTTTCAGCAAAATTCTAAGAATGGGAGGATTGATGACACATAATACCTATTTTCTAAGTCTTCCCTTCATTTTAAATCTTTCTTTCTGTGGGTGATTCAGTGTGTTGGTGATGACCTTTAAAGTCTTGAATGGCCTGTGACAGAGTTACCTGAATGATTGCTTCTTACTTTATTCCCAAGCATAGCTTTTAGAGAATAGATTGTTTATATGTTGGCGTGCCAATTCTAGGAGACTGATCCTTCAGGATGGGCAGTTGAATTTTTCAATAACTAGTTAGTGTTTTGTAACAGCAGCAGCATATGGGCCAAATGGTTTCTGAAAATTGGGTAGTCCATTCAGTTAAGTGACATGTTGAGTGTGTGTGTATCTACCTACATGCTTTTGTATATTATGCTTTGTAATGTGCACATTTTCTTCTAAAACGAAAAAAAATACACATTTAGAATGTATTTTCAGATTGGGGAGGAATTTTGCATCATGGGAAAATTGGATATTCCATACTATATTTTATTGTGCTGCTTTTTGTCTAAAGACCTTTACCCCAAACTCAGCTTTTAGGGAGGAAAAGTCAGCTATCTGCTTAAATTAGTGGAAACAACCAACGCATTACAGATTCATTCAGAATGATGAAAGATGTTAGGTCAACTCCTATGTTCACATGAATTAAAAGTAGGCATTTTAATATTATAAACACCTTCAGAAAAAAAATCAGGATACTTCTTTGCAGAGAAAAGAGTTCTCTTATATTTGTGAGATCAACTAGGATATCTACAGCACGAAATTCATTTCAATAAGAAGCAAATTCTGCTCTGATAAAGAGAAATAGAAGGATTTGACTGTGAGCAAAAAAAAAAAAAAATCTAGAGTATCAAGAACCAGAAAAGTGACTTTATAGAACACATAGCATGAGTTTTAAACATTACTATTTTCATATTTCACATGCTAAACTTATGGTGTACCATATAACAAAAACTATTGAATTCACTTTTATACCTATGATCTTTTGTAATATGCCAGACTCTTATAGTTTTTTTAAAAATAAATTGAAGTGTATTGGACTACCTGCCATCTAGGGAAGGGGTTGGGAGAAGAAGGGGAAAAGCTGGAACAGAAGGTTTTGCAAGGGTCAATGTTGAAAAATTACCCATGCATATGTTTTGTAAATAAAAAGCTATAATAATAAAAAATAATTAATTTGGAATAATGTTTGTACCATATGAATGTATACCACATTTCCAAATTTATAACATTGTAATTCCATTCCACAACATTAGTTAAGGGTCAATTCTAGCCCGGTGTTAAGTGCTAGGCAAAAAGCAACAACAACAAAAAAACTCTTCTTTCAGGGAGTTTATTAGAAAGATGAACAAGATACGCATATACACTTATGTACATGCATACATATATACATACATATACATAGAGAGAGGGAGCGACAGAAAGGGAAAGAGAGAGAGAGAAGAGAGAGAAAGAGGAAAAGAGAGAGAAGATATTAATGGCCATCTCAAGCACACCACACAAGTCTATGCACATTTTAGATCCTGTGTCATATATATCACCTTCCATTTAAAGCACTCTTTGAATTTATTTGAAAAAATTTACCAGCGATACTATAATTTTGCATTACATGCATAATCTAAAATTAACCTTATTTTTAATAGTGTATACACTTGTAGTGTACAATTTGGAAGGATGAAAATATGAGTTAAAAAAAGCAAATTCAATCTAATTTAAATAGGAAGAGGATAGCAATAAGAACATATAGATAGATTAGGGAAAGCTTTTTCAGGAGAGATGGCCTTTGAGCTGAAACTTCAGCTATTTTAGAGAGGAGAAAGAAATGGATTCCAGATATGGTGGGTAATTGTACAAAAGAACAAATTCAGCAGATTGAATATGAAATTCAGGGAACAGTGAATTGTCCAGTTGGCAAATTTCAACGTTTTGAAAGATTTTAGTTGTAAGAAAAAGAATTATGGAGATTGAATGTAAATCAACATGTGATATATTCAGTTTTTAAAAATTTTTTCTCCCGTGATTTTTCCCTTTTGTTCTGATGTTTTTCTCCCAACACCATTCATAAAACAAATTTGTGTTTTCTCTTGGCAACTATATGAAGAAATTTATGGCAGCAACAGAGTTACCTGGACCTTAGAAAAGATGGTTATTGGAAAGTGTGGGTCAGATGATTTGAAGAGAGAAGATGATGGAGGCATGTTATTACAATTTTTTCATTGATGACCTAAAATTAAGCAGTGGCTGTAAAATTGAAAAGCATTTGGGTGTTGGAGAAACCTATGAGATGATTTGATATTATCTTTGAAGTCAAATCAGAGTGAATAGGGGAATTGTAATTGAATAAAGGAATTAGAATCCAATATTTGATAAATCCCCAAATTCCAACTTCTGGGATAAGAATGCATTATTTGACAAAAATTGCTGGAAAAACTGGAGAATAATGTCAGAAATTTGGATAGACCTACATCTCACACCACACCAAAATAAGATTAAAATGGGTACATGATTTAGGCATAAAGGGGGATACCATAATCAATAACAGAGCAAGGGATAATTTATTTGTCAGATCTTTGGAGAAGGGGGAAAGAACTGGAAAACATTATGAAAGACAAAATGGAAATTTTGGTTACATTAAATTAAAAAGATTTTACTCAAACAAAGCCAATAGAAACAAGCTTAAAAGGGAAGTACAAAGTGAGGAATGATTTTTTTTTACAGCCAGTGTTTCTGACAAAACTCTCATTTCTAAACATATATATATATAAAGAAGTGTATCAAATTTATAAAAATACAAGTAATTCCCCAATTGATAAATGGTTAAAGGATATGAACAGACAATTTTAGATGATGAAACTAAAGCCATCTCTAGTCATATGAAAATATATTCTAAATCACTTTTTGATTAGAGAAATGCAATTTCAAACTGGCTAAGATGACTGGAAAAGATAATGACAAATGTTGACGGGGATGTGGAAAAACTGACACACTAATGCATTGTTGGTGGAGATGTGAAATGATTCAACCATTCTGGAGAGCAAAATGGAACTATGCCCAAAGAATTATCATACTGTGCATACCCTTTGACCCAGAAACACCACTACTGGATCTGTATCCCAAGGAAACCATAAAGGAGGTAAAAGGACCTGCATGTGCAAAAATCTTTGTAGGTAGCTCTTTTTGTGGAAGCAAAGCATTAGAAAATGAATAGATGTCCATGAATGGGAAATGGCTGAACAAATTGTGGTATATGAAGGTAATGGAATATTATTATTCTATAAAGAAAATAATGAATAAAATGATTTTAGAAAGGATTGGAAATATCTATACTGATTCTGAGCAAAACAAGAAAAATCAAGAATAAATTGTACACAATAAGAAAAAGAATTATGGAGATTGAATGTAAATCAACACGTGATATATTCACTTTTTTTCTATTTTTTCTCCCATGATTTTTCTCTTTTGTTCTGATGTTTCTCTCCAAACACCATTCATAAAGCAATGTATTAAAGATAAAGTTTTTTTTAAGTGAAGAAGAAAAATTAGGGACATTTTTAGTAGGTGTTGGTTTAGTAGAATTTATCCCAGTCATATAATTTTAGCATTAAATTTGCTGAAATTGAGATAACATTGCAACTTATTATTCATCAAGCAAATGGAAATGCAATAGAAAACTTAAAATTTTGGTTTAAGATCAAATATATAGATTTTGGACTCACCATCATAAACATCATTATTGAACTATGGAAGTTCAGTAGGTCATTAAGGGAGAGATTGTAGAAAAAAAGTGAGAAAAAAAGTGAGAAAAAAAGAGTATCCATGATTAACCTTTAAAGATAATATTTAGGAATAAGAGATGGAAGATTATTCATTTAAATTATTCATCTAGATACAAATATCTAAAGTATCACATGGGAAGAAAAGAAGCCAAATAAAACCAATGACACTAAGGGAAAAAGAAAATTAAAAATGAAGTACAGTAGAGTCAAAAATTACAGAAAGGACAAAAGAATAAAAATTAGAAAAGGTCATCAGTTTAAAGTTATGTTTTTATTGGTATCTTCACATAAAAAAGTTTCAAGAAAGTTTTAGAATATGAAAATGGGATGTATGATGATTGACTCTCAGGTCACATTCAAACATTAGAGAAAGAGCAACTTGAGAATAGAGATGTAATCACAAAATAAGTACACCAACATATATTTAAACATGTCTCATACTATACTGTATATATAAATGGTAATTACAATTTAGTAGAGTGTGAATAATAGCAATTTACATTTACATAGGATTGAAAACCTCTTTCCTCACATCAGTTTGATGGATGACAATACAACTAGAAAATAAAAATGAGATATGACTACTATAATCATATATTTTCATAACACTAGAAATTTCAAAATGATTGTTACTATAGTTGGTTTCAGAATTTTAGTAAGCTGGAAGAATGCAAAGAGAAATGAAAAGACTTATTAAATAATGTAAAGGAAAGTCAACAGAATTAGAATAAGATAGATATTGACTAAAGGCCTAGGGTTTTGAATTCTTTGGCCATTATCAGAAAAAAAATTGGTTTTTAAAGATACATTATTTTTATTTTAATTGTTTTAATTAATTTTAATATTAGCACTTTATCACCAGATATTTTTCATCTTTTTTATTATGTATGTAATTATTGAGAATACTATTAAGTTTATGATACAATTGCCAAAAAAATTCCTTAATGAAGAACTCACAGAGAGCAAACACTTATATGGTGGTCAGAAAAAAAAAATATATAAAGATACTCTCAAGGTCTGTCTTTTTATAAAAATATTTCCTTCCAATTATATTTGGAATATCTTCTTTTGTTTTGTTTTTTTTGGTTTATTTTTAATACAAATTGTTTTATGAATTATGGTTGGGAGAGAAAAAATCAGAGCAAAAGGGAGAAACCATGAGAGAGATTTAAAAAATAGAAAAAAGAATTGAACATAGCATGTGTTGATTTACAATCTCCTTAGCACTTTTTCTGATTGAGGTTGGCATTTTCTGTCAAAGTCTATTGGGATTGCTTTGGATCATAAACCACAAAGTAAAATCAAGCCTTTCAGAGTTGATCATTGCACATTTTTGCTATTATTGTGTATCCCTGGTTCTGCTTGTTCTGCTCAGCATCAGTTCATGTAAATTTTTCCAGGTCTTTCTATAGTCAGCTTATTCACCATTTTTTATAAGATAATAATATTCCAATACTTTCATGTACCACACCTTGTTCAGTCATTCGCCAATTGGAGGGCTTCCACTCCTTTTACAATTCTTTGCTGCCATAAAAAAAACTGGTATGAACATTTTTGTACATATGGGTCCTTTTCCCTCCTTTAAGATTTCCTTGGGATACAGATCCAGTAATGGCACTGCTAGGTCAAAGGGTATGTACACTTTGATAGCCCTTAGGGCATAGTTACAGATTGCTCTCTAGAATGATTGGATCAGTTCACAACTCCACCAACAACATAATGCTCTAACATCTCTTCCAACATTTATTATCCTTTCCTGTCATCTTTGGCAATGTGAGAGGTGTGAATTGGTATCTCAGAGTTGTTTTAATTTTCATTTCTCTAATAACTAGTGATTTAAAGCATTTTTTCATATTACTACAAATTTTTACTTTAATTTTAAATTAAATTTTAATTTTATATTACTTTAATTTTATCATCTGAAAATTATTTGTTCATATTCTGAAAATAGCTAGATCTACGGATGCTCCTGCGTGGGCGAGATTACCTGCTAAAGGTGAGTAAACTGTTCATTCTATCTCAGCTCCTGCCTCAACTGTTGAAGATGCCAAAAGGAGAAGGAATGATTGCAGTAGCAGTCAGAAACTCATATTATTTATTTGGGGGAATGCTATATCAGGGACTCCAATTATTAGTCGGACTTGTCAGTTACCCAAACCCCCAATCATAATGGGTATTGCTATAAAAAAAAATTATTACAAAGGAATGGGCTGTGACAATAAAGTTGTAGATTTGATCATCGTGGGTTAAGGGGGTAGATTCCAACAGGAGGTTAGCAGCCTCCTAGTTCTAGGGCTGGGGAGAGGCTTGAGTGGTAAAAAGCTCAGAAGAATCCTACGAAAAAAAAAGACTTCTATGTAATGAAAAGAACTATGCCATAGCGTAGGCCTTTTTGGACAACAGGTGTGTGGTGGCCTTGAAATGTTCCTTCTCGGACAATGTCTCGTCATCATTGGAATATTTTTAGGAGTATTGATGTGATTCCTATGAAGAGAAGGAGTGTGGAGTGGAAGTGAAATCATGTACCATCTAGGGGAGGGAATGGGAGAAGGATGAGAAAAGTTGGAATAGAGATTTTTGCAAGGATTCACATTGAAAAATTACCCATGCATATGTTTTATAAATAAAAAGTTATAAAAAAACAAAACAAAACAAAACAGTACTGCTCTGTTTCCACAATGAATGGTACACTGTCCCAAGATGTTTTCAGAGATTCTTCTCAAAATCTGCCCACAAGTCCCCTTTTCTGCCCAGAAACTTTTAGGAGTGCCCCTACCCCACTATCTAGTACGCTAAAGCAACGGAGTCCTGCTTAGCTGATGTTGGCAACTGGGCCAGGGCTGGGATTGGTGTTGTGCCTGTGCTGGGGGCCTGCACTGATATTGCATGCTGGACTCCATCCTGTTGTCCCATTTTTTTTTTTTTTCTGTTGACCTTCCAAGTCTTCTCCGATATCTCAGGGCAGGGAGAGAGGGGCCATGAGGTCTGGGGAACCAGTAATGCTTCTGATTCAGAGGTCCTGCTTGCATGTAGCTGGAGTTGGGTTGGGGCCAGGGTTGAGTTCCGAGCTGACCTGGCCCTTCCTGTGCCGGGTCTGTGCACTGGGTTCCCAGTGTACTTCCACAGACCTTTTCTGCTGACCTTGAATTTTATTTGGATGGAAAATATTCTATTACATTTTGGGTACTCTAACACTATAAAATTGGTTTAGGATCATTATGTAAAGGAATTTGGAGAGGTTTTGGGGAGATGTTGGTCATGTTCCTGTATTTCTTCTGCCTTTTTGGCTCCATCTCTAAGATCTCTCTTAAGAATTTAAAATAGACTGTGTGACGTGGGAGACACTGACACAGGACTTCCTAGCATGATGAAGTAAGATGTGCTCAGTTACAGAGTCCACCCCAAATGTTCACATGAACTCTCTGTGTCCAACCTGGGCAGAACATTCTGAGCTTATATTGTTCTGATCAGTAATTCTGTAACTGGACTTGATCAGTAATTCTGTAACTGGACTCTAACATAATGATGCCCTTTTGGTTTTCTTCAAGAATGAAAGACAACAAACAACCCAGCAACAAATTTATGATAGCAAAACTAGATTGGGTCACAGATATGAGGATTGGGTAATACTAAAGAAATAAATCTGAGCTAGCTTCGAAGAAAATCCTTGTTCAACATCAGACATCAGGTGAATTCTCCAATAAGAACCAACATGATGGAGACATTACTGGAAGTAAATCATCATCTGTACCACCCTTATGTTTCTGTACTTGTTTAATATTTTCACCATTAATTAACATAAACTTTAATACATTCTCTTAAAAGTGAAGGAAATAAATTTTTAAAATGAGGAAATGCTCATCAGCAGTAAATACTCTTAAGCAGTCCTGCTACAGGTTTAAAAAGAAGTGTGAATTTGGCATTGATATCTATTTGAACTGTGAATTCTTTGAAGTGCAAAGTTAATCCATGTATACCTGAAGGAGTGCAGCATAAGACAGACTTGTACTTCTTAACAAGTTTTTAAATGCATGGACCTCCAGGGATGTGTATGCATACATGCTGACCTAATTGTGCATGTTAGATATGCACCCTACAAGTTAGTTAAAATTTATACAGTGTGTGCTCAGAATGGCATTTGTAAAGGGTAAGAACTGAAATTCTAAGTAATTTTAATTTGTAATATACATCATTCTCAGCAAAAGATTACTTATGTATCACATTTGATGTTCATCTGTTCTTAATTATAGTTAAGAAACAAGAAACATTTTTAATAGTGGGAAAAGGATAATATTTTCCTTTCAATCTGTTTCTCCATCTGTATTTCGGTAACCCCCCTCCATATGCATGAATAGATTTTAGTAGAGAAATGAACGAACAACATAATTGCTTCTGTCTCAGTTCACCTACTACAGAATTTTAACAGTCCATAGCTTAGATCTGCATACTCATTGAAAGCTTGTGTAAGGAGTTAGGTCTGAGAACTCTTCCAAAATGTCACAAAGTTTGAACATGAAATAAAACATGGATGAGAGAGTGAGGCGAGAGAGAGGAGAGAGAGAGAGAGAGAGAGAGAGAGAGAGAGAGAGAGAGAGAGAGAGAGAACAAGTTTCCATGAAGATATGATAAAGACATTTTGATGAGTCGGTATAAAGAGTATACTTGGGTTCAAAATCTGTCACTATTGCTTATTACACCTCCCTGATGTGGTCAAGAAACAAAATCATTCCACCTCATTTTTCTCATCTACAAAATCGAAGTATTATAAAATGCCTTCTTGCTCTGAATCTATGATCATATTATCCCCTTCAAAACAAACAGGTATTCTGGTTTAAGACATCTGATTATGGACTATACAATTAAAACAAGATCTTTTTGAATATAATGACTATATTGGCATAGGGCTAGCCCTGTGTTTTTATGCCTTAAACTTTCATCAGTCTAAATATCATGGATTGGCCACCAACAGGTCCCAGAACAAGCCCTACTTAGCCATTGTTTAGACCCTGATTGGCTTAGAGGAATCTAAATAGAAATTGATGCTATTTTGATCCAAAACTCTGAGTGTTGACCTCCCAGATTTATGTGTGTGTGTGTGTGTGTGTGTGTGTGTGTGTGTATAATGTGCAAATATATGTATGTGTATGTATTCATGTATATGTATAGATATATGTATATAAACACGTGTATTAACTAGATAATAGAAATCATTCTATACTTAATTTCTTAATTAATGAGTGTTGCCTTACCATACTTGAGACCTGTGAAAGACTTGAGCTTAAAAAGTCCAATGTCTCCCAATACATGGGGCCATCTCCAGTGATCCTGATGTATATTTGGTCACTCGTGATATCTCCAAAGGAGAAAGTAAGGTGGGTGACCTTGCACATTCATTGAAATCCAATTCACTTGCATGTCTTGATACTTCCTCCTGATGTCATGATCCTCTTTGAGAATAAAGGATTAAACAACAAACCTGCATTTTCATTGACAAGGAGAAGTCCCAAACTTGGAAAGTTCTACATCCCGTGTCATTTCTGCAAGCATAAGGTTTACCTAAGTTAAATTTAAAAATTAAGTCACTTGTGTAGGGTCATACAGCCATTAAATAGCAAAGGCTGGATTTGAAATTAATTCTTCATGGCTTTAAAGCCATTTATCTAAATAAAATACTATGCTATTTAATTTATGTATGTATGTGTACATCTATAAACATGCTCTGAAATAAGTATTTTGTTCCATGCTCAGATATAAACACATATATATATACACATATAGGTATGTGTTGTTCAGTGTGTGTATATGTGTGTACATGTATGTATACATAAAGGAAATTTGTCAAGAAAGTCTTATATTTTCATTGAAAAAATAGCATCAATTTCCCAAATATAAGAAGGAACATGGCTGCTTCTCTGTGTCTCCTCATCTTGTCTGATTCTGACCTGTGTATTTCCATTAACCTCTTACAGAGAATCCTGGAAGCTTTCTTCTGCTTTCTTTAGTAAATCTTACATACTAATATATACCAATATACTGTAAAGACTATCAATTTGTTGCCTTTTATCTGTGACTGACCTACCTTCCATTTCTTGTCCTACGTGTTTTCAGTAATTTTTCAATGGCATCTTTCATGTTCAAGTCATAACAAGCAAAATGATGCAGCTTACTTTCTCATCATGTCTAGCTCTTTTTTCTCTTTGCTTATAGTCTCATTTCTTCTGAGATGATAGTGTTTCATTATTTGCCAGTTACAAAATATTACTAGGAAAATATGAATTTTAAAGAGATATGCTTTTGCAGTATCAAGACGTTTAGGGTCATTTAAATTACAGCACAATTTCCTAAGTGTGATCTGGCTCTGTCTGCCTTATTCACTGCCCAGACTTTGTCTATGTAATGGGACTTTCTAATATTCAAATATGTTTGGATGATTTTGTGACCAGAGATATATAGGTTTTTACATACTTTTTCACAATGTGAACAACTATATGTCTTTTTTTTTTCTTTTTCAAAAGTATAGATTTCATGTAGTAAACTTTGTAATATTCAGGGACTCCGTGTTTTTAGTTGAATATCAAATGGAAATAAGAACATTTGGGGAAGCAGTAATGAAATAAATTCCATCAAACTTGGCACTGCTTTTTCTCTTACCAAAGTTTTCCTCCATTAATATCAGAATGAATCAATAGCAATGGACTTGGATCCAGAAGACCTGGGTTTAGTGTCTTACTAACTAGCTATATAACCATACATAAATAAATTAATCTCTCAGAGTTACTTTTACCTTTTTCATAAAATGATATTAATGAGGGTTGAGCTATATACTACCCCAGGTTTGTTGTGAGGAAAGTCTTTTGAGGACTTTAGAACACTACAATATAAATGTGAATTATTATATGCTAAAACAAACAGCAAACCATGCATACTTGACAGATCATAGCTCCCAACAGCGTTATCCTAACAACATGTCATAGTAAATAGAAAAATATTGACTAAAAGATAAATGCTCATGCCATTCTAAATTGGGATTATAGTTATAGAGGCATAAGGATCCCTGCTGTGTATGTAGTCCAAACCTCATGATTTTTATAGATTTAAAAAGTGATGCTTAGTGATTGTCAGATACAGTGATTGTCAGAAATAGATTGGATTCAACTCTTCTACTCCTAGAGTCACTCAGTAGACTTTCCATTCTTTTACATTCTTCTCATATATTTGTCATGAAAAATACTATGTAAAATATAAATTTATTTTCAAACTCCTCTTTATTTTAGTCAAAATGCTTTTTAAGAAAAAAATTAGACAATAATTGAATTTTCTGGCAGTACATTGTAATCTTGTTAATTTACACTAATGACCTATTTGGTAGTACTATATTTTATAAAAGAGCAATTTAACAAATAAGCAATCAAACTCCTCATGGGTTGTCATGGGACATCATATTATTGTGGTGTTAATTATTTACAGTATTCAAAGTTGTTAGCTTATATGCTGCATCTTTTGAAAATTTTGTTCAGGTAATAAAATGGTAATAAATATGGCTTCCCGGCACCCCACAGCTATTAAATCTTGGCCCCAGAATTGGGTATGGGAATTTTAAAGTAATAAATTACTGAGGTTTAACCACAGTTTTCTTTGGCTTAGCAAGGTATTCCATTTTTCAAGTGGTTTGAACACACCATCTATTAACTACCTAGATGTCTGAATACTGCCAAGATGTATAAAATGGCCTAGACATAACATGCCATGGGTATTACTGTCAAGGAGCCTAGTAATCATGGGGAAACGGGTTAAACTATAAAATAAGACCATGTGGAAGTCTTGCTTCCCATTTAACATACTATTACCCTCACTAATCTGTTGAACACCTTGATTAAAATGTCACTTGTGTCTGAAAGCTTCCTACAAGTCATTCTTTAAAGTTTGTTCTTCGTATTTCTCCTAGTGCTATAAAGAACTTCCCTTTTACTTCCCTACTCTATCTGTGAGTTCTAATTTATTTCTGCAAGTTAGTTCCCAAAGAGCCAAACTTGGATGCTGCTTTCTACTTCTACAAAAATATGTATAAATCCTGGGATGAGATTTATGTTATCCACTGTGGTGACGGTGCCTAAAACTGTATACAGATATCTAAATTAGGTTCTTGAGTCTTTCTGTTTGGGCTTTTTATCTAAATTTAAAAACACATTCTTAATTTTGATTTTTTTTTCTTTTTAAAGAATAATTCTGGAGCCTCTCTTGAACTACAACGAACTGGATATATATCTAAATTCTCACTTTTTTTTTTTCCTGAGTTTCCAGTTCTGATATTCTATGTGGTTTATGCCTGTATCTGCTCTCCGTGTGGAGTATTTACTAAGTCTGTAAATATTATTCCTAGTTCTTGCACCCAGTCTTGAGTCAATCATCCTTCTCTGCTAATCTCATAGACAATGCTTATATCCAGTCTTATGTGATCCATGGCTACTTCCCCTCATGTGATACATCCTCTTTCTCCATCCTATAGCCAGACTCATATATAATAAGAGAATAACTATAGAAGTCATTTCTCAAAGTTTTAAAAGATAACAAGATATTGTGAAACTCTTTTTTTAATTAAACTGTCTCTTTGGGTAGGATAAATCACTAATTTTATAGTTTTAACTAATTGTTTGATTTTGGGGGGAGATCATTGGAAAGTAATTATTCAGATTATGTTTTTAAATATCAGTTTGTATGTTGTGTTTGTGTTGAAGAGAGAATTTAACATTCTTTAGACAAAAATTTGTTACTGAAACTATTTTGCTCTTAAAGGGAAAGAGGGCCGAATGGCAACTACAACAACAATAACAATAACAATAACTTTGAATAAGAAAAACCTAGCTTTAATTATTAGTTCAGAAAATTACTTTCAATGTAACAATAAGTAGCAACAAGTCACACATTTTCACTTTATTTTGGGGTATTGATAGCCTGAAGGAGGAGGTATAAGGATATATTAATCATATCCTGATGAAGGCTCACCCCAAAGGCTATCTAGTCTGACTACTTCCTTGTACAAATAAGGAAAACTGAAGCCCACAGAAGTGAAATGATTTGGAGGATTTTACAGAGCGTATGCTACATAGTTAGGATTTTAATCCAGATCTGCTGATTCCAGACTTAGTGTTATTCTGGCTATATTCATTTCCCATTACTTTGGATCTTGATTTTCTAATTTATGAAATTGAAGGAGACAAAGTTTTGAGCTTGTTTGGGGGGAAAAAAGCTATTCACAAAACTTAAATAACCATCAAATTATGAATGGTTACAAAGTAGGATGATTTCTTATTTATCAGCAAAAAATTTTCTTAGTGCAATAGAGTGTTAAATTTGGAATCCAAAAACTGGGATCGTATCCCATTTCTGTTATATATGGACTGTATGACATTGGGCAAGTCCCTTCACTTTGTTGAACATCAATTTCTTTATCTATGAAATGAAAGGAAAATACTAGATAAACTCTAAGGTCCCTTTCCTATTTAAATTTATGACCTACAATCCTATTTCTATAGCAACCTTCAACACCAGTTCTTTTCCAACAAATTACTTTTGAGACTTAATTTTAATAATTCTAATCAGGCTTTGGCAATATTTATACTTACTCCAAAATTCAGCAAGACAAAAAAGATGTTTTTTAGTATATTGAAAATATGGAGTGGAAATACATTAATTTAAAGTTTTCCTTGTCCTTTAAATTCCACCTGCAGATTTTCTCAAGCAAAGATTTTGGTATGTATTTTCTCCAATGATCAGAGATGATTCATCTCTTGAATTAAAATGAGCAGGGTCAGTATCAATAGCTTGTTGTTTTGATAAAGAGAGATAGCAGAGGAATTTTTAGTTCTTTTGTCTGAAGCCTTTCTGAATTAACTGTCAACTAATATTTTATTCAAAAGTTGATCGTGGTTTGGTGAATATAGCCAAGGACAATCAGGCTTATGATGGGGAATAGTTATTCTCTTTATTATTCCTTATAGTCATTACTATACCCTTGATCTTTGCACAAGATGTCATTTGACATTGCTTTTCATTTGGTATGCATGGTTTGGGTGTGATCCAAATTGAGGATTTTGTCTCATAATATTTAGTCTTCTAAATCTATCTCTACACAATAAAAGGAGGCTTAGTATTCCATGGACACAAACACTAAATCCTTCTTGCCACCTTTCCCACATCATTTCTTCTACAATATTGAAGCTACTGCTTTCCCTTTTATCTTCCTTATTCTTTTTCTTTCTTTGTTTCCTTACATAATGCATAGTTTGTATTAGTTTTCTTATATACTCCTAACTCTTATTCTATGATTCTTCCCAATTCTACTCCTTACTACTGTTTCTAGTTTTCTCCTCAACTAAGCTTTCCCTTTTTTCCTCTTTCTACTCAGCAATTTGCAAATGAAATGGCAGAGAATCACTTTTTCCTTCTCTTTGGGCAATCTCTAGTCAGGATACATATTTTACCTCTTGCTTGCTTTCTTTTTTCCTATCCCAGCTCTGCCACATTTCTTCCTTATGGTCCTGTTCTTCTAAATCATACATTTATAAATCATAAACTATTTCTCTGATTCAGTATGATAATTTGTTTACATTTACCTTGTTTATGATCTAATTTGTGCTTAATATTCTCTTAAGGGTTAAACTAGATAAAGAGGAAATGCAAAATATCCCTTATTCTCAAAAAAAAATTTAAAATGTTTTTTATGGGGAGGCAAGACTCACATACATCAAATAGATCTCATTATTTTTTCAAACATATCCTGTGCTTTCTCATTTCTAACTCTTTGCTCACTCCCTTTGCAAAGAGTGTAACAATTGAACTCAGGATTTTGGGTTCAATTTCCATCTGGAATTCTGTCCTAAGACATGTTTCTACATTTGTGCAATGCACCAGTAGAAATCTTATGACTCAGAGAAATCATGATTAAAAAAAAAATAAATAAAAACATAACAGTTGACTTTTCAAATAAATACTGTCCAGCAAGGGCTCAAATATAGAACACAATAAGGTTCCCTCCTTAAGAGTGTCAACAACTTCAAGTAATAGGGTAGTCATTTAACCTTTTTCTCTAAAGAGCTGTTGATTTCATTACAAGTCAATTCATTTGGGAGCAAAATTAACTTAAACTGCCCCAAGTTTCTTCTACAGTTTCTTGGCTCAAAATATACTTCGTCTGTGAGTTTATAAAGATTTACTCAGCCTCCTAGTGCCCTGCTCACTTTTATTTCTTGACTTTCCAAGTTTCAGCTTCTCACCACAACAAGTCTACATAAGCCTTCTGAAATTTTAAGTGACCTTACCAAAACAATAGAAACAGACAAAGGGCTATGATGGGATTCTGTATTGTCTTCTATTATAGGTCAGAATTCTGAACTTGAAACAAAGGATTCTTACAAGGTGCTAAGTTAGTGCAATTGATAGAGACAATAGTTTTCTAATTTAGCATGGTTCAGTATGATTGATTTAATCCTACAAGGAGATGTTATGGGCCAGAACTTGAAACAAGGTACTAAGTGGAATTGAGGAAACAATGGTTAAATCGAGTTTAGTATTGATTTAATCCTACAACAAATAATGGTTTCTTAGTGATATAATGATTTATGTATACACTAAGTGTGGGGCATATAAGCTAGAAGCTCTCAGGCCAGAAAAAGACAAGCCCACTAGAAGCTCTTGGAGGTTGAGACAGATTCATTCCATCTTCCACTTCCATTGTGGCTGGAGACTGAAGCACAAACCTTTGAATATTTGGAGAGATTCAGGAGCCAGAGAAGGAGTCAGGAGCTTGAGCTCATGGAACCAAGAAAAAAGAGATAGGCCTCTAAAAAAGTTAACCGGGGCCTAGGAAGGAGACTAGATTTCGAAGGAGATAATCAAAGATTGGGGCTTTAACTCCTGGCTACTCATGTAGTGATTACTGAACTGCAATGAAGGCTGCCTCCAGAGACTCTGAGGAAACCTCAACAGAGAACATTACATTTGAGAGAGAATATTAATCTTCTACTAAGCTTGCTTCAAATTCTGTCCCTAGCATATATATGCTTTGTGTCTTTGGGCAAGTCAAAGTAAGCAAATCAAGGATCATTTTGTATTGGTAGATGGAATTTCCTCATTGGTAGTTTCATGTGTAAATGAAATCACATGTTCAGTTAAGAAAAATTGAGTATATTATTCTTTCCTAATGTATTATATAATCTCTGTTGAGGTAAAGAAAAAAAAAAACAATGGTTTGCAAATGGTGAGATATTTAATAAATACTGCTTCATTATGTGACCAAAATAGAAGACATCGCAAATCAATCTGTGTTAAGAAAATGTGAAGTATAGAGATTAATAAAAGGAGAGCTCAATGATGGACAAAGTGGAGGATAGTTTGAACAAACTATGGCTGTTCAAACAAACAAAAAGGAAAGCAATATAATGAAAATAAAATGTGACGAGAAAATCATCAGATTGACATAATTATTTATGCATATATGTATGCATATATATTCATATGTATGTATGCATATGTGTATGTAAATGCTTAAAGACTTGAGAAATGGGTTAGGAATAAATTTTCAAGCGTCTTTGATTCTTTAGAATGTATTTGATAAATAATTTTCTATTTTTACATAATTTTCTCTGGTTCAGTTTGTATTCCCTGAACAACTGAAACAATAAGGAAAGACAAAGGAACTCTGAAATACTTGTCAGTGCCAAAGAGACAGGTGGAAGTTCTGCAAACACCTAAGGGATCTATTAATATCACAAGGGACACCAGTTGTAACATGTTTTTCCTCCTGTGATCTCTGCATGGGAATGTTGTCCAAAGCTGGCAATCACAATATGGGGTGGGCAAAGCAACCTCAATCACTAGAAGGTCAGAATCAGAAAGATCAAAAAAATACATTGTTGCCAAATATGGAGGGAAAAGTCAATTTGGGAAAGACAGGGAAATTAATTGATCCCAAAATGTAATTAGTGCCCTTTCAAATGCAATTGATTTTATTTTTTCATTCCGCATATGAACATGAAATGTTAACCAATGTATTTATTCTTCTGATTCACAAAAATGGAACTGTCATCTAAGCATCTGGATCAATGAGCAAGAAGAGAAAATTTTAAAATAATATGGGTAGATAACTGGTCAATCAGGAAAGCTCATATTAAATGAATAAATAGCATGCACTATGCTCTCTTATTGATAGATTTAAAAATCAATTTAGTACAGGAAAGAATTTAGCAGCTATACCTCAGCCATGGAAAATTAATCTTTAGGTTGCAGAGCATTATTTGGGCATGAGAAGATCATGAATTCCTCAGAGCCACCCAGGTCAATACTAAGAAGCTTTAGCTTCCACATCTTGACTATCTACTAGGAAGAAAGTGATACTTGAAAGTTAGATTAATTCTTTTCATCCTAAATTACTGCATATCTTAAAATGTCAAGCATTTTTAATTTCATCATTGGGGATACCATGATCTATACCATGGCAGAGCACAGTTACTCAACATCTTATTCTTCATGTATTACTGTAGATGAAAAATTAATCATGCTTTATACTATCTCTTGATACACAAGTGACTTAGATTTCTTCAACTCAAATATACAATGCAAACATACAGAATAATTCTGTGGACACACTCACAGACTTTCTACTTTAGTATAGCCTATTGGAACCTGCCCTCTATTGGTCTGATCTTCAATTACTCAAAGTCACTCACTTGCAACTCTTATCTTCAGTAAGGAATCTACACAGCAGAGCCCTCATCAAACTTTCATGCATCTAGGTCACTTCATACAATTCTCCATGAAGTTATATTTTATTCATGGCTGGACTGCATTGACAAAAAGTTATATTTGGGATTATATTTTGATGCTAATTATAAATGAGATTTTCTTTAATGAGATATATTGGGGTTCAGCCTGTAAATTCTTTGCACATAGAAGACACTTAATAAATGTGCATTTAATTGAATTTAAGAAAAATTACAAGTTACTTTGGCCCCAAAAATCATAAAAAGGAATTGACTTACTCAGAAAATGACTTGCAAAGTACATTAATTAGCACAGGATTCACATAATGTTTCAGTAAGTCCATCAAGAGTGAGGAACTAATACTAACTTTTGTAGTTAGCCTACTAATTTTAATCTTTAGGTAAATTATATATTGGTAGATTACTGATGAATTTCAGAAAGAATCCTGCATTTGTGATATCCAAATCTATTAGATAGATTGTGTCTACTTTCTAAATTAAAGAATATCTAATATTCTAAAATACTCTAATGCCTCATTGAAGCTTGGAAGGAAGTAACAACCCAAGATTTTTGTAAGCAGACTAGTAAAAGGTAAACTGTTATAAAAATGAGCTATATGGCAAAATGTCTCAATTAGTCTTAATTGATTTAATACATTGTCACAGCTTATTGAGATATGTTTAACATTATCATATTAATTTAGGTATCTTCATAGTTTTCTTTAGGAGTAAGGAAGCAAAAAGTAAAGCCATTAGGTTATTGTTGAGAAAATTTCAAGACTGAATATAGCCTCTCTTATCCCAAAGTTCTGGTTTTAAGTAATATGGTATAATTGATTTTCTTCAAAAATATCCCATGGACTATGCATATAAGTAGAAAAGTGATTTCTGTTGTGGTTAGGAAGTAGGTCAATGCTACTAATGCTTTCCAATCTTTCCTCCAGAGTACAATCCCTATGAATTTCATGAAATAGATATGATGGATGAGAGGGTTTGAAAAGAATATATTCACCTATCTCACAGCTTCTCCCAACTTCTTTACAATTTTGATTATGGTTATAATTTGGTTGGATTCAATTATCTCTATACTGATGATTCTCAGCTTATTTATCCAACCTTTAGATCTCTGCTGACTTCTCTTATGTCCCTGTTGTATACCACAAAATTTATGTTTAATAAGTATTTTAAATTCAACGTAATGTAAACAATTCATTGTTCTCTTTGGTAGGCTATTTCCCTTTCCTATTTTTTTCTATTAATCTTAAGAATATCACCATCCTTCTACTGATCCAGCTTACAACTTCTATGTATTCTCTTGAGCAGCTAGGCAGTGCAGCAGGTGACAAGGCAATAGTCAAGAAGATTCATCTTGTGAGTCCAAATCTGGCCTCAGACACTTATTAGATTTGTTATCCAGGGAAAGTCATTTTACCCTGGTTGCCTCAATTTCTTTAGGTGTAAAATGAGTTAGAGAAGTAAATGGGAATTCACTCCAGTATCCTTGCCAAGAAAACCCCAAATAGGGTCATAAAGAGTTGGCTGTGACTGAAAATGTCTGAAACACTAACATGTATTCTGTGATACTACCCTCCTTACTGTTCCAATCACAAGATACTCCTCTTAATTCTGTTTTCTCTAATTGCTCTTCATACCTAGAACTCTTCTCTTCTTCATCTTCTCAATCTAGCTTCCTGATTGCTTTTAAGTCTCACATTTTATAAGAAGACTTTCCCACTACTCCTTAATCATAGACCTTCCTCTCTGAATAGATCTCCATTTATTTTTATATATTTGGAAATAATTGTTTGCCTGCTCTTTAGCTATTAGACTATGAGCTTCTTGTAAACAAAAACTGTTTTGCTTTTCTTTGCATCCTTAGTGCTTGTGCTTATCACAGTGCCTGAAAAATAGTGGGGGCCACTTAATAAGTGTCTGTTGACTGGAATGACCACAAGCATAATGGGAATTTAAACGAAGTTTCTAACCATGTCGCAGATAAGAGTTAGAGTTTAAAAGACAAACTGGAATAACCACTTAGAAAGACAGAGTTGACCAAAGGGCTTCACATTTTACCTGGCTCAGGGAAACTATAGTTTATTTCACACAAGAGTGTTAGAATTGAAGAAACCCTTTTCCTGAAAGGAAAGAGATTTCTTAGTAGCCAACATAAGCAGATAGTAGCAGAGAGGTGCCTTGGAGAAGAGGAAAGTGTCCAGTAGAGAAAGCGGTATATCTAAAAACATTTAGAAGTCACAGTTTATACTATACTTTGAGAGATATTAGTCACAGTAATTCTATGGTTCTTGGGTATGTATGTAGCTGGAATCTTTTCCCATGATGATAAGTTGTATGTTTATGGTGAGAATCATCATGCATATTTTACTTATGTGAGCAATTTTGGTGGAGTTTAGGAGGAGAGAGCAGTTAAATTTGAAGTCAGACACCTGCATTCCAATCCCATATTTACCATTTACATTAAGCTATGCAATCATTTTAGCTTTGATGGCTTCCATTTTCTCATCTATAAAATGCCAGGACAGGGTTAAATGATTGCTAAAATCCTTTCTAGATATAAAGCTAGGGTGCTATATACTCTCTATGGGCATAGTATTTATGGAGGATCCTGTGTTGGGTTTGGTAGAAGGGGATTTGTTCTACATACATAATTAGAATTAGTCATAATCATTACAACAATTACAGCAGTTAGGTGGCCTAGTAGATAGATCTGGGATCTTTGAGTCAAGAAGATTCATTTAAAATCTGACCTCATTCACTTACTAACTGGGTGACCCTGGGCAAGTTACTTAACCCTGTTTGGTTCAATTTTCTTATCTGTAAAATGAACTGTAGAAGGAAATGGCAAGTGTCTTTGCCAAGAAAATCCCAATGAGTCACAAAGAGTCAACTGTGACTAAAAAATAACTGAACAATAACAACTACATCAATTAATTCACAATTTAAATTAAGGCAGGTAAAATGGAAAATTTTAGTCTTACTAAAATGTATTAAATTTGCATTATCAGATTTGGCCCTAATATGGACCTTAGAAAGGAACAAATGAAAATTTGTTAGTAACAATTCTAAAAATGCATTTGAAGAGTCCAAGTACAGTCTATCTTGTTTTCAAAGGGAATATTTTGGAAGCCAATATCCCACTAGTTTTAATGTTAGAACAATCAATCAATTAAAGAATCAACAAGCATTACTAATTTCCTACTATTCTTGAGCCATTGTTGTAGGCACAGAAAACATGACAAAAATTAAACAGGCCTAGCCTTCAAAAATCCTGCATTTGGTGTGGGGTGATAGTGGGGTAACATAGCAATGTGTACCCCTGTAGGAAGATACAAATCATGAAAATGTTAAATACTAAGTCATGGAGGAGGGACTACTAGTTAATTGGAAGATCATGAAATAATAAAATGAATGATTATATATTGAAGATTTCATGAGCAAAATAAGAAAATTGGTGATGACAAAATAAAGAAGTATAACAATATTTTTGACTGCATTTTTCTTTTTTCAAATTGGGAATCATTGTAACCTTAGCACTTTTTTCTCTATTCAATTTTCAGATTATACAGTCATTAGTTTCTTTTAGTGAAAACTGTTTTCTGGCTAGATTTTTTTTTTTTTTAATCAAACTACTTTAGGGATTATGAGGTGAGATTTTCTTCTCTATTAAGATCGTGGAATGCAAAATAATGAACCTGGAAAGAATCTCTATTAGAAAACAGAGTTCACCTCATTTGAGTTAAATGTCTATAAGAAGACTACAAACATCATTGACATGATGAGGTACTTCACTGGTATTAAAATCATTTACTTTCCCAAATGCTTTGTAGTTGCCTCAAATTGTTTTGATTGTGACCACAAATGAGAAGATACTTTCCTTTGTTGTGGAAAATAGCACAGTTTTACTTGAAACTTTGAACTCTTGCTTAACTAATTAATTAGAAGCCCCCCTCTCTTACATTTTATTTCTTACTTGTAATAAACTGCTGTAATTGCTGCAGCCGACTCTTTTCTCCCATTACACTTTTTATCTTTTTTTTTTTTTCCAAGCTGGAGACCTTTCTATTTATCAAAGCTTTCTGTTTCTTTTTCCAGTTGCTATACTCTTTTCATCATCACTGCACCAACAATGACTTGTCAGGTCACTGCATTGCATACAAATAAGGGGCAGACACAGTTCCTACTTAGTTTAAAGTTTGGGATGACAAGAACAACAACAAAGATTTATTTCATATCTATTGTATAGCTTTCTGCTCCCAGGGACTGAAAGAGACCATATTTAGATAAGGGAAGGTCTGGCTCTCAAGGTTCTTTCTGTCAAACAGTAGAAGATAAGGGATAAGATACTAAAATAGATAAAGGTAATATACAGTATCAGAGATTGAATACACTAAAGAATTGCAAAACAATCTGCTATGTGAGGACAGAAGATGAAGTTAGTAAAGTATTATGGGTGTTGGTAGATAATAGAAATAGTAATAAGAAAATTAGAATCTAACATTGTTAGTAAAGCCAAGATGGTACTAATTTTATGGCCCAAAGTTTCTGTTTGCTTGCATTTTTGTTTGTTTTTGGAATAACTGGAAAGGTGAGTTAAACAATATGATAAATTATTTTCTTTATTATTATATTTTTCCTCTGAAATTTACACTTTCACTTTCTCAATCAATTAACAGCCACTTATTTCTGTGTGTGTGTGTGTGCTATGTAGAGCAAGCAAGGAAAGTAAGCATTAATGCAGTACTTTGTAAAATAGTCACTAATACAGTCCTTTTGACATGACTTTGAGGAGGGTGACTTTGCAGGAAAGGACAGTCCACATGTGTTTCAATCATATCTCCTTAGTGATAATTCTATGTCCTCATAATAAGTATATAGCACTAGCTGCCAAACAATACTCACTTACCTGACCTGGTAATGTTGACCTATCAAAATACTTAGTGAAGGATTGAAGTGGCAGTAATCCCATCCCTTCATGATTACATCATCCAATCTTTGTCCTTTAAGGCAACTCTGAGGTACCACTACATACTTCTTAGATTGGCTAATTGGCTTTTCCTAATATATGGAAAAGATAATGAAGAATGTTAGCAGGAATGTGGGAAAACTGGGTCACTAATCCATTGTTGGTGGAGTTGTGAACTGATCCAACCATTCTGGAGAGCAATTTGGAACTATGCTCAAAAATTTATCAAACTGGACAGACTCTTTGATCCAGCAATGTTTCTACTGGTTTATATCTCAAATAGATGTTAAAGGAGAAAAAGACATGCATATGTGCCTTGTCATGAAGAAAGCTGCCTGTACCCAGAGAGAGGACAGTGGAAACTAAGTGTGGATCACAACATAGTATCTTCACTGTTTTTGTTGTTGTTTGCTTGCATTTTATTGTCTTTCTCATTTTTTTGAGAACAAAATAAACATTTCTCATTTTGACCTCCTGTTTCATTTTACCACAATTTATTCATTAAGTACTTAGAAAGTTTCAGAGAATGTCACTTATCTAGAAAAGTGTCATTGTTGTTATAGTTTTGTATTTATTATTGTTATTTTTAAAGCATTTTATTTTCAAAACATATGCATAGATTATTTTCAACATTCGTCTTTGCAAAACTTTGTTTCAATTTTTTTCTCCTTATCTTCCCGTCACCCCCAGCCTAGACACATGTAATTCAATATATGTTAAACATGTTGAATTTATTAAGCCATTATTTATTAAGCCATTTCTAACACTGACAATTCAAATATAGAATACTCATGACCTAGTATTTTAGTTAATAACACTCTTATGAGAATTCTTTCCCCATAAATCCAAGGATCCACAGAAACAATTTTCATTCACATGGTTCACACTATATCATTTTATTGTCTGGATTGCTGTTAGTATTACCACCTTTAATTGATTTAGAATAGAACTTAATACCACTTATTAAAATGTTTTACCTCATTTGTAATTGGCTTTATCTCGAGATAAAAAATACAACTCTGATTTACAATAACATTGCTTCTACCATTTTATTATACTTATGAATTAATATTGTTTGATTGCCATGCTCGTAAATGTCATTTAGATATAAGAACATGCTCTTCTCATGTTTATGCTGTCCAGTTTTTTATTTTGTTGCTTAGACTCTGGTAGCTAATAAGTTCAAATCCAATAATTTTTGTTTAGGGAACTATGTAATATTTTTATCCAAAAGTTAAAGTCTATGAATTTCAGCATTTTCTTCCTAAAAATGACTGATCAAAAGAATGGTCTGTATTGTGTGTCCACTGGATTATAAGTGATAATCATCTTTATTATCAGGTAAATATCAAGTCCAATCTTTGTCATAATATGGCCTTGTATCTAGAAAGACATTGATTCAATTTCTTGCTCTGACAAATAACTGTCCATGTGACCCAAGCAATTTGTAACTTCTCCATGATCTAGGCCAATCTTAAAATACTGAAAGTTGCTCAGAAGTGGCAGATCTGCTGAGTTCCCTAGATTAAGGAAATTCCAAGTCCAGTTCTCACCCCATTTGCTTTGAATCATTTTCCATTATAATACATATAATTTAATTTCCATTATAGTTTTTCATTAGAAGTCTTTCTCATTGCTATTGCCTACATTAAAAAAGAAAACAAAAAAACTAGAAGCAAGACTAGATGTTCTCATGACTAGATGTTCTCATTAAACAATAAGTGAATAAATATGCACATTTATCATTCTTTTCTTACACATAAGTCCTGAAATTTTCATGCAATTAATTATGGATTTTCTTTTTTACTTACCTCAATCTATAGATTAACTACACTGACTGACATCATCTTTTTTAGTAGATTCTGTATTATTTAACTTTTTCAGAATTGACATTTTTCAGTGAAATTTTCTAGAGAACATATGAGGTCTGCCATTCTAGGGATGTGTGTATATGTGTATGTAAATATGGGTATATAACTTTTTAAGCATATATATCAAGGAAGCTCATAGGATGTATATATATATATATATATATATATATATATATACACACATATATATAAAACTAAAGCCAACAAGAAAGAGTATTTTTCTGTCTATATTGACAACTTTCCCACTTTACTTCCCCACCACTCTTCCTGCATTTTTTTTTTTTTAGTTGCAAGAAAAATATTTGTTCCAGGATAACAGTAGACTATGTAATGGAAAGAATGTTTATTTGGAACCAAGACTAGGGCTTAAATCCTAGACTTCAAAAACTCATGTGATCTTAATTAATGAATCATTCAAACTTTCTAGGCTATGGTTTTCTTATCTTTAAAATTAAAGACATTGAATTTCCAGTTCTAAATCTATGATGATTTTATTTCAAAAATTGACAAAAAATTCCACTGAATTTTTGGTGACATTGAATTGTTTGATGGCATAGAATCTGGACCATCACAGGTTAATACATCACTTACAGATCAGTCTGTTTACAACCTACCTGCTGTGTTCATTAGGGGGTCTAAGCAACAGTTCCTAATTTAATCCTTCTGCTACTCAACCTAGGATTTGACAGTTAGGTCCAGAGCATCTATTTGACTAGTGCCTGGGGTTTCATATTTCATTTCTTTCTCTTTGCAAATTAAAATATGAAAGCTTCTAATAGGAAATATTTCCTATTATCAGATCACTAACAAAAATTGCCTAATAGGACTTAAAATTCCTCTCTCAGTGATGGAAAAGGTACCTTATTCTTCCTTGCATTTTCCCATCATTAAGATATATCATAGAATGATAAGTAAGTAATTCTCTAACCACACAGGTGAAAGAGGGTAACATTTGTTATTTTTTTAGCTGCTTCATCTACATGAAACTTGAATTTCCATGTAGTTAGGGCTATTAGTCAATTTTGAAATTCAGGCTGCAAAGGTGACAGCTTTGAAAAAGAAGCAATAGTTCAGTGTTTTGCTCAAGCAGTAATGACACTTTCATAGAACTGGGAATGAAACATTTTAGAACTCTGTTTAATTTCTCTTCTGTTTTGAGATTTAGCTCTCTCAAAATCTTCTTGGTTATTACCTAGGGCAATGCTGAATCTTAACAAGCCTGTTAAGTAGTTCTGCTCATTGTATATGAATTAAGTTCAATCTTAGATAGGAGGGGTCCAGAGTAGCCAGAAAGGGGGGGGGGGAGAATAAAATGCAGAAAAACTGTCTGTGACTATGGGGATATAGGCACAGGATTTATAACATTTCCTCTACTCCCAGAAGACTAGGAGAGGCTGATGTCCTAGTTGTGTCTTTGAAAATTAGGGACCAAGAATCTGAACAAATGAGGGAAATGATCTCTAGAGAAAGCAAGTTCTAATCAGGTATTTTTGGCCACAAGAGAAGACCAGAAAATCCAGCAATGCTCAGTAGTAGGATTCTTGAGTTGTAAAAGGATAGAGCCACATTATATGCTATTAAAGTTCCAATAACAAATTAAGACTAATGAGTCAATGATAATAGAAACATAAATTTCTTTTTACATAATCCTTAAAGACATCAGTCTAGGAAATGACAGCAACTAAAAAGTGATCATGAAAGATATATACATATGTGTATATGTGTATAATCGCAAAAGATTTCTATTTTGTATATCCTGAGGAAATAGCATTTATTCTGCACTCACAGATTAATTTCAATTATATTCATAATTTGTTTTGTCTTTAGTTTGATTTTGTATCAACTTCTCATTTCATACCTCAAGGAACTCCTAATTAGAAAACTTTTATCAAGGTAAATCACCATCTACTTTACAACTTTCTAAATCACCCAGACTTAAAAGAGTTTGAAAGTTACAAATATTTAATTAAAATAAAATAAAAACATTGCAAAATTAGTGGATATAATTTTGATTACCAACTTGAATCTCTGCAAAAACAAACAAAAATTACAACTTGCTTCAAAATAATGAAGATAAAAGATTTCTTTCAACTATTATTCATAGTGATAAATCTTGAGATTAAAAAAAAAGTTAAGTCCTTACATTCTAGGAAGACAGAAATACACATCACCAAATATCAGTTTGAAACATCATATATCCCATGAAATTAAAAGTGAAGGAATTCTAAGCAAATACAAATATATAGATAATTTAAAGCCCAGCTTCTTACACTATAGGTTGTGGACCCCATATGGAGTCCCATAAATTAATGTGGGGGTTTTGAAATTATGAATTATCAATGAATGTTTGATTTGTATTTTACATAACTATATACCTGGGGTTAATAGCAATTTCTCAAAAGAAAAGGAGTCAGGAATTTAAGAACCCTGCTTTAAAGCAATGTTTCAAAAAAGTATACAACTGTTGGAGCAGCAACTAGATGGCACAGTGTTTAGAGATCCAGCCCCTTCTGAAGTCAAGAGGACCTAAGGTCAAATATGACCCCAGACACTGTGATCCTAAGCAAGTCACTTCATTGATGCCACCAAAAAGGGCATATAATATTTCACATAGTTGTCAATAAATTAGAGATCAAAACAATGAACTGATCTTCTCTAGTGTAAAAGTTTATCATAATGGAGCAGAAAATACATTGTCATCATTTGTTTAAAAAAGGATTTCTTAAGAAAATTTTGTATTAAAAAAAGTTTAATGGAATTTGGCTTTTTAGTGTGGTAATCTTATGGTAATCTATTTTTTATTTTATCCCATTAGATATTATTACTAATGGCATGTGATTGAATGGAGTCCCAATCTGTTTATAGTTAATAAGGTGAATTTTTGTGACATTGTGATATTCATTTTCTTAATAATGATAATTATATTATGATAAAAATTATTAAGATTAATTAATAATGATACATAATAATAATACATGAGATAACATCTTCAACTACTTTAACTACTAGTTTGGTCACTCAAAAGTATTTTTGACCTTTTGAAATAACAACATTTCTATTCCTCTAAATAAAAATATATGAAACAAAACAATCTTTGTTCTTTTCATAATTTTTTCCCCTTTGTACAAAGTAATCATCTGTTAATGTAATCTACAGTTTTGAATCCACATTTCAGTCTTTAAAAAATGAAATTGTTGCACATAATACTTCTGGAACAATTAATATGAAGAAATAATATTGGACAGACCAATGAGAGATGTATACATTTTATTCATAAAATTTCCAACAAAATTCCTTACACCCAAGTTTAATGTAGTAAGAGTCTTGTGTTATGGTTGAATATTATGTTTAAAAATGCAGGAACATGGTAGTTATATGTTATCCAGAAAGTAGAGGATGAATTTCTTATCCCCAAAGAATATGAAAATTTTGCAAAAAGATAAAAGACATGTCATCATATAGTATCGTTGGAATAAAAAGAATTGTCATCCTCCCCGTCCCGGTGGCAGCAATATTAGGATGGTAGTTGCCATTATACAAAAGAAGGAAATTAGGGAAGTAATGAGGCATTAAGCTGAATTGCAAATGTTCTGAAAAACATGTAGGCATGATGGCTAACATTTCTATGCCTTCTTCATCTACCTCCTCTCCATTACTTCATTACTTTTCATTTATTGCGTGAAGATGTTGTATTTACTCATCTATATACAGATTATTTTCCACCAGTCAAATTTTTAAGTTTCTTAAAGATTGTTTCATATTTGTCTTTTCATCTCACTGCATCATGAGTGTTTAATAAATGTTAATTTAATGATTCTGAATTTAACAGGGATTTGAAAAGCAATTAAATGTCATATATGTGGAAGATGATGATGATGATAATGATTATGCTACTGCTTGTGGTGGAGGTGAGATGCTGATTATTATGATATGTGCAGTTAAATATTATCATTGTTTTCATTTCTACTAGAATAAATAGTACAAGAATATCTAAAATCATTATTTTTAAAACTGTTGATATAGAAGTATACAACTAACATGAAGATAAGGAGCAATGATGGGCTTTAATGATTTTATTGCATTCTTTAAGAAAAGTCAAATTCTCTTCATAGAGCACTTAAAACTAATAAGTCATATTTTGATGGTATTTTAAAGTTTATACTGCATTTTTCTTCCCAAACATTCTTAGGCTTGCTATAAATAGTATTGTATCCATTTTAAACACAAGAAAGTCAAATTTTCTATTCATCTCTGTTCTTTTCATCAAGAATGTTTGAAAGTCCTAGTGTAGTGGGTCAGTAGAACATGTTAGGTGTACAAGGCAAAGTAGTCATGAATATAGTAATCTACTGTTTGATAAAACCAAAGACCTTAGTTTCTGGAAAAAGAATTCATTATTTGACAAAAATTGCTGAGAAAATTGGGAAATAGTATGGCAGAAACAAAAATCAAAATTTTTATGCCCTCTGGAATGCCATATTTCCATCCTTCCCATCCTTTAATGAAGAAGCTGCTAAATCTTGTATTATCCTGATTGCGACTCCATATTCAAACTGTTTCTTTCTGGCTTCTTCAAATAGTTTCTCCTTGAACTGGGAGCTCTGGAATTGTATTATAATGTTCTTGGGAGTTTTCATTTTGGGATCTCTTTCAGGAGATAATTAGTAAACTTTCAATTTTTCTCTTACCCTCTAATTCTAGAATATCTGATAGTTTGCCTTGAAAATTTCATGAAAAGTAATGTCTTTTTTTTTTTTTTTGATCATTGCTTTCAGGTGACCCAATGATTTAAAATTCTCCTGAATTTATTTTCCAGATTATTTGTTTTTCTAATAAGATACTGCTCTTCTGGCCTGTTGTCTGGTCTGTGATTGATCACATTCTTTTCTGCATTGGAAACTGCCACTGCTGTCACTGATTCAGTCACCCTACTTCTGGTTTCCTGGACCTGCTCTATATTGGAGTATGCTGCACTCTCACCCTGGTACAACAGACATTTCCTGACAATCTTCAAATCTGTTTTAGGCTGGAATTTTTTTCACTCTATCTTTTTGTGGGTACTGCTGCTCAAATTTGTTTAGAGGAGTTATTTTAAATTATTTGGGTAGATTTAGGGGAAATTTCAAGTGAGACCCTCAAGAGAGAACCTTGCCTCTGCCTCCCTGATATGCTTGACATTATTTTTAATGAATTAGTATATTTCACACTTCCATTAATTCATCAATTATTAACTTGAATTTTTAATATTATCAGAATGTATCTTTAAATTGTTTCTCTTCTTGATTTGTGATTTTTCTAATTTTTCATGATAACTCAAAATTCTAAAGGAAATCTACAGATTGTTGCAAGTTTTCTTTCCTAAGCTTATATGTTATATCTCCTGATTTATTGGGATAGTAAGTAAGATATTTGTAAGCGCTAGTATAGTGTCTCACATATATTAGGTTCTTAATACTCACTTCCTTCTCCCTGATGAGCATATAATCTACTTAATTATATCATCCACTCTTGAAAATACTCTTATTACATGCTTTAATTTTACATGTCAAGATATGTAAAGGTATGTCAAGGACAGTTGATGCTTTAAGTCACATTGTCAAATAGTGGAAAAGACAGGAATAATATGCTTTGACTTCTTGCTTTGCAGTTGATAACCTTAAGTAGCACAATATTCAGAGCCAAAGCCTACAAAGCATTACTTTTGTCAGTCCAGCCTAAAATTGAGCCACTGATAAAAATGACTTATCCCTCTATGCACTACCTTTCTGGAAAAAAAAATAACATGAAGTTAAAGGCAATGCCATAATCTCCAAACCTTTTTATTTTCTCTTTTCCTTTTGGAAAACTGCTTTTTCCCTTGATTTGTTGCAACTTGAATCTTATACATACCTTATATGTAATTTTATTTAGCTAAAAATAATTGGGAAAAAGAAAATATTTTTATGCCCACCAGGGGTCTAAATTAGCTAATTGCTTGCCCTATCAGTAAATAATTTCAATTAAATTAGCAAATCCATATACTTCAAGTGTAAAATAAATGTTAGAAAAAGAAAGGGGAAAGTGAACACATTTAAGAGCTTTTGAAACCTTCTAACTACAAATGACAAGCACAAAGCAAATCCCAGCTCCTATTGCGAGTCAGTAATGAAAACCAATTCTAGCTATAAAACTCTTTAAACAGAAGCTACAGTACATATAATTGAATACCAAACTTCTCTCTAAATTTATTTTTCCTTTAAATGTAATGTGTCTTACTACAAAACTATACCCACATCATGATGGGCTCAAAATGAAAGTACTATATTATAGTGATATGTGCCTATAATAATATGCAATATAAAATGTGGAAGATATAGTGTACCATGATTAGCTTGGATAATGGTAAACATTCTCTTACTAGCAATAAAAAATAGGTCTATGGTGAACCATTGTAGTTATTTGCCTTCTAGATTTACAGGTATAGAAAAACATTCCTTTCCCCAAGACTTCTTGCTACTATTAAAAAGAGAAAATTCTTGCTTCGGGGAAAGAGGCTGTCTTGTATTTCCCTATTACATGTTCCTGTGCAATAATATATCCATCAGGCAGATTGTTTGATTAGTAAAAGGATCTCAGTAAAAGAGTTAACTAAACTAAACACTGGCAAATAGACCGTAAAGAACAATTTTCTGAATTGCAGGGAATGGACTAAATGCCCAAATACATCTTTTTTGCTTTATGCTGTTTTCATTCTCAACCAGCAACCCATTTGTAGCTAGTTAGAAGGAGGCTCTAGCAGTTGCTAAGATTTCTTTGCTCCTATTTCCTTGTGGGATTCAATTTAGCTTTTGGAAACTTAGTGCCTAAAAGCACTAGTTTGAACCAAATACCAGGCAATTATTATGTGGACTCTACCTCATGCCTTTTTTAATTTTCAATTCTCCTGAAATGTCAAATCTTGTGGCTTTGTTAAGAAGAATCAATTTATCATGCCAAATTATATTATCTTGTGAAATGATTGAGTATAGCAGTAAATGAATATGTTTAAATGGTACTTAGAAACAAACCAGAATCTCTAAACCCTTTTAAGCAATGTGAATTTGTCTCAAAATTCGAATAAATAAATATATATATATATATATATATATATATATATATATATAAACAAATATATATGCACATATACATATATAAAATCTTAAGTGTATTTTGAGTCTATAACGTAGTAGCCATTAAGATGAATTCATCTGTTACATGTGTAATAGTTAGAAATGAGACCATCTATGAAAAGTTCCAAAGAAAGAATAATACTGTTATTTATTTAGAAGAATAATGGTTCAATCAGAGATGTAATGTGGAAACAAATTTGTATTGTCCTTTTGTCTTTTGCTTTATTACAAGCAAATTTTGTAATTTTGTACAAAGTTAACTGTCCAAAAATTTATATATATATATATATATATATATATATATGATCTACATAAATATTAAACTGATTAAATCAATCAATTTTGTACTTTTGTAATTTTGACAAAGTTAACTGTCCAAAAACAAAAAAAAATATATATATATATATATATATATATATATATATATATGAGATATACATAAATACTAAACTAAGTAAATCAATCAAATTTCATCAGCCCCATTGAATCAGGAATTCTATAAAGTAATTTTAAATGCCAATTTGGAATTGTTAAAGTTCTGGAAAGTTAATCTGATGCCATGTACAAAAATGTCATCTACCTACTCAAAAATGCTTTATGAAAAAAAGTGATGGAAATTTGGATTATCAGGAGAGAGGAAGATTTCCCTTGGTGCCATCTATAAAAGAACACACAATCAGGATGGATGGCAGCAACAATAAGAGCTATAAATCAGTTAGGAAAAGGATGAGTTAAAGAAGCATTTTGGATAGAAAAAAATGTACATAGACTGCTGCTTGCTGCCGAGGTCAAGTATCCACTCAACCCATAGACTTCAAAAAATACTAGTATTGTAATAGATTTTAAAAAGACATGTCAGTGTTTTGCAAAGTTCTGACTTTAGTAAATAAAAGCAATAAAATGCTTGAAAATTTAATATCTAAATACACTGGAGTATTGCTATAACATGACCCATTGTAAGAAAGAATTTTTTATATAACAAGTCTTGTCTCAGTCTCCCTCCAAAGTTTTTGTTTTTGTTATGTTGAATACCTAAAGGGCCTTATTATAACTTTATTTAAACCATAAAATAACCCTAAGATTGTAAAACTCTTCTGTATTTCCTTTTGTTGGGAGATTCTAAGAACTGGGGGAAAGTTTTAAAATTGTACAATCATAAAATGATCAATTTTATTGTCATTATTGCCATTAATATGATCATCAACACCATTAATTATCATATTTATTCAATGCTGGAGAAGGGTGTAACATGTCATAAATTTTTTAACACCACTAAAGTGACTTTTCTTAGAAAGGGGGCTCAGATGATAAACTCACAAAAAGTTTGGATTAATTATAGTGTAGATGACCTCAATCCATATGTTGTTTTAAATATCTGATTTCTCATGGCTTATTTGTAGTGTCACCAAAAAGGAAAAAATGGTGTCACTTTCAGAAAAGGTACTTAATGTATAAAATGAGATTTATATTTACAACTATTTATAACCTCCACCAAAAATAAGTGTTTAAGATATGTGAAAACACGAATGAATAAATATTTAGTAAATATTTAAATTATAAACCAAAAATCTCTTAACCTATTACACAGTATTTTCTCAGAAGATAGATACCATTTGGAAGACGACTGAACAGATAATTTACATATGTTTCATATAAATAAATAAAGTCTCAGACTAACACATAAGATCAACAATATCTAGTCAGTCATGTATAGCTCTTCAGTATTTTTAGATTTGTTATCTTCTCATCAATGCTCACCACTGATCATCTTCTCCCCTGAGGAGTGGTATAAATTTTAGGAAACATCATCTCAGGAGCCTATGCATGAGCTCCCAAACTAGAAAAATCCATTTTTCCATATTTGTTTGGTAGTCGTTATATACTCAGGAAAGGGATAAAAAGCAAAACAAGTAGCTAGAGAGCTGAGGTCCAGGCTTAACCTCTCCTCAGCAAGCACATGTCTTCTCACTTATATTATGTCTGCCATGTCATTGAAAGAAAGGAAAGAGAAATCTGCCCACATATATCCTAATTCATCTTGCTACAAGTCCAAGAAAGTCCTATCAGAGTTTCAAAGAAAAACTCTTTTAACCACTCTTATATTTCATTAAAAAATGTAGCTGCTGCTGATTCTGTAACCAAAAGTTCTAGCTGAAATTCCTAATCTTTGAAACTAAGAAGTTCCTGTATCATTTCAAAGACCAGTTTCTTTTAGCAAGTCTCAATCTCATTAAAATAGGAAAAGCATATACCTAGTTCCTTAGAAATTATATCATCCAGCTCAGCTATGTATACTTATAGAAAATATGGTCATTTTCTTCAGATCTTAATATGGTTAATGAGAAAAAAAATTTGTCTACAAAGAACAAATTAAGTAAAGCATAAAGGATATTACACATTACCTGTGCAATTTTTCTAATTTTTGAAATATTTCACTTTATGCATATGCAAGTGATCACTGCCTATATATAGCACTGATATTTATGATGTCATTTTTAGAAATCATTGCCCACTCAAAATATTAAGAGGTATAAATGATATTTGGACAAGATGATAAATGAAAACTTTCATACAACATTAGGTAACGTTTTCAACATAGCTTGTGAAAAACCTGTTCATGCCTATAACACTGATAACTAAGGTTACAGCATAATGTCTTGATTTTTAAATTATTCAGGGGAACATTCAAGTGTGGGTCTTTTAACTCCTATCAAAGTATTCTATCAGGCAATCTTGCTTCCTTTACTGCAGAGCCAATCAAAAAACTAAGAAATAAGGAACTTATGAGAGTTTCTAAGATTTTTCTAGCTCACTCTCCTAGTAATATGCTGATTGGAAAAAATGATTTCACCAGATTGAATATGTGAATAGAAATATGAACAAGTTACAGAGACAGATAATATTTTTCTTATAGTTGTGTCTTCACAGTGCAAACTTTAGCACAGAAAGTAAGATATGAGGAATGACAAGGGGATGGCCTTTCTTCTTTCCAAAAGCAAACTTTCTACATTTGATTTCCTCTCTGCCCATCATCTTCTGTAGATTATATCCTCAATCACCTCTGACCCCAATCTTCAACATTTCTTTATCATGGTGGTTCCTTTACTACTATCTTCAAATATATCCAAATTTTCCACACTATTCAAAAGCAAAAACAAAAGGAAAGAACAACAACAAAACATTCATTAGTTCCTAGCAGACCTTATGCTATCATTCGTGTTTTTTTTTTTTTCAAAATTCTTTGAAAACTGTATAAAGTTGTGGGTGGAGTTAAAATGATGGAAGAGAGACAGGAACCTAGCTGAGCTCTCCCAGCATTCTTCTTCAAATAATTGTAAAACAATGTTTCAAATCAAATTTTAGAACTGCAGGGTGAATAAAAAGGTCAAAGAAATACATTTTTTTCTAGTCTAAGACCCTTGAGGATATCAATAGGAAAGGTCTATATCACCAAGATGGGGTCCATCCCAGAGTATATGTGGCTGTAGTGCCAATAATGGGCTTTGGAGATAGATGTGATAATATTAGGAGCAGCAGCTTTGGAAAAAGCCAGAAATAAGTTGTAAAAATGAGCAAACAAAAACCACAGCAACAATTTGACCAAAAAAAAAATGATATTACAGTCTCAGGAAGAATAAGACATAAAACTAGAAGACAAAAAAATTGGAAGACAGCTGCAAGCAAAGCCTCAAAGGGAAAAAAATGTTAATTAGACACAAGCCCAGCAACATTTTCTGGGAAAGTAAAAGTAGAAGATAATCAGGGTAAAGGAAAGAATGGGAGAAAATTATAGTTATACAAGAAAATTATTTTAAAAATGAATAGGTTGGTTAAAAAGATACAAATACAGAAGAAAACACTATTGAAAAGAGAATTGTCCTAATAGTAAAAAAGGTACAAAAATTCACTGAAGAAAATTAACTTCTTAAAAGTAGAAATAATCAAATAGGAAAAAACGGGAGAGGGAAGAAAGCTCCTGAGGAAAGTCATTCCTTAAAATTGAGAATTAGGCTAATGGACACTAATAACTTCATGAAACATCAAGAAACAGTAAAACCTAGACAAAAGAGTGGGGTGGGGGAAGAAAATGTTAAATATGTCATCAGAGAAACAACTTACCTAAAAATAAATTAAGGAGAAAAATTATGAATAATTTTCTACCTCAAAACCATGATCTGCAAAAAAAGAACCAAGATATCATACTTCAAGAAACTATCAGGGAACACTGCCTTGATATCTTTGATCCAGAGGAAGAAAATAGAAATTGAAAAAGTCCATCAATCACCACCTGAAAGAGATCCTAATACAAAAACTTTTAGGAATATTATAGACAAATACAAAATTTCCAAAGTTAAAGAGTAATTATTGCAAGTAGCCAGAAAAAAATAATTCAAATACTGTGGAACTACATATAATAAACCTCTGGAGAAAATTGAATGGGCATAAAAAGGAATGTACTTTTTTGCAGTGAGACATATCTCACTATACACACACACATATACACACACACACACACATACACACACACACACACACACACACAAAATGTGTATTAGGGCATAAACATGTCACAATCAAATTCTGAAAGATATAAATATTAAATTCAACCTTTTAGATTTCTTCATGTCCTTTTATTTCTGTTTCTTTCCTTTTCAACTGTCTGAAGTGTAGCACTAACCTCAATAATTATACCAAATATAATGGTCTTTTTAAAGCCTCATCCTGGACATTTGACTTATGCAGCCTTTGTCACCATTGATTATGGTATCCTTTTTTTTCTAGCTTTTTGTAACACTATAATATTTTTTCTTCCTACTTTTCTGGAAGGTTTTTCTTGGTTAACCTTTGCTGAATTTTACTCTAGGTATTTTCTAGCTGGTAGTGGATGTCCCTCATAGTTATGGGTTAGATCTTTTCTTTTTCTTTTCTTCTCTTCCATTTCTCTTGACCATCTCATTAGCTGTAATAGATTCAATTAAGATTTCTAAGTCAATGATTCTAAAATTTGTTTATCTTGCCTTAATAATTACCTATTAGAAATCTGAAATTGGATATCCCATAGATAACATAAACCTATATATAACAAACTTAACTCATTACTTGAAAACATCAAATATTCTAAACTTCCCTATTATTCTTCATTATCATCCCATTCTGCCTGACTCATATTCTAAGAGTAATTTTTTAATTCTCACTCTCATACTCACCAATATGTAATCTAATGTCACTTCAATTTGGTTTGATCTTTATAATATCTTTTATCTTATCTCTTATCTTCCACTTTGATATAGACCTTCATCACATCACACATCACATCAACCACATAAACTATTGCAATGGCATGCTGTTTGATCTTCCTGTCTTAAGTCTCTCCATTCATAGTCCAACCTCCAGTCAGTATTCAAATTAATGTAACTGAAGTTCACATCTAAGCAAGTTCCCTCATCCTTTCCATTTAATAAATGCCAGTAGTTCCCTATCAATCTGTAGGATCAAATATGAAATCATTTGCACAGAATAGGAATCTCTTCATAACTTATACCTCTTGCAGTCTTCTCATTCTTTCTCACCATCATGTACCCTGATATGACCCTGAACTTCTTATTGTTCCTCTAACAAGACATTTGATCTAATAATTCTTTGCATTTTTACTGACATGACTGTAACTGTTTCCATTCTCATCTATACCTCCTATCTTTTCTATTTTAACTCATGCCCTAATAAAACTAGTATTGCATAACAACATGCCTATATGTACAATACACATGTGTGTGTAAGAATATTTATAATAGGACTTCCAGGGGTAGAGCCAAGATGGTGGAGAGGAGACATGTTTCTTTCTGACCATCTTCTACAATCCTCTGACTAATTAGCAAATCCAGTCTCTGAATTAGCTCTGAACCAGCAGAATCCACAAATGTTGGAAGTGCAACAAATTACCCACAGAAGATAATTTTAAAGATTGCCAGAAAAGGTCTGTTTTAATTCAATTGAAATAGGAGGGAGGCAGCCAAACACAAGCAGCTGAGAACATACACCAGTGCAGACAGCACAGAGACCTGGGATGGTTGGACTCCTAGGGATGGTTCAGACTCCTAGGGGTGATGCAGACTCTGTGTGTTGGAGAATCTATGGGGAGAAATCTACAGGAATCTACAGCAGTCACTCTACCCTACATGCAAGCCAGTAGATCAGCAGAGAAGTTAGAAAACATTCAACACAAACAAAAAAGGTCAATAGTGAACCCCAAAATGCCAGAATCTCATGGGATCTGGCTATGCCCACTCAGCACCAGAAGTGAGTCAGCACTGACCCAGCACAGCCATGACCAATTGCAGAGGAGGCCACTGCTAGTAGAGGAAGCTCAGAAAACCTCCCCTACCCTAAAAGCAGACCTTAACTTTTTTTTTTTTTTTTTAATGAGTAAAAAAGGAAAGAGAACTCTGACGATAGACAGCTTTTATGGTGAAAGAGAACAGAATTCAAATTCTGAGAAGACTAAAGGCAGATTGTCTCCAGATGAATCCTCAAAAGATGATATAACTTAGTCCCCATCACACAAGGCTCTCCTAGAAGAAATTAAAAAAGGATCTTAAAAGAGAGCTAGAAGAAAAATGGGGTAAGGAAATGAAAACTTTGCAAGAGGGTTTGAAAAAGGCATATAACTCATTAAAAGATAGATTTGATAAAATGGAAAAAGAAATAAACAATAAGAAAAACAGAACTTGTGAAACAGAAAAAGAAAATAACTACTTAAAAAACAGAATTTGTGAAATAGAAAAAAAAATCCATAGAACAACAACAAAAAATAAACTCATTTAAAAATTCAAATAGATAAATACAAAGAAAAGTAAATGAAAAAATAATTCACTAAAATTCAGATCTGAAGAAATGGAAATGAATGACTTAATGAGACAACAAGAATCAGTTAAGCCAAACAAAAAAGAAAAAAATAGAAAAAATGCAAAATATCTAATTGGGAAAACAACTGATCTGGAAAATAGATCTAGGAGAGACAATCTAAGGATTATTAGACTTCCCAAAATACATGATGAAGAAAACAAAAAAGCTTAGACACTATTTTTCAGGAAATCATCAAAGAGAACTGCCTGGATATCATAAAATCAGAAGGAAAAATGACCATTGAAAGAATTCACTGAACACTTCCTGAAAGAGACCCCAAAATTAAAACCCCAAGGAATATTGTGGCTAAATTTCAAAACTACTGGATCAAAGAAAAAAATATTACAAACATCCTGAAAAAAAAATTCTATAAATACCAAAGAGCCACAATACAGTTTACTCAGGACCTAGCAACTTCTACCTTAAAGGATTGAAGGGCCTGGAATTGAGATTTAAAAAGGCAAAGGAACTTGGAATGCAGGCAAGAATAAATTACTCTGCTAAATTGAACATTTTCTTTCAGAGAAGAAAACTGACATTCAATGAAATTGGTGAATTTCATTTATTTTTGGTGAAAAGACCAAGCTAAACAAAAACCTCTAAATATAGAACTCAAGAGAAGCATAAACAGGTAAGAAGAAAAAAAAATCTTGAGAACTGTATTTCGGTTATAGGTGTACATAGAGAGTACATGTGTAATCTGATTTTACTGATATAATATAAAAAAGAAACTAAAGGTGGAAAAGAGATTGTAACAGAAAAAATGGGGAAAGTGGAGGTAAAATGAGGGAAATTATACCTCAGGAAGAAGCAAAGAAAATCTATTATAACTGAAGGAAAGAAGAAAAGGTGATGAAAATTGTGTGAATCTTACTTTCAACAGATTTGGCTCAAAGAAAGAATATTAGATATAATTGGTTTTACTGAGAAACTTCTCTTACCCTATAGAAAAGGGGGGGGGGGAGGAGGAGAAAAGGGAAATGTTAAGCTAAATAGAAGGGAAAACAGAAATAGTTGGGAAAAGGTATAAGAAAAGGGGAGGATCTCTAAAGGTGGAGGACTGCTTAAGGCGAGTAGTACTCATAAGTAAAATACTGGGGAGGAGGGAAAGAGGAAAAGGAAAGAGAAAATTATAATTTGGGGTTAATTAGATGTCAGGAAATACAGAATTAGTAGTTTTAACTGTAAATGTGAAGGGGGTGAACTCTTCCATTAAACATAAGTGGATAGCAGATTGGATTAAAAGCCAGAATCCTACAATATGTTGTTTACATGAAACATATTTAAAGCAGAGCAATACATGCAGAGTAAAGGTGAAAGGCTGAAGCAGGAGTTATTATGCTTCAAGTGAAGTAAATAAAAAGCAGGAGTAGCCATCCTGATCTCAGATCAAGCAAAAGCAAAAATTGATCTAATTAAAAGAAATAAGGAAAGAAACTATATCTTGCTAAACGGTAACATAGATAATGAAGAAATATCAACATTGAACATATATGCACCAAGAGATGTAGCATGTAAATCCTTAAAGGAGAAGTTAAGAGTGTTGAAAGAAGAAATAGACAGCAAAATTATAATACTGGGAGATCTCAATTTTGCTTTCTCAGAATAGATAAATCAAACAACAAAATAAGAAAGAAATTAAAGAGGCAAACAGAATACTAGAATAGCTAGATATGAAAGATCTTTGGAGAAAATTGAGTTGAGACAGAAAGGAGCATACTTTCTTCTTGGCAGTTCATGGAACTTATGCAAAAATTGACCATATGTTAGGACATAAAGACCTCAAAATCAAATGCAGAAAGGCAGAAAAATTAAATGCATTTTTTTTCAGACCACTAATCAATACAAATTACATTCAATAAAAGGACAGGGGAAAACAGACCCAAAAATTATTAGAAACTAAAGAATCTCATCCTAAAGAATGAATGGGTGAAACAGCAAATCATAGGCACAGTTAATAATTTCATCTAAGAGAATGACAAAAATGAGACAACATATCAAAATTTATGGGATGAGCCAAAGCAATAATAAGGAGAAATTTTATATCTCTAGATGCTTCCTTGCATAGAGAAAGAAAATAAATGAATTGGGCTTGAAACTAAAAAAGTTAGAAAAAGAACAAATTTTAAAAACCCAATCAAATATCAAACTTGAAATTCTAAAAATAAAAGGAGAGATCAATAAAATTGAAAGTTTAAAAAAAACTTAAATTAATAAAACTAAGAGTTGTTTTTTATGAAAAAACCAACAAAATAGATACACCTTTAGTTAATTTGATTAGAAAAAGGAAAGAGAAAAATCAAATTGTTAGTCTCAAAAATGAAAAGGGATAATTATCCACCAATGAAGAGGAAATTAGAACATTAATTAGGCGTTACTTTGCCCAACTTTATGCTAAAAAATTTGACAGCCTAAATGAAATTGAGGTATATCTACAAAAATATAGATTGCCCAGATTAAAATAAAAGGAAATAAATGACTTAAATAGCTCCATTTTTAAAAAAAGAAGAAATAGAACAATCTATTAATCAACTCCCTAAGAAAAAATCTCAGGACTAGATGGATTTACATGTTAATTCTACCAAATGTTTAAAGAACAATTAACTCCAATACTATAGACACTATTTGAAAAAATAGGGAATGAAGGGCTCCTACCAAATTCCTTTTATTACACAGATATGGTAGTGATACCTAAACCAGGTAGAACAAAACAGAGAAAGAAAATTATAGACCAATGTCCCTAATGAATATTGATGCAAAAATCTTAAAAAATATATATTAGCAAAGAGATTACAGATAATCATCCCCAGGATAATACACCATAACCAAGTAAGATTTATATCAGGAATGCAGGACTGGTTCAATACTGGGAAAACTATTAGCATAATTGACTCTATCAATAACCAAATAAACAAAAAAAATATGATTATCTCAATAGGTGCAGGGAAAAAATTTGATAAAATCTAACACACATTCCTATTAAAAACACTTGAGAGTATAGGAATAAATGGACTTTTCCTTAAAATAGTAAGTAGCATCTATTTAAAACCATCAGTAAGCATCATATGGAATGGGAATAAACTGGAACTATTCCCAAAAGATTAGGGATGAAACAAGGTTGCCAACTATCATTACTACTATTCAATATTGTATTAGAAATGCTAGCTTTGGCAATAAGAGAAGAAAAAGAGATTAAAGGAATTAGAGTAGGTAATGAGGAAACCACATTATTACCCTTTGAAAATGATATGATGGGATATTCAGAGAATCAACTAAAAACTATTAGAAACTATTTACATCTTTAGAATAATTGCAAGATACAAAATAAATCCATATAAATCATCAGCATCATTATACATCACTAACAAAATCCAATAGCAAGAGATACAAAGAGAAATTCCATTTAAAATAACTGTTGATAGCATAAAATATTTAGGAATCTATCTGCCCAAGGGAAAGTCAGGAACTATATAAGCAAACTACAAAACACTTGCCATACAAATAAAGTCAGATTTAAGCAATTAGAAAAATATCAAGTGCTTGTGGATATGTCAAGCGAATATAACAAAGATGACAACTCTTACTAGTCTATTTATTTAGTACTATACCAATCAAATTCCCAAGAAACTACTTACTGACTTAGAAAAAATAACAACAAAATTCATCTGGAAGAACAAAAGGTCAAGAATTTGAAAGGAATTAATGAAGAGAGAAGCAAATGAAAATGGCCTAGCTGCTCCACATCTAAAACTATATTATAAAGCAGCAGTCATTAAAACCATTTTGTAGTGGCTAAGAAACAGAGAAGTTGATTAGTAGAATGGATTAGATTCACAGAACAAAATAGTCAATTACTTTAACAATCTAATATTTGAGAAATACAAAGACTTGGGATAAGAATTCACTACTTAACAAAAACTGTTGGGAAAATTGGATACTAATATTGCAGAAAATAGGCATAGACTCATACCTAACACCATATACTAAGATCAGATTGAAATGAGTTCATGATCTAGACATAATGAATGATATTATAAACAAATCAGAACAATATAAGATAATTTATCTCTCAGATTGTGGAGAAGAAAGGAATTTGTAACGAAATGTAAGGGTTAAAAAACCTCTAGAAGCAAGGAATGCTGTTCAAGGCATGTGGGAGAATTTGAGGCATGAGAGGTACTGAGGCCCAGGTCAGTGTGGAGATGGGGCATAACCCCAGGAGGCGGTGTCTGACTCCAGGTACCATGCCTCCCTCCTTGGTGCTCTCAAAGCTTAGCACACCTCTCTCTCTCTTCTTGGGCCAATCCCATTATGCCAGATTCCTAGAGGACCTCCCCTTCCCCCAGATCTTCAGGGGGGTATAAATATGTGCTATCTAAGAATAAAGTTCTCTTTCGCTTCACCCCTACCTCCTGGTGATCTGTTTCCATGGGATCTGGGTTGGTGCCCAAAGACAGGTAAGTGTGGCTTAGCCATACTGTCCAGGGACGGGCATTAAGAGTAGCTCAAAGGGGAGCTACCAGTTAGAGTAGTTCATAGGGACATAACAACCAAAGAAGAATTGGAGATCATTATTAATCAAAAAGTAGATAATTTTGATTATATTAAGTTAAAATATTTCCGTACAAACAAAACTAATGCAGACAATATCAGAAGGGAAGCAGTAAACTGGGAAAACATTTTTATTTCCAAAGGATCTGATAAAGGCCTTAGTTCTAAAATATATAGAAAATTGACTCAAATTTATATTAGTTCCAGCCATTCTCCAATTGATAAATGGTCAAAAGATATGCACAGACAATTTTCAGATGAAGAAATTGAAACAATTTGTAGTTGCATGAAAAGGTACTCAAAAATCACTATTGATCAGAGAAATGCAAATTAAGACAACTCTGAGATACCACTACACACCTATCAGATGGCTAAGATGACAGAATACAATAATGACCAATGTTGGAGGGGATGTGCGAAAACTGGCACACTGATACATTGTTGGTGGACCTGTGAACAGATCCTGCTATTCTGGAGAGCAATCTGGAACTATCCTCAAAAACTTATCAAATTGTGCATACGCTTTGACCCAGAATATCCCAAAGAGATCTTAAAGGAGGGAAAGGGACCTATATGTGCAAAGATATTTGTTGCAGTCCTCTTTGTAGTGGTAAGAAACTGGAAACTGATTGGATGCCCATCAATTGAAGAATGGATGAATGAATTATGGTATATGAATGCTATGGAATATAATTTTTCTGCAAGAAACGACCAGCAGGATGATTTCAGAGAGGCTTGGAAAGACTTACATGAACTGATGTTAAGTGAAATGAACAGAACCTGGAGATCATCATACATGGCAACAAGAAGACTATATGACAGTCAATTCTTATGAACGTGGCTCTCTTCAACGATGAGATAATTCAAAACAGTTCCACTTGTTCAGTGATGAAGAGAGCCATCTACACCTAGAGAGAGGATTGTGAGAACATAGTGTGGAACACAACACATTCTCACTCTGTTGTTATTTGCTTGCATTTTTTCTCAGTTTTTCTTTTTCTTCCTTCTTTATCTGATTTTCTTTTGTGCAGCAAGATAATGGTATAATTGTGTATACATCTATTGGATTTAACATGTATTTTAACATATTTAACATGTATTAGACTATCTGCCAAATAGGGGAGGGGGAGGGGAAGAAGGGGAAAATTTGGAATAAAAAGGTTTTGCAAGGGTCAATGTTGGAAAAATTACCCATGTATATGTTTTATAAATAAAAAGCTTTAATTAAAAAAGAAAGAAAGAAAAACATAGGCAATTTGGAAAAAAAAAGAATACATGTAATAGGGACAGCTAGTTGGCACAGTGGATAGAGCCCCACCCATCCCTGGAGTCAGGAGGACAAGAATTCAAATCTGGCACAGATACTTAACACTTCCCGGCTGTGTGATACATACATACATGCATATATATATATATATATATATATATATATATATATATCTTTTATATATGTGTATTACTCTTTAATAATATTATTTGAATGGTTTCTTTTTTTCTTCATTCTGTGAGCTTCTTGAAATTAGGGCATTTTTTTAAACTTTTGTCTTTGAAAAAAAATATATATATATGTTTATCACATAGTACTTAATAGGTTGGTTTATTCACTCATATGTTAGCTTCTAATGTTACAGGGATGGGTGAGAAAGACAGCGATCTAATTAATGAACTCATTAATGAAAAAGTAGAATGTCTTCAGCTGTTAGTAAATCACAACTACCAAAATTTTTAGGAACGTGATGAATCTAAAAGCAAATAAACTTCATAAAAAGTGACTATATCCTTGTAGAAATAGGGAAGATTGGAAGAGATGTTTTAAAGGAGTGTCCTTGGATATATGGTGTTTCAGAAATCTATGGGATATCTAGAAAATAAACTTCTAAATTTGGGCTCAAAAATCCAATGTACAAGTACTGCATATTTGAAACTTGCTTAGAAAACAGTTCATATATATAAGAATTAGGACTATTAGTGGAAAGCTAGTAAAGTGAATGTGAAATTTCAATATGAAATGAGAACTCAAGTCCTGTCAACAATGTTCAGATCGCATTTTGTATCTTCTGTGGAATTCTGAGCACCATGTTTTCAAAATGTATCAACAAGCTTCAGTGTGGATTGTCCATGAAAACTAAAGAACTCAAAGCCTTGCTCTGTGAGAATTTATAAAATTCAATGGTAATTTAGCACCATGAAAGAATAGGCTCAATTGAATCAACAGTATGAAATATTCACATATGAAGTATTCACAGCATTACAACATTTTGGAATTGGAATTTACTTAAAAGATTCATTTGGTCAAGGTATTATTAACCTGTGTGTGTGTGTGTGTGTGTGTGTGTGTGTGTGTGTGTGAAAAAGAGAGAGAGCGAGAGTGAGTGAGTGTGTGTGTGTGCGTGTGTGTGTGTGTATGTGTGAAAGAATCCTGTCCTTTGGCAGTCTAATAAAGTTCGTGGAAACTTTCTTAAAATAATGCTTTAAAATTTAAAAATGAAATTTGTGGGACAATAGAGTTTTATTGCAATAGTTAATAATTTGTTTTTAATTTTACAGACCCCAGTTAAAAGTGTAATCTTATCTAGTCAAACCTATAAGTATACATAAAGACAACTCCATCAATAGGCATACTTTGAAAAGCTACAGTGAGAAGAATTTTTTAACTCTAAGAAAATCTATGAGTTCACAAACCATAAGCTTCTAAATATATTTTTTTGTTTTTCTCTTTGTCTCCAATTTTTAACACAATATTTAGGTGTTTAATAAATGCCTTTTGACTAATGGACTGATTTATATCATCAAAATGCACCTTTCTGTGATCTGTTTCTAAGATGAAATTGGATGAAATAGATGAAATAGTTGTGCTTGGCCTTTGAGGACAGAATTAGTAGATATTATTGGAAATTTACAAAGAAATGTTGTTTGGTTTTTATTTATTTATTTATTTGCAATGACCTGGACCTCCTCCAATTCAGAAGTATAGCAATTCTTAGTGAGAGAATTTTCTCTATCAATGAAATTAGTTTTTGCAATTTACAGTCTTTCAGTGTGGAAAGCTGAAATTTGGGGTGAGGAGAGAAGATGAGTTTAAGTTACTTTGATAATACCTCCAAGTGAATTTCTAAGACTATAGCAATGAAATTAAGAAATCAGAAGTCTGGTAAAATAGAAACTATGTGTCAGGAGCAGAATGTGAACACACTTCTTCCTTCTTCTGACTCTGTGGCCAACTCTTTATTCACTCTGCCATGTCTGTTTCTCTCATTTTTATTTGCTACAAAGAAAAAAAAAAACAGAAAAAATCCTAAAAATTCTATCCTTCCAGAAATAGAATGCAATGCTTTTGGAATTAGCCTTCCTTAAGACTTAAGACCATTAAGTAAAAGCCACATTAACATTTTTCAGTGATGCCATAGATGGGATTCATTATTTTTTAGATAATAAATGGACTAGAAACCTCCTTTTGACTCCTGCATGGTACAATTCTATATTAAATCTCAAAATTCTTAATATTTGAAACCAGTACAAAATTTCAGTAAATCAGCAACTTCGTATCTGCTTTCTAATAAAGACAGAAATCATTCTTCTAATTCCTTGTTCTCTGAGTTTTTCCCCTTAAAAATGGAAAGGAAAAGAAAAGAAAAATTAATAATACACTGTAATCTGGCTTCAGTGATTTCAATGACTAGGTAAGTACAGTGTGTGTGTGTGTGTGTGTGTGTGTGTGTGTATGTGTGTGTGTGTGTACATGCTAGCCTGTAGCTAGCTCTGCATGTACAGAAGGAAACCCATAGCTTACTGGTTGTCTTTATGAATTTCATACCTGAAACAATACCAGATGGTGCTTTGCTTGTCTAAGGTTCATCATTATATGAAAGACTTGGGCTCAGAGCCAGACCCTCTTCGCCATTGGGTGAAAGAGAGAAAGAAAACAAGTAATGATGAATCATACAGAAGAGCAAGTAAAACACTTGCATTTTAAATATACATCTGCTATGATACCTCCTTTTAAGTCATATAATATATATGCGTGTAATACTATGGATTATACATAGTGTATATAAAAATATGCATTTTATATAACATACACACATATATGTCACAAAATGCAAGCAGAATAATAGAAATGTAGATATCATTATCTCCCTGAACTCATTACCCACTATTTCTCCCAAGGTTCAGCTATTCTTACTCCTACTCTTTCCTCAGAAACTCCCCAGTTTAATAAAGTCATCAACTAGAACACAATGTCTGTGAAAAGCAGTGCTATCACATTTTGTGCTCTTGTTTTGTTTTGTTTTTAGCTTGTGATAACAAGCCTTTTGAGACTCTTTCTTGTTTCATAAACATTACAAATGTTTGTTTTTCAATATGCAAGTGAAATAAAAATAACCTCGTTTTATATCCCAATAAATGAGTTTCACAAGTACCTACACAGGTTTTTCTATGAGTTTCTTTTTTCTTTCTTTCTTTCTTACTTTTTTTTTTTTTTTTTTTTTTTTGCTCTCTTTCGTGGCTGCAATTGCCAACTGAGTGATAAAGTGATCAAGGTCTTCTAGGATTTGCTTAACTAGCTAAATCATATTTCCTTCTTTTTCTTCTCCTCTGTCTCCTCTCCATTCCCTTTTCTCTCTTCTTCTCCCCTGGCCCTCAGTTGAAGGTTTGACCGGCTTTAGTTGTGTAGGAGAAAATTGCTGTTGTTTTAGAGAATAGCAATTGCTTGACAGGTTTTATTGCTCACAGAAGACATTTAACAATACTGAAAGCTTCACTGGAGAATCCTAGGTGCATTTTGGGGGCTAGTTTATTATATGGAGTTTCTTTATTTAGCCAAATGTTACATAAATGGTTTGATTAACCCTGTCATTCTTTGACTTTCAAAGCACATAGATTTTGTAATTACTCTTTGAAGTCCATTTTTATAACTAGAATCTGCCTGAAATTTTCATTATTCAAGTTTTACAGAAAGTAAATAGTCATGGACTACTAAGTAGTAAGAACTTATTATTTACATGATGATATAAGTAAAATATAATGAGGCAATTAATCTGTTCATAACCACATCTTTCCTAATGATTGCCAGTTTACACTAGAATGAAATAAAAGTAAGAGCAAATGATCCAGGCATGTTATTGTAGGAACCTTGCTATCGTTAAGATCTGCTTCTGAGAGGTTAAATCAATAGTGTACTTATAAGGTTTTTCTGCTGGTCACTTCATCTTCTAGATAATTTGATTGGGAAAGACAGAGCATATGCAGTATTGTAAGATAACAAAAGATTTTCACACAGGAAGAGAAGATTATACAGTCATCTATCTAGACTTCTAAAGAAATCTTTGAAAAAAACAACTGCCTGCAGAAACATGATATGTTAAATTGAAGGCTTATAGTTAAAGCTATGCTTATTTTGTATAATGCATAACTTACAGATCTACACAAATCAAAGTTGAGATATTGAAACTTAAAATATAATTATTGCATAATGGATACTTATTTTCATTTAATAAACTAATAAGATACCATGGTAAATATAACATTTGTTGGCCATAGGCACACAACACTCCCTCTCTCTGTGTATATATATGTATATATATACACACACATATATACATATAGCATGTATTATATATGTATATAATTATATACTGGTAAGTATGTATATGTATATGATTATATAATATATATATATTATATACATACTGATAATTGTACATATGTATCTATATAATTATATGTATATATGTATATTTATATAATTATATACTGTATGTATGCATATAATTATATATGTATATAATTATATACTGACAAATGAATAGATAGGTAAATAGATGGATAGATGAATGCTAGTAGTCTTGGTCATTACCGTCAAAATAAAATACAAGACAATTGAAAATATCATTTTAAATGGAAGGTCTTACAAGAAAGTCCCATCATAAGATACAAGCCTTTTCAGTTCCATAAAAGGATTAAGGAAGGAAAAAAAATCCTCCACGATGAATCAAATTAATTTCTATATATGAATAATAGAATTAATTAATCAATCAACAAATACTTAATAAAATATATTATGTGCCTTGCACTATGCTATGGATGAAAGATAAAAAGAAAAGCTAAAACATGCTCTCTCCTCTTAATGAATTCCTATTCTAATACTGGAAGCAACAGATAAATATAAATACAAATGCACATGATATATGCATATTATATGCATGCATTTTAAGCAGGAAGAGGGTATTTACTGAGTTTGAAACTTTCTAAAATAGACATATTTCTTTTAATACTCAGAAAAAGTGCACTTTAAAGAGAAACCATGTATGATAAAATGTAAAGAAAAGATCAAAATGGTAAAGTCAGATAACTTGGGGGGCCAAGGGGGAAGGATCAAATTGGGATGGAAATAAAAAAAAAAAAAAAACAAGATTAGAGACCATCTAAATGTCAGTAAGTTTTCAGTAGATTTTCAAGTAGAAAAAAAATCACCCCTTATTTCAAGTATGGATGTTTGATCTTCCTTTAATGTTAACTGACTTCAAAATACATATCATCAAGGGACTTTGTTTAAAGTTAAACATATAGAGAACTTTAAAAAATACACCTGACTATTCTGTTCTATGAGACCAAGGGTCAGCAAACTAAAGCACTTGTTCCAATTCCAGTCTGATACCTGTATTTTTATGGCCCACTAAGAAAATTATGAAAAAAAATTTTTAGTTCAAGGACCAGAATTTGCCATCATGTTGTTGAGTGACCTCTGTATTAGATTTAAAATTTCTTTAAGAAGAATAATGACATATAATATTTGCCTACTACTGCAGCTGCTTAGGACAGGATTTCTTAAAATTTTTCCCACTCATAACCTCTTTTCACCTGACACCGTGGAAAATAAGCTATAGAAATCAAACTTCTACTCTTAATAAATCATAATTTCATGATGCCCACATTCATCAATGAAACGCCATAGTTTAGGATATAAACTTTTTGTTTAAGAACCTGGGACTTAGGATATAGACTTTTGGGTAATCACTGTATTTTGATTAGTTGAATTTTTGTGATCGGGATATAGAGTACAGAGTTTGTCTTTGGTCTCTTATTCACTATTCTATAACAATTCAGAAGGACTCCACAATCAAAAACTTTTAAAAAATCAAATTAAACAAAAGCTTGGTAGGTCCTTTACTGTTGACAAATCTGCTGTATGAATTTTATGATGGAATTTATTATCATCTTAAAGTTTCTGCTACTGATTCTTCTCCAAGACCAAAATCTAAAAAAGAAGAAAAAAGCCTGAAAAGTCTATTAGATTTACTCTAGTTTTTATACATTGTACATGGTAATAGCAAGAATGTGTGATAATCAACTCTGAAAGATTTGGTTCTTCTCAGTGGTTCTGTGATGCAAAGCAATCCCAATAGACATTGGATAGAAAATGTCATCTCCATCCAGAAAAAGAGCTATAGATATTGAATGTAAATCAACACATGCTAATGTTTACTTCTTTTTTTCTGTTTTTTTTTTCCTCTCTCATGCTTTTTTTTTCCCTTTTGTTCTGATTTTTCTTTTCCAAACATGATTCATAAAATAATTTTTTTTTTTTGGAAAATAGCTAGACAAAAAAAAAAAAAAAAGATTTACTATAGATTAAAAACTGAAAAAATAAGATCAAATACAGATAACAATGAAATTAAATATTTATTGTATTTCATCAGAATTTTTAATTCTTAAAAGTTTTGCTCTTCTGTAGGTAGCTCTCTAGATTACTGGAAAATTAGGTTCAAATTTATAGAGTAGGGATTTATCTTTATGGGGTCAGTTTTATTCCTTGTTCCTACTCATTTCCTAATATTGGCTTTTATTCACCCCTGTACTTTTCCTGAAAGATTTCTATTTTTGATTTTCAAAATGCACTTGCTGCTGCTGCTGCTACTTCTCTTCTTCTTTTTCTTCTTCTTCCTTCTTCCTTCTTCCTTCTTCCTTCTTCCTTCTTCCTTCTTCCTTCTTCTCCTTCTTCCTTCTTCTCCTTCTCCTTCTCCTTCTCCTTCTCCTTCTTTCTCCTTCTCCTTCTTTCTCCTTCTTCTCCTTCTCCTTCTCCTTCTCCTTCTCCTTCTCCATTTCCTTCTCCTTCTTCTTCTTCTTCTTCCTTCTTCTTTTCTGCCACAAGGTCTATCACAGTTCTTATTAATTTCCATTGACCTTTGAAAGTATTAAGCATTATAGTCATTACTTCAGATAAGTGAAAGCCTCACATTTTTGTTTTGTGATAACTGAATAATCAGATTATACCAAGATCTATTCTAACAATGTCTCATTTTCTCAATTTCTTTGTAAAGTTACTCACAAAAAGAAACTCCTAGAATAAATACTTCTTAGAAATCATTCAGGATTTAAATCCTGTGTAAGGATTTTGTGTGTAGGAAGTGTAAGGAAACATGTTTTGTAACATTTTAAAATTTTTCTATGCTTTTTTATTCCTATACATTTGAAATGTTCATAAAGATAAAGGTGCTTTTAAAAGATTTTTCAGCAAAGGGACATAAGCTGGGAAAAAATGCTAAAGCTGCAGGACTGAGGAAATAAGACTTATGTTGTACTAATTTGACTTTTAGGAAGGAAGTAGAAATTCAGAAGTCACACAAACAATCCCTGAGAGAAAATTTGTGGAATCTATTTAAACATTGGTTCATATGAACATAAAATGAGAGTAATAGCAGTTTGTAAGCTTAATGGTAAAATAAAGCAAAGCAAAGTTAAACTTATTTTAACATTCAGATTAATAATATCCTGAATTAAGGAGGTGGCAATTCACTTTCACATCACAAGAATTAGTAGCATGGCACTTTTGTGATTTGGAAAACCCATGTAAAATTTTTTGGCCCTCCTTTCATACCAGAGAAAAATCTGAATTTTTTTCCCCTTTGATTATATGGATATTTACCATAATTTATTGTGTAATACCTCAGTTTCCCTGCCTCATTTTCCTTGTATTATTCTATGCCCTGAATAAAATATTATGGCTACCCCCACTTTCTTAACCTTATTAAGCTCTAGTCACTCACTAGTCATAAAATTCCAGATGGCTTATCTCAAATGCCTGGGTATTTCCTGTCTCAGACTCCTGTCTCCTGCCCTCAACCTCCTTATCTTGCCCCCAATCTGTCAGCACTAAGTTATGATCCTTCCCTGAAATTATTACTTACCCAGTGTGCTGCCCTGCCTTGCTTTTGTTTCCCTTAGTGCTGGAGCCCTATAAAAGTCTCTGAAATTAATTGCTGGCTGCTGAATGCTTTGAGACAAGAGTCCCATTCAGCCAGCTAGTCCAAATTCTCCATTACTAAAATATTAAAAACCTAATCTTTGTCTTGCCTCGGTTTCTCCAACATTACAAATGCAAAATTTCAATATGTGGTATAAAAAGATAAAAATATATTGATATTATACAATTTTGTATATATATATATGTGTGTGTGTGTGTGTGTGTGTGTATATATATATATATATATATATATATATATATATGATGCATTTCTTAATTTCCAAACTTTTTGTGTGTCATTTGTTGGCCTTTGTGTGTCATCTGAGGCATTTGAAAATCCCATGCCCTCCAATTACCCTTTAATTTCTTCTGTCAATCTGCAATATATTGAAACCACAATGGGGAAAGTCTTGATGTAGAGAGAATAATTGTATTGCTTTTTTTTTCCTGTTTCCTTTAATTTCAGGAGTGTAGAGTGTGTGCATTGATTGTCCTCCAAGCTCAAGGGAAAAATGATGAAGAATGAATGGTAGAAATCCCTACCAAGCAGATTTCTGAAGAAGAGTAAGAATGGACATTACAACTCAGTATTGGGCAACTCGCTTTCCTGATGCCATTTGCCTTTGAAAGGATTCTGATAGCATTAGTTAACCATTTGTGGCTCAATCCAATTTTGTTTTAATTAATGAAAGCACTATGATATAGATTTTAAGAGAGAAGAATTTTTTTTTGGGGGGGGAATTAAGTGAAACAGTTGAGAGGAGTATAGTTTAAGGATGTAAAATCAAACTTAGCTGAATCATTCATACAGCAACTTTTGAGAAAGCTATTGGGTATTCAGTAGTTACCTACATAGACCCAGCTAGCCCTTTTTGTGTGAGTAAATTGTCTTTACTCAGTTTCTGTGTGGAAGTAGCAGAGGAATTGAAAAGTTTCACTTGTCTCTCATCCTTAGGAGGGGGACAGAAGACATAGATTTCTGCCTTTGGGAGGCACTGAGATGAAAGAGAAACTTGCTACTCAGAAAATACTGTGTCTAGGGATCTAGTGGTATATACTGTCTCTGTTACATACAAATAATTCCTTGACTTTTGTTACCTTTCATCTAATCCAATTAAACACTTTATTATCTTAGGAACTTGGGAGAGATGAATCAATGAGGCAGGCATTCAAGGACAGGGATAAATGGGAGTGACTTCCTAACTCTCCAGTCTTTTATTTTACTCCCTTCTCCATTTTCTACAGCCTAGTGACACCGACTTTGCTCTCCCTCACACTTAACTATAAATCCCCCAACTCCATATCTTTTCATTGGCTGCTCCCTATTCCAAGGATAAATTTCCTCCCAACTTGCCTCCTGGATTCTTTTAAAACTCAGTTTAAATCTCACTAGGATTCTTTCTCCAACCTCCCATCCTGCATTTTCCCTTCACCCCCCACTCTTAGTAACTTATTCATGAAACCATGTTATCTTCCATTTTCACTGTATGTGACATATATAGACAGCTGTTTTCTGTTTCCTCTATTAGAATGGAAACTGCTTTGAGAACAGAGATTATATTTTTGCCTTTTTTCTTTTTCCTCATTGCTTAACATAGGATCTGAAATATAATAAACACTAAATGCATATTGATTGATTTACTGGCTAAAAAAATAGGACAAATAAAACAATTGGATTATTAGAAAAAAAAACAAATGCGGAAGCCTGAACTTGACAATAATTGTTATTCTTTATGCTCAAAGAGGGCCATGATGACATCATTATATTGAGGTCACAGTACAGTGTGTCCAGTTGTGACTAATAAAATTAATATGAACTAGGAAGTCTCTGTCGCAGGTCATATGGACAAAAATAGTCCATATGACCATTTGGAAGAGATGTCTCTAAATTTGTCCACCCTGTGTTTCTTTTGCGCTGATACAGTTCTGCTTTGTTCATAGAGCACAAAGCTTTTTTTATATGGCCACACTATGCTGAGTGGTCCTATGATAGTGTCTCCAATGTTTTACAATAAATTCTAAAACTCTTCAGAGAGACCTTGAAAGTGTCCTTATAGCTTTCTTTCTAATCTCTGGGAAAGTGCTTACCTTGTATAATTTCTCAATAAAATAGTCTTTTAGGCAAATGTACATTTGACATTCAAATAATCTCAGCAGCCTACTGGAGTGTCTCTCTGCAATAGAGTTTGAATGCTTGGCAGTTCAGCTTAAGAAAGGACCTTAGGGTTCAGTAACTTATCTTTCCAGGAGAGTTTCAGAATGTTCTTAAGGCAATTCAAATAGAGTGATTCAGTTTCCTGGAACAGTACTGATATACTGTCTAGGTTTCACAAACACACAAAAGTGAAGTCAGCACAAAGGCTCTATAGACCTCCAGTTCTGTAGGCAGTCTAAAACCTTTTTTCTCCCACATATTCCTTTAGAGCCTTCCAAAAAATGCATTCATCAACTTTGCCATTATTGGGGACTTCCCTGAAAAGTAAGCAATGGTTCCAGATGTAAATAATGCAGTACTGGCTGGTAGAGAATCTCCATTTTCTTGATGTTAATTGTCAAGCCAAAATTAGTACATGTGGCAGAGAATCAATTCATACTTTATTACATCTCAGTCTCAGAAGCTGCACTGATTACAAAATTATCTGCAAACAAAAAAGTTACATATTAACTCTTGACTTGTAGTCTTTTCAAGATAAATACTTTACCACCAGTGTGGTAGCTACCATTTTCACAGTCTTTGAAGGAGACCAACAATAGCACTGAAAACATCATGCTTTTTAGCATGGCAGCAAGCACACATCCCTGTTTCACTCCATTAATACCAGGGAAAAGCACAAGTTTTTGTTAATCTATGCAAGCACGCTGTCATGAAAGTGACATGCAATACTGATGAACTTCTCTGGCTCTGGATAATCAAATATCAACATGATTTTCCACAAGTGCTCATGACTGACAGTATTAAAGGACTTGGTCTGATCAATGAACACTTTATACAAACCTTTGTTCCGCTGCTGACATTTCTTCGGCAGTTGTCAGGCAAAACATCATATCAACCATTCCTTAGTCCTTTCTGAAGCCACAGTGGCTCTTGGGTAAAGACCATCCTTCTAAGCTAAGGATCAGCTTATTAAGTAGTACTCTGTTAAGAATCTTTTAAACAATTACTAAAATAATTTAAAATGATGTGTTAAAAGTGATATAATAATAAATATTTTTTAAAGTGCAAGATATCTGTCCTCACTAAATGATATTATATATCATTTTAATAACTGAATAATTTTTCAAATTTGTTTTAAAATTTTGTGATACAATGATATAAAATATAGTTCTAAATTAAATTTATTTTTATATCTAGGTTTGATAGGTCTCACAATGGAAAAAAGATAACAGACTGATAAAATAAAAAAGAAATTCATTATTTCAAACACTTATTAAATGACAAATTCTAATTTCTTGTTATTCCTAACAGGTCTAGTCATTCCACATTTCTCACAAAGTCTTGTAAAAATCATTGCTCTTCTCTTGACTTTAGATTATTCCAATAGAAATAAAATAAGAATTAATGTCTATCTACATGCATCACAGATTTTTTTTGTAAGAATCAAATAAGTTAATTAATCCTCTATAAATGAAGTGATATGTAAGATATGTCCATTAATTTTTGGAACAGTTATGGCTTTACAATCTCAGAATGTAATCTTGCCAAATCTTCTCATTTCCTATAATTCTTCTTATCCTTTTGCCCCTGATAAATCCTTCATAAAAGACTTATTTTAAAAGTGAAGCCTGCCTCTATTTCTTCTTATTTTTATTTCTGTGGACACCAACACAATATTTGCACTGTGTATTCGTCATCTTTCAAATTATGTTATGGGTATACATACTTCTTTTCTAGTCATACATATTTTTGAGGATATCATTTACATTACCAACATCAAAATCATAGCACATAGATTTATTCTGACTTCAGTCTAAACAATTAAAATATTGCTGAGAAATACTTAATAAAACAAATAAATTCAATACAGTAGATAAACTTGAAGCTGAGCATTTATAAATAGATCAAATCTCATACAAATTAAGAAAATTATAGTGGTTTTGCTTCTTTTTGAAAATGAAAAATAAATCACTCAGATTGTTTTTCATCATTATATGAAAATGTTAATAGGACAAAATAAACAGGTGGTTCCTCATTGGATTATAGCAGGGGTGAAGAAGTAATGGCTAATATTACTCTATAATGTGCTTTTTTTCAGAAGTAGGATCATGGGGATGAGCTATCATAAAACTTCATGTTAATGGGAATAGAAGAATGGACAAATTCAACTCTAGAGGGAGATACCAGAAATAAAAGTGCCACTTGGGAACCTTTTCAGTGCATATCATTGAATATGAGTGCTCCTAAAAGTGTGTTGTTTATCTGATAGCCATGTTGTAAAAATCTAACAAGATCTCCATCACATATATTTTCAGATTCTATTCATATTGTTAAACTGATATAATTCATAAAAAGGCACAATAAGATTTTTAGGATGACATTGTTTACATAAATTCAATAAAAATGCCTTGTTTCCTCTGCCCATGAGTTGCATGCTTTGTTCAAAGAAAGATAAACTACCTTTACTCGTACTTGGCAATGAAAAGCTTTATGTGAAATGATAATAGATAAAACCAAAAATACAGGTCCCAAAGAATGTCAGCAAAAGATAAGAAGCCTTGCAAATCATGTTTTAATTCATTTCCAAATTACTATGTTTTATTTTTCTTATTCAACCTGACATTTAAAAAGGAATTCAATATTCTGGGATTAAACATTTATTTTAAATTGCTCAGAATGTACATAGCACTTTACAGAACAAAAGTCCAAAAAATAATTCTGAATGATTTGAAAGAAACTCTCATATAACCAGTCCTTGATAGCACTTTAATTTATAAAGTTGACTGATACAGGTGAGAGAATCAAGTTTTGAAGTATAAACAAAAGAAGATATATTTATAAGGGTAGTAGAGAACATTTGAGCAATGACAAAATGAATGAGAATACAATTTACATTATTGGAAGAGTGCTCTCCATACTTCCCATCTAATAGAATATATGGATGTTATTATACTAATAAAGAATGGCATGAACTCAGCCTCAGTTCATGCATGTCTCTCCAGATTTTTCTGAAATCATCCTGCTGATCATTTCTTATAGCACAATAATATTCCATAATTTTCATATGCCATAACTTATTTAGCTATTCCCCAACTGATGGGCATCCACTCAATTTCCAATTTCTTTCCACTACAAAACAGTCTGCCACAAATTTGTTTATACGTGTGGTATTTTTCTCTTTTTTATAATTTTTTGGGATAGATGCACAGTTTGATAGCCCTTTGGGCATGGTTCCAAATTCTTCTCCAAAATGATCGCATCTGTTCACAGTTCCACCAACAATGGATCAGTGTCCCAGTTTTCCCCAGTTTTCCCCTCCAACATCCATCATTATTTTTTCCTGTCATTTTAGCCAATCTGAGAAGTGTGAGGTAGTACCTTAGAGTTGTCTTAATTTGCATTTCTCTGCTCAATAGTGATTTAGAGCATTTTTTTTTATATGACTAGAAAAGGGTTTAATTTATTCATCTGAAAATTCCTGTTCATATCCTTTGACCATTTCATGATGCACTCCACTTATTCTTTGGCCATAAATTCTTTCCTTCTCCACAGATATGAGAGGTAGACTATCCTTTATTCTTCTAATTTGCTTATAATATCACTCTTTATTTCTAAATCATCAGCCCATTTTGACCTTATCTTGGTATATGGTATTGGGGGTTGGTCAGTGCTTAGTTTCTTCCATACAATTTTCCAATTTTATCCAGAAATTTTTGTCAAATGTTGAGTTCTTATCATAAAACTAGGATTTTGAGGTTTATCAAGCATTAGATTACTATAGTAATTTACTTTTGTGTCTTGTGAACCTTACCTATTCTACTGATGCACTACTCTATTTCTTAGCCATTACCAAAGGTTTTGATGACCACTGCTTTATAATGTAGTTTTAGATCTAGTATAGCTAGGTCACCCTCGTTTGCTTCCCCCCCCCATTAATTCCATCAAAACTCTTGACCTTTTTGGAACAACCTTTTAGAAACTTACCTGGAAGTACACATGGACCTCACCTATAGTTGAGAAAGGAGTTGTAAGGAATAGGGGTTTAAAATGCAAACAAGATTCAAGGTTTCTCTCAGCATTGAGTTCTCCAAATTCTCTCTGGCCTGGTGATATGAACAATCTAAGAAATTTCCAACAAGATATTATTTATATGTTGTATTGAACTACATTAAAAGTATGATGATGGACTGAAACACAGCTTCATGAATAGAGAGATGGGGTTCAAAATATCCAATGAGTACTTAAATATTTATGACTGTACTTTAGGAGAGAGATTATAGATACATGTAGGAGTCATCTGTACACAGACTATAGTTAAATAAATAGATCAGGTTGTCTGGAAAATATAGTAAAAGAGGGCAAAAGACAGAAATCTGGGGTGTATACATATGCCATGGATGATGAATAAAGGACACTAAGGACATGACAAATATGAAGAGAATAAAGAATTTCTTGTAATCTTAGAAAGGAAAAAATAAGGATGATCTGCAATATAAAATGCTTCAGAAAAATCAAGGAGGATGAAAAGAGGTCATCGTTTTTGGCAATTAAAACATGTGTAATTATGGAGAAAGCTGTAAAATGACCAGATGGGGTAAAAAGTCACATTACAATGAATTGCAAAGACAGTGAGAAGAAAGGGCCTGTAGAAGAGGATATCAAATGGAAACCATGAGAACAGTCACTATTTTGACGTAGTTGCTTTGTGAATAAGAGAAGAGATCTCAAGACCTCACCTACTATCTCCAACACCCCAAAAAACTGAATTTTTCCCTACCCTAGTGAAATTATTGCTTATTTTAATTGTCAGTGCCCATTAGTAACCCATTTTATATGTATTAGTAAGTCTCTGAACCTCTATGGATCACAATGCTGGAGTTTATATTAGTTTTCTGGCTTTAATTTTTACACCAAACTTTGGCCCAGCTCTGTTTAAACATACCATTTTCCAACTTTATTTGTTTTTCCAGGGCTTACTTTAAATAGCACATTTTTTTCCTTCCTGGTTAGATTTGTCTTTCTTGGATAGCTTTCTTTTTATTCGTGTTTAAGGCAAGCAACTGACAGTTCTGGGCTTCCTCAGAGTAACTATTGTCTGTTTTTCTCCCACACAAATACTTCCCCAGATGTTTTACTGACCTTTTGAATTTTCTCTCTTCACCTTTGCTGTCTCCCTGTTGCAAGGCAGGCTCTCTACCCCCAACAATCCATAAGTAAATACACTTATAATAACAGGGAAAACACCGTCAGCATCAAAACAATGTGCTATAATTCAGACCCTTGCCACTATAAGAATCTCTCAGATAATCTCCAGTCTCACTAGAACAAGACTCTAAATAAACACACACATAAAATAAATGCCAAGCCTCCAAGCTGTCCAGGAAAATAGCAGTGTTTTCGAAAAAAGCTCGCAAAGACATATTTTGGCACATTGAACAAAGCTCATCCCTTATTTTGGCTATGTCAGAGGTGAGCCTGTGGATTTTTCTGTTACAGGCAGCAAAACCACTTGTGGAACAACATCAACAACAAAACAAACAAACAAAAACTTATTTACACATTCTCTCTTCCCTTCCATTGTTTAAAACGATACCCACTCCTGATGATTGGTGTTCTCTAAGACTGTAATAAAGTTTAGGAAAACTAGGAAAAATTAAATTAATTCACTAAATCATTCTTTCATATCTCCTCACAAATTATTCTGTAAATTTTAGCTGTTTCTTTTGGAAAAGAAAGGGGAAACTGGTTCAAAATATGTAAGCAAGCAATGAAAATCAGAAATGAAAAGACTAAAAGAGGCAAACAAGTTGATGCAAACTCATAAGTTTAAGAACCTTTATCGCACCATAAATTTGGGTTTTTTTATGTAAGAAGCTACATAGTATTGGAAAATTGAATTTATCAATCTTTTTTGCTGAAGCTAGCTGAAATCAGGTTCATTAATAAAGACTGATAAATGATTTGCAAAACAATAGATTTGAAAACTGGTAGATTGTCTGAACTTGCTGTGAAAGTTCAGTTAGGCATTGGTGACAAAAGTAATTGCTTCCCAAACTGCTACTAAATGTGGCCTTGCATAGTAAGTGATGATGCAAAAACCCAGTATTGAGTCTGTTGATTGGAGATAACATGGTTTAGAATTCTTCCAAATCATTTTGCTATTTCTATGAAAAAATTCACATTAACATGAAAAAGCCAAGTTGAAACAAGGAACCACTTAGTCCTGCTATATTCTGTTATGGCCAGGTCACGTGTTGAATACTTTTTCAATTATTTATTTTCTTTTCATTTATTCAGCATCATGTTTCAGTAAAGAAAAGAACAAATGGAGCATATATGGAATAAGGTGACTAGTCAGTTAGTGAACTAACTGGAGACTCTATCACACAAGGCAAACAAAGACCTTGGAGGTAGTTACACTGAAGAGAAGATGAACAATTTGGTGTAGATGCAATAGCTTTCTTCTAGTACCACCTTGAAGACCAAACAATAAGCATATATTGAACACAGCACAGTATTAGGAACTAGCATTATAAATGTAAAGAATAAAATAATGATTACTTGAAATTAACTTAAATTTAAGTGGAGGAGACAGGTTGTATATACATAAATGTATATATAAAATAGGTAAAGGAGAATTAATAGAAATAAATGTTAATTATTTAAATACAAGATTTATGTTCCTTAATCCAATACATCAAAATTAGAAAAAAAAAAAAAACAGGTAGAAATTTCAGAAAGGCAGATTTAGTTCTCATGTAAGGAAAACATTATATTTACACAAAAGTAGGTTGTACTGTAGTTTACAATGGAGGACTTTGAAAAGATACTGAATGGCTATTCTTGGAAAGTATTATAGAAAGGATTTCAGGTCATGAATGGTTTGGTCTAGATGGCCTCTGAAGGAACTTGCAGCTTTTTCAACTTCTATAAAGGGAAGAACTTCAGCAAGATTATGCAATAAATATTTCACTTTATTTTTATTTATTTAAAGGATCTATTACCTCATTAACATAAGTATCCCTCCACTGATGAGAAAGATCATGCATTCATGGCTTCCTTATCTGTGTCACTCTTATTCATGTGCTCTTATTAAGTGTGGTAAACTCAACTTTTTGAAATTATTCCTTATGTTCTGTTATGAAAATACAAATGAAATACCTGGACTGCCCATACTTGTATATAGTTTTCATTGCCCTATCTTTTTTTCTAGTTAACACATTTCTTTGATAATATCTTTTAGACTATTTTGCCTTTATACTTAACTCAATTGACATGTGCCTATCTACAAATGAATTTGGTTTTTATAATAAGTTCTAATGAATTGTGATCATAAAATAAGCAACTAAATATTGGTTCCTAATTCTTTAGATTGTCTGATATTATGTGTCTTTTAGCAAACACAAATAAATATACACACCATTTGTTCTCTTAATGTGCTAAGTCTATATTGTCATTATAGTAAAATTGTCTAATGTCACATTAAGGGAGACTTTAAATGGAAGTATTGTAAGCATTGACTTACTATAACATCACTGTAACTTGCATTTCTCTGCTTTTTGCTTGCTTGGTCCATCACAGAAGGGAAATGTCAAGTGATTTGAAGATCCCCTGGAGTTACTTTAACTTCAATCCCTTGAGAAGCCCCAAAGGTCAAGTATTGTCTCCCACTGCTGCTCATATGACTGCTTCACATCACACTGAGTTCCTTGTTAATCTTTCTCACCCCTGTAAAACCCACATGTATCAGTCCTATAAAAAGAAATTCTGTGAACATTTTATTTGATTTCAAAAACTGAACTTTTTTTTCCTTTAAGAACTCAAGGGACAATCATATATTTAAAAGTAAATTTTAAATTTTTTAAAATCTGTCAAAGGGAAAATAATTTTTTAAAAATTCCCAGTAAGCACATTATACAGCATAACATACACTGTACAAAGAAGACAGTTTTAAACAATAGGAACAAATTAAGTAAAGAAGATAAGGTGAAATTGTGGATTAATTTTAATTCAATTAATTTCAACTCAATAAATATTCAATAAGATTTTGGCCATGTTCAAGAATTCTACAGTGTATATATAAAAATGTACATAGATTTAGACAAACACATGTACACACACAGATACACACAGTCATGCAACCTAAATGCCTTCACTATTAATAATGTCCAAGCAACAGTCAGCTCACTCAAACAATATTTCAGATGAAGCACAATTTAAAACTAGGCAGTTGTTGAGAATAATCAGGCACAGTCCCATCAAATTGTTTATTTCCATATCCAATCTAACTGAAATGTATGTCTTTAACCTACTTCCTCTTCTTCTTTGATATTTTTTGTGTATTTTTGTTGAATATTTTTCCTAAAGCTTACAAGTTATTATAATAAATCAGGCTCACTAAAGGACTCATCCATACATTTCTTGCACAATTCTTATTTTATTTAATTGCTGCTGAAATGTTTAATGAAGAAAGTTAAGAAAGTGCCATTTAGAGATATATAATGATCTCTACATATCCTATAAATATAACAGCTAATTATTTCCATCTAATTTAATGGCTAAGTCATTAATGAACCATATGATGTTGTCTTGGTCATTCTTTGCTCTTTGTATATTTCCTATTTATCTAACTATCTATTGTTCTTCTTTTCTCTTAATATATTTTATTTAGGGGCCTCATCAGTTCTCATGGATTTAACTATCATCTCTATGCTGATAATTTTTTTTATCTATTTAAGCAGCCTTAGTTTATCCATTAATTTCCATTCTCACATATCCAATTGCTTATTGGATGTCTCAAACAGAATATTCTATAGACATCTTAAATTCAACATGTGTAAAATTCATTTTGTCCCAAACTCTCTTATCTTAAAACCTTCTCTTTTAGTATTGATAGTCCCTTAGCTATCATCCTTGACTTTACGTTCTCTCATTACCTATATCCAATCTGTTGCCAAGGTCTTTGAAACATCTCCCAATTAGCACTTAGCACTCTTATATTTTGTTTTCTGACACTGCTAAAATCCTGACACAAGCTCTCATCAACTCATGTTTTGACTATTGCAAAAGTCTTATGGTTGGTCTTCCTGTTTCAAGTTTCTAAATGAAGTCCATCCTACTTTCAGTTCTCAAAGTGAAATTCTTAAAGCACAGGTCTGACCATATCTCATACACTGCATCCCACCCCTACTCCTATTAATATATCCAAAAAATCTCAAAAAAAACTCATACATTTCTTGTGATCTCCAAGATCAAATATGAAGCTGTCTGGTGTTCAAAATCTTTCAGAACATTCTCCCAAAATCTTTCTAGTCTTCTTATTTGAATTTAATTTAATACAGTGGTGAGCATTAGAGATTCAGTCATTGGGTGTTGGGGAGGATTGGAAATTAATATGTGATTAGAACGCTTCTCTGAACTTGATCTCTAGAAGGTCATTACAGAAGGTGATGAGGAAGGAATGGGTAGCTGGAACCTAATAATACAATGGTATTCTGCAAGGGTCAGTTCTTTCTTTCTTTTTTTTTTTTTTTTTGGAATCTCCTAGATTCCAGTTTTTAAGATCTATTTAATATGAGAACATTCAAGTTTGGATATTGTTTCAAGCCCATTCCTACTTACACTCACATAGTAATACTCAAATACACACATATGTAATATCTGTATATGAAAAAACATACACTCTGTGTTTGAAAATTAACAGTGAAAAGGAACATTTTTAAACCTAGTAATAAGCCTAGTCTTGAGATAACTAGATGGCCTAGTGGTAGAGTATTGGATCTAGAATCAAGAAGACCTTAGTTTAAATTATATATTAAATACTTACTAGCTATGTGATCCTTGTCAAGTCAATTCACCCTATTTCTCTTTTTCTGTTTTTTTTTAGTTGCATGCCCAACTCATCAATCTCCTCTTTCTTTATTTTATTCATGTAGTTATTTAGAGATGTAAGATTTCCCCCTAATTATCACTTTGGCTGCATCACATAGGTTTTGATATGTTGTCCTGTTATTGTCATTTTCTTGGATGAAATTATGGATTGTTTCTGTGATTTGTTCTTTGACTTACTCATTTTTTTGGAACTAGATTATTTAATTTCCAATTGGTTTTTATTCCCCTGACCCATTGTTGAATATAATTTTTATTGCATCATGGTCTGAAAAGGAAGCATTTACTATTTCTGCCTTTCTGCATTTGATCATGAGGTTTTTATACCCTAATACATGTTCACTTTTTGTGTAGGTACCATAAACTGCCAAGAAAAAGATGTATTTCTTTATCTTTTCATTCAATTTTCTCCAAATGTCTCTCATATTTAAGTTTTCTAGGATCCAATTAACTTCCCTAAACATACATTCCATGTTCATCTATTAACAGAGTAATGGAAAATTTTTAAACCTAGAACCAAGCCTAGTCTTGAGATAACTAGATGGCCTGATGGTAGAGTACTGGATCTAAAATCATGAAGACCTCAATTAAATCATGAATTAGACACTTATTAGCTAAATGACTCTGGTCATGCCAATTCACCCTGTTTGTGTCAACTCCTTATGTGTACAATGAGCTGGAGAAGTAAATGGCAAATTACTGCAGCTTCTTTCCCAAGAAAAACCCTAATGGAGTCACAAAGACTTGGACACAACTGAAAAATGACTTAACAACAGTGACAGGAGATAGGAAATATTGATTCTAGGAAGATAGTATTTTCTTTACCCTCCTTCAAATATTAACACCCTCCATATTTGATTTGCAATTTTAAAAGGGATTTGTGATGTTCACTTGCACAACTATGCTTAGGTGATTCAGAGTCAGTAGAAAAGCTGTTTGATTTGCTTTGGTTGCATTCTCCAGCTATAAGGAGGTAACATGCCTGTTTACATAGCTTCTTTAAAGAGTAGGTCTGTCAGTCAGTGATGGGCCATAGCTTTTAATCTACAAGTGGGGACTCACAGCTGAAGAATTGCAAATGCAACCTGAAGCACGCTTTGGACCTAGTCAGTCCCACTAGTACTCTGTTACTTTGATTGAAATTTACTGTGACTAAGATAACATTCTTGTCTTTCTGAATTCAGGTTTCTTTGTTGGGAAGGCTTTTGTTTTAAAAAGAAAACAAACAAACAGGGGGACCCCCAATTTCTGTTTCACACATTCAATTGACATTTTCATTGAGAGTGGTATTATTAAGAGCAATTATATTATTAGAAACTGTACTAGAACTGTGTATTATTGGAAACTGCCTAAAAGAGAAACAAGGTCTTCACATCCCATAAAATGAGCATTCTCAATGCTAGCATCACAAATGTGAAGTTTATCTTTCATTTGATAACCTTTGTAATTTTTCTTCAGCACCAAGGATATCCTTTTAATTGGTAGACAACAACAATAACTTGGCAACAAGGATTGGTAGGGCATATTTTCATCCATAAATGTAACCTTTTTTACAGGGAAATTTATAACCCATGACTTATGATTTATTGGAAAATAGGGGCTATGTTCAGTAACAGTTCTCATAGCATAGAAACCAATTATAATTGTTTGAGACTAGCAGTGGAAGGAGGCAGGTATTCCCTCCTAAAATGTTCTTGAATTAAGCCTCCATGTGTTCTTTCTGACATGATTATGGAATGTATTTGATTGCCTGAGGTCCTACACCAGCGATGTTCCTATTATTTTCCACAAGTTCCAGCAGAGTGTTCTTGATTTCAATCAGGTCAGACACCTTGTCAGAGCCCAATCTTGACACATCAATGACAACACACATCAGAGCAGTCAAAAGTTTACAACATGTAATAAAAGCTGAACTAAAAGTCAAGCACATCATCCTCTTGTGGCCCAAGTGGGACTTTAGGCAACTGGTGATTTGTAGGCTCCATTACATCCCAAATGTTCAATGTATCTAGCCCTTGGCAGGGTGTCAAGGACAAGGAATCATCAGTCTGCTGAGATCACTTTTGAAATATTCTGCCCCATGTTTCCTTAAGGTGACTCATTCCTTCTGCATTGTCAGGATTTGCTGATGAAAGCTGACTGCTTTCAGTAGCCTGTGACAGGTGAAGTATCCTGCCCTTTTACCCCCACAGAGAAAATTATATTGTACAATCGGGTTCGACAAATCAGGTTGGGAAGGAGCCCCCTCCATGCAGTGATCTTTGTGAATTTCTCCATTTGAGGAAGAAGTTTCAGATGTGTCAAAAAGATCTGTGACCTAGGAGGAGAATCATCACCCAGGGAAGTGAAGGAATGGGATTTTTAACCTGATTTCAGAGTCCTAATATATCTAATGGCTGTCTCATGTCTGACAATGGCATTGGAGCCTCACAGTGAATCTGTGCATTTAAAGCAGTCCAGCCTTATCTCAGGCTCCTGAAAATGATGTGGAAATCAATGGAGCTAATGCAGGGCAATGCTCACACTGCAATAGCTATTAAGCAGGCATCCCTCTCTTGATATGGCTTTTAATCCTTTTTGTAAATAATATATGTTGCATAATACAGCACTAATAACAAATGAGGGTTAAAGGCCTTTACTCAAGGCAGTTTATTGCCATCAATTAGGGCTTGGGGAATGAATAACATGAGGACAGGGACCACACAAGCCATGTACAACTTTGCATCCAACCTGATGTCTAGGACTAGGCCTTGACCTTATGTTCACTCAATAAAAAGCTGTTGAGTGAATGAATGGATGAATGCAAATGCAGACATGGCAGACTTTTTGAAATGCAGACATTTTAATCTCTTCTTTTTTTTTTTTTTTTTTAAGATTCCAAATGCAGTATCAGTAGTAGAACAATCATCAGCTGCTTGTCTTTTCCCCCTCCTTGCAACCCCTCAAAGATAAATTTTACCAACATATTTACTTTTGATCAGTAATTCCTTTAACTTATGAAAAAAGAAATATTAAAACCTTCCTTATTTTTAAATTTTATTTTATTTAAAAAAATAAGACAAAAAGAAAAGGAATAAAAACAAAATTAAGCAAGAGAACATTGTCAAGTGCCCAGGAAAACTTCAGGGCTATAGCAACAAATGACCAGTTCAAGAAATTTTCTATCTATTTATCTCTATATTATTAGAAGAAATTATATTCCTGAATGATCAATTTTTCTTTACTTCCTTTTAAATGGTTCTTTTATTTTCTTCTTTGTACCTTTTTTACTTTATTCTTTTTATTTACCTTTCATTCCTCCCATTCCCAAGCAAGTATAGTTAAGAAAGAGTATATTTGCATACATATATACATAAACATACACATACCTACACATACACCACACCACACCCACATACACACATATTTTTTCTATCCTGTTCACCCTTTGCTTTAATTCTACTCCTAAGTTACCTTGCTATCACTTAACTGCTCCCTACTCATAGATCCCTCCCTTGTTTTCTCTCACCCTTTGCTTCCTTGCCTGCCCATACACCCCTTTATAGATTTTGGAGGGTGCTATACTCTTCATGGTATGCATATAATGTTTCCTATTTAACCCATTTCCAATATGAGTAGATTTTTTGAACTATGAGCCTTTCCCCCTCATGACCCTGTGCTTATTCATCCTCTGCACTTCTTTTATATATCATAATTATTAGTTTTACCTTAACTCTGTCCCAATCTTTCTTTTGAGCTGCTCTATTGTTGATGTCAATCTTAAACATATGTTATCATTTCCCACCAAAAAACCAAAACAAAACAAAACAATCAATTTGTCCATGTTGTGTTTCTTGAAAGCAATCTTTGATATTGGCTCTTTCTTATATTTTAATTTTCTATTAAACTCAGGTTTGGTTGATAAAAGGTCCTGAAAATCTGCAAATTCATTGAAAGTACATTTTTTCTCATTCAAAATTATAAATAATTTTGCTGTATATAATATTTTTGGCCATAGGAGTTGTTCTTTTGATTTTTAGCAATATGATTTCAGGATCTATGCTGTTTTATTGTGGCTGCTGATAACTTCTGGACAATTCTAAGTGTCCAGTATATTTGAATTGTTGTTGTTGTGTTTTTTTTTTTTCTTGTTTCCTGCAAAATTTTCTCTTTGATCTGGAGATTTCAAAATTTGGCAATAATGTCCTTATATGTTTTCCAAAAAAAGATCTCATTGAGGTAGTAATTGGTGGATTTTTTTTCTATTTCTGTGTTCCCCTCATGTTCTGTTACCCTGGGACAATCTTCTTTGATTATTTCTTGCATTATTTTGGCAAGGTTCTTTTTTTTATCACAAGTTTCAGGCATTTCAATTATTCTTTATATTTTCTCTTCTTGATCTGTCCTCTGTAGCCATCATTTTTCTTATGTTTCATATTTTGTTCTATCTCTTTTCTCTTTCTTCATAACGTTTTTATTGTTATGTCTTAGTCTCTAATAGCTTCACTGGATTTCCCTTACTCAATCTAACTTTCAAAGAATTATTTTCATCTTTGAAATCTTTTCTATTTGGTTAACTTTCCCCCCATAATCTTGTTTTTCTTGGTGGTTTTTATTTTTTTATTTTTTTCTCAATGTCTCTCATTTGATTTTTAAATCCTTTTTGGAGTTCTATAAATATTCTCTGGTCAGGGAACCATTTCATATTATTCTTTGTATAGAAGCCTTTTTTCCCCTTAACTTTAGTATACTTGTCTGAAGATGAACCCTAGTCTTCCTTCTTCCTATAGTATGTTTCTAGGTTGGGGTTATTTTTCTTTGCTAGTTATTTTTTTAAATAAGAGGTATTCATAAAAGCAACTCTAATTCTGGGGGAATGGAGATAGTGCCTCTGACTTTTTACTTCATCTCTCCCTTCTGAAGTGGAACCCCAAACCAAGAATGCCTCTCTCTATCAAGTGCCTTTAGCCCGAAGTGCCCCTGCTCCACTGTCTCTGCACTCACTGGTTGTTCTTGTCCCTTTTTGCCCAGGGCCCTATCTCAGCATCATAGTTGGGCCTGGCCTTCCTAATCAGTCGATGTTCACTCAATCTTCCAAGACTCAAACCCCGACTCCTTATGCTGTCCAGAAGGTGAAATTTCTGAGGTTCCTTTTGAAGTTCCAGCCAAACCAGCTGTGTCTGCAGAGGTAGCCTAGAGGTGTTTGTACTTCACTTGGGTCTTTTTTAGTTCTTCTGGGTTTGTATCTTGAGTTTCTCTCCTCTTCCCCAAGTTTTCTCGATTTTTCACCAGTCTATGTTCTCCCTGACATACAAATTTCTTCTGTTTGTGTGGGGAATAAAGAGAGCTAGAAATTTACCAAACTACTCCACCATCTTCCTGTAATTCTCCCCTCTAGCAGCTCCCTTAATTGAATCTTTTATTACAGTCTGATGTGGTGAAAACTGGTTTTAAAATTAGATCAGCTCTAAAATTCTGATTCTTTTGTAACTTATGTCAATGTGACTGTATGTTGTTATTGAGAAGTCTGAGTCACATCCAACTTTCTGTTACACAATTTGGCATTTTTTGGCACAGATATCAGAGTGGTTTGCCATTTCCTTTTCCAATTCATTTTACAGATGAGTAAATTGAAGCAAATAAAATAAGGGACTTGCCCATAGTTACACAGCTAGTAAGTATCTGAAGTCAAATTTGAACTCTGGTCCATCGGACTCCAGCATTCTAATCTACTGGCTTCCTATTGGGCCTGTCATTTTATGTCTTTGGGCATCGTTTTCTTATCTCTTAAACTTGGAGGTCATACTCCATGATTTCAACAGTCACCTGTAGCTCTAAATATGGTTTTATATTATTTAATTGAAATCTGAATTATTCAAAGGGATAGCCATCTGCTCTCTGAATTATATAGGCATCTGCTTAACCAATTTCCCATATCTTACACAGTTTTGTTCATTACACTCATCAGTAAAATAATAATAGTTGACATTTATAAGGCATTTTAAAATGTACAAAACACTTTTCATGCATTACTAAATTTGACTCTTACAACATTGTATTAATAATTATTGCTATCATTTATATAGCAGCATAAGTTTTGCAAAGTTATGTATCTATATAAAATCTTATTTTTTCCTTAGAACAACTCGGTGATGTAAAAGCTATTATTATCCTCATTTTAAAGATGAAGGAATTAAATGTTAAAGAGGTAGAATGACTCTGAAGTTGAATTTAAATTTAGGTATTTCTGACTCCTAACAGCATACTCTATACATCATGCTTCCTACCTGCCTCTAATGAGGTAGAAATTACAGATATTATTTCCACATTATACCTATGAGAAAACTGAGCTTCAGGGAAATTGAGTGATTGGCTCAAGTAATTTGCTCTTGTTCACCCCAAAAGAGCAGATTTTCAACCTAGATCGTCTTGACTGCAAGCCAGCATTCAACCAATTCAGACACAGATCAATGAATATGAAAGGGAAAGAGAAAAGGAAGGTAAAATATCAATGAGACAAATTTCCTACATTTAACAAAATATATGAAGCGAAATTGTAATGGAGGAGGAAAGTACCAGAGATATAAATTGAATGATGTATTTATGTCTTTCTTTTTCAGTTCAGAAAATTCTTGAGTTTATTTCACTGCTATTGTTTAGAATAAAAAGAAACTTGGCTGGCAATTTAAATTGATCTATAAGGTTTCTTCTACATAAGATAGGAGTCAGAATTTTTAATGTTTTAAATGTTAATCTAATTTTAGGAGTAATAACAAGCCACTAGAGATTTTGAGTAAGGAAGAGATGAGATCAGACCTGTCTTTTGGAAGAAGCACTCTAAACATAATGTGAAAAAAATGGATTGGAGTTGGCAAATACTTCAGAGGGAATGGACCAATTAGGAAATGATGTGGTGATCTAGATGAAAGGTAAGGAGGGTTGGAATTAACCTGGTGGCTATGTTAATAACAAGAAGCAATCATATATGAGAGATGTTGTATGCAGGTACAATAGGCAAAATTTGGCAACTGATTTGATATGTGGAATGAAGGAAAATCAAAAGCTAGGTATGACTCAAATTCCACTGCTGCCTGGCTAAAAGGAAAGTAGTGTTCTCAGTGAAAGCATGACATGTCAGAGAAGTATGATTTGGAGGAAACATTGTTCCTTCACCTTTGTATAAAATATTTTAATGTATCCCAACTATCATTTGAAATCAAAATATAAGAAATATTAAGAAATTACAATCAATAATATGAAATTCTTCTAAATCCTGAGAGGTAGTATATTTTAATGGACAGAAAACCAAAACTGGAATAAGAAAACTACATCCTCATCCTGGCTTATATTCTACCAATTATATCTCCATGGTAAGTTTGTTTCCTCATTTTTGTCATTGGCAAGATTACATTATTTTTATATAGACATATATGTGAAAATAGCATTGTAAAAATGTAAAGTATTGTATAAATGTTAAATTATATGAATTTCTTTAAGAAAATATTTCCAAATTAATATATATTAAAATGAAATTTGCTATGATGGAAAACATGAAGCATTTAAAGAAAAAAATTAATGGACAGAATATTAGATTTAGAGATGCCTGAGATAAACATTCAAATTCCATCTATACTACTAGTCTATGGAAATCTTGGTAAATAATGAGAAGAGAGAATGAGGAAGCAACAATTGGTAGGCAGGTTTCTTAAGGAATTTAACCAAGAGAAGAAGACATATAGGATGATGATGATGACATTTATGTAGTGCTTAGCATTCTGGTAAACACTTTATAGGCATTTTGTCATTTGATTCTCATTGAAAATATTTCATTATATATATGAGGAAACTGAGGCAGAGATTAAGTCTGTAAATATCTGAGTCTAGATTTGAATTCATCTTCCTGACTGTAGTTCTGGCACTCTATATAGAGCTGCTAAGCTGCTGAAAGGCATGAGGCTATGGGAAAAATGGAATAAAAAAAAGATTTATGGACAGAAAAAGAAATGTTAGAGTTCATAAGCATGGAAATAAAACACTTGTGGGGAGTGGTAAGATCATGGATATATTGATATGTCTTTGTAGAATAGTTCTCAAGGAATAGGAATTTTCTATTTTATGGAACCTGGGGGCTAACCCGCACAAACCTTTCATCTATATCCTGAATCACAGCACTATGCTTATTAGAATAGTTGGTCAAAAGCTGAAAATCTGATAGCACTCACTCCGTCTGTAAATTGGGAAAACTATCTACCACTACAACAGACCTGATTCAAGGGCTACTAAAAACAAAAGAGAGGGAGTGCTAAATGACTCAAAGATAGTCTTTGTAGAACATTGATATTTCTCATAGCCAGCATTTAGCAAAAGGTACAAGGAATTCCAGAAACAAACAGAGCAAATAATCAGTATGAAGAAAACTATCACTTGGGGAAGCAGCTTGATGAACTCTTACTAATTATTATAAGGAATGACAATTTCTCCTGCCTTAGACCAAGATTGAAGAGCATGCAAGTAGCTTTAGGGTCAGAGGTGTGAGTTCCTCATTAGAAAAGAGACTGAACATTATTAATCAGAGAAATGCAAATTAAGACAACTCTAAGATACCACTACACACCTGTCAGATTGGCTAAGATGACAGAAAAAAATAATGATGATTGTTGGAGGGGATGTGGGAAAACTGGGACATTGATGCATTGTTGGTGCAGTTGTGAATGAATCCAAACATTTTGGAGAGTAGATTGGAATTATGCTCAAAAAGTTATCAAACTGTGTATACCCTTTGATCTAGCAGTGTTACTACTGGGCTTATATCCCAAAGAGATTATAAAGAAGGGAAAGGGACCTGTATGTGCATGAATGTTTGTGGCAGCCCTTTTTGTAGTGGCTAGAAACTGGAAACTGAATGGATGTCCATCAGTTGGAGAATCACTGAATAAATTGTGGCATATGAATATTATGGAATATTATTGTTCTGTAAGAAATGACCAACAGGATGATTTCAGAAAGGCCTGGAGAGACTTACACGAATTGATGCTGAGTGAAATGAGTAGGACCAGGAGATCATTATATACTTCAACAACAATACTATATGATGACCAGCTCTGATGGACCTGGCCATCCTCAGCAACGAGATCAACCAAATCATTTCCAATGGAGCAGTAATGAACTGAACCAGCTACGCCCAGAGAAAGAACTCTGGGAGATGACTAAAAACCATTACATTGAATTCCCAATCTCTATATTTATGCCCACCTGCATTTTTGATTTCTTTCACAAGCTAGTTGTACAATATTTCAGAGTCTGATTCTTTTTATACAGCAAAATAACGTTTTGGTCATGTATACTTATTGTGTATCTAATTTATATTTTAATGTATTTAACATCTACTGGTCATCCTGCCATCTAGGAGAGGGGGTGGGGGGTAAGAGGTGAAAAATTGGAACAAGAGGTTTGGCAAATGTTAATGCTGTAAAGTTACCCATGCATATAACCTGTAAATAAAAGGCTATTAAATAAAAAAAAATAAAATAAAAAATTAAAAAATTAAAAAAAATAAGAAAAGAGACTGAAATATGTATGAGCAAGATAGAGAGAAGGAGGAGACAGGGTAGTTACTATGCATGAGAATCAAGTCTTATCACAGGTAACAAGTCAGAGTTGAACTCCAGGTAGCTGACTCCTGAGGGTAGGAAAGGATTTCTCTTTTGTTCATATTTTTCTGACCATCTCTCAGGTGGTGGGCTCTTTTACCTCGCAGGTCACTAGGGAGGATTGTTATCATAGATTCAGAGGGGGAACATAGTAGGTAAAGTTGAAGTCATCCACTAACTGCAAGAATAGACTATCCATGGACTGAATAAAAGCACAAAAGTGCAAAAGACTAAGAGGTCACGCATGCCTTTTAAGGTACATGTTATTAATAGCAAACTAGTGTCAAAGGATCACATAAAAATCACATATATTACATATTTTTTAATGTGACTGAGGTAGAATACAGTCCACTAATAAACATGAGAAATACATAAATAGGAGAATTTGGAAGAGTTTTTGAGGAAGTATCTATATGTATTTTAAAGTCTCATAGTATAAGGGAAGGAGTTGGGGTGGAAGAATGTGAAAAGAAATCATAATCCATATATTGCTCTAGTTGATAAAAATGGGAATGTTCTGGAGATCAGCTGATAGCCACCAAAATTTTGTTTGGGCACTATTTTTTCCCTCATTTTGGATTTAACTCTTCTTGTTTCAAACCTGAGTAACTAAGATATATGCTTTTCACATTATTGTTTTCTGCTTTCTTATTGTATTTAACAATATATAGAAGAACACCCAGCTTTATTAGATAGTATTAACAATGGAAATCATCACACTGAAATGTCTTAAGGATGTTCATTTTTTACAAAGATCTTGTTTGAGAAACTAGAATTCATTTGCTGTTAAAATTAAAATATTTATTTTGAAAGTAATGTTTCCTACACAGAATGAATTAATCCACAGTATACAGTAGAAATTATTGCCTTTGTTTTGATTCCTATAAATTAGGAATCAATTTTTTTAATTTGTGAAGACATAAGAAGAAAGCTTATTATATTTAACAGAGTGTTAGTTTCAGATTCAAATAATTTATATTTGAATCTCAGCTCTGCCACTAATCACACTCTTCTCTGCCTCCTATATAAATGAGGGGGTAAAAATCAAGGACCAAAAATACTTTTTTACATAATTCTAAATCTTACTATTCATAGGAAACCTTTATTGTAGCACTATTTCTTAGGACCAGAAATTAAGAAATGAAAAAAATATGGAAGTTGCCATGTGTCTTAGATTGATCCAGATTAAGGATGGGGAGGAGTTAGCAATTTAAGACAATTGTGTATAATTTTGAAATTTGTATTGAATTGAATATATTAGAGAATAGTGATCAAAATAAAGCAAAACAAACTTTCTATTAGTGAAATGATAATTAAATTTTGTGGCCTTTAGATAGCTTTATTTTATCTTTGAGGAAATGGGGCAGTATAGTAAGATTTAGTTGGGAGGTTTTTTTTCATGTTGAGTTTGAATCCCAATAAGTCACCAAGATTATAAAGCTAAGGGGAGTTATTTAAATATTTCTATCAGATCTTTGTGAGACATTGGAGTAAAAGAAACTCTATCAAAATTCCTCAAAGCTAAAATTACAAATAGAAACTATTTCATTTGGATATGACTATATACAGTTGTCCAGAAAGAAATGTTATATGAAACTCTAATCATGAAATTGTTAAGAGTTCAGATTAAGTACATTTTAGATAAATGTTAAAAGTTGGTAATTTTCAATAATCTATAATTAGTCACAATTAGAAAAAGAATACATCTTTCTGACAAAAAAGTTGTAGTCTTTAGAGTTCTCTAAGAAAAATAAATGCTATTTTAAGACCATAGACACATCTGAGGGGGAAAATCTATACCATATACCAGATATATTAAAATATAAATATTTTGACAGGAGGAAAAACCTACAAACAATCTGAAAGAAAACAAATACATTGTGCTTTCTCCCCCATATATAGAGGCACACTGCTCTCAGATCATTATATACCAACCATATTAGGAAGTAATACATACATATATATGTATATATATATGTTTATATATAATTATATATATAGATAGATAGATAGATATACACATCCTCAGAATTATCTGTGGATCAGAACTATTCCTTAAATATTTATTGTCAGAAATACTCATTCAACAAATAACAAACTAGAAATTTGTTTGTTTGATGTAAAGAACATTATTTTAAAAGACCCTAGGGGATGGGCAAAATGTTTAGACAAAATTTTTAAAAAACAGCTTAAATGCTAAATCAATCTCAGTGAAACCTTGCTTAATTATATATTTCAAATGTTAGAAAAAAATTGGTTGAGTTTTAAAAACATTGCTATTCCATGAGGAATTTCTCATCTAGGACAAGTCCCTAAATAACACAATAATTCCATAGTAGGATGAAGGGAAGGAGGATCCAAGAGGCCCAAGAGGCCTAACAATAGTACTAGAAGTCCCAAGTAAATCAGGTACACATTTCTACAAGTCTGTTTAAAGTCAGTAATATACTTTCAAAAAGCAATGTTCCCTTTGAGACACAAGAGACCAAAAAGAGCAAAAACACCATAAGCCTCAAGTTTATTTCCATTATCTGGTCTTCACCTATTGTCTGGCCCTTTGTTACTGTCATATTTCTTGAACAATAACAATGAAGAGAAATTTTCTCCATTGTAGTCATTTTCTAATAAATTTGTATATATAGCAAGAACTGCTGTAGAACAGAGTCACCAGGGTTATTTTTTTAGTGCCTCTGAGAATCCAAAATATAACAATACCTGTTCTCTAAAGCTGATGACTTCATTTGTAGAACACCCTGTCATTTATTCACTCCATCTTTTTGCTCTTACCTTACATGCATTTAATTTTTATTTGTTTCAAATCTTGCTTCTATTTCCACCATATATTTATATGTGAATCAATTCACTAGCATTATAAATTTCAAAGAAGGCAAGATTCTTATTAGCTAAAGAGTTTATTCATGTAAATATTCCCAGGGAAATCATATATCCAGTCCCTAATTTTATTTTGTTTCTAATGAAAGTAGATAACAATAACAGCAGTAGCAACAATATTAATAATTATAAAAATAACCACTAATTATACATCAAAAATCAAAACATACATAGATATACACTCATACATATGTATATACAATCACATGTACTCTTCACAAAAATTCTGTGAGCTGTAAGTTTTATCTCCATTTTATGGACTCATTTTAGTAAAATGAGTCTCATGGGTTAAATGTTGTTCCCACCATCACAGAACTAGTATGTGGCTGAAGGAGATTTTAATTCAGGTTATGGCAAGTCTAGCACTCTATTCATTATACCATTTCAGCACCAACATATAAATAACTAGGTACATACAAAATGTATAAATGGTATTTGGAAGGAAATTTGAAGAGGGTAGAAGAAGAAGGTAAAACAATAAACATTTATATAATCCCTACAATGTGCCAGACACCTTATGGAATGATTTGTTTTATTAAATTTTCTTATTTCTATTACTCACATAATTTTGGATCTTGCTCTTAGATTTTTTTTGCTTTAATTTATTTTTCTGCAATCTTATTCCATTGATCTTACCACTATCCCCATTGATGAAACATACTCCCCTTCCTATTTAATACAATTTAGTTTACCAATTATTAGTGCAAGAAAATATAAATAGATCATTTGATTCTCACAACAATCCTGTGAAGCAGGTGTTTTTACTATACCTATTTTACAAGTGAGGAAACTGGGGCAAACAAGGTAAATGATTTTTTCAGGGTCACAAAGCTAGTAAGTATCTGAGGCTGGATTTGAATCCAGGTTTTTCTTAATCTTATTCATAAATTAGTAAGTTAACTCATGATAGCTGAGAAGACCTGAAAGTGCAGGAGGGGGAAAATTTGGGTTAATCCTTGAAGGAAACCAAAAAAACTAAGACTTTGAGATGAAGGAAGAGAAAATCAGGTTTTTGATGTTGTTGTTATTGTTTTGTTTTTTATCCATTATGTTTTTTTTTTCAATTTACTGCTTTAGTTCACATTTGAAATTGTGAGATTTGTGCTTATTTTCTTCCATTTGTGAGTAGTATTGTATAAAATTTTCTTATTCCTATTACTCACATAATTTTGTATCTTTTTTTAGATTTTCTTTTGCTTTAATCTACTTTCCTGCAAACTTATTCCATTGACCTCACCACTGTCCCCATTTATAAAACGTATCCCTTCCTGTTTAATTCAGTTTGGTATACCAATTTTTAGTGCAAGAAAATATGAAGCGCAGAAAAAGACTGAACAAAGGAAGCAAGATAGATTTATTAAGAAGTCATGCGCTCCATAAAGAAGCACAAAAAGGGAAAACAGAAACAAGACACATCTTCTGAACTCTAATTTCAAAACGACATCATTTTCATGCTTCAAGTGAAATCAGATTCTCCCAACGCAGCAAAATGCAGGAGGTATTTATTGGGTTCTTACCCGGGATTAAGCAAGGTGAGGCATTGGAGGAAGGGAGCCAGTTGGCCTGAATCTGGGGAATCTAGGTATCTGTGCTGATTCATCCTAATGGACATTCTACTACAAAGAGAAATTCTTGAAGAATTATGGCTAGTTGATATTGGATTAGAGCAACATAGAATCCCTCTTCATCTCCAGTCTCTTCATTTGTGAGTTCTTCAATTTGAAATTTAGTCCCAGAAAACACATTGATTCACTTGAAGGAGATATGTGAGTTTTAGTATAACTTTTTAAGGTATGTTTTTTTCTTGCCTCTTCTACTTGTTTAAATCTACTTTCCACTTTATCTCTTTGTAAACTTATAACAATATCTTAATGGTTCATCTGTTCCCCTTCTCATTCCCCAAGCAACTGAACTAAGTTGACCATGGTCACATAGCTAATATCAAGTGTCTGAGGCCAGATTTGGAAGTCAGGTCCTCTGAATTCCAGGACAGTGCTCTAAACATTGCTCCATCTAGCTGCATCTGTTTATTTTTAATCTCTTGTTTGGTCTGTCTCTGCTTGTAAGAGGTACTAATCAGAATATGTATTACTCTCTCTTATTGGTTATGTGACTCAGAAGTCTGGTTTAATCTTTTCAAGCAACAAGGATTAAGTGAAACATCTTTTTATGCAGGTTAAATTATGGTTCTTATTTTTGTATATTAAAAACAAAAAGGCTTCCTTTCAAGATCCCTTATACAATGAAGATTTTAAGAGTTTGCATAGGAAATAAGGCCAATTTTTTTTCTTCCCATTACTATAGTCAAAAAATATACAGCTATATGGAAGTTATGATTTTGAATCTATTGATGTAACTATTCCAAAAATGAAAACCTTTGGAAGGTTTGGCCAGCCAAGTTACCTTGATGTAGTCTTAAAACACCTTTACTTATACAATAACAGACACAAGAAAAAGCTTGCTTTCATAGTGGATAAAAATGTATCTATTCACCTTAGCTTCTAGGTACCTATACATATAAAGGACAAAATATATTAACTTTAGGAGGTAATGACTTTACCCTGAAGCAATACCAAATAGGGATATATAGCAACAGTAAAGATTTATTCAATTACAACTTTACATTTTTATTACTAATAAACAACCATGTATCCTTTGTCTTAGACAAACTATATGTGTGTGTATGTACACACACACATATACATACATATATGTGTGTGTCTTTATATATATAATTTTTTCTGCTGATAGGGAAAAAAGACAATGATCACAAATTTGCTGGGAAGGAATGTGTATAATGCCCAAGTCGTTAGGTCTTTTTCATCCTGGGTCAAGTTGAATCTCTGGTACCTGTTCACTGCCCTTTTTAAAAATTCTGTGTTTGATGCATATTCCCCAGGGTCTTACTCTCCAGGTTGTATCTGAACCATAAAGCTTTGGATTTTCAGAGTATCCTTCTGCCAATTATGGTGTGAATTCTTTCATTTCTCTCTGGACATGGGAAAGCAGCACTCCTTTGTCTCCCTGTGGGGATGTGATCGCATCCAGAACTATTGTTTCTGTATGCATTCTCTAACCTGAAGATTTTCTTTGCAGTTGGTTCTCTCCGCTGGGGTATTTCTTACCATTTGGTGTTTTCAATTACATTTATTTATGGACTTCTCATTTTCTGGTCTATCCTTTTGAATTCATTCTTCCTCCCTACAGAGTAAAGCAGCCTTCATATCATATTTCTCTTCATGGCTTAACCTAAGTTCTATATTTGCCCTAAATTTCTCAATTCTATCTAAATTAAAGAAACAAGATCTGAATTTTACCTCTACTCAAAACTCTTTGTTCTTAACAAAGGATTCAGTAAAACTGCCTTTCCTTTCTTTGCCAGTGTTACTAGTTCTCCATGTTTAGTACTAAAATGGAGAAAAATTATATTAAATTTCTGTTTTGAAGCTTGATTTACACCTTTAAACACAGCATATCTTGTATAAGATATATTTGCCAGTTGGGTCTAACTTCTATTTTAGAATTTTGTTTAGGGAATGAATTTGACTCAGTAAAGAAACTTCAAAAAATATTACAAACATGTGCTCCTCCCAATACATTTCACACAATTATATACACAGTGGTGGACTGGTGCTTTGGGCTTCATCTACATGCTTTGCCTTTTGCATGCTGAACATAATTTGATACACTTTTTAAAGTTTATTATTCCGAAATCATTTGATGTTCTAATTTACTTGGTGTGTCAGTTTTTAATTTACTACTAATCTTTCTTTTAAAAAAATGGTTGAGTAAGGATCATTGTAACCCTGCTTCTTAAATACTCGACTGCAAACTTGGGACTTTACTGAAATAAGCAAGGAGCTAGTGTGGCAGTTCATTAACGAGCTGAATTCTGTCTGTATTGAGTTACTGCCAGAAAATATTTACAAACCACAATCATAGGCTTTACCCTTCAATCAACAGTGATATAAAGTGTTATACCTGAATATTGTTAATGCTTTCTGATTATCTTTCAAGATTAAACCTTGTCAATTTTGTTACTGTCATGCCCTTCAAAAGGACAGTGGCAAGACCAATGAAGAATACAAAAATTTAGGAAAAAAAGATTTTTCAAAAAAAGAACATAAGTTTTCAAATGCATCAACACAATTGCCACTGCCGTTCTTGAGTTCTTTAGAAGCACATAGGAAACTTTCCTCATGAGAGGAAACCACTTACTTTAAACCAGGATACTAGTTTAGCATAACATTATTAATTCTCACATAATATGTACCCATAGTAATTTACAAAATTCTCTGGGAGTTTGTCTAAGTGAACTTCATTCTTTTAAGTACATAAGAATTGTATGGAAAAATTTTTTTTCAAAATTAAGTTAATCAGAGAAGGAATCATATATCTACCTCAATGTAACTCTAGGTTGCAAATGGTTAATTTGTTTTGTCTTTTCTAACTTTAATCTGTTTGTATTCATGTGTTTATTTTGTGCTAATGATTTAAATATACATCTCATTTGAGTAAGTATATCAATTATTCAAAAATATGTTTTTTTAAAAAGCTATATTTTTAAACCTAATTTTGGCTGTATTCTGATTTCCTTGTCTTGTCTTTTCTTGTCTTTCCTTAGTTTATTATCCTTACTGTCACTTACCTTTCCTTCACGTCATTTTTTGTGCCTTCTCTTCCCAAATTAAGTCCTTGATAGAGCACCTACAATTCACAGGTTGTTGTTTGTCCTTCATTAAAGAAGTAGATGTAGTGACTTGCAAATGAATTGGATTTAAGGGAAGGTGAGCTCTTATAAGGAATCAGTCTCATCCTTTCTTCTAGTGGCATCTGGTTCTCATTTGATGGCCAATAATGACTTCCAGCCTAAGTTCAATCTGTTCAGTGATGGATTCTGATGACTCAAAGTCAGTGCAAATAGTAGTTTGTTTTTTTGTTTTGTTTTGTTTTGTTTTTTCTGTTTTAGCCAGAGAGTCTTCCTCTCCCAGATTGATTTTATTTTGGGACTAGGTAAAAGAGACCAGTATTTGCCTCAATTTTACCTAATCCCAATCATTGAAAGGTCATTGTTTCAGATAAACTGAGACCTAGGAAAGATGTTAGCTCAGAAAGACCAAGGCCTCTCAATGCATCTGGGGCTATCTCTAGTCTATATTTTATCAATGGACTCAAATGGGCTCAGGAGGAAAGAGTGAGGCTAGTAAGCTTGTACAGTCCTCCCTCACTTAAATTCAATTTATTTGCAAGTCATGCATATCTCCTTCCTGATGCCATGGTTCTCTTCTAAGTTGAAGGATGAACAACAATCTATGAATAGTAGTATCTGTCTCACTGGGACCCAAATGGCCAATTCCTATTGGACAATGCAGCTCCTTCCTCTCTTCCTTCTTTTCTCTCTCTTTTTTATCTTTCCTTCTCTTCTTCCCTCACTTTTCTTTGCATCATTCTCATTTCATTTATTCCTTTTCTCCATCCTCCTTTTATTCTTTTTCTTCTTTCCTTTATTTCTTCCTTCCTTCCTTCTTTCCTACTTTCCTTTTCTTCCTTTCTCTCTCTCTACATAAGGCAACATACTCCTAATTATGGATGTTCTTATGGGAAATGTAAATAAGTCCAGGTAGTAGGAGATGAACATAACATGTCATGCTCATGTAATAAAGTCAGGATCATTAAAAACTAAGAAGGAGCTAAGATCAGCAAGGGAAACTAAAAGCAACATAAATATTGGAGAAAAAAAGAAGTATCAACAAAGAAATAGACTTTTTGATTGGAATGGATAGGAAGATAATCAACAAAGAAAAAATAGAAATGTTCAGAAATTTTCTTTTCTTTTCATGCACTAGGCAAAATATATCAAAGAATGTCTAAGGATGAGTTAATAATAAAGATAAATAAGTCAATAATAAGAGAATATATAACTACAACTGATGGCTTCAAGAAACATGTGCCAAAAGAATTTTATCATTCAATTTCATAGCAACAGGCAAATGTACTTTCTGAGTCACTGTCCATGATAGCTAGGCATGATGCTGGAAACCAGATTCTATCATATGGAAACTAGAGAAAGCAACAAAAGTTTGGAAAGAAAAAAAAATTGTAATTTTCAAACAACTAAAGAGAATAATATGTGCAAACAATAATCCCTAGGAATATTGTGGAATTAATGATCACATTAAAAAGAGGGTTGAAAAAGATCTTGAAATGGAATTGGATTATGAAAAACCCAGCCTGACTTCACCAAGAACAGATTCTTGGGAATCTACCTACCCAAGATGCATAATGAAACTATATTGTCAGATCTACAAACTTTGTATAAGGAAATAAAATGAATGGAAATCTGCTGATTACTCATGAGTAGGACAACCTAATATTCTGAAAAAAATGTAATACTACCAAAATTAAAACAATTATCCAGTCTTATCAAAGTCAAATTGACAAAGTTATTTTATAGGACTACCAAACATAATAATTAAATTTGACTGGAAGAACAAAAAATCAATTATTTCAAAAGAAATAATGAGATAAAATGGAAAAATGTTTATTAGTTTATTAAGTCTAGTTGTGCTTGATTTCAAACTATATTTACTACAAAATAATGACCCAAATTATAGTGGTTAAAAATAAGAGACTAGTGAGTGGAACAGGTTTGTAATTGTTTATTATTTCCAACTGTTTGTGACCCCATTTAGGCTTTTCTTAGCAAAGATACTGGAGTGGCTTTACAATTTCCTTCATTAGCTCATTTTACAGATTGAGGAAACAGAAATAAACAAGGTAAAGTGACTTGCCTAGGCTCATGTAGCTAGTAACTATCTAAGATCAAGTTTGAATTTAGACTTTTTTTGACTCTAATCTCACTGCTTTATCTATTCTGCCATCTACCTATCCTAGGAACAGAGTAAGACTACTTAGTCATCATATAGAAACAACTAATTTAGTAGCCTAGAGTTCAGTCCTTCTAAAGATCCAAGCTATTGAGTTAAGGACTCAATTTTTGGCCAAACTCTGTTGAGAAAACTGGAAAGCACTTTGGAAGAAATTAGGTATAGACCACACCTTCTGTCATTTGCCAAAATTAGCTATAAATGGAAATGTAATCTAAATATAAAAGGTCAAATAAAAAATGATTAGAGATACAATGACAAAAATAGCTTTCAGATACAGGGGAAATATTCATTACTAAACAAAAGACAGAGGGCATGATATAAGATAAAATAAACCATTCTATTTTTTCCCCACAAGTAGATCATATGCATCTAATATTAGAAGGGAAACATATAACTGGGTCAAAAAACAATATTTGCCACCTGATGAATATCTCAATGTCTATTTTACCCTCTGATTCTATTAGATCTGGACAGTTTTCTTTGATGATTTCCTGTAAAATAGTATCTAAGCTCTTTATTTTCATCATAATTTTCAGTAAGTCCAATGATCCTCAGATTATCTCCCCTAGATCTATTTTCCAGGTCTGTTGTTTTTCCAAGTAGATATTTAGCATTATTTCCTAGTTTTTCATATTTTTTTTTTTTTTGGTTTTGCTTGACTGATTCTTGATGTCTCAATGAATCATTCATTTCTATTTGTTCATTTCTGATTTTTAGTGAGTTATTTTCTTCATTAGCTTTTTTTACTTCTTTTTGTATATGTTCAATTGAGTTTTTAAATGAATTGTTTTGCTTTATGGAATTTTTTGCTATATCACTAATTTCATTTATTTATTTATTTATTTGTTTTTAACTGAGTTATTTTCTTTTTTCAGTTCACAAATCCTACTTTCTTGGGAGTTCTTTATCTTTTCCATTTCACAAATTCTGCTTCCCTATGCTTCCTGGGAGTTCTTTACCTTTTCTGATTCACATTTCAGAAAGTTGTTGCTCTCTTGCATAACTTCTCTTTCCTTTCCCCATTTTTTGTCTAGTTCTCTTTTAAGATTTTTTTATAGTTTCTTTTAGGAGAGCCTTTTGTATTGGAGACCAGGTTACATCTCTCTTTGGAGTATTGTCTGGAGACTGTCTGCTATTAGTCTCCTAGGGGTTGAAAACCTGATCTCTTTCTGTATAGGAGCTATCAATCATCTTTTTGATTTTTTTACTCATTTTTTAAAAATGTCCTTAGGATCTGCCTTCAAGGCAAGGAGGTTACCAGCTTCCTCTGCAAAGCAGGGAGAGGTATATGAACAGTAGCTGTCCTGTCTATGGACTGCAGAGAGTGGTGGAGCTATGGCAGTGCTCTGGGAAACACTCCTGGAAGTGACTAGGCCTGGGTATCATGGTCAAACTGCAGAAGTGCCCTGCAAAGAGCCCTGCTGTGAGGATTAGCAACTGCCTTGGGGCTAGAGGCTGAGCTGCTAAAGTATCGCTGCCCCCCACAAAAGTCCATTTTGAGTATTAGCAGTTGCCCTACCTCTCACAACACTGGAAGTTCTCTGCCTGGGAAGCATAGTTGAGCTAGGGAAATTCCATTGCCCCAGGCTGAGTCCCCCACTGTGCAGATTAGATGCTGCCCTGGGCTATGCCCTCTGCCATGCAGATTTATGACTACTCCCTTCCCCCTGTGAAAGCCCCTAGCTGTAGAATGTCACTGCAGAGCTGAGTTATAGTCTGCTCTTAGTCACTTCCGGTCCTGGGTGGCTGTTAGGCTCTGGCCATCCTTCAGAGTACCCTCTACCCTAGGCTCTGATTTCTTCTGGTCCACTACTCCTCAACCGAAGCAGTCAGCCTATGGCAGAGATCTTTCAGTAAACCTTCCAACCACAGAGGCCACTCCCCACTCCTGTTTCTATCCCTGCCTGAGCTGGTCTATTCCTGCCCCCCAGGACAAATCTTTTCTGGTGATCTTCCAGATTATCTTCAGCTGGTAAATTGTTGTACTACCAATCTTTGTTAATTATACGAGTCAAGCACAATTGGTAATGAGGGTATGAGAGCTTAGAAAGTTGTTTGTGCCTTCTCTGCTATCTTGGCTCTGTCCCTGACTTTTCTTTTTTTACCTTTTTTCTTTTTTGCTTTTGACTTTTCTATGAAAAATGAGTAAAATATGCTGAGTTAAAATAGTTTAAGGAAACAAAATGAAAATACTCAAGTTTATTTTAACTTATTGCTATAAATTATTTCAAATGACTTGAAATACATTTCTGAGTATTTAAGGAATTAACTAATTAATGACAGTCCCATTCCTTTCTAAGCTATTCTCCATACAACTAAGAAATTAGCATATTTATGACAAAGATATTAACATCCACCCAACACCTAGGTCAAATTCAAACTTCTTTCACTGGACCACAATTTTAGTAAATACAAATTCAGGAATCATCTAACAACCTTCCTATTACTTCTAGGATAAATGATATAAACTCCTCTTCTGGCTGTTAAGGTCTTCTCCAGTCTGACCACCACATTTGAAAGAACAATATCCCCCAAAATAAAGAATTTGGAATGTATCCAGCTTTACCATATTTGTGGCCAAAAATTAGTATAAGATTAGTATGCATCACTTCTTGTATCTTTTTAAGAATGAAATAATTATTAAAGCAAAGTTTAAAACAATAGAAGTCCTAAAATATTTGACTGAAATAAAATTCTCAACAATAGTATATTATGCTTCTATATACATTTGTAAAATTTTCCCAAGTCACTCTTAATTTCCTATTTATGGAATAGTAGTCTTCAGTATATTCCTACAAAAATAGGTATTCCTTTCTACTTATCTTTACCAAAATATTCTTTGTGATATTTTTCAGTTGAATTTTAAATTCCTTTGTAGTAATGGGTCTGTAATAACATTGTTAATGAATTAGCCCTTTATTAAATTTGTTTATTTTGAAGAAAAATCTATAATTCATTCATGAAGTATACATCTGTGCTTCCAAATAGTATTGTTAGTTGTTATCTATGATGTGGAATATACCTGTTTGCCAAAAATATTTTTGATTTATTATTCAAAATCTGTGACTTGTGTACAAATAGCTTCTTTGATCTATGATTTTTATTTTGTTTTGTTTTGTTTTTCCTACTAGCTAGTAATGATACCTTCCAATTGTCTATTGATACTTTTCTTGTATCTTACCTACTATTTTGTGATACCCTTTTTTCCTGGGGAAATTGGGATTAAGTGACTTGTTCAGGGTCATACAGCTAGGAAGTGTTGTGTCTGAGACAAGATTTGTACTCAGGTCCTCCTGATTTCAGAACTGGTGCTCTATCCACTGTGCCATTTAACTACCCTTTATGGTATCTTTTAAACAAATAATGCAAAGTCTCATGTAGAAAATTAACTTTGGGGCCTCATTTCTAAAACATATAAAGAATTGACTCAAATTTATAAGAATTCAAGCCATTCTCCAATTGATAAATGGTCAAAGGATATGAACAGACAATTTTCAGATGAAGAAATTAAAACCATTTCTAATATGAGAAGGTGCTCTAAATTACCATTGATCATAGAAATGCAAATTAAGACAACTCTGAGATACTACTACACACTTCTCAGATTGGCTAAGATGACAGGAAAAGATAATGACAAATGTGGGAGGATATAGGGGATAACTGGGACACTGATACATTATTGGTGGAACTGTGAATGGAGCCAACCATTCTGGAGAGCAATTTGGAACTACGTTCAAAAAGTTATCAAACTGTGCATACCCTTTGATCCAACAAGGTTTCTATTGGGCTTATATCCCAAAGAGATCTTAAAGGAAGGAAAAGGACCCAAATGTGCAAAAATGTTTGTGGGAGCCCTTTTTGTAATGGCGAGAAAGTGGAAACTGAATAGATGCCCATCAGTTGGAGAATGGCTGAATGTTATGTATATAAATGTTATGGAATATTATTGTTCTATAAGAAATGATCAGGAGGATGATTTTAGAGAGGTCTGGAGTGACTTATATGAACTGATGTTAAATGAAATGAGCAGAATCAGGAGATCATTGTGCACAGCAACATCAATATTATACAGTGATCAATTCTAATGAGCATGCCTCTTTCCAGAAATGAGAGGACTGATGCCAGTTCTAATGATCTTGTGATGAAGAGAGCCATCTACACCCAGAGAGAGAGAGAGAGAGAGAGGACTATGGGAAATGAATGTGGATCACAACATAACATTCTTACTCTTTTTGTTGTTGTTCACTTGCACTTTGTTTTCTTACTCATTTACTTTCTTTTTTTGATCTGATTTTTCTTGTGTAGCAAAAGAATTGTCTTAATATGTTTATACATATTGAATTTAACATGTTTCACATATATTGGATTGCTATCCATCTAGGAGAGGTGGTAGAGGGAAGATGAAAATTGGAAACACAAGGCTATGCAAAGGTCAATATTGTCAAACAATCCGTGTACTTGTTTGAAAATAAAAAGCTTTAAAAATAAAAAGAAAAGAAAAGAAAAGAAACTTTTTGGAAATCCATTAGTTTTTCCTTATTATTTTCTACTCTCCTGTTTTTTTTTATAATTTAGAAAACATTTTCACATATAACTCAGATCCCCAAAAGCCTACTTTTGCTTCATTTTCAGTAAGGGTTGTTTGAGATCATCTTATTCAAGCAAGTGCAATTCTAGCATCCATTTTACTAGACATTATTTTCTCTAGTGTATTGTCTAAAGCACGGACTGTTTGGGGAACTATCATATGACTTCAAGGAGTGTTTGATCAAATAATTGGCAGGTGGAGAAATTGAATACATGAAACATGTCCATAATAGCTAATTGGTGGCTTATTTCTAACAAAATTAAGTGTGTCTTTAACTCATTGTCTAATACTTCCCTACTTCAGTCCTTTTAATGACTATTAAACTCCCAACAAATTATACCAGGATTCAGTTCCTGAGACAATTATAAACTTTCACTGGTCAGTTATTCAGAGAAGTAACCTTGTATATTCCAACAGAAAATCTCCTACTGACTTATGCCTTCCCCATAAAATTAACCCTCATTCATCTTCACAGGACCCCAATCCCTCTAAAGATGGGCAATGTTCTTGAGGAAGTGGATGCTGAGCTCCCCCCCTCTTTTCCATTTTAGTGTAATAGAGTGAGGGTAAGCAGGGATAAATAGATTTTTGTCCGCATCACAGAATTTCTTATCCATCTTTCCCCCACAATCTCACCTCTCTTCCTCATTTAATTATTTCTTAACAAGGTCATCAGAATCTTTCTTATTTGTTATCAAATCTTTTTCTCAACTCTTCAATTTCATTTTTCCCAAGTATTCAAACAATTAATAATTACAGATTTTGGAGGGTGAGTCTCAAATTAGTCACCTTCACATAGCCACAAACCTATTTCAAGCCCTGATCAGCTTTTCTATGGATTATTTCTTTGGTTTCCTACTTGATATCCCTCTCTACCTTATGGCTCTTCTGTTTTTACAGATCTGGTCATTAGATTTTCCTAAAATGAAGATGTAAATATGTCATCCTCAAACTCAATAAGTTCTAGTGATTCCTATTCACTGTTAGAATAAATATAATTTTTTCTATCTGTATTTTAAAATCCTTCCCAACCTGACCCCAACTTTCCTTTCCAGACTTTATATATTTTATTCTCCACAATGAACCTTGTAGTCAAACTATTATTTTGCTAACTTTCACAGGAAAAGATAAAACACTCAAATAAGATCAAGAAATTAAATATGTTAATGAAAGAGAAATGGATTAATGTTGAAGTCTTTCTGGTGAATTAGACATTGTTAACTTTTGTTTGGTGTTTTCCCTTTAATTATAGTAAATTTCTACACAAAGAAAAGTGATTCTTGCTGGGAAGCTTCTATAGTAACTGTCATAACTTTTTTTTACTATGCATCTTTTAATAATAAATATTCTAAAATGAATTTATTTGCTTGTCTAGTTACATTGATCAAATTTAATGAATAGTTGCTCTCTAATAAACAAAAATTATTTACAAATCTGCCTTATCCCCCAGGGTATATTGGATTTTTTGGAAAATAATAATACATACTCAATCATATGGATCACACTAAATTATCAATAATAATTGTTTTTGAATAATTATATTATATCTTAAAAGAAAAAACTATTTCATCTTTTATCAATCATTTGTCTATTTTTGTGTGTTAAAGTGTGTTTAAAGTATGTTATACAATAGTACATGTATAATACTTATAAATCGGGGGTGTATGTTTATTTTATTTTGTATTTATATATTTTACATATTTCTTTATCCATTTTTATTTTACCAATAGATGTATGCTAACAAAAAATAAAAGACCATACTTCCCCAGTCCACAAAGACTTTATAAAGGAAATAACAAAATATTTAATTCAGTTGTAATAGAAAAGTAGTTTTAAGCAAAATAAATGGGCAGCAGGTTCATTCTTCCTCTTTTTTCCATTTCTATACATAAAATGCATACATTTTTTGCTTTCCAGGAAGTAGCAACTCCTGGGGAAATTATCTGACAAACATGTCATCTATATGTATCAAATTTGCAAACTCACTTATAGAACTGCATATTTGGGGGTAACTTTGGAATCAGTCTAATTCAACAAATATAGAAAATATGAGTCACCTCTAAAACAAGCGACTTGCACATGTTCATCTAGCTTTTAGATGGAAAAACTTGAACTAGCATCCTAATCCTTTGCAAATTTGATACATATAGATGATGTTTGTCAAATAAATATGTTCAGAAAGCTAATTAACACATTGCACATCAGAATCTAAAACATATTTCAAGTATAAAGTAATGGGAAAATTTAATAAAATGAAATCTCAGCAAACAAGAATTTCTTTCCTCCAATATTAACACAAATATGGCCATCTACTCTTTCCTAAAAGACCTTTAGTGAAGGGAAATAGTCTAGATATTTTCTAAACAGAATATCAATAGCCTATCACTTCACTTATTGTGTATAATGTACTGTTCTTATTGTATCCCACAATTGTTGCATCTTGTGGGAGAGAGTGTCAGATCACAAATGATTGACACATAACATACATAGATATAGATAGATAGATACAGATCTATTTATCTACTTTTAGATTAACCCAATATTATGCCCATCAAACTATAGATTACGATTTCCATAATACATAGTCTCCATTAGCTTAGTGAGAGTACTTGAGATTGAATATTATATCTGCAGATGTCCTAGGGAAATAATTTCACCTCCCTTGATCTCAGTATTCATATTTACAAATGAGAGGATTGGACTAAATTGATTCTGATCTCCCTTCAGATCTAATTCAATGATCCTGTGTTCCTATTAAAGTAATTGTTTTTTGAATAATCATGATTCATGCTGAGGAAACCTCATTTAACATTTTAGTACCCCATGCAATTGACATAAGATTTAAAAAATACACTTCACATATAGTTTTAACAGTGTACATACTTACTACACCAATGTAGCAACACTTCTGAAGCACTTCATTCAGTCTTCAGGACCTGGTCTGGCTTAAAAATCCTTGGCTTTGAAACTAGTTGTAAGTTGTAAGTTTCTTTGAACTTAGTTTATTTGGAGAACAGGTAACTTGCCTTAATGTTTTTGTTTTGTTTTATTTGCCAAGTTTATTAAATAAATTGTTATGGATAAAACCAAATTCCTACTCTTGCATTTAAAAATAAGCTCTATTTATCTATCTATCCATATATCTATAGTCATTAATTACACTTTCTGAAAAAATCATGGGGGATTTTTGTTGTTTTTTGTCCTCGTTATTGCTGATGTTGGACTTCAAGATGAATATAAGCTAATATAATGCAGCAGGCAAAAATTGAATGCTATCTTATTAGCCTATGGTAGTATAATATTTAGAATGAGAAGGTAAAAGTACTATTTTGCTCTATCCAGTTAAGACTACATATGACATGTTGCTTTCCATATTTGAGGCAGGATATTAACAATCTAGTGCAAGGGCAGAAATGGGAAAGCATAAGGTAATGATTGAAATGGAGATTGTCATTTAAGTACAATAGTAACAGCAACATTCTGTGATGATCAGCTATGATAGATATTACTTTCTATAGCAATAGTATGATCAAAGACATTTCTAAAAGTCTTGTGCTGGAAAATATTAACCATATTCACAGGAAGAACAATGGAGTCTGAATGCAGATGGAAGCATACTATTGTCACTTTTTGGGTTTTTTTAATTTATCATGTTTTTCCCTTTTATTCTGATTTTTCTTTCACAATATGACCAATATGGAAAGATGTTTAATATGAATGTATATGAATAGTCTAGAGCAGATTGCTTGCTCTCTTGGTGAGGGAGAGGGAGAGAGCAAGGAGGGAGAGAGAAAATTTGGAATTCAAAATCTTACAAAAAATAAATGTTGAAAACTATACTCACATGTAATTGTAAAAAAAATTAAGTGCATTAAAGCAAAACAAAAACAAAACCAACTAAAATGACTGAACAATGAGAAATATATAAAGAGAGGTATTTCTTGAAATATTTTTTAACCAAGTAGAAAAGAAATCATAAAGCAAAGGTTCTTAAACTTTAAAGTCTATAAACTTGTATCTGTACTATTTTCACAATTATATTTCAATGTTATTGTATTTGTTATAATGGAATGTATTTTGTTTTATACATCCTTTTCTTAGCAGTTCCTGGCATATATTGAGTACTTAATAAATATGATTTATTGACTGACTGAAAAGGAAACTATAAGTTCACCATAATGCTCAAATTGTCTTTTATACCAATAATTTTAAGAACTCCTGTCTTAGAGGTAGTGGGTAAAGAGGGAACCGATTGTTATAGGATCCATCAAAAGTTAAATGACTATTATTTTTTTTGATGAATCAAAACTATTAACTGAATTTTCACCTGCTCTCTACAATTCCTACATTTAATTTTATTGTAAAAGAAATAGTATAATGTAGATTTATCTCTGGTAGGCTTGTGCCACAAGTACAAAATACTGATTTTATTCTTCAGAAAAAAAGATAGTTTCACTTCCAACCTGTGGAATTTGAGATACTTGAGAATATTCTGGAAATACACATCCAGAAGCAAATTGATTGAGATGATACTGGAGTCTAGTAAGGAAGCTAGGAATAGATATATAAATTTGTGAGTTATCTGCACAGAGGTAGTACTTGAAATTGTGGGAAGGCAGGGAGCACATGTAGAGAAAATAGAACCTGGGGAAAAGCTCTGTGCAATAAGAGAAGGGGATGAAATGGTTTGGGGACCTTACTGGAATTGTATGGCTCCATGAAGGAGAACTTGATCTTTTCCCTTTTGTTTTTGAAATGTTTAATAAACAACATAGACCATGACAAAAATAAAAAAACCTCTTATAAAGTTCAACTGAAGGAGCTAAGAGAATTTAGATCAGAAATAACAAAACTTATAGAGGAATAATAACTAGCATTATTGTTTTTGGAGTTGTGAACTGATCCAACTATTCTGGAGAGCAATTTGAAATCATGCCCAAAGACCTATAAATCCTTTGATCCAGAAATACCACTAACAGGTCTATATCCCAAAGAAATCATTAAAAAAGGAAAGGGACCCACGTGTACAAAAATATTTACACTAGATTTGGAGGGTTTGATAACCTGAATATATATGTTTGATATATTAGGAACCAGCTATGTGTCCTCAAACAAACCTTTGAATCTGCGAGGGCCTAAGTTCTTTACCTATAAAATGGAAATAACTCTATTAAAGCTATCTTAGAGATTTTTTTTGTGTGTGTGTGTGTGAGAAAAGTGCTTTCTAAGCTATCAGGAACCCTTAAGTTTGAATTATGTATTATTCCTTTCAACTCCACTCCCCCCAAATCAAGTAAACACTTTCACACACACACACACACACAGTAGCTATTCAGGAAATGATTATTTGTAGTAAGACTGATTGATTTATAAAACAATGTTAATATTGAGTAATGATTTTAATCAATATCCGATAAAGCAATAAAGAAAATTACACACATATTTATTTTTATATCTACCATGAAAATTGGCAAAGTCCATTTCAAAGGTCTCAATAACATAAGAGAACCTTGACAGTTTCACAATTAAACCCTGAAATGATGCAGTGGGAAAAAATTGTTGGTTTTGGAGTTGGAGGACATAGTTTCAAATATCAGTTCTGCCAGTAATGACTTGTGTTACCATGAATATATCACTCACCTCTATGTTTCAGTTTCTTCACCTGAAAAATGGGAGAAATTGAACTTGATGAGCCATAAAAACTTTTCTACCTACAAATATGTAACTTTCTTTGCTGCAGTTTTTTCATATATACCCTGTGTTGGCCATTATTTGCAATGCTTCACTATCAAAATCTGATAACTAAGAGTAGAAATATATATATATATATATATATATATATATATATGTATATATACACATATATAATTACAAGTTACTGAATTACTTTTAGACTTTTTTCTGCTTTTTTATTTTTTTTTTTTGGTTAAAACATGTTGTATTTCTTCCCCTTCCCTCAATTATCCAGAATACTATATATATAACTATAAAATCAACAGACAGAAGTAGGTACCAGGGCATTTAATATAATACAAAATTGTGCCCTTCAATACCTTCCCAGATGGTTTGGTACTGCCTTCTTTTTTGACAAGTCACTTTCTGTACTTACTCTTTTAGGTTTTCGGTGAGAAGCTAGGTGAATTGGAGTTTGCCTTTGCTCTGACTATTTTCTGGTAAATGAAATGAGATTCACTTTAAATCAGATTCAGCTCCTGGGTAGCTACTGCACCCAGGATTTTCTTTCTCTCTTTTTAAAGAGTATATTTTGAGGCTTGGATTCTGTCAACTAAGAAAAAAGAAGGAAAATGATATTAAATTCAAAATTGAACTTTTGACCCCCGAATAGATCAGTGTTAAGGATCCATCATGTGGTATTCAAATGCTGTCTTCCTTGCTCATTATAAGCAGCCTGCCCATTATATAGATAGCCATTGAGCCATAATTGACTTTGATTAAGCACAAGTGATTAGACACACAGGTTTAGTCAGAAAATAAAGTCTCTAAATGATTTAAAATGCCCTTCTGTGACTAACAGAAAAGGTATGATATCCATGAAAGGAACTAGCAGTTTTCCCTGGTCCCTGATGAACCATAAGTAAGCTTGACTGAATAGGGAGATTGTAGGATTCTAGATCTGGAAGTTGCTAGAACTTGAAGAGACTATAAACATCTTGTCCATTTCCTCATTTTAGATGAGTAAACTGAATATCATATATTGAGTTACTTGCTATGATCACATAAGCAGAACCGTAGGATTTATTCAGATCCTTTGATTTCAGCTACATCTTTTTTTTTTAAACTTTATAACATACATTCCCATACAATTAACGATAAATTGATTCATCAGATTTCATAAGCATTCAGATCCAGCTCCAATCTTGGGAATTAAAAACAACATGGAAGGAAAGGCATATGAAATCTGTTCAATGATTGGAAAACCTCATTTCATATTGAAAATAGAGAAGAATAGAAACATTTTCATTTCATTGTGTTAACAAGATGGAAGTAGATTACTAAGGATCTTGGGTCAAACATAAATGGTTGTGTGGAGGGTGATGGGAATAGAGTTAAAGTAGTGACCTTCTTAGGACTAATAATTTAAGAAAAGATTTTTTTTTTCTGACTAGTATTTCAAAGATTGAGGATTATCGAGCTTCAGAAGTCCCCTAGAACCTCAAAAGCCTTCCTCCCTTTTTGTGATTATGGACTAATTAGAAAGATATTTAGATACAATAGGAATCTGGTAGTTGTGCATATGCCATCAGGTTTCTCAGTTTTTCTAAGCTCTCTACAATACATGTCTGGGAGTTCTTGCTTCCAAGAGAATTGTAATGATGTGTAAGGGAAATTCCTTGGAGAGATTGTCTAGCATAAGTAGTCAGTCTGTAACTAGTTATTAATGACTAACAATGTGGTCAGCTTTTTTTACATTGACTGAGGAGTTAGCATCTTCAAAAATTCCAGATTCAACCTTTTCTATTATTTTTTTCACATTTGAGGCTGTTCTATGACTCTTCACTCACAGTATCTTAAAGTGATTTGTACCTAATACTAGCAGTCATGTGCTATGAACTTGGAAGGAACAATGCAATATAGGAAATAAGCTAATGTATGAACTTTTATTTCTTCTCACAGATCAAAATGGCATAAAGGAAATTATAGCCTAGTTGCAGGGACAGAATGTGTATGTATTTGTGTGTGTTTCTAATTTTGGAATAAATATTCCTTCATAAATGTTAATTTATGTTAACTCTTACATGGAAATGAAGTACCAGTAATTAACCCTTAAAAATAAGCAGATTATAACGGTAGGTGACTCTAACCAATAGTAACAAAGAAAAGAAAATCAGTTACTTAGTCAGCTAGCAATTATTAAGTACTTATTATCTGCCAAGTTCTATGCTAAGAGGTTGGGATACAAAGAAAAGAAAACACACAGTCACCATTCTAAAATAAATTTTAGTATAATAGGGGACAAACATCAAAGTAACTATGTAGAAAAAAGTAATATGAAGGATAAATTTGAAGTAATCAGAAAAGGAAGAATACTGGCATCAAAGAACATATCCCAAACTTTCAGAGTTTCCTCCTAGAACTCTGAGAGAGGATAAAATCATATTTGCTACATTTTTAATGTTTAATCATTTCAGTTGTATCTGACTCTTTGTGGCTCCAATCGGGGTTTTATTTGCAAAGATTCTGGATTGCTTTTTCCTCCTATTCATTTTACAGATAAGGAAACTGAGGCAACCAGGATTAACTGATTTATCCATGGTCACATAGTAAGTGCCTGAGGCAGAATTTGAACTCAAGTTTTTCTTGGTGCTCCATCTATCTAGCTACCCAATTACATAGGTCTCTGCATCTAGCATTTAAATTCTTATTGAATTTAAGAAAGATATTATTTACTTTCAACTCTTTTTTAATGTTTGATGTGTTATTTAAAGTTTCTATGATAGTACTAAAAATTCTGCTTGCATTTGGCTGATCGTTATGGTTTTTCAGATAAATTTTACCCAAATAATTAATGTGTAATTTAGTCCAGTACATTCCATTAATACACAATCTTATCTTCAAGAATAATTCCGTACATGAAATATATTCATCAGCATCTACTAAAGCATATTGTAACCAAAAATATGTGATGTTGAGCTAGCCAAAGATTCTTAAGCAATCTTTTGACTTGTGTAGTCAATTCAGCTGCCTATCTCTAAGTGCTAAATTTCTGGAACAAGGTTCTTTTGTTTTGTTTTGTTTTAATTTCTAATACTTCCACTTTGTCACAACTGTTTTATATATAAATATATATATATATATATACTTATATATATTATATTATGCTACATATCATATAATATGTAATATACAAATGTATACATATATATCTATAACTATATATATCACTGACTCATTAGTCACTAATGAACTTCAAATTGCCAAAAATAATCTCATTCACTCCTCTTCTATACCTTCATCTTTGGTGACTGTTCTATAGCACTTAATTTTGAGTGTTCTACATTCTATTGGACACCTCTTTTCTTTATTTCAGAATTATTATGTTATCATGATCTACTTCCTAACTTTCTAAATATTCCTTATTTTACTCTATTTTCTTGCTGATCCCTTTTTTGTGGGTTTCATCCAAGCTTCATCCAATCCAAGCATTTCTTACCCTCTCCTTCATGAGAGGGTTATGAGTAAATGTTCATGAAAAAGATATAGTATGCTTACATTTTGGATTGGAAGAAGAGAATAGTTTCCTTAGGGGCAGTTTCATTATGCACTTGATAAAGTGTTACATCTGGAATCAGGAAGGATTGAGTTTAAATCCTGCCTCAGACAATTACTAGTTGTGTGACCTTGAGCAAGTCACTTAATGCTGTTTGTCTCAGTTTCTTATCTTTATAGATGAGCTGGAGAAGGAAATGGCTTATCGTTCTAGTCTTCTTGCCAAAACCCCAATGGGATCATTCAAAAGTCAAACATGAAAAGATGATACAATAACAATTTCATCAGTAAATTAAGAAAAATGATGATTGGTCTGTTTAACGCACATCGGTAAGATACTTCAGCAACAGAGTTAGTTCTATCTATCCCAAATTTCTTCTCAGTTCAATCAATCTTCCATTTAACCACTAACATGTATTTATAAAACCCTAGTCTCGTCATGTTACCCCTTCTCTTCAATAAATTCCAATAGCTTTCTATTGTCTTTACAATAACATACAAAATACTCTGGAATTAAAATTCTTTCATAACTCTCAGTTCCTTTATCTTTCCAATCTTCATTCATCTTGTTCCCCTACATATACTTGATCCAGTGAAATGTGCCTCATGGCTATTCCTCAAAGGGGACACTCTATCTCTTAACTCTTAGCATTTTTTCTGGCTTTCTTCTGTGTCTGGAATGATATCCCTCTTTTTGACCATCTTACCAATATTGCTGATTCCCTGACTTCTATAGGATGTCTTCCCCAATCTTTTTTAAAGCAAGTAATTTCTCTCTATAAATTATTTTCTATTTGTTAAATCTATAAGTTGCCTTGGACATGTTTATTTCCATGCTGTCACCTTTAGATTATAAGCTCATTGAAAGCAGTGACTGTCTTTCTTTTTGTATCTCCAGCACTTAATGCAATGCCTGGAACAAAATAAATGTCTATTGATTTATCTATCACAAGTAACACCTGGTATAAATTACTTTGTCCAGAATAGAGAGTATGTGAAAGATCCTATTAGGTAAAATTGGGTTAAAAAGTTAGGATAGAGGCATCCTGTCTGAGGCCTTGATTTCTAAACTAAGGAATTTGCATTCTACCAATGAACAATAAAAAGCCAAGGAGTCAAATGGTCAGATCCATGGAACAGAAGATAGATTTTGTCAATTGTATGCAGGAAATATTTAATTGGATTTGAATTGGATTCTGCAAAAATGATTAGAAAGCAATGGCAAATGTCCAGTCAAAAGATCTTGAGGATATGACTTAGGATGATGACAATAGGAATGGAGAAGAGAGATAGAATTTGAGACATTATACATATTTAATTTATAGCACTTGACTATCAATTGATTGGATTTTAAAAGGAAGAGATGTGGAAAAAAAGAACAAATGGATAACTAAATGAAAAATGTGGCCATTGATAGCAGCATGGGCATTGATAGGTGTCAGGATGATAAAAAAGGAAACTTTCATATTAGTCAATCAAAAATAGTGATGGTTTTGAAACATATTGAAAGAGGTAGAAATGTATATTTTATGTAGATGCATATAAACAAGTAGAAGTTTATATTCTATAAAAAATTGAGTAAGTGCATACAAATGAGTTTAGTTATTACACAAGGCTTTAAAGAAGATGCTCCTTTGAACTTTGGTAAAAATCTCAGGAAATAAGAAAAAAACAGATTATCTACTGGCTGAAATAAAAAGAAAATTTTGATAGATGTTTTAGCAAACTAGGAAGAATAGATTTGTTTACTTAATAAAAGTTCCATAAAATATTTTAATTATACTCATGTGCAAACAAGAGGAACATCAACAGATATTTTATTTAATAAGTCAGTAAAACAGTTTTTTTTGTCAGTATGACACAGTACAATACAGATATCATTTTATTAAATCTTTGCCAATTGAGTCAAAGAACTAATTGACATTCCTAATGATTTACCATAATTTAACCAAGATATTTAAAATTCAAACAAAATTAAATTACTACTTAATAGGTTTTTTAGAGAAGTTTTTTTTCCATGAGACTCTGATGGAAGAAAGACTAGATTAATTCATATGACTTTTTAATATTAGTCCTGGTGGGTCTAGATTTGTGATGTGAAGAAGGGCAAGAAAGAGGAGAGGAAAAAGAAGTGGAATGGAGGGGAGAAGGGCAAATGTTTTTTGTTTGCTTTTTAGTAATGTGGAGTTATATTAGATTATTATTTTAAGCTTTAACATCTTAAAACTCCACAAATTTTTGAGACAAAGTATATACATTTTTAAATGAGCAATTTTTACAAAATTTTCTTCCTCTGTTCAGCTTTGCATATAGAAATGTTTCTTTGTGATTTTAAAGTTGAGAAGAAAAGTTTAAACTTAAAATATAAAATTTGTTTTTCCATGCCCCTCATCACTTTTGCAAAGAGGATTATCAAGCATTTGTCTTGGATAGTTTAGATATTGATTTATTTGATGCAAGAACCTTAATAAGAAGACTAGAGTTTTTCCAGCTCTTATCCTCTTATCTTTCTTATCCTCTTTATGATTTTTACAAAAGATTAGAAATTTAGAGTTTCGAGGTCAACATTAAATTGATCCCTGTGATTAGACTAAGGGAACAGATGCCCAAATAGATTGAAAAAAGAGAGAAGAAACCTTAGCCTCTGAGACTGAAAGGAAGAGGGATAATATATCTATCCCCAGTACTTAACCTACTGCTTTGCGTAGAGTAAGATCTTAATACATGATTTTCAATTCATTTCATGCATGCATCCATTCATTCATATAGGTGATTGAAATATACAGCTTTCTATTTTAGAAATCTATTCTAGCTGTAGCGGTGGGAACAACCTTCCCCCTTCTTTTCAACATAAAAGTAAATAAAATTATTTGCATAAACTTTAGACTCTCAACATCCTCATACTAAGAATTAAGTATTTGTAAATAAGTGTCTATACTGATTTATTTCAAATATATTAGCATACATCTTATTCCTTTGCATCTTTCCATAAGTTCCACCAAATAGTGGCTGTCTAGATCATCAATCTTAGTTTAAGAGTAGGAATCATCTTCCCAAGGGTATGAGTTTCAACTGAGGAAGATGGTTCTTTTTAAAGATATCTGTCTCCTGACTGAATAAAAAGCACTTATCAAATGATAACTTCTAGGAATGTCAAAGAAAGGAATAGCTGGATGTAAAGATAGACTTTTCAAATTAGTTATAGACTTGGCTTTTCCTTTTAAAGTACTCAGGGCAATTATTCACATTAAAAAACCCAACAACAATGTATTTTATATCTATGAATGAAGACTATTTCAGTACACCAATTAAAAGTGAGACTATTACTTTTCTTTTATAGTACTACTTTCCACAAATACAAAATTCTGCTTAACTTAGCTACCTTAAGACCCCAGTACAAATAATATTTCCCTGGTCAGATGGTCAGAATGAGGGACCTACCATCTTGCTTTTCTCTTTTCCATTTTCAGATTCTGCCTTTTGTGCAATCATTGAGAAAACTGTCTTTTACTGAGGTTCATAGTACTCCAATCTATCACATCTGTCTAGATCTTAGTGGTCAATATCTTTCCACACTATGATATTTCCCTTCATTTTTCAAGATCTTCAGTGCCTGTCTCAGTCTTTCCCTAACTCCCAAGTCTCCAAATACCATCTTCATAGAGGGGACTTCAGTTCTTAATTTTTCAATTCTTCATCTACCTTCCACTACTTTCTATCTTGGGCCACTGCCATGGAAAGTAATTATGACCTTTCTTTATTCTTTTATCATTAAATCTTTCATTATATTTTATGACCACAAATCCTCATTTTATTTTCCATCATGGTCCCAATCCCTCCCTCCCGCATTTTTCCTCCTGTCATTTTCTGAGTAAACTTCTTTATATTTATACCCTGGCAAATCAGCCCTGTTTTTTTCTTCAGTTCTCAAATCTCTTTCCACATTCTCCCTCTCTCCAACACAGCTTGCCAGATCACAACTCTGAATTACTTCCACCACCATGCTACTGAATGCAGCTGGAAAATAACATATTTCAATTTCTCTGCAAGAGAGATAGAGCAAGAAAGAGAGAGAGAGAGAGAAAGAGAGAGAAGAGGGAAAAAGGAAGGGAGAGACAAAAAGAAAGAAAGACAGACTAGATCAGAGACAAAGAGGGAGACAGAGAAACTCAGAGAGAGAGAACAATGTTATTAGTAGAGCAATTGAATGGTACATTTTTAGAGGAAAAGAAAAGTTTTCATTTAAATTACTCTGACTGATATCATAGGCAGGATGATCTTGAGAATTACCCAAAAACCTTTCAAATTGTTCAGAAATGGGTCAAAGACTTCAACCATTGTCATGATTTTTTTTCCACCAAAGGGAAGGTGATAGACCAATTAGAAGGTGGGAGTCGGTCTAATCAGATACCATCCAGACTTGTATAAAAATAATATAGATTTAAATCTCAAATGTACATCAAAAGACATCTAGTCTAAAATTTTAGATAAAGCACTTGGAGTCCAGAGAGGATAAAAGATTTTCCAGTGTCTTATTTATATGACTGAACTGGTATTCCAATCTGTCTCATCAAATCAGATCTAGTATTCTTTCCACTTCTTTGTGTTGCCTATAAGCATTCCAGCCTTTGTAAGCATCACATACAATACCTAAATTCATTGAAGGGCATCTAGCTTCTTGGTATCTTAATGGAATTGAAAATAACTGTTATTAAATCTTTAAAGTGATTTTTCAGTGATTGAATCTTTAGAATAATTCGCAAACTGGGTATTTGTTGTAACTTACCATTAATGGCACAAATTTTCCAATATTCTTCAGCATCTCTTGGTTCCAGAACTTCATTAAATTCTAATCCAATAAAAATGCAAGAATAATATTCTATTTATCCATTAACTTTCTGGTGACCAATCACTCTTAGACTTAGAGACAGAGATTATTTATATTGAATTTATCTTCTCTGTTTTGACATCAGGGAACAGGTAAAATATTATTTATAATATAAAGCATAAAACCTCAGAAAACAAACTCTCTGCACCTGTCCTTTGCCCTATTTTATGACCTAAAAAACAAGAATTCAGTACATTTTATTATCCTTCACTGCTCATTTCTGTTTATTTGTTTATCTATTGCTCTATTCAGTATCTGTAGTTAGACATGTCACATGCATTTAAAATATGCACTCTGTAGATTGTTAGGCAAAGTGAAAGCTTCCAAATATGAGAAAGAGGCTGCCAGCAGCAACAGTCTTGAGATCAGAGGGTGTGCTCATTATTCCTGAGCCTGGGGCATTTCAGGTTCCTTCCAGCAATTTGTTTTTTTTCCCCTTGTTTAAACATCATTGAACTTGCAAAATGTTTTGCTTCAAAACTTTATACTATTGCCAGTCACTTAATTTGTTATTTATGTTGGCTCTAAAAGGAATTTACTTCTTTTTTAAGGCATGGCTCCAAAATTGAGGGGACCTTTTTGGATAAATCTTCAAGATATTTTGTAACAAAATTGTGATAATGGTTCAGAATTTGCTGCTCACTGACAGTATTACTACACTAAGAAGCTAAAGGAGATGTGCTGTGAATTTCTATTTCAAGCATTCACTTATTCTTTTTCATGCTATATAACCTATATTCTTATATTATGGATCAGGCTATACAAGGGAAACAGCAGGTTTTCAATGGAAGTTAATTTATACTAACAACTGAAGAACATTGGTGAGAGTGCAAGTGTGTCATGCAATCTAAATGCCTGATTTGACCATTTTCTTCATTTTAAATAGTCCTCTTTTTTTCTTTTATATTAATGTACAGAACTGTTTGAATATACAGTAAAAATATGTTCACAAGTTCTCAATTTTCATTTTCAAGGGAGGGGTAATGGAAAGGAAATTTTTGTTTACTTAATTAGATGGACAAATCAATGATTTTCTACTAGGGAGTTGAACATAACTATGGTTAGTGGAAGAATATCCATATTTCAAATACCATAGCCAATTTGGTGGTATTGCACACACACATAAAAAGGCTATTCTATTAAATGAAAAGAGGATTAGATTTGAAGTCAAAGTCCCAGGTTCAAATGATGATTCTCTGGATCAGCTGTATGAATCTGGATGTTGCTTCATTTCTGTGAAATTTATTTTATTCATTTTCATTGCTGTTATTGTTGTTTGTCCTTCATCTCAAAGAGTACTATGACATCAGTGTCATATACCATAATGAGAGAGGGTTTCCAGTCACCAACCTCACTATCTCTTTTGAAGGCTTCTGGATCTAATGGCAAGACATAAATAAGAAAGATCAGAGATGTCATGGTGCCCAATGTAATGGGAGACATTAGCATTTTTAAGATAAGGCTTTTTTATTTTTATGTTCTGCTATGCACATTTTTTACTTTATTTGTTTTTCTCCTTTTCATTCTCCCTCCCCAAACCCTAAGCAGACTATAGTTAAGAAAGACTATATTTATATATACATATATAATATTGCCTACTTAATCCATTCCCATTGTGATTTTCAGAATTTTGAGAGTCCTCCTCCCTGCTCTAATGTCTCTATGTTTATTCTTCCTCTGCAATTCATTTGTATAACATAATTACCATTTTTGCCTTAACTCTGCCCCAATCTTTCTTTTGAGCTCCCTTATTGTTGATTTCATTCTTAAACATATGCCATACATATCTATACAAAAACAAACATTAACAGTTTGTCCATATTGAGTTCCTTGAAATTGATCTTTGATATTGGCTCTTATATGTTAAATTTTCTTTAAGTTTAGGTCTGGTTGATAAAAAGTCCTGAAAATCTGAAAATTCATTGAATGTCCATTTTTTTCTCATTTAATATTATAGATAATTTTGTTGGATATGATATTGTGGTTGGAGGTCTAGATATTTTGATTTCAGGACCTGCAGTCTTTTATTGTGGCTGTTGATAAATCCTGTACAATTCTTATTGCAGCTCCAGTCTTTTTTTTTTTTTTTTTTTTTCTTGTTTCTTGCAAAATTTTCTCTTTGATCTGGGGATTTCAAAGTTAACAGTAATGTTTCGGTGTGTTTTCCAAAAAGGATCTTGTTTAGATGATGATGGATAGGTTTGTTTTTTTTTTTTGTTTTTTTTTTTTTCCCTAATTCTACTTTCCCCTCATGTTCCATAGCTCCAAGGCAATTTTTCTTGCATTATTCTTTGCATCATTGTGTCAAGTTCCTTTTTTGTTGTTGTTCACAACTTTCAGGCATTCCAATTCTTATCTTTTTCTTTTCTGGATCTGTTCTCCAGGTCTGTTGTTTTTTTTCATAAGATGTTTCATATCCAGTTCTATTTTTTTCCCTTCTTTATAATCTCTTTTTGTTATTTCTTTGTCTCTCATAGCTTTACTGGCTTTCTCTTGCCCAATTCTAATTTCCAAAGAGTTATTTTTGCTTTGAAACTCTGTATCTCCTTTTCTAGTAGGTTACCTTTTTTTCATAATCTTCATGTTTTTCATGGGCAATTTTTATTTTTAATTTTTAGTTTTTCCTCACTCATTTGATTTTTAAAATTTTTCAAGTTTTTCTATAAATTCTTTCTGGGCAGGGAATCATTTCACATTAATTTTTGGGGTAGAGTCTTCTCTTTTTCCATAGTAAGTTTCTATGGTGGGGTTCTTCTCTGCCAATTCATTTTTAATAAGAGTTATGAGTATAAGCACCTTTAAAACTGGGGTGTAGGGGATGGTATCTCCGGCTTTACTTCAATTCGCCCCTGTGTCCAGAAATCCTAAACTAAGAGTGCCCTCCTCCAGCAAGTGCCTGCAGCCAGCAGTGTCCATTCCCTCCCCCCCCAATTATCCCTTTCCCCACCCCTGTCTCTGCACTCACTGATTGTACTGGTTCCTTCTTGCCCAGAGCTCAGTCCCTGCAGCAAAGCTGGACCTGGCCTTCCTAATCAGCTGAGCTTCCCTCAGTATTTCTGGACTCAAACTTGCAACTCCTCAAGCTTTTCTATAGGGAAAAGTTTCTGTGGTTCCAATTGAGGCTCCAGTCACACTGGACTTGCTCCAGGGCTTCCCACTTGATATTTCTCTGGAGCTAGCCTGAAGATGTTTGCATTTCATATGGGTTAATGCTCACCTGAGTCTTTCTTTGAATTTTCTTGGCTTGTCCTTAGAGGACCCCTGTTTTGCCCCAAGACTTCTTGATTTTTCATTAGTCTGTTGGCCCTGAAATACAAACTTATTCTATTCATAGAGGAAATCAGGAGGACTTAAACTTTGATAATTTACTCAGCCATCTTCCCAGAATCCTTTAAGCTAAGCTTTTTAACAGGTCTATTGAGTCCATCCAGTGATTCAGACTAGGTAAAAAATGAGGCAGCTTTTTGCCTAGTCAAAAATACACATCAATCTTGATGGGAAAGACCATCAAGGTTTCTCACTTTTTTGAAATAATCTCTTTAAAAGATGCATAAAGAGAGCATAACACCAATGGAAGCACATGAAATGAAGACAGACATACATTTCTATAGATTGATCTATGAGGTGCTAATGGATCAAGGTTCAGGTATTTTATAATGTGCTTTCCAACTCAGGTAATCTGTGGAAGAAACATAATTTCTACCTAATCTCATCTGAAATATGAATTTTAGAATGTAATAACTTTGGTATAATAGCTGTGGACCATATAGAAAGTGTATTAGAACAATGGTTCTTATTTGCCAGTGTTGGTTAATAAGATGTTCAAATATTAAATTAATATTGACTTCAGATTTATTGAGTTCATTATAATAGTCATTAGTGTAATATTGAAATTAAAGGAAAAATGTAAACTTGATTTAAGCAAGAAAGATAAGTTGTATTATTAATCAATTATTGCTTGGTTGTCAAAAAACTAGAAAGTATATTCCTATGGTGTCTTTTACTTTTCCCATAAGTTACCCAAAGAAAGTACATGAAATATCTAACATCTCAGTTCATCATGCATACAGTTTTACCACTCTAATTGGCAGGATTTTTAAAATCATTTTTAATTTTTCATAGCAGTATCAGAAAGATTTTACTAGAAGAATACATGAAAACAGTAAAATTAGTTTACACCCTTGGCAGCCCCTCTTCCCGAAGATAATGATAGGACTTTTCAGTAACCAAAGGGAAACAATGCTTCTAGTGTTTTGCACTAGAAACAACCTCTATAGACTGCTGTTCTAAATAGACTTGCTGATGCAAAGTATTTTACCAACACAAATTGTGAGAAGTGGTGTCTAGACAGAGTTTAGTAGTTACCAACATTCAACATTCTGTCACCAAATTGCTGCGTGTGCATCCTGCATGTTATTGCAGCTCAAATTTCAACCGCACCTCCAAGTGGTCCATAAACAACTGTTTTCAGGAGAGTCAAAAGATAAATATATTTTGTTCACAGCAATAGTAGCTGCAAAACAAGCAATTTCATGACAAATATGATCTTGCATAGTTTACTTTCTTTGCTCTTGCCAAAACCCTTTAGTAGAACTAGCAGATTCTTAATTCAATTCTACTGTCTTAACTAACAATCAGTAGCTGAAGAAAAAGAAAGATATTAGCTAGTGACTCTTCTATCTATTCTTCATTATATTTCTATAAAGTTTATTTTTGAGTTTAAAGTTTATTTAAGGTTGTCACACGAAAATCTTAGGTTCCAGGTTTATTGTTTCTGTCAATCCTGATGAACATTCCTTGGAGATTGAGTAGAATCTTTGATTTCACGGGGAAAACATTGTTATTAGATAAGTTATTGATATTTCTTTCATATACTATGTTTTTGTGTATTTCATATGCAACAGAGAATAATGCAAGAAAGGTTCTATACACAAACATAGGTAAAAAGGTCACCATTACAATTAATATCTCTTTAAGTAAGATAATATTTCAGATATGTATTCTATTTGTACATGTACATATATGTACTGAGACAGAAACCATGCATATATGTATTCAACAATAGATCACATTTTTTCATTGTCCTAAGAGCCCTAATACAATGTAACTTCCTTATAATGAGGTTTTTGTATTTCAAAAACTGCACTACTATGAAAAGATTCAAAAATAAATAAAACAAATGTTTATTTCAAATCTATGCAAACCTTTATATAGCTAAGTTCCAGTTTCTATTACATAGAATATTAGTATATAGAGAGAGGTGTATGTGTGTATTCATATATAAATGATACCTTAGACAATGGAAGATAGTTTGGAAATAGCAGGTGATTCCTACAACTTCCAGAGCTTACTGAAGTCAAAGAAGGGGGTGTGAACTAGTGAAAAGATATTAAAATTTTTCTCTTCGAAACGCAAATTAAAACAACTCTAAAGTACCACTACATACCTCTCAGATTTGCTAAGATGAATGGAAAAGATGATGAATGTTGGAGGGGATGTGGGAAAACTGGGACACTAATACATTACTGATGGAATTGTGAATGGATCCAACCATTCTGGAGAGCAGTTTGGAAATATACTCAAAAAATTATCAAACTGTGAATACTCCTTGACCCAGCAGTGTTTCTACTGGGCTTGTATCCCAAAGAGATCTCAAAGGAAGGAAAGGGACCCATATGTGAAAAAATGTTTATAGCAGCCCTTTTTGTAGTGGCAAGAAACTGGAAACTGAGTAGATGCCCATCAGTTGGAGAATGGCTGAATAAATTGTAGTATATGAATGTTATGGAATATTATTGTTCTGTAAAAAGCAACCAGCAGGTTGAATACAGAGGCTGGGAGAGACTTAAATGAACTGATGCTAAGTGAAATGAGCAGAGCCAGGAGATTATGATACAGGGCAACAACAATATTATATGACAATCAATTCTGATGGAAGTGGCTCTTCTCAACAATGAGACTACTGAAGCCATTTCCAATGATCTTGTGATGAAGAGAGCCATCTGCACCCAGAGAGAGGACTATGGAAACTGAATGTGGATCACAACATGATATTCTCACTCTTTTTGTTGTTGTTTGCATTCATTTTGTTTTCTTGAGTAAGAAAATGAGTATTTTCTTTCCTTTTTGATCTTATTATTCTTGTACAGCAAGACAATTATATAAATATGTTTACAAATATTGAATTTAACATATATGTTATCATGTATAACATATATTGGATTTTTGCCAAATAGGAACATTAAAATTGAGACAAATATAAGTATAATTGTATTTTTCAAAAATTAACCAAATTTGATGATATAGAAACATTGGGTCATTGGGTCTCCTCTGATATATTGCAGCTACTCTGTTCTTGATGAAAAGAACAAAAAAAAAATACTGATTCATAATGTGTGTGATCATTGCAAGTTCAAAGTTCAAAGTCAATTTTCTGAAAGGTCATGAGTCTGATTTACCTTCATACTGCAGACTCTTCCCAGGTCTTCTGGCTCCAGCACACACACACACACACTCACTCTCTCTCTCTCTCTCTCTCTCTCTCTCTCTCTCTATATATATATATATATATATATATATATATATATATATATATATATATATACATACACACACACATACATACAAACATACATATTGTGTATTTTGTGGGTATATATACATTTGTGTATGTATGGGCTTGCTCAAACTTATATAAGTGTATATGTGTATATATAATGCATGTATTCATATATCAGATAATTTTAAACATCTAAGGGATATGATTTCATGTATTTTTAAGTGGTAGGGAATCATCCCTTTTTTTATTTCTGGCCCTGAAAAAGAGGGAAAAAAATCTGAAAAGTTAAATGGCATCTTTGAAAAATGGTAGAGCTGCATTAAGCATGTCAATCTACAAAAGCAAAGAATTTGGGACTTTTCTTGATCAGCCAAAAATCTGTCTAAATATAGAAAATGATGGCCAATCATGCATAAGTGAATTCCATTTCTGTATGTTAAATGTCAGCAGTGATGGATATTTATAGGGGGGAAAAGGAAGAAAAGGTGCAATGGTAGCATTATAGATCAATGTTTTGAAAAATGACATTGATGTGTTTTGACAGAAAAGAGAAGAATTGAAATATTTTGGAAAGGATAAAAACTGAAGGGAAAAAAATTTTAGACTCTGTACCATGTTCTATGGGCATTGCCATATAGAGGTCAGCTTAATATTTTATTCATGAGAGGAAAATATTTGTCAATTCTACAGAGACAAGCTCTCCACCAAGGGTGCTGAGGGACCCTGAGTTGACCTTGAATGAAGCCTAGAGAAACTCCCAAGTAAGTTTTTGTTTATTTGTTTTGTTTGTTTGTTTTGTATTTGTTTTTACTATTTCAGAGAAGCAGAATTAGCCACCTCTTGGCAATTCTATAGTAAATATTTATTTTCATATGGATTCCCTTGATTTCATTTGATTTTAAAACCGGTATAATGGGGGAAATTAATCCTCAGTTATTTGTGAAGACTATGAAAAGTCTGATGGAAATATAAAGTTATAATATACATTCTAGTTAAAATAATAAGAACACTATAATATGTGTAATAGTACAAGAGGAAATACAAAAGACAATATCAAGCACAAATGTTTTTTTGAGAAATAAGATTAGATCAGTAATATGTAGTTTTCAGCAAATTTAAAGGACATGTTTGGAAACAGCTGCCACTGACACACATACCATAAAGAGGTAAAGTGGTAAAGAGTATAAGGATTATCACATAATTTGTTAGTTTTGTTATATATATATGATCAAGTATGATAATAGTTTTCTTGATATTGAACCAGTCCTGCATTGCTGGTATAAATCTCACTTGGTCAAAAGCTATTATCCTACTGATAAGTTGTTGTAATCTCTTTGCTAATATTTTATTTAAGATTTTTGCATTAATATTCATTAGAGAGATTGGTCTCTAATTTTCTTTCTCGATTGTGGCTCTTCTTGGTTTAGGTATCAATATCAATTTGTTTTATAGAAGGAATTTGGCAGGATTCCTTCTTAACCTATTTTTTTTTATTTTTTTGCAAATGATTTACATAGCATTGGAAATAATTGTTCTTTAAATCTTTGGTAGAATTCACTATTGAATCCATCTGGCACTAGAGATTTTTTTCCTAGGGAGCTCTTTGATGGCTTGTTCAATTTCTTTTTCTAAAAGGGGCTATTTAAGGAATTTATTTCCTCCTCTTGTGTTAATCTGAACAATTTATATTTTTGTAAATATTAATCCATTTCGACTTAATTGTCAGATTTGTTGGCATACAGTTGGGCAAAATAGTTCCTAATTATTGCTTTAATTCTCTTTTCATTGGTGCTAAGTTCACCCTTTTCATTTTTGATGTTGTTAATTTAGTTTTTTTTCCTTTCCTTTTTTAATCAAATTAACCAAAGGTTTATCTATTTTATTGGAGTTTTTGCATAAAATCAATTCTTAGTTTTATTTATCAGTTCAATAGTATTCTTAGTTTCAATTTTATTAATTTCAGAATTTCTAATTTGGTATTTAATTGAGGGATTTTAATTTGTTTTTTCCAGCTTTTTTTAGTTTCATGCCCAATTCATTGATCTCCTCTTTCTCTATTTTATTCATGTAACTATTTAGAGATATAAAATTTACCCCTAAGAACTGTTTTGACTTCATCCTATAGATTTTATTATATCGGCTCATTCTTGTCATTCTTTCAGATGAAATTATTGATTATTTCAGTGAATTGTTGTTTGATCCACTCATTTTTAGAATTAGATTATTTTATTTCTAATTGGAATTTAGTGTATCTTTCCCTTGTCCTTTATTGAATATAATTTTTATTGCATCATCTGAAAAAGGAAGTCTTTATTATTTTTGCCTTTCTGCATTTGGTTGTGGGGATTTTATGCCCTAATAAATGATCAATTTTTGTGGAGATGCCATGTTCTAAAAAGAAAAAGACGTATTCCCTTCTGTCCCTGTTAAATTTTCTGCAAAAGTCCACCATATCTAAGTTTTCTAGGATTCTATTTACCTCTTTTATTTCTTTCTCATTTATTTTGTGATTAGATTTGTCTAATTCTGAGAGGAGAAGCTTGAGGTTCTCCCAAATATGGTTTTGCTTTTTATGTCTTTCTGTAACAGGCTTGACTTCTCTACTATTTGATTCATATACATTTCATATCAATACTATTTCATAGTCTATCTCTTTGAATTAGATTTATATTTTTTTCATAATTATAACTTTTTATTGACAGAACCCATGCCTGCATAATTTTTTACAACATTATCCCTTACACTCACTTCTGTTCCAACTTTTCCCCTCCCTCCCTTCACCCCCTCCCCCAGATGGCAAGCAGTCCTATACATGTTAAATATGTCACAGATATACTGTGTGCGGAGCCAAACAGTTCTCTTGTTGCACAGGAAGAATTGGATTCAGAAGATAAAAATAACCTGGGAAGAAAAAAAAAATGCAAACAGTTTACATTCATTTCCCAGGGTTCTTTCTTTGGGTGTAGCTGCTTCTATCCATCATTGTAGATCTATATTTCTTAATTTTTGCTTTATCTAAGATCCGAATTTCTACCCCTGCAAAATAAACTCTGCTCCAACCTTTTTCATTTACTCTGTATATATCTCTCTGTACCAAATGGTTTTCTTGTAAGCATATCATATGATTCTCAAAATCTGAATCCACTCTGCTATTCATTTCCATTTTATGAGAGACTTCATCCCATTCACATGTATGATTACCAGGTGTGTATTTCTCTCCATTCTATTTTCTGTGCTGTATATGCTTTGGTTCTTCCTTTCCATCCTGTCCCAACATAGTATTTTGTTTCTAACACATACCACCTTCAACCTGCATTCCCTTCTATCACTTCTCCCTTAATATTAAATATTGTAGAATAAAAATTATTGAAAGTCTTTTACTTCATTGAAGATCCATATCTTCCCCTAAAAGATAAAAGAGAATGCTCATCCTTGTTGGGTAGTTGCTTCATAGCTGTAACCCCAGATCCTTTGCCTCCTGGAATATGGTATTCCAATTCCTTCAATCCTGTATTGCAGAAGCTGTCAGATCCTAGGTAATCAGTAAAGGCTATAAAAGCTGCCAGACACTTCCTGTGTTTAGATACCTGTTTTGATTTCAGTGCTCTTGTCACCTGAGTAAGACAACATAGTGCAAACTATTTTATACCTTTCAGTTTGCCCCTCTATCTTTTATCTTTAGATACTTTGAGATAAGACTTTAAAGAGAGCAACTGCAGATACAGTCACTTTTTTCTTCTGTGTGGTTTTTCCCCTCTCATTGGAAAAAACAAACAAACAAATAACCTTACAACCCATGCCAACTAGCATGGGTTACCATACCTGCTGTAGGGGGAAACCACATAATAAATAGGTTTATCCTCTCTTCTTGGAGGAAACCAGTAACTTATAGGATGATGTAAAGTTTTATGAAAGAAGGTTGAGATAAATACATACTGTGATTATTGTAGACTGGTGAGATCCCTTTTTAAAATATTCCTGTTTCTGTTTGGAAGGTGAGGTACTACCTATAAGAGCAATGTAATTGGGTCAAAAAATTTGAAGAGTCCCATCTTGGCAAATTATTGCTTTTGTGACTGCTATAGACAAGTCCCTTAAATGCTCTGGGTTTCCATTCTTTTCATCTATAAAAACAAAGAATTGAACTTAGATGATCACTAAGAGGTCTTTTTTAGCTTTCATTAAGGGGACATCATTACTACTATGTGATATTTTAAGATTATCTCCATCCTGAAGAAGTATTTCCCCCAAAAAAGGCATCTTTTTATATCTTGTATTATGAGTTATATGAGAGGTTTCTGTTATCCAATGATACTTTATGCTGAATAATACTTTTGTTTCTCTATAAGCTACTTCCCTATTCTCAACCATTATTCAATTCCCCCCCACCTCAGACCACAAGGAGTCCTGCAGGTATTTTTGTCCCATTCATTCATTAATTCATTCACTGTTCCCTCAATACATATTTATTAATGGGAAAGAAACAGGAAAGAATAGATTAAATACCTAATTTGGTACAAAAATGTGCTAAACACTTTATAAATGATTTCATTTGATTTTCACATCAGTAATAAAGTGTTTTACCTAATTTTGCAATTGAAGAAACTGAGGCAGACAGATTAAATGACTTACTCAGGGTCCACCTAATACATCTATAAAGTGTCTGGGGCCAGTCTTTTTCCTCACTCTCAGAAAAATATTCTATTCATTTTATCATTTTCTTGCCTCAAACAATAGAATGATGAAGTGGATAGGGACATTAGGTATACTGGGAGGAATACTGGTTGGATTTAGGAAGACCAGGATCAATTCTTGACCCTGACATGTATGGATTGCATGGTAAAAGATAAGCCATTTAAACTCCTAATGCCATAGGCAGCTAAGACTATAAGCTTTAGACAATTGATAATACACATTAATAAAGAGTAAAATTCCCTAAACAGATGAAATTACAGGGTGTGGACCAAACAATGTGCTATGCAGTCTGTTAGAAATTGGAGCAAATAGAAATATTAAAATTATAGATCATGTTTGTGTACCACTTTATAATTTGCAAAGTCCTGCATTAAGAATTGCTCAGTGTAGCAGCTAACTCAAATATTATTTTCTTCATTTTATAGAGATTCTCTGAGTTGTTAGGATCATGGGAGTTGCAAGAGATATTCTGGTTCAAACTTCTCAATTTACAAATAAGTTTAAATCCCTGGAGAAGTTAAACAACCACTTCACAATAATACTGTTAGTGTCAGAGGTAGTTCTTGAATCCAAATCTTCTGATTCCAAAACTAATAATCTTCCCACTGGACTACTGGAAACTATACTATGCCTAACTCTGAGAAGTTTATAATCTGATGGAAATGATAATTAAATTCTACAATACAAGTAGAATTTGAAAGGTGTATATGAGTACAAAGAGTTACAAGAATAGATGAAAGAAAAATAGAAGTTTCACAGAAATCTAACTCACATGGTGGCTGTTTAAAAACTCTATTCTCCCTTCTAAAAGATATATATGTGTGTATATGTATATATATAGTATATGTGTATATGCATACATGGGTATATGTATATAGGGAAATATGTATGTATTTATAGAGTTTATATGCACGCACAAAATATGCTTCGATATGTGTATATTGCACATATAATATATGCATGTGTGTGTGTTATGTTCACATGTACAATATCACACACATATACATGCTCATGCAGAACCCTTAGGGAAATCTGACCTTGCTTTCCTTGCTGTAGCAAGTTTCTGACACCTGGAGAGGATCCAGACACTGGAAGCATGCAGGCTTAACATGAATTGTTTAAAATGATTCCCACCAAGGCGGTGTCAGGAACAAGCTGGTTTCTTGTCGCCCTGATAACAATGATAAAATCTCCTATCTGGCTATGTGACTGTGGCAGTACCTTAATAAAACAAGCAACTTGTCCAAATGGACTATATTCTCCTATTCTGTTAAACATGCCTTCTGACAGATTTAGATGCTGATGAGATCTCCGAGGCACAGGATAGCCCCAAGACAATCAAATTTCCTATCAGGCCTCCTGTATCTGGTGAGTTTTTGAATCTCTTATTACCTGAGCTAAAGAAAATGATTCTTTTTGTCTCCTCTCGTTCATTGGGCAAGTCAGCTCATGAAACTAAAGTTGTGAAAAAGATCCCTCAAACTCTATGTGTGTCCAACTCCCTAAGCCTGCAGGGTGATTCTGTCAAAAGATAGTAACTCATTCAACAATCTCTTTAGTGCAAACACTTCTTTTCTGTTTGTCTAATGCTCTCAGTCCCATGATGTTTTCAGAACATTCACCTCCCAAGAAGCCCAGAACCAGAAGGGAAGCCCCTTATGGCTCACAATGAAATCACCCAAAGGGCACAAATCCATCGGAAATGAACAGTGGTCTGTTTATTGCCAGCAACTGCTTTGCATCCATGACACAGAAAGGAAATCACTCTTTGCCCCGAAGAGGCAGATCTTGAAATTTTTCAGTAATGTCTCCCTCAGCATGAATTCACTTTCAAATCGTCTTTGAGACCAACACCCATGGCTATTGCTAAGTGGCATATCTACCACATGGTGGAAACATATTATAGATTGTTTAAAAAAATCAATTCCCAGTTTTACAAGATCAAAAGAAAAAAAAGCTAAAGAGGGTTTAAAAAGGGACTGGACTTTATTATATAATGATAATCATTAGACTATACAGATTCCCAGAAGAGATGCATGGAAGAAGAATATTATATTGATTAACTAGCAATAAATACTCCTGTTATAGTTCTAGCTGAGCTACAGGATTCACTGGCTATAACATTATTGATCATATGCACTGAATATCTTATCTGTAAATAAGTTATTATGTTCTTGTTTTCCTGCATTTATCAATCATGGAAAAGCAGTGAACCATAGGGAGAAAGCAGATTTCACTAGAGTAGGCTGTAACTTGGGAGGAGGGAGGTGGAGAAAGTTAGGGTGACATTTTAAACTTTATTATAAATACCAAAAGACATGAAATCTAAAAATAGTTCTTTGAGGTAATTTTTCCAATTAATATGTCATTTTAATAAATTAACAGAAAGTAGTGGGTAAGAGGTACTATTTGAGGTCATGCTCATCATTCTGTAATGTTAGTAAAATTCAGACAAATCATTTAACTTTCCTGGGCCTAATTTTCATCATCTGTTAAACGAGGGGGCTGAACTTGAGAGCTTCTGAAATCCCTTCCCTGTGATCCCACTAACACACTTAGCTTATGTGTTGATGGAACAAGAATTAGAGGGAAAAATCTTGCTACCCAAAATATCTTTGTCTGGGTTCTTCATTTGGCCAAATTTGATCTATCTTGAAAAATCTTGCTAATTTTTCCCCTTCTTTCATGCAACCTTCTCTGATTACTGTTTTCCCTTAGAATTTTCTTACTTGGAACTTTCTAAATGTCTACATTATATATTTGTTACTTATCATACAAGTCATCACTTGTTTAAGTGGGTTTGCCCCCTTTTTCTTTCATTTAAGATCATAATCTCACTGAAGGAATGAACTCCATCTTACATAGCATTGCATATACATTGCATACTGTGTGCTGGACTTATAATAGGTACTGAAAATAATATCTTTTTTTATTCATCAAGATTTTTCAAAAGTACAATATACTTATGACTTCTGGTTTGATTTTTACATTTTGACATATTCCTTTGGTCTTAAATGCTAATTTTATCTGATTACTTTTTCACTCAAAAGTTATTAATTACCTTGATCACCAAAAAACAAAACAATACAGCAATTTGGATTTCTCTAACTTGTATTCAAGACCCTCCATAATTTGGCTTTATATAATTTTTCAAATATATTTCCTTCAAGTTTTCAACATAGATCCAGCAATCCAATCAAGTTCCATGTCCTCATGGTCCCATTATATTTTATGTATATCTCCATGCCTTTCTTATTTTGTTCTCTGGATTAAAATGTCAATACTGGATGACCATTCAGTGATTATATTATAGAGGAAATTCTTCGAGGCAGAGGAGGAAGAAAAGGAGAAGGAAGTAGTAAGTAATAGTAGTAGCAGTAGCAGAAGAAATATTGATGCTTGTGCAGGTGCTTGTTATAGTAATAGTAATAATAATGGCCACAATCATATTGATGAAAATAATAAGAGATAACATATATATGCCATTTTAAAGTTAGCAAAACACTTTACATATGTTATTTCTTTTGTACTTAGAACAACAATGTAAAATGAATGCTATCATTAACTCCCCCTCCATTTTAAATATATGGAAATTATGACATACAGAACTTAAATGACTTGCCCTTTGTCCTAAAAGTAAGAGTCTGAGAGAAGATTTAAACTGAAGTCTTTCTATTTCCAAGTCCCAGGTTCTATGAATTTCTACTAGATAAGAGCTTCTTAGCCTGAGATCTATGGAATAGTTTTTTGTTTGTTTGTTTTAAACATTTTAATAATTACATTTTTTCTCTGTAACCATATTGGTTTTATTTTATGCATTTAAAAATATTTTTTCTGAGGAGAGTTCCATAAACATCACCACATAACCAAAGCCCTGTGCTGCTGAATTCACTAACTATAATACTATTAAGCATAAACTATGAGCATATTCTAAATATATTTAGACAAAAATAGATATGGTTAAGATTCTCTAGACTAAATAGTACCTTTCAGCTCATAAAATCTGTAATTTTACAAATTAGTATACTGTAAAATACAGCTTCATTCTCATCTAAGATGAATTAAAATCTGGGCAGGCACCATTCTGAAGTCAATATCTAACGTCTTTTGTGTTCTAGGTTCAACAGAAATTATTTTACAATGCTTATTTTTTTCTTTAAAAATAAGCAAATATTTATTTTATGCATATTAAAATAATCATGATAGTTGTTTGGGTGGATGTTATTAAGTAGTCTAGGGGTAAACAGATCTTCAATTGGTAGAACATTTCTTGACACAAAAGAGTTCTGGGCAAATCTTATACATCACTGTAGAATTCAATTACAAAAATGCAAAGAGGACAGATCCTGAGACAATGTAAATGATCATCTGGAAGCACAGTGCCTTCTAGAAAATATCTATAATCACAAATGATGGATTATTGCAGAATCATGGAGTTCAAGACTTATAAGGGAACTCACAAAATATATAGTTTGAATATTAATTTAAAGATTGCTTCATATTATCAATGCATCAATACTACAAGATGAATAATTTTATGATTGTTGTTTTTCTTTAACAGTGAAAAATAAAATTCATCTTTTATATAATAGCTACCCTTTTCAAATGTTTACAGCTGAAAAATTCATGACTGTAAAGCCATTTTAATGATGAGTCCCTGCATAGTTACATAGGCAGGTCCTGGTACTATAGACATAAAATTCATTATTAGGATTGTATTTCCAGATTACTAGACTGGTAAAGTATTCCTTCCATTGATATAGCCTCTTCCCAAACCAAGAATCACCACCATATCTCAATAAGTCATCAGACTTAATTTTTGATATGAAAGCTTTAACTTGTTCAATCTTTCTGACATGGGTCAATTTGCCCCACCTTAGGAAGATTGGCAAACTTTCTCTCCTGGTGCTCAATCAGTGTTGTATTTAAAGGTTTCACCTTTAAACACTTAGTTATAATTCAGCTTAAAACCTTTGAACCTCAAAATTTTAGTGTTCAGTAGAAAAGATTAGAAGCATATATGTGCCAGAGTAGGAAAATTTTTAAAAAAAAGTTTTAAATAATGATTTTAAACAATCATTGATTTAGCCAAGTAAATATTATTAGGTGGAAATCTATGCATGTGTTGCTCATTTTTGTCTTTTGTTTTCTCCTGAAAAAGATTTACCCAAAATAAGTTCATTCTCACAATCACTGATAGAAACATATGCAAAATACTAAAGTATTTTTTTTAAATAGTTGTTACAGGCAGCTTTGGATTCATTTTTTGTAATCTGAGAATTTTATATCCTTGGCAAATTATACCCACATCAAGTGTCAGACTATCTAATTTTGATAAGAATATTGTGGGCCAAATGTACAATTTTATACATTACTGCTCCCACTTTTTTACCCCATTTGGTGAAGGTGGAGATAAGATTCACAAAGGCAGGTCGGTTGAAGGCATTCCAAATTGGTTTACAGTATGGGCACTGTGATAGGGCAGAGTAAAATATTTGTCACCCAGTCAGAATCAACTTGTCATGATTAGTCCTGGAGAGCAGGCAAACTTTGAAATGTTTTCCCTGGGTTTGTGGTAAAGAACAAAGAGGCATTCAATATCTTGAATTAGACATGCTGCTGTCCCAGTGATATACAATCTTATCAGCAGAAATGAGAATGAGAGAAGGTAGCTGTCCTCTCTGGATGGTTGGTTTCACGTTGGACATGGCCAGTGTTTTATCACCACTCTAAGAAGGTGTCAGCATCAAGGTGCATGAGAATTACTCAGGTAAGCTTCAGCTTGATCGAGGCTAGGAGGCTCAGTATATTCAATAAATCAGTGAGTCCTTACTAGTCCTTTAGCATCCACAACATGCTCCTTGATCATTTTTTAATTAAAAGCTATATCACTAGATGCAATGGAAAGAAGCAGGTGACTGATGATAGTGCTTCTGTTCTCACCAATAACTTTTATCTTGAGTGTTTTCAGAATTTTTTTTTGCCTTTCCATGTGTGTATTTATTGACAGTTGCAAACAACTATTGTACTGGTTATCATCAGAAAACTGAATACATTAAAATATATCTCAGACTGACAGTGTTAGTAAAGGTTGAAAAAGGTCCTTTTTGAACTCAGGCTTCTCCTGTCAGTGGATTGATAATGAATAGAAATATGCTCCCACCTTTATTTGCATGAGGGCAGTAGTCACTGTCTTACCTTGAAAGATATTACTTCACTTAAATGGGAAATTGAGAATAGGGGCTTCAGGAAACTGGGAAGGAAATTTATTATTCTATTCATAGTTATAAGGAACATACAACCAGTATTTTTGTCATGAAATGAGCCTAGACACAATTTGAAGGCAACACACAAGGATAATTATTCAAATACCTATTTTTGGTTATATGTTTTATTTCTGATCCTTTTTATATCCCAGGCTTTCATGGCTTTTCACTTACTAGAACAAAGTTAAGTTAAAAAAAAGATGAATAACATTCACTGGAATATAGAAATCAGAGCTAGAAATGAGATAACTGTCCACACCCCATCTGCTCTTCTTCTTTTTTTTTTCTTGATAGGGAATACATTTTAGTGTCTAGCATTTAGCAAGTATAAATCTTTCAAGGAATGCAACGATTTCTGTGGGGGGATGATTATATAATCCACCAGTTTCTAGAGGCAGCAATGCTTACTAAAGACTCATCTGACATTTCTCTTCTCTCTTAGTCCATTATACTTTCCTCTTTGCTCTTTCAACCATTGTCAGATTCATCTGTCTCTTACGCTTCACATTCCTCATAATGCGAAAGTAAAAACAAAACAAAACAAAAAACACCTCATATTTTACTTATGAATTTTGTCTTAAAATTTCTCATTTATTTCTTAGAATTTTCTTGAATCTCTCTCTGTGTCTCTCTCACTGTCTCTCTATCTTGCTGTCTCTCTCTTTCTCTCTTTGTCTCTGCCTATGTCTCTCTCTTTTTATCTCTCTCTCCCTCCTCACCCCATTGCCCTAAGTCAGGGAGACCTGAGTTCAAATTAGTCCTCTCAGACTTAATAATTTTGTGGTCATGGGCAATTAAGTTTTTTACTGTCTGCCTCCGCTTATTCAAGTGAAAAAAAAAGAGAGATAATTATAGCACTATTACCAACAGTGATGATGAGGCTCAAATGAATTAATACTTTTAAAACAGCATAATTTTTGGAATGCTACTTTACTGCTTTTTCATCCCTACCCATTTCTACTTCTTCTTTCATTTCTTCCTTTTTCCCTTCTTCCCTCTCTTCTTCTCTTTCTCCCTTCCTTTTTTTCTCCCATTCACTTTTCCCCTTATTTCTATTTTTTCCATCTTTCTTTTGTTCCTTCCTGCATTCCTCCCCTACTCTTTTTCTTTTTCTTTTCCTTCTCTCATTCCCTCCTTCCTCCTTACATTATTTTCTTCTCTTTATGAATTATTTTACTGCTCTAGAATGTAAACTTCTCTATAAGAAGGGACATATTTGATTAATTGAATTGTGTTCTTATTATTAAGCATGGCTTATGACACAATAAGTGCTTGAGAAATGATTCCTTCCTTCCTTCCTTTCTTCCTTCCTTTCTTTCTTCAGCATCCTAATTGTCCTTCTCTTTCAACTTCCTAGGTTATCAATTTTCCCCTCACACTGTGGGATTCATAATTAGATGAAATATTCCAGATTATGTTTGATAGAGTACTGTACAGTATAATTATTATGTCTTAATAACTAAAAATATCTCATGCCCAAACTTAATTGACATGCAATATATTCCTTCATCAACTTATTGCTAAAAATATTAAACAAGACCCAACCACAAATTCCTGTGGTATAGTATTCTATCTATACCAGGCTTCCAGCTATATTAAAGTTGAATCATCAAGAACTATTCTGTGTACAGCCATTCAACCCATTCTAACTCTATGTTACTTTATTTTCATTAGTATATATGTCTCTTTTATATGAATAGATGTTTCCAATTAGGACAAAATTATAGGAGTGGGGAAAACATCTCCTTGTTTTGAGAAATATGAAATGGCAAAGGAACTAATATGTTGGAGTAGAAACAATAACCTAGTTGAATTCTCTTATGATTTTGCCCCAAACGATTTACAAATTATATATAAAAGAAAATTCTAGATTGTCAGAGCCCAACTTTATGGTAAAGTTCCAAGACAAGATAAACAATGGAAAACTTAGCAAAAACAAAATACTGTTAGCTACTGTATTAAGGACAACAAAACTACAAAGAAGAAAAGAACATGAAAATAACTTCATGTGAAACCTAAAAGAAATATGCTTATTGGACATAAGCCAAAGAAGTATACCTGGAAGACTTTTTTGGTTTGGTTTGGTTTGGTTTTAAATGATCAGTGGTACAGAAAAAAATGGGAAAAGAAATTAGAGTAGTGCAAGAAAATTATAAAAAGAAATTCTTTTTATTCACTAGTTTAATAAAAGATGCATTCTAAATAGTAAAATTGGACAAACAATAAAAAAGGAACAAATAATTATTGAAGAAATCATCATTATTTTAGGAAGCTTATTTCAGCAAAAATGAAACAGATAAAAAAATTCACTGAAGAAAATAACTCATTAAAAAAAGTAGAATTGGCCAAATTAGGGATTGGAGATGGGGAGAAGCATACACACACACACACACACACACACACACATACACACACACGCATACACACCCCCCAAAGGAATATAATTCCTTAAAAATTAGAATTGAGCACATGGAACATAACTCCATGAGATATCAATAAATAATAAAATAATGAGAGTGGGGACTTCCAAACATTTCTGATGAAAGAACAAGAGCTGAATAAAAATTTGACTTTCAAATACAAAATTTAAGAGATGCATAAAAAGGTAAACGTGAAAGAGAAATCATAAGGGATTCAATAAGGCTAAACTGTTTACATTCATATATGGGGAAATAATACTTGTAACTCCTAAAATCTTTCTCAATAATAGGGCAGTTAGAAGGAATTTTATATATATATATATATATATATATATATATATATATATATATATATGTAAATGGCATGGTATGAATTGAATATGAGCCAAAAAAATAAAATTGAAGTATTAGAAAGACGAATGCATTGAGAAAAAGATAAGGGGCAATTAGAATATGATAAATTTTCTGATATAATAGAGACTTTTTTTTTGGAAGGGAAGTTGGGGAAATGGGGAGGGGAATGTGTAAATCTTACTATCATCACATTTTATTAAAACAGGGAATAACATATATACTCTGTTGGGTGCAAAAATCTAACTTAACATAGGGGAAAAGGAAAGGAGTAAGAGAATGAAAGGCCTGTTATAAGGGAGGACAGATTGGGAGAATTGAAAGTCAGAAAGAAAACACTTTTGAGAATAGATAGGGTAAAAGAAGAAAAACAGAGAATGGGGAACAGATAAACAGGAAAGAGAAGAAGGACTATCACTATGAGAAAAGAATTATAGGTTTCTGTAATATTCTTCTCTAAAATGTAGTCTTCTCTGGGAGCAGGTTTCTTGGGGGCCTTCGGCAGGCAGCCTTCATTTCAGTTCAGTGTAATCACCCCATATGCATCCAGGAGTTAAAGTCCAAATCCTTTATTGTCTCCTTCAAAGTATTGTCTCTTTTACTGGGGCCCAGTTAGCTTTATAGAAGCCTATCTCTCTCCTTGGTTCTGAGAGCTCCTGCTGCTACTCCTTTGCCTCTGACAGCTTCTGTCTATACCTCCCTCCAAATGTCTCCAAATCCAAAAGTTTATACTTCATTCTCCAGCTAGCACAAAGCTGGAAGATGAAATGAATTTGTCTCAGCCTCAGAAAGCTTCTAGTACACTTGTGTGTCTGGCTCTGAGAACTTCTTGCTTATATACTGTCCACTGAGTATACATCAATCATTATATCACTAGGAAACCCTTATTTGTTGTAGGATTAAATCAATGCTAAACTAGATTTAATCACTGTCTCCTCAATTCCACTTAGCACCTTGTAAGAATCCTAACCTTATTTCTTAATTACATAGAGAAATGAGTCAAATTTACAGAAATAATAGTCATTTCTCAATTAATAGGTGGTCAAATATCACACAATTTTCAGATAAAGTAATCAACACTATTTATACTCATTAAAAAATCTTTAAATCACTATTGATTAGAGAAATATAAATTTAAAATCTCTGAGCTGACATCCCCCTTCTATCATATAGGCTAATAATAGATTTAAAAAAGTCAAATGTTGGAGGGAATAAAGGAAAATTAAGACACTAAAGCTCTATTGGTGAACTCGTATAGTGAATCAACCACTCTGAAAAGTAATTTTGAATAAAGGGCTATAAAACCGAACATATTTCGGTTTTGATCAAACCGATATTCTTTGATCAAACAATACCACTACTAGGTCTATATCCCAAACAGATTTTTAAAAAACAAGAAATACATATATGCTCTTAATGTTGGCAAGGAATTGAAAAGCAAGTTGTTTTCAGGAAAACCTTGAAAAAACTTAGTGATGCAAGTGATGCAAAATGAAATGAGCAGAATCACAAAAAACACTATTTAGCAATAGCTACATAATATGATGATCTGTTGTTGAGAACTATTAATAAAAATGTAGTATTCCAAGACAATCCCAAAAGAGTTATTATGAAAAACTCTATCTATTCCCAGAGAAAGAAGTGATGGGAGTCTAAATGAAGATCAAAGCACACTTAAAAAAAATTCCTTTCTTTTTTTTTTTTTTTTTTGATCTGTGATTTTTACGATTTACATGAAAATATGTTTTGCTTGACTGCACATGTATAATCTATGTAAAATTGCTTGTTTTTTCAATGAAGGAGAAAGGAGAAAATTTAGAACTCAAAACTCTTTTGGGAAAGAATGTCAAAATTGGTGTTTTACCATGTTATTGGAAAAAATAAGATATTAAATTGAAAACAAATAGTCACCAATAATCCTTCCCAAACTAGGCACAGAAAGTGACTAAGAAGCTTGTACTCTGGGTCCCATTAAGGAATTTTTCATATGCTACTGTCTCTGCCAGCACAGCAGGCATATCAATACTGTCCCTGCCTCAAAGAACTGTGGCAATGTAAGAAAATATATTTGGTTCAGATGCATTAGGTAGAGAAGGGGTTATTAGAAATAGGAGAGGAAGAATCAAGTTTACTGATTTCTTTGAGAGTATTGATGTTAGAAAATACAGAAACATTAGAAACTCTGCTTAAGAACTCCTAACCCTCCTTTGGTCAACACTATGAAAAGTATCAAAAACTGATTCAGTTCATCTAGAGAACAAAATTTCAGAAAAATAAGTGCAAGGGAGATAATTTCTTCCTTGAGCCTAAGGAAAAAAGAACAGGAATCCAGAAGTGAGCAATATTGTTGCTTCCACCCTCAAAGCTAATTGTGAGCACTGACAGAGGGCAGTGTAAATTATATTTCCCAATATAAGTGGAGGTTGAATAATTTTTGAGTTCCAGGCTTAGAGAACTCACCCATCAACAAAAATTAAAGAAGAGTCACAAAATGATCAGCAAGCAATATAGAAAAAAAGCAAACAAAAAATCAACAAATCTCTCAAGGAAACAAAGTTAGTTGAAAACTTGCAGCACAAGGATTTAAAACAACAGAGATGATTAAAATAAATGTGAAGATAAATATCAAAACATTCAAGAGATTACAAACCTCTTTAAATAAACATTTCAAGATAAATTAAGTTGAACCAATACTTCGTGAAACAGAAAACTCTGTGAATTCCCAAAAGAGTATTTAGCACAGCAAGATGTTCTAGACAGGTATGAGAGAGAGATATCAAATTATTATGAAAGTTGTAAGGGAACCAATGATAGCATTTTAGCCTGCATTTAACAAATAATTACCAGATTTGTAGAATGAAAACTGAATCCATGGCAGCAAGTCTCTACACTAAAAGGAAGAAAACAAGTCTATTATGTGGCAAGAACTGTGTTAAGAATTTGACATATATTATCTTCTTTTATCTTTACAGCCATTAGATAGCTAAGAAAATTGAGAAAAACCAAATTGTCTAGGCTAGACTTGAAATCGGATATTCTGATTATAGACTTAATACTCTGTCCCCTGCACTACCTTACTGCTGAAGGGAAAGAAGGAACAACATATTAGGGCTACACATAGACAAATTCAGAATAATTCAAAAGAGAAATAAAATGCAATTACAGGCATACTTCATTTTATTATGCTTCACTTTATTTCTCTTTGCAGATACCACATTTTTTTTTTACAAATTGCAGGTTTGTGGTATCCCTGCATTGAGCAAATTTATTGACTCTATTTCTCCAACAGTATGTGCTCACTTTGTATCCCTGTGTCATATTCTGTAATTCATGCAATATTTCCATCTTTTTCATTTTTATTATTTTATCTGTTGTGGTGATCTATGATCAGTAATCTTTGATGTTATTATCGTAATTGTTTTGGGGAACCATGAAGGGGGCCCATAAAAGACAATGAACTTAATAAAAAAAGCTGTGTGTTTTCTGACTGCCCCCCCCACCCGTCCTCTCCTCTGCATTGCCTATTCCCTGAGACACAACAATATTGAAATTAGGGCAATTAATAACCTTCCAATGGTCTCTATGTGCTCAAGTGAAAGGAAGAGTCCCTTGATGAAGCAAACTTCATTATTGTCTTATTTTAAGAAATTGCCACAGCCATGCCAACCATTAGCAGTGCCATGCTGATCAGTCAGCAGTCATCAACATCGAAGCAAGACCCTTTACAATCAAGGAAATTAAGGCTTTTGGAAAGCTCAAATGACAATTTTAGCATTAAAGTGTTTTTAAATAAAGTATATAGATTATTTTTAAACTTTGCTACATTACACTTAAAAGACCACCATAGAGTGTAAACACGTTTTTATGTTATGGAAAACCAAAAAATTCATGTGACTATTGAGATACTCACTTTATTGTGGTGGTCCACAATATCTCCAAGATATGCCTGTATTTCAAAAGAAAATATATAAGCAAAATCATTAATTTTGGAGAAAAGGTAATGAGAGACAATTGAAGTATTATAAGCTTACCAAGAGAATATGTTAAGCCAAAAAACTTAATACTGTAATGCAAGAATTAATATAAAAATACTGTTTAGATTTTTGAATACAGAATTTCATCCTATTCTGTGTTCTTCAGAATATTTCCCCCTATATCAACCCTATTCTCTAACTATTCTTTAATCATCTCTATCTATTGGATGCTTTCCTTCTGTCTACAAGCACGTCAGTCTCCCCAGCCCTCAAAGAATCCCTCATTTGATCTGTTTCAACTATATTTCTTCTTATGAGGAAGTGTTGTTTCAATTGGTGACTCCAATTCATTCCAGTTCTTTTTCTTTTGTTCTCTTAACTTTTTGCAATAAGGCTTCCAACCTCATCATTCAAAGTGTATAGCATCCAAATTCGGAGAGAAGTTAAACAAGTTGCCAGAAGAAATAGATGGCAAAACTTGTTAATAGGAAATGTCGACCTTCATCTATCAATCTCATTATTTAAAAAAAAAAATTCTCTCCAAAGTTACTGAAGACCCTCTAATTGAAAAATCAAATCTTAGTCTTCACCCCTTTTGGCATGTCTACACACTGTGACATAGCCAATTGCCTTTTCTTAGTTGTTGTTTTTTGTTTGTTTTTTGTCTCTTTTACTCATTAACACTGAAAATTGTGTGTTCATGTGCATATTTGTGTGTGTGTGTTAATGTGTGTTCTTACACACATTCATTCATATATACCTACAATATCCACATACTTATGCATACATGCTATATACATGACCCCATATAGGGTTGTGACCCACAATTTAAGAAGTTTTGTTGAACAACAAAAATAATTACGATGAATTATCTACAAACCATAACAATGGAAATGGAAAGACCAACTATTACAAATCAAAAACAAACAGCATTAAATTAGAAAAAAAGTATCATGGCTGAAAGTTAAATTGATTTTCCCTTTTTATCCTTAAAAATATTATTAGTTTTATGGGATGGTTCCATGGGAAAGAAAAAGAAAGGGAAATTGGGGAAAATTATGATCATAAAAAATCAAAAACAGATACTAATAAGAACTTATTTAAAAAAAACAACAAAAAAGAAAATTCTATAAAAGAAAATAATTTGAAGCATCCCTACAAAGAAAGAATTTATTAGATTATTTGACTTGCAATTATTGCAGAGAAGAGAAATATAAGAAAAAGCAACTAAATTATCAAAAAAAAGAAATAGTAAAATAAATCCACTAACCTATCTCTAGAGAATCTTTATAGAAATAAAAAGATGATTATACCAATTGGATTAAACAATGTCTACTACCATCACATCAGCAGAGAGAAAATTAAAACATTTAATTCTAAAATTACATAAGAAGATACAAATTAAAATCAATTTTTAATTTAAAAGTAGAATTGATACCTCTATGCATAGGCTACAATTAAGGCAATTGGTGGGGGGCAAAGGCAATAACATAGAAATTGGTTAAAAAGAGAATTCAAACTCCATACTTCAACAGCTTTAATTGTAGGAAGAAACGAGGCAAAGAAAAAATAAGTATACAAATCATGAATCAAATAATAAAGTCTTTAAACAGACAAAAAGGGGATTGAATTATTGAAGAGAACACAATGAAGAAATCCTTAGGGAAACACACACACACACACACACACACACACACACCAGAAAATAATATATAGGAAAAATATTTGAAAAACCTAACCAAATACTTATAGAAAGATTTGAGATGAGAAAATGAAGGGGGCAGGTGAAAATAAATGACTATATACCTACTCAATAGAAATTTTTTAAATAAATCAATAAATTAATAAAATTCCAAAACTAAGGAAAGTTTTCACATATATGGTGAGATAGTACCATTGAGAATGAGAGAAAAAAAGACAATATGTGAAGAACGTGTTAACACTCTGGATACCTTAGAGTCAGCCGGAGTCAGGATAAGCAAAAGTCTTTGGTCTTTATTCTTGGTCTTTAAGGGTAGAAGTGAATTGGATGGACGCAGGATCTCCATGACCTCTCCTCTTCATCTCCAGCCCAAAAGTGACTCTGGCTAGTTTTACTCCACCTCTTAGTCCCTCCTACAATTCTCTGTATACACCAATTATTAAACCAGCACAGAATAGCAGGAAGGGTCATTTTCCAAGCATATTCTTATAGATTGTCCAATTGGTAATTAGTTGTCCGACCTCAGTGCATCACCCACTTTCTTTTGTTTTAGAACACAGGTGGTCATGCCATCCCTGACTTCTCAGGAAGGGAGATGGAAAGCACCAAAGGGAAGTGGGGATTGCTAGCAGGTTTCTGGACTGAAGAGTTTTACTAGAAACAGATATGCACAAACCCATCAGCATGGGAGGTATTACACAAGCACATAGCAATAAAACACAGGCTATTAGTAATGACTCTCCCCATAGCCAGTGCAGGCTCAATGTGGTGTAACAAACATGAATTGTACATGCAAGTAGTGGTATAACAAACAATATAAATCAACATGGTGTTGTAAAAGATTCCAGAAGTCCTAGAAGGAGAGTATGTAAACAACAGTCACATATACACCTTTTTCAGCAGCCAAGAAATAGTCTAAAACCAATCTATTGTCCATTGCATCATGTGTCAGGGAATCCAATGATCCCCACATGTTTTTGAAGTCCTACAACAGTCTTTTATGTCTTTGAGAATCCAATGACTTCAGCAGATTTTGAAACCTTGCAACAGTTTTATCATTTCTCAGAAAATCCAATGATTCCTGAGGGTTTTCAAGTCCTACAACAATCTTTTTATGTCTCAGGGATTCCAATGATTCCTGAGGGTTTTGAAGTGCAACAATTTTTGAAGTCCATGAGTCAAACACCATAACTGCCAGGCTTTTTCAGTGGTGGGCACAGTAAGCAATGGAACCACTTGATATTTCTTGGGTCTTCTCCTTTGTTTCAAGGATCTGCTCCATCTCTCTCCAATGGACAAGGCAAATATGACTCCTTGGCACCCATCTGATTCCTTCTCCATCTATGAAGATACAAGAAAACCCTCTCCCCCAAGAAGTTAACCTATCTGGTCCCTTCCATTCACCACTTTCTGGGTCTCTCCACATCACCTGGTGGTTATCTAAAGATAGCAGAGCTGCTCTCATTGGACACTGTCCTTCTGGTGGGTTGTAAAATCTGTCTGCTGGAGCCAGTGCATCTTTGTCAAAAATCAAGAAGTTAATAGTATAAAGAGCTAGATTTAGAAGTTCTCTAAGGTTACCTGTGGTTCCCCCTGCATAAGGCTTTGTTCTGATTGTGCCTAGAGGCAATGGATGCATAGGCTGGAGAGGAAGAGATTTCACCTCTCTAGGGGGTATCTCAGTTGTCCCAGCTGCATAATATTCTACCCAATTGTAATCCCTTTCTCCCATCAGGTTGCTTCCTGACTGATTGGTCATGTCTGGGTACTGAACTTCTAGGCACTCTCTGGGTGTAGCATTGGCTGCCATCATGCCCCAGATATCTTTTGTCTTGGTCCCTGAGGCTGGGCCCCTCATCCCGTTTCCCTGAATCAGTCTACATTCTGATGCCCAATGGAAGCCTCTTGCATTTTGGACATGGGGTATTGGGTCTTGTTCTCCCACCCTGTTTTCTCACTCTGTCTCTATGCAAACACTGAGCTTTCAGACGCTCTGCTCTGCCACACTGAAAGCATTGACGAGTCTCTCTGGAAGTCCCTTGCCAGAAGGGACACTGTCTTCCCATGTTGGGATCTTGGGAAGTCTGCATCATAGCCTGGCTATAAAGGGCATTTGTGTCCACTGTGGCACAGCATCTTATGATCTCCTCTAAAGGAGCATCCTAGCATAGTCCTAGTATAATTCTTCTATAAACCTCATTAGCATTTTCTTTAGCAAGTTGCCTTATCATAATGTCTGTTACTGCATTTTCACCATTAGTTCATATGACAGCTGTCTGCAAACGTCCTACAAAATCACCAAAGGGTTCATTTGACCCTTGTGCTATTTTTGTGAAGGCCTCACTTTTGTCATTTTTACTGGGGAGAAAAGCCCATGCTTTGATAGTAGCAGCAGCAATTTGCTCATATGCTGCTTTAGGATAATTAATCTGTACTGAAAATCTGCATAAGAACCTATACCTGTTAGTTGGTCACAGGTGATTGGAGGATTAAGTCCACTATGACTATTTTGTTGGGCTTGCACCATATGGAGTTCACTATATTCAGAAAGCCACAAGTTTTGTCCAGGTTCTAAGCATGTCCTTGCTTAGATTTCCAGTCCCTAGGGGTTAAGACTTCATAAGCAAAATTCTGTAATAACATCTTAACATAAGCTGATGTAGCCCCATAAAGAGTGTAAGCCTTTTTCGGGTCTTTGAGGATTTCTTTATCAAAAAGAGTGTATCTTCTACTTTCTTGACCTGAAAAGTTAAATCAAGTTAAAAGTGTTGAATCACAGGATACATTCCTATTTTCAAATCAGCTAAATCTTGCCCTTCTTCTGTAGCTTTAAGTAGTGCCTTTTGCAGTCTAGTCATAGGAGGGGGTGATTGTCCAACCTCAGTGCATCAACTCAAGAGTTTCATCCCTTTACACATTGGAAAAAGGTTTGCCTTAAAAAATAAATAGGCAAAATAAGGCAAGGAATCATAGTAAAGAAAATGACTTATAAACATATAATTACCTGTGTGAAATATTAATGATTTTTTAATGATGATAATTACTTTCAGATCTTCATTAGATTTATTTCAAGAATCCAGGATTCTGAATGTGAATACTTTCCATTAATGAAGACAATTTTTCTTGGGACCTTTTTAGATTGTCTTTATGGAATACTGAGGAAAAACAAAACAATATATGGATATAAAAATAAATAATAACATATCAATAGCAACAACAATTAATCCCCTTAACACACCAAAAAAATTCAAACAAACAAGCAACAACCCATTATCATCACAGTATATAATACTCATTTGTCATGAGTTTGCAATAAATTAATGTGTTAATTCATTTAAATAAGCTAATTCATTATCTTATTAAAATAACATATTTCAATAGCTTCATGGAAATAATGCTTCATCAAATAAGCACATAAACATACATATATGCACATTCTAATGAGGGAAATCCTAATCATTCCAATGGTGGAAATGGAATGTACCTTTAAAAGGAAGGGGATATCTCTAAAAATACATGAAACTTTTGGCACATGAAAACAATATTACTGATGCAAATACTCAACTCTATTAATTGGAATGGCTGACATGGAGTATAAACCTATTTTCTCTATGATAAAATACAAACTCTTTTTTTTTTTTTGGACACTTAGAACTCTTTACCATTTGACTCTCACTATTATTATTAGACTATTTTTGTACTGTTTTATGCAACCCTCCATTCCAGCTCATCTGACTTACATGTTATCCATATATAACATTTCATATCCCACTTAATGTCTTGCAGACAGACTGTCTCTTTCCTGAAATCCTCTTCCTCTTATCTTTATTAAATCCTGATTTGTTTTAAGGCTCAAATGAAGTCACATTTCCTATATTATAGTTCTTGATTCACACAGTTATTATTTCCCCTCCCTCCCACACCTCATGTTTCAAATTTATTTTGTGAATGCTTTGTATTTAAGTATCTGTGAATTTGCTATATGCTTCAGTACAATGTGAGGTCAATGAAAGAAAACAAAATATTTATTTTGGATGTTTGTATTACTTCTGATTGGCATAGCACTTTGACCTTAAAAGATACTTAGCGAATGTTCCTCTAGTTGAATTAAATATAATTGAATAAAACTCCTAATTTTTGTCTTTGTGTAAGAGTATATATAGAGCTAATATAATAGAGCAAAAATAGTTGCTAATGTTAGACTAACAATCAGGAAGACCTGGGTTAAAATCCTGCCTCAAACATGTATTTAACTGTGTGATTTGTATGGAAAGTTACTTTACAGCTCTCCATCTCAATTTCTTCTTCTGTATATGGAAGATCATAATAGCATCTTCTTCACAGTTGTGAGGATCACATGATCTAACATATGTAAAACTCTGCAAATCTTCAGTGTTTATAGAAATAGTCATTATTTTCAGTATATTGGGTCTCTATTATCTGTAAAATTGCAAGGATTTTGCCTTTTCTTTCATCTCTATTTGGTCATCATTTTCCCACTCCTCTCTGAATATATGTGATGCATACAGAGGAGCTATCTTTCTGTTGTATAATGTTTTATGCACTTGAGATTTTAGTCTGTTCTTCAAGCTCTGAGCTATAAAGCAGTTTGAGAATTCTTTTGAAATATTTGTAAATTGTGCTGAGATTCTTCAGTGAAAGGAACCAGGCAAGTATAAGTTCTTTTGAGCATTTGCTAGTGATTGTGTTTAATAATTTTTCAGTGTGTTCCAATTTTTCCTTTCCTTTGACTTATAAGCTCCCTGTATTCCAGAATACTTTCTACCACTTGTGTTTTGTAGACTTGTCTTCATTAACATTTGTTATTGTTAACGGTGTTCTCTAGGAAGAAGTGATAAATCATATCTTCAAAGACTTTTTATGTATCCATCCATTTATCATCCTCATTGTTCAATATGAGGGCACTCAGTTTCCAACAGATAATTTTTATACTAATGTTCCTAATTTAACAAGTGGCTAAAACGTCATAATGTAATAACTTCATAAGACTTATAAATCGAAATAAATTGTTCCAGGTTCTCTCCTATTATGTATTTATCAAAAAAGAAACATATAGGAATTAATCACATGAATATTATAGCATAAGGAATTAAGTAATCTTCACCACTGAGATATGTGTGTGTGTGTGTGTGTGTGTGTGTGTGTGTGTGTGTGTGTAGTTTGCCTAGCACATGCCTATTTGAGAGTCCCATTTGAGAAACAAAACATTATGCTTCTGGGAGGTCCACTGCAATTAGGCAGCCAGATCCTACCTAATTTTACCTTTGCATTAGGAATGAGAGATTGAGTATTCAACTTCATTGTAAAGACAAAGGAATTGAGATCCTTAGTGTATAAAGAAATCTGTTTCTACCTCACCTTCTTATAGCTATAGCAAAGGTTACTTAAATTTTCATTTATTTTCCTTCCACGCTTATGTAGATTTTTATATCTGAGAATATAAATTCTGGTTTACAAAATCGACCCTGTGTGTAAGCATAAGAAAAATTAAGGGGGATTAAACTATTAAGAAATTGATTTTTCCAATTTGGAGAGTAGTTTGGAACTATGCTCAAAAAGTTATCAAACTGTGCATACCCTTTGATCCAGCAGTGTTACTACTGGGATTATATCCCAAAGAGATTATAAAGAAGGGAAAGGGACCTGTATGTGCACGAATGTTTGTGGCAGCCCTTTTTGTAATGGCTAGAAACTGGAAACTGAATGGATGTCCATCAGTTGGAGAATGGCTGAATAAATTGTGGTATATGAAAATTATGGAATATTACTGTTCTGTAAGAAATGACCAACAGGATGATTTCAGAAAGGCCTGGAGAGACTTACACGAACTGATGCTGAGTGAAATGAGCAGGACCAGGAGATCATTATATACTTCAACAACAATACTAGATGATGACCAGTTCTGATGGATCAGGCCATCCTCAGCAACGAGATCAACCAAATCATTTCTAATGGAGCAGTAATGAACTGAACTAGCTATACCCAGAAAAAGAACTCTGGGAGATGACTAAAAACCATTACATTGAATTCCCAATCCCTATATTTATGCACACCTGCGTTTTTGATTTCCTTCACAAGCTAATTGTACAATAATTCAGAGTCTGATTCTTTTTGTACAGCAAAATAATGTTTTGGTCATGTATACTTATTGTGTATCTAAGTTATATTTTAATATATTTAACATCTACTGGTCATCCTGCCATCTAGGGGAGGGGGTGGGGGAGGTAAGAGGTGAAAAATTGGAACAAGAGGTTTGGCAATTGTTAATCCTGTAAAGTAACCCATGTATATATCCTGTAAATAAAAGGCTATTAAATAAAAAATAAATAAATAAAAAATAAAAAATAAAAAAATAAAAAAAAGAAATTGATTTTTTCCCCTCTTCTAAATGTAAAAAGCTAGTTATCATTGAGATTTCTTCAACATTTTCTCTGAGTGATACTTACTTGAAAATGAGATGTAGTGAAAATATTTCTATTATTTTAGCATTTGATTTGTGAAGTTTTAAATATTTTTTCTTCTATTTTCTAAATCACTTGGGTGTTTATATGGTCATCTAAAGTTTCTACAAGTTAAGTAATAATTTTAAATATATAATGCACCAATTAATTTTAGGCTATTTAGTGCTGAGGGAAGCATTCTGGCTTCCAAAAAGAACTAACTATAGTTCCCCTCCCTATTTTAACCTTGATCCTATCCTCTAAGAGAAGACATGAAAAGAAATGTTCAAAGTTATGTAAATGTTGTTTTTTAATTGAGCTTGTCTAATTTAATCTTGAGTGAAACAAATTTAAATTGTGGTCACAATGCTTGAAAAGAATTTGATTTGAAAACAAACAAGCAAACAAAGTCATAAAAGGACTCAGTTCTCCAAAATTGAAGATCATTAAACTAAAGATCTAGTGGTGAAACAAACAAACAAACAAAAACAAAACATATTTTGAGAAAAGTATTTCCCCCTGGATTCTCTTATGTCTCATTTTCTCTTGCAAATGTATCAAACATGAATATAACTTTATGAACAAAACTTCAAACAGTTATATAGGATAATTGCTCCTTAGTCTCTTCATTAAAATTAGGAGTACAGTAATATTCTCATTTTTATGTTCTGTAAATCAACAAAATGATTTTAGTTCTGTAAAATTTTGTGAAATAGTATTACTGTAGATATTTCATTCCCCCCAAAAATTTCTGCACCTTACTCCCCTTTTCCCCAAATACATTTGTTGCTGTTTTTCAATTGTATCCAACTTTTTATTGGATACAACTGAAAAACTGAGGTTTTCTTGGTAAACTTACTAGAGTGATTTGCCATTTTCTTCTCCAGCTCATTTTACTGAAGAGGAAAAAATGAAACAAAAAGGTTAAAATGACTTGACCAAAATCACATAGCTAGTCAGTGCCTGGAAAAAGATTGGAATTTAGGAAAAGCAATCTTTTTGAAGTAAGTCTGGCACTTTACCCTACCATATCACCAATCCATTTTTCTTCCCACTAATTAACATTTCCCTCATGTCAAGCTCTTTATCCTTGCTTTTTCAGAACGTTTTTATATTGTCTAGTTAGCTAACATCCTCCCAACCAACTAGTTTTAAAATACTGATGTAATTGTTGCTTCCTCAATAACATTCATTTCACAAATCCAATCTATTGTTAACTTGTGTTTCTACTCTCATCACATCTCTAATATAGGCTTATTTTTCCACATTCATTCAGGAACCACCCTATTGCCAACTCTCATCACCTTACACCTGGATAATTGCAATAGCCAACTGGTTGGTAAAGCACCTACTATTTATATGCAGTGATTCCTTATAACCTCCAGGATTCAATAAATAATCTTTTCTTTTGAATCTCTTCCTAATTTGGCACCTTCTTATTTTCTCAACCTACTTACCCTTTCTTCTCCTCTCCTTCATTCCATAATATAATGACACTAGACTTTTGCCTTCTTTATGTAAACAGGCTTATTCAAGGTAGCAATTCAAAGTAGCAGTATACAGTACTATATTACATATAAATGTATTTACAAAGGGAAAAGGGAGCTTTTTCCATTAGGTTTCCTAAGAGTTTTATGCAAAATGGTGCTCTGAAACTGTGATCAGAAAATTGGGTTCACTGTGAATTAGAATGCAAGGGAGTTCATATAGTTGGCATAAGAAGATATACTTCAGGCTTTGGGGAATTGGTTGCACCTTAGTGCTCTAGTGATATCAAGGTTTCTTAGCTTAAGGTTTTAATTTCTTTACACAGTAAATGAACCTATTAATTTTCAGATTAACTCAGAACCCAAGGCTAAATATTTGGGCATAAAATATAAAATGAACATATCGAATTTAACCTAACAAAGGTTGGTTCCAGCTACTTTGGGCAAAGATTATCATTTTTTATAGCTCCCCAGCTGAACTCCTGGTTGAGGGTGAATGAATCTCGAATAGATGCTCAAGTTACTAAAACATAGGATAAAACAACAAAAATTTCATTTAGTTCATTCAACAGAATCTTTTTAAAATGCCTCTATTCTGTTCCATCCTGTCCCCTTTCCTCAGCCTTATTCCTAGCAGAATAATTAAAAACTTTAATATAATAAAATCCATCTTCTGAAAAAAAATTATTTCCTTTTTGCACCTTAGTAAATGTCGAACTTCTATTTGTTACTCAAGATTTTTAAAATCAGGTAGCAACTCCTGTTTTTTTAGCTTTCTAATTCAGTTTTCTTAAATTACTACCTTTCACAAACTTTATAACCCAAGCAAACTACATTGCTCTCTATTTTCTGGTAAAAAGGTCAGACTTTTAAATGCAATTTTTCTGGTGATATTGGAAGATAGTAAGGAGTGCTATAACACTATATTTGAATAATTCTTATTATGGTTTTCTGATTTCTGATCTGATCATTTTATTAACTGCCCTGATCAAAGTTCCCTGTCAGTGATCACTTTTTGTTTATTTATCCTTAAAAAAAACAGTAAAAAATTCTTCTTCTTCTACTGCAATCCTCTTAACCTGAACCAAAGATGTCTTAGTTGACCATTTCAATGGCCTTTCTCATTCTTCTCAACCTGACACTGTTAATCACTCTCTCCTTCATCTTCTCTTTCTCTCTAGGTTTTCAGGATCCACTCTTTCCTGGGTGTCCTTCTATCTGACCACTCCTGAATCTTTTCCTAGTTCCAGAGCATACCCCCTGATTATAAATTTCCTCAGGGTCCTATCCTGTGCTTTCTTCTCCTAACCTTCTATACTATATTACTTTTTTTTTTTCCATCAGTTGCCAAAAATTTAATTCTAAAATTTACCTATTCTCCAGTAGCCTCTGCTAACCTCCAATGTCCCATCTCCAATTGTCTTCCAGACATCTCAAACTCTATGTCCAGTAGACATCTTGAACTTGATGTGTTCAAAGATAAGTTCCTTATCTTTCCTCATAAGTCCTCCTCGTTATGCATTCCCTGGTATTATTCAGAGAATCACCATTCTCCCTAGACATCAAGATTCTAATCCAGATTTCATCCTCAACTCTTCACTATCTTTCATCTACTATATCCAATATATTGCCAAGTTCTGTTGATTTAATATTTTGTAATCCCTCTCAAATATGCACCTTTCTTTCCTGTAATACTAGTGCTACTTGATTGCAAGCCCTTGTCACTTCATATCTGGACTGTTGCAATTGCCAGTTACTGGATCTACCTACCTTGTTTTCATTCCAATCTATCGTCTCTTTAGCTACCAGTGGTTTTGCTAAAACTCAGATTCAACTATATTACCCCCAATACTCAATAAACTCTGGTGCCTGCCCATTTATTCAGGATCAAATACAAAATACCTCCAGTGGAGTTCAAAGCCGTTCTTAACTTAGTTGCCTTCTACTTTTCCCATCTTTTACAGCTCACATCCAATTACATATTCTTCAATTTAGTGATACTGAATTCCTAACTGTTCCAAAAATAAAACATCCATCTATCAACTTAGGTCATTTTTTGTGACAGTACCCCATACCTGGAAGACCTGATCTCCCTCTCTATTTTGTCTACTGACTTCTCTGATTTCCTTTAAGTTCCAACCAAAATCCCTCCTTCTACAGTAAATCTATTCAAAGACATCAAAATGTTATGACTTCCATTTCTTGTTAATTTTGTACTTATTCTTTGTGCAGCTTGTTTTCACCTATCTAATTGCTTGTTGTAGTCTCTCTCCCCTCCTTGGGTTGTAAGCTCCTTATAAAGTAAGGGACTAATTTGACCTCTTTTTTGAATCCTCAAATTTAGCATCATTTCTGACACAAGAAACAATAAATTTTTATTGTCTGACTATTCTAATGTTCAACTAAAAGTGAATGAAAATGAAATAGTGGAAACATATTAGTATTAAGAATGTAAATAGAAACAAAAACATAAGCTAGGTCCCACTCAGTACAGATAACAAGGAGGTAGCATGTCTTTGAATGCAAGTTAGAAGTTAAGATTGTATAAAACATGGTAATTGGTTCAAGCCCAATGGAAATGAGCAGTGTACATTAGAATAATGTCCCACAAATTATATTTATAAATATAAAAATATTTATGACTATCAGTATTATATATTAGTGATGGAGTTAGTGTAGGCTGATCATATACATAGAACAATGGATCATTAATGTTAAGAATATAAAGGCAATTGTTCTGATTCAGTTTGAAGAGTCCCCAAAAAATTATCTAAATCCACAGATAGAATGTGTCTCCTTGTGGCAGTTTTATGAAAAGCCAAGGATGAATATAATAAGAAGAGGAAATTTGATCTGCAAATTGTGTTTAAACAAGGTTCAGAGTCCAATTATAGATTTCATTTTTTTCATTAATTAGAAATTTGTTTGTTCTTATTTTTGATGATTTTGATCCTTTGGAATCACTTATGGATACTGAAACTTTGTTAATATGTAAAATGAAGTGAAATGAACTTTTTCTCAAAGCATTTTCTATGATGATGCTTGACAAAAAGAGCTAATGAATAACAATTGAAACAATATATTTATAACATCTGTTTACCTCATTCCTCTTTAACATTGTGAGATAATTCTTGTAAATATTACCCCTAGTTTATTTCTAAGTAAAATAATGTTCATAAAGGTTAAATAAATTTCTGATCTAAAATCAGAGCTGAAATCCAAAAATCCTCTGAGTCTAAATACATTACTCACTTTACTATTCCATACACATGGTTCTTTTTTCCTGTAGAAGTTATACAAAACTAAAAATTAATATGTTATAAAAGAGATTTTTGTTGTTATTGTAGTAGTAATTTCCTTTTTGTTGTTGTTTTGTGAGAGGGTTGTTTATTTTATAATTACTATTTCTAAAATGGAAAAAGAATATGTCTTACTACAACTCATGTATTTTAGCCATAGTACTCCAAATGATTTTTAATTTTTTAATTTTTTTCCAATTCTTTTTTTATTTAAGCTTTTTTAATTTTCAAAACATATGCATAGATAATTTTCAACATTCACCCTTGCAAAACCTTGTGTTCCAATTTTTCCCTTCCTTCCTCCCGCCCCCTCCCCTAGATGACAAATAATCCAATATATTTTAAACATGTGCAGTTTTTCTATGCATATTTCCACAATAAATGTGCTACAAAGGAAATATCAGATCAAAAAAGAAAAAAAAATGAGAAAGAAAAAAATGCAAGCAAATAACAAAAAAGTGAAAATACTAAGTTGTGATACACACTCAGTTTCCACACTCTCTTTCTGGATGTAGATGACGCTCTTCATCATAAGATCATTGGAAGTGGCCTGAATCATCTCATTGTTGAGAAGAGCCATGTCCATCAGGATTGATCATTACATAATCTTGTTGTTGCTGTGGACGATGATCTCCTGGTTCTGCTCACTTCACTTAGCATTAGTTCATGCAAGTCACCTCAGATCTCTCTGAAATCATCTTGCTGATTGTTTCTTTCAGAATGATAATATTCTATAACATTCATATACCATAACCTATTCAGCCATTTTCCAACTGATGGGCATCCATTCAGTTTCCAGTTTCTTGCCACTACAAAAAAGACTGTCACAAAAGTTTTTGCATATGTGGGTCCCTTTATCTCCTTTATGATCTTTATGGGATACAAATCCAAGAGAAACACTGCTGGATTAAAGGGTATGCAGTTTGATAGCTCTTTGAGTATAGTTCCAAATTGCTTTCCAGAATGATTGAATCAGTTCACAATTCCACCAACAATGTATTAGTGTCCCAGTTTTCCCACATTCCCTCCAATATTCACTATTATCTTTTCCTGTAATTTAGCCAATTTGAGAGGTGTGTGGTGGTACTTCAAAGTTGTATTAATTTTTATTCTCTCTGATTAACAGTAATTTATAGTCCTTTTCATATGACTAGTCTTCTTCAACTGAAAATTCTGTTTATATTCTTTTAGTAATTATCAATTGAAGAATGACTTGAATTCTTAAAAAAAAATTGAGTCAGTTCTCTATTATTTTAGAAATGAAACCTTTTTCAGAATCCTCAAATGTAATTTTTTTCTCAGTTTATTGCTTCTGTTCTAATATTGTCTGCATTGGTTTTGTTTGTACAAAGACTTTTTAACTTAATATAATCGAAATTGTCCATTTTGTATTCAATAATGTACTCCATTTCTTCTTTGGCCACATATTCCTTCCTTTTCTACAGATCTGAGAAAACTATCCTTTGTTCTTCCAATTTGCTTATAATGTCACTGTTTATGCCTAAATCATGAATCTATTTGAACCTTATCTTGGTATATGGCTTAGATATGGGTCAATACCTAGTTTCTGCCATACTAATTTCCAATTTTCCCAGAAGTTTGTGTCAAATAGTGAGTTCTTATCCCAAAAGCTGAGGTCTTTGGGTTTGTCAAACACTAGATTCTTATAGTAATTGAGTAATTTGTCTTGTGAATCTAAGCTATTCCGCAAATGGTTTTGATGATCTCTAGTTTATAATATAGTGTTAGATCTGATACAGCTAGGCCACCTTCATTTGCATTTTTTTATTTATTCTCTTAAAATTCTTTTGTTGTTCCAGATGAATTTTTTTATTACTTTTCCTACCTCTAAGTGTAATTTATTGTAAGTTTGTTTGGTATGGCACTGAATAAGTAGATTAATTTAGGAAATATTGTCATTTTTATTATATTCACTCTGTCTACTCATAAGCACTTGATATTTTTCCAAGAGATTAGCTCTGACTTTATTTGTATGGAAAACTTTGAATGATTTTAATGGCAGAAATTTGTCCATGGAGAATGAAAAGTGTATATGAACCAAAACCAGCACTAAATGCATGTGAAGTAAGTAGAGTTGTTTTATTTTTCTTCCCCCATCCTTTTAGCCATAAAGTCAGAGAATATTAAAGGTGGACAAGACTTTATAATGTTCATTATTTCCGAAGGTTCAATAAATAAAATATAATCAACTTGGAAAAACTAGGGAAGGTTTCTACCTTCACATAGCTTTATGTAAAAAAAGTACTTTGCTTTGTATTACAAAATTGAAAGGGAAGAGTCAAGGATATATGTAGTATCCATTGAAATTTGGCAGATCTGAGTAAAACTCTCTTGCCTTAAAATGAAACATGATAAAGAGTACTTGATACATTGATGATCTTATCATTATATATTTGTTATTCACTATGTCCCTTCTCAGTTTCCTGTTTTGTATATTTTTTTTCATCTTTCCAAAAACACCCATAGCATATATATTCATTGCATTAGAATATTTCTTATAGTTTTTCTAATATCTCAAAACTTCTAGAACCAGAAATTCTAGAATAGAGAGCTAAATTGATTTGTTTTCTCTACTTGAATATTCTGTTTTCTTTTCAGTTTAGTTACATAGGTTCTAGATTATGGGTAATTATGTCATTTTTTGCATAAATCCTTGTTGGTAATAATAATGCTATAATTTCTTGATATCCACCTACTGACAGACATATATCCATTACCAGATGGAGATAATTTTTAGCTTTCACATTTTTGAAATTGTTGTGGTTTATTACTTTTATCCTGTAGGATCAACAGAAAAAACATTCGTTTTAAACAAATGGATTTTGAAGTATGTAGTGGTTTTAGAACATTGAAATCAGAGAATAATAACCTAAATCACTTTATATTTTTTTCTATTTCATTTCCATTTTTGTCTCAGTTTATTATTTATTTTAGTGCATGTCGAAGATACAATGCAATAATCATATAGAAAAAGACAGAATAATTCAATGGGCTGCTCATCCATCTTTTTGTCAAAGAATGGACAATAGATATTTTTCATCAACTTTGTTTTTTTAATGCTGGTAATCAAGTCAATCTCTTTTTGATTGTTATGGGTTTCATGGAGGCTTGTTAGTAATAAGTGTCATGTCAACTAAAATATAGTCATCATATTTTAGGGACAGTGAATAGAGTGTCCTACTTGTTATCAGGAAGACCTGAATTCCAGTTCTACCTAAAACAATCATTAAGCAACCATTTAACTTTTATTGACCTTTTTCCTTATCTCTAAAATGGGTATATTAATAGTAACTATTGCCCAGAGTTATTGTGCATATCAAATGAGATAATACTTATAAATGCTTTATTAAGTTTAAAGTACTATATAAATGTTAGCTATTATTATTATTATTATCCAGAACATTTTCTTGACCCAGGACTACAACTTAATATTTCCTAGTTTTATACATCATTTGTTATTAATACTCATTTTCTCTCATATCATCAGTGTGGGGAAGTATAACAGGAGATATTAAAATCATATTATAAATATATACACGTATGCTAAATATATTATTATTCATTATTCATAACACATTTAAATACAATATTTACATATTTATTTCTCAGTGAATTGATCAACACAACAGTCAAGAAATGGCCTAAAGTCTCTTAGAAGGGAGGGCAAGATATCTTACCAACATTCTTCCACAAAGGCAGAACATATTGGATTCAAATATTGTTACAAAATAAAATAATAACCTCCCAAATGTTGAGAAAATCAAGATCAAGATTACAAAAGCTAGTTTGCTTTTGTAAACAGCATTTTTAATTTATTTATTTGTGAGGTAGGGGCAGAAGGAAGTCACTGGCAAGGCCAGATATAGTTGCTTTAAAAAGTAACCAATTTTCATTCATCCCCCAAATCTCACTACTCTATGTCACCAACACCTCCTTTTTCCTCTTCTTACTTTTTCAAATATTAATTCACTTTATCTCAGCCCATTCATACATTATTCTCTTATTCTGCCTTTCTCCCCATTATTCATTGCTGCTCTCAAAATCTTATTCACATCAGGGTGTGAATAAATGATAATAGCTTCAAGTATTTCTGTTTCCATTGGAACATTTAGTCATGATGTAAAAATAGGCAAATGAAGACTGGAACTTCAGGAATTACTCAGATGTTGAAGAAACTGCTCTTATATATCAGGGGCTCCTTGACATCACTGAAATCATACTATGTAAGTGTTCCCCTTTGCCTAGTTGTAAGACAAGTTTTAGTCACAGATAGCAATGGATAGAGCTGCCATTGCTAAAAAGAATTAATATTTGAAATTTTATCTTAAAAAGCTGCCTGACCAATTATGGTGTAGTACAGACAACTTATAGAATTTACCCATCACTATGATATGTGGACTAGACAACACAGACAATGACCTGCATCCAGAATTAAATAGCAGGAACATTTCAGGATGCATTGCCTCCAGGAAATTGCAACTTCTTTAATGACCACCAAAAAAAATTCTAAAGAAGATATATTTTTGTGATACTACCATTTTACTTGAGTTTTCATGTGGTATTTGAGCTGTATAACATAACAGTCTCTGAAGAAATAAAAATGAATATCCTACAGAGCACATAGAGGTGAGTATGGGTGATCTGGGCTGGTAGCAAACTGAGGAATTTAGAGGAAAAAAGCAGAAGTAAAGAAAGTCGTCTGGTAAATGTCTCATACAAGAAGAAAATGTGCTGGTCATATGAGTATGATGAGTTGGATATCCTGAGTATTCCACTGATATCCCTAAGATACCAAGACAAAATAAGACCTTTTGCATCTTGGTGCACGTTCTAAGCTAATAAAATGGGCTAAGGCTTGAGTTGATGCACTGAGGTCCCAAACACGTGAGACTAAATAGTAATTGGACTACACTCTATTAATATACATGCTTGGATAAAGAATGGTCCCTGCCCACTCTCTGTGCAAGTCCTGATGTGTTGTATAGGAAATGACGATTTTGGTGGGTGGAGGCAGAGGGAGACAGGAAGAAAAGCTGGGAGAGATTGAGCCTGGGTTCCATACTCCTAGCCGCTGGTTGTGTGGCTGCTGGTCTAGCTAGCTTCTTGACTCGGCTACACATACTGCTATTGCCCATTCTCTTCCACCTCCGATCTTTCTTTACTGAGAATAAAGACTGAGGATTTTCCCCTAACCTGAATTCCTGCCTCGGGCTGATTTTAAAATACGCGGTCTTCACAAGCTAACTTCTTGGAGGATGGAGACAGGAGTCCAAATAATGGGCAGGCACAAATAGATTGTAGCTTGAAATACATTCTAATATTTGAGAACACAAATTAATTTGAGTAATGGGTATTATTATTGATGTTATGATCAAGATCCATAAAATTTGGGGCAGCTAGGTGGCTAGAGCACCACAGGAAGACCTGAGTTCAAATCTGACCTCAGACAATTAACATTTTCTAGCTGTGTGACCCTGAGCAAGTCACTTACCCTAATTACCTCAGAAAAAAAAATTCAGAAAGTTTGTAGTCATTATTGGCATTTTCTTTACACATCTGGAGTAATTTCTTTCTTCATATATGGCATAATACATAAATGCTTCTGGCTTGTTTGAAGACTCAGATAAATAATTATATAGCATCCTAAGAGCCAATTACAATTCAAATTATAAATAAGAGGAAAAACTTCAAGGTAATCATGACAGATATCTTAATTTTTGTTTAAATATGACCTAAGAGGATCTCTTAAATGCACACACTAAGAAAGATGACATTTAATTAAGCAATTTTCCCCATAAAACTAGGGAAATAAATTCCTTACCTCAGTACTTTTAGGGTATATTCTCAACTGATTGATTCCTTTATTGAAGTCATAAGTGATGTAGTAGCAAGCTTCCTGGGTTTGGAATCAGAAAGAACTGAACTAAAATTCTTCTTCTGATAGTTTTAAACTATATGATCATGAGCATGTCTCATAATTTCTTTGAACCCAAGTTTACACTCACAAAATGGGAAGAACTTAAGTAATAAATACTAATCTCACAGTGCTATTATGAGTCTCAAATTCTCTGTCCATAGACTGCATAAATGCCAGCTGTATGTATTCATTATTACTATTATAAGGTATGTATGTATATAAAATGATATATGCATGTGTATTGTCAGCATGTGTTTTATATTTTTTTCTTCCAACGTCTCCTCTTGTCATATTCATTTGTCTATCCATTTAGCAAACTCTACTAGAATAGATTTATACCAAGACTTAAATATATGTTTCATTACAAATTGTAAATCCTTACCCAAGAAAACCAAAATGGAAACACCTAACAAATAACTAAGCCTTGGATACAAATTTATTAGAACATTAAATCATGTCTTTATTTTACTAGGTAGGTTACCCCCCTTCCCCTGCCCAGTCCATTTTATGGTTTCCTTTTTACAGTATATTTCCTTTCCCATCCTGGATTATCAATTACTAATACTAAGACTTATCTATTGGAAAATGCTGTGTCCCTTTGCCTATGTTTCACTTTTAAATTGAAGTGTCAAGGCAATATTTGTCTAGATTTTTCTTTTACTTGCGACTTCAATTTGAATATTTGGTAGAAATGAACTTCACATAGATAGACTTTTACAAGATTTCTTTTCACATTAATGATTCAGATTCTTTTGAGCACCTGGGTTCTGAAGCACACTGAAAAAGGCCAGGCTTTAAAAGTCAAGGACGACAGGGAAAGTGGTATCAACCAAGTGCTGGAGCTAAGAATCTACATTACTCTTCAATGCTACTGAATTTAAAATTAGAAGTGTTTCACTACATCTGAATTACTCTGCCTCAGATAAGTAATTCCAATAGATAAGACTTTGTGATAATCATCTAAATTTAATTTTAGGCTCACTGAAATATCTATTCACCTCAAAAATATGATTTTAAATGTTGAAGAAGTTGTCTCCCAAAAACAAAACAAAACAAAACCAGAGAATCAAACAATTAAACTGCATTGAGTATAGAAAGATTAGTAATGTTCCATACTATGCATTAGGGTAACTTGTTCACAAATCCCTTCTCAGTTTCATATATAGAATTGCTTATTTAATGGGATTTACTATGTTTCTGCTATTGATAAAAGGAGAGACAGCTAAAATCTTTGGAGTTACAATATTAAGTTAGGATAGAAAATTAATGAGAAGAGGTCATAGAATTAAAAAGGAAGGTAGTAAGTAAAAGTTGATGATATGAAAGAAGAGAAATGTTATGTTGAAAAAACTCGCTGAGCAAAAGATCAGATAAAATCAAATACTTTGTGAATTGGGCTTTAGCTAAGTACCTTAATTGCACAATTCCACTTAATGCAGTATAACAAATAGAGTGCCAATTAACTAGAGAGAACGTCAAGTTATATCCAACTTAATCATCATTTCCATCCCAATGGCTTGTCAATTTTTCATAAGTAGAAGCCATAATTAATGTAGAAGTTGAATGCATGGCCACATTTTTCCTTAGGGATCTTGCCATGTCAAAAAATGTTAGAGCTATTAGTTAACATCTCCAGACACCCCTGGTTGGCAATAGCACCCTCAGGTAAAATGCAAAAATCATCTTAATGTAAATAAACAGATGGAAGAACAAATCAGGCAAGGACAAGGGTAAAAAGGAGGAAGAAGAATCTGCTCAGGTTTATAACTTCAATGAGTAACATTTAAGTAGGTAAGTACCATTTTAAAAGATGGAGAAATAGGAATCTTATTTTGAAATTAGCAAAATAAAACATTATTAAATCAATGTGTTTATATATTTTAAAAGGAAATATATTTACTATATAACCCAGAGTTGAGTTTTTTTTTAATGAAAATTATTCCTGTATAGAACTGGCTTTGCAAAAAAAAAAAGTAAAAGAAGTCAAGTTTATATTTTGTGCTCCACATGTTTTCAATGATTCAGATTCATTACCAAATAAAATGGGGTTAAATGGAGATAACAGATGTATACATGTACAAAAGTGAATATACATATTGGATTTAGGCATACATGTGTGCATGGAGGTATATAAATATGTATAATATAATTATAAACATCATTTATGTTATATGAATATTTTATAAACATATATACATCCTATATCTATGTATGTATAGATAAATATAGATGACAGAGAAAGGGAAGAATAGAAGAAGAGACAAATAGAGACAAAGAGAGAAGAGAGCAGAGAGAGAACAGAGAGAAAGTGAGACAGAGAAGGAGAGAAACAGAGACAGAGAGAGACAGACAGAAAGAGAGAATTGCAAGGAGAAAAATGCTTTGCAAAATTAAAGTTCTATTTTTTTATTTGTTTTTTTAAATTATTGTTGACACCTATTACTATCACTACTACTAGGGTTATTTCCCATCTTTAAAGTGTCTAGAGTCTGTTCTCATGGGAACATAGAATAATGGTATATTGTTCTAAAAACAATCTTTAAAATGACCTATTCTATTCCTTGCAGTTTATAGATTTGATTCAATTCATCAAACATATATGGTATTTTCGTGTGTCCGATGGTGTGTTTGGTGCTAGATATTAAAATTCAATGGGCAAAAGGAAACAGATTGTTGTCCTCCAGTAGTTTATGATACATTGGGAAGTGGAACATAACATGTCCATAGAAAAAGTAAACAAAAATTACACAAAGAATTTTGCAGAAAGAACACTAACATGGAGTTAGGGGGGATGTGCCACCTTTACAAAGTGCTGCCTGAACTGTGACTGGATGAAAACCAAGCATTCTGAGTGGGTCAGGAAAATAGTCATTATAAACATGTGTCCATAAATAAAAACTGCCCTGATTAAACATAGGACAGTTTGAGGAAATAGACAGTAGGCCATTTTTGACTATGAGAATATTTAAAGGTAATCATTATGAAATGAAGTGATAGGTGGGAACCAGATGATAAAGGATTTAATATGTCAAGCAGATTTTTTTTCTGTAGGCAATGAGCCATTGTTTATTTTACAAAATGAACTAGGAGGATCATTTATCAGCATTTAAAAATATTAATTTGACAGCTGTTTAAAGATTTGATATGGGATAGGTGAAACTGGAAGCAGAATGACTATTTTTAAGAGGCTAGTCCAATAGACCAAACAAGAGACAAGTCGTGTGAGAATACATGTAAATTGAGCAAATTATTTATGGAAAAGTACAGAAAGAAAATAACAAAACTTGCATCATAGTATTGGGGTATGAGGAGAAGAATATTTATACATAATAGGTAAAGGAAGGATGAGAAATGATTATATAGGTGGGAAGATAACCAAGAAAGAATTGAAAACCAAAGGAAAAAAATATGCCCAAGAGTATAGGCCAGTAGATACTATAAAAAGTTAAAGAAAAGTAAAGTAAAATAATATATGAAAAGGGGAGAAAGTGTATGGGGTAGAGTAAATAATAGATTGTTCATTTCTTTGAAGAGAAGAGTTTCTGTCTCATACCAAAATTGAAAATCGCCTTGTGAAAGCTGATAAATTGGTGGGAAGTCAAGGAAAGAGAGGCCAAGGGTATAGAAGATGCAATCTAAAAGTTTAGATATAAATGGAAAAGAAATATAGCAGAAAATCAAAAGTTTTATAAAGGATAAATTGCATGAGAGAAGATATACTAGAGACAGGGATGGTACTTAGATGGCTATTAAAATAGTCTAGTCAATAAATAATAAGTGGATAGGCTATGAATCATGGGAGAGATATAGTAGAAAGGGAACATATAAGACTTGACAACTGATTGCTTGTAAAAGGTACAGAGAGAAAGGAGGGCAAAGAACTAAAAATAATTCCAAGATTTCATGCCTGAACAATCAGAAGTTGATCTGCCTATTTTAATAATATATAGCTTACAACTCTTTTTTAATCTTTTGATTTTATTTTGATATATACATATATCATGAAAATGTTTTCTTAGTGATTCTTTCCAATTTTCAGTGGGTTCAATTGTTGAGTAAATTTCACTACTGCCTCTTAGCAGTAGTTTTTTTTTTCTCCTTAGCTTGTAAATTTTGAATCCTTTTGATTTCTATCAAAAAATTTAATTGTGCTTATGGCCAGGATACTGTTTTCTTTAAGGTTCTACTTAGATTTGTAGAGTTACTTTCCTCTTGAGTTTATCATTGGACTTATTTTAGGTGCAATTAGAGAAAGTTAAGAAGAGAGACAATTTTGTGGCAAGGATGGTGAGTTTATCTTGACATTTGAAAGTAGAGTGGGTTGTTCAGGTAAAGAATGTTCTTATTTCATGATTTTTTCATTCAATGCAAATCAAATATTAATTTAGCATTTTCTTTATCTATGAAATAAGTGTAGATAGAAAGAAAATCATGAGACTGAGATAGTGAGAATGAACTTGACAGACATGGCAACTGATTGTATATGGAACTAGGAAAGAGATAGCAGTGCTTTACCATTCAATGCACATATATTAAGTACCCACCAAATATACACAGGGAAAGTGAGATCAAAAGAAATGATTAATTTAACTGTGCTTCCCCAGGGTCCTGCTAAAGAATTACACACAAACTGAAGTTTCTTCCAATTTCACAGATGGTTTCTTGTTCTTTAATATTTTCTATAAATCACTACAACATTATTCTGTATGTTAAAATTATATCTTTGTGCATTCTAACATAAGACCTCTCTAGAAGAAGGGAAGAAATTGAAGAAATAAAAATAATAAAATATTTAGCACTATAACAATTTAATAGAATTGATATTAGAAGTGTAGAGAAAGAAGGGTATCAGCAACATAACTGGCAAAGCAACCCAAGATACTGAAATTTACAGAATACTTTTCCAGCCATCTGTCCACCTTCCTCATACAACATGGTCCTTTATGAAAATCATACCCCAAACTACAATGACATAATTATCATCCCTTGCCAGAAGTTAAGTAAGAAAACAATTACCATGTTCTCCCCAACTGATGTACCTCCAACTACCTGTCTCTTCTAACTATGCATCTGGTTTGAAGACTTTGAAGGCATAGTGAGCACAAATCAGGGAATTACACAAAGACTATCCCTGGAGAAAGTGAAGACCATTTTGCATTGAGCAAGATGAGATGCCCAAAGTTTTCTTCAAGTCTTACAGCAGCTACCCTAAAAGGTATCTTTCCCTTATTTCTTTGTCTTTATATATATTTATATGTATATATAAAATATATACATATATTTATAAAATTTGGATAGTAGAATTAATTATTGTGACTCTCCTTTTAAAGCATAGAGTACATAGCATAGAAGATTATTATGACCAGTAGCACAAAGCAAAAGTTTTAATGCGAAATGTAACATATGAAATTAAAAACTTTGTTTATCATCTAAACCTATAAGGAGATCATTTGGTAAATTTCTAACATGGTCAACATAAATTGGATTGGACTAAAACAAAAATTCATTTATTCATTTCACTTTGTCTTTATCTTATAGTTCCAGAAACATATGTCCCATTGTGCAACTATCTTATAAACTAACAATATCTCTTATGAAATTTATAAGAAATTCATAGGAAATATATGGCATTTTAAAATTCAATTTTCCCCAAGCACACATAAGGCTCACAAGACTCTTAGAAACAATACATACAAATAATTACTATGTTTCCGTAACTTTTTGATATTTTAACCAACAATTTCCAGATACTCAAAAATATAAATTATTCAAGTTATAAAATAATTTCTAATTGAAACAAACTTTGTTGTTTTGTTTTGATTTAAGTTCTATTTTTTATTATAGCTTTTTTTATTAGCCAGATATATGCATGGGTAATTTTTCATCATTGACCCTTGAAAAACCTTCTATTCCAACTTTTCCTCTCCTTCCCCCCACCCTCCCAGATGGCAGGTAGACCAATGCATGTTAAATATGTTAACGTATATGTTAAATAAAATATATGTATACATATCCATAGTTATTTTTCTGCATAAGAAGAATCGGACTTTAAAATAATATAAAATTAACCTGAAAAGGAAATCAAAAATTCAGGTAGACAAAAACATAGGGATTAGAAATGCTATGTAGTGGTTCACACTCATTTTCCAGAATTCTTTCACTGGATATAGCTGGTTCTATTCATTATTGAACAAATGGAACTGATTTCGTTCATCTCATTGTTGAAGAGAGGCACGTCCATCAGAATTGGTCCTCATACAGTATTGTTGTTGAAGTATATAATGATCTCCTGGTCCTGCTCATTTCACTCAGCATCAGTTCATGTAAGACTCTCCAGACCTTTCTGAAATCCTCCTGCTGGTCATTTTTTAAATTCTATTCTAATTCCTTTTTTTTCCTGAGGCAAGAGCAAATACCTTTCATAGGCTCCCCAAACAGAACTCACTCTTTAAAAAGTAAAATATTTATAAATTATCTAGGGGATTTTGCAAAGCAAATATGAAGAAAAACAATAACAATAACACTTGATAGATATTAATGAAGTGATGTTTTTAATCAGCCAAAAAAGTGTTAAATAATACAAGGCATTTTATTAACTGGTATGCATTTTACTCAAACTGTGGTTTAGAATGGATGTAGTTTATTTTGGTGATATTGCCCTGTAAGGGGAAAAAGTTGTTGATATCACTCCTTAGAGAACCAGTTACAAACAAATCAAAATAAAATGAAAGAACTTAGAGAAAAGGAATAAACAATATTGGTAGAAAAATTAAATGAAGTGAAAGAAACCAAGTAGCATCATAAAGGAATAGACATTTTCATACCTAAAAGTGAAGCTTTCAGACTGGCCTGGACTTGAACCCTCTCAATATCAACTGTGAGAAAGTGACTAATAACATTCAGTAAAAATGTTATATTAGGTATAATGTTGGCAAAAACCATACATCCTTATAAACTCCTATTTTAAATAAATGAAAACTCCCCTATGAACACAATTTCCTAAATAGTTATGGCTAAAGTGTGAATGGGCCAGCCCTTTAAAATAATTGTTTTTAGTTTCTATTTCAATCAGTCTGTCTGAAGTTGTTGGCATTTTTACATAGTAGATTTTTCATCCACCAATAAAATCCACTCTTTGATTCCAAAAAGACCAATAAAAGTAAATGACCCTGCTGAGCTATAGCAGTAAGGTTGCATAACATTTGCTTATGGGAAAATAGCTGGGCCCTTTTAAAGATTCATAATAGCAGCAATATGCTCAAAAGCGGCAGTCATTTATGCTATGAAAGCTTAAGCCATAAATATCATCGACTGCATCCATATTGAGGATGTTAATGGTTAAATCAATATTAGTAATGTAAAAGTGTGTACAGATTGAGTATTTAATTCTACAAGTAAAGCAAAAATCAGGTTTTCTTTATGTTTTTCTTCCTTTTAAATTTGTAAACTTAGAAAAAAATAGCTAAAATCTTGAGCTACTATGGCTGATCTTTAAAACATATTCTTAATTAATTTCTTTATTAGAAACCAACAAAATAGTCAATGTCAATCAAGATCACCAAATGTAGTTAACTACACTCATAGGCATTTGGTGAGACTCAGATTAGTTGAAACACTTTGAAGACAGCTGCCATTGTTAACGTGCATTATTAAATCAGCTAGGGTGATGATGTTGGTGGGGATTGTTATTGTTATAAGTAATTGGCTTGTCATCACTTTTATGGGCATTGAACTTTTTATCTTTGAAACTGCTGAAAGGAAATGTGCATTCCTTTTCATTTGTTAAATTTGATTTTTTTTTAAATAAAAGCAATATTAGTGTAAGAATAAGGGATTTCTCAAATATACTTTACTAGGAACAAAAATATACATTTGAGAATAGTAAATTATTAAATTGAATAATTTGTCACATGTTTTATCACAATTCTCCAAGTCGTTCATTATGAAAAATCTAAGTTCAAGAATAAAGCTATATGACCATCACCACTGTCATTTCTTTGGAAAAGAGGGAAAAATGTGAATTCTAATTCATTTTAATAGATGGAACTATAATTGAATTTAGCTCATTGTGCAGCTTGAATTAAGCTTTGTTAATAATATTCTAAAGTCAACTTAAAAGCAGGTTTCTGCTACAATTCCTCAAAAACCTTTATTTGGCCCTGTCCATCTCAACTATTCTTGTCAATTCCTTAGATAAAAGCATACATGACAAGCACATCACATTTTCAGATGGCTTGAAAATAGTAGTGTTGGTTAGAACAGCCAAGATACTGAAAATGTTGAGAAATTGAGTTGAATCTAACAAAATAAAAATGAAGAGGGATAAAGATAAAATTTTATACCTGAATCTAATCAATTGACTTGGCTAGTATAGATAGAAACTTGGCTAAACAGACATCTAAAAATAATCTAGGAACGTTAGCACTGAATGATCAAGAAGAGTCAGCAGTGTGTTGATGCAATCAAAAAAAGTTAATGTGCTCTTAGGTGCTATATTAAAAGATGAATAATTAATAGGAATAGGGAGATGATAGTTACACTGTGTTTTGCTGTAGTTGGATTATATCTGGTGTATTCTATTTGGAGTAGTGCATTTGATAAAAGACATTTATAATGTAGAGAAGATCCAGTGGAAAGTAATATGGGTACAAAAAGCTATGAGAATTAGCATAGCAAACTGAGAATATTTAACTTGCCTGAGAGAAGGCTCAAGGTATACATCATATTTGGTTTTTTATATATATTTTGAACTACTTAATATTTTTAAAATTGCCATTTAGGAGGAGCATTAGGCTATTAAGCCTCAGTTGGTATAACTAGAAGTATTTCTTGGAAGTTCCAAAGAAGTAGAATTAAGCTTGAGAGAAAGCAGCAGGTAGGAGGGAGGGATTTTCAATCAACTAAAGCAATTCAAAGGTGGGTTAGATATCCTGGGAGGTAATGAGTTTACTTTCAGTTTAGTTTTGAAGGAACCTCCAGATGATTTTATATATACATATATATATATATATATATATATATATATATATGCCATGTTGCAGAAATTTTGGAGAGTATAAATTTTCCTATTTAAATATTGATGCCCTTTCCAAATCTTAAATTTTGTGATTCTATGAAATGTGACTAATTAAATCAAATTAAGACAACTCTGAGATACCACTACACACCTGTCAGATTGGCTAGAATGGCAGGGAAAGATAATGAGGAATGTTGGAGGGAATGTGGGAAAACAGGGACACTGATACATTGTTGGTGGAATTGTGAACACATCCAGCCATTCTGGAAAGCAATTTGGAACTATGCTCAAAAAGTTATCAAACTGTGCATACCCTTTGATCCAGCAGTGCTACTACTGGACCTCTATGTGCCAAAATGTTTGTGGCAGCCCTGTTTGTATTGGCTAGAAGCTGGAAAATGAGTGGATGCCCATCAATTGGAGAATGGTTGAGTAAATTGTGGTATATGAATATTATGGAATATTTTTGTTTTGTAAGAAATGACCAACAGAATGAATACAGAGAGGATTGGCGAGACTTACATGAACTGATGCTAAGTGAAATGAGCAGAACCAGGAGATCATTATATACTTCAACAACAATACTGTATGAGGATATTCTGATGGAAGTGGATTGCTTCGACAAAGAGAATATCTAACTCAGTTTCAATTGACCAAGGATGGACAGAAGCAGCTACACCCAAAGAAAGAACACTGGGAAATGAATGTAAACTGCTTGCATTTTTGTCTTTCTTCCCAAGTTACTTTTACCTTCTGAATCCAATTCTTCCTGTGCAAGAAGAGAACTGTTTGGTTCTGCACACATATATTGTATCTAGGATACACTGTGACATATTTAACTTGTATAGGACTGCTTGTCATCTGGGGTAGGGGGTAAAGAGAGGGAGGGGAAAAGTCAGAAAAGAAGTGAGTGCAAGGGATAATGTTGTAAAAAATTATCCAGGTATGGGCTCTGTCAATATAAAGTTATAATAAAAAATATATATGTATATATATATATATATATATATATATATTTATGGGATGAAATTTCTAAGTCCATAGACAAAAATGCATCCCTGAAGGACAGTAGCGGACATAATACAGTAGCACACAGAACAAAAGTGATCACATTAAATGACCTCAAAAAGAAAAAAAAAAAGAAATGTGACTAATTGGTGTTGTTGCTGTTTTCCTTTTTTTTTTTTTTTTTTTCATTCTTAGCTCGTTTAATAGATTCAGATAGAAATAACATGGAGACAATTTTCCAACATAAAGTTTAGTCTACCAAATATTAACTATAGAAGGAAGAATATTCAAAATTTCTTTAGATAAAAAGAATGTTTATATCTGTGTATGTATTTATTTTACTTATATACATACAAATATACCACATACATAGACATATGTATATGATAAGTACAGATATATATTCTAAGATAAGTGCAGATATATAAACCTAACAATAAAATATCTAGCAAAAAGAAATGGTGTGGATTTCCCAGAAATCATGACATAAAAGAAAGAAAATGCATAATATTTCAAAATAGAAATATTTGTCAATTTATTTTTCATCAATAACATTTTAAAACAAATTATCATGTCTGTTTTCTAACTTGGTTAAAATTTAGAAAACAGACAAAAATGAGAAAAATAAAGTAAAGAAAGCATATTTCACTCTTCATTCAATTCTTCAAATCTTTCTCCAGAGTTAGATGATATTTTTCATCATAAAATTTTTAAAATTATCTCATAGTATAGTATTTCTAAGAAGAACTAAGTCATTCAGTTATTCATTTTACAATATTGCTGTTACTTTGTACAATGTTTATCCTGGTTCTGTTCACTTCATTTTGCATGAGTTCACAAGAAGTCTCCCTAGGTTTTTTCTGAAACTATTTTATTCATCATTCCTTATAGCACAATAGTATTCAATGATAATAATGCATTTTATTCAGCCATTCCCTGATTGATGAGCATAACCTCAAAAAATAATTCTTTGCCACTACTATATATATATATTTGTATGTTTAAGTCATTTTCTTTTTTCTTACACCTCTTTGGGATGCTAATTTAATGGTGATATGCTGGACCAAAAGGTATGCACAATTGTATAGCCCTTTGAGCATAGTTTCAACAGTTCATGACTCCACCAACAGTACATCAGTTTCCCAATGTTTTCACATCCCTCCAAAACATGTCATTTTTCTTTTCTGTTGTATCAATCAAGTAAAAGATGATACCTTAGAAACAAAATTAAAAAAAAGAATATGAGAAAATTAAATTTATGATTGAAATTAGATATACAAAAACAAGAGAAATTTATATCAGTTTATGCAATCTGGTTGCTTCAATGTCCTAGGAATAACTATCATGTGCTGGACATAATGAAGACAATTAATTTTAGTCCTACTGCTCAGAACTCCCAAGTTCAAGAGATTTTCCAGGTTTTTTCTTCCATAGGGCCCAATGTTAATATAAAGTCAAAAGTCAAGAAATAGATTCAATAAATGTGACAACAACAAAGAAACTTGACCCAAAAAAGCTTCTATGGTGACAGTAAAGCTCAAGACACAAACTCAAAAGAATACAATGATTAGACTCCATCTGCAAGAAAGTCTCAATTTTAAAAAAAATTCAAATTGGACACAGACCCCAACATATACCTAGAAAATCTAAATACACAAAAAAGTTAAAAACAACAAGTCTATTAAAAGAAAAAATTTTAAAAAGAAATGAGAGCTATGGAAAAATTATTGAGGCAAAAAATATTGAAGTATACAGGTGGCTAAAAAATAGAACTGTACAAATAATGAAAGAGATACAAAATCTCATTGAAGATCATAACTCCAAAAAACTAGAATTGGTCAAGTGAAATCATTCAATAAGATTTCAAGAAACAATAAAATAAATCCAAAGACTTGGAAGTGTGAAATAATCTCATAGGAAAAAATAACTCATCCTTAAAAATAGATTGAGATAATTTAGGAATTTTAAGAATCCTTGAAAGAAAACTTAGGAAGATGCCAAAAGAAGTTTTTGTAAAGTGAATGCCTGTTCAGAGCCCACATTCACAATAACAATAACAGCAAGTACAACAGCATTTGTTAATTTAAAAAGCCCTCAGCTTAGAGATGGTAAAGGGGTCTAACAATTGATTTGGAGATAACTGTTGACTCTTTGGTGGCATTGGGTATAGCTGTCACTAGTTAAGAACTCTTTTAACCACACAGAGTTCTGGATCACATTTCCAGGGTGGAAAGTGTCTCTGGGGTTTAATTACAAGAAATGATCTCAGTTCTAAGACAAAGAGGAACAATAGCATCTTTGGCTTCAGGAGACCATAGGATGTTTATTGGTAAATGCCAGAGCACAGACCAAAGTAGCTCTGGATCACATTACCTTGGAAGAACCAAAAACTTGCAGGTTCCCAGAACTAATTCTGAAAACAGCAGCACAAAAAAAGCCTGATACAGTCCCTTCCCACCTCAGAGCCTAAATTAAATGTAAATTTTAAAATCAAGAAATAGAAAATGACTTCCTAAAAAAAAGAAAAAAACAAGAATTGCTCAATGGAAAAAGAGGAACATGCCATAGTCAAAATAAGAGGCTAGATATTATATTTAAAGAAATTATCAAGGAAAACTGCCCTGATATTTTAAATCCAGAGGGTAAAATTGAAATTGAAAACTCTACTAATCACCTCCCAAAGAGATTGAAAAATGAAAACTATCAGGAATATTACAGCCAAATTTCAGAGCTCCCAAGTCGAAAGAAAAATACTTCAAGCAGCCAGAATAAAACAAATATTATGTGGCCACATATAAGAACACACATCACACGAAGGTGGCTTCCACATTAAAGAAGTGGAGGGTTTGGAATACTATATTGTGGAAGGCAAAGGAACTAGAATTATAAACAAGGATAAATTATTCAGCAAAACTTAGTATTGAGATGGAAAATGGATATTTAATAAAATAGAGCTTTTACAATGGAGGTGAAAATGAAGGGATGATGGGTCATACTTAAACCTCTTCAGAACTGATTCAAATAGTAAAGACTATATGCACACACACATATATATATGCATGTATGTGTGTATATATGTGAATATATACGCACTACACATTGTACATGTATATGTATACATAGATATATCAATATATCTATATCTATACACACACACAGAGTTGTTTATAGGAAGGAGACTTATAACCTATCTAATAAATAAATAGAAGAGGAGGAGGCTAAAAGAAAAGAGAGATGATAAAAGAGAGATGATAAAAGGGAGGCTATTGGAATAAATAGGAGATAAAATAAATGCTATCTGTAGTCACAAACAAAAAATACTCTAACACTATTGATTAGAGAAGAGAAAATTAAAACAATTCTGAATCACCATCTCAGGCTTGTCAGAAATTATAAATGCTGGAGTAGATAATGGACAAATAGGAACACTAATGAATTGGTGGGCATTAAACTGATCTAAACATTTTGGAGAACAATATGGACCTAGAATCAAATACCTTTAAAACTGTTCATACTCTTTGGCTTAGCAAAATCAAAACAAAACAAAGAAAGTACTATGTCTGTGTACCAAAGACATAAATGGAAAAGAAACTACAAGTTTGTTCTCTTGGCCTTGCTCCCTTCCTCCTTTCCCTCATTCCCTCCCTGTTTATCTCTCTGTGTCTCTCCCTCCCTCTCTGTCTGTCTGTCTGTCTCTCTTTAGAAAGAATCTAAGGGGTTGCTAATCAGTTGTTACTGTGATGGATTACTCTTGGGCTATGGAAAATAATAAGCTGATTAGTTTCAGAAAAGCATGGTAAGACATATGAACTGATACAAAGTGAAGTGAGAAAAACCAGAAATCATTGTGCTCAACAGCCATGCTATAAAGATGTTCACCTGTGAAAGACTTGGTTACTCTAATCAATACAATGATCCAAGACAATTTCAAAGGTATCCTAATTGGGAAAAAATGAAAATCCTTTCCTCCAATGAGAATTGATAAACTCTGAGTGCAAAGTATAATTTCTGTATTTATTTTTATTACTTTTTTAATAATTTAGCTAACATGGAAATATGCTTTGAATGAAATCATATGTATAATTGATATGCTGCTTGCCTTCTCACTGAGTAAAGGGGGCAAGAGGAGGAAGAGAGGGAGAGAGACAGAGAGAAAAAAGATAGAGAGAGAGAGAGAGAAAGAGAGAGAGAGAGAGAGAGAGAGAGAGAGAGAGAGAGGACAGTGAGGAGAGATGTATGAAAATATAACTATGAGCATAAGGTTTATTTAAAAAAAAAAGGTTCTCACACAAATAAATTCAGATTTAAACAATTGGAAAAATATCAATTGTTCATGGCTAGGCTGACCTAATACAAAACAAGACAATTCTGTCTAAATTAGTCTACTTGTTCAGTGCCATGCCAATCACATTGACAAAACAGCATTTTATAGAACTAGAAAAAATAATAACAAAATTTATCTGGAAGAACAAAAGGTCAAGAGTATAAAGGGAATTAATGAAAAAATGCAAAGGATGGTGGCTTAGAAATACCAGAGCTAAAACTATATTATAAAGTAGCAGTCATCATTTGGTACTGGCTAAGAAACAGAGTAGTGGAGCAGTGGAATAGGTTACATATACATGACACATTAATCAAGGCCTATAGCAATCTACTATTTGATAAACCCCCAACTTCAGCTTCTGGGAAAAGATCTCCTTATTTGACAACAATTGCTGTGTAAACTGGAAAATAATGTGTCAAAAACTCAGCATAAACCTACATCTCACACCCTTACCAAAATGAGGTCAAAATGGATACATGATTTGGGCATAAAGGTTTATACCATAAACAAATTAGGAGAATAAGAGATAATTTATCTTTCAGATCTTTGCAGAAGGGAGAAATATATGGCCAAAGAAGAATTGGAGAACCTTATGAAAGGTAAAATGGACAACTTTGATTACATTAAATTAAAAACTTTTGCACAAACAAAATCAACAGAAATAAGCTTAAAAGGAAAGTACAAGACGAGGAAAAAATCTTTACAGCCAGTATTTCTGATAAAAGTCTCATTTCTAAAATATATAAAGAACTGTCAAATTTATTATAAGAATAGAAGTCAATCCCCAGTTGATAAATGGTCAAATGTTACAAACAGACAATTTTCAGATAATGAAATTAAAATTACCTATATTCATGTAAAAATTTATCTAAATCACAATTGATTAAAGACATACAAATTAAAATAATTATGAGATATCCCCTCAGATAGGATAAGATGACAGGAAAAGATGATAACTATTGCAAGGCATGTGGCAAAACTGGGACACATGCATTGTTGGCGGAATTGTGAAATGATACAATCATTCTGGAGAGCAATCTGGAACTCTGTGAAAAGAACTATAAATCTGTGCATATTCTTTGACCTACCAGTGCCATTAGTGGTCTGTATCCTAAGGGAATCATAAAGGAGGGTAAAGGACCCACATGTGCAAAAATGTTTTCAGCAGCCTTTTTGTGGTAGCAAAGAATCAGGAAATGAGTAGGTGTCCATCAAATGGGAAATGGCTGAATAAGTTGTGGCAGATAAAGGTAATGCAATATTATTGTTCTGTAAAAATGATGAACAAGTTGATTTTAGATTTACATTGTACACAATAATCACAAGAATATGTGATGATCAACTGTGAAAGACTTGGATTTTTTCACTGGTTCAGTGATTCAAATCAATCCCAATAGACTTTGGACAGAAAATGCCATCTGCATCCAGAAAAAGAACTAGGGAGACTGAATGTAAATCAATACAAACTGTGTTCACTTCTTTTTTTCTGTTTTTATCATCTCTGCCATGGTTTTTCCTTTTTGCTCTTGTTTTTCTTTTCCAATATGATTCATAAAGCAATGTGTACTAAAATAAATAAAAAAAGAAAATCTGTATAAGTATTCATTGTTATAACATATTTTGAAAAACAAATGTTAATTATTGTTAAAAATTAAAATCAAACAATATCAAGAAAATAAGATTAAGTTTTTCAGATTTCTATATGGGAAAATGATTAATGTAATCCATAAGAATTTTAATCTCATTAGAGAAGTTATAATGTGGCTACATAGAGGGCATGTGTAATTCTATTTTCTTGACATTATTTCAAAGAAGAAGGGAAGAGTGAGGGAGAGCTAGACATTGGAAGAAAGGGAAAGAACAAAGAATGATAAGAGAAACCACTTCACATAAATTAAGTGTACAAGAGTTTTTGTAATTTATAAGAAAATGAGACAGGAACATGCAACCCTTGAACCTCAATCTCATCTGAACTGACTTTAGGAGAGAAGAATGTATATACATAAACACATGGAAATTGGAATAGAAATGTATTTTGTCCAATAAAAAGGGAGGAGGGAAAGGTATAAGAGAGAAAGGGATAGTGATAAGAGTGAGACTATATTAAAGAACACAATGTTCAGAAACAAAACAAACTTTAAAGGAGGAGACAAAGTAAAAAATAGAGCATTAAAATGAAAATTGGATGGAAGGAAATGAATATACACTTAACAATCATAACCATGAAAGTGAATGCAGTGAACTTCTCCATAAATGGATAATTATAATACATTGGACTAGAAACTAGAATACAATAACATTCTATTACAAGAGACATTTTTGAAATAGGCAGACACAACTAAGCATAATAATAAGGAGCTAGGGCAGAATTTTTTATGATTCAGCTAAACTAAAAATGACAAACATACTAATCATATTCTCAGATAAACAAAAACCTTAAAACAACAAAACAAAATGAAAAAAACAACTGGTTTTAAAAGATAGTAAGTATTACATTTAACAAAAAAACCTACCATGCATAATGAATTATAATTATTTTGCACATGTATGTACCAAACAAATATATATATATATATATATTCAAATTCTTGAAAGAAAAGTTAAATGAGTGAGAAGGGAAAAGAAAACTATATTTATAGAAAAATTTATCCCCTCTCAGGTCCCTATAAATCTAACCACATAAGAAACTAAAAAGCTGTTTTTGAATTCTTATATAGTATTCATAAAGAGTTATAGAGATACTGGATACTGTAAAAGCAAGATTATATAATGATCAAATATTAAAACTTAGCTCTTCTCAGCAATATAATGATCTAAGACAATTGCAATAAACTTAGAATAGAAAATGCCATCTGCATTCAGAGAAAGAACTATGGAGACTGAATGCAGATCAAACCATATTATTTTCACCTTTTTTGTTTGTTTGCTTTTTTGTTCTCATGTTTTTCCCCTTTGTTGTGATTTTTCTTTCACAATATGACTAATACAGAAATATGTTGAAAATTATTTTACATGTATAAACTATACCAGATTGCTTACAGTCTAGCAGAAGTGGGAAGTAATAGAGGGAAGAAGAAAGAATATTTGAATTCTAAATCTTACAAAAATAAATGTGAAAAACACCTTTACATGTAATTATAAAAATATCCTTTTGAGGAGGAAAAAAAATCATGTTTTCAAAGATCATAAAAAGTATGAATAAATAAATAAATGAAAACTTGAATAATATAAATAATATATATACTATAAATACACAACACATATATGCGTGTGTGTGTATACACACACACACACACACACACACACACACACACACTCTGCACATATTGAATCAGCAGCAACAACTGTTTCCAGAGCTCCACAGATGGTAATGGATCACACAACTAATCAGAAGGAGATTATTTTCTTTGCTGACATTGGGGGCAGGTCTCTGTTGCTTTGCCCATACTCCCAGATTTGGGTACCAGTCCTTGCTAGCACACAAGAGCTTGCAGACCCTAATATTGTAAATTAGATATTTAATAAATAAAAGAGTTTTACTAGTAAATCAATCTTGAAAATTGAAGAAAGAAAGAAAAGGAAAATAGATTTCTCATATACATATATGTATATGTATATATACAAGAAAGAATATCAGAAAGCTCTTGTAGAACTTTGAATAAAAAGAATTGAAATATATCTAATTTTTTTCTGAAATGTGGAATATAGCACTGAAAAATGTTGGAGATTATAAATTTTTATATCTGAAATATGTAAGTTTTATAAATAATATTAAAGCATAGAATTACTCTTATAAAAGATCATGTTCTAGAAATCAGAGTTGATTAAAAATATAGCAAAAGAGAGAAACACTAAAAGCACAATATAACAATTTCAATTCAGAGAAACAGTAATTACAAGGAGAACATGAAAAAAAGATATGGGCATAAATACAGACTTACCAATGGAATCATTTATTGAGTTAATTAAAAATACAGTAGTAATTAATAACTAAATGAAAAAATTATTACACAATGTGGCACAATTTTAACAATAACACTAAAAAGTACTCAAAGAGGAAAATAAATTTGCGAAATATACATCAACATAATAAATACTGAGTACAAAATATTTTAAACTAGATATTTAATAAATAAAAGTTTCACTAATGAATCAATCTTGAAAATTGAAGAAAGAAATAAAATGAAAATAGATTACTAACATTGTAAATTTAAAAATACACAAAACTCAATCTTGTAAAACACAAATAAAAATAAAAACCTTGTTAAAAAGAAGTAATAACCAATATAACATTTTTAATGAACAAGATATTTCACAGCAAGCAAGAAATATTAAATAAATAACACTACCTACAATACATAGTTATTTGCCAGCAAAACAGAATTAAAAAGACTTCAATTTTTTAGCCTTTTTAATGTTTTTATTTTTTATAAAGCTTTTTATTTTCAACATATATGCACAGATAACTTGATAACATTGATCCTTGCATAACCTTGTTTCAGATTTTCTCCTCCTGCCTCCCACCCTCTCTCTTAGATGGCAATATATCTTAAACATGTTAAAATATATGCTAAATACAATATTTATAAACATTTATAAAGTTCTTTTGCTGTACAAGAAAAATTAAATCAAAAAAAGAAAGTAAACGAATAAGAAAACAAAATGCAAGCGAACAACAATAAAAAGAGTGAGAATGTTATGATGTGATACACATTCAGTTCCTACAGTTCTCTCTCTGGGTGTAAATATCTTTCTTCATCACTGAACAAGTAGAACTGGCCTGAATCATCTCATTGTTGAAGAGAGCCATGTCCATCAAAATTGATCATCATATGATCTTCTTGTTGCCATGTATAATGATCTCCTGGTTCTGCTCATTTCACTCAGCATCAGTTCATGTAGGTCTTTCCAGGACTCTCTGAAATCATCCTGCTGGTCGTTTCTTAAGAGAACAATAATATTCCATAACATTCATATACCACAATTTACCCAACCATTCTCCAACTGATGGACATCCACTCAGTCTCCAGTTTCTCACTACTACTAAAAGGGCTGCCACAAACATTTTTGCACATGTGGGTCCCTTTCCCTCCTTTAGGATCTCTTTAGGATACAGACTTAGTAGTAACATTGCGGGATCAAATGGTATGTACAGTTTGATAAAAACTCTTTGGACATAGTTCCAAATTGCTCTCCAGAGTGGTTGCATCCATTCACAGTTCTACCAACAAAGGAGAGGAGGAGTCAAGATGGTGGATAAAAGGCAATGATTCAACTGAGCTGTGCCAAAAACCCTTGTGAACACCTTTAAATAATGTCATAAAACTGTTCCTGGAGAGGCAGAACCCACAAAAGAATAAGATGAAATTATTTTTTAGCCAAAGCAAACTTAGAAGGTTGGCCAGAAAGGTTAATTCTACTATCCTGAGGATGGAGCACAGTTCAGAGTATGTAGAGCCATCATGACTCTGGCCCCAACAAATTAGGAGCAGGCCTTTTGAGCCATTGAATCAGTAGCAGCAATAGGTACTTCCAGAGCTCTCAGTCCACAGATGGTAAGGGAGTCACACAACTGATCAGAAGGAGATTACAGGAGTCTCTGTGCTGACACTGGAGACAGGACTCTGTTGCTTTGCCCCATACCACACTCAGATTTGGGTCCCAGTCCTTGCTAGCACACAAAAGCTTGCAGACCCCAATATTGTAAACTAAATAGTCAATAAATAAAAGACATTCACTAATGAATCAATTTTGGAACCTAGAGAAAGAAAGAAAGAAAATGAAAATACATTTCTCATCATAGATTCTCATCACAGTTTGAAGGCAGAAAAGTATGCTTGTGGTCATTTACGGACCAGAGCACAAGCTAAGAGAGTAAGAAACACCTTTTCTTAAATCATACCACTTTGGAAAAACTGAAAATTTACAGGACCCTAGAAGTGTCTCTGAAAACAGCATCATAACACCCCTAAATCTTTAGATAGTATACCCTTTATCCTGGAAGATGAGCCCTACTTTAACAAAGAATTAATTAAAAGTCAAGTAATAGGCTAAGAAAATGAGTGAACAACAGAAAAAAATTCTTACCATGTAAACTTACTTTGATGAAAAGAAAAATCAAAACACACAGAAGAAGATAACAAAATCAAGGGGTTAACCCTAAATGCAAGCTTCCACAGAGACAGACAGCAGGCAGAGAGAGAGAGACAGAAAAAGAGAGAGATGGAATGGATAAAAAATAGATATATGAGAGAAAAATAGACATATTCCTAGTACATGAGTGTGCACTTGTGTGAGAATTGGTCTTGTTGAGGTAATAAGGTGTGTTGATGTATTGTCTCTGAAGGAAATCGGGCTCAGTGTCCAACCTATGCAAAGTAATTTACTGATGTTTGTGCACTCAGTAAGTGAGCTAAATTCCTTGAAAAAGTCAGCATCCTTGCAAAGCAAGACAAGGATATTTATAGAGTAAATGGTGCTGGTTACATCAAAAAATATGTAGAATTTTAGCTTATTGAAAGAATTTGTTAACATGGGAAGGTCCTAAAGCCTTGGTAAAATTATGCATATAATTACCCAGAATGTATACAACAAAGTCCATTGGTGGGATGGGTATTAAAGTATGAAAGTAATATTATAACTAGTGAATGTTCACCCAAAAGTATGAAGGCAAAAAAAGCATATATAATCTAAGTCCCTTCTGGATCTGTAGTCCAATAGCTTGCACACACACACACACACACACACACACACACAAAATCTATGATTACCATTTTAGAATACAGCTTGAAATCTGGTACTGATAGATTATCTTCATATTTTTTTTATTTATTGCCTTGATGTTTTTGAGTCTTTGTTCTTCCAGATGAATTATGTTTTTCTAGTTCTAAAAATTAGTTTCTTTATAATTTGATTGCTGTGGTACTGAATGCATAAATTCAGGTAAAATTATCATCTTCTTTTATTCATCTTTTTTTATTATTTTGGCTCAGCCTACTCTGAGCAAATAACATTTCCCCAAGGGATTAGATCTGATGTCAAGTGTCAAGTGTTTTGTAAATGTTCTCCTATAATTCCCCAGATTTTTCTTGCCAAGTAGACTCTTAAGTATTTTATATTGTTTACAGTTATTTTAAATGGAATTTCTTCTTTCCTTTTCTTCATGCTGGACTTTGTTGATAATAAATAAAAATGCTGGTAACTTATGTGGGATTATATAATATTCTGAAACTTTGCTAAAGTTTTGTTAATTGATTCTCTAGAATTCTCTAATTATACCATCAAATCATCTGCAGAGGCATGGATTTGCTTTTTCATTATTTATTGTAATTTCTTCAATTTACTTTTCTTCTATCATTTCTCTTACTATATTGAATAATAGCGGTGGTGATGGTCATCTCTGTTTCATCCCTGATTCTATTGGGAAAATTTCTAGCATATATTTATTTAAAAATATGTTTTCTGATTATTTTTATACTACTTATCATTGTAAGGAAAGATCCATTTATCCTTATGCCTATATTTATCCTTATGTATTTTAAAGACAAATGAGTATCAAAAGCTTTTCTTTCTGCATCTATTGATATCAATAGTGATATTTTGTTGTTTTCCTTTTGTAATTGCTATGGTCAATTATGCTGATAGTTTTACTAATATTGAAGTTCTCTATTCCTAACATAATTCCCAGGTAGTCATAATGTATAGTCATTAAGATATATTGCTATAATCTTCTTGCCAATATTCTATTTAAAAATTTTGTGTCAATATTAGTCTGGAAATTTTTGTAAATATTTTTCCTCTGTTTTTGATCTTTCTAATTTGGGTATCTATATCATAGTACAGTACTATTCCATCAATATTATAAAATAAAATTTGTTTGGCCATTCCAAATTGTTTTTAATTGCAACCCAATTCATTTTTCCTCTATTTTATTGTCATGTGTAGTTATAGATTTGGTTATACATATATGTGTGTGTATGTGGGTGGGTGTGTGGGTGTAATTCCTTATATATATATATATATATATTCCCCTTAGTAATGCTTTGTTTGTATCTCATAAATTTTGTTATATTTTCTGTTTTTGCCATTATCTTTAATGAAATCATTGTTTCTATGATTTGTTCCTCCTTTACAATTAGATTATTTAATTTCTAATTAATTTTTAATCTCTTTCTACAGCCCTTCATTGAATGTATTTCTTATTGTATTATCATATACAAAGAATATATTTAACATTTCTGCTTTTCTCCCTGTGCTTGTGAGCTTTCTATGCCCTAAAAAAATGTATTTTTGTGGAGGTGAAGTATCTCTGAACCTCTTTCTTTCATTACATATTTGAATGTCATAGTAATATACCCTTATATCCATATACAGTGGTACCTTAATTCACATTATTAATTGGTCCCAAAAGGCAAAACTAGTAGCAAAGAGAGTACTGAATTATTTTTTCCCCAAATAAGTACATATCCAGTCTATAAGCTAAGCATTCCTTTCCAAATTCCCCAAAATTCTCCAAAGAGGCAAGTGGGGCTTGAAGCTCCAAAAAACAAGTCAGCACAGCCCACCCAACCCCTCTTCCTTCCTTCTGGACCCAATACTTTCTAAGAGTAACCAGGGCCTTTATATTCTTCCCACACCACAGAGCTATTCAAGTTTTCTTAGCTAGGGACAGGGTAGAGGAAAGCTATAGTTTCTTTCCTTCCATTGTCCAGCACACTGGTCAATGCCTTGGGGTTCAGTGCTGTCTTTCTCCTTTCTCTTCTGTTTATTTATATTTTTTAAATTATTTTATTTTATTTATTTATATTAACTACTGTTTATCCTCCTGCTGATCATATGGCTGCTCTGTGACCTTTCTAAAATTATTATTTTGGAGCTGGGAAACTATACACTGTAGACAACACATCCTTCAGTAATTGTTCCATGACCTGCCTACTGCAGTCTAAAATCTCAGCCTCTTGACCTCTAACTTGATAATCCTGCACAATGGCCAAAGAGGATAGCAGCAGATGGCAGGAACTGGTCAGTACTCCTGGTCAGCCTCGCATCCCTATTGTTCAACCAAGACAACAACCAGGCGTGATTAGTGCCAGGTAAGCATCAAATGCACTTTTCTTGTTGAAATGCATTGAATATTGAATTCCATCAGTTAAGAAGCAAATGAGTACCAAAGTACCACTCTATCTAAATTTATTCAGCTATTGTCCAAATTATGAACAATACTTTTTTTTTCTAGTTTTTTGCTACAAAAAGAGGAGGAAGTTACCATAAAAGTTTACATACATAGTATTTTGTGCTCTCTCTCTCTCTCTCTCTCTCTCTCTCTCGCTGCATTTCTTTCTGTCTCCTTCAGTTTGTCTGATTTATCACATTAATACATTAATAAGTATATTTCCAGTTTGAAGGGCTTCATTGAATTGTGTCTTTTAGAGGAGAATTCCAAATTGCTTTCATGACTGGCTAGATCAATTTATTGTTCCACTAATAAATGATATATGTTTTTTCCACACTGCCATTTTTCTATCTTTGAAATGTTTGCTAATTTGTTAAATATGATGTGGATTATCAAGGATATTTTCATTAGCATTCATTTAATTATTATTTAGAGCACTTTTTATATGTTATTTCTTTCTTTTAGCATTACTTCATACCCTTAGCTCATTTATATATGGGGGAAAGGTTGTCATAAATAATACATTGTTTTAAAATTATTTATTTATTTAAAACTGAAAAAAAATAGGAAAAAAATCACCACATGAACAACACAACATAAAACAATAAATGTTCATTTCAAGAAAACCTGTGTAATAAATACTAAATGTTGTGCTCAGAGCTATTCATCTACTCTTTGAATCCTTATGGATTTTCTTTTGTTCTCTCTTGGGCCTTTTCACTTTATTATGTTTTTCTCCTTCCCTCTCCTCCACCAAGAAGGCTACAATTAAGTGTGATATAGTTAAACATACACAGGACATATACATACAAATAAATAAATATATGTAATCATGCATATGTGAGTATGCCTATATAGTTATATAAATAAATGTAATGCTGAATTACACTTGTTTGTCCTCTGTTTCTCTGCAAGTAAATAACATCAAACTTCATAAGTCCATATTTTTCTATATCTACCAACTCATTATTTACTATACCACAATAATATTCCAATTTTTACTAAATAATTATTTTAAATATAATAAAACAATATTGATTAATATAACTGACGTATAGTGTAATCTCATTTTTCTTATTTGATTAATATGCTTTATCTTTAACTTTATCTAAGATCAATGATTAATACATCTGCTTTTTTAAAAATAAATTCTATTACTGATAATTATATTACTATGCTTGTGTATATCTCTTAATTCCTATCCTTACTGATTCCTCAGCTAATTTCTACCCATTACCTTGTCTTATTATTATTCTTCAAGGACCCTCCCCTAGCCATTCCCTCTATCTTTTCCCTCCTTTTTTATCCCATCCCCATTAATCAACACATCTTACTTATTCCATTCCCATTAATATGCACTCCCTTCTATACCCCCATTATTCTATTCCCTCCCCAATTTATGTAGAAGGATTTTATATCCATCTAAACATATATGTCTTGTTCCCTCTTTAACCCACTCCTGATGAGATTTGGAAAACTACCAGTCCTCCACCCCATCTAATTCCTCTATATTGATATAACATAAATACTGTTCTTATCTTTTCCTGTATAGTTTTGCTTTTCAGAGTCATATCATATTCAGTCAACTTGTCCAGACCACTAGAACCACACTACTACTTGGCCACTACTAGAAACAGACTAGCAGAACTACCTAATTACTAATCACAATCTTAGATAGATTATTAAAAAAAAAAAAAAAAACAAAAAAAAACAGTGTGCACTTAATGAATCCTTTGAACTTAATCTTTGATATTAACTTAATATTTCTCTTGCATCTTATATGTCAGATTTTCTATTAAGTTCAGGTCATTTTGCAACAAAATTCTTAAAGTTTGCCAATTCATTGAATATCCTCCCTGCCTCTCCTTCCCATTCAGGATTGGCTTAATTTTACTGAATATGGCACTTTTGGTTGTTACTCCATCTTTTGTTCTTTTGATACATGATGTTCTAAGATGTAGCTACTGCTGAGTTTTATGTGATTCTAATTATGACTGCCACATTTGAATTATTTTTTTTTTTTGTTTCTCATATTTTCTCCTTGACCTGGCAATTTTGGAATTTGGGTATCATGTTATTGTAGGTTTTCCTCATAGGGTGTCTTTCAGTTAGTGAAAAATTGATTTTTTTTTCTATTTCTACTTTCTTTTCCATTTTATTTCTAATACTTCATGACAATTTTCTTTAATTATTTCTTGTATTAGAGTATCAAGATTACTTTTTTAGTTGTAACATTTAGGTAGCCTGATTATCCTCTTTTTTTTTTAATACCTCCTCTTATTTTATTTTTGGATGGATTATGTGTTTACTTGTTAGCCTTATGATTTTAAACACATTCTTTTTTATCTTTATTAATATATACTTATAGGGTTTTGATTGTTTCCTAATGATTGCTTTTTTGTGTATAACATTTTTTGTTATGTTGATTCCTAACCATTTTGTTCTCTTTGCTCTAATACATGATTGATTTTTGTGAAGGTTCTATATAGTGCTGGGAAATGTGTATGTAACCCAATGTCAGTAGTAAACTTATGTTTTCAAAATACATTGGCATCAAAATTCATAGAGAAACTAAGAATGCATTAAATGAGCTACAAAAAGACACAATAACACAATAGTAACCAATTCTCAGTTTGGGATAATTGTGATAATGACAGACAATAGAGAAAATATAGAAATGAATAAATTACTGGAGAAATTAGAACTAAAAGACTTATTGTTTTAAAATGGGATTGCTAAAGAATATACGTGCATAACTATCATGCATGTGAATAGATATATATGTATATAAACATATCTACATATAACATAAGGCATATAAATATAATGTAAGATGTTTCTATATATAATACACATACATATACATTTATACAAATATTTGTCTGTTTATATATGTATGCATACATATATATGTTTATATACACAAACATAAACATATGTGTTGTATACATGCACACAAATGCATTTCTTTGGAAAATACAAAATATATAATATAAAGAATATATATATATACATTTATGTACATACACATTTGTATGTATACAACATATATTCTATGTGCACATATATAACATATAATTCAAAATAAATTGAATGAAATGTTTATGTATACTTTTTTTAGAGAGCTGCTTGTTAATTAACCTTTATCAGTACAATCCATTTCAGAAGTCTCTCTACCCATGTTTTGTAGACTCCTTGCTTTTCTAATCTAACCAGCTTTCTGTACCAACTCCTCAGTGTTTAAATTTAGATCTAAGTAAATATGAAGGGAAAGAAGCAGGACCTTGCTAGACCAAGAAATTACCTAGCTGATCAATTTTAACAGACTAAATAGCTAAGTTCCTGCAGTTGGTCTCTGCAGATTTCTTTTATAAATAAAATTAAAATAGTTTTGACAGATGATGGGTCCATATAACTAGGAGGGACAGAGTGGGTAAATTGGCTTTGGGTTAAACTGATTCACTGCAATTAAGGGTAGAAAATGATAGAGAGGTTGTATTTAAGAAGGAACTCGAATTACATATCCTTTTTTAATTTATAGACTACAAATGAGGGTGTAATTATTTTGTGAGTTATACACTGGCCAACATTACTGAAAACACAGAAAAAAAGTTTCATGCATAACACAATTAACATTCAGGTGTATTCCCACTGCTATTTTAACCTCAGACAAAGAACATGCAGCTATTTGCTGGTTAAATAATACAATCTTTAAACATTTTATCAGAATGTTCCATTTGTTGAAAAGTAATATCCTAGAGTCATGTGCTTTAATCACTTACCAGGGATCTACTTCCAAATGTAACCATTCAAGCAACAACTGTTAAAAAGCATTTTATATTTTTTAATGCATTGGATGATTTCATCTATTTATTTTTGCTCCCTTACCCATGCACTATTTCTCTTTTAATAGCAAATCATTGAAGGTTTTTATTTTTAAAAAGTTTTTGTAACAAAGATATCTTTTCTGAAGGCTGATAAATCAAAAAGAAGAGAAACCAAAATCAGGGACACTGATTCATGGCAATAGATGAAACTTATATGAGATATGAAAAAAATTCATTTGCCCCCCAACTTGGGGTCATTTATGAAATTTTGAATCAAGTCTGCAAATATTTAAAGGTACCATTTGCCAGAGAGATCATTGTTGTATTTTCTTTAGTTTTTTTTTTTCCTTCTTTAGAAACATTGATATTGTTAGGTTCAATTGAATACTATTGTGTATTAAGTACCTATTGACCAGCATGGATATCATTTAGAAAACTGTAGAGAACTCTTAATGATTCTGAGTTTATTCTTGAAAGAAAGACTCATTTATAAAATAAAATAATTTTCTGGCTGCAAATCATTGAATGTCAGAGTCTCCAAAGAAGCAAAGTTGTGGGTCACTGAAAAGGAATGAAGAGACCCATGGCCCCTGTAACTAGGCTTTTGGCAAATGACCAGTGACAAATTTGGTGCAATAAGTGACATGGAAAATGTTATCAAAACAATATGAACAGAAAAAGAAAAAGCCCAGCCACATAGTGAGAGCAAGGAACAACAAATGGATAGTTTGTGTTTCATTAGAACCCTTATAATACTAAGTGTCCCAGAGAAACACAACCAACAGGTGTTCCAGGAGTTCATGAAAAGAGGCCTGCAAGGTGAGAAAACATCTATGACTTGTAATTTGCATAATTGGAGAGAGCACCCATCAGTGAAAACAAATAATTACGCAAACTCCAGCAGCTTCCTATTGCCTCTAGGACCAAATAACAACTTCTCAGTTTGACATTGAAAACACTTTACAACCTGGCTTCTCCATCCTACCTTTTCTAAATTTATTAACCATTACTTTCCTTTATGTAACTCTATGATGTAGTCAAATTGGCCTTTTTATAGTTTTTCACATATGATATTCTATTTCCAAGCTCTGGATTTGCACAGAATATCTCTCATATCTACTTTCTCATTGCTACTGTTTATTAGAATCTTCATCTTCTTTCAAAGTTTAACTCAAGTATCCCTTTGTAATGTAATATTGAACTGCTCCTCCCCTGCCACCTAGAACCATACTCTCAATAATACCTCTATTTATTTGCATATTGCTCATATTTTATTCTGTTTATATTAATAAACTTTATTTTTTCCTGATAATGTTAGTTTTTTCAAAGCAGGGATTATTTTATTTTTGTCTTTCTATTACCAGTGCCTAACAATACTTGGCATGTTATTGATACTTAATAAATTATTTCATTTCCTTGTTTTGATTATTGAGACTGCAGATATATTGAAATATGTGAAAGGTTCTGAGTTGGAAATGATTGAACTACCTGTTTCTTAATGTGTTTAGATAAAACCAACACAAATTTTTTTAAAAATTATTTAAAATATTTCTATCCCATTCTTTTTTAGAAGAAATTTTCATGTTTATTTGGTACCCACTTTACCTTCTATGTGCAGAGTGCACACACACACACACACACACACACACACACAAACCCAAACACACACACATACACAAATAATGTCTATTTTATTTATCAACTTCATTTTATGATGACTTAAGGTTGTTGGTCCCAAATAATTATCTTACATGTGGTTATAAAATTCCTAGTGCAACAAAACCCTAGGGATGGATGTCTGCTGTTCTAGCAAGAGGTGTCCTAGTGATTCTTTCATTAATCACATAAAGAATTGTGACCCAGTTACAGTGATTGACAAAATCTGCTTTTGACTAAGAAATTAGCTCCTCCTGTCCTAAAAGATTTTGGAAAAGAAAAACAACAAGGAAGCAAGATCCTGTGTAGCCTCGGGAACTGAAGACACAGAAAGCTGCCATTTGATCTCTGGTGCTCATCACAGAAGAGAGCAGGGTAGGAGGTGGCCAGAATATGTGGGAGACTTGCCTTGGCCTTCCATATTTGAAAATATTCTTCTAGATGCTGAAGGAGTCTTGTAATTTTTATTTCTTCACTCTTCTCCTTTGATTTTGCTTTCTGAATGAATCCTCACCTTTAAGCTTGATGCCTTTTCAAAGATGAGACTTATTTTGGTTCTTAAATTTTTGTTTAGTTTTTGTTTGTTTAAACATTTATTTTGTCAATAATCCAACAATTGTAATAAAAAGTGTTAAATATGCATATTGCTAATCTATGTGTGATTTGTAATTTTTCAAAATATAAGAGAAAGGTAACTCAAAAGGATAAAAGGGTTAAAATTAGAGACCTCTGCCAGAAGATAGTATCTGAGTGGAACTAAGAGTCACAGAATAGAATTGTTGATAACATTTTATAACTTTCCCGTTCAGTGAGAACACTTACATCATTATCCAGTCTAGACAATTGAATAAGCCAACAGTGACTATTATGACTGGCAGGTCTGTCATAAGGATAAGATTGAGATCATTTTCCCCATATTTGTGTTAGAGAGTGGGAAGCCAAATCAAGGCCTGGAAAGAAAGTCTTAGACAAAAAAAGAAGTTTCTCTGACCACAAAAAAAGGAGAACAAGGAAAGAAAAGGAGAAAGAAAAACTAACTGCTTTCAAAAAACCTGCTCATCATTTTGATGATCATCTTTGCCTTGAGAAAAGATCTATTATAACTATTTTTATAATATAGGTTCTTTTTTAAAATCTCTTTTGGGATTCATGTCTGCTACTGGCAATGTTAGGTCACAAGATATGCATGACTTTATAAATCCCTGGGCATAGTTCATATATTTTGATTATTTATCAAGTGGGGAATGTTCTTATTGATTTTTTTATAAATTTGACTCAGTTCCTTATACATTTGAGAAATGAGGTCTTTATTAGAGAAATTTGTTTAAAAATTCTTTGCTCAATTACTATTTCTAACTTTATTTCCCTCATATTTATTCTCTTTCCTTTTAATCTGCCTTTCTTCAAAAGTGTTCTGTTTCAAAGTAGCCCTCCCACAGTGTGCCCTCTCTTTTCTTATCCCCTCCTCCTATTTTCTTGCACGGTAAGATAGATTTCTATATCCATATTAAGTGTGTATGTTATTTTCTCTTTGAATAAATTAAAGTTCACTAGGATTCCCTCTCCTTCCCCTTGTAAAGGTTTTTCTTGCTCCTTTAAGGCAGATAATTTGCACCATTCCAATTTTCTTTCCCTTTCTCCAAGTACATGTTTCTTACCCCTTATTTTATTTTTTTAGATATTATCCCTTTATATTCAATTCACACCCATGATCTCTATCTATATATACTCCTTCTTACTGCAATAATAATAAGGAAATTGTCTTCTTTCCCTGTAGGAATATAAAACAGGTAAAGCTTGTGAATTCCCTTATTTTTTTTTTCTTTTTTGATAACGTTATACTTCTCTTGAGTGCTGCATTGGAAAAAGAAATTTTCTATTCAGCTCTGGTCTTTTCATTATGAATGCCTAAAAATACTGTTTCATTGAATGTCCAACTTCTCCCCTTAAGGTTTATACTCACTTTTTCTGGATAGGTGATCCTTAGTTGTAATCACGAGTATCATATTTCACAGCCTTCAATCCTTAATATAGAAGCTGAGGCAATTTGAGTTAAGTGACTTGCCCATGGTCACACAGTTAGTAAGTGTTAAGTGTCTATTTCAGACTTCAACTCAGGTCCTCCTGACTTCAGGGCAGGTGCTCTATCCACTACACCACCTTGCCACCCCTTCAAGGCTTAATGTAGAAGCTGTTATCCTTACTGTGGCTATACTTGAATTGTTTCTTTCTGAATGCTTGCAATATTTTCTCCTTGACCTGAGAGTTGAGAAATTTGGATGTAAATTTCCTGCAAGTTTTAATCTTGGAATCTTTTTCAGGCGGTGAGCAATAGATTTTTCAATTTCTATTTTACTTTCTGTTTCTAGAATATCAGAACAATTTCCTTGATATTTTTGAATGATGATGCCCAAACTATTTTTTTTTATCAAGAGTTTTAGGGAAACTAACAATTGTAAGTGGTCTGTTCTGGATCTCTTTTTCAGGTTAGTTGCTTTTCCAATGAGTTATTGCACATTGTCTTGTAAATTTATTTGGAATATATTTTCACTCTGTCATTTTGTGTATTCTGACACTCTGAAATGTGTTTAGAGTGTAAAGATATTTGGAGGGTTCTGGGAGGGAACTTGGCTCAATATCTACCTTAGTTCTGCCTACTACTCATGTACTTCATAGAAAAAACATATTTGTTTTACGTTTTACTGAAAATTTGGGTTGCATATCCTACCTAGCTCATAAGATCAGAGGGAAATGAAGCATCTGGGTTGAACATTCTTGAATATCTCATTCATATGAGAAATTTTCTAAACTGAATAAAGACATAATCTTGTATTTCTTATGGAGAAATGTCAAGAAAATATGTTTGTTCTACTTATTATTTTTTTGGATTTGATTATGTCTTTCCATTTGAGGTCAGTTATTTAAAAATATATATTATTAAGCATCCATCTTGTTCAAAGCATTGGCAAGGTTCTAGAGATAAATACTTATATGAATACTAATTTATGTGAGAACTCTCTTCTTTGGAATAGATCACCAACTACACATATCTTACCTTGTATGAAGCTTTTTTTCTATGTCTGTCCATAAACCCTTTAAGAAATATTCTTGCCAGAGTTTGCAGGCTTTCATCTAGTTCTTTTCATATATTGATGCACCAAGGCTGCTCTTGGACATTTAGCAATGCTGCCTCATTCTGACTCCATCACTAAAACTCTTGTTTTTCTGGTCATATGTATTCTTACTAATGTTTCCTAAATTACATCTAATATGCAATGGAGGCAAAAATGAAAAACAACACAATCTCCATATTTGTGGAAGTAACAAATTCTTTAAAAAAGCATGAAAAGGGGCAAGTAGGTGGCTCAGTGGATAGAGCACCAGCTCTGAAGTCAGGAGGACCTGAGTTCAAATGTGACCTCAGACACTTAATACTTCCTACTTAACCTGTGTAAGTCACTTAATCCTAATTGCTGGGGGAAAATATAGCATAATATGAAAAAAACATAACAAAGAAAACCAACATAACCAAGATTTGTAGGAAAGCAGAAATCTGGGGGGAAATATAGTATAATATAATAGGAAAAAATGTAGTCTGAAAAAGGCCTCATTTCCTCAACAATATAGAGAATTAAATCAAATTTGTAAGGATACAAGTCATTTCCTAGTTCATAAATAATCAAAGCATACAAACAGGAAGTTTTCAGATTAAAAAACTAAAAATGTCTATATTCATATGAAAAAAAATTTTTAGAGAAATACAAGTTAAAACAATTGTGAGTTGTCACCTCATGTATATCAGATTGATTAAAATGACAGAAAAGGAAAATCACAAATGTTAAAGAGGATGTGGAAAAATTGGGACAGTGGTGCTTTGCTGCATGGAGTTGTGAATTAGTCCAAACATTCTGCACACATTAACAACAACATCGTGCAATGATTACCTATAATTGACATAGTGCTCCTCAGTCACACAGTGATTCAAGACAATTCTAAAAGACTCATAATGAAAAATGCTATCTACATCCAGAGAAAGAACTGATGGAGGCAATGCAGATAGAAGCATATTATTTTCACATTATTTTCTTTTTTGTTGTTTTTCTACCTTTTGTTCTAATTTTTCTTTAACAATAAAACTAATATGTACACATGTTTAACATGATTGCACATGTATAATCTGTATATTGAATTATTTATCATCTTAGAAATAAGGGAAGAAGAACATTTGGAACTTAACATTTTATAAAAAACTGAATGCCAAAAGTTTCCTTTATAGCTAATTTGAAAAAATAAAATAAAATGCTATTTAAAAGGGAAAAAGACATGCATACAAAAATTCATTTGAAATAGGCCAATATATACCAATATAAACCAAATTTATATATATGAAAAAACACATTTACACATACATATGTGTATATGTATATAATAAAAAATGTAAGCCAAGAATAAATAAAAAGAAATTAGTTTAAAAGCAATCATAGAATATGAATAAAATACCTTGTTATTTATTAATTTTGCTTGAACCCAGCTTTATCTAGTTAGATATTACTTAACCTTAAAATGCCTGTCATAGTGAGCCCAGAGAACCACCAAGGATGTCAGAGATTCTTGCTAAGAATGCTTGAATTCAGTCTGGGTCTTGTTTATCCATTCAGGCCTAGATTCATCCAAAACACAACCAATCAGCCTAATAGCCTATATTTTTGTTTCATCCAACTTTTATTGTTTAGGATTATATGTTGTTATACATTTCAAGCAACATCTGAAAACTGCACTTTTTTTTTGGTAAAAGACCTATGTTTAGTCCCCTCAGTTTTTATCCTTTGAACTCCCTCTAATGTTAGACTTAACAAAGATTTGAATATGCAACATCTTTTATGGCTCTCTTCTCTGCCAAAATGATTCAATAAAAGTCTTTTGACATGAGGAACTATGAAATTTCCACCTAGAAGATTCAAGTAAGGTACATTTAGGTAAAGATACATTTGAACCATGCTTTTAAGAAAGTTTTAAAAATAGTAAAAATATTAATTATGGTAGCTGGCATTTATATTGCACTTAAAGGTTTTAAAGGACTTTACAAATCTTAACTCAATCCTAAAACAACCCTGAGAGATAGTATTTATTATTGTTCCCATTTTATATGTAAGCAAACTGAAGGTAGAGATAAAAAGAATAGGTCAAACTAAACATATGTTGTTTGAACTCAAAGTGTATGGAGGCAAGCCATAAAGAATGAAAATCTGCTAAACCTGGTCTGTGGAATAACTAAAATGTCCAGTTAAGGAATTTATATTTTTTTCTATAGGTAATAAAAAAGCACCAATGATGTTTGAATAGGAAAACCTGTAATGAAGAAAGTGGGCCAATTAGGCGATACTGGGGATGGAGTGCTCTACCTGGAGTCAGAAAGACTCATGTTTTGAATCCAAATCTTACCTTCAATACTTACTAGCTGGATGATGTCAGGCGAGTTACTTAATCTTTTTGCCTCAGTTTCCTTATCTGTAAAATGAGCTGGAGAAGGAAATGATAAATTATTCTAATACCTTTGTTCAGGAAACTTCAAATGTAGTTGCAAAGAATCAAACATAATTGGAAAATAACTGAGCAACAATCAAAAGAGAAAAAGTATTTTGACAGTTGTATGGAAGATAACTTGAAAGGAGGAGAAATGGGAAGCAGAGAATGCATGTAGAGGCTATTATAGTGCTAAGGAGATGCCTCAACTGATGCAGTGTAGAATGAATGAAACAGTGATTATTGATCCTGGAAATACTCTAGTGGTAAAATTGATAAGTGCTAGCAACAGATTGCAAATGTAAGTGAGGGGAAAGTGTAAAAGATTACTCTGAGGATTCAGTCCTGGGTGAGTGGGAAAAGAGATACTATCAAGGAAAAGAAAAAAAAAAAAAGAGGAAAGAGGAATTGCTGGAAGGGGGGGTGGAAGAATCAGTAGTTCAGTTTAGGGTATATTTGTTCAGAAGTGCCTGAATAAAGTAATCAAGATAGCAGAGAGTTATAAATCAAGGTCTGCAGCTGAGTGAGAAATGGGACCAGAAATATTGATTTGGGAGTCATTTGAATATAGTCTTTAATTGAAGCCAAGGGAAAATACTGTTTTACTAAAAGACCATTTACAACTAGAATGTAACATGTATAAACATTTCTAAATCTCATTAATGAATCCACCAAGTAAATACATTATAACCAAGGTTACTGACTTTGTCCAACATAGAATTGCATCAATTCCATTCCAAAAAAGTCTTTTGCCATTAATAGACATTCTACTTTCAAAAGAAATGGTTATGAATCATAAATGTCTGTTTACAATGGTTATTTACCTTTAAATCTCCTTAGGGAATTATTTTTGGGGAAGAGGTTGTGTAGAGTCTTTGTGAAAGTATTACTGGATCTTAGTAACTGAACTTTTATTTGTATAGATCGTCCAATTGGGAGAATTCAGGTGATATTCTTTAATTTTGACTTCATTATGTTCCCCAAGCTATTAGTCCTTTTATATTTCTTGCCCTTTTGATATATATAATACAGAGTCCTAATATGGCTTCTAATATATCCACAGACAGCATAATATTTTTCCTTTAAACTTCTTAATGTTAACCCTCTTTATGCATTTGCATCCCAATTATTTTTGCTAGGAAACAAAGTGGGCTGTATCTAGAGATTGAATCCAAACCTCCTGTTAATTATCTGAAATGCAGTTTGTTGAAGACATCCCTTTAGAAATGTGAGCTATGTAGTATGTAATATTCATAATATGGCTAGATATCTCATATGAGAGTAATTTAATTGTCAGTGCTGCTCAACCATTGTTTAATGAATTCCTAACATTTGAAAGGCAAGCTGTTGGAGGGCCATTATTAAATTTCATATTTGCTCTGTAGTTTTCTTCACCATTGCTTCATCTATTTAGGATTATGATGACATTAACTTTTGATTTCCTTCAAAAATGGAACTTTTGATTTTTTTTTTGCATAATGCAAAGTTTAAACTTTCATTACTGATTCTAGTTGAAGAACAGAGGAAATTTATTTTAAGGCAAGATCCCAATTAAGCCAAAGGGTGATGATCACCATCATCAGTAATACAAAATAAGTATTCATAAAACAAAAGAAATGAACCTTTCCCAGTCTACAAAGGCACTAGGATAAAGAACACTACAGTGGAGGCAAATAAAAAAAGTCAAGTAATTTCAGCAGAAATTAATCATACATTATAAATAGCTTAATAAATTGTAGTCATTAAAGTCTCCAAAAGCAAATTGCATCAAGACACATTTTGCTTATGTGATTAATCTACACCAAGTCAGCATAGACTGAGTACATAGCTCAGCAAACTCTCTACCGAGAAACGTAAAGACAGCAGACTATTCCTGATTGGGATTCACATCAAAGCAAAATAGCAAAATGCTCAGGGCTAGATTGAAAAATGCAAGTAACTTAGAAGGGCGATTGACCTCAGGGAGCTAAGCAAAATGGTGAATGTTTAGATAAAAATTCACATTATTTTTGAAATTATAACTTCCTATTGGTACTAAATTCTCTTCTATAGCTAAACTGACATATTTTATACTTAAGTGATTTAAAATGTCTTTTGTTTATACTACTTTTCAATAATTTCATGACCCTTTAGTATGAGGAAAAAACCTTACAAAGTCATACAATGTAAGCATAGATGGGAAACTTTTATGTTGGAATATAATCATGGATGGGTCACCTTGTATTTGCATTCCCATGAACCTCTCTAGGGCTCAATAATCTCTTCTGAAAAATGGGAATAAAAATTCCAATCTATTCCCAGGATTACCATAAAGAGTTACTAATGAAGCATTTTGCAAATTGTTATGCAAAATAACAATGAAATCTGAGTTGTGTGCTGAGTAAGAGCAGAACAAAAAAGAAGGATGTAAATCAAGGCTAACTGCAGCTAAGCATGAGTTCAGTGCACATTTTAGTTAGGTCAACAGGGCAAAATCAAGCAACAAAATGCCACCATCCAGTCAATGAGAATCTTGTTGACAAATTATATAATACAGTATATGAAACACTTTATAAGAACCCAAAATGCCATGTCAGTGAATCAGAGCATAACATTATCTCAGATTTCGAAGGGTCCTATGAAATCATATATTTCAACTTATAAATTACACAGCAAATATGACTAGAGTTGTAAAATTCCTACTCTAGTCTGTCTTGATCAGTCTCCACCTGAGGTACTGTGTTATTTTATTATACATTAGTGAGTGAAAATTATAGAGAAAGAGAGAAAGAGGAGAGAGACAGACAGACAGACAGACAGGGAAAGAGAGAGACAGCGACAGAGACAGAGACAGAGACAGAAACAGAGAGAGAGAGAGACAGAGAGAGAGAGAGAGAGACAAAGAGAGAGAGAGAGAGGCAAAGAGAGGCAGAGACAGAGACAGACAGAGAGAGAGACAGAGAGAGAGAGAGACACAACTTAAGCTTTAAAGTTATGTTTAGTTATGCCTGACTCTTCAGGACTCCATTTGGGGTTTTCTTGGTAAAGATTCTGGAGTGGTTTTCCATTTTCTTCTGCCACTCATTTTATGGATGAAAAAGTCTTTCTGACATCAGACCTGGCACTCTTTTCACTGCATCCTTATTGCCCTTTGAAGGCATTATATTAGGTAAACTTTCCTTATAGTTAAGAGATTTGTTACAAGGGAGCTATCACAGAAAGTACTAATTTCCCCCTAATTGGAGGTTGTTCTTCAGTGAAAAGCAACTTGATTATTGGTTGGATGTCTCTTAGAAGAGATTTGTGTACATATATAGATGGGAATAAAACACCTTTATAGTCCTATCCAAATCTGGAAATTTGTGATTCTATGAACCTATAAGCAAGATTTCTACCTCATGCTCCCAATAATCATCCAGCATCTTAAAATGTGACACCTAGGATATAATGGGTTATTTTATTGGTGGTTTAATCAGATAAAGGATACAGTGGGACTATAATCGCCTTTATTGTAGACAATATTTCTCTATTAATACAACTTTTGATGTTTTTGTATATGTTCCATGCCACACTGTTGACTAATTTATAATCTAAGACAGCCTCCAGATATTTTTCAGAAATTTCATCCAACCAAATGCAATTTTACAGTTTATGTTGATCCTAAATGTGTTTTTAATGTTTTTCCCCATTAGATTTCACCTTGTTTCCTTTTATCCTGTTGGTATTTTCTTGAACTCTAAAATAATTATTTACAATGATAGTTGTACCAGCTAGATTTACATTAGATTCTGCTAGATTATCATGCCATATATTCCAAATATAATAGGACTAGAAACAAAGCCTTGAAGGACTCCAGTTTAGTCCCCTATCCATACAGACTTAACTTAGACCTTATAATTAATGATGAATCCCTGAATTCTATTATCAATCTAATATAACTTCCTTGTATAATAATATAACATTAAAATTAAGTGCCTTATCAAGTGAAAATTAAACATAATTTCTTGGAATGTTCTATTATTTTCATTTTGCAGAGTTCATTATAAGCATTTAATAAAAACAGTGGCACAAACAACACAAACATGATAGCAACTGATGTGCCACAATATGAAGTAGATGAATTCTAAGCAAAATTTAATAAAATGCTCTAAATGAAATAAACTAATTCCAAATATAATCTGATATTTGGGGAGTTCTTTGATAACATGGGAATAGGCAAAGATAATAGAGTAGATTGGAAAATAAGAATTAGGATTAACAAATCAGAGACAAAAAAGTTTGTCTATGATTCATAAATCACATGGCCACACATTATGAATACACATGACTTTAACTCTTGAGAAAAGCATATGAAACATTTAAAGAATAAATCAAACACTTCAAAATGAAAATGATTGTGACAGACTAGAAAATTAGTCACAACTAATATTGGAATAATTCCTGGCAAAACTGTCCGTGGGGAGTCAGAACACTGATTTGTTGGAATAAAGATAAAAATGAATGTTAATCTAAAAGAATAAAAATGGGGAAAAGATAAAGTGTACCATTAAAAAATTTCTTATATGACCCATTTAAAATAACCCTTTGAAGCTGATTGAATGGACCGGTATCAAGGAAAGGACATTAGTACTTACAATAAATTATATTGGAGTTTAACTAATGTAAATCAGTTTTCATAAAAAGAATAAAAAACTCCTTAAAAATCACTTTAGCAAATACCTATTCTCCTGTAAAAGCAGAAAATATCATTTCTAATGGAAATACCAGTTTAGAATATATACTTATTTAAAAATTTTACTGCAAAAGATGATGGAAGATTTTAAACAATGTCTCCTTAAAAAAAAAATAAGAAATAGTGCTGGGAAAATAAGACAGTGTAAGAAGGTTTTTTTGGGGGAAAGTGATTGCAATGAATCTAAAGAATAAAATTAGACATAATAAAACAAATATAAAAAAGAGAAAATGTTAATTAACTTAAGACATCAAAAAATGAGGTGTGCCTTCCAAGAACATAGGGGCATAAACACTCTGTATTCTTTTATCAGACTTCCTTTAGTATTTTGTGTACAGTTGCATTATTTAAGAAGAAATTCAGTAAACTGAAGACTAGTGTCTTGTCTGATTCAGAGTTTCAGCCTTCTACAATTCTGAAATTCTATGAAACAGCTTTGCCTTCAAGAGCATAAGACTCTTGATAGGAATATGTGATCACAGGGTGAAATATAGCATGTATATATATAGTGTGTGTATGTATATATGTATTTATATATAAAACTTAAAGCAATATTATATATTTGCAAACATACTTCATGTTCATATATAACTGCAAATATGAATGTTTATATGTGTATGTATATGTTTATAGTAGGTATATATTTACATATGTGTATACATTTTGTATATATGCATCCCTTCAACACTGTGAAGGAAAGATCTATGCTGGACTGTATAGATACAGAAGAGGAGATAACTCATGATTAATTGATAGAATTCTAATTTATCCTTATGTACCTGCCTAGAGATATGTATTTATTTGATCATAGAGATATATATTGATAGAGGACAATCAGACATAGGAAATAAAGAGCAAATTCTAAATAGCATAAAATTTTGAATGAGGACACAGAATAACATGGAAATCCACTTTCATAACATATGTTTTTTACCTCATTGTCTTAGAACTCTAGAGACTATTGAGAGTATAACTCCCCTAAGTGATGTCATTCTTCTTATTTGAACTGAAATTTTTGTCTCACCCTCATTTGAAAAGCTTAGTCATGTTTATTATATTCTAGAAACTCTGCGAATCTTCTCTAAATTTTGTTTTACTTAGATGAAATGGTTTATTCACTATTCACTATTTGTGATGTTATTTTGTGTAGCTAGCATTTGGTAGAAAGGGGTTAAAGTGGTAAGGGTAAGGTAAATACTATTATCACTCTTAATATTGATCAGGAAAGCAGTTTTCATTCAGATTATACCCTCCAAAAATGTACCTCTAAAGTAGAAATATTTGAGAAGGTTGCAGATAAATATGATTCAACTGAGATAAACCTCTTAAACATAGGAGAGATTATCCAACTTTGGCAGTACAGTATTTGCTCGGCTTGGAACCTTAATATAGGCTTCTGACATTGCAACATGAGCCTCCTCCTACTCTATGATGGATGGGCCAGAATTCAGATAATATCTACCAGAGCCGGATTGGAATCTAAATATCATTTCTCTGAAAGAGAGAGAGACATAGAGAGAAAGAAAGAGAGAGAGAGAGAGAGACAGATTCAAACTCTCCTGTATAAGTCCCCATGATATAACAGAAAGACAAAGGGGTGTGTCAGGGTCATAAAAACCTGGTTAAAGTCTTATCTCTGAAGTATAGTTTGTTTGTTTGTTTGCTTGTTTTCCAGAACTTGGGTGAGTTAATCTTTCAGCACAAACAACCTCTATCTAACACTATACAGATTCCAAATGGCAAGTCATTCAAGCTACTTTATGTTAGACAATGTAATAATATCTGGGACTCCATAAAAAGGTAAAAGACATCACCTGCTCAAGGAAGTTACAGTCTAATGGCAGAAACAACATGCTAGGGGAAAAATAAAATGTATAAACCAAATAGATACAACTTAATTGAAAATAGTCAACAGAGGAAAAATTCTAACCGTAAGGTAGATTAGGAAAATTTTATTGTATAAGATTGGGTTTGAGTTGAAACTTTAAGGAAATCAAAAAACCTAGAATGTGAAGAAAAGGAAGGAGAGAATTGTAACTATGGGGACAGTCAATGAAAATGCACAGAAGCAGAGGGACTTCTGGGGGTGGGGGAAAGATTTCAAAATAAAACCAGAAGCTGCTCAAGCTCTCACAGTTTCCCTTGGAAAACAACATGAAATTGTTTGTGGAACTGTGAACAAATCCAACCATTCTGAAGAGCAGTTTGGAACTATGCTCAAAAAGTTATCAAACTGTGCATACCCTTTGATCCAGCAGTGTTTCTACTGGGCTTATATCTCAAAGAGATCATAAAGAAGGGAAAGGGACCCACATGTGCAAAAAATGTTTGTGGCAGCCCTATTTGTAGTGGCTAGAAACTGGAAACAGAGTGGATGCCCATCAATTGGGGAATGGCTGAATAAGTTATGATATATGAGTGTTATGAAATACTATTGTTCTATAAGAAATGACCAACAGGATAATTTCAGAGAGACCTGGAGAAAGTTACATGAACTGATGCTGAGTGAAATGAGCAGGACCAGGAGATCATTATATATGACAACAACAATACCACACGATGATCAATTCTGATGGGCATGACTCTCTTCAACAATAAGATGATTCAAATTTCCAATTGTTCAGTGATAAAGAAAGACATCTACACTCAGAAAGAGGACTGTGGGAACTGAGGGTGGACCACAACATAGCATTTTCACTCTCTCTGTTGTTGTTTATTGAAGTATGTTTTCTTTCTCAGTTTTTTTCCTTCTTCATCTGATTTCTCTTGTGCAGCAAGGTAACTATATAAATATGTATACATATATTGGATGTAACATATATTTAACCTATTTAACATGTATTGGACTATCTGCCATCTAGGGGAGGGAGTGGGGGAATAGAGAGGAAAATTTGAAACAGAAAGTTTTACAAGGGTCAATGTTGAAAAATTATCCATGCAAATGTTTTGCAAATAAAAAAGCTTTAATTAAAAAAAAAAAAGTACATCCCAGGCTTGCTTAAAAGCTAACTGCTAATGTTGTACTCCACTTATAGCCTGTATATCAATTAATAGTATAATGTCAAGATCACTGGACAAATCAGTTCTAATTCTAATACTTCCATTAACCATCTAAATTTCCTTTGACATGAATGAAAAAATAAAATTAAATGATCCTTTAAGAAGGGGGGAGGGGATCTAAGCCTCTGAACAGAGTCTGTTGGAATGAACCACTTTCCGCTCAAGCTAGATTGGAAAAATTTCAAGAAAGTTCATTCTCACTGGTGTTAAAGAAGTGTTCAACCCAGCTCAAATAGACTCTGGGAAAGCCAGTGAGAAGGTAAAAATCACAGTAGATCAGCAAGTAAGAACCTTGGTCCTGGCTCAGTAGAGCAGCAAATGAATGGGGCAGTCCCCAATCGCAGCTCAGTAGACAAACTCTGTGAAACTAGGCTTTTCCTGAAAAGACCAGCTAAAGTTACCCCCTACAAACACAAGGGGCTCCTGTACTCAAGCCAAGGCTCAGAGTTGAACAGGAAGTTATTTATATAGTGCTCTTTTTACCCCAGAAGCAGAGCTTGACCATAAAAATTAAAAAAAAAAAAAGGAAATACCAAAAGAAAAGAAAAGAAAATTATCAAGTTACAGAAAAGAACCTTGATCATAGAAAGCTACTATGGTGACAGGGAAGACCAAAACACCAACTCAGATGAGACACAATGTACACAGAAGAAATCTCAAAGAGCATATGATATGAATTGGTTTCAAGTCCAAAGAGGCTTCTTGGAAGTATTCATAAAATACTTTAAAAGGCAAAGAAGAGAGACAGAATAAAAAAAAAATGAAAAAAGAAATGAGATATGCAAGAGTCAATAGCTTGGAAAAGGAAGGCAATTCCTTAAAAAATACAATGGCCAAAGGAAAAAAAAATCTACTAAAAAAACCAACACCTTCAAAAGTAGAATTTTCCAATTGCAAAAAGAGATATAAAAGCTAGTTGAAGAAAATCACATATTAAAAACTAGAACAAAACAAATGGAAGCTAATGACTCTGAGACATGAAGAATCAGTCAAACAAACTAATAAGAATGAAAATGCACAAAGAAAAGAGATGGAAAATGGGGGAAAGCAAGGAAGTGATTGTGACCAAATTGAAGAAAATTCAGGAATTTGAATGGTCTAAGGGTAACTAGAAGTGGAAAGGAAACTTGGAGAGCTTTGAAAGCCAAACAGGATTTTATATTTGATCCAAGATATAGTTGACTAGATAGGAAGGTGACATATTCAGATTTATGATATGAGGAGATCAATTGACAGCTGAGTGGAGAATGGAGGAAAGAGAAGTTACCAATCTTTAATGGTAGAAGGTGTTTCCTTCCTGATAATTCTCTATATGAATCAAATTGGAGGTTCATACAGAAATATTATATGAAATGACATTAAGTGGGGGAGAAGATGTTAATATGCAGAAGAATTAAAGTGACTTTATGTAGGAGGTGGTATTTGATTTGTGTTCCAAATGAGAAAGCTAAGGATTGCATGGATTAAAAATAAGGACAGATGAGCCCTATATCTGCAAAGGCAAAAGGGAAATCAAATTGAATGCACAGAGAACTGCTGGAAGTCAGTTTGACAAGAATAGCATATGTGTGAAGAAGATTGACGTAAAATAAGAATAAGAATGTAGGTAGGACCTATATCATTAAGACTAAGTTGTTAGAAGTCTGTCCTTGAGAAAATAAGAAGCAGAAGAAGATATTTGAGAAAGAGCTCTGGGAGTAACAGGGTCAGATCATAGTATTAGAAATAGTAATTTGGTTACTATGTGGGATTGGAGAAAGGAAAAGATGAATATATGAAGAATAATGTGATTGGCATTATGAAAATTAATATCCACATCAATGAAATCACAGATCTATGTGAGTACATATTATTTCACAATTAGTTAAGTAATGAGTCATTCTACCAAGTGTCTGTGGTACCTGTGAGGTCAATTTTTCTTTCTTGCACAAAAACGTCAGTTAACCTTGTTTATCACCTGTACTTGGCATAATTGTATACAGAGAGCTGAAGAAATGGATTTTATTATTGCTCTTCCTCTAGATGATAACCTCCTGGGAATTATTGTTCCTCTCCATTGATATTATTATTCTTGCAGAATATATTCAAGCACCTGCCACTTTCTGTGCTAACTTGGCAGATTTGTATAGAAAAAAGATTCTTCTTCATCCTCCATTTTCTGTTTAAGGCATTCGTGATCACATCATGCTAAAAGATAAACATATTTTACTCAGCTTTGTTAGATGCACAATAGGGCTAAAAACAACATTCATTTATTTTCAAACATAGTTCAAAAATTAAAGTAATTTTCTTAGACAGCCTTTTAAGATAATTTTTTACATTGCAAATCCCCCTTCTCTTCTAAAATACCCATCTTCTATTGATGACAGACATGAAAAATCACCTATGAATCTAAGACAGATATTCTTAATGTTTGTGTGTGTTGTGAGCTCCTTTAGCAATCTAGTGAAACCTATAAAACCCTTCTCAGAATGATGATTTTTAAATTTAAAAAATAGAATTACAAAGGAAACCAATTATTTAAATACAGATTTCAAAATATTTTTTTTAAAAAAAATCACAAATCTGAGGTTAATAACCTATTCCCTAGGTCTTTGGTTTTGGAACCAAGACTTCATTATCTTTAGCCATGCTCTCTAACTTCCCCCTGACAGTTATCATTTACGACTACATAAATCACAAGTTGTAAGTAGTAGATGTAAGTTTTTAGCAAGCTCTGGTACATTCTATGTTAGGATAAAAGCCCTAAAAAAGCATACTTACTCTCTTTATCACTAAAAATTATGATAAGAATGATGTTGAAGCACAATATAGGTTCTTTAACTTGAATTACCCAATTCAGATCTGCCCACCTTTAAAGAAAATCAAAATATGTAATAAAATTCCACTTCTCTTCGTCTCATAACTATGCAGTATCTATATAGATAGAGATATAGAGATATACATGTTAATTTGTCTAGATTGTGTTTACAAACTAAAATTAAGTAGATAATTAAGAAATTTACCTTAATGATTCAGGCAAATGGGAAAAAAAAAAAAAAACTTTTCCTTCAAATAGTCATATGATAGAGTAAAAAGATGTTGTGGCTTAATTTCATAGAGAATTGCTTTAGCTCTCCAACTTCTTTTGAGCATGTCAATACAGCAAGTATATTCCTTCCTGGCTTAACTCAAATATTGAAGTTCAAAGCATTCCACCAAAAGAAACATTTCTTATTCAGCTTTCAACTAGTCACTTCAATTGACAAACTTGACTATGTGCAATGGCAATGTATGATAATCAATCAGTACTACATTTTATTACATTAAGCTTTGTAAATGTGAGGGATTGATCATTGGAATTTTCTGATAAGCATGATGAAATTCTAGGTAGGTGAGCTTTTGTTGAAGTTTTAAATATGCTCTTTTTTATAAATGAGAAACTGAGGAGATGAAGTACATTTAGGTTCATGGAATGAATTGGTTGAGACAGGATGTTATAGGTCAGAGATACACTTTTGTGCTGCTTCAAAAAATTAAAAAAGATCAGTTTCAGAAGTGATTTTCTCCTCCCCCCCTTTTTTCATTGAAATGCTGAGAGCATAAAACATAAACCACATTTCAATTGACATAAAAAGAAATCAGTGTCTTAGAGAGGGAAAAGATCATTAGTGCATGTGTAAAGATTCTCAGCTTGAAAAGTCACTTATGTAACTACTGATAGTATAAAATATTTAGGAATCTATCTGCCAAGGGAAAATCAGAAACTTTATGAGCAAAATTACAAACCACTTTCCACACAAATTAAGTCTGATCTAACGAATTGGAAAAATATTAAATGCTCTTGGATAGGGCGAGCAAATACAATAAACATGACAATACCACCTAAACTAATCTATTTGTTTAGCGCTATAACAATCAGACTTCCAAAAAACTATTTTAATGACCTAGAAAAAATAACAACAGAATTCATATGGAAAAACAAAAGGTCAAGAATTTCAAGGGAATTAATGAAAAAAAAATTAAATGAAGGTGGCTTAGCTGTACCAGATCTAAAATTATATTATAGAGCAGCAGTTACCAAAACCATTTGGTATTGGCTAAGGAATAGATTAGTTGATCAGTGGAATAGGTTGGGTTCAAGGGACAAAACAGTCAACAACTATAGCAACCTAGTGTTTGATAAACCCAAAGACCCCAGCTTTTGGGATAAGAACTTACTGTTTGACAAAAATTACTGGGAAAATTGGAAACTAATATGGATCCACACTTAACACCATACACCAAGATAAGGTTAAAATGGGTTCATGACCTAGGCATAAAGAATGAGATTATAAATAAATTAGAGGAACACAGGATAGTTTACCTCTCAGACTTGTGTAAAGGGAAGGACTTTATGACCAAAGAAGAACTAGAGATCATTACTGATCACAAAATAGAAAATTTCGACTATACCAAACTGAAAAGTTTTTGTACAAACAAAACTAATGCAGACAAGATTAGAAGGGAAGCAATAAACTGGGAAAACATTTTTACAGTCAAGGGTTCTGATAAAGGCCTTATTTCCAAAATATAGAGAATTGACTCTAATTTATAAAAAATCAAGCCATTCTCCAATTGATAAATGGTCAAAGGATATGAACAGACAATTCTCAGATGAAGAAATTGAAACATTTCTAACCATATGAAAAGATGCTCCAAGTCATTATTAATTAGAGAAATGCAAATTAAGACAACTCTTGAATACCACTACACACCTGTCGATTTAGAATGCAGGGAAAGATAATGCGGAATGTTGAAGGGATGTGGAAAAACAGGGAACTAATAAATTGTTGGTGGAATTGTGAATACATCCAACCATTCTGAGAGCAATTTGGAACTATGCTCAAAAGACAAACCTGATATTTTGACCAGCAGTGTACTACTGGCTTATATCCCAAAGAGATCATAAAGAAGGAAAGGGACCTATGTGCACGAATGTTTGTGGCACCCTTTGTAGTGGTAGAAACTGGAAACTGAATGGATGTCCATCAGTTGGAGAATCACTGAATAAATTGTGGTATATGAATATTATGGAATATTATTGTTCTGTAAGAAATGACCAACAGGATGATTTCAGAAAGGCCTGGAAAGACTTACACAAACTGATGCTGAGTGAAATGAGGAGGACCAGGAGATCATTATATACTTCAACAACAATACTAGATGATGACCAGTTCTGATGGACCTGGCCATCCTCAGCAATGAGATCAACCAAATCATTTCCAATGGAGCAGTAATGAACTGAACCAGCTACGCCCAGAGAAAGAACTCTGGGTGATGATTAAAAACCATTACATTGAATTCTCAATCCCTATATTTTTGCCCACCTGCATTTTTGATTTCCTTCACAAGCTAATTGTACAATATTTCAGAGTCTGATTTTTTTTGTACAGCAAAATAACGGTTTGGTCATGTATACTTATTGTGTATCTAATTTATATTTTAATATATTTAACATCTACTGGTTATCCTGCCATTTGGGGGAGGAGGTGAGGGGAAGGAGTGGAAAAACTGGAACAAGAGGTTTGGCAATTGTCAATGGTGTAAAGTTACCCATACATATAACCTGTAAATAAAAGGCTATTAAATTAAAAAAAAAAGAAAGAAAAGTCACTTATGGTAAAATTGAGGCAAAGGCACTGTTTTCATCCACTCAGGGAGTATAGTTTCTGGGTCTTGAGACACTATACCTAGCCATTGCACAGTCAGAGGGTCAATGAAATAATTAGCAGGTTAGAAAGAAAGTGAACTAGTTAATGGCTTAGTTTCAATTCTTTCTTATAAGGGGAAATGACAGTTATGTATATCCACCTGGCTAAGCAGTAAGCGTTAGAATAGATAGAAAATTAAAAGGGACCTTAATAATCATCTAAGCCAAGTCTATGTTCAGTTTCTTAAAACCACTCTTTTGGAGGCATCTATTTTCTACATTTTTGTAGGAATGAAATAAAGTCTTTATTTTACCTTCTAGGTACTACTAATTTGAATGCTCAAAATCTTTTTTTTAAAGTAATTACTTCATTTATTTTTAATACATGAAGTCATACAAAACATTTTCATATTAGCCATATTGTACAAGATAAATACCCCTACATACATACACATACATACACAAAGAAATAAAGTAAAATAGTACACTTCAAACTGCATTCAGAATACTCTCTTTGGTGCTAAAGAGTTTTTTGTTTTTTTTTTTATAATGAGTTGTTTGGAATTTTCTTAGATCTTTTGAGCAAAATAGCTAGGTCTTTTACAGTTGATCATCTTTATAATATTGCTATTTGTTACTGTGTATTGTATTCTGCTGTTTCTGTTCGCTACACTTGAATGAATTCATAAAAGCCTACCCAGGTTTTTTTTTCTGAAATTTTCATGCTTGTCATTTCTTACAGCAAAATTATGTTCCAGCACAGTCAGATGCCAGAATTTGTTCAGTTATTTCCCAATTGACAAACTTCCCCTCAGTTTCAAATTCTTCAGCAACATAAAGAGTACTGAAAAATAACAAAATATAGTTTAAAATATGATACAACTACATTGATTTTCTTCACACTTTTCCCTTTATATTCTTGACCTTTTGTTCTTCCAGGTGATTTTTTTTTTATTTTCCCCAGTTTTATAAAATAAAGCTTTGGTTATCTAATTGGTATAGCACCGAATAAGTAAATTAACATAAGTAGAATTATATTTTTATAATATTGGTTCAGACAACATATAAGCAAGTAACATTTCTTTAATATTTTAGGTCTGCCTTTATTTGTGTGAACAATGTTTTTTTTTAAATCTGTTCACAGAATTATTGCTTTTCTCTTGGCAGTTAGGTTCTCAAGCATTTCTATGTTGTCTGCAGTTAAATTAAATAGAATTTCTCTATTTCTTTCTGCAGGGTTTTGTTGATTGTAAATGGAAATGCTAATGAGTTAATGTGTGTTTATTTTCTGCCCTGTAGTTTTTCTGAATACTTTTTTTTATTATTTCAACCTTCATTGTTTTTTTTTAAGATGATTCCTCAAGGTTCTCTAAGCATATCATGTAATCCGTAAAAAATGATAGCTTTTTCACAATTGCCAATTTTTATTCCTCCAATTTTTTTCTTATACTGCTAAACGTAGCATTTCTTAATACAATATTTAGTAATCATTATAATAATAGACATTCTTGCTTTCCCCCTGATCTTATTGGGAAAGCTTCAGATTTAGCCCCATTGCAGATAAACTTTGCTGGTGGTATTAGATAGATATTACTAATCATTTTAAGATAGGCTTTATTTATTCAGATACTTTCTGTATTGCTATTATTTTATTTAATTTTTATAGGTTGATATATTGTATTTTTTAAAAGCTTCTTCTAGTTTTTACGTAAACACAACCAAGAAAATTGAGATAAAAAAGGAAGTATAAGACTGGGAAAAAATCTTTATAGCCAGTGTTTCTGGTAAAGAACTGTTTCAAATTTATACTAATACAAGTCATTCTGTGATTGATAAATGATCAAAAGATATGAACAGATAATTTTCAGATGATGAAATTAAATCCATCTATAGTCATATGAAAAAATGTTCCAAATCACTATTGATTTGAGAAGTGCAACTTAAAACAATTCTGAGGTCCCATCTCACATCTCTCAGACTGGCTAAAATGACAGGAAAAAGTAATGATAAATGTTGAAGGGATTGTGGAAAAACTGATACATTAATGCATTGTTGTTGGAGTTGTGAAATAATCCAATCATTCTGAAGAGCAATTTGGAACTATGTCAAAAGGCCTATAAAAGTGTGCATATCTTTTGACCCAGCAGTGATATTACTAGGTCTGTTTCACAAAGAAATCTTAAAGGAGGGAAAAGAACCTAAATGGGTAAAAATGTTTGTAATAGCATTTTATGGTAGTAAAGAATTGGAAAATGAGTAGATGTCCATCAATTGGGAAGTAGCTGAATAAGTTTTGGTACATGAAGATAATATAATATTATTGTTCTATAAATAATGATGAACAAGATGATTTTAGAAAGACCTGGAAAGATTTACATGAATTGATGCTGAGCAAAACAAGCAGAACCAGGAACACATTATACACAATAACAGCAAGAATGTGCAATGATTAACTATGAAAAACTTGATTCTTCTCAATAGTTCAGTGATCCAAAACAATCTCAATAGATTTTGGATAGAAAATGCCTTCTGCATGCAGAAAAAAGAACCTATAGAGACTGAAAATAAATCAACACATGCTATATTCTCTTCTTTTTTTCTTTTTTTTTTCTTTCTCTCTCATGGTTTTTCCATTTTGCTCTCATTTTTCTCTCCCATCATGATTCATAAAGCAATGTGCATTTTAAAAAAAATGAATTTTTTAAATAACAAGACAAAAAGGGGGGGGAAATGCTTTTTCTACATTCATTGATATAATCATTTTTGTTGTTTTTGTTTTGATATTGATATGTTCAATTATACTCAAAATGACACAGCCTTCTATTCCTAATATAAATTCCACCTGGTTATAGGGTATGATCTTTGTGATAAATTGTTATAATTTTCTTGCTACTATTGAATTTTAAAATATTTGCATAAATATTCATAATGAAATTGGTCTACAATTTTATTTCCCAGTTATTGCTCCCTCTGGTTTAGGTATCAAAATCATGTTTATATGATTAAATAAATTTGATCATATTCCTTCTTTGCCTATTTATTCAAAAAGATTATATAATATTGAGATTAATTTGTTCCTTAAATATTTAATAGAATTCACTTGTAAATCCATTTGTTCCTGGGGAATTTTCCTTAGGAATCTCATTTATGGCTTATTCAATTTATTTTTCTAAGATAGAGCTATTTATGTAAACCATTTTCTTTCCTGTTAATCTGCCCTACTTATTTTTTTATAAAAATATTTCTATTTCATTCAGATTGTCAGTTTTTCTAGGATATAATTTAACAATAAGGTGGAGATAGATTTTGGAAGACCTAAAATTCTAGAGAATCATTATAATATAATGGATACAGAGTAATCTTCAAAGTCAGGAAGACTTGGGTTGAAGTATTGCTCTTGGTTTCTGATACACATATTGGATATATTGGAAGTTTGACTGGACAAGTCATTTGATCCCTTAGTGTTTTAAAAAAGTTTGTTTAGTCTCTAAGTCTCAGAAGTGTGTCAGTTTGCATTAGTAGGAGTTTCCTCAACCAAGTATTCTCCCTTCATTGAAACCATAAACATAACTGTTTCCTTAAGTACCATTGTATTGGATTTATGGACAGCTAGATGAAAACACTTCTTCCAGGGTTCAAATTTGTCCTCAAACACTTATTAGATGAGTGACACTGAATGGCTTACTTAGTCCTATTTCCTTCAGTTCCTTCATCTGTAAAATAAGCTGGAAGAAAAAAAATTGGAAAACTACTCTATCTTGCCACGAAAATTCCAAAAAGAAAATCACAAAAAGAAAGACACAACTGAAATATTTCAGCAACAGCAAATGCATGTTGTTGCTGTGGCTGTTGTTTTCCTGGAGGCAACAGGTCACTTATTTTTTTATTCAAGTTTATAATATAGGATCAAAATCTATAGTTGCAGGTTACACCAGAGGTCTTCCATTTATATCAATGAGGAAACTGAATTCCAGAGAAATGAATTGAATTGAACAGTGTCAGCAAACTAAGGAATAGTAAAAACATGATTTGAATCAAGGCTCTGATTTCAAATTAAGAATATATCCTATTGTAAATTTCAGGTAAGGGCAGGAAAAAATATTTTGAGAGATATTTGGTGGATGGAAAGGACAGAAAGATCCAAGGCAACTAATCAAATTAGTAAGCAATAATCTATGTAAGAAACATTTAGTGCATGGATCAGGTTAGTGGTAGTATATGTGTTGAGAGGTAAAAATTGATGCAAAGGAACACTCAGTAGGATTTGTCACCTGATTTTCTGTGTTGAAGTGTGGGAAGAATTCACAGAAATCTCTAAGGTTTCTCATCGGAATGATTTGGACTACAATTGTACCAGAATTTAAAAAGAAATATAAAGATTTGAGCAGAGGTACGGGATGGTTGATTTCTTTTTTATTTTAGGAAATTGGTGCCAGAATTCAGATAATGAAATTAAATGATAGTGATATAGGACAGTTCTCCGCAGATCACTATCAAAAATAATTTTTTTACAGAGACATTTAGAATTCAAAACTGTTTTATGTGCCACCAATAAATCCATTGACTTTGAACAAGTTACCTTTCTTGGTCCTCGATTTCCTTTACTGTAAAATGGAGAGTTGGAGTAGAAGGTCCTTCCAGTTCTGTCATTTGCTTACTCCATTTTCCTTATTTCTATCACCTGTCACTTCTCTACCCCTCAGTTTCAATGTCTTTTTTTTTAATATTAAACCATCAAGAATTCCTTGGAAAAAACTATATTTTTTCTTACTTTTCAGATACTAACATGATTGAGTGCAATTTCTCTATCAAGAAGAAATGGTCACTATATTTCTAAGTATTTTCCTCCTTTATGCTTCTCTTTTATCTTATATTTTCCAAATTGTTCACCAAATATACTATCTAAAAAAATCTTTGAGTTCTTCAAATCTTTTTAATTTGTTGGATTGTTTCTCCTTTCAACATCTCATTTAACTTTTTCTAACGGTTACTTACTGCCAGATATCCTGAAGAAAGGTACAAATTTGACTTTATGTCCTCACTAATACATTTATTCTTGAATTTTTAATAATATAATTCACTGAAAGTAATGCCATTTTATCTAATTACATAGCCATTTAATTGTCCTACTTAAAAGCTATATATTGTATAAGTTTTGTTTGTAATTTTAGATTTATTTTGTGCCCATTATAGAAAATTCAAGAACAACATCTTTTCTTTTAATTTGAATGTATTATTTTATGATAAACAACAGCACCACAAACATTATAGGATAAAATTAAATTAACAGAGATTAACTAATTATTATAAAGAGTAATAAGATCCTAATAAGGGAGTATGCATGTACATATATATGTGTGTGTATATATGGTATGTATGGTATATATGTATGTATATATATATGTGTGGTATATTTGTTTGGAAATCTTTTGGTCTGTTGAATGGTTGGAAATATGGAGATTCATAACGATGCTCTCGTTGGCAGGAATTTCAGTGCTACAAGATTTCTAGAAGATAGTATTAAAATAAATAGTGCCTAGGGAGGAAAAAATGGAGAAGAAAGATGGGAAATATGGATGTTCCTGTGTACATTTGGGATTAACTTTTCCCTCCCACCCCCCAAATGAGATAACATTTATAAAACAATTAGCACAGTAACTGGCACAACATAGGTGCAATATAGAGAGATAGAGAGATAGATATAGTTAGATAATGTTTATTTTCTTACCCTTCCCTTCTTTTTTCCTGTGTATAAAAACTCTAAAATGTCCTTCAGTACTCATGATGTTTTCCCTTCCATTCTAACCCCAGGTTTTGAGAGATGTACTGTTTCTCTCTTCTCTAAAGAATGAATGTGACTTCTGAAACACTACCACTGTTCCATTTTATTAACTAGAAAGGGTCATGAACATTGCCATAAGTCTCTTTAAAGATTCACTCCTAAACAGCAAGTTCCTACAAACATTGTAAATGTGAGTTATCAGTCTGGAGCCCAAACTGTCTTTCAGAGATAGCAGATGTGCACAGGTAAACAGCATGAATCTGCTAGAGGCAAAGTCTTTTTTTCTACCAAGGCAATTGAAAGATAGAATCATTAATCCACCAGCTGAATGAATACAGGGAAAGGGACCCCTAGTGTTGTTTTCTAATCTGTGATAAACATTTTTCCCATATACTGGTCATTAAAGAAATCACTATCTGAAGACCAATCACTCTCATGCATAATGACAAAAGTATCCTTATTATCCTAGTCCTGTTTAGGTAGACAATTAAATTGATTTATACCTTAATTCTCCATTTGTCATTAGAGTTCAGTACCAATAGCTGAAATAAATAATCTTATGGCAATTCTTCACAAACAAAACACTTACACTCTCCATTATAGATTTTTAAAATGCTGGCCCAATACTTAAATAATTTGAAAGACTTATTCTATTTAAATACCAAGCCAGGATCTTTTTTTTAGAATATAGCAGTAAATGTAGACTTTAGGAATATAGGGATAGAAGTGGAGAGAAACTTTAGTTTCTTGAGGGGAAAGTAGCAAACTTAATAGTTTAACTTTATTTTTTGTGGTTATGTCTTATTTTCAGAAGATTGTTTTGTATTGTTTTGTTTTATTTTGTTTTCAAAAGAAATCTGTCATGTATCTTTGAAGGAATACAAAGATAAAAACCAAAAAATATTTGATTATACTTCTGAGAGGGTATGGAGTTTTAATTTTTGAAAATTCTCTACTTAGTATCTTATTAGGTAGTTAGGCCCCTATGGATACATATTTCTATAATAGTTCACATCATTTTTCAAGAAATAAATGTACAAATGAAAAGCATTAGTGCTATTTAAATGGTCAATTAACTTGTGATTTTTGTTCATTCATTCTTTCATTCATTCAAAGGAGAAAAGATTTTCAAATCTTTAATGTCACAATTACAACCAAAGATCAAAGAAATTATCACTGTGAAGTAATTATTAACTTGAAATTAATATAAAGACATGCATATCAATCATTAAGTATTTTTGCACATTAATAATATATTAGGTGTTTAGGGATAGAAATAGAAAAAATGAAAATCTCTATTCACAAGGAAATTATAGTCTAATAAAGGAGAAAGACATATATAGATACAAAAATATGAAAAGCATAAGTATTACATATTTTGAAAGAGTATCATTAGTTAATGGATTCAGGAAAATTTATAAGTAAAAGTTAATATTTAAGTTGCATCTCAAAGAATGAGATATATTCTGTAAGCTAAAAGTGAGGAGGGATTACATTCCAGTCATGAGGGACAATAAATGTTACACAAATGAGAGATACTGGTAAACCAGTAGAATACATTTATTCAAAGAGTAATCTATATAGAATCTGCTTCAAAAATAAAGAACACTTTATATCTCCTTAGGATAGCATGGACAAATTGATGTAAAATATTAAACTTAGATGCTAGGTCTTTTAAAACATAGTTCTTAACAAGAATATGTTGAGAAATGTTTAACAAATGGCTTTCTGAAAAAAAATTACATATGATACCTTTTAAGTTAAACTGATATAATTAATATCTTATTCATTCACATATATACATATATGTCTCAATATTTATGTAATATATATGAAGTAATTGTGTTTATGTGTATGTATATATATATATATATATGTATATGTATATATATATATATATATAGCAATTTATAAGAATAGTGGTAGGGCACAGAACATTGAAACTAAGGAAAGGTTGTCAGGAAAGTCACCTTCTATTTTCTTGAGATGAGACAATTTTTAAAAAATCAAGCTCTGAAAACATTTTTTTACATCTAAAGGATCTGATAAAGGCTTACTTTCTAAAATATATAGAGAATTGACTTAAATTTATAATAGGTCAAGCCATTCTTCAATTGATAAATTGTCAAAGAATATAAACAGACAATTTTCAGATGAAGAAATTGAAACTATTTGTAGTCATATGAAAATATGTCCAAATCACTATTGATCAGAGAAATGGAGATTAAGACCACTCTGAGATACCACTACACTAGATTGGCTAAGATGACAGGAAATGATAATGATCAATGTTGGAGGGGATGTGGGAAAACTGGGACACTGATACATTGTTGGTGGAACTGTGAATACATCCAACCATTCTGGAGAGCAGTTTGGAATTATGCTCAAAAAGTTATCAAACTGTGCACACTCTTTGATCCAGAAGTGTTTCTACTGGGCTTATACCCCAAAGAGATCTTAAAGGAGGGAAAGGGACCCATATGTGCAAAAGTGTTTGTGGCAGCCCTTTTTGCAGTGTCAAGAAACTGGAAAATGAATGGATGCCCATCAGTGGGAGAATGGCTGAATAAACTGTGGTATATGAATGTTATGGAATGTTATTGTTCTGTAAAAAAACGACCAGCAGGATAAATACAGAGAAGCTTGGAAAGACATGAACTGATGCTAAGTGAAATGAGCAGAACCAGGAGATCATTATAGGTGGCAACAACAAGACTATATGATGATCAATTCTGATGGACATGGACCTCTTTAACAATGAGAGAATTCAAACCAGTTCTCCTTGTTCAATGATGAAGAGAATCAGCTACACCCAAAGAGAGGACCATGGGAGCTAAGTGTGGACCACAACATAGCATTCTCACTCTCTCTGTTGAGTTATTTGCTTGCATTTTGTTTTCTTTCTCAGTTTTTCTTTTCCTTCCTCATGGATCTGATTTTTCTTATGCAGCAAGATAACTGTATAAATATGTATACATATATTTGATCTAACATGTTATTTCAACATATTTAACATGTATTGGGCTACCTTCCAGCTGGGGGTGGGGTTGGAGGGAAGGAGAGGGAAATTTGGAACAAAATGTTTTGCAAGGGTCAATGTTGAGAAATTATCCATGCAGATGTTTTATAATTTAAAAAAAATTAAATATTTTATAAAGAAAAAATAGTATAAAAAATGGAGGGAAAATAAAAAAAAATCAAGTCCTTATTTGTAGCATTTACCAGTATTAAAAGTGGAACTTTTCACACTGAACATTAAACCATCAATTGTCACTAGCTCATATTAGTTTCTGTCCCTCTATTTCCAAAGTATATATATATATAGTACACACATGTACACACACACACACACACACATACACATGTATAAACAGCTACATTTGCATATGTATCTTTTATGAAATAGTACTTAAATAAAGCAAATAGAAGCTAGGAATTCCAACAAGAAATGCAAAGGAATAAGAAAATTATAGTCATGGGAGCCCCCTTTCTAATACACAGCCAAGAAATGGCATGATATGTATGGATATGTATGGGGAACAATGGGTAGTTTAGTTGGGCTGCCATGAAATGTGTGTATAGAAAATTAATGTGAATTAAGACAAGGGGGGGTACAAAAATTGACAATATAATAAAGGGTTTTAAATTCCTCTTTTCCTAGAACATTTGGTCATTTTTTTTTCTATTTCTGAATCTTTTTTTTAAATGGATTCTTTTGTTAATCATTTATCTTATTATCTACTCCTTTGCTTTTGTAACAGTTATTTTTGAAATAGATTCAGTGTTATTCTGCTTTTTCCTCAATTCTGGTTGTCTATTCCCTGACATCTCCAGGCAATATGATTTGATTGTGATCAATAGCCCTTGAGGGCTGAGAGAGTTGGGGTTACTAACTAGGTCTCCTATACAGGAAGACTCTGAGAGGACATGATAGCTCAATAAATTACCCACTTTTCTGAGGTTAAATCTTCTGGGTTCTCTCTCTCCTTTTCAGAATGACCCAAATTTCTTCACCATATAAATTGATCTTGGGGATAGTCAGGTATATAGGTTTCAAGTTATCAAGGGGTAAAAAGGGGGACCTAGAGGATATTGAAGAAATAAAACTCAGGGAGTCCTTTGAATCATTTTTCTCCATCTTTTTTTTTCAGTCCTCTTGCAAGTTGTCTATTTCTAACTGCAGTGTAATAAAGAAAGGTGCCCTTTGTTTTCTGGTACCCTTTCCTCCTCCAACAATCAAGGTTCTTTCATCCCCAAGTTGCACTACAACTTATAGTCCTGAAATCATTAAGGCAGATGGGGACTGTTCCAGCCAAAATGCCTGGGAAGTTTGAGATTGTGCTTTATTTCCAACCATGCTCTTCCCCAGCTGTTCCCTTGAAATCCAGAGACCCAAGCCTGGTCAGATTCACAGGCTAAATTGGAAGTTCTCAGGAGTTTACTATAAGAATTGATTCAGCAATAAAATAGCAATTAGGGATACAGGGCCCTCATCAAAGAGGTCAAGCATGTTTGTTTTTTTTTTGGGGGGGGGCCTACAAGCCAAAATTGAAAGTAATAGATTTGTGAGGTAATCTGTTATTTTTCTATAAAAAATACTCTATGAGATATTTTTTCTTTTTCTTATTTTAAATATATTTTCTAGATGTTTTGTTGTTTATTTGAAATGATAAAGAGCAGATTTGAGCCTAGAATTCTTCTTAATTTGCCATGATTAGCTCCATATTTCTGAAAAAAAATCTCATTTTCATCTTTTTATTCACAACACCTAAGACAGTATATAATATTAAATAGTTGCTTAATAAAGGCTTGTTGAACTGGATTTGATATTCATGTTTCTACTTTCTGTTTCATATAATTTTATTGAGTAAACACAATGGTTATTTCATGTACTGTGGTGATTTATTTGTTTGTGTTTTGGAAAGTATATATAGAACTCTGAAACAAATGTATGCTAACATTAAACCACATGCTTCACAATTAGAGAGACAGATTTATTTTATTTTCTGTCCAGTACATAAGTCTAAACAGTCATGAAATGGACTTAAAAAAGGCCCAAATTTCTCTTTGAAAAAAAGAGTACACTTGCAGCAAGGGTATTCCTGAGCAGTTTATCAATATCTATTGACTTGTCAAAACAATGTTTTTCAATGCATATAATAAGATTATAAAGGAAATTGATTATATCTATCTATCTACTATCTACTATCTATCTATATATCTATATATATGCCATATATATACATATATATCACAGACTATGGGTAAAAAAACTTCTTTCATAAGTGAAGGTTCAGTGAATTTTTTTCTGAAATACAAATGAATCTGCCATTATTTATTTATTTGTTTTTATTGCTTCTACATCTCACATAGTCTATTTTCAAACAATTTTAAAACTAATTATTTTATACCAACTTCAGACTAATTTAACCTCTAAAACTATACAGATCCTTCTAGGAGAGAGCTTAATTGCAAGGAAACTAGTGAAGATTTTTTTTTTAATTTCTCATTTGTTCTCCCATTTTATTTTTTCATTTTAACTGCCTTGTATCTTTTCACATGCTGACTACCAGAAGCAGAAAAGGAAGTTTAAAAAAGCATATTCTGAAAGCTGGGAATGTAGAACACTGCTGATTTTATGGAACAGAAATCAAAACATTTCAAATCATGCCTGTTGACTAAATGTTTAAGGGGGACCAACAAAATAGGAAGCTGCGCATGTCAAAATAAGAGTGTGTTTATTGGGTTTTCAAGTCAGATGCCACTATGAGAGTTCTTTGAGCCTCTGCTTTACCAGCTGAGAGAGCATTCCAAAAGGATCTCCTCAGCTCAGATGCAGATCTCTCTGTAGTTTGTGCTTTTCCAACACCATCCACTTCTCCTTATGTATTAGGTATCAGTATATTTCTTCAGCAAATGCCCCTCCTTTCTCCACTCTCCTGCCCACCTGAGGTTGGCCCAGTTTTGCACCTTTCCCAGCAGCTGTTTCAATCTCCCACTGTCATCCATCCTCCTCATGTATCCAGCCCAGTGGAGCTATATTAAAGCAAGCATCACTTCACGGCAGGGAGTTTGGCTGCAATCCAGGACCTCATTATTAGTGAACCTGCCTTGCCATTTCATGTAGCATACTGTTCACAGGTGACTCAGACACAATAGCTCAAGCAGCTAGTTCTACATTGGCAATCTCAAGTTTCCCTCTCACTACGGTAGGCTACACAAATGATTTGGGACAAAGATATTAGTAGGCCAACAATGGGCCTAGGAGTAAAGATATTTGTGTACCCACTTTTCCATGATTCAATAATATAAGCACTGAGACTTATGGTTAGTCAGAGAGATTAAAAACACTCAGCATACACACACAATTACCAATATTATAGTTGTATGTGTATTAAAGAGAAAGAGGGAAAATGGAAAGACAGAGGAGGAGAGGAAGAAGGGAAGAGCAGAAAAGGAAAAAAAAGAAGAAAAAAAGGGTGAAATAGGGGAGAGAGTGATGGAAGAAGAGAGCGGAAGAAAAGGAAGAAGAGAGTGACAAAGAGTCAGATAGAAAAAGAATTCAGCTACTATAGATTAACAGAAAGGATTTAATGAGTGGGGAAAATAGAAGTGTCCATATCCTAAACTTTCTATAACAGTTCAAAGCACCTATTTAAATCTTTCAACCAAGAAAATATTCTCACATCGCACACAAAAAAATCTTCTTTAACCCCTTTATATATGATGAAATCTGTAACATTAAAAAGATATTTGGCAGCATATCATTGTAACTAAAAATGCATTGTGGGCTCAAACTTCACTTTGTTTCCTAGTAAAGAATTTTTTAAAAAGCAAATAAACAATATCATATTATTCCTTGCAAAAGTCTTTCAATAAAACAAATAGTTCAGGAGTAAATTCTATCTACAACTTTCCAATTTTTTTTCTTCAAGTCATAGAAGAGCACTTTCATTTCTTTACTATTCCCTACATTAGTACTGCCTATGACAATATTTGCACCCTTCATGACATTTCCTCACATCTCATCTAGCACCTAGATCTATTAACAAATCTTCTTTCTTATGCATTAATACTTTCTTTCTCATCAAAAATCATTTTTGATCAGCCAAACATCACTTTTGTGCCAAATGCCATGCTAGGCACTGAGGGAAAACAAAGAAATGATCTTTACTTACAAAGAGTTCATTCTATATTAATTTAAATAACTTCAAATGTATTCAGGTCTCTCTAATTTTTGAAGTGACTCTTCCATTGACTCATATAACCTATTAACCTGCCAAACTATTTCTTTCTTTCCTTTCAAGAAGCTAAATATTTTGGGGAAAATATATTCCTATATTCATCGCCTTCACTTTCTCATTATTCACTTCAGATATTTACAATTGGATTTCTGTCAAGACCACTCTAATTAAATTGTCCTCACTGCTGATTTCCTAATTGCTGAATTTAATTGTGTTTTCATTTGTTTATATATATATATATATATATATATATATATATATATATATTAAGTCTCATCCTCTTTGACCTCTCTGAAAACATTTTGCATTATTGATAACATATGCATTTCTCTCAGTCAGCTTCACACCATGCCATCATGATTTTCTTCCTGCCTATTGAATCCTATTGCTTCCTTAATATGGATATTTCTTCAAAAATTCATCACTGACCTCACTTTTTTTCCTATACTTTCACATTGGTGATCACATTTTCTATCATAATTCCAAGCACAACCTTTAGGAAGATGATTCTCAGATTTGTAAGATGTAAGATAGTAGATTTAGAGTTAGAAAGCACCTCTGTGGTATTCCAGTATAACACCCTGATTTCAGAGATTAGAAATAGAAATTAAGTGACTTTCCTGATGTTATGTAACTTAAAATAGTGTGAGGAAGACCTTGAATTCATATTTTCCTATAACTTGAGACTTAAGGCTGGATATCAAATATTCTATGTGGTATTTTTAGTTGTACTACCCATAAAAACCTCAAAAGCAACATATCTAAAATTGAATTTCCCCTTAAACTCCCAATTATATGGATTAAATATTTCTTGAAATAACTATTTTATTTATAATCATATATCACTTCTTTGGAACATGCAGGTTTTTATTATTTAGTCATAACTAGACTTAAATTATTGAAATGGTTTCCTAATAGGTCTTCCTGGTCACATTCTTTATCATTCCTCTAATCCACCCTTTCTTCTAACAGGAGAATAATCTCTTTTAAGAATCACTTTCCTCTCCAATTCAGTTCCAATTCATCAATGATGGACAGAATCAGCTACACCCAGAGAATGTGAACTGTTTGCATTTTGGTTTTTCTTCCCAGGTCATTTTTACCTTCTGAATCCAATTTTTCTTGTGCAACAAGAGAACTGTATGGTTCTACACACATATATTGTGTCTAAGATATACTTTAATATGTTTAACATTTATGAGACTGCCTGCCATCTAGGGGAAAGGGTAGAGGGAGGGAGGGAAGGGAAAAGTTGTAACAGAAGTGAGTACAAGAGATAATGTAAAAAATTACCCATGCATATGTACTGTCAATAAAAAGTTATAATAAAAAAATTCTGTTACTAATGTCTTTGCAATTCAAGATGACACCTCTAAAGAGTCACTTTTAATTCCTAAGGCAGGATTATAGAAGTTGTTGGGCTCTATCTTCACAAAACTTCACGGTGCAGAACTGAAGCAGAATCCAAGTTTAAGACTAAATTACCATGGCCTGAAAAAAGATGGAAATCAAGGAATGTGACCCCAATCTCAGAGCTTTGACCTATCACTACTGATTGGGTCTAGATGTCAGCTGAAAAGACCAATCCAAGAGAAATCATGTTGTTGTCTTAATAACCCAGTCCAAGACTATAATCAAAAATTACCCATGCATATGTTCTGCCAAAAAAAAAAGCTATAATTAAAAAAAAAAGAATCACTTTCCTCCAATCTCTTCCTTTTCTAACTTTTCCAATTACTATAGAGAGTGTTGCCATTATCCCATGCACCTTAGGGGGAATATCATTCTTCATTTTCAATACATATATATGTAATACATATATTAAATCTTATCTTTTTCTCAATTTACTTCACCTCTTTTATTAATGTTTTTATATCCATTCACATAGCCACCACCTTAGTTCAGGTCCTTATCATTTGAACAATTGCAATAGCCTTCTGGTTATTCTGATTGGCCTCCTTGCCCCGACTCTATCCATACTACACATACTCCTTTCAGAGGCCAAAGTGATTTTACTAAAGCACAAATGTGACCATGTCATACTGTGTAATCTTCTAAATCCACTATCAAATATAACCTATCCTTTTCCTATATTTTTACTTTTCTTACATTTTCCTCCCGTCCAATTATTTTAATAATCCAGCTACATTAGCCTATTTACTTTTCCTCATACATAATATTTTATTTCTCATCTCTCTGACTTTGCAATAGATGTTTTCCACACTTAGAATATTCTTTTTCTTCAGTTAGTCAATAAGGATTTATTGGCTCTTTCTGTGTTCAAGGATTTGAACACTGTGCTGAGCACTAGGGAAAAGGCAAAAGCAAAAAAACAATAAAAATGAAAAAATAGCCCCAAATATCAAGTCAATCACAATCTAATGGAGAAGACAAGAATTGAACAAATGTCTACAAGCAAGCTTTGTACAGCATAAGTAAGTCAGTAAGAGATGAATGGCACCAGCATTACAAGTAGTTGTGAAAGCATTTGTGTAGAAGATGTGAGCTGTATTGAGTCTTCAAGAAAATTTAAAATTTCAGGAGAAGGGAGATTATTTCAGATGGGGGTGGTGGTAATCACAGAATATATCCAGGACCAACAAATGGAATGTCTTGTTCATATAACAGCAAGGAGGCCAGTGTCACTGAATCAAGGAATACTTAGTAAAATTTATTTATAAGAAGATGAAAAAGGTGGTTTTTTTTTTTGGGGGGGGAGGGAAGGAGGTAGAAAGGTGCTAGTTTATAAAGAGATTTGAAAAGCAAATGAAAGATTTTGATTTTGATCCTTGAAGCAATAGGGAAACATTGGAGTTTATCAAAAAGAAAGTTGAGGTGATTAGACATGTGCTTTTGGAAAATTACTTTGGCAGCTGGATGATAGAGTAGAGTGTGAAAAGACTTAAGGCAGATTGGCCTAACTGCAAACTATTGTAATAGTTCAAGCATAAGGTAATGAGTTTTTGGTTTGTTTGTTTGTTTGTTTTTAACCAGTGTGGTTCCAGTATGAGAGGAGGTAAGGTAGTGTATTTGATAAATACTGTTAAGGTGAGAATGACAAGTCTTGGCAACAGATTATTTGATGAGTGAGAAATAGTAAGGAGCTTAAGATGGTGCTTAGATTGTGATTTGGGAAAGAGGAAGGATAATGCTGCTCTGGACAGTAATATAAAGTTTAGAGAAGATGGAACATTTAGGGGAAAAGATAGAGTTCAGTTTTTGGAAATGTTGATTTCAAGACATCTATTGGACAGCCAGTTTGAAATGTCTGAAAAATAATTGGATATGGTTGGTTGGTTAGGTTGTTGTCCTTCATGTTCAAAGTGGATCAAAATGACATCACCATATTAGAGTCATGTTACAGTGTGTCTCAAAACCAAGATTAGGTGAAGAGAAAGATAGGAAACAATTTTAAAATAGCAAATTTTAATGATCAAAGTTTAATTTCTTAAGTATATGGAGAATTGAGTCAAATTTATAAGAAAATAAGTCATTCTCCAATTAATAAATAAATGGTCAAAGGATCTGAACAGACACTTTTCAAATTAAGAAATTAAAGCTATATGTAGTCATAAAAAACACTCTAAATCACTACTGATTAGAGAAATGGAAATTAAGGGCACTCTGAGATACCATCTTACAAATTCCTCATCAATTGGAGAATGATTGAGTAAGTTATGATATATGGATGCAATAGAGTATTATTGTTTTTTAACAAATGAGGAGCAGGCTGATTTCATAGAAGTCTGGAAAAACTTGAACTTATTAGTGAAGTCAGAAGAACCAGGAGAACATTGTATGATGTTCATCTACGATAGACTTAGCTCTTCTCAGCAATTGAGTGATTCAGGATATTTACAAAAGATTATGATGGAAAATGATATCCACATTCAGAGAAAGAATTATAGAGTTTGAATGCAGATTGAAACATACTATATTCACTTTTTAAAAAAATTTTGTTTTACATGACTTCTCCCTTTTGTTCTGTTTCTTCATTTACAACATGGCTAATGTGGAAATATATGTAACATGACTGCATAAGTAATTGTATTCGATTGCTTGCTATCTTGGAGATAGGACAGTGGGAGAAAAATTTGGAACTCTTTAAAAATGAATGTTTAAAACTATCTTTACCTGTAATTAGAAAAAATACTATATAAATATGAGAGAGAGAGAGAGAGAGAGAGAGAGAGAGAGAGACAAAGAAAGAAACAGAGAGGGAAGAGAAAAAGAATAGCTATAGTGTATCTTACTATGACTGACCTGATAAAAACAAGTTCAGTATCCTCGATCATAGGTCAGGCATAAATAGTGAACATTCAAAGTCACATTTCTTTTGAGCTACATCACATCTTCTATGCTCTTAGAACACAGCACCCTTCTTTGATGCGGGCACATTAGTCTTGTGCCATTTTCTTCCATATCTCACAAGTGATTCCCAAGTTAATCAGAAAGACCTTGAGAGTGTCCTTCTATCTCTTCTTCTAACGACCATGTGAATGCTTTCCTTATGTGAGCTTTCCATAAAAGTCTACTAGGCAAATATGTTTGGCATTTAAATATTTGGAATTGCACTCTCTGTAGTAGATTTTGAATGCTTGCCAGGTTAATTTGAGAAAGCACCTCAGTGTTTGCTACTTTATTCGGCCAGGTGATCTTCAGGATCTTTCTAAGATAATTCAAATGAAAATAATTCATTTCCTCGACATGGCACTAGTAAACTGTCCAGGTTTTGCAAGCATGCAATAATGAGGGCAATATGATAGCTCTATAAGCATGCAATTTGATACTCATTCTAACAATTCTTCTTTCCCACACTTTCATTCAGAGCCTCTCAAATACAGAGCTAACTATGGCAATATGAGTCAACCTCATTATCCATGTGCACATCCATAGAAAGTATACTGCCAAGGTAAGTGAACTTATCAATGGTATTCAAACTCCACTTGCTCTAAATGATGTTTCCACATATGGAGAGTTTGGTACTAGCCAATGGAGCTACTATATTTCCTTTACCTTAATTGTTATGCTCAAATTAGCAAAAACAACATATAATTAAACCCTACTTTGTTGCATCTCTGCTTTAGAAGCTACATTATGTGCACAATCATGGTGTGGCAGTTTGCAATATTTTTTCAGTTGACATTATTAAAAAGTATTTTCTTCAATTAGCTTTTGTATTTCTTTTTCCATTTGGTTAATTCCACTTTTTAAAGAATTTTCTTCAGACATTTTTTCCTTCCTTTTCCAAGCTGTTGATTGTTTCATGTATACCTGTCATTTCCTTTCTCAGTTTTCTTCTGCCTTTCTTTGGGCTTGAGACCAATTCATATCACTCTTTGAGATTTCGTCTATGTATATTTTGTCCTCTTCTGACTTTGTGTTTTGGGCTATACTGTCGTCATAGTAGCTTTATTTGGTCAAAGATTTTTTTCTGTTTCTTGCTCATTTTCTTTTATTTTCTTATGTTATTATCTCTTTTTTAACTTTTATAGTTGTTCTCTGCTCCTAGGGTAAAGGAGGCACTATCCCAAGCTTCCTTTGCAGCTCTGAGCCTTGGTTTCTAGCACAGGGGCCCCTTGAGTTTGCAGGGGGTTGTTTTGCCTGATCTTCTAAGGAAACAGCCTTGTTTCCCAGAATTTGCCTTTTGAGCATGAATTGAAAGCTGCCCCAATGATCTGCTCCTGTACCAAGCCAGGACCAAAGATCTTACTTGTTATTTGCTGTGATTAAGACCCTTTCACCAGCTTTATCCAGAATTTATTTAAGCAACACTGAACACTTTTTTACCCCATTGAAACTGACTTTTCTCAAAGTTTTTCCAATTTATCTTGGGCTGGAGAATGGTTTCATTCCATCAGAAGGCTTGGTTTTATGTGATTTTTTAGGGAAACTCTGAGAGCTTGAGCAGTTTCCTGCCTTTACTCTGTCCTGTTGGCTCCTCATCATTAGAGAATTAGAGATTTTTGCTTGCTTCATTCATTGATCCACTTATTTTTTTTATCTGTCTTTGTCTCTGCTTTCTGTCTGTCTCTGTCTCTCTGTGTCTTTATCTCTTCTGTCTGTGTGTCTCTTGTATAAAAAATCTAAAACTTTTAGAAGTACAAAAAATACCACCTTCTGTTAAGTCATTTCTCTTTCCTTATAAGGTCTATTTGTAATTATTGCGATTTTTCCCTCAAACTTATTTTGTAATTCTCTTAAACAGCATTTTTTCATCTTATTCAAAGCTGTTTCTATTTGCTTTCCTTTTCACTATCTACTTTGGCTTTTCACTATAAATGGGTTTACCTTGGCTCTTCCCTTGCTGGAGTTATTGTCATCCATATCTCCCAGTGTTGGACCCAAAGAAAGAACAGAAGGAATTAAGTAGCCATAGTTGCTCTTAATTTCCATTCTGGAATATATACTCCAGAAACCCTGTTTATAGGTTAGTTCCTTCCATTTCTGATGATCCAAATGAAGGCAGCCCAGCGGGGGTCAAAATGATCTCTGGAGTTAATTTGCTTACCCTCATATAGTCTTGGACTGGGTTATTAAGACAACAACATGATTTCTCTTGGATTGGTCTTTTCAGCTGACTTCTAGACCCAATCAGTAGTGATAGGTCAAAGCTCTGAGATTGGGGTCACATTCCTTGATTTCCATCTTTTACTGAAGTTCAGGCCATGGTGATTTAGTCTTAAACTTGGATTCTGCTTCAGTCCTGCACCATGAAGTTTTGTGAAGATAGAGCCCAACAACTTCTATAATCCTGCCTTAGGAATTAAAAGTGACTCTTTAGAGGTGTCATCTTAAGTTGCAAAGACATTAGTAACAGAATTTTTTTTATTATAACTTTTTATTGACAGTACATAAGCATGGGTAATTTTTTACATTATCCCTTGCACTCACTTATGTTCCGATTTTTCCCTTCCCTCCCTCCATCCCCTCCCCTAGATGGCAGGCAGTCTTATATACATGTTAAATATGTTATAGTATACCCTAGATAAAATATATGTGTATAGAACCGAATCATTCTCTTGTTGCATAGGAAGAAATGGATTCAGAAGGTAAAAATAACCTGGGAAGAAAAAACAAAATGCAAAAAGTTTACACTCATTTCCCAGTGTTCCTTCTCTGGGTATAGCTGATTCTGTCCATCAGTGATCAATTGGAACTGAATTAGATCTTCTCTTTGCTGAAGATATCCACTTCCATCAGAATTCATCCTCATACAGTATTATTGTTGAAGTATATAATGATCCCCTGGTTCTGCTCATTTCACTCAGCATCGGTTCATGTAAGTCTCTCCAAGCCTCTCTGTATTCATCCAGCTGGTCATTTCTTACAAAACAATAATATTCCCTAATATTCAAATACCACAATTTACCCAACCATTCTCCAATTGATGAGCATCCATTCATTTATGAGTTCCTAGCCACTACAAAAAGGGATGCCACAAACATTTTGGCACATGCAGGTCCCTTTCCCTTCTTTAATATCTCTTTGAGATATAAGCCCAGTAGTAACACTGCTAGATCAAAGGGTATGTACAGTTTGATAACTTTTTGGGCATAAATCCAAATTGCTCTCCTCGTTTCACTCCTGATCTTACTGGGAAAGTTTCCAGTTTATCTCCATTACATATGATGCTCACTGACAGTTTTAAATATATGCTCCTGACTATTTTAAAGAAAAGTCCATTTATTCCTATACTCTAGTGTTTTTAATAGGAATGGGTGTTGGATTTTATCAAATGCTTTTTCTGCATCTATTGAGATGATCATATTTTTTTTAATTTGGTGATTAATATAGTCAATTATGTTAATAGTTTTCCTAATATTGAACCAGCCCCACATTCCTGGTATAAATCCTACTTGGTCATGGTGTATAATCCTGGAAATGATTTTCTGTAATCTTTTTGCTACATTTTAGTTAAGGATTTTGCATCAATGTTCATTAGGGAGATTAGTCTATATTTTTTTTTCTCTGTTTTCAACCTACCTGGTTTAGGTATCAGTACCATGTCTGTGTCATAAATGGAATTTGGTAGGACTCCTTCAATCCCTATTTTTTCAATAGTTTATATAGCATTGGAGTTAATTGTTCTTTAAACGTTTGATAGAATTCACATGTATCCATCTGGTCCTGGGGATTTTTTCTTAGGAAACTGATTAATAGCTTGTTCTATTTCTTTTTCTAAGAAGGGACTATTTAATCAATTTACTTCTTCCTCTGTTAATATGGGCAAGCCATATTCTTCCATTTCATTTAAGTTATCAAATTTATTGGCATAAAGTTGGGCAAAGTAACTCCTAATTTTTGCTCTAATTTCCTCTTCATTAGTGGTGAGTTCTCCCTTTTCATCTTTAAGACTAAGAATTTGATTTTCCTCTTTCCTTTTTTTAATCAGATTTACTAAGGGTTTATCTATTTTGTTGGTTTTTTCATAGAACCAACTCTTAGTTTTATTAATTAATTCAATAGTTTTTAAACTTTCAATTTTATTAATCTTTCTTTTTATTTTTAGAATTTCAAGTTTAGTGTTTTCTGGGGGATTTTAATTTGTTCCTTTTCTAGCATTTTTAGTTTCAAGCCCAATTCATTGACCTTCTATTTCTCTATTTTATGCAAGTAGGCCTCTAGAGATATAAAATTTCCTCTTATTACCGCTTTGGCTGCATCCCACACATTTTGGTATGATGTCTAATTATTGTCATTTTCTTGGGTGAAATTATTATGTCTATGATTTGCTATTTTACCCAATCATTCTTTAGTATGGTTTCCAATTATTTTTTTTTGGTCTATTTTCCCCTGGCTTTTTAGTGAATGTAATTTTCATTGCATTGTGGTCTGAAAAGGATGCATTTACTATTTCTGCCTTACTGCATTTGAGTTTGAGGTTTTTATGTCCTAATGTATGGTCAATTTTTTTATAGGTTCCATGAACTGCTGAGAAGAAAGTGTACTCCTTTCTGTCTCCATTTAGTTTTCTCCAAAGAGCTATCATTTCTAACTTTTCTAGTATTCTATTTACCTCTTTGACTTCTTTCTTATTTATTTTGTGGTTTGATTTATCTAATTCTGAGAGTGCAAGGTTGAGATTTCCACAATTATAGTTTTGCTGTCTATTTCTATTTCTTCTTGTAGCTCACTTAATTTCTCTTTTAAGAATTTAGATGCTACACCACTTGGTGCATATATGTTTAATATTGATATTGCTTCATTATCTATGCTACCCTTTAGCAAGATATAGTGCCCTTCCTTATCTCTTTTTATTAGGGGGCGGAGCCAAGATGGCGGAGAAGACACACCCCACTTTCTAAGCTCTTCTCTTACCCCTCTTTATCAATATTATATCATTATATCAAGCCTCAAAAATAGTCTTGACTGCTACAATTCGTAAAGATAAGAAGTAGAACAACTCACCAGCCAAAGAAAATCTGCAGTCTCACCAAAAAAAGGTTGGTTCCGGGGCCAGGGGGGAGATCAGCCCAGACTGGGAGAGAAATTGGGATCTGAGGAGAGCCTCAAGCTGAAGGTGAAAGCACAGATCTCAGCACAAGCTCACAGCCCCAAACCGCAGTACGGGGCTTTTCCTTGGGGCAGTTGTGATCCTGCAGGGCAGGAGGACACAGCCTGGGTTAGCCTAACTGGCAGTGGGGGTTTGGGGCCAGAGTTTTCCAGGGCCGATTTGCATGGGGCAGAGACGTTGGGATTTTGGGTGGTCTGTGGTCTGCAGTCACTTACCAAGTCCCACAAGAGGCCGGCCGGGCAGAACTTTCACCCCTTAGCTCTAGCCCAGGATAATCATTAACCGCACCCAACTGGGCACTTGATACCGGCCATGCTGAATCCACTTCCTGTTGGGGAAGGGAAGACTCCACCAGAGCACCCCATACCTCAGAGCCGGAAATCGGTTTACATTCTCCCTGCTCTGCAGAGGAAGCTGGTAACCCCCTTGCCTAGGAGACATACCCAAAGGCTTTAAAACATGAATAAAAAAGATGAAAAGAACGATCCAAGCTTCTATGCAGAAAAAGAGCAGGTCAGCAAACCTGAAAGATCAAAAGCAAAAATGCACGACTGTGCTCCTTTTACATGATGCTCCCAAGAAGAGACCATTAAAACTGAAAAGAGAGTTAGAAGAAAATGGGGGAAAGAGAAGTTTTCAAGAGAGCAACAACTTCCAAATAGAATTGAAAAGTTAAAAAATTCCCCAGGAAGTGAGGGAAACAAAAAGGGAATTGGAAAATAAAGAACTCCAAGAAAGTAGGATCTGTGAATTGAAAAGAAAAACCTAAAAAAAAAAAAAAATTAGTGAAATGGAAAAAAATTCCACGACCAAAAAAACATTTAAAACTAATTGACATATACAGAAAGAATAAAAAGCTAATGAAGAAAATAATTTTAAAATTAGAAAAAGAAATAGAAACTAATGATTCATTGAGACAGCAAGAATGTCAAGCAAAACAAAAAAATACAAACAAAACCATGAATTATTACTTGCAAAAATGAAGCCAAAATAGATTAGGAGAGATAATCTGAGGATTATGGACTTTCCGAAAACTATGATAAAAAAAGAGCCTAGATACTATTTTACAAGAAATCATCAAAGAGAACTGCCCAGATGTAATAGAATCAGAAGGTAAAATAGGCATTGAAAGAATTCATCGAACACCTTCTGAAAGAAACCCTAAAATAAAAACCCCAAGGAATATTGTGGCCAAACTTCAGAACTATCAGATTAAGGAAAAAATTTTACAAGCAGAAAAAAAAAAAAAAAACATTTAAATACTGAGGTGCCACAATAAGGATCACCCAAGATTTGGCTGCTCTACATTAAAGGAAAGAAGGGCCTGGAATATGATATCTGAAAGGCACAAGAACTTGGGATGCAGCCAAGAATAAATACCCAGCTGTTGAGCATTTTCTTCCAGGGAAGAAGATGGATATTTAATGAAACAAATGAATTCCATTTGTTTCTGAAGAAAACCAGTACTAAACAAAAATTTGATCTCCAACCACATGACTCAAGAGATGCAGAAAAGGTAAAATAACTCTTGAGAATTGTATTTCTGTTGTGGATATACAAAAAGAATACATGTATAATTTGATTGTACTGATATAACATAAAAAAGGGAAGTAGATATGGAAAAGGGATGATGGCAGAATAAGGTGGAAGGAGGGATAAAAAGAGGGAAACCACATCCCACAAAGAGGCTAAGGAAACTTATCATATCTGAGGGAATTTAGAGAGGGGGAGGAACATTGTGTGAATCTTACTCTCATCAGAGTTGGCTCAAAGAAAAAATAATTGACATTTGTTTTAGAGAAAATTCCTCTCGCCTCATTAAAAACAGGGAGAGGAAAAGGAAAAGAAAAAGAGTAATAAGGGAAAGAAGGGGAAAAGACTCAAAGGGGGGAGGGAGGGATTATAAAGAGGGTAAGCATCGTGATACAAGAGGGGTACATAAGTTTAAAAGGGGAAAGAGGTTGGGGAGGCAAGAATAAGTAAAGCATAATCTGGGGTTATTAGGATGGTAGGAAATACAGATTTAGTAATTCTAACTGTAAATGTGAATGGGATGAACTCCCAAAAGAGGAGGCAGATAGCAGACTGGATCAAAGTCAGAACTCCTACAATATGTTGTTTACAAGAAACACATTTAAAGCAGGGAGATACATATAGAGTAAAGGTAAAAGGCTGGAGCAAAATCTATTATGCTTCAGGTGAAGTCAAAAGAGGGGTAGCCATCCTTCTCAGATCAAGCAAAAGTAAAAATTGATCTAATTAAAAGAGATAAGGAAGGAAACTACATCCTGCTAAAGGGTAGCATAAACAACGAAGCAATATCAATATTAAAACATATATGCACCAAGTGGTATGGCATCCAACTTCCTAAAGGAGAAGCTAAGAGAGCTGCAAGAAGAAATAGACAAACTGTAATAGTAGAGATCTCAACCTTGCACTCCTCAGAATTAGACAAATCAAAACACAAAACAAATAAGAAAGAAATTAAAGAAGTAAATAGAATATTAGAAAAATTAGGTATGTTGGATCTTTGAGAAATTGAATGGAGATAGAAAGGAATATACTTTCTTCTCAGCAGTTCATGGAACCTATTCAAAATTGACCATAGTAGGACATAAAGACTAAATTAAATGCAAGAAAGCAGAAATAGTAAATGCTTTCTTTTCAGATCATGATGCAATAAAACTACATTCAACAAAAGTTAGGGGAAATAGACCAAAAAGTAATTGGAAACTAAACAATCTCATCTTAAAGAATGATTGGTGAAGCAGCAAATTATAGATACAATTAATAATTCACTAAGATAATGACAATGATGAGACATCATACCAAAATTTGTGGGATGCAGCCAAAGCGGTAATAAGAGGGAATTTTATATCCTTAGAGGCTTACTTGAATAAAACAGAGAAAGAAAAGATTAATGAATTGGGCTTGCAACTAAAAAAACTAAAAAAAGACCAAATTAAAAACCCCAATCAAATACTAAATTGGAAATTCTAAAATTAAAAGGAGAAATTAAAAATATTGAAAGTAAAAAAAACTATTGAACTAATTAATAAAACTAAGAGTTGGTTCTATGAAAAGCCAATAAAATAGATAAGCCTTGGTAAATCTGATTAGAAAAAAGGAGGGAGGAAAATGAAATTAGTAGTCTTAAAATGAAAAGGAGAACTTTCCACCAATGAAGAGGAAATTAGAGAAATAATAAGGAGTTATTTTGCTCAACTTTATGCCAATAAATTTGATAACCTAAGTGAAATGGATGACTACCTCCAAAAACATAGACTTTCAGACTAACAGAGGAGGAAGTAAATTGCTTGAATAGTCCCATTTCAGAAAAAGAAATAGAACAGGCAATTAAACAACTCCCTAAGAAAAAATGCCCAGGACCAGATGGATTTACATGTGAATTTTACCAAACATTTAAAGAACAATTGGCCCCAATGCTATATAAATTATTTGATAAAATAGGGAATGAAGGAGTCCTACCAAATTCCTTCTATGACACAGACATGGTACTGATACCTAAACCAGGTAGGCTGAAAACAGAGAAAGAAAATTATAGACCAATCTCCCTAATGAATATTGATGCTAAAATCTTAAGTAAGATATTAGCAAAAAGACTACAGAAAATCATCTCCAAGATAATACACTATGATCAAGTAGGATTTATACCAGGAATGCAGGGCTGGTTCAATATTAGGAAAACTATCAATATAATTGGCCATGTTAATAACCAAATTAACAAAAACCATATGATCATCTCAATAGATGCAGAAAAAGCATTTGATAAAATCCAACATCCATTCCTATTAAAAACACTTGAGAGTATAGGAATAAATGGACTTTTCCTTAAAATAATCAGCAGCATCTATTTAAAACCATCAGTAAGCATCATATGTAATGGAGACAAACTGCAACCATTCCCAAATCTTATTGGAGTGAACCAAGGTTGCCCACTATCACCGTTACTATTTAATATTGTATTAGAAATGCTAGCTTTAGCAATAAGAGCTGAGAAAGAGATTAAAGGAATAAGAATAGGCAATGAGGAAACCAAATTATCACTCTTTGCCGATGACATGATAGTATACCTTATCTCTTTTAATTAGATCAGTTTTTGCTTTTGCTTGATCTGAGATCAGGATGGCTACCTTTTTGACTTCACCTGAAGCATAGTAGATTCTGCTCCAACCTTATACCTTTACTCTGTATGTATCACCCTGCTTCATGTGTGTTTCATAGAAACAAAATATTGTAGGATTCTGGCTTTTAGTCCAGTCTGCTAAACGCTTCCTCTTTATGGGGGAGTTTACCCCATTCACATTTAAGGTTAAAATTACCAATTCTGTATTACTTGCCATCTTGTTAACCCCTCCTGTTGCTTTTCTCCTTTCCACTCCCTTTATCCCCCTCCCCAGTATTAAACTTGCTTCTCACAGCTCTCCCTTTTTAGTATTCCTCCCCCCACCTTAGAGTTCCTCCCCCATCTTACCCCTTTTGCTCACAATTTCTGTATTCCCTTCTGCTTAGCTTACTCCTTACCGTTTCACTTTTCCCAGTAAAAGAATTTATATCTTGTTGTTGCCATTTAGTTCTGTCTAAATTTTGTTACCCCATTTGAAGTTTTCTTGGCAAAGATATTGTAGTGGTTTGCATTCCTTCTCCAGCTTATTTTAGAGATGAGGAAATTTAGGCAGACAGAGTTAAGTGATTTATTCAAGGTCACACACCTAGTAATTGCTTAAGGTAAGGTGTGTCTTCCTGATTTCAGGTCTGGTACTCTATCCATTGTGGTACCTAGATGCCCCCAACTTTAATCCTAATGGTTTGGAGGATCTGGGAATCAAGGTATTTCATAGATTGATTCTAAGGGAAATATTCAGGGATTTGGATCTTAATTCTTTCAACAATTCAGATCTGGATAAGACTAGAAGAATCAGGTTCCCTTTTGTATTTTCAAATCTAGACCATATAACCTCAGTCTTTTGTTCTAACTCTGCATGTTTCTCCTTGTGTAACTCTATCTCTTTCTTTCTTTGTGTCTTCCTCTCATTACTCCCTCCTCTCTCTTTTATCCTTCTTCACAAGAACTATATTATTTATTCCTGAGGAAGTTCTAGAGAGGGAAGGTATAGATAGAGCAATTGTTCATGATGTCATCTTTGCTAAAATTCCATCCCCATAAATGTGGAGAACTCTTCCTCTTTTAAAATTGCATCACATTTGCTTGTTTTGTCAGCTTTATATTCCAATTGAATTTAAGTTCCTAGAAGTCAGAGATTGTCTTTGTATCCTTAATATATAACCTAATGTTTCATACAAATAACTTCTTTTGGGTAAAAGAATGGAATTTAGTTAATATATCTATTTAGAAGCATAATGATTAGGACATAGTAGGAACTTTATTGTTTGTGGTCATGGACCCAATTTCTATACAATCTTGAGAATTTCTGGGATTATGTTGCTATGTCTGGCATGATAATTTTTCTTGAAGTACCTTAAGCAAACAGCTCCTTCATAGAAGAGGTCAGTCAAATCTTGAGTGGTTTTCTGCTTAATCTTTGGGAGACTGAAAGTCTATAAAAACCTAAGGGTAAATAAAAAATTCTCTTGGCATTTAATTTAAATAATTAAAAACATGATTTTCAAACTAATTTGAGTGGCAAACATTTGTAGCTGTAATGACCTATCTCTACAAGGTTTTTTCTTATTTTAGAACCAACTTTTAAAAGGAATCAGCATAAGATTGTCAGTAAGAAGGTGTGCTCACTCACAGGAAATCCCAGAATATGTATTTAAAATGTCTAGTGATTTTTTTTAAGCAGACAAGGCCAACCTTGAGGAAAAAAATAAAGTGAGATATTATAAATCTATTTTAGAATCAGTGAAACATAGCATTTTGAAGCTAGAAGCGACCTTAGCAATTATCAAGTCAAATCATTTCATTTTAAATGTGATAAAATGAGGATCAGAGAAGTAGAAAAGTTGCTAAAGGTCACACAGTGAACTTATTCTATTACTTTGACTTATAAAATCTGCTTTTTAATGCTATTCTTTATTTATAACACATTTACAGGATTAAAAAAAAAAACTCTTGGCGCAATACACAAGTAAATATCAATGATTCATGGAATGATTAGAACTGAAGCTGCTCCATAATATTATAAATTTTCAAGCTCAAAGTAGAAGATATGCTTTGCTGAGTACTATAGCTTAAATTAACTCTTCTTATACCACTCTCTCCTATATAGCACATTAGGAGACATTCAAGATACATGCATATGAGTGGAAATTAAATCTTAAATTCTAATATCTTAAATAGATAAGTTAATTAGCAAATATAGATGTAAGGACAGCTATATGGCTCAGTAGATAAGAGGACCAGCCCAAGAGTCAGGAGGACCTGAGTTCAAATCTGACCACAGATATGTAATGCTAGCCTTTCATAATCAATTATGATTACTATTTAAAATGTTGTCCTAAATCTGCCAACTTCAGTTTATATCTGCTTGTATATAGAGAGGTGTAAAGGGAATATTCAGGGCTTGCTTTACAATTGGCACTAAATCAAAATGATTGAATAATGGATAGAGTGTAGTATCCTTACTAATTATCAAGTGGTACTCTAAATTTAATCTGGGATAGCTCACTTCCCTTATGAATAGGTAAACATATCTTCAGTTACAAAAAAAAAAAAATTTTATCTATAAACATATATAAGTGAACTTCTAAAGAAACAATTATACTCATTATTTCCTCCTTTCTCCTTTATATAAAAGTTTCATGTGACATTTATTAATCTTATATAGTCTTCTACAAATTGAACTATTTTGATATATTGCAAAGTTCTGTAAAAAGCATTCCCTTATCCAGAAGCAATAACAAGCATAACAACAACGAAGATGAGCAGTCTCTAGGACTGGGAGATACAATTAGAAGAGGCAAGGTTCCAGAGTCCAATCCCCTTTTCTTATTTACATAATCACCATATTTTACATTTAAGTGAGGGAAGAAGGGAGGAAGGAAGGAAGGAAGGAAGGAAAGAAAGAAAGAAAGAAAGAAAGAAAGAAAGAAAGAGAAAAAGAAAGAAACAAAGAAACAAAGAAAATTATAAAGCAGTTAATATGGACTAGGTACTATGTTAAATTCTAGAAATAAAAATTTAAGTTAAATAAACAATACCAATTCTCAAGAATTTTACATTTTTTATAATGGAAGATAAAACATAAAAGAGAGTTGAAACATGAGAAATGAGGAAGAGGAGAGGAGTTAGACTACTGTCAAAGAGGTGAAAATTTCTGGACAATCAGTAGTGGATCTGGGAATGAATGAGTATATCCAGATTTTTTATGAAATCGTGGTCTTGGCTAGGAACTCACCAATCAAAGATTCATCAACATTAGTTACATATTATTGATACATGCAATTATGCATTATTTATCTCTCATTCTGAATAGCTGAGCACGTCATCTCCATTTCTGACTATTTCACTATCTGATATATCTTCCAATCACTTCATCATTTTTCATGACTAATGTCTTTTGCAGAGACACCACTCTATTTTAAATCTCCCTTTGTGTGACTTTGGTTCATGTGAACATTATACTCAAAGGAATTTTTTAGGGATTTGAAAGTCAGCATTTGGATTGACACTGACAATACTTATGCTAAGATCTGACATTTCTTTTAAAGTTTTGTATTCTACTTTCAGTCATCTTTAGCATGGACTTCTATCGTACTGGCCTGCATCTTGCTCCTCTTTTCATACTTTTTACTTTTTTTAATTTAGAAGCATTTAAACTTCTTGCAGAACATTATTGATCACAATATTAAGAACCAACATCATCAGAAGGATACACAAGAAATTCTGTTCAACAGACCTTAAGAGATAAATTACTTGAGAATAAACATACAACAAGAACTGGGAAAACTAAAAAGTATTATAATAGAAATTTCACTTTGACTAAATTCTTAAACTTTATAACAAAATGAATTTTAAAGAAGATATTAAAGTAACATCATTAAGAATAGAATTAGATCAGTCAGTTTTCATAGCTATGTGTATGGAGGATTGTTCATAAAAAATAAGTGAGTAGCTGTACTCAGAGGAAAGGATAATTCTGATTAAATGAAAATGAAAATATTTGCTTAAAAATCGATGTATTTAGTATTTGGAAGATAAGTATGTGTCCTCCAATGACTGCTTAGGTCAATTTAAAAAATTTATAAAAGGAAGTTTACAAAGAGATCATGTATGTCTACCCATGGTAATTCAGAAAGCAATCTACTAGAATATGGAGGTTTTTCATTTCATTTTAAAATTTCTTCTTGTTATACTTTTCAATACTATATATTGAAGTCAAAACAGCTCATATTCCCCAAAAACTGACCTATACATCACATTTTCTTATTTCCTATCCTTTTTTCTTCCCTTGTCTAACTTTTAGTAAACTATTTTTTCAGTTATATGTTACAGCTCAAAAGTCAGCAACTGTCGTTCAATCAGATGACATTTTTAGAGATTCATTGAATCTGCAAGAGAGCTTCATTTGCATACTGCTTGACTTTGGTTCATTCATTTGAACATTTACCCAATCATTCATATGACAAATAATTCACTGATCATGTACTCGATAACTGGCATGACTACTGTAATGGATATGAAAGAAGATCCTATCCTCAAGGAGTTAGCTATTAACATGGAGTAACTTTTGAAGTTTCATATACAGGTAAATAAAACTAAAGACTGAATATGATTAAGAACTAAATCAATAGTATAGATTATTGGTTTAGAGGAGCGAGTACTTTACTTTCTCAGTAAAGACTTTCTGCAGAAGATGAGATCTAACCTGGGTCTTGAAGGATGGCAAAGATTCAAATAGGTTGAGAAGAAGGAACAAAATATTACAGCTTTGGTAAAGAATATGAATACTGACATAATGGTAAAAGACTTTAAGATGAATAGATTTGCTTAGTGGAAGCAGAAGGTTCATGATGATGAATAATAGAAGATGAAACCAGAAGGCTAGGTGCCAAATGTTTGATAATCTTAAATTCCAGATTAAATTTTCCCTTCCTTCTCACCTCACATCTCTCTCTCTCTCTCTCTCTCTCTCTCTCTCTCTCTCTCTCTCTCTCATTTGTTATGGACTTTGTCTTTGTTTCTTTTTCTGTCTCTCTTTCTTTTTTCTCTTTTTGTCTGTGTGTGACACATACATACACATGCACACACACACACATATACACACACACTCACACACACACCATTGGGGTGAAACCATTTCTTATGATTAATAGGTTTTTAACAGCATTTTTGAAGTCATGATAAAGCTAGATATTTTGTTTCTCCATGACTACTTTTATCCCGAGACTTTTCCATCCTAAAATTGTTCTTTAAAAAAAAGCCCAGAATTTTCAGTAATTAAAATAGCTGAAGATAATAACATAATCTTGACTCATGGAAAGAATTACAATTTGTGACTAGATTGGGTATTCTAGAACTAATAGAAATAGTTTATTATTTAGTCCTCATAAGTAAAGTTCACTTATTTTTAGTTACACTGTTGTTTATTTTTGTTAATTTTCTGGAAAAGTAGAAATTTTAAATAAAAATGTAAACTTAAATGTCTTAATTGTGCACTTTTTAACATTGATAAAATAATCAATAATAAAATATAATTAGCCCCTTCAAAAGGCAACACATTATCTGTAGAAAGAAGATTGAGTAATGGGAAAGTAAGGGAATATAACCAATGGGATTGCAATGGTGACTTTGTGGGCCTTGAGAGTTAGGGGAGTTACGAAGGAGTAAAGAGAATCCTGGAATTCTGATAAAATTAAATTCTTGTAATGGGGTTAGAATCTTGTGTGTTCTGATTCAATTCCTTCTAAAAATTACATAGACATCTTCAGGTGGTAAAATGTTAGGGCAGAAAACAGAGAAGGGGTTGAACCTTCAAACTCTAGTCAAACAAGAACAAATAAGGACTAATAAAACATATAATAATTCTTCCTGTTGGAAATTCTTAAGTGCAATTGGCACTAAAGTCTCAAGTGAGAAAGCATCCAGGTAAGATTTATATCTTGCATGTCCACTCACAGAGTGGACTTCCAGGTCCTATTTTTGATGGAAATTCAAAAGCAGATAGCCTTTTAACTATGTTAGCCAGTATTCTTTTATTTCAGGAAGCCCAAGAATCTCATTCTAAATACATCTGGCTGCTTGAGCTTTACATTTACAATTTGGGGTAACAAAAGAGGAAGCTAGGAGCATAGTAAAAAGCTGTACAGCTTGTCTTCCTTTCTACGCTCCTATGCTCCCTCCAGGGAAGAACCCTCATGGTTTGAGACCCAATAAAATCTGGCAAATGGATGTGACTCATTATAAATCTTTTGGTCATCTGTCTTTTATCCACATTGTAGTAGACACTTTTTCAGGATTCACTTTTGCAATACCATCAGCAAAAGACAGCCTGAATGGTCACTGAATTTCTCATCCAAGCATTTGCAGTTATGGATGTGTCACAAACAATAAAAACAGACAATGGACCTGCATATACTTCTAAACATTTTGCACACTTTTGTGCACAGTATAAGATTTTACACACCACTGGCATACCTTTTAATCCTCAAGGACAGGCAATAAAAGAGAGAATAGAGACATTAAGACACGCCTCCAAAAACAAAAGAAAGGAGGAGCCACGGGCAACCCTAGAGAACTTCTAAATTTAGTTCTCTATACCACTAATTTTTAAATTTTTGATAAATATGCACTGGCTCCAGCAGAGAGGTTTTATAACCCAACAGAAGGCCAGTGTCCAGTGCAAGCAGCTCTACTATCTTTAGATAATTGCCAGGTGATGTGGAGAGATCCAGAAAGTAGTGAATGGAAGGGACCAGATAGGTTAACTGCTTGGGGAAGAAGGTTTGATTGTTTCTCTACAGATGGAGAAAGAATCGATGGGTGCCAATGAGCCATATTTATCTTGTCTATCAGAGAGAGACAGAAAAAGAGAAAAATCTGGAAACAAAGGAGAAGACCTAAGAACAAAATCTGCAGGAATCATTGGATTCCCTAACAGAAGATAAGATTGTTTCAAGACTTGAAAACCAGCAGGAATCATTAGATTCCTTGAGATGAAAAATTGTTGATGAGACTATTGCAGGACTTCAAAACTTGCAGGAATTATTGGATTCCTGGCACATGAACTAATGGACAATAGATTCCTTTTGGACTCTTTCTAGGACTTATGAACATGTATAAATTCTTCATGTTGATTCATGTTATTTGTTACATCACTTCTAGCCTGTGTTGTATTGCTATGTGCTTATGTAATTTATGTAATTATGTGTAATACCTCTGATATTGATGGATTTTTGTATACCAGTTTCAGATGAGCCCTTTCAGAAACTCGCTAATGTGATTTGATTTCCCATTTCCTTTGGTGTTTTCATGTCCCTTCCTGAGCAGTCAAGGAGGATGTGATCACCTTCTTTTTATGGTGTTTTCACTCCTTTTTTGAGCAGTCAGGGAAGGCATGATCATTTTATTTTTTGGGGTTCTCACCTCCTTGAGAAGTCAGGACACTTGAATCTAATGTATGCCTCTGGGTCAGAACCTAAAGAAAATTTCACATGAAGTAACAGTAAACTTTAATTGAGATAGATATGGATATTACAGAACCATCAGGAAGGACGTGCCTTTTTTGGTGTCAAAAAGTTCTGAGGGGAAATATAATTTATACTGAGAAAAAAATTCATAACTGAGGAAGTAATATTAATTTATTGCATAACCAGAAGGAGAGGGTTATGGGCTTAAGTTCTGATACTGATATATACTGGCTGTATGACTCTTGGATTGTAACTCAAGCTTTTAGTAGGTAGAAAACTCTAAGAGACTATAATCATAGTAATGGACAGAAAAAAATTGCAGAACTGTGGAACAACAAAGACAAGCAAAAATTTGGGGTAGAAGAGAACTCTGCAATGAATTTTATGTCCATAATAGGCTGTTAATATATCATTGGACATTTAGGATGAAGTAGTTTTGTGTACTCAAGATTTCTCATCTGCAGGGTTTTTTTGGGTTTTTTTCCCCTGATAAAGTAAGCCATAGGAGTGAAAATAGAAAAAGCTATTTGGCTCTGACATTTGTCATCATTGAAATGAGGTTGAATTATCAAAGTTGATAAATGAAGTTGGATTATTTCCTTTAAAATTTTAGGCTGTAATTGGGGGAACATCAAACAGACTGTGAGGATTTAGGTAACTACAGATGTATAAATATTCACACACACATATATTGAATTTTTATTTACATATAAATGAGTGAAACAATTTTAAAGGAAAGTTTATAAAATTACTTCACAGCAGTTTCTGCTAATGATAGGAAATTTCATTGTTGTAACCAAACTCCACAAAGGAACTCAATATTTTTCAGAATTTTGGACTTTATTAGAAGCCTGATAAAACTTACGGATGCCTTCTCAAAATGTTATTCTACTATGAAATTTTAGTCATCATCTCATCACAAGAATATAGCTTAGTTTAACCAGTGAGACAGAAATTATTTAGTGTATGTATCAAGATAGGTAACTATACTTATCCTAGTTACTTCCATACATACATGTATAAAATAAAATTCATGCATTTATATATACTGAAATAGCTATCAAAATTGAAAAAAATAATTTCATAGACTATAAATTTAAAACTCCTGCCTGATCAAAAATTCATTAATTATATATAGATATAGTGTATTAAACTATATATTATGTATATTTTATAGTGTATACATATTATAATAGATATTAATTGTGTTTTATCTCTATTCTATTCTAATACATATACATATATGTATACATAAATGTGTATGTGTATATGTGGTGTGTGTATGTGTGTGTGTGTGTATAAACATCTAAGCTAATGGAAGGAATTATAAGCTACCTTATATACCTACATACAAATATACATATACATACATATATACATATATATATGTATTACCTTATATACATACTCTGAGTAAATTCCATGTCAGTGGTTAAACCACTGTGATGAGATGGTGACTAAAATTTTGTAGTAAAATAATCATAGTATGTTCAAAGCAGAAATGGTATCTTGGACTATTATGACTAGAGATAACTGAAAACTGGTAGCTGGACTATATATTATAGTTAAAATCAGAGGAATTGTTTTATCAAAAGCAAAGTAAAGTTCAAAAAAATAAATCAAGAGATTAAATAGTGACATAAATTTTTGTGTTTTGTTTTGTTGGAGGTTGTTGTTTTCCTGTCTCCGCTCTTGACAACTTATAACTCTCTTATTATATCATCTCATTTTGCAAATTAAGACAACTCTGAGGTACCACTGTATACAAACTCCTCAGATTGGCTAAGATGACAGGAAAAGATAGTGACAAATGTTGGAGGGGATGTGAGAAAACTGGGATCCTAATACATTGTTGGTGGCATTGTGAATGTATCTAACCATTCTGGAGAACAATTTGGAACTATTGCAAAGAGTTATTAAACTGTTCATACCCTTTGATCCAGCAGTGTTTCTACAGGGCTTGTAATCTCAAAAAGATCTTAAAGGAGGGAAAGGGACCCACATGTGCAAAAATGCTTGTGGCAGCCCTGTTTGTAGTGGCGAGAAACTGGAAATTGAGTGGATGCCCATCAGTTAGATAATGGCTGAATAAGTTATCATATATGAATGTTATGAAATATTATTTTTCTGTAAGAAATGATCAGCAGAATGATTTCAGAGAGGTCTGGAGAGACATGTACTAATGCTAAGTAAAATGAGTAGAACCAGGAGATCATTGTTAGTTTCAATGATCTTATGATGAAGAGAGCCATCTGCGCCCAGAGAGAGGAACATGGGAACTAAGTCTGGATCATAACATAGCATTTCCTCTTTTTGTTGTGATTTGCTTGAATTTTATTTTCTTTCTCATTCTTTTGACTTTATTTTCCTTGTGCAACATAATTATATAAATACGTATGATAATTTTGGATTTAACATATATTTTTACCATGTTTAACATATTTTGGATTACACACCATGACAGGAAGGGGGGAAATTGGAACACAAAGTTTTTCAAAAGTCAATGTTTAAAAAAATTATCCTTGCATATGTTTTGAAAATAAAAAACTTCAATAAAATAATTAAAAAACAATATATCATCTCATTTTATGTTGTACCATAACACATATATTTATTTGATACATTTCAGGGTTTATTGATTGTGAGATATATTTAGCATGAGAGGTAACAATATATAGTTAAAGAATTGATATTGATGGTCAGGAAATTCAAATTCTGCTTCTGATATATGATGATTATGTGACTTTGGATTGCTACTTACCCTTGTAGTAGATGAAAATCTCTAGGATTGTATAAAGGGATTTTCTTACCTGACAGTTCCCTATTCCAATGAAATCATGGTCAGCATCACTGGTGATAGAGAGTGGATACACAGTGTGTGTGTGTGTGTGTGTGTGTGTGTGTGTGTAATTGTGTATGTGGCATCTGAGCTGGGCCTTCTAGAATTTTTGCAGATGGAGTATCAGAAAGAATGTGTTAAAACATGGACAAAAATAATGCAAAAATGCAGAAAGAGTTTAGGGAAGAGTAGAATAGCTAGTAACCTGGTTTACATAGAATGTGATTTGAAATGATATTGAAAAGATAGAGTAAAATTAACTTTCAAAGTACATGAATTGCTAAAATGAAGATATTGTAATTTTCTGCAAATATCAAGAAGTCACTGATATCATCACTAGTAATTGCTTATAATTGCTTAGTATATTATTGACATGGAGGTCAGAAGAATTGATACAAGGACTTTAAAAGTCTCTCTGAAGAACTTTGGAATCAATTGTGTGACATGGGATGCATTAACAAAGAAGTACAAAACATAATGTGCTCTCATCAAAGAAGGCACTCTGTTCAATAAGCAAAACAGAATTGCAATAGCTCAAAAGAAATGGGGGATAGGAATATTTAGAGACATTTGCATACCAAATGTTCATATGGACTATCTATGTTGGCCTTGTAATAAAGATTTTGAGCTTGTATTAGTCTGAACAGTCACATTCAAACAAACTGTATCTTGATTCTAACATTGTAAAGTAATTTGTGTCCTCTTTTTGAACAAAGGACAACCACCACAATTGTATGTGTTCTAACATCTTTGCTAGATATTTGATATATATATATATATATATATATATATAATTGGTCCATGAGGGCCAGACCAATGTCATAATAATTTATCTAGTTATAATTTCTTTATTATAATTACATAAATTATTTATTTACAAGGTATTAATGGAACGATTAGCAAATTGTTGTTTTCAATCCAAACATTATGACAATTTATAAAATATCAGTAAACATAACAAATCATTTTTTAGTTTTCGTCACACTTTCCAAGGTCATAGATCCCAAAGTGAAACCTTTCAAAGTCATGGATTAATATAGTAAAAAGCAGACAATCTTGAGTCAGATGTTTAATTAGAAATCCATCTCTTAGGCACCACTTAATATAACTACCAACAGGAAACAACTTTGCTTCCACAAAACTTAACCTGAGGCAAAAACCTTACATATGGTCTCCTTTGAACCAAACATTCTATAATCCATTTCAAATAGAAAGTGATTACCTTTGGATCACTCCCATTTCTCAGAAAGACACACAACTTTATTCTAAATGGCAAAGTTTTCACAAAAATTGAACTATTTCTCAGTTAAGTGGGTTTCTTTCTTTTTCTTTTTTCTTTTCTTTACCTCCAAAGCTAACTTGCATTGTGATTATAAAATGCTTATAACTGTGTATAGGAGAGTGGCACTCAAACAATTGGGGGGAATATGGCAACTGTTACAGTGCTTAACAACAGGCCAAAAAGAGTATGGAATCTTATTCCTGCAAGGACTCAGGGAGCTCCATCTGTACCCATTCACATAGGCAAATTTCATTCCTCAGAATTGTGAGAATACCGCTTAAAATCTAGAGTGAAGGAGAATTGGTTTGACTCTGAACCAGTTTTAGTATCTTCTTCTTGGAATCCCAAATGTCATTCTTACTTTTTAAGCTTCCTCTTTAAACACTGTGATGGTTTTTCTTGAGAAAATCTTCATATTTATGTAAAGCTGTAATATGAACTTGACTAAGCCGATGAAGTAATTTGCCTTACTTTTAAGGGTAAACTGCTTTAAGAGAAACAGAACTTAGAAAATGAATGTCATCAACTTATCAACAAGATAGTTTCAAGGATATCTAAAGACAATTTTCCTTTCACTTCTAGTTAAACTTATTTTTTAAACTTTGTAAACCAAAAAAGGAACAAAAATGATCCTGTCTCACTGTCACCAGTATCTCTCTTTTAGGAACAATATTTAATTTTTTTTTAAAAAAGATATCTATCATTTTCTTTTTTGCTTCATGTTTCCTTGCTGAGCATGATTCATTACCTCTACTGAACTCAAGCACCTCCCCAACCAAAAAAAGTAAGTTTATCTTTTTACAAAGTTTAAAGAGGGGAAATGCAGAGATGGTCAGAGCAAATTAACCCAGCTTTTCTCTGAACAGTTCTTGTGTTACCTACTTCAGCATAAGTAAAATCACAGCTAGTGACACAAGTTTAGCCCTATAGCCTTGATCTACTAGATCTGTGGTATGGAGGCTAGGGGCTATCTTTCAGAAAACTTTTGATGTGTCAAAGAGTTATTTTATCTAGTCATTTTCTTAGCATAAATTTTTATCGTAAGAGGCATATGTTTTACTAATCTCCTCTTGAGAAGGCATTGAGGATCTTTGCATCTGTCTGGCCTTAGGGGATGATATTTGGTTATTGCTTAGAACGTATGGCAAGGCCTAAAGTGTTACTGAATCTCCCTAATTAAAAATAAAGTCTCTTCTCTTTTTAATACAGTACTATCTTCTTTAATTTTTTGTGCATTGCCTTTTCTGGGAGAGATTCCTCTGATGCTCAGATGCACATTAATGAAAACTACAAACAATTCTGTATATGATGAAGGCTATTTCTTATGTTGAATTTCCAGCTGTGTTATTTTTCTTTTAAATCAGTTAAGTATAGCTGCCTCTGTGTTTTTGTACTTTCAGAATCTTCAAAGGATATAATTTGGAGTGTTAGATAAGCTTTTAATGTGTTTAGGCAGACTGAGACCCAAGACACAGATTTAGTTAGTAATCTGAATTTCTGTTGTGTTATTTCAGAGCAATGCAATAAGAGGTCATTGAAGAAAGAAACATTTAGCCTCTGCTTAAGAAGTTTGGAGAAATCATATGAAAATTAATGTCCCCATTAACTGTAATGTGGTCAGACAAACAATATCTATCAATGTAATTTGTCAACTATTTGCAGATGGTGAGGTTATTTCTCATGATTTACAACAACATAATTTGAAAAAGAACAAATTTAGACCAAGGAATCCAGTTCTAAGTACTAAGTCTCTTGGGAAGTATCTATGTAAGTGGTACAGAGGATAAAGTGCTGATCTTTGGGGCAGGATGATCTGAGCATCATTCCTGATATTCAACTTCAGAAACTTCCGAATCATGTGACTTTGGACCAGTCATATAACCTATATTTGCTACTAGAAATGGAAATGCAATTCGAATATCTTTGCCAAGACAACTCCATGGATATGACTGAAATGAATGAAAAACAACAAACCATTTTAGTGAGAATTGTACAAGTCAGGCTGTCAATGAGATAATAGTTGGAAATGTATATGATCTTTACCAAAACCTATAAGTGTGAGAGTATTATTATACAACTTAATAGATTAAGAAAGAATAGTTGAATAAATTAATCAATAAGAATAAATTGAATACTTACTATATGTTGAAACTGTCCTAAGTACTGAGGTTACAAATAAAAAGAAAAATTACTTCCCTTCATGAGAAATTTATATTCTAATAGAGGAACAATTGTCTTTACTTTGATTTTATTCTGTATACTTTTTATTAGAATTAAAAAGAAGAAAATCATAAAATTGGCTGGAAATATATCTATAGTTCCTTTATTTTTAACGTGAAAGCCTAACAAAGGATTATTCTAATTGCATTTTCCCCTTTAACTAACAACTAGACATAACCTTCATTCTCTTCATTATTATTTTACATTCAGGAATGAATCTTGCAATTGCTAAAAATAAAAGGTAAGACAAGGTAGTAAGTTAAAGGTGTGATGAGTGCTCTATTTAAATAACACCTTTGCAAATTATTTTCCATTTTAATGATTATTTCTTAAAGCTTTATGAACTAGGTCAGTGAGGATAGTCATTTCATAAAAAACAAAACAGATTTTCTAATGTTTTAATGAGTTGATTTTATTTGATAACTTGTGTTTTTGTAGTTTTTGTTGTTTTGTGTCTGATTTATCTGATATCAGAAAGTATGATTGTTAAGGGTGTATAGATTCTACAGGTCAAGAGCAACAGAACATGGAGTTGTGCATAGAACACTAAAGATTATATCATGCACATCCTTTGAACAATCCTGTCTTCAGAGAATTCCCTATTCTCTGAAACTCACAGCAATTTTTTATCTTCTATGAAGAGGTAAAAGATATCCATCCCTCATCTCACCATATAACATGGTATCATAATTTCCTGTTATTGTTCTCAGCATTTTTATCTTTTATTTCCCTGATAAAACTGTTAGATTTCTGGGTAAAGAGGTACATATTTTCTAATTTTCTTATGCTATTCACACAGTGGTGTAGCATAGAGATATGTCACAGGAATTATCACTTAAAAGATGTTGCAAATATGCATTTATTGATTTATTATGCCAATATAAATGATATTTTATAAGAATAATAATGAAGATTATTTTTTTAAGAATATGCAACCGTGGACAGGTTAAAGGTTATTGCCCAGTATTAGATAAACATTTTAGAAAGTGGAGGAAACGAATTATGCATGTATATCTTGTTTGTATATAATTGGTTGCATGCCTTCTCCCTCATTAATATTTGTTAAATATTTAGCATAATATCTGACACACAATAAATACTTAAAGTTTGTCCCCTTCCACTTTCCACATTAGACTGTAATATCCTGTATGTAGAGCAAGGACTGCTTTTTGTCTTTCTTTGTATTCTCAGAATTTTACACAGTGTCTGAGAAACATTATTTGTCTAATAAATGATTATTGATCAGACAAATCACATTTCAAACTGAAACGGAGAAGTGTCACATATTTTCAGGAGCTAGAAAGGTGATAAACCTTATCTCTATTCTCTATATTTAGGGACATAAATTGTCTAAAAGTCTGTGTAATAGATTTTCAAGCATCAGAAATGCAAAACTTGTGTATCGCAGCTAAGATTATCAAATGATAAGTATAGTGGATGCTCCTTAGATGAAGACTTGAAGGTTAAAAGACACAAGGAGTATAATATTCTTAAGAAGATTATAAAATGAAGATTGCATCTTTATCCACACCTTTATTCACCTTGAATATTATTTTGCTAACATTGCCATTCAAATATGAATGTTCTCAATTTCAAACAAACAACTAAAAAAGATGCCATTTGTCCATGGCTTGTTTTTAAGGGTTAACTCTTAAATTCAAACTTTATAGACTTCCATAACAAGGTCAACATTCATTTAAGGTTTTTATATTTTGGGATGTCTTATAAACATGAAATGTATCAATAGGGAGATATAATGATATTAGGAAAGGCTTTTATTTCTAATGAATATATCTGGACATCATAGAGGCAAGTTTTGTATCAGGGGATGAGAAATACTTTTGTAGAGGAGGTTTTGTGACCTACCTATCTCATTTCTGTCTAAAATTAATTGAATCTTCAAGGCTAGATCTTCCACTTGACTAGAATGTGAGTGAGTAAATAGAATAAGACTAGTATCCAGGTCAGATGGCCAGAAGGAACAGAATAAAACTCGTGAATTGTAGAGATTTTGCCCATTAATCTATGTATCAAGACAGTAATATTATGAGGTTATGGAGTTTCCTGCAGGGCAAGAAAAAAGTATCTTTGCCTCAAATACAATATTTTCTCCTATAATGAATTTCAACCCAAAAAAAAGGTTTTTTTGGCATGTGGTCTTATACATATCAGAATAAACTTCATAACTAATTTTAGCTCGGATGTGAAGAAAATATTTCGGAACACTTTTAGCTAGTCTCCATTTTTGAAAATGCATCTGGCCATTTCATATTGTCTTAAAACTTTATCAAAAGAATAAAATTCATTTTTTCTGAAATGTGCTTTATCCTATTTGTCATTGCCATTTATTTTGTGAAAACAAAACATCCAAAATTCAGGGTCATGTATATATTTTCAGTGGTTCCAGGTAATTTTAAATTGCCAGGAAGCTATGTTATTGTGACAAATTCTTTGCTAATCTTCATCTAAAAGGCTTCTTATTCATAACAAGTTTAGAGAATATAATATTTTCTTCATTCTGGAGTTTGAGTTTAACTGGATAACCCTGGAATAATTCGTGAATTCTAAAACTGTTATTTCAAGACTTTTGTTCCTGTTATTTTCTGCTGTAATAATTCAAACTTTTCTGACTTCCACAACTGAGATCTCAGATCATGGATCATTCTGTGTCCCTTGCTTAGTGTAGAATCTGTTAGCACTAAGGGACTTTTATGTTTTGTTTTGTTGTTGTTTGTATTACTGTTGTATGTATATGGCTCCACTTCTGTCTTGCAAATGAAATAACTAACAAAAATAAAATAAGCTCTTTAAAGTGGGCATATAACAATTTTAATCCTTGCTTTTAAAAATTCAACTTCAACTTATTTTAGGGGATTTAAGAAGGATTTTATTTATTTTTGTTTATCTAAGTATAAATGATTTTGAGATTCCTGAATAAGTAACAGTAATTATGTTCCATTGTAGCAACTTTTCAAGCTATGTCGCGTTTTTTTTAATCTACTTTTGGACTTAAGTTTTGTTTATTTGTTTTTTCTGACTAAGAGGTAATGCAAATTTGGTCATGGTAGTATTCCACTCTAAAGTCCTCTTATCACCTCCATTAGTTCAAAAGATAAAGTCTACCAGTTTAATTAAGACATTTATTAAGACTTTTTATCAATATCAAACATTCATTATTCATAAGTGACCAAAAGAAACTCTAGTATCTCATTGGATTTCTCTTCTTTAGTTAGACAAAAAAGAAATATTTAGCTTCTGCTTAGGACACATAGTCCTACTGCCCTATACCTCCATAAAGTTAACTAATTACCTCTCTCTAATGATCAGATTTTTTGTCCATATTCAAGTTGCATTGGAACAATAGTAAAATAATAAAAAAAAAAAGACAAACAAAAACAACAACAACAAATAAACCTCTGAGACCCCCATAACCTGTAACAGGAATTGCATATTTTACTAAATCAAGATTATTTAAGGTTGTAAGAATTATAATTTCAGTGCAGCACCTGACAGTCATATCTTTCTCCAGAAGTAAGTGGCACCCATGAAATTAAGAGAATTTGCTTCAGCTTTGTGAAAGGTATCACAGAAATGTAAGTCACTTTTTCCCAATTTTTTATTTTTTTTTATTTTATTTTTTATTATTAAAGCTTTTTATTTTCAAAATATATACATAGATAATTTTCAACAATCACCTTTGCAAAGCCTTGTGTTATAATTTTTTTTTCTCCCTTCTCCCCATCCCCTTCCCCAGATGGTAAGTAATCCAATATAGATTAAACACATGCAATTCTTCTATACATATTTCCAAATTTATGCTACTCAAGAAAAACTAGATCAAAAAGAAAAAAAAAATGAGAAAGAAAACAAAAAGCAAACAAACAACTAAATGAATGAAAATACTATGTTGTGATCCACACTCAGTCTCAGTAGTACTATTTCTTGGTGCAGACGGCTGTTCCCATCACAAGATCATTGGAACTTGCCTGAATCACTTTGCTCTTGAAAAGAGCCACATCCTTCAGAATTGATCATCGTATAATCTTGCTGTTGCTATGTACAATGATTTCCTGGTTCTGCTCACTTCACTCAGTATCATATATAGTCTCTCCAGGCATCTCTGAAATCATCCTGCTGATCATTTCTTACAGAACAATAATATTCCATAATATTCATATACCACAATTTATTCAGCCATTCTCCAACTGATGGGCATCCACTCAGTTTCCAGCTTCTAGCCACTACAAAGAGGGCTGCCACAAACATTCGTGCACATAGAGGTCCCTTTCCCTTCTTTATGATCTCTTTGGGATATAAGCCCAGTAGTAACACTGCTGGATCAAAGGGTATGCACAGTTTGATAATTTTTTGAGCATAGTTCCAAACTGCTCTCCAGAATGGTTGGATCCATTCACAACTCCATCAACAATGCATTCATGTCCCACTTTTCCCACATCCTCTCCAACATTCATCATTATCTTTTCCTGTCATCTTAGCCAATCTGAGAGGTACCACTCTCAAAATTGTCTTAATTTGCAATTCTCTGATAGTTAGTGATTTAGAGCACCTCTGCTTTCATATGAATAGAAATGTTTTCAATTTCTGCATCTGAAAATTGTCTATTCATATCCTTTGACCACTATCAATTGAAGAATAGCTTGGATTCTTATAAATTCGTGTCAATTCTCTATATATTTCAGAAATGAGGCCATTATTGGAAGCCTTGAATGTAAAAAAAAAAAAAAAAATATTTCCCAATTTATTTCTTCCCTTCTAATCTTGTCTGCATTATTCACTAAGAATCAGTTCCATTTCCCTCTTTCCTTTGTTATCCTTTAAAATCAATGGTGAAAATATACACTCTATAAGAACAAGGGTAAGACTCACTTTACAATCAAGTCCAAATGCCACTGTAGATCATGGTGTGTGTGTGTGTGTGTGTGTGTGTGTGTGTGTGTGTACAAAATATTTGACAGTTTTTTGTTTTTTTTTTCTCCCCAGGAGTCAATCTGAAATTGAATGTTCCCTCTCTTGAGATTTCCTTATATCAATAAAATCACTGTCACTCGAGTGACCTATATATAGGTATATACCTATACATACTCAAATAAATTGTTTTCAAATTATTTTAAATAATAGTTTCATCCAAATTGAATCTTAAGATGGAGATGCTCCTTGGGCAAGATGATGATAGTAGGAAGATTATATAAGAAAGGAACAAAGAATCATGTATTAAGCTCCAATAATACAAAGAATTCTTTTGATTCTTATAGCAACCCCTGAAGGCAAGTACCCCTGATATTCCTATTTTAAATTGAGGAAAATAAGGTAGAGAAGTTGGGTGACTTGCTCAGGATCACACAACTAATAGACAGTAATTGTCAGTCACTCATAGAAATAGGAAGTAACTAAGTCTAGATTTGTTCCAGGGTCTACACAATATACAGGCACTGTACAAGTATCCACTGTGTTACTCAGATAAACCTGCAGTTCTGGTCATATACTATTAGAGTAGATATTTCTGAGTGGACATGAGTTTTTAATAATAATAAGAAGAAAATAAAAGAAAAATAAGAAAAAATCAAATAAGGCAAAAAAAAAAAAAAAAAAATAAGTACAAGCTGACTAATATGAACCAACCCATACTTTTTTTAAAGTAGTAGTCATTGCCTGGTGGGAGTAGGTATTAAATATTAACATTAACTGCCTTTAGGTGATACCTGGGGAGATATATATTGTTAGATGACCATTAGAAATGCACATAATTTTGTGTGTATATATGTATATCTAATTATATACATATATACACTATTTATATAAGAATACATACAGATATGCATATATAGTCTGTGTTTGTGCTCTCCAGGGAAGGAATCCTCTCTATCAATGCCCCTCAGTCTCTTCTCTGAAACTTTAATTTTAAGTTGCTAAGATCATTGGGAAATCAATTCACTTGCCCAAGCTCTCAAAGCTAGTCTGTCAGAGATAAGATTTGACTTGGACCCTGGTTTTCCTGTCTCCTCAGAAAACTTGCATTCAGGTATTATTTCTGACACAAACTGGCTATTACCCTAGACAAATAACTTGACTACTCAGTGCTCTGGGCAATTCTCTAAGACTATAAATTGAAAATAAGCAATCAACCTGAAATTGCAGAATTTTTCCTCTCATGAGATTTCTCAATACCAGCAAATTCCTATTCTAATCTATATATCTGGATATATTATGTAGATATAGGTAGAGGTATAGAGAGAGCAAGAGATACATCTCTATACAGATACATTTGTAAATATATCTTTGTACAAATACATTATGTATGCACAAATGTATAAAATATATGTGTGTATGTTTTAATTTTCTTCAGCCATTTTCATGTGTATTTAATTCTTTATGACCCCAAACAGGGTTTTCTTGGCAAAGATACTGAAGGAGTTTGCCATTTCCTTTTTCAGCTCATTTTATAGATGAGGAAAATAAGGTAAACAAAATTAAATAACTTTCTGAGAGTTATAAAACTAGTCAGTATCTGAAGCCAGATTTGAACTCAAGAAGATGAGTCTTTTTGACTCCAGACCTAGCATGTTGCATCCTGTGCCCCTTAGCAGCCCCCATTTATTTGTATAGACATGGATAGATAATATGTACATTTCAGTGTTCTGGGTATTTTTGCTATGCTATTGTAGAAAGGAAAAGAAGAGTTTCAGCAAAGACTTGCAAATCTTAACTGTTGAGACAGAAAATACAACTGCAGCCTCATTGTTAAGTGTTTATTGGCTCAGTAGGTGAGACAATGGACCTTGATGTCATATCCCTTAATTCTGGTTGTGTTAAGGGGGAAAAATGGTATTCTTCCAGGACCGCCTTGTGCTTGTTTCTTCATTTATGAAATAGGGACAATAATGTTCTTCTACTCTACCACAGTGCCATGTGGGGAATAACTAATAAAAATGAATATAACCTGCCTTTCTTAACCCCAAAGTGCTATATAAATGAAAAATAATACCTAGGGTCATAAACACACAACAAGGGGTGTGTTCCTAATAAACAACAATAAATTTGACAAAATACCAACACAAAAGCCCTTTATGCTTTTGCAGTCTTTAATATGAAATGCCAATTTTCCACAGTCTCTCCTACAAAGACTGTGTGTCTGGTTAATTAGAGGAGTCTGCAAAATTGCCATTGATAAGAATTTTAACACTCAGCAGGCAGCTAGGTAGCACAGTGGATGAAGCACCAGCCCTGAAGTCAGAAGGATCTGAGTTCAAATTTGGTCTCAGACACTTAACACTTCCTAGCTGTGTGACCCTGGGCAAGTTGCTTAACTCCAATTGCCTCAGCAAAAAAAAAAAAAAAAAAATTATATATATATATATATTCAAAACACTGATCAGAGTATTGAAATAAAGTGTAATTGTCTAGAAATGTAATAATAATAAAAATAATAATGAATAATTATTATTAATTATATTAATAATAAATAATAATAACAATATCTTAGTAGTGTGGAGTGATCTAGGATTTTCAAAGATTATGGCAGCAAAGAATCCATATTTTTAATCATAAAAAATCAATTTTACAATTTAATGACAGTTTGCATTTTAGAACACTAAAAATGAGAATTTCAAGACTCATTTTAACATCTCAGCTCTACCATCTGCTTGTCAATTAAGCTGCCTAGGTCTTAGTTTCCTCACCTGTAAAATGGGATCAAACTAAAATTTTTCCAAATTCTTCTGAAACTTCAAATCTGTTATCCTACAAGTGTTTTCAAAATGAAATAATTCATTTTAGCAGGTAAGTGAGTAGAAGAAAGATTGGAGTGTAGAATCTTAAAGAAAGGATATACTTTAGGAGAATATTATCTAGGCATGAAGTGATATAAAAATCCAAGAGATTGGTACTCTGTGAATGAGAAAAGAGGTTATACATATATGAGAGATGTTATAAAGCTTACAAATGTTATATAAAGGAATGACAAGAAATGGCAATAAATTGGTTATGTGGAATGAGTATAAGTGAGACATTCAGGATGGCACTGAAGAAATGAGCCTGGTGATAGAGATGATGGTGGTCTCTTTGATTTGGACATGAGAAAGTTTAAATTATGAGCCATTTAGAGGAAAAGATAATTTGTTGTCTTTTGAACATACTCAGTGTGAGGGAGTGTACCAAGTGTTGAATTCAAGATGTCCAAAATGCATTTACAATGATTAAATAAATAGTAATAATTTTGTGAAAATATTTTGTAAATTTTCTCATAAGATGTTTTATAAAATGCAGGTTGCTTGTCTATGTTACTTAGTGAAGCAATGAATATCACATATCCTTAACAGGAATTACCCTTGAAATTATGTGATTTTAAATAGTTAATGTTATGCTTGACAACAAAACAAAACAAAAACAATTTTCTCTGGCTCTTCTATGTGGGCATCTACAGTGAAAGAGGTATCACCACTGGTATAGGTACCTAGTATTAGAAGTCTATAAAGAAGACTTCAAGTTCTCTGTTCTAGAGAGGTATTCGAATGGGTTGTACGTTAGACACTTGTGACAGGTTATCTTCATAGCAGGAACACTTTAAACAGCTCTCTGAGGTTTTCTAATAGGGAAATCATTTTGAGACAACTGAAAAATGAGGATCAATATTCTTTTCATGCTTATCTCACACCTTTTGTCTGAGGATTTCAGGATTTAGAGTTACTTCACAAACCTTCCCACAGATAATCCTCCTACTGGCATGGTGACATAAGGAGGTGACTCTTCTACTTACTCTCTGATGTTTTGGGAATAAGGCAAAGAATTGTTATATTTATAAAAATCCTCACTAGTAAGGTCTGAAGTCTTTCTATTTAAAAAAAAAATACTTTCTCTCAGAAGCTTTGTGTATTTCCTTAAGTGAACTTGAGCCTTTCTCTTTCTCTCTACTCTTCCCTCTTTCTCTTCTTTCCCCTTTTCTTTCCTTTCTTTCACTTTAGTTACTAAAATAATTGGGGGAATATTTCTATGACATCCTCCAGCTGGCAAAGGAAAGCTGAAACACTCTGAGAAAGACCATTATTGTTGTATTTTTGGCTATGACTGGGGGTGGAAGTGTTTGATTTGTACAAGAAAGATGACACACATTAGATTTCAACCCCAATAGCACAATCTTTCAGAGCTCTCAGAGGGAATGAAGAAGCATCTGGACAATAACATAAAAAAAAAAAAAAAAAAAAAAAAAAAAAGAACACAATTGCAGCCCACCTGACATTTGATTGTCATTAATTCTTGTTCCAACTTTCTTTTCTGCTCATATTCTGATTTCCCCCATTTCCTTTCTTTTCAAAGATTTTTGGTGTAAAAAACACACTCACAATATTCTTCCCATTAAAAAAATAGTAATGTTATTCAGTCATGAACATCTGTTTGTAAACTCATTTGGAGTTTCCTTGGCATGATACTGGAGTGGTTAGCCATTTCCTTCTTCAACTCATTTTGCAGATAAGGATACTGAGGCAAAGAGGTTAAAGGACTTATTAAGAGTCCCACAACTAGTAAATATCTGAGGCTTGATTGAACACAAGAAAATGAATCTCCCTGACTCCAGGTACAGCAGTAATCCACTCCCTCCCCCCCCCAAATAATACCTTATGCTTATCCCTGTTTCATCCTTAGGAATTTTGAGTAGTAATAGCAGATCACCTCCTGTTTGCACTATATATAATTTATGTGTATATAGATGTTTAAATTTTGTCTCTCTCATTAGAATTCCTTGAGAGGAGGGGCCTTGAAGGAACGGTCTCCAGGGGAAGGACCATACATTTGCCTTTCTTTTTATGCTCAATGCTTAGCACAATCCTTGACACATAGTAAATGTTTGATAAATACTTATCGATAATCTGACAAATTCCTGAGAGATATTTATCTTTAAAATTATATTTTATTAAAATTATTGTTCAATTTTATTTTTTTCAATTGTGTTAAAAAATTACTGCATATCCCTCTCCAAAATGAGAATGAAAACAAAAAAAAAGTTCCTTTTATAAACACATAAAATCTAGGAAAATTGATGGGGTGAATAAGACCATACAAAAGGCCATACTCCTACTAGTAACCCAGTGTCTAAATGGGCCACATTGACAGGATTATCTTGTCCTTAAATTAGCTTTTGTTGAAGTTGTAAAGTTGTTGACGTTTTTGTTGAAGGATTGTACCTTTTTTATATAAGATCCTTCCTTTTCTCTTTGTTAATGGGGAATTCATTAGGAACTTTGTCTCTCTTATAGTACCTTCTTTCTGGTAAAGCTCTAGTTCCACTAGGGAATTTTGCCTGCCTTATGGCATCACAATAAAGCTTTTGTCTCTTGACTGGAAGATGGCCCTGAACCTGTGAATTCTTTCCAGATGACTTCCTACCTTCATAATTTCATCAAAACAATTTTCTACCTACATATATGTGTGTATATATATATATATATATATGAAATAATATTGTGTATACATATAATATTATTTCATGGGGATATACACCTATATGTATATGTTTGTGTGTATATGTACACATGTATTATGAATATATGTTTCACTGTATACTGACCTTTTTAATCTGTCTATCAGTATGTAGGTTGCATATCATCAATAGTTCTTTGGGAATCATGGTTGTTCATTACATGAGTACATAAGTACAGAGTTCTTAATTGTATTACAATTATTTTTCTTTACAATACAATTTCCATTGTATAAATTGTTATTCATATTTATTTCCTTTTGCATGCAAGGTTCATACAAGGATTCTTCTTATTTTTAGATTTCCACCCAAGCTTTCTTGAAGAATGTTTACACTTACTGATATCTATCTCAATATACTTTTTTTTAAAAAGTTGCCCTTTAGCAAAATTGCTCAATGGTGTACCTGTGGTTATTTGTGATGATAACCTTTTCAAAATCCTATATAGTGTAAACCTTCCAGAGTCTGTACAAGAGAGAGTCACACTTCCATCCAACAAATTCTCCTCTACCAAATAATTAATATATTTCTTTCTTACAATTATTTCAGATTTGGGATTTGTTCTTATGAAAAACAATAGAAATCTTTTATGTTTATTAAATAATAATTCATTTAGTCACATTTCAAATGATCTACAATTCCTTAGATCCCCATTTTTTGATACCTTAAGAAGAAATGTTTCTATATATACTTTGTTTCCTTTGGTACTTATCCCTTCCTTAATAACCTTTTCTCCAATGCTTTCTTCCCCCTTCTTTTTTCCTCTGTGTCTCTACTGAGGGAAATGTATTTTGTGTGTGTGTGTGTGTGTGCATTTATAAATGTGTAAGTATGTATATTCTTCCCTCCTTTTATGAGTTCAAATGAGAGTGGAGGTTCAAATGTTAGTTTTATGTCAACCACATTGTTCTAATTTTTTAGTGATGATGACACCCTGATTATGTGAGAGAATATTGCCTAACCTTCATTTGCTTTTCCCCCTACTCTATTTGTCTACTCTTTTTTTCTATTTTTTTCTTAAAATCAACAATACATAAAAGAACCATTTCCAGGTCTTGCCTATCTAATTAGAATTCCTCTACAATTCATGATAATGGTGCAGTTCAGTAGGATACATGCAGGATCTTCAGCAGTTTATTATCCTTGCTTAGTTTTACATGATTAGTTGTTCATGTTTACATTTTCATGTTTCTCTTACCTCCTGTGTATAAAATCAAAGTTTTTGCATTATTCTGGACTTTCCATCAGGATTAATTTTATTAAGGTTATGTTTGTGTATTTTTCCATTTCCTGAGGATAACTCATTTTTCCTGTGTAAATTATTAGACTGTAAAGATTATATACTTTGCCTTCTAGAATATAGTATTCCCAGATTTCTACTCTTTGTTGATTTTGGCTAATTTTTTTCAGTCCTTAGACTTTGGATATTTCTTATTGTCTAATGGAGTTATTTGCCTTTATTTTGTCCATTCTAAATTTTAGGAAGTTTGTTGCTTGGCCAATGTTATATACTTATGACAAAAAAATTATTCCCTTTTTCCAATTCTTTTTTTCATAGCTCTCATCCATTTTTTATTTTTTCAGCACTTTTATTTAATCTCTAAATCTTTTACAGTCAATCTCTTCTTTTGGTGTTTTGTTCTGAACATCTATAACTTTTTATCTTTTTTTTTTTTTGTATGTTTGTTTGTTTTTTTGCTCATTTTTCCAGACTACTTCCTGACTACTTGGGATTGTCTTGATATTACAGTCCGACTCCTCCACGTTTGAACTGACCTTATTGCTGACCTTGCTATTGCTTTATATTTTTCCAGCATCTTGAAGATAGCTTGGACTAGGGACTTTAATATTTTAATGTTCTCAAAATGGTCTGATCCAAGGATAAGTCCAATCGTTAACTCCCTCCCTATTTCTGTCACACACACACACACACACACACACAGAGCAGTATAGGGTGGTGAATCCCACTGATGTTGCTTGCTTCTGAAATTGTGCTTTCTAAGTACCTTGCTAGGGCTTGTGATGGCTCCTCCTTATTATGGAATACCAACCCTAGACTCAGGTACCTTCTCAGTCCATCCTGGATTTTTGATTGTCATTAGATTCCTTCCCCAGAGTTCACAGAGTTCTTTGTTTACATACTTGAGATAATCTGGACTGGGAAAAGGGCTCATTATGAGTTTTTCTTGGATTTCCCCAGCGGGATTCAGTCTACTGTGTTTGCTAGATATATATTTAAGGTTGTTTCATTTATCTGTTCATTTATTTTGAGGTAGGTGTTTCTTGCACTTATTTCTGTTCTGCTATTTTGACTCCATCTATTCTATGTATTTTGGATATGGAGAATAATAGTTAAGTGATTTCTCCAAGTTTGTGATATTTACTATACTTTTCTACTACATGAGGAAAAAATTATGGAAAAACCTAAGAAGGAATTAATGTCATCTTATTTCTAATTAAGGCTTTTGCTTGCTTTGTTTTGAAGAAATTAATTGAGTTTATCTAATTTGGTTAGGATAATTTTAACAAAAATCCCTTGAAGTTTTATGATGTGAACATTGTATTCATATATCATGATAACTGAGCTATCTTGTGCAAGAATTAACATAACCATTTTTATAGGTGAGGAAATTGGAGCTTAGAGAAATTAAAGATTTGTCTATATTTAATAAGCCAATAAGTCACTGTTCTAGGATGCCAACCCAAGTTGGCATTGGATTTTGCCTCTATTTCCCTGTCAACATTTTCTTCAGAGAAGGAATGTATTATTATAATTCTCAGAACTGATCTAATCCAATCATCAATACAGAGAAGTAATTTTATTAATATTTTTCATCTAATTTATTTTTGTGCATTTTCAGATCTGTTCTTGGATTAATGATTAGAATAGAAAGTTCCTTATGTTGAATTGAAATATTTAGAACATAATAAATAACCTTAAAAGCAGAGATTATAATATTTCCATACACAAATGTTAATATATGTATATATAAATATATATAAATAAATATAAACCTATGTGTATATATATATTTATGTATGTATGTATGTATACACATGTAATATAAAGATATTGTATATAGCTATACACATGTATGTATACATGTTTATCTATCTATTTCCTAAGCTCCTACCATAGTATCTAACTCATATCATAGTAAACTATTATTTAAGGCTTATAGATTGATTGAATTTGAAATTTCTTTATCTTCTTTTCCTTCTAGATCTCCTCTTCTAACTTTGTTCCATCCTCCTCTTTGTCTTTGAATCCCTCTCTCTTTCTGACTTATTATCACAATGCAAAGCCCAGAGAACCTGACTTGGAAAGAGTAAGTAACACCATAAAGATAGATAGATCTGTGGCAAGTAAAGAAATATGACAGAGATGGCATTTGATGCAATAATCAGGAAAAAACATGTATTTTCTCTGATGTATTTTCTTTAGATATATTTGAGGAGACAAGAAAATACTTAGATATTTTTGTTAGACTATGCTAAATAAGTATATTAAGTTTATAATGATTGTCATAATTATGGGTTGATCATTCTATCTATTCAAAGACTACAGCACATCTTGTCACCAGAAAACTCTTCTGTTAGGTGGTCTGATAACTTCATCAAAATTTTCAGTTAACTCTAAGCCAGAATGCAGAGAAAGTGTTTGAAGAACATTCATTCTTTGGATCCAGAATGTACATGATGATCTAGCAAGGGATTCTAAGAAAGAATAGTCAGGTATATTGGCGAGTTCATATAATCTAATCCTTTCTCTATCCCATCCTTTCAGTTCTCCTCCAAGACCTTGCCCCCTTTAATCATTTGTCCTCTTTCATTTCACCTTACATCTCCCCTTATTTATATCAGTTCTGGATACCAGCTTGTCAGAGAGGAGAAATATAAGATTGTAGACTTTACAGATGAGAAAAGACCTCAGGGATCAGCTAGTCCAAGAGCCTCATTTTGAAATCAAGATCTTAAAAGCTCAGAAATGTGTTGCAACCAGACAAAGGTTATACTAGCAATAAATAGTCCAAAACATTTTAGTCTTTTAGTAAACTTTCTCTCCTCCCTACAAACTAACACTCTCTCTCTCTCTCTCTCTCTCTCTCTCTCTCTCTCTCTCTCTCTCTCTCTCTCTCTCTCTCTCTCTCTCTCTCTCTCTCTTTCTCTCTCTCTCTCTCTCTGTTTCTCTGTCTCTCCTTACTGTCTGTCTGTCTCTCTCTCTCGCTCTGTCTTCTCTCTGTCTCTCTGTCTCTGTCTGTCTCTATTTGTCTGTCTGTCTCTCTCCCTCTCTTTTTCATTCCTATAGGGAAATTAAGATTGTTACCCAGTAAAAGAGCATTGGCTTTAAAGTTCAGAGGCCAAAAATACTTGTTAAGATGTATTGGAGTAAGTCAGCCCTGTGTTAATTAAGACTTTATTGTTCAATCATTTCAGTGATGTTTGACTCTTCATGACCCCATTCATGCTTTCCTTGACATGATGCTAAAGTAGTTTGCTCTTTTCTTTTCTAGCTTATTTTACATATAAGGAAACTAAGGCAAACAGGGTTAAATGAGTTGCCTAGGACCATACAGCTAATAAGTGTAGGAGACCAAATTTGAGTCTTTCTGACTCTAGGCCTGGCAGTCTATTATTTGTGCTACAGCTGATATTAATTTATGTCACATAATCTCAATTAGTGGACCTCCTCATTTCTGATCTGAGAAATCTCTGGGAATGGATGGTTAAGTGAAAATTGTTCCAGATCACATAGTCAATAATTTATGAGGCTAGAATAAAAACCAGATTTTCTGATTCCAAAATCAGTATTCTTTCCAATGTAGCACTTTGTCTCTCAGCAATATTTCCCTCTTACTCCCACTTTTCACTGGAGAATCATTCATCATTCCTCATTCTTCTTTTCTTTGCCTCACTCCTTGAAAAAGTCACCCTCTCTCCTTGTGTCACTGATATCTTCCCTTGCCATATTTTCTGCAAGAATGCTTGTACAGACTCCTTCTAGATACCTTCAAAATCCCCTGCACTTCTTGATTCCCCTATTTTTAAAACCAAAACTTCACATTTAACTCTATCATACTCTCAAACTATCTTCTTAAACATTTTCTCACTTTAACAGCCAAATTACATTAATTTCCATGGACTTCAGTTTTCTCTTCAGTATATTGATGAATTTGGACCAGATGGCCTCTGAGGCCCCTTCTAACTCCATACATGTGATCTTATGCTTTTTCTATTAATACCTGCTTATTTGAACAAAATGTGTTTATTTAGTTGGACTTATTTCACTAGGTGCTCTTGTGGCCCTTGTTGGTAAAAATGCCTTGGAAAAAATAATACTGTTAATGAACAAGTCTGAAATATTATAGCTTTCTCAATCATTTATAATTGAAGGAAAGATAAGTGATGGAAAAAATAAAGTAGTATAATTAATATGGACCACTCTCTTTAATATGTATTCAGTCCATGACAAATCCTAGATACTCATTGCAATTTACTTAAAGTGTTTTCCATTCTCTTAGGAATAGGATTTCTATGCTTTTCAAGCTAACAATTAACTGATTAATCTTAGATTGATAAGGTAGTAATTGGTAAAAGGAAAATGGAGATTTTAGAATCCTCCTTTTCTTCTCAATCAAAAGAAATCAAAGAGAAATAGAGGATCTTAGAAGAAACCTTAGGAGAGCTAGGTGGTACAATGGACAAAACACCGGGCTTGGGAACCAGGAAGATTCATCTTCCTGAGTTAAAATTCGGCCTCAGGCACCTACTAGCTGTATGATCCTGGACAAGTCACTTATTTCTGTTTGTCTGTTACCTATCTGTAAAATGAGTTGAGAAGGAAATGGCAAAACATTTTAGCATCTCTGTGAATTAAAGTCCAGATGGGAACACAAAGAGCTGGGTACAACTGAACAATAACAACAATAAGATAACTTGGAGCTCATTTTGGCTGAATGTCTCCATTTATCGATCAGCCAAGAGAACAAAATGGTATTGTTATCTACCCCAGGTCACATAGCTAGTAGGGTAGAGCCAGTCAGTATAGCATATTGGAAATAACAGATCTTGGTGTGAATTTTTGTTTTCTCCACTTTATAACCTCCATAACCTATGGTAAATCATTTAACATTCCCAGAGATCAATTTTATAATGCATGAGTTAGGTAAGCTGGAGGGCTGAAGTCATAGCCCCTTTAGTCTGAAATATGTGAAGAGCACTATATTCACTTCCTTCCATATTTTACCTCTTGTCTAATATGGAAGAGTAGCCCTATTACCTGGAATTTTGAATTAGATAGGAGGGGAAAACAGAAAGAAGGAAATACTCTCATATGAATAAGACTTGGTTGTAAAAGGCAGTGCTGTGTAAGGACTAAATTGTTTTACTCAAGTCAGGAAGTTCTTCCCCAAAAATCTGGTTATGTGACCCTGGAAAAGAATCTTTTTTTTTTAATCTATGTTGTTTTTTTTTTTTATTATAGCTTTTTATTTACAAGATATATGCATAGGTAATTTTTTAGCATTGACAATTGCAAAATCCTTTATTCCAATTTCTCCCCTCCTTCCCCCCTCCTTCTCCCCAGATGGCAGGTAGACCAATACATGTCAAATATGTTAAAGTATAAGTTAAATACAATATATGTATACATATCCATACAGTTATTTTGCTGCACAAGAAGAATCAGACTTTGAAATAATGTACAATTAACTTGTGAAGAAATCAAAAAATGCAAGCGGACAAAAACAGAGGGATTGAAAATGCTATGTAGTGGTTCACATTCACTCTGGAAAAGAATCTTTAACTTTTAGCGTCCAGGCAACTTTCTCTAACTCCAAGTTGCATTGGAGACAGTGTGTATTTCCTTACCTAGGATTTTCTTATAACAATGAAATAGGCCTTAAACTTTTCTTCAGTGATATTCTGAGTTATCTGCTTTTCCTCTGAATGAGAAAAGTCCTATTTCTGCTTTGAAGTTATTCTTATCTTTATAAAGTGAAGTATCTTATTCTGATTGCACATATTCAATGACAAAATACATTAGACTGGCTCCTCAAAAGAAAAATAAAGTTCACGTCCTCTTTTCTCTACTTCAGCCGCCAAATAACAGATATCTCAACAACATCCATCTCAAGGCAGTACCCTAATATTGTATTCTTAATGAGAATGCATAAACCTCATAAACTATCAGTTCTAAGCTCTTTACCCATACTTATTACATTTAGGAATCCACTATCCTTTAAATGTATCTGTACTCACATCTCCTATCTGAGGAAAAAAAATTCAAACAGAAAATAGGCTGAATTGATCTACTACTCCCTGATCTTATTTTCATTTTTTCCCATCAGTACTCAAAAATCTGCCTTTCCTGACTAGCTCAGGAATTCAGAGCTTCTTTTTCAGCATTTCACTTATTCTCTATTTGAAATGAATTGAAACACCCCTCACCTCTGTTTGCTTTTTAATGAAGAAGGAATCAACCAATATGCAGGGTTGGAAATATTGGCAGAGATTCCAAGAATTAGAAAGCCCCACTTTTCATACTCTTTAATGTGAAGACCTGTTGACATTTCCAATGAAAAAGTGTCTTACACACTCCCAATCACTTCCATAATTGCTCTGAATTGGAAGAACAAAATGGTTTCTCAAAGATAGTGTTGACATCCTTTTTCTTCAAATCTGATAACCATTTTTGTAACAATAACTTGGAAGTATATGATTCCAAGTAGCAAAATGGGGATTTATCTGACTGACACAGCACATAATAGTTCCAAGGCAGCATTACACTGTCTGTATGAGATCTGTGAATATCACAAAACTCACAACACAGAAAAGCTTTACATACAAAGGGAAGATTTGCTGGGTTTTCCTTGATACTTTGAGTGCCTCTTAAACCTGTCATTCTGTAAAAACTTCAGTTGTTTCCTGGTTATTCTTTTATAAAAGTTTTTGATCCTCTTACAATTATGGGGGAAAAGAAAATGGGATTAAGATTTTAAAACACTTTAGACTTGGACCTTGAAACATGAAAGTAGTATTAGAAAAAAAAAATAGCATTTACTTTCCTGGAAATAGTGAATGGAAGATAGAATGTGTTATTTTTTTTTAATCATTTCTGATTCACGTAAAAGGTAGACATCAGTTTCATCTAACTAACAGAGGTTATTGTTTGTCCTTCATTCTCCAAGAGAACCATAATGTCATGACATGCAAGTGAATTGGATTTCAGTGAGGGAGGGGCTATGCAAGATCACCTGCCTCACTTTCCCCTCCAGAGCCATCTGGGAACAGTGGCAAAATATAGATCAATGGAGATGGCTCTGCATAAAATGGGAGACCTTGCCCTTTTTAAGCTAAGGTCTTAAACAGAATGATATCTGCTTCTCTTTATCCGATTTAGATGCAAGTAAGATAGAGGTTGTTTTCCATTAAATCATATTTAATGTTTTTACATTAAATCATATTTAACTTTTTCTTGCTTTTCAGTCATTCAGATAACTTGCCCAAGATTTAATAAATATCATAGTTGACAGTTCTATCTACTAACTTAAAAAATATTGACTTATGGGTAGATCACAGATAATTTGGGCTTTCATTGTATCTGGCACAAATGCACTTTATTCCAGCAGTTCAATGGAATTTGAGGAAGCAAGTTATGTCTCAGGCAATTTTCTTGGTTGTCTTTATACTCTCACAAGATTTATAATTGTTAACTCTAGAAAAAGAAATGACACATTTTATCCCTTGACCAGTCATTAATGAAATTGAATTAAATCTAATTTGTTGTTCTTGAGTAGTAAGTATTATCTTTATAGTAACCCAAAACAGTAATCAAAATGCTAATTATCCTTTCCCAAGTTTTTATTTTTTTTTTATTTTCTAAAGCGATTCTAGTTCTTCTTAAAGATTCACAACAATCTGTGATCATTACAGAATAGAGATATAGACAAATTTTGTGATTTCATTGATATAGAGAACTTCCGGGGAAGAAAACTACTTCTAACAATGCAAATCAATAACTTTCCTGCAACTTGTAGTCTTAAAGAATTATTTAGGGCTAGAATTGAGCTAGGGGCTAAGCAATCTGCCTAGAGATGCATAGCCAAAGTGTGTCAGAGTGGGAACCCAAACCCAGATGTCCCTGGCCTTAAAGACAAATATCTAATCTGCTATTCCCTTGAAAATTTTCAGGATTATAATACAAGCATGTCTGGATACGCCAATATTCAATGATTTTGGAAGCCTGAGGAACCTCCCTTGTAGAGACTGCCTCCACAAATTCAGATAAGAACTTTTCTGTGACTTTGCAGTTAAGTCCAAGGGAGTTTTACATATAAGTAAAAAGACTCAAGGCCAGCTGGTAGAGTATGTCACAAAAGATCTGGGTGAGGTCATTTTAATTCCAATCCCCTATGCTATGCTGCCTCTATTCTTATAATGCTTTTGCAAATACTTAAATCAACAAACTGATAATGTTCTGTAAGAACAAAGAGCTGTTCTTTTCTTATAAACATTTAAATATGACAAGTTATTTTTTATCTTGGTCTCTCTGTTTCTGTCTCTTTGTCTCTCTCCTGTGTCCCTGTCTCTGCATCTCTGCCCTTCTGTCTTTCTCTGAGTCTATATTTGTCTACCAGTCTGTCTCTATGTCTGTTTCTCTGTTATTTCAATTCTCTTCAGGGACATCTTAATATCTGTGGCTCAGAATTAATAGGCAATTATGATTTGGTAGTCTTTGATTTCATTTTTTAAAACACTGCAGAATAATATTTAGGCAGACTTAAGACTCAATGTTTTCTTTCTGATTTTATGTTAAACATGATTCTGATAGAATCATCTTTCCTAGGATTAGTTATCCGAGATAAATCTCCTCCAAGGAGAGAATTCTGCCACATGTAAGTAGCATCAGCCATCTTTTGGATAATTTAGAGATGGAATTGCAGGAAAATCATTCCTAAAAATGCAGGTCAGCAGCAGTTCAGTAGTCAACAATAATAGATAAGAAATGAGATGGAAGTACAATATAATGAAAATATGATGGAACAGAAGACCCGAATTTACTTTGTTGTTTTTATTCAGTGATTTCAATCATGTTTGACTCTTTGTGACCTTATTTGGGGTTTCTTGGCAAAGATACTAATGTAATTTGCCATTTTCTTCTCCAGCTCATTTTACAGATGAGGAAACTGAGACAAACAGGGTCACTTGACGCAGCTAGTATATATCTGAGACCATAGTTAAGTTCAGGGAGATGAGAATCACTGACTGCAGGCCTGCCACTCTCTCTACTATTTCACCAAAGGAAAATTGCTTACTAACCCTCAGTTCCCATATCCATAAAAGAGGAGGGGGGCCCTTGAATTAGAAGACTGCAAGTATTCTTTTCAGCTCTGAATCTATGATCTTATAACTGTGAATTATCATCATATTGATCTTCAACATCATCAGCAATAGAAGCAGGAACAGAAGTATCCTATGTGGACTAAAAACCATGAGGAAAATGAAAATGAAAGAACCTTCCTATAGATGAGAAAAGTTACTTAGAATATCATAGCTGTCTTTTCCCTGAAAGTCCTTGTGTTTGTCAGTTAGCAACTCAACTTTGATATTACTTCACATAGTTCATTTTGTTTCATTATATTAACTTTCCTTCTCCATCAAAAATGATTGAAGCAGTTGGTAGGATTGCTTGCTGTGAGAAGCTTTTCGGGGCAGGTTTAGGCTGTTAGTTACCAAAAACATTCTGATGAGAATACACAAGTGCTGATTTTCCCCTTGTGAATGTAACAGCATTGAAATTTCTGATAGCCATCCCCTCCATACCTTGACTACTTTAGAGAAATAAAACCGTAGTCTGTTTCTTTTAATGAGAGCACAAAATGCTGCCCATATCACAGAGTAATCCTTTTTAAAGCAGGAACACTGTATAATTTTCTACATAAATGGGAAAAAGTAATCTTATCCATTGCATATTCCCCTTCAGTGTTATGTAGGTCTAGTCAGACAAACATTGTTGACAAGAATTTCTCCACTCAGATGAGTGGAGATGAGAAGCAGAGATGAGAAGTGGGGTATTGCAATGGTGATGGAAAAGCTTTATGTAATGAGACAAATCCTAGCACCTCGAGGGAGCTCATTCTCCATAGAACCCATTTTGTGTTTCTTTCATTACAGGAATGATATCCCGTATATTAAAAGTACAGAAGTGAGATTGTCTACACAGTGGTTTTAATAAGGATGATTCTGTACAGATCGCCATTTGGGTAGGAAAACAAACATGCACAAGCTTATTTGTCAACTATACCATGCTTCAAACACTTCCAGTCTATCATAGGGTGGTGTTCGTGCCTCTTATTATATAAAACTGTCAAGGCATTACAACATAAACAATACATTCTGCCCAGCTGCAAGCCACTTATTCGAGGAGTCCATTTAGTTTCATAAACTTTTCCTAAGTCCCTGAGACCTTAAACAAAATATGACAGGCATTCATATTGTATAGTATCCAAGAGAAATCACTAGCTATATAAAACTTATCTAGCAACTCCCAACAAAGGAGGCAAAAAAGACCAAGTAGCAGAAAGCAAAAACCTTTTTGTGATATTTTTACATTTTTCCCACACATATACTGTAATTCCAGGGCTTTTGTTAGGCACTCATTTTCGTTTTCTTGTCATCAAAGTATCTCATGACACAGACTTGAATTAAACTCAGCCCCAGAACACTATTTCAACTTTGCTTTTTAAAATTGTTTCCTCTGTGATCAAGCCAAACCTGTCTACTTCCTTTTCATCATAATAAATGTTGTTCTGTGCAGATCAGTCTGAGAACAATGTCATACAGACACATTGATCATATCACATAGGTATATGGATATCTAATTGATGACATGCTTATATGTGAACAGAGGGAAAAATTGCATCCCAGCTTGTAGAAAACAGAAAGATTTCCTTGGGGGGGGGGGGGAGTATAAAATGCTGAAACTCAAGGTAAGCTTTCTGAGTTAGCTATTATCTACATAGTAATTATCCTTTTTAAACTCAACCATTTCTTATCCAAAGACCTTTATAAGTAATACTGCAACCCAACTTTGTGTTTTAGAGAACTGGACCCAATTTCTCCAAACCAGACAATTTAGGAGTCTCCCTGAGTACTGATTTGATGAGCTGAGGCTGATCACACTGGAGAGCATGCTGATGTGAAGAGAGACAAGTATACTTTCAAGGGACTTGGATTTGAAATATTGATTCAGTCACATTAATTGAATTTTTTCCTTGAGAAGTGATTACAAAAATGTTGCTCCAATATTAATTTGTATCTGCTTTGGATAAGATTAACATTAATTTCTTTCGCCAGTCCCCATTACTCTTTTATTATTCATTAGTATCTCTCTTTGCATGTGTAAGAGACCTTGATGAAGCATGTTTATTCATAGACTAACCTTTTTCAATAATTCTAACAGCTCTCTAACAGTAACCTTCCTGGCATGCTGAATATCTTCCTTTTGTTTCATTATTCAGTCCTTGCTCTCCATCCTCCACTTGAGATGCTGAACATGAATCACACTGCTCTTCCTATTGCTCTCGTCCTCCCACTGAAATGTCCTCTGCAGCCTGATCCCACAGGATAGCTCTGTTCACAAAATACTGCAGCAAAATTGTCTCCCGGTAGAATCTAGGGCAGCATCATTTCTACAAAGCGGGAGTGCAATTATTGATTGATGCTTTCTTGAGCTCATTACATATTTGTTACCATGTTTTACTTCATTGTGCATTTGTCTTTTGTTAGAATATTTGGTTTGAGTGTGTCTCTGATGAGAGAGCTCTGGAGGTAACATTTTATCTTTTCTTTGTACATGTAAGCTCCCAAGCTTATTTTCCAAGCAGAAAAAATGGACAAAGCCATGAAAAGGAGGCATCAAAATCTGGGACTGGTAAACTAATTATACACACACATATTATTATTATTATAACAAGTGGGGACATCAGTTTCTTTATCTAAATCCTCCCTGAACTTTAATAAATACATACCCAAAATGGGCAAGCAAAAGTTTATTTCACTGCATTCTGTTGGCTAGCTTTCTAGTTATACCCTGTGAAATGATTCGTTAAAAATGAAGATTGAAACACAGGGCTATCTAACACATTGAATCCTTGCACTATTTAAGTCTACGTATAATTCTCCATATTTATGTGGGATTTTAGGTTTTTAAGTATTTCCTTTTATGGCACAGAAAGGAGAGAAAAATTGATATCTAACAGAGAGTTTGACTTTCTTTCCCAACATTTCTCCTTGGTTTTTAGTATTTTAAAAACTGATTAAAAATCATTTGGTAATTATAGTAATGTTGCAACAAAAGTTTACCACCCTCCTAGTAAAGAATCAACCTGGGAATTTAAAAAAAAAGAGAGAGATGAGGGAAGTTGAAATGTCTTGGAAGTGAAGGAGATTGAGAGGAATAATAAGGTATTCCAAGCAATCACAAAAATACTTTTTAAAAGAGAAAGAGAGAGATGTGCTTTTTGAAAGCATAGATACCATGTAGGGAACTAAATTTAAGGAATTCTTAGTAATCCAATTTAATTAGAATGCAATGATAATAGCTAGTATTTATATAGTTTTATAAAGATTATCACATTTTTTTCTTCAGAACAACTTTAAAAACTAGGTGCTGTTATTGTCCTCATTTTCCATATGAGCAACCTGAGACAAGGCTTAAATGATTTAATCAGGATCACAGAACTAGCTCATTTTGAGGCTGGATTTGCATTCAAATCTCCTGAACTCCAGGTCCAGGGTTACTCACTTAGCTCCCTCTTATTTGGATTGTGGAAGGTAATTATTATGAAATGCCTGAACAACGAAAAGAAAAGCTGTAATTATATTGCAGAAATCCTTGAATTACAGATAAAAGAGGTAATATTGTGTTCCAAAGGCAATAAGGATCCCTGAAAGATTTTGGAATAGTGTAGTGATATGATCATACTTTTTCTTTAGGAATATCAATTTAGCAGATATAGGGAATGATTTAAAGTGTCTGGAAGTAAAGATAAAAATTACAATTTAGGCAGGATATGATAAAGGCCTGAAATAATATAGTGGCAAGGTAAATAGAAAACCGGGATGACGTGACAAATATTGTACAAATCATAAGGAAAAGACTGTCTACATATGAGAAACAGAAAGCATTAAGGATGGCATCAAGGTCATTAAATTGAGTGTCTTGAAGAAGAATGATAACTTCAACAGAAATTAGAAAATTATATGGGATGAGATATGAGTTTGTTTTGGAAATTTTCACTTGGAATAAAGTCATTGATGGAACTACCAGGTACAGATAGAGATTTGGATTGGATGTGTAGATTGTCTACTTATCTGTATTTTGTTGTTTAGTTGTTTTCAGTTGTGTCTGAGTCATTATGACACATTTGGGAGTTTACTTGGCAAAGATGCTGGAGTGATTTATCATTTTCTTCTTTAGCCCATTTTACAGATGAGGAAAGTCAGGAAAATAAGGTTAAATAACTTGCCGATGGTCACCGAGTTAGAAAGTGCCTAAAACAACATTTGAACTTAGGAAGATGAGCCAAGTCTTCCTGATTCCAGGTCTGGCACTTTCTCCACATATCACCTGGCTGCCCTACAAATAGTTATTGAAAACATTGGAGCTTATAAAAGCTTCAAGAGAAAATCTAGAGTTATAGAAGAAAAGTACCTAATGTTTATGGGACAGCAGATTGATAAAAAATTAGAATAAGATCACAGAGTTAAGAAGAGAATCTGGAGAGCAGATTATCAGACTTGGGCATTCTACTACTGCATGCTGGTGAAGTCTTAAACTGAGTGGGAGGTAAGGAAAAAAAAGGCAGAAAGTGAGATTTATCTGCTAACTAAAAAATATCTGGAACTTACACTGAACAAATGGTCCTGTAATTCATAGATTTTCAGCACCACATAACCTGAATAACCTCCTTCCCATACATGTTTAGATCTAAATAGAAAAATGTCTGCTCCTTTTGTGTTTATTACATTAAATTATTATAAATTTTATTCTTACTAATTCAATTATTTATTAACCCTTAACACATCTCATATATCAATAACAAATTATGGTAGAAGTATAAGTAAACAATTACATTAATTTAAATAATAATATTTATTAAGAGGTTATCATGTACCAAGCACTGTGCTAAGTATTTATTATATAAACACAAAATAAAATACAGTTACTGCCTTCAAGGAGCATATACTCTAATAAAAACAGACTATCCATATCAATTAATAAATAAAGTGGATAAAGAGGTAGGATTTTACTATGGCAAGTTATAGGGCAGTTCTGGAAGCCAGGTTCCCTATAAAATATCTTCAGAAAAATTCTAATATTCACCAGAAACAGAATAGAACATTAAAACTAATTAGAAACAGGCATAATCTTTTCCTTCTATCTGATGCTTAAAAAGTTTGTTAGTATTCTTTGGAAATTCCAAGCAGAAACAAGAGTCCAAAGCAGAAACCTAATGCCAGAGAAAGGCCCTGGGTAGCTCAATTCTCAGGCAGCTCAGAACCAAGTAAAGCTTCCAGAGACTCAATAATAGCTGGGGGCACACAAATATCCAGTCAGCTTAATTCCTAGAGGTCAGACAGTTCCAAGGGAGGCTTAACAGGAACATGTCTAAGCAGCATGGCACAAAGTGGTGGTGTTCAGTGCCCAAGCTGCCCAGAGTAAATGGGCATCTGAGCCAAAATTAAAACCAAGAATGACGTTAGACTGAGACAAAAAAAATCTCATTTGCCCAGGCCAGATAGTATATCACTCAGGCAACAGAAAGCCCATCAATAAACCACAGAAGGAGAAATAGCTAGGGCAGCCACAGTGAAGCAAGACACTGACTTAGCAAGACCTGGTACTAGCATTACTGGATTTGTAACTATACAAGAAGCAGTCACTGAGGAAGTTCTTAGGCCAAAATCAAAGTCAAGCCTAAAGGACTTTAAATAAAAAACTATTTTTTTTTTTTTATTTTTTGCAGAAAATAGGTGCAGAAGGTGTTTATTACACACAGAAGCAAATAGAATCTTTCTACCCTATACAAGAGTATGAAAGGGAAAAGAAACTGAGCCAAACATAAAGTCTCAATTTAGAAACTGAGACTGGAGATCTGACAAAAATAAAGAAAATGCTGAACATAATGAAGAAATATCTTGGACTAATAGAATTGCAAAAAGTAATCGGAAGGAAATAGTACCTCCAAAATAAATTCAAGTAAAGAGAGCCTTAGAGAAAAGCAGAATTCTAATGGTCATAAAACATTAAATTAACTAAGAGAAACAAAATGCAATGTTATAAGAAAGGACAGTCAAGTGACAGGAAAGAATAGCAAAGCAAATTTATAACTTAGATCAAACAATTGGAAAGTTGAATTCAATGAGATTTAGAATGGTCTAAACAAAAAGCAGCTTCTCCAAAAGCCAAGAGATAATCAAGCAAAATCAAAACACTGCAGAAACAAAAGGAAATATAAAGTATGTACTGCCAAGAACAACTGACCTGGAAAGTGGGAAAGAGAATCATCAAACTACATGAGCATCATGAACAACAATAAAAACTTAAATGCTGTATTTTTGACAACTCATAAATGAAAACTGCTCCAATCTATTATAAATAGAAATTAAAGTGAAAACAGAATGGAACCAATATTTGTCACCTGAAAGAAACTGCCAAATGATATGTTACAGAAGCATCATAAAAAAAAAAAAAAAGCTAGCAATTCCATGTCAAAACAAACAAGCAAACAAACAAAAATCATGCAAAAAAAAAAAAGCTCAAGAATAAGGAAGCCAGAGTTAGAATCACACAAATATTAGCAGTTGCCACTGTAAGGAACAGGAAAGCCTGCATATTCTGAAAAGTAAAAGATAAAGGTCTTCAATCCCAAGTAACATAACCCATAAAACAAAGTGTAATGCAATGAGGGAGGGTGATAGAAAAAGAAGAGAAAGGAAATGGGGAATAAAATTTTAATGAAATACAGGATTTCGAAAAAAATTCCTCATGAAAAGTCAAAATTGAGAAGAAACGGAAATGAGAATGAAAAAATCAAGAAAAACATGGAAAGGTAAAGACATTTGATTAATTGGAAGGTACTAAAGATTGGTTGTTTATATGATAATAGGAAAAATATGGGGAAGAGGGAGAAAGAAAAATGTCCTTCAAAACCATAATTTCTTCAAGAGTAATAGAAAAAAGTTAAATAAGATAGGGAGAAGGTCTGAAGATAGTTTATTTCATTTCAACATATCTTTGGATAAAAAGGAAATGAAAAGAGGAACATACTGAGGTAGAAAGGAACTAACTTTTCTAAAAAGGAATTAGAGTAGGTAATGAGGAAACAAAATTCTTACTCTTTGCAGCTGATATGATGGTATACTTAGAGAATCTTAGAAAATCAACTAAAAAGTATTAGAAACAATTAACAATTTTAGCAAAGTTGCAGTATACAAAATAAACCCACCTAGCAGGCAAGTATACAAAAAGAAATTCCATTTAAAACAACTGGAGCTAATATAAAATATTTATGAGTCCACCTGCCAAGACAAAGCCAGTAACTATAGGAACAGAATTATAAAACACTTTCCACACAAATAAAATCACATCTAAACAACTGTAAGACTATCAAATACTCATGGTAGGCAGAGCTAATATAATGAAAATGACAATTCTACTTAAATTGGTCTACTTATTCAATGCCATACCAATCAAACTTCCAAGAAATTACTTTATAGAGATAGAAAAAATAATAACAAAATTCAACTAGAGGAACAAATGGTTAAAAATTTTAAGAGAATTAATGAAAAAAAAATGCAAATGAAGATAGCCTAGCTGTACCAGACCTAAAACTATATTATAAAGGAGCAGTCATCAAAACCGTATGGTGCTAACTAAGAAATAGAATAGTCAATCAGTGGAATAGGTTAGCTTCACAAGACCCAATAGTCATGACTATAATAATCTAGTGTTTGATACTCCTTAGTTTCTGGAATAAGAACTCATTATTTGACCAAAATTGCTGGGAAAACTGGAAAATAGTATGGCAGAAATTAGGCAATATTAAAATGGTTTCATGAAGAACAAAGGATAGCCTGCCTCTCAGATCTGTGGAGAAAGAATGTGTGGCCAATATATTATGAAATTCAAAATGGATAATTTTAACTATATTAAGTTTAATTTTTTTGTGTGTGCAAACAAAATCAATACAGACAAGTTTAGAAGGGAAACAGAAAACTGGGAATTTTTTTTTTTTTTTTACATTCATGGTTTCTGATAAAGGTCTAATTTCTAAAATATAAAGAGCATTGATTCAAATGTATAAGAATACAAAGGATATAAACAGACAATTTTTGTATGAATAAATTGAAACCATTTCTGAACATATAAATAGGTACTCTAAATCACTATTGATCAGATAAATACAAATTAAAACAACTGAGGCACCACTACATACCTGTCATATTGGCTAAGATGACAGGAAAAGATGATGATGAATGTTGGAGGGGATGTGGGAAAACTGGAACACTAATATATTGTTGGTGGAGTTGTGAAGTGATTCAACCATTTTGGAGATGGATTTGGAACTATGCCCAAAGGGCTATCAAACTGTGCATACCCTTTGATCCAGCTGTGTTTTTACTGGACTTGTATTACAAAGAGATTTTTAAACGAGGAAAGGGACTTGGATATACAAAAATGTTTGTAGCAGCCTTTTCATAGTGACAAAAAAACTGGAGACTGAATGAACGCTCATCAGTTGGAGAATGCTAAATAAGTTATGGTATATGAATGTAAAAGGATATTATTTTTCTATAGAAGCGATTTCTATAAGAAATGATTGGCAGGATGATTTCAGAGAGACTTGGCAAGACTTGCTAGAACTGATACTAAGTGAAGTGAGTAGAAACAGAAGATCATTATACATGGCAACAGCAAGATTATGTGATGATCAAGTCTGAAGTACATGGTTCTCTTCAACAGTGAGGTGATTCTGGCCAGTTCTGATGATCTTGTGATGGATAGAGCCATATGCACCCAGAGAGAGGACTATGGGAAGTGAGTGTGGATCACAACATAGCATTTTCACTCTTTTTGTGGTTGTTTGCTTGCATTTTGTTTTCTTTCTCATTTTTTCCCTTTTGATCTGATTTTTCTTATGTAGCAGAATAATTGTGGAAATTTGTATAAAAGAATTGCACGTTTAACATATATTGGATCACTTGCTGTCTAAGGTGGGCAAGGAAAGGAGAAAAAATTCAGAACACAAAGTTGTGAAAGAGTGAATGTTGAAAACTATGCATATATGTAAAAAGCTAAAAAAATTATTTTTAAATATTTGAGAGATCTGATGAATGCAAGGACAAACCCTGATTCCAGAGAACTAATGATAAAATATGCTACACATTAAAACGATAATAAACCCTACATGCTGTTGAGGTCTGGAACCAAATGTTGACGTGTAGACTACATGTTTAGGTCTACATTTGGGGTACCTAAATGAAATTAGGGTTTAGTTAAGGTCTAGTGGCGGGTTTGGGGTACAGGGAGTCAAACAGAGTTCCCCTGCAACCCCCTTGGATTCGGCGCAAGGATATGGCAGTAGTAGCGGCGCGGAATTCCCAATAAAAGCATTTATTGGCCCAGAGAGCTAGATTAATAAAAGAAGTTTATTACTGAGTTTAGAAGTAGGAGATAGGTGAAGGTAGAGAGAAGGAGGGCACCGGACAGAGGGTCCAGTGGACAGAGGGTCCTCACATGGTGACCATGTTTGGAATCTCTGCAAAGAGGGGTTCCCAGTGTGGCCCTTTTAAGTCGGAGACTTAGCTTGAGGGGCTTTGGGGTGTAGCCCCAAAGTTGGCTCAGATCCAGGTGGGGCTGGGACAGGTCCTGATCTTCTATTGGAATTCAAAGGGACCAGGATTTGTGAGTCAAAGGGTAATTTACATTAGCTAGGGGGGGTTGGGAATCAAAGATTGGAATCTTTCTCTCGCATCAATGCATCAATGCCAATTAAGTACTGGACTTTCACAAAAGATCATTTAGGTATTTGTTTTCTTGACTATCAATATTAATGCCATGGTCTTTGCTTTCTTTTCCTTTTGTTATAGAAATGCGAGGTAAGAATGAAGAAATGGAATAGACAAAAAAAAAAGTAAGAATAGAAATAAATAAAGCTCCTTTTTTTTAATATGCAGAAAAGGATATCCAAAAAAGGTTATAATTTAAAATCAAAGTAGACTTTATATGAGTTATACAGTATCATTATGATGTTTCATATATATATGTATATAACATGCATACATATGTATATACATTTATATAAATAACAATGTCTGCCTCTGTATAAAAATATATGCATGTATATAATTATAGTCATTGAAAATACATGTATAGACTCATTTGTAAAAGCATGAACACATACTTGCATATAGTCTGTATATACTTGAATATAGGTGTTGGAATGAATAAGAACCCAAAAGAAGACCCCAGATCCTTGGTAGCTTAGGTGAACTATAAAGAGAGACAATAACAAGAAAGGTCTTGAATTTGATTGTCCAAGTTCCTCTCTGAGGGAAGCTGGAAGTATTACTGGCAGGATTAATTCAGCTCTTAAGTGGACCTTGTGATTTTAAGTAGGCCTTTTGTTACCTTAAGTGGATCTTTATTGTAGTAGGCCCTGTTTGAAGTCTTTGTCCAATTCCTTGCATTGAAGTGACCCCAGAGTTGCAGTTTACAATTAGAAGACCAAGTTTGAAATCAAGGCCCCAAGCTAATTTTTCTCCTATAAAAGCGTCTAAGTGTACCTCACTTCTTTGCAGGTTCATCAAGGACTGCTCACCTTGAAGCAAGTTCTCTAAGTACTTTGCCACCCTTATCATGTCTTTCTCCTTGTTATAGCTAACTTTTTTAAGGCTGTTTACTAGCTTTACAAAGGTTAACTCCTTTATATTTATCCTGCCTACTAAGTATCACAATTGTTAGTTCATCAGGAATTTAGTCTGCTATAGTGAAGTCTTTTACTTTGTTAATTGCTAAAACTTCATTTTGGAACTTAAGCCCACAAGTTAATGTGAATAAAAAAAATCTTTGCTTCTTAATTTGGAGATGGTATAAGCCTACAAATACTTTTGAGACATCTCATACCAGCCTGAAACCCCAAAATCTATTTTGGGGTAAAACCCCAAAATCTATTTTGGGGTAAAACCCCAACCCTCCACCACCTGTATCAGGAGAGTTCTGGAACCCCAATATATTTTGGTGGTTCAACACATCCACAGCCCCAAGTTCCATACATTAGATAATGTATATATGTATAATGTATATACATATATATAGACACATTTTAAAATAATTTTAATAATACATAAATATCCATTTTATATAGTGTTTAAAGTCAGGATAAAAAAAAATCAATTTTAGAAAAAAATTGAAAAGTCTTTAAAAGAAAGTAAATTTGTAAGATTAGTAAGTGTAATTACAAGGGAGCAGAGTAATATACCTTTTCTAGTATAATGGTGCTTAGCATTGATTTGATATGATTCCAGAACTGGAAAGTTTTGATGGAACATGGAAAAGTAACAGATGATACATGAATGATAGGAAAGTGATTGGTTAGAAAGATGGCCAAAAGATAAAGTGAATCATGATTGCATTTTTCCTAGATACTGTAGCCCACACCAAAATACTTATGAATCAAGATAGTAGAAGCTCCAGGAGGAAGTTCTAAACCAAAAATGGGCAAGTTATCCAGGTCAAACTCTAGTAAAGACGAAAATCAGTTAGTGAGAACACAATTGGAGAGTAAACAATATATGTCTAAGAAGATGAATGGCTTTATAAGGAGCTTTATAGCAGTCAAGGACAAAAGTGACCAAGATACCTATTTTTAATACTCCTTTTATTAATTAAAAAAAAAAAAGGAAGGGGATAAAAGTACTTTTAAATGTTGATATTTAATAGGTAGAATCTTTAAGACTTAGGATTTTGACCTCTGTCTTTATAACCCCCCCCAAAAAAAAATATTGAAGCAATATGCCTTAATTACTGAAGGAAATAGCACTTGTAATGAATGGATGGGCTAAAAACCATTGTTAAGCAAAAAAGATTTCACTAAAGTGTATAGAGAATTGATTGGATTCAGTCCTGAAGGCCTCAGTAACTGAAATTTGGTAAATGAAGAAATTGATTGAAGTAGTTTCAGTCATTTTGTATTTTCTCTCAGAATTAATGCAGAGCTGGTAATGGTATGAAATATCAAAAGTCTGATGGCATTGCTTAGTTTCGAAACAAAGATAAAGAAATAAACTTAGACATAACTCTTAAAATAGTAGAAAAAAGCCCTGAACAAATTTTTTAGGACTACCTCTAACACCTAAAATAGTAATTTAATTTGAACACAGCTTATGCTTAATATAAATTGGAGTCAAATGACCTCTAAATTCTAGTTCTGTCTCTAAGTATCTGACCTTGGGTAAATGACTTAGACATTGTAGGCTTCAGTTTTCTTATTTATAATATGAAGAAATTGAACAAGATCCTTGTGTTAACAAAACAACAAAAAACTATTTGATAAACATTTATTAAGGATTACTGTGGAGAAGTCATTAGAGGGGTAGTAGTAGAGATGTAAGGAAATCAGGAAAAATAACCATATTAGGTGCTAGGGGAGATGTAAAACTAAAGGAAAGATCAATTTTTAAAAAAAGGAACAGTAGAAATAGACTTTATATGGATTTAGTTAAAAAGAGCATAACCTCACGAGGACCAAAATCTTTTATGATCCAATTTCCTCCTATGATTGCCAAGTTCCATAGATTTTGGAAAAGTAATTATGATGTTATTAAATAGCTTGACTTCATTTATTGTTTTTCAATATTTTATTGATGTCCTTTTTCCATATCACCATCACTTACAAAAAAGATGTCCAAGTCAAACTGAACAAATCAACACATCAGGCATGTCTGATAATGAGTGCTCATTCTATACCTATTTTCCACAATCTTTCTGATGAGAAGCAGAAAGCATGTCAGACTATTAGTCTCCTGGCATTACTGTTCATTGGCACAATCAGTTTTTAAATCTTTCAGTGTTGTTTTCCTTTTCATTAGTATATATATATATATATATATAGTATAAATTATTCTTCTGATTTTACTAAATTCTCTTTGTCTTAGTTCATGTGAGTCTTCCTATTCTGAATTCTTCATCTTTGTTGTTCCTTACAACAAAAGACTATCCCATTACATATGTATGCCACATTTCATGAACCATTTCAACTAATGGACACCCACTTTTATCCTAGTTCTTTCATACATCAAGACATGTATATGTATCTTTATGTATTATTTATATTTATTTATTAATAATATTAATATTTATATTAAAATAAATATTTTGTTTATTATTTATATGTAGATATATAATATATGTTATATATATATATATACTTTTATATATTTTTTGTGTCTATTAATAACACAAGGTTTTTTCTTTTGTTTTTTTGCTTGATCAATCAGTCAAAAATTATTAGGTACTTACAAAGTGCCTGGTATAATGCTAGATAAATATAAGCAAAAAAACAAAACAAAACAAAACAAAAAAAAACAACACAATAGTTCCTATGCTTAAGGAGTTTGCCTACATATATACACAAATCATAAAAAAACAGATACAAGACCACCTCTAACTTTTATATTACTGTCATCTTCAAATTTCCTTTTTGTAATTCTTTGACTGGTACTAGTGTATTCTGCTCTATAAGTTTCCCTTTATTGAATGTCAATCATGGCTACTGTTCTGGACTATACAACTGTCTTTGTAGGTGGAATAGGGAATACAATGATGGACTTGGGATCAAGAAGACTTCAAATCCTGCCTCAGTCATCTGCTAGTTGTGTGACCCTAGGAAAGTCCCCTAACTTACTCAGGCTCACTTTTCTCACAGATACATTAAGGATAACAACATCTTGGTTCTGGTTCTAAATCTTCTGTGAATCAAATGACCTTAAATGACTATGTAAAAGTTAAGTATTATTTTTTTCTCTGAAAACTTATCCACATTGACTTTTGGTCATAGGTTATCACTACCTCTATATCCTTGGATGGCCTCAAACTCAATAGCAAATACAAAACTCCTCAGCTTTCTATTCTAAGTAAACTCCTCAATCACTATTTATATTAATCTTAGAAAATCTGCTTCCAAGGATTAAAGCCTTGGTTTGAAATCTAGTGTCTTATCTTCAATCAGTCCTTCAGTCAATCAATGATCATTTATGGCTTTCTATACATCAAGAACTATGTTTTTATGCAATCAGTCTCATGAGGGAGTTGAAGCTAGAATACTTTCCAGCTCTAAGTCTAGGCTCCTAAGATCCTATGATATCTATAATGTATATACATTATATGATACATACATTGTAGAGGAAAGGCTGACATAGAAAGGGAGGAAACAGAGACCAAGAGAGATCAGGAGGAGGCTCCTTCAAAAGAAAACATTTGAGTGGAAAACATTGAGCACATAGAGGGATAACTTGGCTTTTCACAGGCTGATCATTAATCACTATTTTTTTGCTTTTTTGTTTGTTTTTTTCTTTTTAGATCAACCCTAAAGTAAATTTCTCCAAAATATCTGCCAATGCAAAAGGCAATAGAATACCTTGACAATTTAGTAGATTTGGCCCAGAAGAGGAACAGAGCAGCCCAGAATAAAAGAACCGTCCAAATGGGGAGTGATGGGTTAGCATCTGAGACATCAATCTATGGTGTAGCCCAGTTTAGCTTTGAAATCACTCATACAGGACTGTCATAGTTCAACTCATATTCTCAACTGCCTCTATCCATGATCTTTTATGTGGGTTTTTCTGAGGAAAGACTACAATTTCAGAGTTTTGAGTTAAATATTTATTCTGTACATATTTATCTCACTACAATGGTACTTTGCACTGCATTTCCAATTCATATCTTTCCCACAATGGAGGAAGTTACAAAAGTTTCAGATTAAAAAGACTTTTTAATATTTTGACATAAACTATTCACCATGAGGTTCTGCTGAGTTTCCAGCTATATGACGAAATATAGGAGGAGGAGATTATCTTCAAGTTAACCTAATATTTATTTAGTGTTTATGCTATGCATGTCCCCATTTCTATAGAACTTGTAAATTTACAAAGGACTTTACATAGGACACCTCTGGGAGAAAGATAGTGCAAGCATGAACACCCCCACTTTATGGATGGAATTATTTATTCATTTGCAGTGTTTTCAAATGTAAGGTCTAGGTCTACTATATCTATGTTAGGGCTATTCTTGCTATACCAATCTAACCTTTCCCAAAAGAAACATAGATTTAAAGCTCTTTTATTGTCCTTACCCCCAATTTGGATAATCCAGCTTCTTTTAAGTATTGAATGTACTTGTTAATAAGTATGGTGATGGCATGCAAGTTTATATTCTGTCTCTATCTCAGTCTCTGTCTCTGTCTCTGTCTCTCTCTCTCTGTCTCTCTCTCTCTCTCTCTCTGTCTCTCTCTCTCTGTGTCTCTGTGTCTCTCTGTCTCTCTCCCTCTGTCTCTCTCTCTCTCTCTCTCTCTCTCTCTCTCTCTCTCTCTCTCTCTCTCTCTCTCTCTCTCTCTCACACACACACACACACACACACACAATTTTTTTTTTTAAGTTACAAAAGAGGTCATTTTTAATTAATAAAAACAGCCCCAATTTTGATCAATATTGTATTTCTACTTTTTAATAGCTCAAATAACTGTGTAGTCATTTTAGTCTATCATTGAAAATACCATGTTTAAAATACTATGTTGATAATGCTGCGCACAATTCAGTCACATTGATAGTGTCTATGGTTCTCATATCTCAGTGTCCTTAGGAGGTATGCATCACCATTGTATCTAGGGGATACACATTAAATTCTTGATGATGATGATGATGATGATGATGATGGTGATGATGGCTGTGAATGAACAAGTAGAAAGGAAAGAATAATAGCCAGGTTTCATTCTATTCCAGCTAATACAATTATTCTTTTTTTTTAAATGAATATACTTCTTTTTTCTGCCTCTAAAATGTGCTTCTGCCCCTGAAGTCAAGATAGAATAGAATTAGCAGAACCATCAACACTGTTCAGCACTTATTCACAGAACTATTTTCGATGTATTAGTAAGTTAAAATGGATTTCCAACATGATGAGCCATCTGATCTGTCACATTAGTCTAGTTGTCAGGGGCATAAACTTTCTCTATGAAAAAAAGCCTAACGGGATTTTGCTGAAGAAGTCAAAAAGAGCATCTGTGAGAACCAATTGTTTTTGCAACCAATGAAGTCTAAGACTTGATAACTTCTTTTGACTATAACACCTATGCCAATTAATCTATATTTTGGATTCAAATACTTATTGATACATTCTTTTTTCCCTATTTTTATATTAAATAAACATAGCATCTGTCATATGAGAATATGTTTTTCTAATTCTTATATATTTATATAAACAAACATATCTATACATGTGCATTATATAATTCTTCTTCAAAATAGGCGGCAACAATATTCAGGAGAGCTATAATTGGCTATGAAACAGACAATCGCCTCTGGCAATTGAGGTAAAACAGGGTGACTGTTGAACTGGAAAGCTCCTACTTTTGGTTGTCAACTGTGTTGTCCTGATTTCTGCACTGGGAAGAATATACTTAGAGGTCCCATGACGTTAGTTGATATCTTTTGGGAAATAAGAATATGATTAATGTGAACTGGGAACAAGAGAAACTTAAAATGCCAGCACCACCATGTTTACTTCAAGGTTAAGACATTATATGCCAATTTTCAGCCCAGAGTAAAATTTTATGGCCATACTATCAACTCTAGAAAATGGAAATTGATAATGAAAGTGCTGACAAACCTTTGGATGTTTCCAGGAATGTAATAGCCTATTTAACGGAATAGGAGTTGCAAGGTAAGCTGTTTACTCTTTTCTGCTAAAGAGGCAATTACACAAACCTGTTGGTGAAGAAGTTTATAATATGATTAAACAGTCAACATTAAATCAAATGGTGATTGAGTTCCCAAGAGGTAGTTTGTGTTTTCAACACTTGTGACTGTCTATACCTCCATAGTTTTGAATTCCTCACACTGGACCTAGGAGAAGAGGAAAAATGAAGAGACATGATCAAAATAATATGTATATATGAAGAATTTTTAAAAAGAATTTTAAGGGCTAAGAATCTCTGCTGCTTGTATAGTGTCAGGTTCAAGAATAAAACATGCCCTAGATCCTTGTTATTGTGAGAGACATCACTTACTCTGTGTTTTTTAAACAAAAAAGTCAAGAAAGAAGTTAGAAAAGAGTCAGCACATGAGCCAAGTGTGAGAGAGAAAGAAATGAATTTATAACCAGTTTTAATTTTAAACCAGATCAACACTTTCAGAAGTTTTCTAATTGGTTTTATTATTCAATAAAACCAATTAGAGGAGATACTATTGAAGGAGGAAAAAAGTTTTTCTACTTCCATATAAACTTTCCCAGGTCCAATTTATACTGAGAGGAGATATGTGGTTTATATGTTGCATAACTCAAGGTCATTATTAATGTTAGTTTTCACATTGATCTTGGTGAGCTACCAAGATTCTTGAGTCTGGATATTGGCGGAAGACACAGTCCTTCAGCCCCTGGAAGGACAACGCCTAAGGAATCTTTACCTAACTTTTATTGCCAAATACCTTCCTAATACACTATTCCTTATCACTATCTCCATCATCATCTCATAGATTTTGATATGGAAAAGACAGGAGGGGCTATCAAATCCTTCCAAATCCTATTTTGCAGATGAGCCATAAATAATGAGAATTTCCCAGGATATATATCTAGTAAGGCCTGAGGTATAGATACTATCCAAGAGGTTATATTATCACTGAATAACTGAAAGCCTGCAGAATTTTACTGCCAAGGTAGTTCAGTAAACAGCTAATTACAACTTGACATGTTCATAAGACCATAATAAAATCAATATGGTTTCTTCACAGGATGCCTGTTCCCATTGGAAGCTAATTCCAATTTCCCCTTTCTTTTTTAATTTAAAAATCAAAAGATAATTTTTATTTGAATGCTTTATTATAAATACCTAGGAATCCAAAAATACTCTCAGGGTTGGTTGTCTTATATTTAAATGACTTTCCATCCAATTTAGCTTTGGTGAAATAATTTTGGACATTATAAGTTGTTAAAACAATAGAAAACAATCAAAACGCTGTCTTTTGTTCTGTCTCTGCAAGTAAAAAAGCAAAGCTATGGATTTTTATGTCATGGTGCCTGTTTTTAGAAAGAGCAGAGAGATAGAGAATTCTGATCATCAAATATATTTTTGTTATTGTCTTTGAGCAATCACCCTCCAGATATTGATTGCTTGAATTAAAGGGCAGGGACTACTGCCATTTTCCCATGCATGATGCTTAGTTTTAAATTATCTAAATAAGGATCAATTTCTTGATATTGAAGAGATATACCATATAGATATCCTGTAGACTTAGGGATCTTAGCTCTTGAAATACTAACAGATATTATAAACTAGGAGATAATTGCTACCTGAGAACTGATATTAAATATGCAAGTATGCTATAAAAGAACAAGGGAAAATTGTTTGTTTCAAACATAGATTCAGTATTCACACATTTGTAAATTAATGAAAATAAACACTGAAAATGCTAGAGCAAGCACTCAAAAAACAGTAACTTCCCGATTGGATTTAGTCAGGATGACAGATGCAAGACTGGAGAGTGAATAATGCCCCGTCAGGAGAAGATTTATTGACAAAGTCTTTCACTGGGGCTCTAGGATGAAAACTGCCGTTGTTGAGTTAGAAAAAAATAAAGAAAGAATTCAATTGTAGCTGGTTTTAATTCTGCTGAACTACTTCAATGACCATGGGCTGGCATTACAGAGTAATTGCTCTCTAACTTCTCTACCATTCTTGTTGGTTTCATCAAGTCAACTTTCTTTTCTGCCCAGAAAATACTAAACCCAACATCTTTTTTTTTTTAAACTTACCTAAATAAGTAATTTTTCTGGTTCAAGTTTATAATTTCTCAGACTATTAATTCATGATTTTAGTCGGATTTCTCTTGTGCAACTTGGCTTCCCACACACACACACACACACTCACACACAAACATATTTCAAAGTTTCAATACTTCACCAAAATTTTACTGCAGAAATGAAAATCTAACCAGGAATTCAATTGCCTACTAACTATGTGACTACTTTCAGGATCTATGTGAGCTTTAATGATGAAACTCCCTTTTGTATAATAAAGGTATATCTACATGATATATCTTAATATCTTTTCACTTGACATCATTTATACCAGATTCCTATAGAGTTCACAGGATAAGAAATTGTTCCAGAGAGGATGGAATAACTGCACCTAAGTATCGCTTAGCAATTACTTGGTTCTTAGAAGAGGCACCTTGCTGCCAACAACTTTCTTGTCTAGCTTGTTAAACCCCTTCTTGCCTTCTGTAGAGGGGTTTATTTCTTTATTCTTGATTATCCTTTGAAGGGAAAGCAAATATTCTTTGCAAATGATTATTATAGAAAACCTAAGCTCTTTTCTTGGCAGTTTTTGACCCCTTTAATTATGTTCTCTGAAGACTCAGAAAGAGAAATTTAAATGCACTTGGGTAAGAACATATATTACCTTTTATCTTTATGAGGTCTTTAGCAAGCATAAAGTATTGTTATTTATTTGGAGAATAATTTCAAAATGTCATTTATCTGCCCTCACCCTCCTGAAAACTTTAAGTGTAGTTCTACTTTATTAAAAGTTGTTCTAACTATGAAAGAAGGTTGCAACAGAAGGAAAACCAAATCTAATAGTGATGTAATTCTCTGAAGGGAATTCTGCTTTAGTAGAAGCTTAAGCTCAATTACTACCATAGCCAGGCTGTCAAAATCAACCTCTGAATCACCTCTAATTCCATTTTGACTGGTTCCTTGCACTAATTGTAGTTGTGATATTTATTTCAAGGGAGGAGAACTGCTTTGCTGTGTTCCTAAGAAGCTTTTTCAACTGATTCAAAAGGAGATCTGAAGCAAGCAGATTTGTTTGCAGAACAAAGGAAGCCCTGTTGAGTATCTCATTGCTCTGAACGAACATGCTGTAGGAAAACACTGGGAAGACAGTACAGGAGATAATGATATTATAGTGCTCAAAACTGTGAGCACCATTGTTAAGGAATTATTTCACCTTATTTAAGAAAAAGGTTTTGTTGAACAGAATATTGCTTTTAAACAAGTCTCATTTGTGTGTCTTTTCTTAGGTAACTAGATAGATAAGAGAAAGAAAGAAAGAAAGAAAGAAAGAAAGAAAGAAAGAAAGAAAGAAAGAAAGAAAGAAAGAAAGAAAGAAAGAAAGAAAGAAAGAAAGAAAGAAAGAAAGAAAGAAAGAAAGAAAAAGAAAAACAAAAACATTTTGTGCCAACCATTATAATAAGTGATAGGGATATAAATAAAAAGAAATAGGATAGAATTTGACTCAAGAGCTTACTTTCTAATAGGGAATCATAATACATTAAAAAAAAAAAAGTTGAAGAGTAAAAAAGGGGAAAGTAGAGAGGATATTACATTTATGGTGAGATGATTGGAGATGTGTTGGAAGACATGTGGGACTATGAAAAATGAAGTCCAAAGCTGAATTATTAAAGCTTAAGATAACTCCAAATGTATGGTCTATTTTTAGTCATTTAGGTAGCATTTTCCAAGTGTTTACTCTGAGCTAAGCATTGTGCTAAGCTCTATTGATACAAAAATGGGGAGAAATATCATTCCCTATTTTCACAGAGCTCACTGTCTTAGAGAGTAGGCAGAAATGGAAATAATACTCCCAAGGAAATGCAAAATAAACTATCTAGAGGGAATATCCTAGAAGACTGGTTAACAATTTCGATTTATCCGTTCATAGATAAAAATTAGATTAGAGATTAAAATAGCTTTTAATAAGGGCACCAAAATCATTAAATTATCATCAAGTTGGGATAAATTATGAAATAGACTCCATGTGTGCCTTCTTCTTTCCCTCCCCTTCTTCCTTTTTTACTTATTTCCTTTCTTTCTCTCTTTTTTCTCCCTTCCTTCCTTCTTTACTTTCTTCTTTCTTTTTTTCTTTTTCTAAATGTCCAGGATTAAAAAGAACTCTACAGGTTCTGATGTTGATAATAGGTCAGGGATAATAAAACCGGCATACCTGATGTCATCAATAAGGGGAACCCCCAGATATGGAAACTTCCTCTACTAACATAAATTGCTACTTTGCAACTGATCATGTTATATAATTACTAGGGAATTCAGAAGTTAAAAGAATTACCTAGAGACAGCCAGCCAGTATACATCATATTTATCCATTGAACACAGATCTTTCCAATTCTGAAGTCAGCCTTCTATTCACTGAATCTTATTTATAACAATAAAATTAACAGTTATTAACAGTTGACAATAATAGAACTAATAAACTAGTGGTGATGATGATGATGGTGATGATGACAAAAGGCAGTAAGTGAACACTAATCAAGAGAATAGGTTTTAGAGTGAGTCCTGGGTTCAAGTCTCAGCTCTAGCGATTACTAGTTGAGACCTTGGATTAGTTATCCCCTATTTATCCTCTATAATATAAATTGCAGAACAGCTGCCACTCTACATTGACAGAAGGATGAATGAAATCACAGATTGGAGAATAAAGAACACAAAGGAGGAAAAGGGGGTTAAAGAGAAGAAAAGAGGAACAAGAACAAGAAGGTGGAGGAAGAAGAGGACAGAGAGCCGGACAAGAAAACAGATAGTGTTATTGGTGGTGGTGGGTGGTTTCCTCAGCATCTCACCCTTGTGCTTAAAAAAATCACTCCATGTTTGAAATTCTGTAAGAGAACTCTATTTACACTAAGCCAGCATTTAAATGTGCTGTTGCTATTGTTACTTCTCTTTTGTTCTCGAATATGACCATGACATCAGGGAGATGGTACCCTGACAAGGAAGTGAATTGTATTTAAGTGAGGGAGGATTGTGCAAGGTTACCTGCCTCACTTTCTCCTCCAGAGCACCTGGGTGGGGAAGATGTAGATCAAGATGAGTGGAAATGGCCCCAGAAGAATAGGAGAGCTTGGACTTCTTAAACTTCTTAAGTAAAGTCTATAAGTCTAAGTTTGACTCATTCAATGATCAAGACTAGGAATCAGCTGAAGCAAAGAATCTCCTCTTTCACCTAGTCCAAAAAAAATAAATAAATAAATAAATAAATCTGAATAAATAAATCTGGGAGGGGAAGACCAGGGTTTCTGGCCAAAGTAGAAATGACTGTCATTCACATTCAATCTGAGTCTGTCAGCACCCAAACAATGTGTGAATGGAGTTTGCCACGGACCTATTGGTGGCTAATTAGAATCAGGTTGGTTTTGTTTTAAGGCCTGATCATTAAGAAAGAAATTTACCCAGTAAACCCCAAGATATCTTGGTAGGGTTGCATTTTAATGAGAAAAAATGTTTCAGCACTTGATTCTTGCTTGGTACTCTTTGTACTTAGTTGTCCTCTTGCTTGAACAATAGGGATGTGAGGCTAACCAGGTGTACTGTTCAGCCCTCAATCCCCAGCCTTTGCTACTATTGCCCTTGGCTATGGGCAGCTTTTCCCCATTGAAGGCTGCTGGTCAGCACCTGCAGGATTGCCAGGTTGGAGCCCACGATGCTGAGGTTGTATACATGGGTGGGCATCATGAGGGGCATTTCCTACAGGAGGATGTAGCTGCAGCAAATAGGCTCCTAGCTCTCAAAAAGAGCAGTCCTATATAGGAACAGAAGCAGCAAGAGCAGGAGCAGAGCAGGAGCAGCAGTAGTGGGAGCTTAGGCAGAGGCAACAAGCAGTAGAGGTAGAAGCCAGAAGATTTGTGGCAGCCCTGAGAGTCCCAGGGGTCTCTCTTGAATGAAGCTTGGATGGCATGGAATGGGGGTAGAGTATAGAGGTCCTGGTTCGTTTTAGAAAATGAGTTGGGTCAAGAAGGGAACAAACCCAGCTGGGCTGGGCTGAACTGGATTGTTTTTCTACAGCTGAAAGTCCTACTTGGCTCTTTAGGGAATTGAGTAGGGAGGAATGGAAAGGCTGCACACTGGATATGTACTCCTTATGGGAAAAACTTGTATAAAACTAGTCGTTTTTGTGATTTGCCATGCCTTCTGGAACCAATTAATGATGAGTACCAAGATACCACTATACTTACTTATGCAACAACTGAACCACTTCAAAAAATACTGCCAAAATATACTAGAATCTAAAACAAATGTCTTTAGGGGATTTTTGGTGAGGCCATTTTTAGATGACAACACAAGATACTGAGATCGATTTAGTACTTCAGTAAATAAACCTTTTTGAATGGGAGCTTAGAAGGACAATCTATTTTATGTCACTTTATAGCAAATTGTTTTATCACAAAGTTCAATTGTGTCTCTGGCCCTTATATCATTTTTCCATAGCTTTAGGCAAATAATCAATTAGGTAAAGAGATGGGATAAACCATTATGACTCCAAATTGCTTTTCCTCTTTTGGAATTTTTTTTAAGTACTTTTATTTCTGGTCATTAAATTTCATCTCAACCTGGTCCCCACTAAATTTTCTAGACTTGTACATAACACCTCTTTGTGCACTCTATAGTTCAGCTACACCAGGCTTTTTACTGTTCTTTATTCTCCATCTCATGCCTCTGAAATACTGGTCCTTCATCGTTGAAATTTACTCTCTCCTCACATCTGCCTCTTATAATCTCTAAAATCTTTTAAGACTCAATTAAAATACCACATGAAGTTTTTCCTATTAGTCCTACCCAAGTATCCCTTATCCTCAAAAAATTACTTTGTCTATATTTCACATGTATTTCATTTATATCTATTATATACATCTTTTCAGATTGATTCCTTTCTATCTTTCTTTTTTGACTAGGTAAAAAAAGGTCTTTGTCTCATTCCTTTCTCACCTAGCCTTAATCAGTGAATAAACAATTGCCCCAGTCAAATTGAGATTTGTTAAAAACTCTACTTTAAAAAGGCCAAGGTCTACCAATGCATCCAGGGCCAACTCCAGATATCCCATATATATATATTTGACCATTGACCCAAATAGTTCCAGAGGAGAAAATTAGGCTGGCAACCTTGCATAGCCCTCCCTCCCTCAGGTCTAATTCACTTGCATGTCATGTCATCACCTCCCTGATAAAATTTTCAAGAATAAAGGACCAAAAACAATAACAACATCTTTTCTCCAATAGAATGTAAGCTCTTTGACAGTGTTCACTTTTGCCTTTGTAACAGTAGTTCTTAGCATTCTGACAGGCACATACTAAGGAAACGAAATTTTTATTGAATAACAAACTTTATAATTGAAATTTATTTTTCCCTTCTTTTGATTTTTTTCCTTCATGAAATACCACATATATGAGAGTAGATTATTAATAAAGTATATAGAGGCTAATCTTCTTGCTTTGTAAATTTCTACCCATCCATTCCCCACCTCCCCAACACACATACACATATCACTAAGGCATGACAAATAACTTTATACCCATTCAAAAGGAACAGTCTTGACCCCAATATTTCTTGGTACAATGTGGTCTTTAGATTTCATGTTGTTTAGGATAAGGAGAAAGGGAAAGACATCCAAGCAGCAATTTATTGGTTTGGTTTCCTACACGAACTACAATCTAGCAGCTAGTATTGGTTTGTGTGGGATAGGAAAACAAATGAAATGTATATTTTTCCGGTGCATAGCACCATGAACTTGCCTTCTTTCTAAGGAAAGCTACAAATCTTTATTTCTATATTTGGGTTTCAAAGATATAATAAGAAGGAGATAAGCATAATAATAACATTTATATGTATTTAATACCTTAAGATTTTTAAAGTACTTTAAATATTTCAAATTGTAGATGAGGAACTAGAGATTGAGAAAACTTGTATGCCTAGAATTTCAGGAATAATAGTATATAGTTTAGGCTAGATTACAGTTGAGCTCCTCCTAACTCCAAATCTATCACTACGTCACCTAGCATATGTCTAAGATTTTTCATATAGTACCAATAGCAAGAAATCATGCGTGTGTATATGTGTGTGTTCATTTAAATGACACTTAGCAAAAGCAATATCCTTTGTCAGAATGTGTTGGCATTTTGTTTCAGAAAATGTCATTGCTGGAAGTATAATACTGTAAGTATAATAAGTATGACAATTAGTCAAGAAATATATGACAACTTCCATAAACTTCTTTCTGTAATTTAGGATTTTTACTCATTGTGATGTTTTTCATCCCTTAAGTGTCAAACAAAGGAATAACTTTGAAATCAGTAAGTCATCCTCTGTTGAAATCTGATGTCAGTGCATTGATTGTCCACTGACAAATAGGCAGAAATGATGAATCAACCTCAAAAAATAAAAAGTGTAAGATTAAGGTATGAGGGGAAGAGTATTCTGCCTATATTGTACTCTAATCAGACAAAAAAAATTCTAAAATAGCTCTTAGCTACTCAACGAACAAACAAAAAATAGTGGGCTATACATAGAAAAGAAGTAATGTCCATTTTCCCAAATTTGTAAGTAGAAACTAAAGTCCAGATGCCTTGTGTTTCTTGTTCCTGTAAGTTTCTTTGATGTTCCAGTCTAGTCAACAAAACACTCATACAAAAGTGTATAAGCACATTGCAGTCATGCCTTTTGAAAATGACTGTCCAAGTGTTTAATGCATTATTCAGAAGACATAATTTTTCATTTGTATCCTTACATTGTAACAAAAATAGAACTGCAGATTTCCTCTATTTTATACAACCTGTTATTAAAATTTCAAAATAAATAGAATTAAAGAGAGGAGGTTGGGAGGACTATATTTGAAGACTTGGGTAAAATATATCTGATAAAGAATTCCCCCTTTGCTCTCTGTCTCTCTGTTTCTGTCTGTTTGTCTATCCGTGTGTGTGTGTAATATGAAAAGGAAGTTTTAGGTACTTATGAGTGAAATTCCAAATAACTTGCTGCACGTGAATCTTATGCAGGAGCAGCAAGTCTTAAAATTCTTTTTTGTTACCAAAAAGGTAATACTTTCTTTCAATGCTCAAATACAAAATCTTGGAAGATTTTGGGAAAAAAAAATACATGCCAAAAACAGTCTGTACAAAATGCAAATGTAAAGAAGGAAAAAATGGAGCCACTCATGTCCCTATTGAGTGCACAGCCTCATTATCTAGTTTTGAAACACAAGTTGGTTTTGTTTCCCTTATTGTCTGTGAGACACCCTCAAGGTCAAGCTGATAATTAGAGCGCAGGAGAGAGACCTGTATTAAGCATGGCAATAGCACATGTTGTTAGGGGAAGGGGAAAGGATACACTCCCTTTTCTCTTTCCAAATGCCAAATAAGACAGATTACAAAACAGAGGGAATTTGCAGACTTCTGAGAGTGTTTAGTATCTATGGTGAAAGGAGGGGATGCAGGGAAGAGGCTGAACCCATTTTTTCATTGGCTTGATTCACTTAAAAACCATTTATCTTAGCTGATACCTTATCAGATTATTTTTGACTATTTATCAATCATTCAATCTTGTGTATATCTGAACACATGTGATGTATGAATATGTACAATCATGTACATATGTATACAGGTATAAATATGAACTAGACAACAATTTGTGACTTCATTGATGTTCATTAAAAAATTCTCCATGAGGAAGATCCCTCTGTAATTTATGTTCTTACATAGTTGCTAAGTTTCCTAGGACATTGAGAAGTTACTGCTAGAATCACCAAAACAATAGATGCAAGATACATTTCTAGAAACCAGGTCTTCCTTACTATAAAATCTAGTTTGCCCTAATTCTCTTATTTCCTCTTTTTTTTTTTTTTTTGTCTCTTCTCTTTATCTCTCTTTGACTGACTTAGCCTCTGTGTGTCTTTCCTTCCTTCCAACCTTTACTCTTTCCCTTCTTCCTTTCTCTCTCTATCTCTCTGTCTCTTTGTCTCTGTCTCTATCTCTGCTTCTGTCTCTGTTTCTCTTTGCCTCAGTGTCTCTCTCTGTCTCTGTTCTCTCTCTGTCTCTGTTCTCTCTCTCTCTCTCTCTTTCTCTCTCTCTCTGTTTCTCTGTGTGTATATGTATGTGTGTATGCATGTATGTCTGTCTCTATGTCTTTGTCTCTCTGTCTCTATCTCTGTCTTTGTCTGTCTCTGTATCTATTTATCTTGGTCTCTCTTATTCATCTTGATCTCATATGTCTATATTTGTATATGTATATTATATGTGGGTTTATGAAATCTCCTTAAAAGAAACTGTCAGATTGTTCATAAATGATGTTTTTGTTAGTCAGAGAGCCCATATAGTATTAAACACATTGAAATTGCTCAAATTTTTTTAAACTAACTTAACTTTTCAGGAATTTCTGAATGACTATGCAAAAATAAAGCTAATGGACAAATACCCACAAAAACCCCACAAGTCTAATTACTGTTTATGTGTATTCTGTCCAATCATTATTTATTTTTCTCAGTTGATTCTTTTTTCTTTGTGTCTGTGTGGCTTATGAACTTGAAGAAACTTCTTGGGGGGCGGGGGAAGCATCTTTTTTATGCCTTTGTTACTCATGAGCACCATTGTGTGTGTTTGTGTTTGTGTTTCTCAAGCAGATTTTTACCAGCCCCAAAGGTGCACATTGTTGGAATAATTTAATACTATCCTAAGGCTAGTCAATTGTAAACAGCTCCACTATATGGAAAACTGACATAAAAATTTCAACTCAATGCCTTAGAATTTGAGAAGGAACTGACTGGATTTATTTTTAATAAGGCACCTCCATTTGATTTTTTTGATATTTATGTTTTTTTAAGCAAGTCTTTTTGTTGGCAAATAAGGAATCTAACTTTGAATTTCAAAATATATCTTTACTACACAATTTCCTTGACCATATATTTTAAAAAGGTTTTTTTGAATAGTCTGAAAACAAGTCAATTAATTAACAAAATGTAAATTTTCTCTTGGTTCATGTGGAAATTCAAATATATCCATATATTGTTTTGATCTTGCAGATCTTTTTCAGAATTTGAAAGTTTTTGGCTTATAGTCATCAAAGGCTAATATATCCCCTGTGTTGTCACAAATGTCAAGGACTAATTTGTTCAATTTTTTTTCACAAGTTATTTTCATCAAACTATCTCCAGCTGGTTAAGACTACCAGGAAAAAAAAAATGCCTGTCTGCATAATGTTCCAGGGATCTGGCTCTAGTCTTGGCTGAATTAGTTGGTCAGTTCAGCCAAGAAGACTGAATCTCTGTGAACCTGACATCAGTTACCTGTGATCATTACTTACTTCCAAAGCTTTTCATTCCAGCCAGATTTGAGAGAAACAGTTACCTGTTCTATTTTTTTTTTCTATCAGTGGTTAAGGTTTTCAAATTACTAGCTGTTATCTGATGAAACAAGCCAGTTTCCATTTACCTTTCAGGGATTTGCTTTGCCAATAGACAGCTCAATACAGAGCTCAGAGGGACTGGTCTATTCTTCGACTTTAAAAATGTTCCATCCAAGTGAGTTCACCTAGGTGGTTTATTAAAATATTTATGTGGACAGAGTATAGTAGTAACCATCCTACATCATGGAGGTTCAATAATGGGGTTAAGCTACTAAATAATGTGTGAAGAACAATTTGGGAGGGATAGTTTGCACCTTTTCATAAGGCTTTTAAGGCAAGGGACTTCATTATTATTCACAGCAGAACTTCACAGACAATATATAAACTTTAATGCTTCTGTCTACCTCTCTTCTCTTCTCTTGATATTACCAGGAGAGAGAGAGTTCTTTATCCACATTTTCCTCTGGATAAAGAGTCTGTTTGGAACCTTTTACTTTCATTAGCTGAGAGCTTTTGCTTCCCTTCACAGGACACCTGAATTATTGCAGCTTAACTGCTTCCCTAATACAGTCCTAGGCTATGCCTTCTTTACTTTATTATCTTCTTATCTTTGAAAATGTTTTTTTCTTCCTCAAATTAGTATAGAGTCATTTTATTCTTTCACTAATAATTGTGAAATAGATAAGTTAAGACATTGAAACTAATAAAAAATATAGGGTGTTGCATAAAATAATACCCCAGAAACTCAAAAGAATCCACTTCTCACAACTGATTTGGTCTGTGTTGTTCTCTTTCCTTGCTCAGAGGACCAGTTTACCCTCAATACTGAAAAGCAAGGGAGGGAGTATTAGTTTGTATACACTTCTTAGTTGGCATTATAATCAGTATCCAATCTACATTGCCACTTAACAGCCATCCTAGGATGCAGAAATCCACCTGGTATCAGGCATATCATGCCTTGATGATTAATTACAGGTCTAATAGAAAAGGTAAACATCCCACTGTAATTGCAAAGGGGTAAGCACACATCTCCTTAATCATGGTGGGATTACTAAATCCTACTCTCCACAGGTGTGTTGGTTTGTGTCACAAGCATCTGCTATGAATCACAGGAAGTTATTATTTTCATTCTACAGTACCAATGTGTGTTTATGGAAATAACTGTACTCTATACAATTTTGATTGCATGGAGAGAAAAATAGTTATTTGAAATGCAATTTGGGCTGCAATATTTCTTTCTTGCTGCCTCTCATTTGGCAACATATCCTACTCAGATATTATCATCAATATGCCATACGTAAACCTACATTCATCACTGGTACTTAAGCTTATTAACTAAACAGCAATTATACTGTCGTAGGAGGATTATGGGAAAGCATGCAACTGTTTGTCACAATGTTTCCTTCTTTCCCAACACAATGTGTTTTTGTTGTTAATAACAAGCCATAATGTAAACAAATTGTCTGAAAATACAAGAAGTGTCATTTAACTCAAAAGCAGCATTTTACAAAATGTGCCCATTTCTTGATAGTATTTTTCTAAAGTATAGCAACTCCACATTTTCAAATTTAAATTTGTATCCAATGCAGATTGCATAGAGATCAGTTGTAGTCATATATTTTGCTTTTTAATATTACTGTCTAACAGCCATCTAAAATCATGAAATGGATTTGTTTATCTCCAAAATTACATTTCAAATGATTCCTATACCATTTCCCGCTTTATGGATCATCTTGTTCATTATCATTTTGCAAGCAGAGAGGAGATGCACTGTCCAGAAATATGTCATTTCCTTATTCTTTTCCCTACTGCTCAAGGATGGATCCCAAATAATTCTGAATAAAAGTAGATATAAATTCACATAATTCACATAAATCCACAAAAATGAGGAATTTCTACCTATAGAAAAAATGTAGAACACATAGGAGTTATTCAGTGAGTTGAATTAACTAACAATTCATTAACTAGAGCAGAGGAAAGAAAGTAGATTCCCTATTCAACTTGTACTTTTGAATGACAAGTGTTGTAGGTGTTAATGCCAGATACTTCTATGGCTTTAAATACTGCCTGAATAATTATAATTTCTTCCTTCTAGAAAACAACACCTATTCTCCCACCCTGCTTATAATACAGCAATAATTCTTTATATTAACAATTAGAGCCTTGCTTGATAAATCATTTTGACTCTGTCTACACAATAGGAAACATATTTTGGACAGAAACCTCTTATCAAAAGGGTAGGATAAATGAATTTACAAGAAAAGATTTAATAAAATAATTGAGCATGTCAATCCCTTCCTATAAAAAAAAAATCCCCATTTAAAAAAACAACAACAACAACAAAAAACTTGGGGGGGTATTGTGGAGGAATAGGGTGGGGATGTGGTAGCTGGACCTGTGATTATACTGGTATAGTATAAGTAGTTTGCCATCAAGGAAATTCTATCAATAAAAATTGATAACTATTTTTCAACTTTTTGTCTGACATGAGTGAGTATGAGGGTAAATGTCTAGCCTATGGTCATATGGTTAACATATGACAGATAAAGGGCTTGAATTTGGGATTAAAGAGCTACCTCTTTACTCCATCCTAGCAATACAAGGCATTCTCCATGTTTACCTATGAAAAAGAAATTATATTTGAGACAATTCAGGTAAAATAAATATTATCATTTTCCCTAACCAGATGAAGGAAGAGATCATGTATTTTTTCTTGGATTTATCAAGATAATCATTTCATTTTTCAAATTTCCTTGTAGAGATACAGTTTTGTATGCTATATTTATTGGAACTATAAAATATCATGATTGAGAGTAGACTGGAAATCCAAGCAGGGCAATGGCAAGCTATTTTTTGTTTGTTTGTTTTGTTTTTTTTTTTTTTTTTTTCTATTCTTGCTTTATTTTGTGATACTGTGGGTGCTTAGACCAGTGGATTCACCTTTGTTTGCTTCAGCTGTACCAACTCTAATACAAGGGACACATTTTTTGTCCCTATTTCCCTCCTTAAGAGAGAGAGAAGACAAATAAGACCATTTTTCTTGAATTCTCTAAAAGTAGTTTTATATAAATACAGTAGATATTTATTGTCATTTCTGCATCAATATGGGGGTGGGGGGAGAAAATCTATCACAAGCATGCCATTGATTTTAATAAATGTTCCAGGAATTTGCCTCTGCTGTGTAGTCCAGATGCTGGGTCCTCACTCCTACTGTTCCTATTTGTGAGAGATGAGTCACTCACGCTACATGATGTTAAAATCCTTGGTCTATTTCCTCTTTAAAAACTGTAAAATCTATCAGACTCTTCACACATTTTTACACAGAGAATGCAGAGAAAAAGAGTTTACATAAAATTACCACTTATGTTTGTTGGAAAGGATTCTAAGGCATTGATGTGGTACTAAATATGCTCTACGATGGCTTTTCTTTATTCTTTTATTCATTCATTCATTTAATTATTTATTATGCTATTCATTCATTCATTTATTGTCTAAGAATTGGATGTGTTGCTTTTTGTTTACTTGTAACCACTGAATTCTTTTGACTTCTGCTTAAGAAGGCTTATTTTATCTTCATTGTGGAAGCTATTTTTTACCTCATGAAGTTACAAAATTACTGGAGGTAAATGGGCCTTGCACCTTTATATCTTTAAGTTCTAATAACTCAAATTAAGAGAGCTTCTTCAGTTCAGGAAGCTCTATGTTTAATTACTGCTTTGAATACATACCGGCTGTATGACTGAGGGTTAGTGTCACAGGAAATTCTCTATTATAAGTTATAGAAAAGAAATACTGGTAGAGGGAAAGTACTCACCTCAAATTCTATGCTCCAAAGAAATTGAAGGCATAATTTCTCCTATCCCTTCCCCATCCCTTCTATAAATCTATAGTTAAATAGATAGTTCCACCTGTATGCAAATAATTTCTTCACATTCAGGTAAACAAAACAATTATAATTACTAAGTGAATTCCTTATATTATCTGTAAGCCTAATCCTTAGCAAAATTGTCACACTCTTATTTTCTGTTAAATTAAATGTGTTAATAGTAAACCTTTCCTTTCTTTCCTTTGCTCTATCATACCTTCTTTCCCCCAAAACCAATAGACTGAGGCATAAAGAGTCCATATGTATAAAATTCCAGCACTGTGGATTACATTTTTATAATTTATTAAAAGTTTTACTTGTCTTCTGTAGAAGTAGACTCATTCCTGGGCCTGGCAAATTTCATTCAGTCCTCTGGGGTCATAGTAATATTCATAGTCAGATTTAGCTTAGTAATATTTCATTTAATAGAGGTTACTGGCTAGATTTGCAGGTATATTCTCAAATACAAGTGATTTTACCCATCTAATGAATAAATGGAGCAATTTCATTAGTAATATGTTATTCCTTGGCCCCTAAAGCAGTGATTTCTCATTAGAATTCAGTTTCCAGGGACAAAAGTGAAATCAGTGTAATATCCTTCACAGGGGATTAAAAAAAAGTAATTACTAAGTTGATGGGCAAAATGTATTGGCAATGAACCAGTTAATAGAGAATCTCCCTCATGGGCTGCCCCTATTCTATGCATTATGACAGTAGAGAATTGAAATGATGTATCACTGCTATAAATATATGAAATTTACTCAGTCTTCTTTACTGGTTCACCTTTCACCTTCTTTTCTCTAAATATGGGTGTGTCATGAGCCTTCTAAGTGTTCTTTTTTCTTCTTCTTAGGTTTCTTTTTCTCTTCTTACTTCTTCCTCCTCCTTCTCTTCCTCCTCTTGGCTATTTTGAAATGTTTTGGCATCTTCAAAAGCACCTAAGTTGTCTGTATTCTTGATTTCCTCATCTGAAATATCATACTGATATTTCTGAAAGTCTTTGTCTAGATCTTTTCATAATATTCTTTCTTGTATAGATAAAGCCCCATCATGTTTGCATTATAGGATCATGTAAGATGAATATTGTTCATTTTTTTATTTCTAATATCCAGCAGAGTACACATAATTCTATAATCTTTTTAGTAGAATTTAATATAATTGAAGAAATAAAGAATGGATGGAGCCAAGATGGTGAACAGTAGACCCCTCAATTCAATATCAGATCAAACCTGCGAACTGGTTTTGGAGTGAAAGAACCCACAAATACTTAATGTAACAAATTTCCAGCAGAAGATACTTTAGAAGAACCTCAGAAAAGATTTGTTTCAATTGAGCATGGGGGAGGTGACCAATTGCAGATGCAGTGCAGAAAACCAGGGCATTGGGGTTTCCAGGCTTATAGGCTATTCTGTCCTGGTTACTTACACGTCAGTAGATCAGAAGATTAGCTGAGACATCCAATGCAAATACAAAAGGCAAATAGTGACTCTGAACCCCAGAAAAATGAGGGACCTGGCAACTCCTACAGACACTGGAAGTCAGCAGCATCCACCCAGGAAAGGTAAAGTAGCTGACACCTGTGGAAGAAGCTTGGGACAATCTTCCCTTTTCCCTAAGAGTAGACATTAGCCTTTTTAAAAAAATGAGCAAAAAAGCAAAAAAGAATTGTACCCATACGTAGTTTTTATGGAGAAAGAGAAGAAAACATGTTGAGGATCCTAAAGGCAAATCAGCTCCAGATGAAGCCCAAAAGAGTGATATGAGTTGGTGTCCATCTCACAAGGCTCTCTTTGAAGAATTCATAAAGGATTTTAAAGGAGTTAGAAGAAAAATAGGAAAAGGAAATGAGAACATTTCAAGAGAGTTTGGAAAAGGAAAAACAGAAATTATCTAAAGAAAAGTTCTTAAAAATAGATGTGATAAAATGGAAAAGCATGTAGCTCCTTACAAAATAAATATGAAAAAGAAACCAGGATAGGAAAAAAAATTTGTGAAATGGAAAAAAATGCAATAAACAAAACACCTCATTTAAAAGTTCAATTGAACAAATGCAAAAAGAGATTAAAAAGCTAACTGAAGAAAATAATTAACTAAAAATAGTAATTGAACAAATGGAAGTGAATGACTCAATGAAACTTCAAGAATCAGTCAAATACAGGAAAAGATAATGATGATTGTTGCAGAAGATGTGGGAAAACTGAAAATTAATGCATTGTTGGTGGAATTGTAAATGGATTTAGCCATTCTAGAGAGCAATTTGGAATGATCCTCAAAAAATTATCAAACTGTACATACCCTTTGATCTAGTGTTTTTACTAGGTCTATATCCCAAAGAGATCTTAAAGGAGAGAAAGGGATCAACATGTGAAAAATGTGGCAGCCCTTTTTGAAGTGGCAAGAAACTGGAAACTGAGTGGATGCCCATTAGTTGGAGAATGGCTAAATAAGTTGTGGTATATGAATGTTATGGAATATTATTGTCCTATAAGAAACAACCAGTAGAATGATTTCAGAGCGGCTTAGAGAGACTTATATGAACAGATATTAAGTGAAGTGAGCAGAACCAGGAGATCATTATACACTGCAACAGCAAGATTATACACTGATCAATTCTGAAGGACATGACTCTTTCCAACAATGAGATAATTGAGGCCAGTTTCAGTATTTTGTGATGAAGAGAGCCATATATACCCAAAGAGAGATCTGCAGGAATTGAGATGGATCATAACATTCTCACTCTTTTTGTTGTTGTTCATTTGCATTTCATTTTCTTAATCATTTTTTTTCCTTTTTGATCTGATCTTTCTTCTGCAGCAAGATAATTGTACAAATAGGTTTACATATGTTGGATTTAACATGTATTTTAACATGTATAACATTTATTGGAATACTTGCGTCTAAGGGAGGGGGTGGGAAGAAGGAGGGAAGGAGGGAAAAATTTGGAACACAAGTCTATTCAAGGACCTATGTTGAAAAATTATCCAAGAATATGTTCTGAAAATCAAAAGCTTTAATACTTAAAAAAAAAATCTGTCAAAGAAAACCCCAAAAAATAAAAATAAAAAAAGAAGGAAAATGTAAATACCTCATTGTAACACAACTGACCTAGAAAATAGATCTATGAAAGATAATTTAAGAATTATTGGACTTCCTGAAAACCACAATCAAAAAAAAAAAAAAAAAAGAGCCTAGACATCATCTTTCAGGAACCAGAGGGTAAAATAGCCACTGAAGAAATTCGTTGATCATTTCTTGGAAAAGAGCCCAAAGTGAAAACTTTGAGGAACATTGTAGTTAAATTTCAGAATTATCAAACCAAGGAGATAATATTGCAAGTAGCCAGAAGGAAATAATTCCAAAATTGAGGAGCCACAGTCAGGATAACCCAGGACCTAGCAGCTTCCTCTTTCAATGATTGAAGGACAAGGAATCTGGCATTCTGAAAGGCAAAGGAACTTGGAACTGCAGCTTTGCAAGAATCAACTCTCCAACAAAACTGAGGATTATCTTTCAGGGGAAAAGACAGACATTCCATGAAACAGGTGAATTTCATTCATTTTGATGAAAAGATCAGAGCTGAATAGAAAATTTGATTCTAAAATACAGGACTAAAGAGAAGCATAGAAAGACAAAAAGGAAAGAAAAAAATGTCTTTCTTTTAAAAATTTAAAAGCTTATATCCCTATATGGGAATATGATTGGTTTAATTCTTGAGATCTGTCTCTCTGTTATGGGTATACTTAGAGGGTGCAGATGTAATTTGATTTTATTGTGATGCTATAAAAAAAAGTAGAGGAGGAAAGGTGATTCTACTGGAAGAAGAGGAAAATGGAATTAAAATTGGGTAAATTACATTTTATGAAGAGGCAAAAAAGACCTAGTCAAAGTGAGGGAAAGAAGGGAAGATGATAAGCAATGTATTAATGTTACTCTCGTCAGATTTGACTAAAAGGTAAAATATCAGAGACTCTTAGGTTCACAGAGAAGCTTGTCTCATTCCATAGGGAAGTAGGAGGGGAAAGGAGAAAGGAAAGGGGGAGGCTAATAGAAGAGAGAACAGAAGTAGAAGGGGAAAGGAATAAAAAAGAGATAGAGGTTTTAAAAGGGGAGAGTTATTTCAGGGGGAGTGGTCAGAAGCAACATAATAGGGAGGAGGAAAAGGGGGAAAAGAAAGAAAAAACTAGGGGGGAACAAGATGGCAGGAAATAAAGAGTTAATAATTTTAACTGTGAATGTGAATGGGATGAACTCTCCCATAAAACAGAAGCAGTTAGCAGACTGAATTAAAACCCAGAATCCATGCTTTTTCAGTGGCCTGTGCAGTCAGAGATGGAATCATCTGATGTTTCTTGGGTCTTCTCTTTTGTTTCAAGGATCTTCTCCATCTCTCTCTGATGGACAAGGTGAATATGGCTTGTTGGCATGCATCTGATTCCTTCTCTATCTGTAGAGATACAAGCAAACCCTCTCCCCCAAGCAGTTAACCTATCTGGTCCCTCCCATTCATCACTTTCTGGATCTTTCCACATCACCTCCACTTCACCTCTGGATCTCTCCACATCACCTCTGGATCATCTCCATCATCAGGTCTTTGAAGCCCTGAGATCCTCCAATGTAATTTGCTATGAGCAATCAGGGACCACCTTGTGAGTGGGAACTCTGGCCACATTGAGAGCACATTGTCAATGGGAGGTGTCTCCTTCTCTGATTGGCTGTGCATGTGACCTCATAGACCCTATTTAAGCAGTGGGATGAGGAAATAGGTCCTCTTTGACCTAGTGTTAATTTGGGAGTCAACAGGAAGTCAACTAGGCAGGATGTGAACATGTGAATAAAAGACCTTGAGCTTACACATGGCTGTTCTCTAGTGGCACTACCGGTTTCTTAAACTATTTTTCTTATGAAATAATGGCCAGAGATCTCTGAAGACTTCAGATAGAGGTAAGCTTGGTAAAATTGGCTTAAGCACTGCAAAAGACAATGACTGGAGATTTCTCTGAGGGCCTGGGAATTAGGAGAGATAGGAAATAGTAAATGCAGAGTGGTATAAGGGTGTTCGCAAATGAAGTGAATGCCTAGAGTTAAGCATTTACATCAATATATATTCTGATGCCCAATGGAAGCCTTTGTTGCATTTTGAACATCGGGTTTTGGGTCTTGTTCTCCCACCCCATTTTTTCAATATATCTTTATGCCAACATTGAGCTTTCAAACGCCCTACTTTACCATATTGAAAGCATTGAGGAATCTCTCTGGAAGTCCCTTGCCAAAAGGGATCCTCTCTTCCCATGTTCAGATCTTGAAAAGTCTGCAACATATCCTGGGTATAAAAGATATTTGTGCTATAAAAAATATTATGGTACAGCGTCTTATGATCTCCTCTGAAAGAGCATTCTTTTGTAGTCCTAGTATAATTCTTCTATAATCCTCATTAGCATTTTCTCTAGCAAGTTGTCTTATCATAATTTCTGTTGCTACATTTTCACCAATAGTTTGTATGACAACTGTCTGCAGACATCCCATGAAATCAGCAAAGGGGTCACTTGGACCTTGCTCAATTTTTGTGAAAGCTTCCCTTCTATCTTGCCTTCCTGGGAGGGTGCTCCATGCTTGGATAGCAGCAGAAGCAATTGGGTCATATGCTGCTATAGGGTAATTAATCTGTGTTGAAGTGTCTGCATAAGGACCTATACCTGCTAGTTGATCAAAGGTAACTAATATATTAACTCCAGGTTGTCTGTTTCATTGGGCTTGTATTCTACAGAGTTCATTATACTTAGAAAACCACAATAAGTTTTGTCCAGGTTCTAAACATGTCTTTGCTATAGATTTCCAGTCATTAGGTGTTAAAATTTCATAAGCCAAATTCTCTAAATGATCTTAACATATAACATTGTAAACCCATAAAGAGTAAGTGTTTAACTATAAGCACCCTGCTATAAATATCCTTCCTTCAAGTATGCCTTATACCCAGAATTATTCCACTATTTGCAGGTCCTCGATTTGGAAAATGGTTTGAATTCTTATAAATTTGAATAAATTACATATATACATTATATTATATTATATTTTAGAAATAAGATCTTTATAAGGGTGAAAGAACAAATCATAGACCCAATCAATAATTTCATCCAAGAGAATGACAATAATGAGACAACATACCAAAATTTTTATGGGATGCAGCCAAAGCAGTTATTAGGGGACATTGTATATCTCTTGATGCTTATTTGCATAAAATGGAGAAAGAGAAGATCAATGAATTGGACAAGCAACTAAAAATGCTAGAAAAAGAAGAATAAAAAACCTGCAAGTAAATACCAAATTTGAAAATCTTTTGTGCATACCCTTTGACCCAGCAGTGTCTCTACTAGGCTTATATTGCAAAGAGATCTTAAAAGAGGGAAAGTGACTTACATGTACAATTAGAAAAATAAATTGAACAAGCTATTAATCAGCTCCTTAAGAAAAAATTTCAAGGGCCAGACTGATTTACATGTGACTTCTACCAAACATTTAAAGAAGAATTAGTTTAGCTCTTAACAAAGTAAATTTCCTGTTTGTCTATTAAAATAATCACCCTATTTTCTGGTCATGGACTTCTTCAGTGAAATTAGGATCCTTGGTCCACGTTGGGTACCAATTATGAAGTATAGGTTAGTTCCTTGGATGGCCTCAGGATTACCTAGAGTCAGCATAAATGAAAGTCCTTGGTCTTTAGGGGGAGAAGTTAAGGATATTGACAAACTGCCAAGAGGCTTGCCAATGATGTATCCTGGATTCTTGATTCCAGAGTCACCAGCTCTCTCCTCCTTGTCCTACTGCAAAATGACTTTGGCCTCTGTCCCTCCCCTTCCAATCCTTGCCTCTGATTATCTTAACAGTAAACATTTAGCAAGCACCAACAGTAAGAAGAACCATTTATCCAAACATATGCTAATAAATTCATTGTCTCATAGCGAATAGGTAATTAGCCTTAAGTGCTCTTTGTCTGATTCAAGCATACCCTTTTGGAGTTTCAGCCCTCTACAGAATATAATCCTAATAGAAACATTGCTGGGTCAAAGAGTATGCACAGTTTGATAACTTTTTGAGCATATTTCCAAATTGTTCTCTAGAATGATTGGATCACTTTATAATTCTACCTACAATATATTAATGTCCCAATTTTCCCACATTCCCTCCAACACTCATCATTATCTTTTCTTGTCATAGCCAATCTGAGAGGTATATCACTGTACATCTCTCTCTATGTATAGGCATATATAGGGAATTTACTTTGTTAAGAGCTAAACTAGTAACTTGTTTTTTGGCTGAAATGGAGCAGATATTAGGAAAAGATTCACTCCCACTCCTACCCTGAGGGAGCTCTACAGGAAGCATACTCAGACTAATAAAGAGGCAAGGTTTGCTTGTAACTTGGGAGCAGATTGATGGACTCTTGGATACATTAGAATACATGTCCCCTTGGTTCTTCAAGGAAGAAGAAATAGAGGCAGATAACTGGAAACTAGTAGGACATCAACTATGTGAATATTACAATGATAAAGTCCCTGGTTCAATTTCTAAGGAAATATTCTATATGTACAACTTAATACAATTGGCTGCAAGCTTTAGAAAAAAGAAAAGTTTTAAGAACAGCCAGATGAAGAAGTGTGAGGAAAAAGAGGAAGAGAAAGGAGAGAATAATGGAAATCTTGCCAGAGGGCATGGGGCACTTAAAGAATGTGATTCTCACTCTCACAATCCAGCTTCACCTCCCCCTACATCTGAGCAGGTTCTTGACCCTCCCCTATCAACTTCATCTTCCTGGGTAGAGGGAAGAGGAGGGGTGGGAAAGGCAGTGATATCACCAGCACTTCCCCCTCAGGAACCACCCCCTCCCATGATTGGATTGGAAAAAGCACTACTTAAAGTCAAAGAGGAAGGGCAGAATATAGCTGATTGAGAATAGAAATGTATCCTATGATTGAACAGCTTAACTCTTCAGGTTAAGAAAGGAGAAGATGCACTCTTTTTAATCTAGAAATCATCAAAGACCTGAAAAAGGCTTCAATTCTTTATGGGTCTACATCATCTTATATTAAGATGTTATTACAGAATTTGGCTTATAAAATTTTAACCCCTAGTGACTGGAAATCTATAGCAAGGACATACTTAGAACCTGGACAAAACTTGTTGTGGCTCTCGTAATATAGCGAACTTTGTAGGATACAAGCCCAATTAAATAGGCAAACTGGAATTAATATTCCAATTTGGAATATTATGGTCAACTATGGTCAACTAACAGGTGTAGGTTCTTATGCAGACATTTTAGCACAGATTAATTAACCCCATAGCAGCATATGAGCAAATTTGCTTCTGCTGCTATCAAAGCATGAAGTTTTATCCCAGGTAAACAGAACAGAGGAAAGGCATTCAGGAAAATAGCACAAGTGCCAAATGAACCCTTTGCTGATTTTGTGGGACATCTGCAGATAGCTGTCATATGAACTATTGGTGAAAATTCAGCAACAGAAATTATGATAAGGCAACACCCATACTTCAAAGTATTCCAAAGAGATCTTGAAGTAAGGAAAGGGACCCACATGTGCAAAAATGTTTGTGGCAAACCTTTTTGTAGTGGCAAGGAACTGGAAACTGAATGAATGCCCATCAGTTGGAGAATGGCTGAATAAATTATGGTTTATGAATGTTATGGAATATAATTGTTCTATAAATAATGACCAGCAAGGATGATTTCAGAGAAGCCTGGAGAAACCTGCCTGAACTAATACTAATTGAAATGAGTAGAACCAGGTGATCATCGTACATGGCAACAATGGTCAATTTTGATGGACATGGCTCTGTTCAACAATGAGATGATTCAAACAACTTCCAATGATCTTGTGATGAAGAGAGTCTTCTGCACCCAGAGAGAGGACTGTGCAAACTGAATGTGGATCACAACATAGTATTTTCACTCTTTCTGTTGATGTTTGCTTGCATTTTGTTTTCTTTTTCATTTTTTTTTCCCCTTTTTGATATGCTTTTTCTTGTGGAACACATTAATTGCAGAAATACGTATAGAAAAATTGCACATGTTTAACATATAATGGATTACTTGCCATCTATGGGAGGGGGATTGGGAAAGGGGGAAAAATTTGGAATACAAAGTTTTGCAAGGGTCAGTGTTGAAAAATTATCCATGAATATGTTTTGAAAATAAAAAGCTTTAATTAAAAAAAAAAAAGAGAAAGAAATAAAGATACCTTACCTTCCACAAAACCATGTTGTTGTTACTTTAATTGGACAAATTTACAGGTCACTTTTTCCATATGCTACATTATTTTAAATTCCGTCGATGTGATTATTGGAAACAATATGTCTTTCTTCCATTGCATATCCTTTCCTTTCAAAGCTTGTTTTTTTTTTGTAATCTCTCCTTACTTCTATCTCTATGCTTCTGTGTCTGTGATGGTCTCTATGGTTCTGTCTCTGTCTCTCTTTCTCTACTTTCTTTCATCTTTTTCACATATAGCTTTGTCTACTTTGTGCTGAATGTAAGCACTGATATAAATCAATCTTGTATCTTAAATCCATGAAAGTAGACACCACTTTAGCTGACAGGGTATATAGCATGGCATTAATCTCAAAATAAGAAATACTTTTACCATTTAATATGCAACTGTTACTTTTAAAAGCAGGCTTCCATAAGAGACAATGGTTTGAAGTCAGCAGGTACAAGAGGAATTAAGGCAGTTTGCAAAGCCTTGATTTTTCATTTTTAGTTTTTAGAATTTTTAGTTTTTTGCAGCTTACAGGGAGAAAAAGAGATTGTCTCATCCATCCCACTGTTTCAGGATAAGCCTTTCTTCAAACTACCCAAGGGAGATTGCTTCTTATAACTTTATTGACTCTCTAGAGCCTAGAAGACTTTCCCTTGTGAGATACTTAGGTTTTTTTTTTTAATTCCCATCAATTAGAAAATTCTACTTAATGCCTCACCTAAATGCCGTCTAATGCAATTTAATTTCATTCTCCTTTGTCTTATCAATGGCAGCAGAAAACAGATAATGACTGGCATAGTCACTCAGACAATATTCATACTTGACAAAATATAAGGAAAGACTTCATACTTGGGGATTAGTAAAAGAGAATTATGATTCTGAATTTAATTCTGAAATTAAGCTGAAAAATCTATGTGCAATGTTTTCACATTTAGAATTAGATAAACATCCCCAACCTTAAGACCCCCAAACTACCTACAGAGGAGAAAAAAGCCTTTGTTACAGAACCTTCATTATTTCTTGAGTGGAAACAATTCATATGGTGTCTAGTAAAAGAAATGGTGGTCTTTCGTGGTTTAGGAAATGAGGCAATAAATCCTAAGCAGGCTCCAACTTTTTGAAGATGTATTAATTCAATATAAGTCAACATTTTTTTTCTAGATTGATAAAAGAGGTTTATTATAGGGATTGGGAAGTAAGGAGAGAAATCCTTACAGAGAGGCATAAATAAAGTCTCATTAGGAAAATAGGTGAGGGTAAAGAGAGGATAACACTGGGAAAGAATAGAGGATAACACTGGAAAAGAATAGAAGATAACACTGAAAAAAGAATATTATCCAGTGAGCAGAGACCTCCTTGGCATAGCATGGCATATAGCATAGCACGGTATGTTTAGAAGCTCTGCAAAGAGAAGATTTTAGATTGTCTCTTTTATAATATTTTATAATAGGAGCTTTGGCTACAAGGTGAAGGGGAATAGTGGGTGGAGTCCCAAGTTAGTTCATCTATAGGCTGCATTTCAGCTGGAACTTGAATAGAATTGAATGTGTTTCTTTAATTCAATAGGGTTGGAATTCTTTTGCTCAGGACTGAACCAACCCCACCTAGATAACAGAATGAAACTGTTTGTCTTGTTTCCCTTGGGCATGATCCCTCACTGAGGCAGAGTTAATGATTTTTCTCCTTCAAGGAGTTTTAGATTTTCAAGGTCCCTTCTTCATTCCCCCCTCAAGAAGTTACCTCCAAATGCATTTGGGATAAAGGGGCAAAGATCTCTTCTTCATGTAACTGCTTCCAGCTGGCAAGGGTCGTAGAGATTTGGGGGAGTTCATTCCAGGAGGTGAGGTGTGAAGGTGAAGTGGAGGTGAAGTCTGTAAATGGCAGCAGGGCATCTAAGGGGTGTTTGTCCTGGTCAGTTATCCCATGTTCTCCCGGCTGAAGAACAGTTGAAAATTCAAAGCTTGAAACCTAGAGAAAAGAGATCTCAGGAGCAAATTAAAAGTAGGGTGTCATCCAGGGATGAGATGGTGACATTCTGGAATGGGGTCTTTTGCAGGAAATGCATCAGGTTCTGCCAGTGGGCTGCCTTTAAGAATGCTGATAGCCCATCTGACAATATGGAATACCAAAGAAAAGTAGAAGAGAAAATTCTAGGAGCAAAAAGTTCTTTTTCTATAGTGAAAATGTTAAGTAGTCTAGAGTTCAGACCTTTTACTCTAATTTCGAGGAGAGCTAATTTCTCCTGGGGTGGGGTCAGGAGGGCAGGGATTAAGGGTGTGAGGGACTCAGAGTCAGGCCAGATAGGAGGCCTTGATATCTATTAGCTTTCCAATAAGCCACTGATATCCATTGCCTTTTTTTTGAAAAATGCTCTGAACCCCAGGGGTCAATGGCTATCCCAGGGTTAATTTTTAGAACTCTTCAATTAAGAGGCTTTTTCATTTAAAAACAGCCACTGCTCTTTTTTGTGAGGCAGGGTCTAGGGCAAGGGTGTGTCCCTGCTTGGCTAAGGTTGCAAATCAAGGTAAGAATGCAGTTTATGCTTTTCTAAATCTCTTAACTGTCTGTGCTTTTAAAAAATATTTTTGGGGGTCTGAGAAGAGAGAGTTGGCTCCTCAATCTCACCATAAAATCACCAAGATGGCTTAGACAAAGATCCTGAGCCTCCCTTGCTATCCCCACTCTTTATAAGGGAGGGATGGGAAAGACCAGAGGGCCAGAGTGAGAGTAAAGTAGCAGTCCTACCCAGTTTATCGGCCTCCAGGTGTTTGGGCTGTCCTGGTGGAGCAAGGCAAGGAGGAACTGGGCCAAACCCCAAATTCCTACCAGAGAGCAGGACACTGGGGAGGACAGTTCAACCCCTGTGGTATTTGCTGTGGAAAGTTAGTCCCACCAGTGCTCCTCCTGCTGGGTCTCCTCTGACAGTTTCCATGACAGAACCTAGAGCGGGAACCTCTGGGGTACCCAGCTTAGGTCTGGGAGGGATTTGCATTAAAAAGTCACCTCTGCTCTGAGTATCTTTCCCGGGAGGCAGAAGTTGTCCTGAGAGAAAAGACCTGGGAGTCTCAGGTTTTAGTTCAAGTGAGAGAATTAAAAAACAAAAACAAAAATAAAAAACAAAAAACAGCTGTTTGTAACAGCAGGATGGGAGAGTAGGAAAAACATGGAGGGCTGAAAATGGGCTTCTCCAGTTTTGTCATTAGTATATTGACCTTGGACCCCTGAAAAAGTTGAAGGTACTAGGTTTCTCCTTAGAGTTTCAGCTTTGAAAGAGACACTTCCACTGGGTGTGTCTAGGTCAGCCGCTTCTGCCTGAGGGCATAAGTCAGAATCAGTCCCAGGATTTGAAAAAAAAAAAAGAAAGCACTTTAAGAATGCACTGAGATGTTGGTGGGTGGAAGAAGTTGATTTCCAACTCTGCTAATCTAATTAGTGTTCAAATTTAAGATTTGAGGTTGAGTTTTTTCTCAAGCCTAGTGTCTTTGCATTTTTAAGAGACAGCCTAAAGGTGAAAGGAACAGGCCCTAAGCTCCAAGCTTTCCCAGTTCTATAGCTTTTTCCATTCTCTATAGATGTCCCTAAGAAAGAGAAAAACATGACAAAAACTTTAATTTTTATCAATTCACAGGAGTTTTATGCTATGAGCATCCCCAGGCAAAACTCTGCTGGCCATTGGTGCCCTGGACAACTTGACAATTTCCTGGGGAGCAGAGCTGTCCCCTAGCTATACAAAAGGTGGGGTGATGTGCTTATGTGAAAAAAACCTCATGAATGGCCACAAAATGGGTGATCAGCCTTCACTAGAAAGACTGAAATCCTTGACTTCTAGGGAAAAAAAAGCTTTAGTGTTCTCTATTCAATAGCTCCTCCACTGACTCTGGACAGAATATCCCCAATATTATAGCACCTTGTCCTTCTCTACAGAAGGAGAGCCACAAAATGATCCTTGAGCAAGGGAGAATTTGTCAGAGATTAGCTTTAAAGTAGAAAACAAGTCGAGAGAAAGAGAGAGAGAGACAGACACCACAGGAATCCCCATGGTGGATGGGGGGATTCCCCCCATAAAAAGGCACCTCTGCTCTGAGTATCTTTCCCGGGAGGCAGAAGTTGTCCTGAGAAGAAAAGACCTGGGAGTCTCAGGTTTTAGTTCAAGTGAGAGAATTAAAAAACAAAAACAAAAATAAAAAACAAAAAACAGCTGTTTGTAACAGCAGGATGGGAGAGTAGGAAAAACATGGAGGGCTGAAAATGGGCTTCTCCAGTTTTGGCATTAGTATATTGACCTTGGACCCCTGAAAAAGTTGGAGGTACTAGGTTTCTCCTTAGAGTTTCAGCTTTGAAAGAGACACTTCCACTGGGTGTGTCTAGGTCAGCCGCTCCATAAGGGCTGCATAAAGGAATTCTGCAAGCTAGAGAAAAGGCAACAATAAAGGCTTTTTGGGGTTGTCCAGATTTGGGGGGTTCTGTTCGGTCACCAATGACATCTAGTTTTCAGGGTTCCATTTGGTCAGGGAACCAAAAATATGATGAGTTTTAGGTTTTGGAGTTCCCCTTAGTTAGGGAACCAAATGATAAGGTCTAGATTTAGGAAACCAAAATGAGATTAGGGTTTCTGGTGGTCAGGGAGTTAAATGATAAGGTCTAGTGGCAGGTTTGGGGTTCAGGGAACCAAATGGAGAGGTTTGGCTTCCCTGCATCCCCTTGGGATTTGGTGCAAGGGTAGGGAGTTTTGGGGAAACCCCTTCTGGCAGGGAGGGATTCTTTGTAAAAGAATTTACAGACCCAAAAACCTAGATTGATAGAAGTAGTTTATTATAGGGATTGGGAAATAAGATTAGAAATCCTGGCAGAGAGGCATAAAGTTTCCTTAGGGAAATAGGTGAGGGTAAAGAGAGGATAATACTGGAAAAGAGTATTATTCAGTGGATAAAGGCTTCCTTGGCATAGCATGGTATAGCATAGCATCGCATGTTTAGAAGCTCTGTCATGTCAACATTTATTATGCATCTTCTGTCTATAAGGGTTTATCTAAAAAAAAAATTATATTATGTGCAAAAATGTATGTGAAAACATTTACTAGAAGAATTATATCAATTGTATCAAGTGTCAGACATTAGAGGCAAGATAAAGATAAGATGACTTTTCTTTTTTAGGTAATACATATATATTGGGTTTTTTTTACATATTTCCATATGAATTAGTTTGGGAAAGAGAAATCAGAACAAAAGGAAGAAACCATGATAAAGAGAAAAAACAAGGTGGAAAAAAAGTAGAAATAGTGTGTTTTAATCCACATTTAGTCTCCATAGGTTTCTCTCAGAATGCCATTGGCATTTACAATCCAAAGTTTATTGGGATTGCCTTAGAACTGCTGAGAAGAACCAAATTTATCATAATTGATAATCACACAATCTTGTTCCCATGTACAATGTTTTCATGGTTCTCCTTGTGTTACTCAGCTTTAGTTCATATAAATATTTCTAAGCTTTTCTAAAAGCATTATGTTCATCAATTTTTATAGAACAATAATATTCTATTACTTTCATATACCATAAATTGTTTAGGCATTCCCCATTTGATGGGCATCTATTCATTTTTCAATTCTTTGCCACCACAAAAAGAGTTGCTATAAACATTTTTGCACATGTGAGTCTTCTGTGATTTCCTTGTAATACAGACCCACTAGTGACTCTGCTGGATCAACAAATATGCACAATTTTACAGCCCTTTGGGCATAGATTCAAATTGCTCTCCAGAATGGTTGAGTCATTTCACAACCAACAATGCATTAGTGTCCCAGTTTTCCCACATCTCCTCTGTTATTTAACATTATCTTTTTTTGTCATCTTAGCCAATCTGATAAGTTTAAGATGGTACCTCAGAGTTGTTTTAATTTGCATTTCTCTATTCAAGAGTGATTGAGAGCAAATTTTTTTTTTTTAATATAACTGAAGATGGCTTTAATTTCATGAGAAAATTATACATATCCTTTGACCATTTACCAATTGGGAAATTGTTGTTATTCTTATAAATTATAAAATTCTTATATATTCTTAGACATTTCACTCATTTCTATATTTCTAAAATAAGGCCTTAATCAGAAGCACTGCATGTAAAAAAAAAAAAAAATACTTTTCCAGCTTTCTGCTTTCCTTCTAATCCTGTAATGTATTAAAATTAATCATTTTGCATTTAATAATGTTCTCTAGTTCTTCTTTGGCCATAAATTCTTCCCTTCCACCTAGATCTGATAGGTAAACTATCCCTTGTTATCTTAATTTGCTTATAGTATCACCCTTTATGCCTAAATTTAACCTTATTTTGGTATAAGGTGTGAGATGTAGGTCTGCGCCAAGTCTGTGACATACTATTTTCCAGAAGCTGGAGTCTTTGGAGTTATCAAAGAGTAGATAAACTTTGGTTATTATGTCTTGTATATCACACCTTTCCCATAATGAGATGACTTAAAAAAAAAAAAAAGAAAGAAATTGTGAGGACAAAGAAGGTTGCCACTGTCGGGTGTCAGTAAAGTTTTAATGAAGAGGAAACTCCTGATTTTTATTTTCTAAGGGGAAGAGTCAAGGCCTGAATATATCCCAGATGTATTGTGTAAATATACAGAGATGAGAGACAGAGCCAAGATAATTTAGTAAAGGCAGGAACTGACAGTTTCTCCCCCAAATCACTTCAGATCCTTTGAGTGATGATTGAACACAGTTTGACGCATCAGAACAAAGAGCAGGATGGAATAGAACATTTTCCAGTTGAGGGCAACTTGGTGGGTCAGCAGAAAAGGTCTGTGGCAACAGGGTGGAAGTCCAACCCTGGATCCAATCCCAATCCCAGACCAATCCCAATCAGAACTCTGGATCAGTAGCAATACTGGTGGTTTCCAAGTAGCCCCTTTCAATTCACAAATCGTTTAGTTCTGAAAATCTTCCATTTTGATGATAAAATTGTGTTTTTTCCTCAAAAGTCACAAAAAGTACTGTCATGCTAACAACATGTAATTCAACATGACTTCTCTGTATGTTCAATTCTGGGTCCAGCTATGTGTTCCAGATTCATGTACTGATTATGAACCTTTTGAGTTATTCATATAACTGCTTATTCTGGTTTATATCATATGCATTTTTATACAGTCTTTTTTCTCTCTGTGAAGATCATTCCACTGAACTTTTTAGAGAGATTTGGAGACTCTGCAGCATATGGGATATAGCTGAAATTAGCAGAATGTATCCACACCTAGAAATATGTGGGAAAATTATCTTCAGAGAATCCTTCAATTTTCATTCGGGGGCTGGTATCACCCATGATTCTGGGAAGCTTCTTTATTAAGAACATATTTTATGCAGTATTTAATATTAATAATCAGTCATCAAAAAGTTGCATCTTTCAATAGATTATATATGATATTGACATATGAATGGATGCCATCTTACCAAAGGTGGGACTTTAAATCATTTTATACAACCAAATCAAATACTTTAAAAATATATACTTAATAAAGCAATGAGCTTAGTGACATCTATTAAATATTTATTATTCAACAGAGTTTTGTAAAATTGTGATTTACGAAGGCATATTATTTGTAAGTACCTGCCTATTCTTTCTCATTCTCTCATCAAAGATATTCTTTGATATATGTGAAACAACAGAAATGATTATATCCAAAAAAAGCCTGTTGTCTAAATGAGAAAATACATATGAGTCAATAATAATTAATATTCTATTTTTTTACCTTTTTTGTAATAATATGACAAGATTTTAATTTTTTTTTACTAGATCTTTTTTTTCAGATACTTTCAGGAATAATCATTCATGACATTAAAAACTCAGAATTCAAGAACATAAACCTTTATTCTATTTGGTTTTATCAGACTATTTTGTTTTCCTCTGTGCTACTTCTAATTAATTCTCAATATGAAATTCCAATTTAAAAGTTCAAATGAAGGTGAAATTATGATATTTGATGATAAAAATGTTTTGAAAATCTTTATAGATATTTTCCAGTTTTCAACCATTCCTTGGTCTCCATCCAGATTTATCTATAATTGCCCTTGGGATTACTCTGCCTAATTAGATATTTCACCAAGCTTCCTTTAAATTGATATTTCCCTTTTCTGTTTCTCACTACTTTAAGATGATATTGCTAATAACCCTAATGTTTACTATATGTAAGATTTTAAACCATGTTTGTAATTTAACTGGTATTGTCCTTGGCTTCCCCATTGGCTTGGCTAGGAGATCTAGTCTTTACAGAAACAGTTTCTGTGCTACTAGGTTTTCCTTGTGTTTGGACTCCATATATAATCTACATAGAATGATATTCCTTATGTAATGATTCATTGGTGACAAATTTTCCTTTATCCAGTTACAATTTTATAACATTAACAACTTGTTTAAATGGGTCAGTTTGTTTTAAATTGCATGACATCTGCTTTTTTTTTTCATTTATATAGTATTTTCATTTTGCATTGACTTTGGTCCTTTTAACAAGTCAATGATATGTGTGTGTGTGTGTGTGTGTGTGTGTGTGTGTGTGTGTAAAAAGTTGATTTGGGAATAACTCCAATCCCAACAATGAATTATGTCCAGAAACTCCTAATATATTTCCTGATGAAGTTTATATCTTTTGTTAGACATCTGCGTAGTATGCAAAATATTTGGCCTCTCTTGTTTCTTACTTCTGAAGCATATTTTCTCACATATGGATCACTCCCCACCCTCTCTTCCTACTTTGGCATCAACATTCAGTTTGGAGAGATTTAATATATTTCTTCATACTTAATCTCTGCAGCCAGTCTTGGCACAAAAAAAGCTATTATTTTCATGGTGGCACTTTTGCAGATACTTATTTTGAATGTGCTATTACGATATGACCATCTCTATGGGGAAGAGGGGTGCTTTGTGTTAATTTTTGGACAAGCTACCAAAGCAACTCAATGTAGTCCTTTATTTATCTTTCATATGTATATGTATATGTATATGTATATGTATTTATATATATACATATATATACATTTATATATTTTATTTATATCTTTATATTTATCTTGTTCTAGTTATTTGAGGCTAATGCATATGTTTGGGCAGTAAGGGTGGGGTATTACAAAGGGACAGTATTTAGGAGATAGCTAAGGGACAAGAATTGCTTTAATATAAATGTAAATGTGGATTCTACTCATGGGGACAAAGCCATAACCTACATGAAAAGACACAAAACCTACATAAAGGAAACACTGCTTAAGAAGAGTTACACAAAAGTTCAAATAATTATCTCATGAGTTAGTGATTTCTCACTCACTAAAGATCTTCTGGCAAAGGCTGTATAACCCTTTATCAACTGTATTATAGAGGTGATTTTTATTCATATACATATTAAAGTAGGGGGCTTTTGAGTTCCTTTCCAATTCTGAGATTTCTTGATTCTATTAAATGCCTTACCTATGATCAAATCATAATATCTAATTCCAAGGCCATGGAAACTTCTCTTACATTAGATTGAGTCTGATTCAAAAACCCATTGGAAGATTTTAAATTATCTTCTTACTTGGTGTCAAAATGATGTGATAATGTTTAATATCGAAAAATAAGGTGGTTCAGATTCAAAACTGTGTTATTAATTATTATTATTATTTCTCTCTCAGTTGCACAGGAGTGGCAAATTCTAAGGATTTTGTTTGAGGACATAATGTATTTACTTTTCATAGCTGTAGGGAAAAGATCTATGCTGAAGAAAAATAATTGTACATTTTACTACCTTTCAACCCCATAGCATTTTCCAAAATTCTATCACCATTATTTCTGTTCATGTCCATTTCTATGCATTTGGCTTTCTCACTTTTAAATACATTGCTTCCAGGTAAAGAAGATATCTTTTTATATATCAATATCCAGTACCATACATACTTTCTGTGCTTTACTATGAGAATAATCTTTTTTTTTTCCTTTTTGCAAATAAAATTACAAATCTGTTATGTACAATTTGCTATTCCTTTTAGATATAATTAAGTTTTCATGTTATTTTTTTTCTTTTTCTTTCCCCTATAATCTAGAAACGACTACCATTAGTCACAAATATATATGTGTGTGTGTATATATATATATATATATATATATATATATATATGGAATCATTTCATTACATATTTCTATTTATTAGTTGTTTCTCTGAGTGCATCTTCCTTCATATGTCCTTTATAGTTACTATAGGCATTTATAATAGTCAAAATTAGTTATTCGCTCAAAGTTGTTCTTAAAACAATATTGCTGTCATCATATACAACATTTTCTTTGTTCTGTTCATTTTACCCTGGAAAGTAAACTTCTAAAACTTCTAAAATCATCAAGAGCATCATTTCTTATAGCATAGGAGTGAATAATTTTATTAATTTTATGGTTAAAGTATATTAATTGTATTTTTCTTTACCAATTAACATTATTAGTTAATAATAAATATATGAAAGGGGGAGAAATGAACCAGCAGTTTTTAGTATAAGGTACTTCATTTGCCACCTCAGTATTGATCCTAAATCACATTCAGTATAGTTATAATTGAATATTTTGAATATAATTGGAAAAGCCATTGAGCCATTCCATAATATTGTATTATACACTTTCTCAGTGAATATCTTATAATGATTGAATTGTATCAGAAAGACATGATCATATAATAGCCCAAATTTTTTGAACCCTTATTTGAGGGATTAATTTAAACACAGCTTGCAGCACTTCAGTGTTTGTAAAATAGCTCCCAACTCAGCAAGACTAAAGTTGTAAATGCTTAACAAAGCAAGCTTTCATCTCACTTTTCCCATTTCTGCATTTATTAAAATAATTACTCTTACAAAGAACCTTTTTACAACTCCTTTACTTTGTCTTCTTTTTATTCATTGAATATTCTCACATAAATGAATTATTAGTTTCTGCATTTTATAGATGAGAAAATGGAGGAAGATAGGATATAATTGACTTTCCTAGTCAGATTTGAATTCAACTGTTTCTGACTACAGATCCAAAGTACTTTGTACCAGCTAGTTTCCTGAATCCATGATTTGAATATACAAAGAAATTGATTTGCAAATAACTCCCACATCAGTAATAATTATGTTTAACACATCCTGATATTTTTCTTAATCAAATTATTATATCTCTCTATGTGAGAGCTTTGAATAGTGTGTAAAATCTTTGTTCTATCTTATTTCTTAATTTAGAAACATCTTTTGAAACATATGGATCAGAGTCTCTTACTATGTCTGCCTAGACACTGAAGTCACTGGGTATCAAATTGTATTTTTGATGATTCTGTGATTTCTTGTGTTTTGTTGTTTTAAAATATGAGCTCCTTTTGAAAGAAAACTAAATTTTCTGCTATTTAAATTTAAGCTATTTAATGGTTTGTATAATATTGTAAAATCAACATTATTAGAATTGACTTCTCCAAGCTTTCTCTATTTTAATTTCTTAGGAGAAATAAAAAGAAATATAGAAAAAAAAAAACTTTGCTTTTTCAGTCATTAGGGACAATTTCTTCATGTTAGATATTTCTTTACATTTTTGGCTATTTGGGATGTATAATTCATCTTTAGGGTTTAATTTCCTTCAACTTTTGACACTTACAGTTATGGAAAGATAAATAAGTATCATGATATTACTTCTTTGCAATTTTTTTCTTAGATATTAGCCTTGTGATCAAGAACTAATTTCTGAATGGAAAGGAAAAGAATATGGGGACCTAGTGACATTTTAACAAGGCTAACTATTCTATGTGATCATGGCTAAGGAGAAGTAAAAGACTTCCTCTTAAGAGAAGAACACCTAAGAAAAAGCTATCTTGAAAGAACAGAAACAATTCCAGAGAAGACAGAGCCTGAGACATCTAGTTTGTTTCCCCACCCACCCCCCAAGTTAGAAGCCAGATGGGCTCTTTCCCCCGATGAAACTCTAGGCTTGTTCATATTATTATAAGAACAAAACACTAATTCAGATGAACCAATTGAGCACGGTATTTTGGGAAAATGTAGATAATAGTTCTATAAAGATATACAGTATTTATGAGAGCATTTCGTTTAATGGTGTTTAATTTAGTTGGTTGTATACAATGAGGGTAATAATTACATTGGTGCTTAATGTAGTGGGGAGCCACATTACAGCAATCTTATATCAGAAAGAGTGTTGAAATGAATGACTTTATATGCAGTGCAAAGGTAAATGAATATTTTATTGTGCACCCTGGGTGCCTGATAAAAATGGAATTTTTTTGTTATCATTAGTTCAATACCATGGATAATATAATAAGCACTTGTGGGTGTCATGTCACAATTGTCTTTTTTTTTTTTTCCCTACGCAGCATGAGACTGAATAAGTGAGGACACAGCTGCTAACAAAAGAAGTGCTTTATATTTATTCATCAATCTCCTCAATTTCATTGCCACTCAGAGTCAGATAAATTAGGAGGGTATTCTAATACCTTAGCGTTCAAGAAGTAATGCTTACAGTGCATCCCAGACTAATAATGTGAAGCTGGAGGAAGGGCTTTCAGAATATATATATTTCCATACTTTTTTAAACTAAACCAACCTTTGGGGACCTGACAAAGCAAAGTTTAAGTGGTTAATCAATTTTACATGCAGGGAAATTAAAACCAGAGAATTTGTACGTTACAGTCTCCATATTCTTCTATTCCTCTTCACATAACTAATATTAAGTGGTGTGGTATTTTAGAAATCACCTTATAGTCTCAGGATTACTGAGTTTGAATTCTACCCCAGACACTTATTAGCTGTGTGATTAAGATCACATCACTTAGACTCTCAGAGCTTCTAGATCATCATCTATAAAATGAGAATAATAGTTAGGCTATTTTTAAAGATCACAAACCTTACAGTTCCCTACAAATGTGACTTATAATTATTTAAATAATGAATTTATTGTGGGAAATATGCAAAATTTCACACATTGAAATGAGGGCTGTATTCTTCAAAATAGTTATTTTAGATTGTTTAGATTGTATACTATTTCCAATAATGTTATACATTATGTATATTGGCTATATGGCAATCTATTGTAATGTAAGGGAAATTTTCATTTTAATTTCTTGGTGTATCATTTGAGTTTTCACAATTAATAAAAGTTTATGGAGCCTTTCTAAATTTTAAATCTCTATTGGAGTGATGTGAATTGAGTGGTGAAGATTATTGGTGATTGTGATTTAAATGGTGTTACTAATGACAATTAATGTTAAGTTAAATATTTTCAAGTGATTAATAATAATATCACCTATCACTGATATTTAGTATAATCCTTATTCTGTAAGTGAAGATGGAATTCAGGGTTAGGAAAAATAAATTTGTGAACAATCACAATATACATCCTCTTTCAAATATTTCAGTAATAAGCAACTTCCCAAGTCCTCCATCTTGGATCATGGGTATAGTATAATTACTATTTTTACGTTTTCATAGTCAGTTTTACTTTTTAGAGTCAGATTATACTCAGCTGTGCTCCAGTCTGTCTTTTGAACTACCCCATTTCTGATATCAATCTTAAACACATCGTATATATTTCCATGTAAAAACATAAACAATTTGTCTTTGTTGAGTCCCTTAAAATTGATCTTTGATGTTAATTCTTTTGTTAAATTTTCTGTTAAATTTAGGTTTGATTTAGACAAAGTCCTGAAAACCAACAAGTTTATTCAATATGCATTTTATTTTCATTTAATATTAAGGTTAGTTTTGCTGAATAAGATATTTTCGGCCATCGGTCTAGTTCTTTTGATTGTCAACATACATCATTCCAGATCTTGTGGTTTTTATTGTAGCTGCTGATAAATCCTGTACAATTCTAATTGTAATCCAACATATTTCAATTATCTTTCTTTCTTTTCTTTTTTTTCTCTCTCTTTCCTTCCTTCTTTCCTCCTTCCTTTCCTCCTTTTTTTTCCCTCCTTTCCTCCTTCCTTTCTTTCTTTATTGTGTCAAGGTTCTCTTTTAGGTCTCTGCTTTCAGACAGTTCAATTATTCTTATGTCTTCTTGCTCTGTTGCTTTTTTAAAAGATGTTTCACATTTCTTCTTTTTTTTTTCATTGTTTATGTTTTGTTTTGTTATTTGTTGGTCTCTGATAGCTTCACTGACTTCCTTTTAACAAATTCTAAATATCAACGAATTATTTTTTTTCTTTAAGACTCTGGATCTCCTTTTTAGCTGGCTAACTTTTTTCATAATCTTCCAAAATCTTCTCCCATGTTTTTTTTCTAAACCTATCTTTCTTTATGCCACTAATTCTGTAGTTTCTTCAGAATCCTTGCTACTATCCCTAGATATTTCTTTTTGAACACCAAGATTGTTTTATGCCAAACTTTCATGTAACTTTTTTATTCCTGTTTTGGAAATCCTGCTTTTTTAAGGCATTTTGATTTAATTGCAGCTTAATTATATGACAATAGTTTAGATCTAGAAGAAGCTAGCTGATGCAATTCATAGAGCATCAGGCTTAAAGTCAAGAAGATTCATCTTCCTGAGTTCAAAACTAGGTCAGACACTAGCTATCACTAGACAAGTCCTTAACCCTGTTTGTCTCAGTTCTCTCATCTATAAAAAGAGTTGTAGAAGAAAATGGCAAATTACTCCAATATTTGCCAACAAAGTCCCAAATATGGTTAGAATCAGGTATGATTGAAATGACTGAGCAGCAACAATGAAAGATTAGATTTGTAAGGAACTCATAGGTCATTGAATCTAAACCCATGATTTTACAACTGAGGGGCAAAATAGTTAAATGATTTGGCCAAGTTAATATGTATCAGAAGTGGGATTTTAAACCTGATCCTGTGACTTCAGAGGCATAGGTTCTTTTACCCTGGCCCATGTTGTATCCTACCTATTGGTTTTTCATCCTGATTTCCACTCTTCAATGAAATTAGACTATTTCATTTTAAGTTATCCTCATTTATAAAGTTTATCTCATCCTAATTTTTTCTACTTTCCTGTTAGCCTTGATGATTGATTCAATTTTCTTGCATATTAGAGGAACAACAGATTACTACAGAGGATTCTTCCCTGACTCCAAGTTCAACAATGGATGAGACAACGAAACTTTTTTTAATAAGGGAAAACCTCAGCATATCAAAGTCCAATGGAGATGTTCAGGGATAATGACTTTTGGTCAAAATATATGAATTTGGAAAGTGAAGATTGCAGTGTTCTCTGTTGGTTTGGTTTTCCTGGAGTCTCTGGGAGCAGTCTTCATTTCAGTTCAGAGTAATAACCACAAGTACAGCCAGATGTTAAAGTCCAAATCCTTTATTATCTCTTTCAAAGTCTTGTCTCCTTTCCTGGGGCCCGATTAGCTTTCTTAGAGACCTATCTCTCTTCTTGGTTCCAAGAACTTGAGCTCCCACCTGTCTTCCCTGCCCTCTGAATCTCTCTGAATTAATCCTGGTTCAGGCTCCTAGCTTATATGCTCTACACTGAGTATAAACCAATCATTATATCACTAGGAAACCATTATTTGTTGTAAGATTAAATCTATCATACTGAACCATGCTAAATTAGATAACCATTGTCTCTATCAATTCCACTTAGTACTTTGTAAGCATCCTTTGTTTCAAGTTCAGAGTTCTGGCCCATAACAAAGATTAATACAAACAAATATAATTTGAAAGGAAGAATTAGGGCCATCTTGAACATAGATACCTTGTTAAGGAATTTGATGAGAAAAATGAAAAATAAGATCCCATATCTGTAGACAAAGAGTGTCCTCCTTATCATATTTCCAACTTTTGCCAAAGTAGATCCAGAATGATGATCTTTTGTCTAAAGAATCAGTTGAAAAAGTTAGATTCAGACAGAGAAACTTGTGGCTATGACCTAAGGAACAAGAGATCATTTGGTTCATTTGGTCCCTAGAAGCTAAAGATATGGAAAGTTAGGAGATCAATTGAACAAAGAAGTAACAGCAAAGCATTGCCAAGATGAATCCAGTTTGAAGGATCTGAGGATACCTCTATGAGTATACCAAAATGCTAATTTTGTCCACCAATCACATATTTTATCACTAAGAAGGGTTCAAAATCTATTGACTATTTATTTTGCATGGTTGATCTTGATAGCTTCTGTCTGAATGGTGAATAGGGAATGTTGTGTTGATAAAAACTTTAGCTGAGATTTGTATAATTTATTACTCCCAAAATTGCCTTTTGGATATGTGAAAAACAATAAGGGTTTCCATAGCCTGGGTCCTTTGAAAGGACTTTAGGGGACTCAAGTTACAATTGGAATTTATTTAGCATTGTATTAGTCCACTTCAAGAGACAAAAGAATAGTACTTTTCCCTTTCTGTTTCAAACCTCTACTCCATTTTAGTCCACAGTATAAATTTTTGATTCTCATCAGGAGGACATTTCCAGATCTTAACTAATTTACAAAACAGAAATGCTATAAGTGCCCAAAACTCAATGCCTCTCTTAGGCTTCCAACTATATTCACTCACTTAACCACATTCAACTTCACAGCTTTAATCACTATAAGTGTCCCTTGGACAATGATCTTCCAAATCTTGTCATTACAGTTTTAAAATTCCAAAATACCTTAAGCTAAATTTAAAAATTATTCCACTTCCTCTCTTCCCAGAGAAGAGGAAGTGTTTCTTTGCAGTGTAATAGCCTGAATAAGTAGCAACTCTTATGGAAAATGAGCATAAGGTCACTGAAGATCACACAAGCTTTAATTGACATCCACAGAACAAAGGAGGCAAAACTATTCTTCATCTATGATCTTCCAACACCAACTTAGTGATCAAAGCCAAATGAAAAAGAGGAATAATAGATTTAAATGAAATCAAATTACAATTTTTTTTATAGTCAAAGTTTAAGTTTGACTTCAAAATGCAAATTCTTTATAATGAAAATGCTAATAAATTTAGGAAGAATAAATGGAGACTTCAAAAATGCCTTAAAATACTTATCTTAATGACACTTATCTTAATCATAATCTTTTACAGATTTTTTAATACAACATTATTCCTTAAAATGTAAATGAAAAAATATTCATATTATATTAATATCTTGCCAGTATAATGCCCTTGACCGACAGTCAATGAATTTGGCATATTTGTATTTTCTTAAGTTACTAAATTAATCATTAAAAAAGCTAGTAAATGACAAAAGTAAGCAATTTTCCTGTAAACAAAATATAATCACTTGATTATAAAATTGAGTGTCAAAAATCAAGATAATATATTTCATGATTTTTTCACATAGTCTAAGGTCCCTCAGTATAAAGTCAAAAAACACAATTAATTTTTAAAGTTTAAATAATAGAGGATCTCTATTCTTAGAAATAAGAAGACTTGAATTCAAATCATGACTCTGCCATATACTGTCTTCATGATCATGGATAAGTTGTGTCATTTCTTAGTACTCTAAGCAACTTTTAAAAACACAAGTTAAGGACAAGTTGCCAATTAGTACCAATGGAGGGAACTTCCATATTAAGAGTTTTCTACACTGATGAAATCATGGATTTGGATCAGAAAAAATAAAATAAATGCTTGACCAACATAAGTGAAAAAGAAAGAATAACTTCTCCTGCTGCTGAAAAGAGCAGATTACTCAACCTTGCCCATAATTCTTGGCATTATGTACATCCATGAACCCTGGGAAAATGAATTTATTTCACTCTAGGCTCCCAACCATCTTATGCATAAAACATTATTAACATTCTTGGCACAAAGGACTTAAAATCCCCTTTGATATTTGTATTCATAAATTGATAATTAACAAAGTCTTGAACTAAATTAAAAAGGGGCATGCCCTGTAGCAGGGGATAAAATAGTGGATGAATGACCTCAGGACACTCCCTTGTAGGCCTATGATGGAAGGATTCTTTTTTCAGAGCAGGGAAATTGTATGTGGTACAGAGACACTATATTCCTGCTTGTGTGTTAGCTTTTTAATTCCCTCTACCCACAAATTTTCAGGTCAACTTTATTAAATCATCCTAAGAACTAATGCCAGAGGAAAACTTCAATGTTTCCTCCTTTTTCTCTCCTAGTACACATAAGTGAACTCCAAGGACTGGAAAACCTTGGTAGTTCCTTTACATTTCTCAATGTACAGTATAGAAACTCAGTTTAGGGTTAATATCCCTTTCATCAACTGACAACAAGGTCAGAGACTAGAAATTAGAGGGATTGATTTAGTCCTATGACTACTGCCTAGTGCAAAAACTTCAAAGGCCTAAATGTAGCCATCTCTCCCCTGCTGCCATTAGAAAGTTTTAAAGCAGAATGCAATGTAGAGTGAATGATGTTCACTGAATTATAATCTATGACATCCCGTGTAGCTGATGATTATAAGACATTTAGGTAGTCAAGTTTTATCACATTTTCTTCAGTGAATGTCAGTTTACTGTCTTTCGTTATTGCTTATTTGCTTCATTTTGCCTGTAAATAACTTATTAACCACCCACTAGTGCTTCTGTGACTGATTAAATGGTATAAACGTTGGGAAAAACAACATGAATGACATGGAAGCCAAAAAAGATCATTTGAAATGTGAAAAAATTAATGCAGAGGTTTTGTTTATTCTGTGTAGAAACAAACAAAACTTTTATAGCTAAATAATGGAAAAAATTAAATACCATATGTAGGAAATTTCTGTTTTCCAAATATTTTTTTTCCATAGTTATTTGTCACTGGCTTAATTTAGAAAAATAAAGAATTAAATAAGGGACTATTTCCATCAAGTCCTAGAGCTGAAGAACAGTAGTAGCATAGTTGAAACTAAGTAATGGATGTTACAAGTGCCATGGGAAATGGCTTTATCTGAAGCATTAAGAATTGATCAAATAAAAAAATGCAGAAACCCCCAAATTCAATTTGTCATTCAGTTAAGAGATCCACTCTAATACTTTCGTGAAGGTATTGTTTCAGGTGAAAAAGCCCTGAATATTCATTTTGGAGATCTGTAATCCTCACTGACATAGGTTAGTAACAGTGTGTTGTAGTAGAAAAGTTGCCTAGGTTTCAAGGTTCCATGAAGATCAGAGCTTCTATCACCTGGGGAAAATAAAACCCCTCAGTCTTTCAAATATTCATTTTCAAAATAACAATCTGGAAATAACAATTCTGGGTCTCTTGACATTTTAGAAGATTCCTAATCTCTAAAATTAGGGGTACTAATCTTTTGAGTACCTATATTATAAGTATTTCCTAATTGTCAAGAGAGCATATAAATGTGAGAAATTATTAGATGACCTTCTTTAAAAAGTTACATTTATTTTTTTTTCCCTACTTCATGCTATGATATCCCCCTCTCTATTCCTTACCCAGGGAGTTAGTGTTTGATAGAGAAGATATAGAGAGAGGGAAAGAGGAAAAAAAAGTTGTCATCAAGCAAAACAAAACAGCACACCAGTGATGGAATCTGAATATAGATCAAAACATATTTTATATCTTATTAAACCTTATTTTTCTTGTGTTTTTTTTAATCTGTGTTTCCTTTTGAAACATGGCTAATTTGGAAATATATTTTGTATGACTGCACATATGTAATCAATATTTAACTGCTTGCTGTCTTAGAGAGGGGGAAAGAGAGGCCAGGAAGGAAAGACTGTAAAAGATAGCCAAAGAGAACGCTGAAGAACAAGAGAAAATGTTGATATTAAGTCAGTATGTGATGAGAAGGGAGGGTGCAGTCATCACATAGTAGGTGGTGACAATAGTGGATAGAGCACTGGACCAGGAGTCAGAAAAACTATGTTCAAATCTGGCTTGTGTATTTAACTCCTATCTCCCTCATTTTCCTTACCTATGGAATGGTGAAATTTAAGAGCACCTATTTCTCAAGCTTGATGTGAATATAAATGAGATAATGTTTGTAAAGTATTTTATAAAGTTTAAAATGGTACGTAAATGGTATTGATGAAAATGATGTGATGATGACGATGACAAGTAGCAGTTGAGAGGTAGACAGCCAGAGTGGACCACTGCTAACTTTGGAGGTTTGGGAAAAATCAAGGAAGACCTCTGGGATGTGGTGGAAAGCTTTGATATTATTAACCAGTATGTGTCAGAAGTGAGACTTAATAATTGAAAGATAACAGGCACAATAGATAGAGGTAGAATCTATAGATCTGGGCAGTTCATTTTATGGAAGAAATAATGAGTGCTTTTGAGTTTTTGATCATGAGTGATTAGGGAAGGAAATGACAACGCCATTCATAAGAACAGGGAAATCAAGAGAGGTTTGGAGATAGGAATAGATAGAATATTCATAAACTGTATTCTCACCCTCATCCTTTGAATATTGAAAGTTTTGATTATTTCAAAATTTTATGCTTATTTTTCAGTGTCTACATTCAAAATATTCTGGCCTTACCAATCTATTTTAATGATCTTTGTAGATAGAATAGACTTTAAACTCCCACCTGTTATATAGTGACTGCTTAAACAATAAAAGAACTGAAAAATGCTATTTAAATGGCAGAACTAGAAAATAACAGTTTTCTATTAAAGAAAAATACCTTCAGTTTCAGACTATAAATGTGGTATTTTGAGACAATTTTGAATTAGAGACAAATGAATAAAATACATAGGCTTTCAAAAACTGGGAGATTTATTTTTAACTCTTTTGTTTTCCTGTCAGAAAACAAAAAATATATGAAATAACACCTTTAATCATTGCCTCCCTTTAACTTTATTTGCTGATTTTTATTTGGATTAGTATCTTTATCTTTAAAAACGAGTAAGGACGGAGTGTAGCCAATATGACAGGGTAGAGGAAGGAGAAGAGATGAGTTCTCCTAAAATTACTTCCACAAAAAAAAGCTTTTAAAATAACACAACAAATTAGATTCTGCAGAGGCAGAATCAACAACAGATCAGGATGAGACATTCTCCCAGTTCAAGATAACTTATGAGTCAGAAAGAGAGATCCATGACACACTGGTAGGGGCTGGCCTGGAGCCCACCAACTGTGGGCCTTGGAGGCAGTAACACATTACCGGTGAATGGGACCAGGTGAAGTTTTCTCAAAAAGTTTGTGAGATGGAGTAGATCAGAACTTAGGCCTAAGTCACATGATCTCTGTTCCCAGAGGTCTCCAGGCCTGGATGTTATATGATTTCTCAGCCTAGAGGTCTGTAGAAAGGTTATAACCTAGATCTAAGCTTTAGGAAGTGATCCACAGGAACATAATGCCTTGGAAGCATTGAAAACTTCTAAACCTCCAAAAACTAAATCTGAAACAATAACATGAGAAAACCTAAAGGTTGGGACAGTGTCACATAAAATCTGTCCCTTCCTTCACACACATACCAGGAACAGAGTTCAACTTTAGCATAAAGTTCAAAATCAAGAAATTACCTGGGTAAATTAACAAAAAAAAAAACAATCAAAAACAGAACACGAGCATAAAAAGCTGCAAAGATGATAGAAAAGATAATACATAAATTCAGAAGACAATGATATCAATACAATTACAAGAAAATATTTCCAAATGTTAAACACAAGCCCACCAAGATTTCTAGGAATAAGTAAATAAATGAATGAATGAAAATCAAACAAGATTATTAGAAGCAAAATTCAGAAAAAAAGATGAAAGTAACATAACAAAATTATGAAAAGACAAGTTTGCAAAAGAGGCAAAAAATTAGGGAAGAAAACACCATAAAAAACAACATTAGGGAAAAGGGAAAAGAAAGACAAAAATTCACTCATGAAAATAATTCCTTAAAAAATAGAATTAGTGAAATGAAAAAGTGGACAAAAGTTTAATTAAAAAAAAAAACTCCTTGGGAAATATGTCATAAGAAAGATAGAACTGGAAGAAAGATAATCTAAGAATTATTGGACTACCACCAAAGAAAAACTAGAGAACATTAAGAAAGATAAAATGGATTTCTTTGGTTACATTAAATTAATTTTTTTTTCTACAAACAAAGTCAACAGAAACAAGATTAAAAGGGAAGTACAAAACTGGGGAAAAAATCTTTTCAGCCAGGGTTTTTGATAAAGGTCTCATTTCTAAAATATATAAAGAACTGTGTCAAATGTGTAAGGATAGAAGTCATTCCCTAATTGATAAATGTTCATATGATATGAACAGGCAATTTTTTCAGATGATAAAATGAAAGCCATGTATAGCTGTATGAAAAAATGCTTTAAATCATTATTGATTAGAGAAATGCATAGTAAAACAGCTCTGAGGTATCACCTCACACCTTTCAGGAAAAGATCATGATACATCTTGGAGGGGATGTGGGAAAATTGGGACACTCATGCATTGTTGGTAGAGTTGTGAAATGATCCAGCCATTCTGGAGAGCAATTTGGAACTATGCCCAAAGGGTTATAAAACTGTGCATATCTTTAGACTCAGCAGTGCCATTACTGGGTCTGTATTTCAAGGAAATCATAAAGGAGGGATAAGGACCACATGTGCAAAAATGTTTGTAGCAGTTCTTTTTGTGGTAGCAAAAAATTGGAAAATAAATGGATGCCCATCATTTGGGGAATGGCTAATCAAGTTGTGGAATATGAAGATAATGGAATATTATTGTTCTATTAAATATGATCTATTAAACTGATTTTAGAAAGACACAAAATGATGGTGAGTGAAACAAGCAGAACCAAGAATACATTGTACACAATAATAGCAAGATTGTGCAATGAACAATGATGAAAGACTTGGTTCTTATCAGTGGTTCAATAATCCAAAGCAATCCCAATAGACATTGAACAGAAAATAGCATTTGCATCCAGAAAAAGAAATGTGGAGACTGAGTGTAAATCAACACATGCTATGTTCATTTCTTTTTTCTGCTTGGTTGTTTTTTTCCCCCATCTCTCTCCTATGGGTTTTCCCTTTTGCTCTGATTTTTCTCTTTCATCATGATTCATAAAATGACATGTCTTAAAAATAAACAAATTTAATAGTAAAAAAAAGAATCATTGGACCACCTAAAAGACAATGTTTTTTTTTTTTTAAAAAAAGAGTTTGGATAACATATTTTAAAAATAATGTTAATTAATTAAAACCATTCATTATCCTATTACCAAAAGATAAAATAGAAATTGATAGAAGGTACCAATCATTTCCTAATGTGCACATGTGCACATTCTCTAAATGAAATCTCCCAGGAATATTAGAACCAAACAAAAAAGCTTCAAGATCAAAAAGAAAATATTTCAAACAGTTAGAAAGAATCCATTCAATACTCAATAAAGCCACAGTCAGGATCACATAAGTTTTTGCAGTTACCATCTTAAAAAGCAGAGATTTTAGTTAGAATATAATATTCCAGAAGCAAAAGAGCTAAGATTACAAGCATGAATTGTCTGCCTAGAAAAATTGAGCATTATCCTTTAGTAGAAAAAAAAAGATTATTTCATGAAACTTTCAAGCATTTTGATAGAGGAGATAAATAGAAAATTTGAATTTCAAAAAGAAGACTTAAGAGAAGATAAATATGAAAGAAAAATCAAGTTTAAATTGTTTACATTCCTAACTGGGAAGATGACATGTGTATGCATTAGGAAATTTATAATTATTAGGGCAGTTAGAAGTATTCTACATATGCAGAAGGCACAGGAGTATGCCAATATTTTTGAGATGATCTAAAAAAATTATGGGTGAGAAAGAGGGATATGCTAGAAGAAGTAAAAAGTAAAGAATGGGACAAATAAACTCATATTAAAGAGATGTGGAAGGAAGAGCTGGAAAGGCTTGGAAGGCAGGAAATATTTGAAACTCACTGTCACCTCAAATGACTCAAAAGTGTGTGTGTGTGTGTGTGTGTGTGTGTGTGTCTATTCAATTGTGTACTGAAATTTATTCTACCCAACAAGAAATAAGATGGAGAAAAGGAGATAAGGGAAAAAGGAAAGATAAAAGGGACATTGGATTAAGGAAGGCAATTGTCAAAAGTAAAACAGATGAGAGGGTGGAACCAAGATGGCAAAGTGAAAAGTAAGCTGTTTGAGCTCTCCCAGTCTTTCAAAAACCATAAGAATCCTAGCGTATGAACAGAGTTTGACAGAATGACAGCACTTTGCAGCTCAAGATAGTTTTTAAGGATTTCAGGAAAGGTCAGTCTCACTGGGGTGGGTATGAAGCCCAGTTAGAGAAAGCCAGTGAGAGGGTCTTAATCACAGCAGATCAGCAACTGAGATTCTCAGTCCTGACTCAGTAGAGAAGATCATTTGGGGCAGCTTCAAGTCCAGCTCACAAAAGCAAAATCTAGGAAGCCAGGCTGTTTCCTGAAAAGAGCAGGCAAATCTACCCCCTGTAAACACAAGGGGCTTCTGTGTTCAAAGCCAAGGCTCAGAGCTGCACAAGAAACTTGAGATACTTTTACCCCAGGAGCATAGCTCCACCATAAAAGTTAAAAAATAAATAAATAAATACAGAGGAAATACCCAAAGAAACAGAAAAGAGTCTTTACCATAGAAACCTACTATGGTGGCAGGGCAGACCAAAACACCAACTCAGAGGATGACAGAACGTCCACAGAAGAAATAGAGAAGAGATAAATTGGTTTCAAGCCCAGAGAAACTTCTTGGAAGTGCTCATAAGAGATTTTAAAAGGCAAAGAAGAAAGGTAGAAGGAAAAAAAAATGACAAAGGAAATGAGAGTTATGCGTGAGAGTCCACAGTTTAAAAAAGGATCTTTTTAAAAAAGTACAATTGGCCAAATGCAAAAAAAATAAAAGATTTTTGAGGAGGAACAGGGTAAAAAAAGAGGAAAACAGGAAAAAGAGGAAAAAAAAAACAGAATGAAAGAAAATACTCAGTTAGTAAACATAATAGTGAATGTAAATGGGATTAAATCCATTTTATGGATTTATGGATAAATTCTTGAGGGCAGAAGGAAGTGGAGTCAGGAAGTCTGATCTCCTCCTCATCCTGAGTCTCACATTGACAATTTATAACCTCAGAGCAAATGGTCTTCAGTCTTAATGGACCAGAGCAGGGATTTTACAATAAAGAGGGATTGAGGCAGAACAGTTAAGAAAACTGAGGTAGAACAATTCAGGGAAACTCAGTCAGGACAATAAGGGAAACTAGTGCAGGGAAACTGAGGTAGAGCAGTTCAAAGAGACTGTGGCATAACAAAACCAGTAAACAACAGATATTCAAATTATTTGTGTAAAGAACAAACTACAGAAACAATAATTGCATTAAAGATAAGTAAAAACAATGAGAAAAGAAAACATTTTCAGGATACAGTTAATGTCCTTAGGGAAAATTGTCTATCTTTAATCAAATTTAAAAATTGGTCATTCAACTAAAAAGAAAAACTAAATAAAAACATATTAAAAATGACCAATGACCAATGAAACCAAATGAAACCAATGAAACAGCAAAATATAAATGATGAAAATCAAAGGAAAGATTTAATAAAATTGAAAATTTTAAACAAAGCATTGAACTAATGAATAAAACTTGGAGCTATTTTTATAAAAAATCATATAATAAAAGATAAACCATTTGTTTATTATTTTTTAAGACAAAAACTGAAGGATTCAGGGGAAATGGCAGAATAGGTTGGTAAAGTTCAAGCTCTCCTGATTTGCTCCACAAATAGAACAAATTTGCACTCAGGACCAACATATACTAGTGAAAAATCAAGAAGACTTGGGACAGAACTGGGGTCCTTTAGATACAAGCCAAGGGGATCTGAAGAAAGACTCTGGGCTGGGCATTAATGTGTGTGATGTGCAAACACCTCCAGGCTAGCTGAATAGAAACATCAAGTAGGGAACCCTGTGGCTAGGTGGGTGTGGCTGGAGCCTCAGCAGAAATGGCACAAACTTTCACCTCCCAAAATGTTTGTAGAGTCTGGCTCTGAGTCCAGCAGGATGAAGCAAATCTCAGCTGATTGGGAACGCCTGCCCAGCTGAAGTGCTGAGAAGCAGCCCTGTGTGAGGAGGTCCAGTGAGTGCAGAAGCGGAGGGGTAGGGAGACTGCTGGCTGTAGCACATGCAGAAAGGTGATGTCTTGGTTTGGGGTTCCTAGTCAGAGTGGAGAGCTGAAGGGAAGCTTGAGGCACCATCCCCCACCCCATGATTAGAGGTGTTTACATTAATACCTCTTATTTTTTAAAAAATGAACTGGCAAAGAAGAAAGAATCCCACTATTGAAATCTATCATGGGAACAGAGAAGACCAGGGCTCATCTTCAGAGGAGGACACTTTACTAAAAACAGCTTCTACCCCAAAGAGTAATGTGAAATGCCTCTCTGCCTAGGAAGAATTTATAGAAGAACTCACAAAAGAATTTTAAAATAAAATGATGTCAATCACTGAGGAAAAACAAAACCAAAATAGAACCCATCCAAGAAAAACAAGATTATTAAAAAAAAAAAGTTAACCAACTAGAAAAGGGTGTACAGAATCTCAAAGATAAAAATAATTCTTTGAAAATTATAATTGGGTAAAGCCAGTGAAGCTATGAGAGACCAAGAAATAACAAAACAGAATATAAAAAATGAGAAAATAGAGCAGAATGTGAAACATTTGTCATTAAAAAAAAATGACAAATCTGGAGTAAAGATTAAGAAGAGAAAATATAAGCATAATTAGACTGCCAGAAAGTTGTAACCAAAATGAGAATCTTGGTACAATGATGCAGGAAATAATCCAAGAAAATTGTTCTGAAGTGATAGAACATGAGGGGAAATAGAATTAGAAAAAAATCCACCGATCATCACCTCAAAGAGATCCTTTGAGGAAAACACAAGGGGATGTTATTTTCAAATTTTGAAATGTCCCAGGTCACAGAGAAACAAGAAACAAGGGGGAAAAAAGGGGGGCAGCTAGGTGGCACAATGGATAGAGTACCAACACCTGAATTCAGGAGGATCTGAGTTCAAATTTGATCCCAGATACTTAACACATTTTAGCTGTGTAACCCTGGGCAAGTCACTTAATCCCAATTGCTTCCCCATAAGAAGAAGCAGAAGAAGCAGCCTAATTCATCATTAGGAAATCATAAGCATCAACTTGACCTTTTTAATAAAAAAATGGGAAAATGTGATTATTGCAATAGACACAGAAAAGCTTTTGATAAAACAACAACCATTCTTATTAAAAATATCAGAAAATATAGGAATAAATAAAACATATTAAAAAAAAAAGTAGTATTTATCTAAATCCAAGAGCCAACTTTACATATAATGGGTGTGAACTTAGAAAACTTTCCAGTAAAATCAGAGAAGCAAGAATGTTTATTATCACTAGTGTAATTCAATATTATAGTAAATACTAGCTTGGATAATGACAAAAAAAGAGAGACAAATAAGAAATGAGGGAAAATTGCTATCACTCTTTGAAAATGATATAATGCTATATTTAGAGAACCTTAAAGAATCAATTAAAAATTAGACGAGACAATTAAACCTATAAAAATTTTATAGGATTTAAAATAAAGGTACATAAATCATCAGTAGTACTGTATGTTACAAATAAAATCTAGTAAAAAGAGAAAGAAGGAGAAGTTGTATTTAAAATAACTACAAATAATTTAAGATCTTTGGAATTCTACCTGCCAAGACAAATCAAGAAATTATATTAATATAATTACAAAATGCTTTTCACACAATTAAATAGAGATCTTAACAATTGTAGAAATATTAATTGTTCATGAATACACGATAGAATTAATTATATGTAAATTAGTGTATTATTCAGTGTCATATCAATACAGCTACCAAATAATTATTTTATAGAGATAGAGAAAGCAATAACAAAATTCATCTAGAAGAACAAAAGGGCAGGAATGTCAAGAGAATTTATGAAACATAAAATGTGAAAGAAAGCAGCCTAGTAATGCTAGATTTTAAAAAATATATTGCAAAGCAATAATCAGGAAAGCTATCTGGAAGTAGGTAAGAAATTGAGTGGTAGATCAGTGGAGCAAATTAACAGCAGTAAATGACCTTAGTAATTGACTAGTGTTTAAACTCCCAAATCCAAGCTTTAAGAGCAAGCACTCACTATTTGTCTAAAATTGCTGGAGGGAAAAATATTTTGGCAGAAACCAGAAATAGACCAACAATTAACATCACATATAAATATAAATTCAAAAAATGGTATGTTATTGACAAATAAAAGATGATATTATTAATAAATTAGAGGAGCATGGAAAAATTTACCTGTCATATTTATGGATAAGGAAAATCTTTATGATCAAACAAGAGAAAGAGAAGTAAAATGGCAAGTAAAATGAGTAATTTTGACTACATGAAATTAATTAAGGTTCTGCATATACAAAATTAATGCAGCCCAATTTAGAATGAAAGTAGGAAAATGGGAAATTTGGAAAAAAAAATTTCTGATACAAAGTCTTAATTTAAGAAGGGGCAGGTGGTGGTGGTGCAGAGGAAGCTAGGTGGTGCTGTGGTTAGAGCACCAGCCCTGAAGTCAGGAGGACCTGAGTTCAAATTTGACCTCAGATATTTAATACAGTTCTAGCTGTATGACCCTGGGCAAATCACTTAACCCCAAATGCCTCAGCAAGACAAATAATAAAAAATAAAGTCTCAAATATATAAGGAAATGAGCCAAATTTATAAAAAAATATATTATCCCCTATTGATAAATGGTCAAAAGATATTAACAGGCAATTTTTAGAATTGAGAAAAAAATCAAAGCTATGAGTACATTCATATCATAAAATCTTTTAAAATCTCTATTGATTATAGAAATACAAATTAACACAGCTCTGAGCTATACCTCTTATCTATCAGATTTGCCAACAGAAATGGCAGAAAAATAAAAACATAAATATTGCAGGTGATATAGAAAATAGTGACACTAGAACAATGATCCATCAACCATTTTAGGAAATATCTTGGAACTATAACCTAAAGGCTATCAACTTTGCTATGGTCTTTGACCCAGCAGTGCAACTAATAGAATGGTATCACAAATAGACCAAAGAAATGGGGAAATGATGTATTTGTATGGCATATATATGACAGGGTTTTTTGTTTGTTTGTTTGTTTTGTTGTTTTGTGGTGACAAAAGAATTGGTAATTGAAGGGATGTTCATCAATCATGTAATGACTGAATAGATTGTGTTATATAATTGTGAAGGAATACTAATGTGTTTAAGAAATGACTCAGATCATCAGAAGAATTATATGAACATAAGATACATGAAATGAGCAAAACCAGGAGAACATATTACACAGTAACAACATTTTAAAGATACTTAATTGTAAAAGAATTAGAATAATACAATGATCCAGGACCATTGCAAAGGACCTATGATGAAAAATCCTATCTCTCTTTCCCCTATCCAAAGAAAACTGAGGAATTCTCCATTCAGATTGAAGTATGCTTTATTTTGTGTGATGGTTTTGTGAATATTTCCTTTTTTGCATCATGGTTAATATTGAAATGTTTGGTGTTAGTTTATTTGTGAAACAACAAATTGCTTGCCTTCTCAATCACTAGAGAACAACAGGATGGGAATAAAAAAAGAATTTAAACCTCAGAATTGTAAAAACTACATGTTAAAAAAAATAATGAACAAAAATGGGTGAGGTTATCTTTATTTATCCATTTTGTTCTGCCATACTTATGACAATCATACTTATGATGATAATTATCATCATCAAAAGTATTTCATAAGATTACTGTTATTCTGCCCATAGTATAGTTTAAAGGGTTGAAATTATGAAGAATAAGGATGAATTAGGTAATCAAGGTTGATTGGAGTAGGTATGTAAATGTGTTCCAAGCAAAAGTCAGAGCATAAGTAAAGTTATACATCTGGAATGTTTAGGTATCTTTGAATAATGTCAAATAATTGACTTTGGATAAAGCATGGTATAAATGCATGGGTAATAAGAGGTCAAGTTGGTTGGGACAGATAAAGGGGTTTAATTTTTATTCAACAGAATGCCAGGGGGATATAATTCAAAGGTTTTAAACACAGAGATTCTGTTATCCGAACTTTGCTTTAGGAAGACTAAGCTAGTAGTTGTATATGGGAAGGACCATCTGGAAGAGAAGAGAACTAGAGAGCAGAAATTAATAAGTAGCTTGTTTTAATAGTGTAGTATAACATAACATATCGAAACAATTGAAAAAGTGAATTGGTTATAAGAATGGAGAGAATGAAATGATGAAAAAGATAAAGGTAAAATTATAGAATTTAACTAAATACATGAAATGATAAGGCTAACAGTAGATACTTAGGAAAACTATCAGTACCACTTATGAAAAAAAATCAGAAAAAAAGTTATTTGCAGTAAATACTGAATTCAATTGCCTATAGTAAAGTTGAGGGGATAGTGATATATTCAGGTAGAAATCAGGGTTTAGGGCAAGAAAAGAAATTTGTAAAATAGGCTGATGAAATAAATCTTTATACAATCCTCCTCTTCCTCATTATGGGATAAATCAAAACATCAGATATTACTTTAGACAAGTTTAAAAGGTGTGCAATGGAAGATAGTTTTCAGTAGTCATTTCTCAGGAGAGCAGGAGAAATTAGAATAATACTCTATTCTACGTTATTTTGTATATGATTTCCAAATATGGCTCTTTATGGCAGGATATGCCCATAGAGAAAACTGTCCAATGAAAGCTGAATTTAAATTCTAAAGATATTTCCTTTTGAAAACATTCACTCCTCCCCCCCCCCTTTTTTTTTTTTTTTTTTTTTTTTTTTTTGCTGTATTTCAGATTTCTCCCATATTAAACACAGCTTAACCTTCTCAGGGAGTAACATAATAAAAGGTTTATCTCTCTAAGGAAGCAAGAAATAAGTCTCTAACCCCATTTTAGGCTGCAATTTAGATATATTTACTTCCAATTATGTTGTTAAGTGATTGTCAATGGAGATATAATTATGTATTATCACTGATTTATAACAAAATAGGAGCAATTGATATAAATATGTGCTAGAGATATTTAACATTTACTCATCAGTGGCTAGGAGATAGGAAATCCTGCAATTTTTCATATCATACCTTTGGAAATAATAAGAGTAAGAATAAAATTCTTTGGAAACTTTGGAATTTAGAAGACTTCAATTTAACTTTAATAAATAATCCAAAGAATTAAATGTGATATAGATTTGGAACTCTGTCCACACACACACACACACACACACACACACACACATGCTTGCATGCATACTTTAGGAGGACAATTCCAGGGTTATTATTTGCTTTTATAATGAGTCTATTAATATTATACCTATTCAAAAGTCATATATTTAGCAAAAAGAACTTTTGATTTGGATTCAGAAAATCTGGATTGATTCTGTGTTTTAGGTATTTGGTTGTTGAAAACTCAGTTGAATTTTAATCAATTCATTTCTTTGAACCTCTTCTTAGCTTCTCTACAATGATAAAATTGAAGGGGATTATATCTAAGAATGATTTAAATTCAATCATTCAAAAATAAGTAGTGGTAGAATGCATGATATCTAATAGCTTATTTCGTATACAAGGTCAATATAGGCTTAGCAAGAATAGACAAGCAAGATATCTTAACTACTCATTTTCTAATCAATATCAAAGAACCACTCAGAATAACAGAGCAACTCATTAATTTTGCAGCCTAAATCTCTAATCCCTTACCAAATGTTACCAAATCATTCCAATAGATTCCTGACTTTTTAAGTCATAGACATAGATAGCCAAGTCCAAAAGGGCATACTGATCCATTCTTAGATCTATATTCTGACCTTTCTTTGTTGCTCTGCCAAAAATATTCCTAGTGCCATTTAATCAACAAGTATTTTTAAGTACCTACATTATGTCAGGTAAGTGCTAGGTCAGTAATGGAGGGTAAAAGAAAGACAAATATACAGTTTCTGCTCCAAAGGAGCTCATAATCTAATGGGGAGAGTAAATAGAAACAACTTTGTAAAAACAAGATATATTCAAAATATCTCAAGGCATTAGTATTAAGAGTACAAGAAAAGGCTTATTGTAGAAGGTGAGATTTTTGCTGACACTTGAAGAAAACAAGAGAATCCAGGAGGCAGATGAAGAGGAAGAAAATCCCAGGCATGACAAGCAGTCTGTGAAAATGCTCAAATTTCAGAAGTTAAATATCTTGTGCAATAAAAAGCAAACAGGATGTTGTCATTGGATTGCAGAATGTATACACCAGAATTAAATGGGGTAAAATAATGTAGGAAGACTGGAAATGTAGGGTGCATAGTTGTGAAGGGCTTTTGAACATCAAACAATAGATGAATATTAACATTTTAAGAATTTTATGTTATCATTTTTAAAATGTTAAGCTATTAATAGCTCAAGACTTTCAAAGGAAGAGTGATATTCCTTGCATAAATATATAATTAATATAGTCATGGCATTCCTCTATTCAAAGATATTCTATAACTCCCTATTGTCTTTTGAATAGTTATCAAACTGCCTGGGATATCAGAACCTGCCTGTTTGATGCCTTGCTGTATTTTAAGTGTCATTTCATATATCTGTCCTTTATAAGCTGAATGCAATAGTCAAATAGTTCTTATTCCTGCTCTACTTTCTGAAGATGCTTTACTTCTATCTGCCTGCATACTCTTTCTTATGAGGCTCTTTGTACTAAAATTTATTTTCCTGTCCCAACCAACGCATCTCCCTCTTGCTGAATTTCTATTAATTGGAAGTTTATTTCAAAAGTGGTCTCCTCTGGAACAGTTTTCCTTATCTCAAGCAAGAATAATCTTATCCTTTAAAATTTTCATGGTGTATCTTTAAAAGTTGTTCTCTGTGTACAAAATAAATAGATTCAATACCTTTAGAAATAGGGAAAATTATGACAGAGGTTATGTTAGTCTGCTTAAGAGAGATATAGAGGCAAAAATTCAGAATGGTGTCAATAGTGATGCAGGACACAATATTGTGTATGCTAGTATACAGAATAGTTTTAGGAGATACCAGAATGGTTATGACAGTATAAAGCAATATGGAAATAATGTCTCAAATCTGCACAATGGCATGGACCAATGGACATAAGTACATCCTAACACTATAACTGTACCTGTGGTAGGTTATGCAATACCAACAGGCTATTCTCAATAAAAGTTTAGAAACATATACCAAAAAACCTTTCAATTATCATTTAATCCTGTATATTAAATTTATTTCTACTATCTTCTCACTATTGTATGTCCATTGATAAGACAGCATGTTTCAAAAGTGTAGGAATAAGGTCTTACCTAAATTTTTTATTTCTCTCCATCTTGGAATCTAGCAACAGTGTTTTGCTCACAGTAGGTACTTGATTTATGTTTTATTATTAGGTAAATTAATTAATTTTGGGTATTAAAATGTCCAAACATGTCAGATGTCTGGAGGAATGAATGAATTACTCTTAGTAGATAGCAATCAATACATTTTTACTTATTTCTATTGAAAATTCTTCACTATAATAATCTATAATAATTACATAATAATATAATAATCAATAATAATTGAACAATAATATTCAATATAATAATAAAATAATGCATATAATAATAATTATTGATAATGATAAATAATAATACACTATACTGTCCCCCTCAAAATAATTTTATTATACAGCTTTCCTGATCTTGATGTGGCTTCTGATGTAATGGATACAGCATGTTTAAAGCATCCATACATATAACCAAATCCAAGAGCCAAAGAAAGTGTTCTATGCAAACTCAGCAGCAGAAAAAAACACAAAGAGAAAAAGGTCTGCCCCAGTATTTAAATACACACACACACACACACTAAGTGTATATATACTTTCACAGTGCTTCTGAACTTAGATTTCATCATATATATATATATATATATATATATATATATATATATATATACTGCTACATGCTGAAATATTATAGAATATAACAATGACTGGGTAATGTTGGCACATTAATATAGGGACTTTGTTAAGCTTTATCAATCCAAATGATGACTCATATTTCTTTATCTAATCTCAGAAAGAGAATTTGGAATGAAAGGATTTTACTTTAATCATTTTTTTTCCCCCATATGTGTTTAGGTAGAATCAATCTGTTAATTATTTATTATTTTTTATGCTACCATGTTTTAAAACCTAAATAGTGTATGATTGCAGTTAGATATAACAGGAACCTAGATCTCTACCTTTAAAAAACTGTTTCAAATAGATTGAAGGTGTATTTCAGAATCTAGACTTAGAAAGCACTAAAGCTAGTCAACAAATTCTGACAGATTTCTACTATTGGACTTACTATATAAAGCCTTTTATTTTCATATGTAAAGTATTTTCTTCTTTTTCTATTTCTGAGTCAGAATATATAGCACTTTGGAGGTTTTAAGATACTTCTAAAATAAGACTTTAATTTAAAAAAAAAAGTCTTCACCTATCTATCAGGTCTATGTTTAAATGGCTGTCCATTTTGACATCACTTTTACTGAAAATAATGTGTCTCAATAGCACTTCTATTATGCAGTCTACTGTGAGTAGAAATCACTTTAGTTTGAGAAGAATTATTCATTTTTACTCTTTTCTGAAACACCAGGAAAAATGTGAAGGCATTGTCACATTTCATTTTCAGGTAAACCTGTATTCATCTTAGATTAACTAGTTACCACTATTCAGTTTCATCTAATATTTCCATTTTTAAACTGTAGAACAATGACAACTTTTATTTCAGAATGAATCATTTGCGGCTCTTTGACTTTTTATGCCTCATGGATTTCTAATGAATGTCCAAATGGTATTTGCATTACACCATATACAATCGTTTACAAGTGGCAGTTCTTTTAGAAAGAACTCTATGTGGTAGCCTATGGATTGGGAGGGAATGTCTCCTTGGGTTATTTATGAAGAAGTAAGTGATTAGGTAGTGTCCTCTTAAAGTATTTATGCCTGAAGATCCTTATCTTGTCTCTTATCAAATATGCTTTTATGCTTAAATGCTAAGGAAAGACTGCTACTGCCAACTCTAAAGCCTTATTCCTGTTTCCTGTATGGAGATTTTTATCTAGCATCTGAATCTGGCTTCTTCATATATTGATGAAACCTATTACTGCCAGGAAAGGATGAGATTGTCCTCTGCCAAAGTTAGAATCCAATCCATGGAAATGATTTGTGCATAAATGATACAAGGATCAAATTCAGTTTGTTTTCATGAGACAATCATGGCTGATGCAGAAATGCAAAAATAATATAGGTCTGGGTTCAAATTCTGCTTCCAGATATATAACTATGCACAAGTCATTTATCCTTGCCTTGTAATTTGTTACACAGTGATCATAATATAGATATGGTGATAATATAGGTAGTATAGACATAACAGAGTGACTCTGAGGCTCAAATGAGATGGAAGGTAAAGGACGCTTTACAGATATTACAGTGCTATATAAATGTCAACTTTTATTAAATGCTTGTCATAAAGACATATGCAATGGGTGCTCAGGGAAAGTACTGAATATGAAAAGTAAATGTTAATAATTTGTACAAGATGAAGATAATAAAGAAGGAGAATTAGGACAGTAAAATATAGGGATTGCATTTCTATAGAGATTATTTAGAATGTTGGTTTATGCTAAATAGCTACACACATAAACACACACACACACACATATCCATGATTGGAACTTCTGAGTTCTCTGTATAAAAAAAATATAATGAAAGAAATATTTTATTAACATAACTTTTATTCATATAACTATAATTTCTTATTGAATCTCCCAGAAAATCTTTCTTTTATTCCCAGTGCCTGACAAATACTAGGTACATAATAAAAGTTTCTTTTTTAAAGACTTGACTGAAAACAATGACACGTGATAAAATAATCAACATATTGTTTGTGCATGGTGTTTTCTTCATTTTACATTTGTATTCTATCATGTGTCGGAACATTTATTGAAACTACCATTATTCATTATGCCAATTAGAGTTTTGATATTAGGAAAAAAAACTTTTCCATTTGTTTAATTGAGGCTTTCAATATTAAAATCAAGATTGTTTTCAGTGATTATTTTAATAGGTCTAACTTTTTCACATGATCTGCCGGGATATATCTTGCATATTACTAGAGAGTAGCAGATAAATACTGTGCATGGAGAATTTCCATACAATATCAATATTTTGTTGCTGCCTCTTCTAGAGTGTCTCCCTAAACATAAATCATTATTCTGAATCTATTTTAATTTAATAAAGTCATGAAATCTTGGAAGAATTCAGTGAAATAGTTTTATTTTTATTGGGAGGGAGTGTTTTAAAATATTTTGGAAAATGGGGAGGGAATTTACCTTTCAGTGCAAAAATGAGTTTTCTTTTAAATTATGTAACTAACTTCATTTTCCTTGAGATTATTCTCTCTTTTTGCGGAGGAGGAAGACTTGATGTTTCCTATTTCACTGACTCATGCCTCTTTAATTTTCTGGGTCTCTCATCTATCCCAGGGGGCCAGAATGTGGAATGGCTGACATTTTTTCATGGCTTTTTCTACTTCAAAGTGATACAAACTCTGGCATATTCTCGTGCCTGCTCTTTTTCTCACATAGCCTACCGGTAACATAACAAAATCAAACCATTACAGTTACTATTAAAGTAAGTACTTACCTTACACCAAACAGATCAATCAAATCCATTAGTTTTGTCACACGAGACAAGAACTCAAGTATGATTGATTTCAAAGTCATGTGGCACAACAGCTACTCAAGTATTTTCCCTATGACAGTCTCAATCAATAGGCTGAGCAGCTTAAAAAATAATTATATCAACATATTTGGCTTTCTTGACACCATTTTGTTCCTCTGTATAAGAAGCTCCCTGGTGTTAGAAAAAGGCCTGTTAGTGAGAAGCATTAAAGCTAAGAATCTGAGGAACTGAGCTTTTGTACCTCCTGGGCTCAAGAGATACAGATTCTCCTTACTTTTTGAATCTTTTCCCACCTCCCAGCTCAGTCCATCGGTCTTACAAGGAATTCTAATAGTTCTTGGATTTGGAGTTTGATGCAGACTTTGTATGAGCAGATACTTATATAAAAGCTAAAATAGGATGGTATTAAAAGGATTAAGTGATTCAGCATAGTATCTCAAAGAGCTATAATTCAAGACACAGCAGTTCAAATCTTCCATTGCTGTTTTCTTTGATAAAATGTAGGTTTTAACCTTTTGGGAAGTCTTTTTCTACAGTGTCAGCAGCAACTTCAAACCTGTCAACTCAACAATACTTTACAACTAATGCCTTTCACATACTCTGAGCTAGAGAAAGGAGCAGGCACTAATGCTGCTGTGGATTGTGTGGGATTGAGAATGGAGTAGAGTATCTGCAACTAGGTCTCTATTCCAGTAAACTCGAAAATAGGAAAAGTAAAGGAAAAAACTCATCTGCAATGGTGGGGTGGAGATGGTGACACAAATCAGAGAAGGGATTGACTTATGTAATGTCAGAGATAAATGCATGACATAGCCAAGTGAAAATTACAGAATATTAATTTAAATGAATGCAGAACCCATTTTCCAAACCACCTGGGTAGTGAGCAAATACTAATTTATTAATTGAAATGTTAAGCACAAACATGTATTTTACAGAAGCCCCTCCATCTGCACTGGTTTGCTATTCATTACGGTCTGGATTTCAGGTGCTGATTTTCATCTGTTAAGCCTCATAAAATCTGAGCATCCATTGACTTAGAATTCATCTAGTTCTCTATGCAATGCACAGCAATTAAGTATACCAGCTACCCTTTTCAAGTTTAATTCCATAGAGCCAGAGTTGGAATTTTCCACAAAGGATCTCATATTTGCATTTTCCCCTCCCTTTTGGCCTGGGTACTCTTTGGATTGTTGAACCTCAGGTAAAAGGTTAAAGCAGTTATTTAATTCAAATAAGGAAGGAGTCTTGATTAGCTTGAAACATGGCTATGTTGTATGAATTTGAGACTTGGTCAGTGAAGTAATTAATTATGTTTGCTGAACACATAGTTTGTTTATGTACAGAACACTGGACTGTGCAGTATGGAAAGTCAGAGGTGTGCGAGTGTGTGTGTATGTATGTTTGAATATATATATATAATCCCTGTCCTTAAGGATGTCACCAATATAAGGAATGATATGAAAAAAATTATTACTTATAAATGCTGATAATAGAAGAAAATACTTTTATAATTTAATTTACCTATGGAATTAATTTGGCACAGAGGTTAGGGGAAGAGAAGGAATATGATTATGTGGCAAGAAAGAAAATAAAGACTGACCATATTATTAAAATGTGCAGAAGTTTTAAGATGTGTCCAGAAGACAGATTATCTACCATGAAGCAAGAATCATTATTTTAATTAAAAAAAAATTTACAAGAAGGTGCTAGTATAGTCATGTTCATCTGCATTTGGTCCTGTAGTGTTTACTTTCCTAATTACTGATTTAGACAAATGACATATGATCACATTAGCTAAGGTTAGTTTATGCTGCTAAAACAGTATAGTAGATAGAGTATAGAACTCAGAGTCAAGAAGTCCTGAATTCAAATATAGTCACAGATATTTGCTACTATATGATCCTGAGCAAGTCATAAATTTCTCTGTGCCTCAGTTTCCCCAATTCTAAAGTATCTTCTCCTTCTCTTCCTTCTTCTTCTTCTTCTTATTACTTCCAACCAGCAAAGGACTAGGACATTTCACCAAATCTAAAAAGTTGAATTTGATAAGAATAAAGATAAAAGTTGAATGTTCTGCAAATATGAGCTGTAGGTATGGCTTGACAGAAGTTATTCTAAAAATGTCTAGGAACTGAATAGGTAGCAAGCTCAAAATGAGTCAACATGTTATGAGATAGCAGTCAAGAAAGCTAAAATGAATATAGGATACCTGAAGAAAGGCAGAATGTACTGACAACAATTTACTATTCTTTACTTTGATGGACCATATATGGAATATGGAGTTTACAATTTAGGAATTTTGATGAGCTATATGATGTCCAGGGAAAGGAAAATAGGATTCTGAGAGCCTTGAATTCAAGCTATCACAGAAGCATTTGAAACAATTGGAAGTGTTCAGAGGACTTTTATGGAGTAGAGGAAGGGAAAAGGTGTTTGAAAAATTTATATGAGAGAGGGATTAAACAACCCCTCTACCTTCTCCCCCACACTTAGGAAGCAGATTTTGCATGGAAGAAGAATGGACAGAAGAGGTAAAAACAAATTTAGGATTAGTATAAGTCTTTCCTTACATTGCCTTCCACCATTTGGGAATTATGCAAAAATATTTTTTAAAAAGGGACTGTCACAAGAAATAATAGGATCCATGCCATTTAAGATTTTTAAGCAAAGGCAGATGATCACTTGGTGGAAAAATCTTCTGATTTTTTTTCCTCCAGTTAAAGATTATACCAGTTGCTCTCTAAGTCTTCTTCCAAATCAGAAATTCTATCAATTTGTGATTTTGTGAAAGGAAAATTGAAGAAACTAAGATCTCTTTTATGAAATGGAAAGAATCAATATGCATGATGACATATTATTGTAGATTAGGGATAACTGGCCTTTAAATTTCATCTCAGGCAAATAAAGCTCATCTGTGGTTCAAATAAGAAACAGATGATATTGTTGGAAAATTTCCTGTTCTTTGAAAACTAAGTAAAAAATATAGTAGCATTAATTGAACTAGTCAGATCATATTGTTTTCTTGAACAAAACTCCCCCACAATGATCAAAATTCCAATATTTGGATTAATAAAATATAAATTTCCTTCAAAGAAGGTAATATGTTAATTTGTTAACTTTCATTCACATGCAACTTCATAGATCTGTGATTTCATCCATGTGAGCAACTCATTCAATGAAGCAGATTATAATCTTCTGCTTCATAGCATTTATATTTTACTAGTCGACTGTGTGTGTGTGTGTGCGAGTGTGTGTGTGTGTGTGTGTGTGTGTGTGTTTGTGTGTGTGTGTGTGTGTGTATGACAGTAGAAGGTCCAGGGCATGAATTTAAACTTGAATCAGATATTAACAACCACAATAACAATAACAGCAATAACTCTGGCACTTAATGAGTGCATTAAGATTTTCAAAGGTCTTTAGATACATTATCTCATTTGAAGCTCAAACAATTTTGCTCTTTTTGGTCCAGAGTGTATCATGACTAAAACAAAAAATGAGAGAAAGAAATTGCAGTGAACCACAAAATCAGACCTCCTAGATGAATTAATATGCTCCTCTCCATTTTACAAATTAAAAAAAGTCCTGAAGACTCATAATCTACTCCAAGTAACTGTTAACTAAGAGGGAATTACCAGGCTTAAAAATACAATCTTAAGGTTTCAACCTATAATCATTACTATGCAATATTGTATTAAAAATGTTGACTTTACCAATAATAGAAGAAAAAGAAATTAAAGGAATTAGAGTAAGTTTTATCACTTTTTTGCAGATATTGTGGTATACTTAGAGAATCCTAGAGAATCAGCTAAAAAACTATTAGAAACAATTCACAACTTCAGCAAAGTTGCGGGATATAAAATAAATCCACATAAAGCATTAGCATTTCTATATGTGATAACAAAATCCAGCAGCAAGAGATACAAAGAGAAATTCACTTAAAATTACATTAGATAATATAAAAAATTGGGAGGCTACCTGTCAAGACAAAATCAAGAACTATATGAATATAAATACAAGCACTTTCCACAAAAATAAAGTCAGATCTAATCAACTGCAAGATTATCAAGTGTACCCGGGTAAGCTGAGCTAATATAATAAAAATGGCAATTCTACCTAAATTAATCTGCTTATTCAGTGCCATACTAATTGAACTCTCATGAAATTATTTTATAGAACAGGAAAAAATTATAACAAAGTTCATCTGGAAGAACAAAGGGTCAAGAATTTCAAGGAAATTAATGAAAAAATGTAAATAAAGATGGCTTAGCTATGCCAAACCTAAAATTATATTATAAAGCATCAGTCATTAAAACCATTTGGTACTGGCTATGAAGTAGAGTAATGGATTAGTGGAATAGGTTAGGATAATAAGACACAATAATCAATGACTATACTAATCTAGTGTTTGGTAAACACAAAGAATCCAACTTCTGAGATAAGAACTAATTATTTGAAAAAAAAATTGCTGGGAAAATTGGAAAATATTATGACAGAAACTAGGTACTGACCAACACCTAATGCATTATACCAAGATAAAGTCAAAATGGTTTCACTATTTAGACATAAAGAGTGAAATTGTAAGCAAATTAGAAGAACAAAGGATTGTCTGCCTCTCAGATCTGTGGATAAGGAAGGAATTTGTGGCCAAAGAAGAACTAGAGTACACTATGGAATGTAAAATGAATAATTTTAATTATGTTAAGCTAAAAATTTTGGTACAGATAAAACCAATGCAGACAAGTTTAGAAGGGAAGCAGTAAACTGGGGGGCGGGAGGGGGAGGGAGGGAGAGTTTTATATTTAAGGGTTCTGAAAAAGGCCTAATTTCTAAAATATAGAAAGAATTGTCTCAAATTTATAAGAATTCAAATCATTCTCCAGATGATAAATGGTCAAAGGATATGGACAATTTTGAGATGAAGAAATTAAAACCATTTATAATCATATGAAAAAAAGCTCTAGATCACTATTGATCGGAGAAATGCAAATTAAGACAACTCTGAGATACCACTACACACCTCTCAGTTTGACTAAGATGACAGGAAAAGATCATGATGAATGTTGGATGGGGTGTGGGAAAACTGGGACCCTAATACATTGGTGATGGAGTCGAGAATAGATTCGACCCTTCTGGAGAGCAGTTTCGAACTATGCCCAAAGGGCTATCAAACTATGATTGCCCTTTGATCCAGCAATGTTTTTACTGAGTCTGTATCCAAAGTAGAACATAAAAAAAAGCGGAAAGGACCCACATGTGCAAAAATATTTGTAGCAACATTTTTGTAGTGACAAAGAAGTAGAAATTAAATGGATGCCCATCAGTTGGGAAATGGCTGAATAAGCTATATCTAGATAGATAGATAGATAGATAGATAGATAGATATTAAGCCTGGGGAAATTTACATGAATTGATACTAAATGAAGTGAATAGAACCAAGAAATCATTGTACACAGCAACAAGATTATATGATGATAAATTCTGACAGACATGGATTTTTTCAACAATGAGGTATTTCAGACTAATTCTAATAGGCTTGTGATGAAGAGAGTTATCTATACCCAGCTAGAGGACTATGGGTACTGAGTGTGAATCACAACACAATATTTTCAGTCTTTTATTGTTGGGATTGTTATTTGTTTGCATTTTACTTTCTCTTTTTTTTTTCCTTTTTGATCTGATTTTTCTTGTGCTGCATGATAATTGTGGAAATATATATAGAAGAATTGCATGTGCTTGACATATATTAGATGACTTGACATCTAGTGGAGAGGATAGGACAAAGAAAGGGAGGGACAAAAAATTTGGAACACAAGGTTTTGCAAGAGTGAATGTTGAAAGCAATCTATGCATATTTTTTCAAAATAAAAAAGTTGTTTGTAAAAAAAAAGAAAAGAAAAATATAATCTCACTGATTTAATAGGATAGTTATGAAGCACAGTGGATATAGTCTGAAGTTCGGAAGATGCATTTTCCTAAGTTCAAATTCAGCCTTAGACAATTACTATGTAATGCTTGGCAAGTCACTTATCCATCTTTACCTCAGAGTCCTCATCTGTAAAATGATTTGGAGAAGGAAATGGCAAACTACTCCAATATCTTTGCCAAAAAAGCTTCAAATGGGGTCACAAAAAGTCGTGGTTGAAACAATTGAACAATTACAATGTAATAAAAGATAAAAGAGAAAAAAGGGGAAAAGGACAATACAGGGAGCTAAACAGAAGAAAGAAAAAAAAGAAAGAAAGGAAGGAAGAAAGAAAGGAAAGAAAAAAGAATGAAAGAAAGAAAGGAAAGAATGAATGAAAGAAAGAGGAATAAAGAAAAGGAAAAAGAAAGAATGAAAGAAGAAAGAAAAGAAGGAAAGAAAGAAAGAAAGAAAGAAAGAAAAGAGGAAAGAAGGAAAGAAAGAAAGAAAAAGAAAGAAAAGAGGGAGGGAAGAAGGAAGAAAGAAAGAAAGGAGGAAGAAAGGAAGGGAGGAAGGAAAGGATGGAGGGAAGAAGGAAGGAAGGAAAGAAAAAAGGGAACAAAGAAGAGAAGGAGAGAGGGAGAGAGGGAGGAGGAAGAGTGGAAAGAAAAGAAAGAAAGAACTTTTGACAGACTGGAAGGAACTGAGAACTAGAAGAATCTTGTTGAAACCTCTTGGTGAGTTGGTACCTGAGCTGAACATTAAAGAATGTAGTAATTTGGAAAGGCAGAACAAGAAAATAGATTATCCTAATCATTGGGAACAGTGGAACAGTCTTTGCAAAGACACAAAATGTACAGATGTAACATTTTATATAAATAATATAAATTAGCCCAATTTGGATGGAGTACAAAATGAATATGTTACAATATAAGTAAACATAAAACCTTTTTTTTTTTCCCTGAGGCATTTTATAGCCTGGCTTTTCAGATTTCTTATGTTTTCCTCCTCTCCAATCTCCATTCACTATTTTATAAACCAAAGACCCCAGTTTCCTTGCTGTTTGTAGAACATGACACGCCATCTCTTAACTCTTTGGATTTTCACTGGCTGTCCCTTATTACTATTAATTCTTTCCCTCCTCATCTCTGATTTTAGATTTTCATCTTTTTTTTTTTTTCTCACTTCAAGTCATAACTTTTAAGAAGCCTTTTCAGTTCTCACTCTCCAAACTTTCTCTGACTGAGATTTTCTTCAGTTTATCCTCTATATCTTGTTTGTACATAGTTGTTTTCATGTTCTCTCCCCCATTAGACTGTGAGCTCTGTTAGCAAGGACTTTTTTTTTCCCTTCTTTTCTTTGTATCCTCCAAGCATGGCATAATGCCTGGTATCATGGTCCTCTTCAAGAACAAATGACAAGCAACAGCAGCAATAGTGCCTGGCCCAAAGTAGAAGCCTAATAAATACTTGTTTACTGATTGACAACAAAAGTTTTTAACTGACTATATATAAGGGGAAGTGAATGAATTTAAGAATTCACAATGCAAATATGGAGAAGTGGAAGGATGATGGGCTCTAAAAAGAAATGTAGAAGTTAGGGAAAAGGGTTATTTTAGTGGGGAAGTATATGATCTGTTTTGCAGATTGAATTGGATGTACTTATGGGATATATAGATGGAGACATTTAGGCAGCAGGCAGTGATTTAAGACTGGATAACTAGAAAGAAATAAAAGACATTTTAAAAAGCATTTTGAAAATATCATTATTATGATATTTCCAACTACAGCCCCCTTGGCAGATCGAGATGCAAAATTTTAAAAGACTCAATTATTGAACAAGAAAGAAATCAGTAAGCTGAATAAAATCATCCTAATCATTTTGTAAGGGTACAATAGAAGAAAGAAGAGAGTTTCAATCTTTTAAACTCTGTCATTAAGAGGTTTTTAAATAAATGTCCATTCCTCTGCTATATTTGTGTGTGAATAAAGGATATCAATGGAAAATAATTACTAATTTTTTTTTAGTATGCGTGATTGTCCTGCAAAATAAATTACATTCAGTGTTTTGAAATCAATACTAGAGAAGGAAACATCAAGATGGACACATTCAACTAATTTTCAAGAGATGTCTAAATGCATTAAGTTCTTGTCTGTTGATTAGAAAAGCCATCAAACTTTTTTTTCTTACCCAATTCTTGTAAATACTAGTATTTAGTTTCATGAAAGAACTTTGAAAATAAAGCATTTTTAAAATGGCAAATAATTGAAATAAATGTCCATTTTTTCTTTTAAGATGATTCTTTGAATATAAAATATAGGTCAATATAAGAGAAGAAGGGAGAAAACTTGTGAAAAAATTAAAATTCAGCTTTTAAAAATAATGTATTTTTTACACAATTTATGAAATATCTTTGTATTTTCCTTTTTATATGCTTTAGATTTTAAAGTAATAATATGGTATTTTATATCACTTTACAAATAAAGAAAAATGAAGCAAAGTTGTCAGGAAATTAAACTTCTTCCTATTAGTCTTAAAAGGAATATTAAAACTACCATTGGAAATGCATACAACGTCAAATCTTATTCCTTCTCCAAGATTGCTCAAGTTTCGATAAAGACTTGATATTCCCTAAATGAATTAGTCTAATGCTTCTTGAAACATGAAAAAAATTCAGTCTTTTGATTCCAAACCAAGGATGATTCTCAGATTTTCTGAAATACATTTTTCACCTACACTATTTAGAATTGGAGGAAATCATTTTTTTTTTGCCATCAAAGAAAGTCAACTTTAAATCAAATCCATTCATGGGACTCATTTTCTCTGTAGGTGATCATCTACTAATGAGGTATGAGAGAGAGAGAGAGAGAGAGACAGACAGACAGACAGACAGACACAGACACAGAGACATACAAAGACAGAGACAGGTGTCAGAGAGACAGAGACAAACAGGTGTCAGAAAAAGAGACAGATACAGAGACAGAGTGATTGAGAGACAGAAACAGAGACATAGAGCAAGAGACAGACAGAGACAGAGACAGAGAAACGGAGAGAGAGAGAGAGAAAGGGAGTGTGAGAGAGAAGAAAGTAGATGAAGAATGGGAAGGTAGGAGAGGTAAAGAAAATGGCATTCTGGATAAATTCAGTCATTCAGAAGTAGAATTTAAATTGGCATATATTAAACAATTGTTAAAGTTGTAGTATAAAAACAAAAGTAGCTGCTTCTATTCACTGAGTCTAGAATCTAGAATCAGGAAGATTTAGGTTCAAATATAGCCTCAGAAACTCACTATCTATGTAGCTCTGGGCAAGTAATTTAACATGTGTTTACCTTAATGTCCTGGAAAAGGAAATGATAGACTACTCCACTATCTTTTCTAAGAAAACCCATGGATAATAGTAGTGAGCTGTATGGTCCATGAGATCACAAAAAGTTGGCTATGACTGAACAGTAATGTTCACTTTATTCCTAACCATTTTGGGTGTTAATCACCCAAATTGCAATAAGAAAAGGACTTTATGATGATCTTTGAATAAGAAATGATTGAATTGGGAAGCTAATTTGGTCAAAAGAAATAAGCATTTAACATGATGAGATAGGAATCAGGAGGCACAAAGGAAACCAAAAGTCCCTTTTATAAAGCGAATGGGGATTTGCTTAGAAATGTAGGAGAATGATGAAAGAAGTAACATCAGAATTTCAGGTAGCAGTATTAAAAATAAACGCTAATGCTTTTTAATACAGATGACTCAGATAGAGATAGAATGTCTTAGTCTGAATTCTTTAGATTCATCAGGTAACTATGGAATATTTTCCTAAACTTTGGTCAGATGAAATATATGGCTGTTGTAGGTCAATATAGTTCAATGTTTTACTCACATTTAGTTTGACAAAAGAACACATATTCACTGTGAACTGATAGATTGAAAATGTCATCAGAAAAAATTGCTCTGTGCTATGCTATCTTTGTATAGAAGAGATTAACTAAAAACGTCTGTTAGAAAGTTACCATTTATTTGCCTCTATCTACACTTACCAATGCTATGTAAGTAGAGTTCAGGGCTAGGAGTCAAGAAATCCTGAGTTCAAATCCAATCTAACATATTTACTAGCTATGTGACTGTGGGAAACTCACTTATTCCTGTTTGTCTCAGTTTCCTCATCTGAAAATTACCTGCAGAAGGAAATTGCAAACTACTTTCTTTGCTAAGAAAAACCCAATTAGTGTCATCAAGAGTCATGATTAAAACAATACATTACAGATGTATAAATGTATAAATACAATTACAGATAGAAAAACTGAAGAAGTGAGAGATTTAAAATAGCAAAAAATATAGAAAGTAAAATTCCATTTTAATTGGTACCTCCTTCATATCCAAATGAAAACATACAATCTCTTTTCAAAGGAGACTGTTAATACAATGGGTTACTTGCTGTAAATACAGTATTTTTTTCTTTTTCTCCCTTTGTTTTTGATGTTATAATTTAATTTATACTCTATTTCATATTCAACTTCGGTTTTTTTTGTGATTTTACTAATCAATCTGATGTCTACTATAGTTTGAATTTTCCTTGTCTTAAAGACGTCAACTCAGTATATACTCTTCCATCCTGAGTTTATTATATACACTTGTAAAATAATGTTTGCTTCTGGGTACTATATTTTTGAAAAAGGTTTTGCAAAAAGAATTAGAAGAGGATAAAAATCAAATCATGCCTTATCAGAGTTTCATGGAGGAACTTGGAATATTTAATATGGATAAGATGTGACTTTCCGAATTATGGTAAAAATCTTTTATTTTAAATTTATGTTATTTTTGATACTGCTTTCTTTATCTGCCAAGATTGACAATGAAGTTCCTATCCCATAGCTGATCAGCACACAGTCTCTGATGTAATATTTTACTGATCTAAGCTAGACTGATTAATCAGTCTGGTGGTATTTTTCTATTCTGAGAGGCTTGACTCTGGGTTTATTCTGGATACCCTATAGGTTTAGTCCACTAAAACTCAAAATTCATGAATTCAAATGATCCCACAACCCTGACCTCCTCCAAAGAAGGGATTTCTAGATTTCTAGGTAGGGCTGATTTACCTATCAGACTTATGGATAAGAGAATTTATGAATAAACAAGGGATGAAGAGCATTGTGAAATGTAAAATGGATAATTTATTACATTAAATTTTAAAAGTTTTGGTACAAATAAAACTAATGTTATAAACTATAGACTATTGTTATAAATATAATCTTGTAAGATTAGAAGGACATCAAAAAATTGGGGGGGGATTGTAGTCAGTTTTTCTGACAAAGGTCTTATATCTCAAATATATATAGAGAATGATGCAAAATTATAAGAATATAAGTCATTCTTCAACTGATAAATGATCAAAGGATATGAACAGGCAGCTTTTGGATAAAGACATCAAAAACATCTTTAGTCAAATGAAAAATGATCTAAATCATTATTGGTTAGAAAAAAGTAAAATAATTTTGAAATATCTTACATCTATCAAATTAGCTAAAATAATAGGAGAAAATGACAAATGTTGAAGCAGATGAGGAAAAATCAGGACACTAATACCCAACTGGTAAAAATGTGAACTGATGTAACTACTTTGGAGAGCATTTTGGAATTTGCAAGTCAGAATTAAGTAGAATTTTCAAAGGAGAAGATTTGGGCTTAATGAAAAGGAAAGATTCGTAACAAGTAGATCTGTCCAGAAGTGGAATTCATTTCTTCAGAATGTAATAGTGTGTCTCATCTTCAGGCATTTGTTAGGAATGTAGAAGAAACTCATTTTCTGGTACAGACTGGAATAGATGCTTCTGAGTTTCCCTCCAATTTTGTAAACCATCCATCTTTTTACCGCAAAACAGGTAAGACTGGGAAGTAGTACATGTTAAGCTATATTCTGACTTCCTGGTATTATCAATATTTACCTCTCCTGTGCCTTATTTGTCTCCTTATGTTGACTTATGTTGACTCCTCTAGAACATAACAGCTAGATTTACATGGGGTAAGTCATCTATAACATCAAAAAATTTGGGAGCAAGAAGGGACCTTAAAGACTGTCTATTTTAAGTGCCATATTTAAAAATTCAGAAAAATTAGGAGAAATAAAAATGAAGTGTTTAAATTAAAGCTACATGGAAAATATGGAAGAGCTAAGAAGACCACCTCCTTTTTCTGGATTCCCATCCATTGACCTTTCATCAATACCACACTATGTTCTATGTTAATGAGTGTTATCTTCTCATTTAATATATGTCATTTCTAGTAGTAATCTCATGGATGCTATCGTTCAACCTCTTCTCCATAAAATAACTCTAATAGAATTTCATGTACTATGAACATGAACAATATTTTAGGTATCATGTAAACATTATGGACAGCTGCCCACTCAATCTCTTCATTAAAACAACTTCAATTTATTATAAAGCAAGAGTTCTTAACATTTTGCATATGTTATAGAGCCTTTTGGCAATCTGTTGAGATCTGTGAATCCATTCTCAGAAAAATATTTTTAAATGCCTACAATTAAATGCAAAAAATTTATCAATTAATTCAATCACATTTAAAGACCATCAATAAGTTAATATATTAACATATACATATATGTATTGTGTATTAGAGATATACTATATCTACATCTCTCTCTCTTTCTCTCTTTATATACATATATATATATATATATATATACACACACACTTTATAAATAGATAGACAGATAGTTCATAAACCAGTAGTTAAAGTTCTCATAAAGATGGATATTCAGTTGAATAAAGACTGCTGATTAGTTTCTGTGAAAGACTTCATGTTTAACAGAACTAACAGTAACCAGACGATTAAGAGTTGTTAAAATTGAATCACCTTCCAAAATATTGAAAATAGTTTGATAACTAGAACCAGATTATATTATTTAGGTATCATTATCCTTGCATGCCAATTAAAATACATCTGTTCAGAAATGTTTTTGACTTTGTTATGGCAGCATTGTAAACTTTTGAACATTTTTCCTATAGTAGATAAAGTTCTTTCATGAAATAAGCCATCACATTAGCCTACAACATTTTGTTTTTTTCAAGTGCTATGAAAACCTTCAATACTAATAACAAGTTCTGTAAGAAAATACAGGGATTTAAGAAGGTATCAGTCATATATTCAGATTAAACAGATTGTCAACAAAGTGCATGCTATTTTGTGGGGTGTTGAGGAATCAATGTGGATAATAGATTGTTCCTTACTTCTAGTCAAAGACTCTTCTATGGATATTAAGAGGTTATGTCAATTTTCCAGGGACTTATAGATAGTATATATAAGAGGCAAAATGTACCAAAGTTTACTGGCTCCAATATCATGTGGGTACCTTTTATCAATCAATAAGAAAAAAAAATTAAAAAGTAATCATTGTGTAGCATCAGGCACCCCGATTACCAGGATAACAATGTAAAATTGAAATAATAATAACAATTTCAGTTTATGAAGACCACTACTCATTTTATCATAAGAATGTTTAGTAATGCTTTTAGTTAAAGTTGCTATAAACTACATTACATGGTTGACTATATAAAAAATACAAAAATCTGCAAAGTTGCACATACAATCATTTCCCTCAATAGTTTGAATTTTTTCATTAAAAAAGAGACAAATAATTTAGATATGATGGTTAATTTAATAAAAATTAAAAACATTGAGTCTAAAAGGTTTTCCTAATCATTTACCCACTACCGCTGTTAAAAAAAATGGAAAACAAAAAGACTCTGCAAAGTGAAATGCCAAGAATATATTGAAATCCAAATAATTCTTTTAAAGTAGTTATCTTTATGGTGTTTCTGTTAATGTGAAAGTGTATACCTAAAAAAAATTATGACTTGAATTTTTTCCCCATTGAGCAAGGGAAGAATAACTGATATAATATATTGAATTCCTTGATATAAATTATCTTCAAAAATTGAATTTAATTTGACATTTGTACAGTTTGAATTGTAAAGACTTCTATTCAAAAGTTTATTTCTTTGCTTACTTGAACAAATTTTGGACTGCCATCTGCAGTAAAAAAAATCATTTCTATGTGTATGATTATATTAATATATGCATATATATTAAGGATTAAAATATATTTTTAAAAGCCATTGGAGTGCTGATGGTCTTTACTTATGTAGATGATTTTTGGGGGGGGGGGAGGAAGTGAGAAGATTGCACCCAGAAAAAAATTAAAATGAAAATGAGTAGAAATAAGAAGAAAAAGAGCAATAGAAAAAAAGGATAAAAAGATGAAGCAAAAAAAAAAGGAAGGAAGGGATTTAGAGGAAAGGAGAGGAGAAAGAGAAGAAAAATATGAGAGGAGAGAAGAAGGAAGAAGAGAAAAAGAGAAGGAAAGAAAAGAGAGAAGAGGTTGAAGAGAGGAGATGGAATCAGCAGTCTTTGTCATTATGAAATATAATTTTGTGAAAAGAACAATGTATGGGGACATTTGGGACAAATAACCTCTTTGAAAGTCATTTTTCAATATCTATTAAAATAGCATGATAATATCTTTCCTAATTGAGAATCCCTTGAGATACTCTCATCTTAGAATAAAAAGTACTTTGAAAAACTATTTGTTTTTTTTCAAACTGAATAGAAGAGAAAATAATTAAAATGATCCCTTAAATATTTTGATATATCTTAAAAAGTAAGAAAAAGAAAAAAAGGAATGAATCAGAATCAATTGAACATTCGACAACTTTAGAACATTCTGGTATCATAAAATTACTTGGGGAAGAAATTTATGTTTAATAAGAACTTCCAAATAAATCAGAAAACATTTGACAAAAATTGTTTAGACTAATAACATTTTATATCATATATCACAAGAAACTGAAAATTCATATGCAATTTAAATACAAAATGTCACAATAATTTTAAAAAAGGAATAAGATCAGGATCTTTCATGGCAGTTACTAAACTGAGCATAAAAGTTAAAACAGATAATTTGAGTTAAATGAAAGTTGAATGTTTTTGCACTAATGAAATCAATACAACTAGGACACGAAAGGAATCATTTAATTGTGAAAAAACTTTTCATCAAGTATGTATGATAAATGCCTAAGATCTAAGGACCTATGACAAACACATAAAAATAAAAGCCACATTACTCACTGAATAAGTGCTCAAAGAATTTGAAAAAAATAGCAAAGAAAAGAATTATAACCTTTTAATAACAATAAGAAAGATTATTTCAAATCATTCATATAAATGCAAATGAAAGCATCTTTGACATATCAATTCACATCCAGAAACTGGTAAAGATGGAAATAACAGTAATATTGTGAAATTATAAATACTTTACTGTATTGCTGGTTGATATATGAATTAAAACAGCTATTCTGGAAAGCAACTTGGAGTTTTGTTAAGTGACAAAATAATTATACCTTTTACCAAAGATATACCAGTGCTGATCATATGTCCTAAGGAAGTCATAGACTTTGTACTGGCAAAAAACTGAACAAAGCGGAAGCTTATCAATTGAAGAATGATGAAACAAATTGTGGCTCATATATGTGACAAAATATTAATGTATAATTAGAAACACTGAATATGAGAAAAGCATGGATTAATTTATATCAATTATATATTATTTCATATAAAATATATAATATATAATTTATATATATATATATATATTATGCATAATATATATAATATTAATTAAATCAAAATAAAATAAGCACAACCAAGTGAACAATATACATAATGACTAGAATAAAATAAATGGAAATAAAAACTACCAAGAAAATTTAAGCTGAACTTTATATAATTACAGTGACCAACCTTGATCTGTAAGAATTGTGAGAATATACCTATCTACTTCCTTTGCAGGATAGTTTGGAAAGCCATATCCTGTTCAACTTAATTAATATATAGATTCATGTTACTGAATTACTTACCCTCTTCACATTTATCTTTAAAAATGTTATTAAGAAGTGATGATTTTATTGAATAAGAGAGACAATACTAATAACTTACAGTAACTCAAAACCAAAATATGCTTATAATTGTTTAAAAGTGACCTGGGTTCAAGCCTAGCTTTCTGACATACTGCATCCCAACACTTTCAGCAACTATATAAATAGAAAGAATATTTTCAAGTGTTTAAACTGTTCCAGGCACTATGCTAAGCTTCTAAGGATACAAATGTAAGCAAATAAATTGTTCCCATTTTCAAAGAATTGACATTACAATTGGAAAGCCAAAGTATAAGGGTGAACTGAGAAATGTGTAGGGGTAGCTACTTATGGTCTCTAAGGATTTAAGTTGATGAGAAGGTACAGACCTTAACTGGTAAAGGTAATTTTTTTTTCCAGTCTGGAAGTTTCCAATAAAAATGAAATCAAATAACCAATCTCTATTTCTATCCTTATGAATAAATTTAATTTTAAAATAAAACTAGAGTGTCAGAGCCAATATGGTGTAATAAAGGATTGAGATTTTCCAAATACTTTCCCAAAACACTTTAAAATAACACCTCAAAATGAATTCTGAAGTGGCAGAAGCAATGAAAGAAAAGGGTAAAACAGTTTTCTAGTCCAAGACCCCTTAGAAGGTTGGCAAGAAAGGTTTGTTTCACTGGGGTAAGAATGGAACACAGTCTAGAGCAGGCTACATGCTGTTAAGTCTGCAGCCAACCTTGGGGGTAATGATGGGGGTGACTAATCTCCTGTGGAGGTTTCTGGGGCTCTCAGGACACAAATAGTAAGGGGACTGAATAATTTGTCAGAAGAAGATTACAAGGGACCTTTTACTGGCACTTGGTATAGCTTTTTGTGACATTGGCCATACATGGTTCTGGGTCACAGTCCCAGGAAGAAGAAAAATATTAGAATATTTAGAGTATATACCTACAGGGGAAGGGGACTCGAGGCAAAGTTCCAGGAAAGAGAAAAATACTTATGATCACTGCAGTGACCATATCTCTCCATATCTACATTCCAACTTGAAAGAACTGAAAGCTTTTAAAATCCCTATCCTAATACTCAAAATAGCTGTGTAAAAAAAACTTGAAACTTGAGATAATGCCCCATCTACCCCAGTTCCAGGGGATAACTTTTAACATAAAGATAAAAATCAAGAAACAGATTATGAAAATGAGCAAAGAACAAAAACAAAAAGAACTTGACCAAAGAAAGTTACTAAGGTGACAGGGAAGGTCAAAACACAAACTTAGAAGAAGACAATAAAGTCAAAATAACCACATTGAAAACTTAAAAGAAAATGATGAATTGACCTTAGGTTGCCCAACAGCCTCCCCCCAAGAAAAAAAAAAAGAATTCTTGGGAGATAGAGTAAAAATTAGAAAAAAAATGAGTAAAGCAACAAAATCATGGTAAAAGAGTCAATAATTTGATAAAGTACAAAAAACTGAAGAAATTAACACCTTACACAACAGAATAGGCCAAATGGTAAAAGAAGCACATTTTTTTCTCTTTACAATTTACCTTTTTATAATTCTTTTTGAATCTTGTATTTACAAATCAAATTTTTTATTCAGCTTCGATTTTTTCATCAGGAATATTTGAAAATCCTCAATATTATTAAAATGTTTATTTTACCCCTCAAAGGTTTATACTATGTTTTCTTGGGTACATGATTTCTGATTTTAATCTTAGGTCTTTTACCATTTGGAATATTATATTCTAAGCTCTCTGCTCCATTAATGTAGAAGATGCTAAATCTTGTGTAATCCTGACTGTGACTCTATGATACTTGAATTGTTTCTTTCTGCCTGCTTGTAATACTTTCTTCTTGGCCTGGGAACTCTAGAATTTGATTGTAATATTTCTAGGACTTTTCAGTTGGACTTCTTTTAAATTAATATATAGAAGATGATATATGTCACTCAGAAAAATTTTATTATTATTAAAGTGTATACATAGAAGTATAGGTTAGAGTTGACTATGGTGAAATTATATATAAGAAATTAAAGAGATGAGAAAGGGGTACACTGAGAACATAGGGAAAGGGGGTGTAGAATGGGTTAAAATCTGAGGTATTCCTTCATGCCTATCAGAGTGACTAATATGATAAAAGCAAAAGAAAAGGCAGATATTGAAGCAGATGTAGGAAAATTGGGAACAATAAAGCACTGTTGGTGGAGTTTTGAACTGAAACAAATATTCTAGAGAACAATTCGTACCAATACCTATCAAACTGTAAATACCCTTGGATCCAAAAACACCACTACTACTTCTGTATTTCATAGAGATTTTTTTAAAAAATAGGAAAAAAAACCTATATATTCCAAAGTATTTTAAAGAGCTTTTTTGTACTTAAGAATTAGAAATCAAGGAAATACTCTTCAATTGGGAATGAGTCTGATATATTATTGCAATGGAATAACATTTTGCTGTAAAAAAAAATGACAAAGCAGGATACTATCAGAAAAAAAACTAGAAAAACTTACACAAACTGATTCAAAGTGAAATGAGCAAAACCAGGAAAACATTGTACTTAGTAATAGCAATATTGTATAATGATAAACTGTGAATAACTTAGCTATTCTAAGCAATTTGATGATTCAAAACAATTCCAAAGGACTCTTATGAAAAATACTATTCTATCTCTAAAGAAAGAACTAATGGAATCTAAATCAGATTGAAGAATACTTTCAAAAAAGGTCTTTCTTTTTCTTTTATTTTTGTTCTTTTTAAAAAACATGACTAAAATAGAAATATATTTTATATAACTACACATGTAAAACCTCTATCAAATTGATTATCTTCTCATTTTGGTGGAGATTGGATGAGAAGGAAGGTAGAGAATTTGGAAAAATGGATGTTAAAACTGCTTTTACATGTAGTTGGAACATAATAATAAAATAAAAATAATAAAATTGGAATAGAATGATATAGGGGATATATATAATTATGAATATAAAAGATTAAAGGAAGACAAGTAAAGTGATATGATTGCTTCTCCTTTTTTAAAGAAGAATTAGAAGTCAAAATCCACTTTCTCAATCTCCCTTTTTTTTCTCTCTCCTTACTTTCTGTATCCCTTCCTTCTCTTTTTTCTATTCATCTTCCTGATTTATTATACAGAACATGGGACATGGCTCTTCCAGAAAAATGATCAAACTATAGACCAATATTTGAAGCAAAGTGAACTCTGGTCATTCTCACAACAATTTAAAGAAATACTAAGCAGTTTTTTGTATTCAGCTAATGTTTGAAGATGGAGAGGAGAATGCATTAGTCAATCATTTACACTGTTTAGTCTCTTTTTAAGTCTTAATTTGGATTCTATAGCAATGCAAAACCCTTCAGAAATGTAAAAGTTTAATTGAGGAAATAAATGATGACACAAATAGAAATATCACAAAATAAAGTCTTTGCTGTGACAAAATTTTCTCTGGAATCACTCTTGATCCCAAGAACAAACACAATATCTTTAAATTGCATTCTTGTTCTGATCTTCATCTAAATAGTAACTTTTATTTTAATCCATTTTAATAAAATCGTGTGGTACAGACTACAAATAACTATTCCATATAGCAAAGTAAGTTATAATATAATTATTTTCAGAAGATTTCATGGAAGATATCTGTTTACTTACTGAAAGCGTAGCATTTTTATTCTACTACAGTTGGGTGATAGCATATGTTAAGATATTTTATCCAAAGTGTCTAAGACTCAACAGAAGTGATGAGAGTTTTGAAGCTCTAGTAGTTTATTTGCAAGAGTCCAACCAGGATAAAATTAATTAGGACCAATCAGATTGCATTCAAAGGAATAGCAAACTCATCTAGTTAACAATTAGACCAGATATTTATACAATAAATTTTGATAACATGAGATATTCAACATTAAATATGTAATTGTACTTTTGTTTATAATGGTACAGAAAATGGTGAGCACATTCGAGTAATTTTTATCTACTTTCCAATGATAAAATCAGGAATGACAAGAACAAGTTGGTAAAAAATTTTCATTATTTTACTTGGATTAATGTTGTTGATGTTACTTACGATACTTCTTTATGACTATCAGGGATATAACACTCTGCTTACTAGAAAATCCAAGAAGGAGCATTTGGAAATTTTGTCCCTTCCTGTTTCTCTTAGTTTAGTTGGAGCAAATTAAGCTCAACTTTATCAGAGCTTAATGATTTAAAAGTGATATTCCTGTGTGAAAGGCAAAAGGGAAAAAAAAAAGATGATAATGATCATACTATTTTACTTCTCTCCAATTCTTCTTTAAAAAAGAAGAAAGGGAGCTTTCTGGTTCAACCCTTCTCTCGTTTTGTTTTTTTTTTATTCCCAATCTGTGATGAATTAGTTACAAAATATCGAGAAATGTTCTGAGATATAAAATAAAAAATATGTTTGGCTAGAAGAGAAGTATGGTTTTGCTTTGGTTGTCCCTAGTACCTTGACAAATATCAAGGATAAGTAGACATTTTTAAGTGTTATAAAAAGACAAAATTGACAGAGACAGAAAGACTCTTCAATATACATTCCCTTATCTGTGAAGTTCAGATAATTGGATAGTATGCTATAGCAGAATATTTGTGAGGAATAACATAAAATTAAATATGTTGCAGTATCCATTGGCTCCAGAGGGGTGCTTTGAAATTGTGTCATCAGCATACTGGTTGAAGGAACTAAGAATGTGTAGCCTAGGGAAAAAAATGCATGGAAAAAAGGGAGGTGGCATGAAAACTGTCATGTGGAAGAGGGATAAAATTTGTTCTGCTTGGCCCCCAGGGAACATAAGTAGAATCAGTAAGCAGAAATAACAAGAGAAGCATATTTGAGCATGTTGTAAGGACTAACTTCCTAATGATTAGAGCCATTCAAAAAGTGGAAAGGTCTATTGCAGAAGATGGTTAGGACTCCATCATGGGGATCTGCCAGTAGATTTACAATAAAACACGAACAGCCATTAGTTGTCTTCCTACTTTCATCTTTTACTTTAATATTCCTTAAGAGATAAGAAGAAATTAAAATTTAGAATAGTTAATATATAATTTTCCATTAGAGGACAATCACCTTTAACATGATACATTGGCACTGGGGATTAGACACAATTCATTAAACAAGCAGAAATCTGTGGGACTAGTTAGTTGCTCAGACACCTGATTTAGGGCTCAAAAGAGATGCCTACCTTCTCAGTCATACCCTACCTCACTTGCAGTGGTCACTGAATTCATTGTGCTTTTTGATATTAAATGTTTCCTATGGTTAGAGTTGGAGAAGCTGTACAAGAAAGGGCAATAAAAATATAGTTTCACCCCTTTTCATCTTTTTGATTAGTATTTTGAAAACTATGTTTGGGAAATAATATTCAAGGCATCCCAAGGAATAAAACAAAAATAAAAACAAGCAAATTACAAAATACAGCTGATGATTGTAAATGATGTCATTCAAAGAATAATGAACTAGTAAAAAAAGCACATATAACAGATGATTATTTTGAGCCATACCATTGAGGGGATGTAATACCTCCATTTTAAGTTTCTCCCTTCAGAATATTTGTCTAGTAAGTCTTAACAATTCAGCTATGAGTCCTTGGACTTTGAACTAGTTTCCTTAGAGCTCTCTATCATCCTTCTGTTTCTTGTTCTTTGTTTTGTGACAATTCTACTTTTTACTCTTTTCCTACATTCATTCTTGCCACTTTCTTTTCCTGCAATTGCTCTCCAAGTAACTATATCATTCTTTAGTTTCTACATTTCTTCAGTATTTCCTCTTTGCTTGTTTCAAATTCTTTTCTGCCTGTCTAATTCTCCCTCTCATGTGTCCCTTAGTTACAAGGGACCACATGTCAAGATTTTCCAGATAAAAATCCTCTTTCAAATATTATAAATCATTCATAAATCAGGAGGCACAAAACTCCTTTGTCAGGTCATGTGTCTAGCTCTGGGTTTTGAAAATATAGTCATTGTACTCTTTAGTTCATTTAAGAGAACTGCAGAAAATCTAGAGGGAGGGAAAACTCTCATATCTGTATTTTTAGCTATTAACAGACTCCTTCCTCCCACAGCAAATCCTAGTGGAAATAGAAGTTTTTTTTTTTCTTCAATTACATACTGAACAAGGGTGAATTGCCTCATCTAACTATGTATCTTCAGTTATTTTTGTTGTTGTTTTGTTTTGTTTTTAAAGATGCTTTCTTAAGGAGCCCCTATTCATGATCTACTTTATGATATAAAATTGGAAATAAAGCAGGTTTACTATTCTGTAACTATTATACTTTCCTATATTTGCCGCATCTAAGCAGTTCAATTAATAAATAAACATTTACTGAACACCTATTGTGTGTCATGCTATAAGCCAGCATTACATGTTGCTTGGTATAAAAGAGATAGAGGTAGAGATATTTTGATATTGTTCAATCATTTTAGTCATTACTTATTTCATGCTCACATTTAGGGTTTTCATGGCAAAGATTCTGGAGTAGTTTAGCATTTCATTCTCTAGCTCATTTTACAGGTGGGAAAATTGAAGCAAATGGGTTTAAGTGACTTGCTAAGGGCCACTCTACTAAAAAGTGTCTAGGTCCAGATTTGATTCTGGCACTCTATCCACTCTACCACCTCCCTGCACGTATTACTTATCTACATATCTAGTCTAGTAATGAGACTTCTTATAAAATAAAAACATTTTAACAAAAATTCCAAGAATCACAGTGCTAAATAGTAGGCACTAATCAATATTTTTTTGGGGGGGAATTGAATGATGTCATTATAAGTGGAAATTATTTTATTTAATTGAAAAGGACTACTTCGTTTTTGGATAGTATTACTATGTACAACAGGACTAAAAATACATGATTAAGAGTGCATTATATTAAGCTTGAATTCATCAGACCTGAAAGATATTAAACATGATATTAAATATCCTACTGTTTTCTGTCCCAGAAAAAGACCAAATTAATCAAATACCAAAGAGAACTGAGGTGCCATAAATCATGACCCCAAAACTATCATATTTGCACTCAGATAGATTACAAGGGAAGTGTATTCTGGAAGCAAAGATCCTCCACTGAGAATACCCTACTTGAGGATTTTGAGTCTAAGAATAGATAGCATGGAAACCAGCTGCAACTGACATGACATGGTGTGGGGGATGAAGCAGCTTCAGAAATAATTAGGTCCCAGCACATTCAGAACTTTATAAATAATAAATGAAAACTGCAATAGGCAAAAGGAAAGGAATTGGCTACAACTTCAGAGCCCAGGTGTTGCTTAGACTGCCTTGCCCTGCCCAAGAGGCAGTAAGACACGGATAAGATAACTTAATGAATCTGAGTGGGTCTTCTGGGAAAACCCCAAATAGACCACCTCACTGTAATATAGTCCAGAAGTGGCAAAGACAGGCCAGGGAAGTGAACATAAGGAAGAAGACAATATGTATGGTCCATGTGAATATAGAACAGGAAGACTTTGTAAAGTCACCTTTGCATACAGGGATTATGCTAGACCCATTGGAATACTTATACTTTGATCTTTGGAAATGAACATAAACAGTTAATGAAATAAATAATTTGAAGTTCTTTTATTTCAGCCTGCATTTTCCTCTTCCCCCGCTTTTTTTGAACATATTAATCATCACTGCCATTGTTATAGTCCAATCATTGATTGGTTTATTTTTTTTCTTTTTGGGGAAAGTTTCAATTTATGTTTTCCTAGGGAAGTTCTGGTATGGAAACTCCTTCTACCAAATTTAACAAGTTACTTACCTGTAAAGCTGAGATTGAAAGTGACTTGTAGTATTAAGAGATTAAGAAATTAACAGTCTATAATTTAACAGCTGCTAGATGTCAGAGACAGGACTGGGAAACATGGCTTCCTATCACTAAAATTGGTATTTGGTTCACTATGCAAAACTATTCCTATTATATTTATTGAGACATTTTAATTTTAAAATAGTCTAATATTATAGCCCTATGAATAAATAAATATACAAAAATACATTATTACAAATTTACTGTAAATGAGAAAATTGAAGCTCATATGTTAAATGTCTTGCCAATAGCCACAAAACCCAGTTAGCTAATAGATGGATGTATAGATAGATAGATAGATAGATACATGCATACATACATAGATCCATCAAAGCTGTGACATAAGTACAGTTTCCCTATTTTTAAGTATGGCTTCTACTACTACATATCAACTGTCTATAATATTATCAAACTTTTTTTTTAAATAACTTTTATTGAGAGAACCCATGCCAGGGTAATTTTTTTTTACAACATTATCCCTTGCACTCACTTCTGTTCCGATTTTTCCCCTCCCTTCCTCCACCCTCTTCCCCAGATGGCAAGCAGTCCTATATATGTTAAATAGGTTACAGTAGATCTTGGATACAATATATGTGTGCAGAACCAAAGAGTTCTGTTGTTGCTCAGGGAGAATTGGATTTAGAAGGTAAAAATAACCAGGGAAGAAGAACAAAAATGCAAACAGTTTATATTCATTTCCCAGTGTTCTTTCTTTGGATGTAGCTACTTCTGTCCATCCTTGATCAATTGAACTAAGTTAGATCTTCTCTTTGTCGAAGAAATCCACTTCCATCAGAATACATCCTCATACAGTATCTTTGTTGAGGTATATAATGATCTCCTTGTTCTGCTCATTTCACTCAGCATCAGTTCATGTAAGTCTCGCTAATCCTCTCTGTATTCATGGCCATTTCTTACAGAACAATAATATTATCAAACTTAAGCCAATCAACAACAAAAAAAATCAAAACTTCAGACTCAGAAGCCTAGAAGCATAAATTTTAGAGTTGGAAGAAACTTTACATGTTCTGTAATGCAAATTCATATATAAATTCCTTCTGTGGTATCCCCAGCAAATGGTAATCTAGGCTCCATTTGTATATTTAGAATGAGAGTTTTCTCTATTTTGCCAATTAACATAACTGGTAAACACAAATTATAATAAAATTCTTTTGTTTGGTTTGGTTAATCTATGATTTCATTACTAATAGGCATTACCTCTAGCATTGCCCATCATAACACTCTCTATGATCTCTCACCCTATGAGATTATTGTCCATAATTTATCAATATCCTCAGTGGAAGACCTATCCAGTTTAATAAAGAAAGAATACTTTCTTTTCTGTTTTTAAATATTGATGGCTCAAAGATGTGTTTTGTTAATCTTGCCTTTTATTCTTCATTTGTGACCAGCTCATTTCCTTTTAAAATTTAACATATCCTTAATGCCATCATTATCCTGTCAGCTACTTGGATGCAGTTCATTAGTCACATACAACAGCCTGCTAATAACAAACATGTATCTTTGTATTAATTTTTGTGCTTAATAATATTTTGAAATTGTTGCACTCCACTTTTAAAGCCATATTGAAGCAGTATGAGAATAGTATAAATAAATAAAGTAATTAATTAATTGGCAGAAAGAGAAATAGATAGATAGATAGATAAATGGCTTTTTCAGGAATATGCTAGTCTTCTAGTAATGACAAAGCCATTCAGTTTAAATGTTTCATCTTCAACTCTTAAATCCTATTTTGTACTGGATCATATATATTTTCTACATATTGAGATTTTTCAAATTCTTAATATTAAAGTACCAATTAAATAGATTTCCTTGATACTGTATGTCATAATTTGAATACATTGTGTTTTTATCTTACTTTGATTTATTTTATATTTTACTTCATATTATATTTCATCTTAGGTTTTCCTGATTTTTCCCAGGCTACATTGCAATAGATATTCACAATCCCAGTTTCATTGATGATCTGTTAAATCAATACGATCAGCATGATCTGGTAAATTTCTAAACTGGACTAGTTTGCCTTTTGAAAGGCAACTTCACTCCTGGGAAGTTTACCATAGTGGAGTTAGACTTAGAGATGAGACACTGAAATCATAATGCAGCTGAGAATTTCTGAACTTAATAGAAGGAGCAGATTTAGTTTCCCTAATGGCAAGGATTATAGTCATTTATCACTACTTCTGTTAAACATTATTGTTGTTTTGTATATATGTATGTTTGTTTTGTTACTGTTGTTGTTTAAATTGATCTCATGTTATTGTGACTTTCCCTAAGAAAGTTTTATTCTTTTTCAGGAACTGATACACCCACTAAACCATCTGCAAATAGTAATTTTTGAAGAATTTTTCCATAAATAGGAAATCTTTCCTTCATTTGGTCTTCATGCAGAAAAAGATCTACATTTTTTTCCCAATACTAACATAGGTGCTATAAATATTTTCTACATTTATTTTTGCTTTTTATTTCCTTGATATATAGATCTAGTATTGCTGGATTAAAGGGTATGCAAGGTTTTATAGTCATTTGGCCATAGTTCCTAATTGTTCTCCAGAATGATTGAATTAGTTCACATCTTCACTGATGGTAAATTAGAATCTCATTTTCTTATATCCCCTCTAACATTTGTTATTTTCTTTTTCTGCCCTATCGGAATATCGGTTATATTCTTTTTCTGTCCTACACTGTTAAGTGTAAGGTGATACTCTTAAGTTATTTTAATGTGGAATTCTCTAATCAATGGATGTAAAACATTTTAAAAATATTACTATACATAGCTTTGATTACTTCATCTGAAACTGCCTGCTTACATATTTGATCATTTATCAACTAGGAAATGGTTCTTATTTTTATAAATTTGATTCAGTTCAGTATCAGACTAGCTTTATCAGAGAACCTTGATGTAATTTTTTTCACAGTGATGATTACTGGTTATTTTCCACTATCTTATTTTCCCTGATTCTCCTACTCTCTCCTTTCGCTCTATTCATCCTCAAAAATATTTTGCATCTGATTACTATCTCCCCAAGGTCATTCTCCCTTCTATTAGCAACCCTTTCCTTTCTTATCCCTTTGCCCTTCTACTTTCCTGTAAGGTGAGATATATTTCTATACCCAAATGAGTATGTATATCATTCACTTTTTGGACCATTTCTTATGAGAAGAAAGTTCAAGCAACCCATCCCCATCTTTCTTGTCTTCTCCTCCATTAGAAAATTTCTTTTCCACTTCTTTCATGTAAGATAATTTATCCATTCTATTCTTCTTTCCCCTTTTCCGAGGGCAGTCCTCCTTTTTCACCTTTTTATTTATTTGTTTATGTGTTTCATTTTAGATATCATTTTATATTCAACTCACACGCCTGCTGTCTATCAATGTATATTCCTTCTAACTATCCTAATACTGAGAAAGTTCTTGGGCATTACAAGAATCATCTTATGTAAGAATGTAAATAGTTTAACCTTTTAAAATCCCTTACAAGTTCTCTTTCCTGTTTATCTTTTTATGCTTCTCCTGAATCCTATATTTGAAAATCAAATTTTCTATTCAGATCTGGTCTTTTCATCAAGAAAGCTTGAAATTTCATTTAAATTTTTTGCATTAATATTCCTTAGGGAGATGATTTGTAAATTTCTTTCTGTTTTGACTTTTCCTTGTTTAGGTATCAGTACCATATTTGTGTCGCAGAAGGAATTTGGCAGGATTCCTTTACCTATTTTTCCAAATAGTTTTTAACTTATGTTTTAACTTGGTGTCAAAATTAGGCCCTGTTTCAGAGCTGGTAGGGGCTTGTCTCAAGTGTCAGGATTTTTTGTAGCTGTTTTGAGAGCTAATTATGGAGATCTGTATGTTTTCAGTTCTTTAACAATGGTTTGATATAGAGTTGTGTTTATTAGTCTTCTGATCTGTAAATAGTCCTAAGAACTCTTTTCCTTCCTAGAACTAATATTCCTGCTTCCCTGTGACCACAAGCCCTAGAATGCCCTTATTTGCCCTGAGACTGGGATCCAAGACTGGGAACTAGGTCCTAATATACAGTAGAGTCCAGCACTCTTCTCAAATAAGAGTTCCTATAATCTCTTTCTAACTAGTTGTCCAATCACATTACTATTTGTTGACTGAGAATCCTGGACATTTCATTGCTACTACTGATTCAATTGCCTTAAAGCTGTTGGTTTGCTGGGTGGGACCTATGGAGGGGGAGGCAGCCAAGACTGGACACATTCTTCTGTTGTGACAGATCTCTTCTGCTAATTTTCTTATTTTTCTTGGGATGGAAAATTGTTTTTATCATATCCTTTTCTGGCTTATGTGCAAGAATTTGTTTTTTAGGTATTATTTGAAGCTGTTTGGAGGTGAATTTGGGAGAGCTCAGGTGAATCCCTGCCTTTTCTCTGCCACCTTAGGTCTACCTAGAAAATTTTTTCTCTATGAGAGCCTGACTATTCCTTTCTCATGTTATCATAAGACTATTCTTTCATTGAAAGAATTCACCGATCACTTCTTGAAAGAGAGCCCAAAATGAAAACTTCAAAAAATATAGTGGCTAAATTTCAGAATTATTAGACCAAGGAAAAATATTATAAGCAACCAGAAAGAAACAAGGAGCCACAATAAGGATTACCCAGTAACTTTCACCTTAAAGGATCAAAGAGCCTGGAATCTGATATTCTGAAATGCAAAGAAAGGAACTTGGAATGCAGCCAAGAATAAACCATCCTGCTAAACTGAGCATTTTCTTTAAGGGAAGAAGATGGACATTCCATAAAACAGGTGAATTCCATTTATTTCTGATGGAAAGATCAGAGATGAACAAAAAATTTGACCTCCAAATATAAAACTCAAGAGAAGTATAAAAAGGTAAAAAGAAAACTCTTGAGAACTATATCTCTATTATAGGTATACATTGAGAGTGCATGTATAATTTGATTTTATTGTTATAATATAAAAAATCTAGAGATGGAAAGGTGATGATACTGGAAAAAGGGGAAAATGGAGGTAAAATGAGGGAAACTACATCTCATGAAGAGGCAAAGAAGACATATTTGAAAGAAAGAAGGGAAAGGGATGAACTTTGTGTGAATCTTATTCTCATCAGATATGGCTCAAAGAGAAAATATTAAACATATTTGGTTTCACAGGAAACTTCTCTCACCTTATGGGGAAGTTGCGAGAGAAAAGGACAAAGGAAAGGGGAGGCTAATAGAAAGGAAAAGAGAAAAAAGGAGGGGAAAAGAAAAGAAAAGGAGAAAAGGAGAGAGGCTATAAAGGGGGAGGGCTCCTTGAGCAAGTGGAGCTCATGAGCAAAATATTGGGGAGCATCGAAAGGAAGAAAGGAAAGAGAAAAGTACAATTTGTGATAAATAAAATGGCAGGAAATAAAGAATTAGTCATTTTAATTGTGAAAGTGAATGGGGTAAACTTTCCCATAAAACAGAAGCAGATAGAAGACTGGATTAAAATCCAAAACCCTACAATATATTGTTAACAAGAAACATATAAAACAGAGTGATACATATAGAATAAAAGTAAAAGACTGGCGCAGAATCTATTATGCTTCAGGGGAAGTTAAAAAAAAAAAGCAGGAGTAGCCATCATAATCTCAGATCAAGCAAAAGCAGAGATAGATCTAATTAAAAGAGATAAGGAAGGAAACTGTATCTTGCTAAAGATATAGCTAAAGGCTTTCATAGATAATGGAGAAATATCAAAACTAAACAAATATGCACCTAGTGGTATAACATCTAAATTCCTCAAGAAGTTAAGAGAGCTGCAAGACAAAATAAATAGCACAACTAAAATAGTGAGGGATCTCAATCTTGCTCTCTCAGTACTAGATAAATAAAACCACAAAATAAATAAGAAAGAAATTAAGGAGGTAAATAGAATACTAGAAAAGTTAGGTATGATAGGTCTTTGGAAAAAATTGAATAGAGACAGAAAAGAGTACTCTTTTTTTTGTTCAATAGTCCATGGAGCCTACACAAAAATTGACCATATATTAGGTCATAAAGGCCCCAAAATCAAATGTAGAAAAGGACAAATAGTAAATGCATTTTTTTCAGATCATAATGCAATAAAAATTCCATTCAATAAAAGGCCAGGAGAAAATAGACCAAAAATCACTTGGAAACTAAATAACCTAATCCTAAAGAATTAATGGGTGAAACAGCAAATCACAGACACAATCAATAATTTCTTCCAAGAGAATGACAATGAGACAACATTACAGAATTGTGGGATGCAGCCAAAGTTATAATAAAGGGAAATTATGTTCTAGAGAACCCTCTAGAATTAACTAAAAGCTATTAGAAAAAATCCACAACTTTCACAAAGTTGCAGGATACCAAAGAAATCTACATAAATCATCAGTATTTGTATACGTCACCAACAAAATACAATAGCAAGACAACAAAGAGAAATTCTGTTTAAAATCACTGTCAATAGTATAAAATATTGGAACTCTATCTGCCAAGGAAAAGTCATGAACACAATTACAAAACACTTTCCATACAAATAAAGTCAGATCTAAACAACTGGAAAAATCAAATGCTTTTGGATAGATTGAGCAAATATAATAACTATGATAATACTGCCTAAATTAATCTATTTATTTAGTGCTGTACCAATCAAACTTCCAAGAAACTCTTTTACTGACCTAGGAAAAATAACAACAAAATTCATCTGGAAGAACAAAAAGTCAAGAATTTTAAGGGAATTAATGAAAAAAAATGCAAATGAAGTGATTTAGCTGTACCAGAGCTAAAATTATATTATAAAGCAGTGATAATAAAAATCATTTGATATTGGCTACAAAAAGAGAATAGTTGGTCAGTAGAATAGATTAGGTTCACAGGACAAAATTGTCAATGACTATAATAATCTAGTCATTAGTATTTGACAACCCTAAAAATGCGAGCTTTTGGGATAAGAATTCATTAGCTGACAAAAACAACTGGGAAAATTGGAAACTAGTATGGCAGAAACCAGGCATTGACCCACACCTAACACCATATACCAAGATAAGGTTGAAATGGATTCATGATATAGATATAAAGAATGGTATATAAACAAATTAGAAAAACATACTATAGTTTATCTCTCAGATCTGTCGAGGAATAAAAAATTTGTGACCAAAGAACTGGAGATCATTATTGATCACAAAATAGATAATTTTGATTAAATTAAGTTTAAAAGTTTTTGTACAAGCAAAATAACGGTTTGGTCATATATACTTATTGTGTATCTAATTTATATTTTTAATATATTTAATATCTATTGGTCATCCTGCCATCTGGGGGAGGGGGTGGGGGGTAAGAGGTGAAAAATTGGAACAAGAGGTTTGGCAATTGTTAATGCTGTAAAGTTACCCATGCATATAACCTGTAAATAAAAGGCTATTAAATAAAAAAAAAAATCTGAATAAAATAAAATATATGGAAAAAAAATAAAAAAAAAAGTTTTTGTACAAACAAAACTAGTGCAGACAAGATTAGAAGGGAAGCAACAAAGTGGGAAAACATTTTTTATATTTGAGGGTTCTGATAAAGGCATCATTTCTAAAATATCTAGAGAATTAACTCAAATTTATAAGAATTCAAGCCATTCTCCAATTGATAATGGTCAAAGGATAGGAATAGATGATTTTCAGATGAAGAAATTGAAACCATCTCTAGTAATATGAAAAGGTGTTGTAAATCATTACTGATCAGAGAAATGCAAATTAAGAGAACTCTGAGATACCACTACACTCCTCTCAGATTGGTTAAGATGCTAGAAAAAGATAATTAAGAATGTGGGAGGAGATGTGGGAAAACTGGGACACAATGGTGAAGTGATCCAACCATTGTGGAGAGCAATTTGGAACAATGCCCAAAGAGTTATCAAACTGTGCATACCTTTTGACACAGCAATGTTTCTACTGGATCTATGTCCCAAAAAAATCTTAAAGGAGGCAAAGGGACCCACATGTGGAAAAATGTTTGTGGCAGCCCTTTTTGTAATGACGAGAAACTGGAAACTGACTGGATGCCCATCAGTTGGAGAATGGCTGAATAAGTTGTGAGATATGAATGCTAAAAAATATTATTGTTCTATAAGAAAAGACAAACAGGATGATTTCAGAGAGGCCTGGAGAGACATGCATGAAATGATGCTGAGTGAAATGAGCAGAACGACAAGTTCATCCTACCCAGCAACAGCAATGTTATATGGTGATCAATTCTCATAATGGATGTGGCTCTCTTCAACAATGACATGATTCAGAATAGTTCTTATGGTCTTGTGATCAAAAAAGCCATCCACACCCATAGAAAGGACTGTAGGAATTGAGTGTGGTTCACAACATAGCATTCTCACTCTTTTTATTGTTGTTTGCTTGCATTTTATTTTATTCACTATTTTCTTTTCTGGTTTGATTTGATTTTTCTTGTAATCAAGATAATTGTATGGGCATGTGTGCATATGTTGGATTTAATGTATATTTTTACTATCTTTGGCACATCTTGGACTGCTTGCCATCTAGGGGAGGAGGGTGAGAAAAGGGGGGGGAACTGGAATGCAGGGTTTTGCAGGGGCTAATGTTGAAGAATTATTTATGCATATGTTTTGAAAAATAAAAAGTTAAAAAAAGAAATGGGACCTTTATCAGAATCACTGAATGTAAAAATGATTTCCCAGTTTATTGTTCCCGTCTAAACTTTTCTACATTGATTTTGTTTGTACAAAAACTTTTAAACTTATTATAATCAAAATTATCAATTTTGTACTCAATAAAAAAACATTATTTTAATAATTCACAGAGCTGAGAGAGAGACAGAGAGAGACAGTGAGCACACAAGTGTGGTAGTATTTTACTTCCTTAAATACCCAGCTAACTTTTCATGGCCAAAATCATTTCCACCTTAGGAGCAAAATAATATAATCATATTCTTGATTTATTGTTTTTCTTGTTGTTTTTCTTTCTTTCTTGAAGAGGACTATAATATCAGGAAGGTTATGCCATAACATGTGAATGAATTGGATTTAAGTTTTTGAGGGCTGTGCAAAGACACCAGCCTCATTTACTTGCTGGAGCTATCTGGATTCAGTAGCAAGATATGGATCAGGATGACAAGAGATAGCCCTGGATGCAGTGGGAGACCTCTCATGTTTAATTTCAAAAGACAATTTGCTTTGGAATTAAATCATGTATGATTGATGGTAGTAGTAGAGATGGAAGTATCAATAACAGTGGCAGCAGTAAGAATAATCTCCAGCAGTGATGATGATGATGATGATAATGATGATTGCTTTTATGTTGGCAATGTATTTAATACTTTTGGCTTCAACTGAAATTCACATATGCCCTTAAAAGTAGTAACTACTAGAGTTTTTACCCCATATTGTTGATGAGAAAAATGAACATTTAGAAAAGTGAATTGTTCATTATCATGCAACTACTGATTGCTAGGGAGAGTATGTAAATCCTGGTGTTCCTGACTAGGGATAACAATGTTCTGGGGATAACTTCATGAGGTGAATCTCCCACTGGAATTCTCTTCATTCTCTTGCAATTAACAAAATTTCAAGATTGAAAAGCACTTGTTAAATTCTGAAAAGCAAGAGATTCTAATCAACAAGGTATTAATATATAATTGAAAATATAGATAATAGTTTTAATAAGTGGTTTTGCCTTTCCTCATATTTCTTTTTCCTGCCAGGAAAACTACATGCAATTTATTTATAATACATTAAAAAAAACTATTCAAAGATTATGAACTAAGACTTTTCTTGGCTGTAATGTTCCCAGAAATAGCAGTGATCAGTATTAAAAGCCCTGAAAATCAGGAACATGATATTAATCTTGTGTTATATAAAAAATGAAGCATTATTACAGATATGGGAAAGAAAATAATTTTATTATTTAATTTATTGAGTACTGACTGATAAAAAGAAGAAAGTTATATTTTTATTCTGTTCTCTCTAAATGTGTAACATAAACATTTGTAAAATCATCTATGAAATCTTTCCCTACATTTAATTAATGAAAGCAAAACTTAGTCTTCCTAATATATTTTAACAGATTATTAACTGATGGGAATATATATACTGCCTTATGATTAAAGCTGAGATAATATCAAGAATAATATACTTTAATAGTAGAGTCAATGACAAATATTCTTGAGATATATGTTTTAACTGAAAATATCTCTGTCTATACCATTTTGATGATGATTCCCATAGTGAAGAAACATAATTGCAACCACAGTTAGAGATGCATTCAGCTAGAGAAACTGAGAAATTCTTATTCATTTGAGGTCAACTTGTCATTAGCAAAGGCCTAGAAGCTATGGCTCAGAGAACTTGAATGGTATTTCTTGAATTAAAATGATGCCATTTTTTAAAAACAGATCTTTTATATGCTTTTTTCCATAATTAGAATTGTATTTCTCTGAGGATTTGAGTCTGAGTCTTTGTCAAAATTTAAATCCATCTCTATTCAATATTTCCCCTTTTCTGGATTTATTCTCACTCACAAGGCAGTTAGAGGTCCTGCTTAACATAATTCCACAGGTGGCTATTTGCCTTATTGATAAATCACATTATTATTAATTTTACATACATATGTATAAACTCATTATTTTGTAGTATGTTTGGCATTCCTCTCAAAATGATATTAAAAATGGATTTCCCTTTTTTAAGTGGGGCAGGATATATTTATGGAAAGGGGAAAATTTAGTGCTATTAATTGAAAGCAAGTAGACAAAAAGAAAAACTGCTCCTATTCATAGAATATTGGGTGTAATTTTTAAGCATTCTTTCTAGCAATATATGATGTTTCTACATTTTGAGACAAACCAAACTAAACCTGTTCTTGTGCATGCCCTTTCAAAAGAGAATAAGAAAAAACTCATTGTGACATGCTTGTGTTCTTTTACATTATAAATCCATCATGATAATAGGAACATTTGTACCTTCAGAAATTGATGCTTAGCTCATTAGATTATAAACAATTCCCCATATGATCAAAGTCATATTTATAAACACTGAAGGAAATCTGTAAAAAAACATTTCATTTATCATCATCCCATAAAAATTTCCCTTCCTTCTCTAAAAAGGTATATCAAGACATAATACTGTTATGGTGAAGAAAAGATCAGAAACAAGGAATTTGGTAGACTAGTGAGATTTGGTACCTCCCCTACTATCCCATCCTCTTTTCTTTTTACTTCTCTTTCTCTCTTGCTGGGGTCCTTTACTGAAACTAAATGAGCTTTAAAAGGGAATTAGATTGACTACTAAGTGATAAAAACTTCAAACCCTTTCATTGACATAAATAAGAGAGGGCTATATGACTTAATTGGAAATGCCAAAGGGAACACAGAATGAGAGGTTTAGAAAACTAACATTTGTGAAACTGCTTACCAGGCACTTTTCATATGTTATCTCATTTGATCTTCATAACCACCCTACAAAGTAGGTTCTTATTTTTCCTATGTCATAGATGAAGATTACCCAGAATTACATAGCTAAGTCAGAATCTGAACCAGTATAAGAATTTAGTTCATCCTTACTCTGATATCTGTCTTGTATTCATTGGGCTACCTAAGTGATTCATTTACTACTAGACCAGGAGATAATACCTCAAAGAATAGGATAGCTTTCTATTCTCTTCCACCTCTACTCCCAAATATATACCCTAGACTGATCCCTCCAAAACACTATAAAAGGAAATCAGGGAAAAGATGCATTCTGTGATATCTCCAAGGAGCATCTGATTGTATTCTTCAAATCAGACCTAGAGGAGGAAGGATACTTTGCACTCTTCCAGGGACTGGCCATCACTATACCAATTTTCTGCTCTCTTAGGTTTATTTTCACTCCAGGTATGAGAACTATTCAAAGATGAAGGCAAGTGATATATTTTATAGATGAGGGAACAGTTTGATTAGATGAGTATAATTGATTTTCTGTCTTTGCAGACAGAGAAGTGCCATTCACTAGGAAAAGGATAGTTATTTGTTGAGTAATTTAAGCTTACAAACCTTGAAAAGAGGCAAGGATTAAGGAAGTGGGTACTAGACATAAGAAAACAGCATGGCTGAAACTTGGACAGATTATTGGATGAAGAAAGAATATCTAAGGGAAACAAATACATATGGTAACATCAAGACAAAATTTTCCAGTGAGATTCCTTTCTTTTTTCTGTTTTTTCCTATATTTCATTTTATTCAGCTTTTATTCCAGGCAAATACTCATCATGAGGCAGGAGGAGGTTTGGGAAGATATTATAATAATAAGCACTCAATTTCCTTGAATTTAACTAATTTGATCCTGACTTTCAGAAATTCACATCCTGGCAGGATAAGGATGACTGTGGTTACTTATTTCAAACCACCCCATTTTTTTTCCAGTATCCAAGAATTTTTCTTTACATATATGCATGTATTAGGCTGCATTTTTTCATAAAACTTAGATTTCTCTTCAGATTATACTTTGTTAATTTCATGAATGCTCCCTGTCCTCTCATCTAACTCTGTCTTCTCAAACCAAAGACAAATAAAGCTATAAGCTCAATCACAAAATAGAATTATAGGACATTCTTTATTATGATGAATGTATAAAATATTTGATAATTAACTGAGCATTTCTCTGCTTGTTTTTTTGTGTCATGTTGCAAATTATCAGTAATCATTTTCTGGTTACATTTATTTTTTTGTCTTCTTTGTGTGGCTCTTTTTTCCCCTTTGAATCATTTAAAGAGATATCATGAATAAACTAATTTTCATTTTGCAGTCAGGGTCCACATGCTGATAAACAAATATTTTGACAAGAAATAAACTAGCATACTGTCAATGTCAAAATGTTTAAATTGTTTTCGGTACTTGCCTGATAACTTGATTCAAAAGACTTGATCTTCCATCTTGAGGAGAATTTTCTAGGGAAAATATCCCTGTGATTGGTTGTCAGTGAATCATTTTTCTACACTTCATTATTTAAATATCTTAGCACTTTGTGATAGACAAACACTATAGGAGAAAGGAAGGAACATCTGGATTTCAATGAATATAAATTTCTCATTAGATTTAAAAATGGTCACATATTATTTCATTTGGTGTTAATTTCTTTTTTTTTTTTTGTAATGTTCAATTTCATTTTTATAAAGTGTTATTTGATGTATGACCTAAAGAACGCCTTGTCTTTCCATGATTTTGTTATCATCTTGTATAGAATATTGACTCTTTTATTCACTCAAAACCAAAAACTGTATTTTCAAACAATTTGGAAAAAAAGTTGATCATACTTTATATTTATTTATATAGTCCCTTACAGTTCAGATGTACTTTGAAGGCAGGAAGAGGGTTGCATTTGTGATAAATAACATTTGAACTTGAAGTCTTGGTAAGTAGATTAAATTTTCTTGTAGGATTCAAATATCACTGTAAATGGGAAAAATCTAATTAAGAACTTTTTTCCTCCTACAGATTCTATTTCATAGTAATGTGCTCTTTTGTCTTTCTGGTAAGTCATATGAAATATAACTAAGTTTATTCAGAGGTCCCTGCTCCACCTGCTTCTTTCTTAAGAATAACCATTTTTCATTGTATGTGTAACTAACCATTGAAAAAACTATGTATTTGTTATTGAAAGTAAGGGGTAGGGGGGCAGCTAGATTGCACAGTGGGTAGAAGCACTAACCCTAAAGTCAAGCAGATCTGAGTTCAGATATGGCCTCAGACATTTAACATTTCCTAGCTGTGTGACTCTGGGCAAGTCACTTAACCCCAATTGTCTCAGCAAAAAAAAAAAAAAAAAAAAAAAATTAAGGGGGTGATTGATAAAACAGGATAAATCATCAAGCATGCATCTGCATAGATTTTAAAGATATTATCTTCAATTTACAATGTAAAATGTGTATTTATCTGATGAATTAGAGAACATGGAGAATTGCTATTGCTAAATTTCCATCTATTTATTTCAATTTATTTATTATTCTTAAGTAATGGTATTCACATTTCTTTATTAGAAAGTTATTATTAAATTAAATGGTAAGCAAATAAAACTCAATACTGAGAAAGACAAAACATATTTAAATTTTTCATCTTCTCCTTGTAGTACTAGATATATAAACCAGATCAAATCAATAAGGATTATTTCAATTATCTCCAACTCTTCAGGATCCCATTTTGAAATTTCTTGGCAAAGATATTGAAATTGTTTGTGACTTCCCTCTCCAGCTTATTTTACAGGAAAAAAAAAAACAGAATCAAAACAGTTAAGTGACTTTTGCAGGGTGATACAATTAGTAAATATCTAAGGTCAAATTTGAAATCAGAAATCCTTGTCTACCTGACTTGAAGATAGGCACTTTATCTATTGAGCCACCAAGTTGTCTTTGCTTTTACTAAATTCTACACCAGGTATTAAATATTGAGAATGCTAATTGAACTACAGGAAAATCAGTCCCGTCCTCAGGGAGCTTACTTTCACATCGAGGAAGACAATAACAATAGGAAAGTGAAAGGACAATACAATGAAAAAAATTCCCATGGTAAGAAAATCCAAAATCTAGAGCAGGATAAAGACCTGGCTGGCCTGAATGCATTCCTTAACATGAACTTTATAAGAGGAACTAGACAAGCACAGAAAAGAATCATAGCAGAAAATATATATATTTCTGATGTGAGAAATTCAGAGGTCAAGTGAATTTGCAGAGTGATGAAGCATCTAGTAGAATGACAAAATTAAGACCAAACAAAACCACAACAAAAAATATTAAACTTCAGCTTTCTCTTTCAAATATCAGACTTACACAGACATCTTGCTATTGTATTTTGCTTCTATCTTTCTCATCGCAGATCCTTAATGGAGAATACAATTTAGGATGAGTTCTAAGAATTATTTGACCATGTAATCATCTACATGTATTATTTGAAAGCTAACTAACCTTCCTCCTTCATCTTTTGTTTCAGTTTATTTACGCAAATTTCCAGAAATTCCCAGCATTATTCATTCAAACCTTTCATTATCACTCACATAAACAGAGTGCCATCAGTGGAAATGCTAAGGTCTTGCAGATTCTGGGAAACAATTGATGAGCTCAAACAAATCATTTCCTTCAGTCAAAAAATTAAAGTGTAATATTAAATGGGTCCACCTTACCTGGGGTTCCAATAGCATATCAAGTCATCATTATAAATTGATAATATGACATGAATTGGTTTATCTGATCATTTAGAAAACATAGAAAGAGAATGAGCCAAGAAAATGAAGTCACTACTGGGGAGAATGGAATGAAACTTAAGTCCATGGAAGGGAAAGGGAAGAAATATTTATTAATAATATCATTACAATAATAGCTAACACTTACATTGTAGCTACTTTGTGAAAGAAACTGTGCTAAACACTTTACAATTATATCATTTGATCCTCACAATAACACTGAAAAGTATTCTGATTAACTTCACTTCACAAATTGCTTGCTTAGTTGCTTGGTCGTTTCTTCATTCCCACAAAAGACCAAAATGACATCATTATGTTAGAGTTGAATTACAGTGTATTTGACTGTGGCTGATCAGACCAACATGAGCTTGGAATGCTCTGCAACAGATTAGACACAAATAGTCCATATGAATTTTTGGGGTAAATGCATTAACTTTTGAAAATCTTGTTTTTCTTCTAAGATAATTCAATTTTGTTTTGCTCATAGAACATAGCACTTTCTCTCATGAAGGCAAGTTATGCTTGGCAATCCTGTGCCAATGTCTTCTTTGTCATACAACAAAATTTAAAATTTTTTACCAATTTTATTTTTAAGCAGTGTTTTTCTTTTGTTTATTTTTTCCATTTCACCCAATGTATTTTTCAATGAGTTGTTTTCTTCAGTTAATTTCTGTTTCCTTTTTAAAACTGTCCTGCAAAACTTTCATTTCCTTTCCTGATTTTTCTTCTCTCTTTTAAGATTCTTTTTGAATTATTCCAAGAGACCCTTTTGAGTCGGGACCAACTCTTATTACAATTTGAGGCTTCATCTGGAAGCATTTTGCCTTTAGTGTCCTGAGGTCTGTTCAGTGTTTAGTGTTTTGAGGTCTGTTCTTCTGTTGTTCCCTGCCTCTCAATAGCTCTCTATGGTCAAAGCTGTTTTTTGCTCTTTTGATCATTTTTAAAAGTTGAGGTCTGCCCCTAAGACACAGGGATGATTGTCCCAAGCTTCCTCTTGAGGGAAATACTGACTTCATGTTAAGCTAGAGCCAATGCTGTAAGCAATCTTACTATGCTGGTGGGCATGGCCAATTCCCACCTTTAAGCTGGGGTTCAGTAGCTCACAATTTGCCATCTTCAGCTTGTCTGCTGATGCCCTGGCCTTCTGAACCAGAATAGGGCAGCCAACACTGCTGTTTTTTGGCTAAGAGCCTGCCATTATATTCCCTGTGTGACGCATCTTTGCCCTGCTTTACTTGTACTGCACTTGCTCTGGGCTGCATCCCCTTCCCCCCCAATTGAGACAGATGTTTCATGAAGTCCTTCTAAGATATGTTCTGGAAATTGGTTATTCTCCAAATATTTATGGATTCTGTTACTCCAAAATCTGTTCAGAAGTTTGATCTAATGTTGATTGTGAGGGAAGTTAGGAAAAAGTCAGGCAAAGTTCTGTCTACTCTTTGCCATCTTGGCTCTTCTCTTCTTAGAGACAACTTGAAGAATGTCTTTCTATCAAATTTCCTGATTATCTTGTGCGCCCTTGCTCTGTGTAAGTTCTCCATAAAATAATCTTTTTGGCAAGCATATATTTGGCATTCCAACACTGTGGCTAGTTAAATGGAGTTCTCTGCAGGAGATTTGGAATGCTTGGCAGTTCAGTTCAAGAAAGGACCTCAAGGCAAACATATTTAATGACTTGCTCAGGATCACAAAGCTAGTAATTGTCTAATGCTAAATTTAAATTTATATGCAGAATACATCATGTATAAGCCAGGCTGGATGAATCAAAAGTCAGAATTAAGTTTACCAAAAAAAAAAATAATCAGAAATCGCAGATATACAAATGGCACCATCATGGTAAAACCTGAAGAGAAATTAAGAAACCTCTTGATGAAGGGGGAAAAGGGGACTATAAAAACTGACTTGAAGTTTAATATTTATTAAACAAAACCTAAGATCTTGGCAATTGGTTCTATCACTTCCTGACAAATAGAAGGACAAGAAATGAAATAGTGCCAAATTTTATATTCTTGGATTCAATCATTACTGCAGACAATGACTAAAGCCATGAAATTAAAAGATGCTAGCTCTTGGAAGGAAAGCTATGGCAAATCTGGACAGCATACTAAAAAGCAGACATATAACCTTGAAAACAAAGGACCATATAGTCAACACTATAGTTTTGTTTTTTGTTTTTTTTTTTTCCAGTAGCAATACATAAGTGTGAGAGTTGGATTATAAGGAGAACTAAACACCTCTCAATTGATGATTTTGAATTATCATGCTGAAGAAGACTTTTGAAAGTCCTTTGGAAACCAAAGAGATCAAATCAGTCAATACTTAAATTAATTTAGACTATTTATTGGAAAATCAAGTACTGAAGCTGAATCAGGTCCACATGTTGATGAATTTAAGCTGAAGCTTAAGTACTTTGGCCAAGTAATGAGAAGAAGGAGCTCATTGAATAAGTCCATGACTTTGGGAAAGTTTGAACACAAAGGGAAATAAATGGGGATAACAGGATGAAATGGATAGTGTCATAGAAATAATGAACATGAACTTGGACAGACTTTGGGAAATTGTGGAAAATAAAAAGAGCTTGATATGCTACTAAGCCTGGGGTCATGAAGAGTTTGATATGTATGAACAACTTGAACAAAAACAAAGAATTTGAATGCATGTCTTCCTGAGTGCAAGTCCATCACTTTAGCCACTAATTCACCTACATATCCATATCCCTCTCTTCATGTCCACCCAAAGAGAGATTAAATATAACTTTTTTTTGGTCATTAGCATTTGAACAATTTTTACTTTCCTTCAGTTCACTGAAAGACTTGACCGAGTGTTCACCTCCTTCTCAGAATTATCAGTACTCCTTTCTGTTCTGTCCTTCATAAATTCTATAGTCCTTACCCTCAGTATTTCTTGGGATATTATGATTCTTTTTAACTCTAGCATACTTCCCCCAAATTCACTTGGCTCAGAAAGCATTCTACTTGATTGCTAAGGAAACTTCATGGTTTCCTGGTTTACTAAAACATTCTTGACCAGTAGGATCTATGCCTACAATGATAAGTGAATATGACCATACAGAAGGAACAATTAACTCAGAAATCTCCATTTATGCTAGCATATAAACTATGAAGCAGATGATTTTACCCAATACCATTTCTTTCTATCTTTCTTCCCTCCATTCCTCTCTCTCTCTTTACTTTATCCCTTCCTTTCCTGCTACCCTCCCTTCCTCCCTCCTTTCCTCCTTTCCTCTTTCCCTCCTTTCCTTCTTCCCTTCCTCCCTCCCTCCCTTCTTCCTTTCCTTCCTTTCTTCCTTCTTTTCTTCCTTCCTTCCTTATTTTCTTCCTTCCTTCAGCATAAGTATTTAAGCTTTTGCTTAAATTTATTAGCATGTAGACCTGATTCAGCTTCAGTATTTGATCTTCCCATGAATAGTCTGAGTTAATTTCTTTAAGTATTGACTGTTCGATCTCTTTGGTGTCCCAGGAACTCTCGAAAGTCTTCTCTATATAACTCATAAGCAATAAACTCTTGGAGTTCCTCATATATAATCATACTTTTAACAATTCTTGCTCTTGGTACTACTATAACAATTAGGTTCTAAACCTCTCACAGTTAGAAATGATATTTCCTTCCTTAGTCCTTACCCAGCATTTTCTAATGACCTTATTCTAACATGCATTACAATTTTAGTATATTTTTGATATTATATAATATTTTAAAAAACATAATCTCTCATCCCTCAGATATATTTAAAGCTTTTTAAAGCAGGGACAACATATTAAATTTCTTCATGCCTGAAAATATATCCCATATATTTTTATTTAAATTAACAGAAAAAAGGAAGGAGGGAAGAGAGGAAAAGAGGAGAAAAGGAAAAAAGAAAGGGAGGAGACACTAGTTCTCCTCCTTAGCAGAGAGTTAAGTATTCACCAGCAAGTAGCTATCTCTGTTTGACTCAGTTTCTCATTTGCTGGTCTCCAGGGTGGTTGTAAAGGGGGAAATGAGATAATATTTATAAAGTGCTTCACCAATCTTTATACCTTATATAAATACTTACTATTGCTGTTGTTTTTTATTTTCATCATTGTCATCAATTTTATTATTGCTGTTAAGCATCTAGGAGGTGTATAACATGTAGAAATATTATCTTTGTTTTTTCATCATCATTGTCATCGTCATCATAGTAGTAATAGTCAGTATTAATAGTAGAAGATGACAGGCCTTGAGTTCATAGTGTTTCATGAGTTCATAGAGTTTACAATAGTTTATATTCTAGTAAAAACTTGGAAATGATGAAGGCCATTACTGATGGTATGTGCAAAAACTGAAACAAGAAAATATGTACAAAGACAATGAAGACTATCTAGTTTTTATTGTTATTGCTTTTAACATAGAATATATGAAGGCTAAAAAGATAGGTCAAACCCTGAATGCCAGCATAAGTATCTTACACTTTATTAAGTAGGTAATAGAGTGCTCTTGAAGTTTTTTTCAGTAGAAAAGTGATACAATCAGCAATACATTTAGAATTCTCAAAAGATACCATAACCATATAACCATAATTGTACAACTGAAGAAATATGTGTGGGGAAAGAACAATAAGATGGGGGCTAGACAGTGATTTTGAAAGGGGAAAAACAAACTACATAAGCAAAGTATAAATCTTAAAAAGGGAATGCATATTGGACCAAAAGCTTGCCTATTAGCCAGGTAAAGATATTTGTCAAATATCACTTCAAATTCAGGATTGTTTGCTTATTCTCTTACAAAGTTTTAAAGAGAGTTCACATCATGAGGCATCCACTTTTTCAGAACTGTGCCTACATAGCTGTCTTTGTGTTGTTGTTTTGCTTTGATCTTGAGATGTTTCTTTGCACCATTTTTTTAAGATTATTAATAACAATTAAAGTTAGAAAGTACAGATCATGGCTTTACTCATAAAACTTCTGTGAGGACTAATGATATGAAACTGTAACTCCAAGATGCATCTTTAATAATATGCTCCCTAATGTCTTTCAAAACCCTTTTTATCACCTTTCAGAAATGAAAGAGATAATGCAATACACCCACATAAATAAACTATGGGATCCTAAACAGCCGTGAGACTTCTTTCTTGAACTGGCAGCCACAATAATAATGCCAACTCAAGCGTCCTAAGTTGATCAAGTATTTCTAAGTCTAAGTAAGTATCCCATAAAGAATTTGAATTGCATTCCCCTTAATGTTTCTTTTGTCTTCCTAGGATATTGTAAAGAGTGTCTACAATGCCTTCAAACAGCTGACTTTAGGTAGAGGGTAGCATATTAACTTGAAGACTCCTTGGAGAGTTCTTAAACTAACATCCCTATATATTGTGAAGCCTCTAAATGAGCTGGTAATTGGTCCATTTCTTGTGCCCTTGCTTCTGTTAAGATCATTTGGAGAACTTGCTTATGTAGGTTTCCTAGGTCATCATCGTTATCAAATAGCATTTAAGTGCCTAAATGTGCATGGAGCTATACTGGGCACTTAAAAGCCAATTAAATGGACACGGCCATTGCTACTGAGGGCTTTTATACTAAAGAACAATCATTTGCAAAGACAAAGAATAGTCCAGAGACACAAAATTCTTATACCTGATTAGATTTTAAAAATTGTTATTTAAAGAGTTTTGATCAACATTTTAAGAAGGGTTTATTGGAATGCAAGAAACTTCATGGTATAATGGACAGGTCAGATTTTAGAATCAGGAATTCTTAGTTTCAAAGTCTGCCTCTGACATAAGTCTAGCTATGTGATCATGGTTACGGTACTTAATTTTTAGTGTTCTAGGCAAATGTGCAAGACTAAAAATTGTGTGGATATTCTTGTGCACTACAAATGCTTTTGCTCTGAGATCACCTTTTATGGATATAAACATTTTTGATCTCTTTCTTTCTCTAGTTAGATATAAATATGGCTAACCCCTCTCTCTTTTTCTCTCTTTTTCTCTTTCTCTTTCTCTCTCTCTCTCTCTCGCTCTCGCTCTCACTCTCACTCTCACTCTTTCTCTTTCTATCATGTATGTTCATTACTGAGGCAGTAAGGTGGTGCAATGGATAGAGTGCTGGGCCTCAAATCAGGAAGACCTGAGTTCAAATCTATCCTCAGATACTTATAGCTGTGTGACTATGATCAAGTCAGTTAGCCTCTGTTTGCATCATTTTCCTTAACTTTAAAATGAGGATAACAATATCATCTAACACAAAAGTTTTTTTTTAAATTTTTAATAGTTTTCTTTATTTACAAGTTATATGCATGGGTAATTTTACAGCATTGACAATTGCCAAACCTTTTGTTTCAATTTTTCCTCCCCCCCACCCCTTCCCCTAGATGGCAGGATGACCAATACATGTTAAATATATTAAAGTATAAATTAAATACAAAATAAGTATACATGACCAAACCATTATTTTGTTGTACAAAAAAGAATTGGACTCTGAAGTATTGTACAATTAGCCTGTAACACAAAAGTTTTTGAGGATTAATATAATATACATAGAACAATGCTTGGCACACTAGGCAATATGTGTGTGTGTGTGTGTGTGTGTGTGTGTATGTGTAAATGTTTATTACTTCCTTTTGCCCTTCCCCTATGCTCTGTAATTAAGAAAAAAACCAGGTAGAGAATCATGATATCTTTATAAATACTTAATGAAAAGCTACTCTGCCAAGCATGTATTAAGTTCTGGGGAGACAAAAAAAAAAAGTCAAATAATAATTCCTACCCTCAAGGATCTCCCAATCTAATGGGGAAGATTATAAGCCACAAACACAAAGAACAAGACATATACAGGATAAACAGGAAGCAAATTAAAGAGAGAAGATACTAGAAAGGAAAGCACTTCCCATTTTATAAATTAAGAATCAGCTTTTGATTTTAAATACCTTTCCCAAGTTTGTATAACTAGAAGCAGAAAGAATAATATACGTGTATCATTAAAATTAAGAATTCAAAGAACAGAGGAAGTTGACCCTCCTCACCCAGAAATAGTGAAAACTGCATTTGAAGAAGTGCTCTTTAGAAATAAAGTATGTCCACCTTTCCTGTAGAAGAAACAAGAATAAAATATTGTGGAATCCCAGTGTTTCAACAAGAATACCATTGGAGTCCAACTTATTTTTTTTTAACCTATGAGGAAAGCGACATTATCTTAATTACAGACTATTTAGTACAAACCATCCAATTTTCAGGTGATAAAATTGAGATCCAGAATTTTTGTAACTTGCCCAAAGGAAAATTTGCCCTTAAGTAAGAAATGGTGACAGGTATTTGTTGTTTTTTTGTTTTGTTTTGTTTTGTTTTGTTTTTCATACCATGCCTTACTTCTTTCTGAAAGGCATTGGGAAATCAAGCCAGGAGAATTTAAATTTTGCCACAACTATTTACTACCACTATATTCTTAGGTAAGATAGGTCACCTCATTGGATCTTAGTCTCTTCGTAAGTAAAATGAAGGAAATCGATTAGATGAACTTCAAGAAAGCTAACAGCTCTAATGTATCTCTTTTATTCAGATTCTAAAATCATAGGCAAAATTTCAGCTAAAAGCCATTTTCTTATTCATATAAAACTTAGTCCTCTGGAAAAATGATAAAGAAATAATTGAACTTTCTAATAAAAAGTACGATAGAAATGCAAGGTATTATTAATGCCCTTGCACTTATCCCTCCTACACATATTCTCTTAATGTTCTTTAATATTGAAACAAAAAAAAAATTCAATCTCACACTTCGGAAACAGGCATGTAATCAGGGATTGCAATAGGGAAATGAACTCAGATCTTCTTTCAATTAAAAAACAGTAATAATTTGAAGGGTAAACACCTGACTTGGCTAAAATTCTGAGGCCATCATCATAAAAAACTTATGGTCTTGTTGGTAATGCAAAGAGTTAGCCATCTTAACAGAAAAAAACAAATAAATAAACATTGACATGAAGTATTCGATCAGTTCCCAATGGTATAAGTCCTAAATATTTTTTAAAATTATTTAAAATCTTATACTCTTAGAGATATATGGTATCTCAGAGTCCAACTCTTCTCCCAAAAGAGTAACTCTTCTTATGACATTACAAGGAGAGAGTAGCCTACTCTTTGACCATTGTATTAATAAGGAACTCAGTTGTTTACTCAGCCATTCTTTTCATTGACTGATAGTTCTCATTTAAATTAATATGATGTGTTTTATATAATTTTATATATGTGTGTCTCTATATATAGACACATGAATGCATACATACATGCAAAATTAAACTACCTAATAGCAGAATAAATTGTAAAGAAATGAGTTCTTTACTCTGAATTAATATGTGCATCTGTGTGTATGCTCTGATTGTCAGATACAAAATATGTCCAACTTTCTCCAAAGGAAACCTAGGGAAGAAGTAAGAATAAAAGATTATGGAATCCCAAGAATAGAATAGGAACACTATTAAGCACATTTTTTTTGGGAGGGAGAGTGATAGGAGATACGGACAAGGAAATTAAAATTCATTATCTTTATTAAATGCTAGCTTGTATAAGTGATTTAATTATATGTGGTAAACCTGATTGGAAGACTTTTACTAACTTTTCCAATATATACACACATATATTTAGGTACATATGTGTATATACATACACAGAGAATATAAAGAACAACATAGATGTCATATATATATAATATATACTTGTGAATATGTGGATATAGACATGTGTATACACATACTCACATGTATATTTTTTCATGCTCCTAATTATACATCTGCAATCAATGTTTACCACTGTGTGATGATCACAATTCCTGAAACACATATGTTTTTAATAAATGCTAATTGACTGACAGACCCTTTCCACAAGGAATACCTTCTAACATTGCCACAATATCTTACATGAGAAGGGTAGAAAAGTAAGACAGTAATAGCCCCCAAAATATTTGTGGTTTCTAAGCAGAGCCTATGATAGGATAATAAAGAAATGTTATATAAAATAGGTAAATTTAATATGAATATATATATGTATATACATATTCTTAAGAATTTGACCTATCTAAGCTTCCCATTATTATAGTTCAATAGAGTCAAGGCAACAATTCATTTTCAGTGGGAGAAAACTTATACCCAGAAATTATAATCTTCATGTGTTAAAGTTGCTCCTTCATTTCTGTAGTGTTCTGGCCTTACTAAGCCTAGGCTGTGTCCTATTGACAATTCTGGAGAAATAGTTCACATTTCTATTGGGAGGAATCCAGAAAATGCTTACTTTCTCTTCTGTCTTTTCTTTTGGTTAATATTTCCCCAAGTTTGATAAATTTGTTTGCTCAACTTTAATTTCATGGTCTACTACAAATCAGTATAGGTGTCCTAGAAATATTTTGGCTATCAGCAGGAGTTACAACTCAGGGATAATTGAAGTCAAAAGAAGTTCTACTGTGTTAGCTTTGGTAAATTACAGTATTGTCCTCCTTAAGGAAAAAGAGAGGAGATGTGTGTGTGTGTGTGTGTGTGTGTGTGTGTGTGTGAGAGAGAGAGAGAGAGAGAGAGAGAGAGAGAGAGAGAGAAAGAAAGAGAGAGAGAGAGAGGTAGATAACCTTGAACTTCTTTTCAACAAGTAGTAAGCTGTCTCTCAGAAATTAGTAATGAAACATTATTGAACTTCCTCATTAATATATTGACAAAATAATTATTTGCTAATTATTAGGAGGTTCTGCTCTAGTTATCTCCTGTAAGAGTATATTATATTTTGTAATTTGAGTCAGGGGGAATATATTTATTAGACATATTTTACATTTTGACTGAACATTTACTCTGATGCCTCAAAATGATGTGGGAACAACTCAGGGCTGGTGGTATACAATTTGAGTAGATTCTCCCAACCTGGCTTCAAGAAAGGACAAAGTTGATTACTAGGTAAAGAATTTAGATACTATGGAAATTTTTGAAAAATATTTTATATGAGAAGAGTAGAAAAATAAGTATTTTCTAAGTTACAGAGAAACTCCAGTAACCTATAAACGTCAGCATTTGAATCTCATACAAGTACAAACTGCCATCATTTTTGAGAGAAATCCTTTTGGAAATGAAACAATACAATGTTCTCTTCAGGTGATATAATCACTGAGTCTTCAGCAGCCTTAGTCACTCATAAATCATTTATTTATTTAATATCTACTATATAGCAGGCACTGAGCTAAAAATTAGGAATATAAACAGAAAAATTAAATACATAAAATAAAATATATAAAAACAGTCTTCACCAACAAAGTCTTCAGCACAGTCAAATGGTTCAACAGATGAAGTTTTGGAAAAGAAATAGCACTTTAAAAATTACATTGCTATTTATGTTCTTATTATAGCCTAAGGGTTATTGGACTCTTTATTCATTAGTTCTGTGGATGAAAGGCCCGAAATTAATTGCCTCTCCCCATTAGAATGGAAATCATTAAGCGCAGCTTTTGATTTACTTTTCTATTTCTATCCATGTGTATGTCCTTAAATAAATGCTTTTATTGAAATTCATTCATTTATTTATAAATACCATGGCATTTTTAAAAAGCACTGAATGTAGAGAGCTGAATGAGGAGTCATAGGACCTTAATTTGAATCCCTGGTTCCCACACTTACTACCTGTCTAACCTGACTGTATCTTATTACCTGCTGACCCCATATGATCATTGTTTGAGTCCTGATTGACTCAGATTGAATGTGAATAACAGTCACTTCTGCTTTAGCTAGAACTCTGAGGGTCTTCCCTTCCCAATTTCATTAATTCTAGGTGAAAGAGGACATTCTTTGCCTCACTAACTCCCTAGTCTTAATCATTGAATGGATGCCACCTCAGTCAAATTGAGACTTGTTGAAGACAATCCAGGGTTATTTCCAGTCATCCTGACCTATATCTGGCTACTGGGAGGGGAAAGTAAGGCAGATGACCTTGCACAGCCCTCTCTCACTTAATTCCAATTCAATTGTATGTCACAACATAAACTACCTGATGCCATGATTCTTTTCAGGAAGAAAGGACAAATAACAACAACAATCAGACTCACCTAAACCCAGTCACAACCTCTCTGGGGCTCAGTCTCTTACTCTATACATCAAAGAATTGGTCTTCTCCAGCTCTGGATCTATGATCTTCTAATCTACAAAGTAATGTTCTTTAGAGAAGACAAATCTTTTGAATTATTTTAGACATTAAAAAAATTCATAATTACTAAACTATCTGACATGATTCTTAGGTATTTATGGCATTGAAATACAAATGCATACATGCATCAATTTTAAATCATTATGATGGCATTTGTAGTAAGCCAAATGGACTAAGAATTATCCATCAGACTGTGAGCACTTATTTTATTCCTCCTTTTTTAGGCTCTGCCATTTAGCTTTCACCCATATTTCACAAGGGAAGAGAGGAATAAAACTTCAAGTTAGTATATTGACCCTTACTATTTTCAAGGTTTCAGTGTTTCTTTGGAAAAGAAACTCTTAAATATGTCCAAGGAAAATTAGGATAGGCAACTTTTTTCAGGTCTCCCCTGCCTTCTGACATTTAATTGTTGTCCATAATATGTCATTGCTGCCTCCTGCAATGTACAAATGAATGAATCAGTATAATAGAAAAAACTGTATTGCATGCCGATTGATGTCTACAAAGGACCAGCCTGAGTTCCAGAAAGCTCACTACCTTAAATTGTATACAAAAATCTGTGGAGACTATCTGTTGAACTGGGGAGATTCAATTCTAATTAATTCAGTGAATTTTACATAAATGAAACCATGTATTGAAGTATATTTGTTTTGCCTACAAAGAACCACAAATTGAAGGAGCTCAATGATAACCTTATCAGTGTATAAATACTTCAATCTTGAAACTGCAAAGTGCTATAGCAGTTTTGTACTGGTCATGGAAAGAGCATATAATATACATCATTGTCTGTTGACTTTTTTAAGGTGCATACAGATGGGGTATACCTCATTAATCACTAGATACTTTTCATAATTATCATCAACTTTCAATGGAAATTATTATTTGAGGATATGAAATATAGCACCATCAAATGAGTGCACAGGTAAGCACTGTTTTTATGTTCTATTCAACTCAGGTCAATTGGACAAACATGTTTACCATGAATATGATACTGTGTTAAGCATTGTGGGCAGCAAGATAAAATAAGAGTCCCTCTTCTCAAGAAACATGTATTTGTAGGCTTGATATTCTACTCGAAGCACAAGAAAATGAAGCAATTGATTTGCAATGTAAGTTAAAACTCCTAGCACCTTCCCAATTCACTGCAAAGTCTATATACCCATTTGATTGTATTGCAAATTAATACTGCATCTGCCTTTTTCCTAATATAGATTAATTAAACTTCATTGATATTCATTAAAATTCTTGAAGTCTATCCATGGACAAATTCTTACTATTCCAGATTTTTCAACTGTGTTATATACTAATTTCCTTCAGAAATTTATGGATACTTGATGTACATGATCATGACAAAGATGAACGATGAGTTACTTGTGGTTTCAAATATAGAATTGTGTGAAATGCTCAAAAATTTAAAAGTAACACTCATGACATAATCATTAAATTTCATTGTAAATTGTCTGGAAAATTAGTTTTAAAAGTAACTTTTCCTTCTTCCATGCTGTTATCTGCCCTTCCCTCAATATATCCCCACTGACTCTCACTATATTCTGTGCATTTTCCCCATATTAAGCCTTTTGCTTGTCTGTTGTTCTAGATGACATTCAAAACCATTGGGCAGAGATTACATCAAACTCCCTGAGTTCCCATTAGCCAGAATATTCTTTCTGACAGTAAATAATAAAGATAATGATTATTATGGTAGTGATGTACAATAATAAAAACAATAATGATGTTAATAATGTCCTTACAGGAAGCAAAAATATTCATTTTGCAATACCTGCAGACATCAAAGCATTCCTCCTGGCATACAGATATGCAAATTTCATTAAAGCTGTTTAGTTTATTGCTAATTTTGCTGTCATCTAGAACCCTGGCCAAACATTTGAATGTCCTCCTGGTAGTTTGAACTACTCCTTGTAGTGAGAATTCCAAACCAATTTAAACCAATTTAGCAACTGGTGCATTTGATAATTTGAGGACTTTAGGGGGGGGAAAAAAAAGGAAAGAAAAAAAGAATGTCCAAAAACCTCAGCAGTAGCCAACCTATAAAGGCATCAGCAAGAAATTTCTTCTCAGCAAACAGGTCCTCCTAGTGGAGAACCATTTTTGAACATTAAAAGAGTGAAAAATTTCCAGTTTAGTTTCTGTTGTTAGTAGTTTTTTTTCTTTCAATTTTCAATTCAATTTCAATATTGTGCCCTATATGAACATACCTGAGAATTTATTTACCATGTTCCTAATAACTTGGATAGTAGAAAGAATACTAGATCTGCAATTAAAGGTCTTGGGTGTTTGACTCATGGGATTTTGAGTGAATTGCTTTCCTCACTTTTAACATCAGATAAAATTAGGATTGCATTAGCTCCTCTCTATGGTCTTATGATCTATTCTGAAGAGATACTTAGTAGAAACTGCACTAAGATATTAAGTTAATTTTTATCTTCTTTTAGAATTTGAGCTTGTGAGGGCAAGGATTTTCTTTTTCCTTTTTCTTTGTTTTTGTATTTATATTCCCATTCTATAATATGGTTCATGGAATATAATGAGTATTTGCATTCCATAACATAGTTCCCAGAATGTAACGAGGACTTACTAAATGTGTTTGTTCATTCATTCCTCCAAATCACCATTAGATTTCAAATAATAGTTTGTATAGCTATCATGGAGTCAATGCTTCCTCAGGTGAGTTTTCTAGATTATCAGAGAAAATATTGCATAGTTACTTTTTATTAATATAAAGTATTCTTTAAAACATCATCATTAATAATTATAAAATATTAATTCTGTATACATTAAATTCTTTGGATCTCATTTTCCTCAAATAATTTTCTGCATTTTATCAATAACATTAATATCCTCCAACTCCCACTATATTGGAAGGATCTTTACAAAAGTTCTACTCTGATACTATCCATATGGATGTAAAGATGGAGACATATTCTTGAAGGCACTATCTAATTTCCTGAAAGATCTTGAATTCTGATCTATGTGATTGGCTATATGTTGTCTTCATTCTGAATACTGTCTATACTAACTATGGGAAGACTCCTTACTTGTAAACTGGCTACTGGATTATGAATTACTGGGGCATGGAAACTCATAAAATACTTAAAATTACAAAATAACCTCAGTTCTAAATGCTCTACCCACATATTTCCTTAGGCAGTGACATACAAAAAGAGAAAATTGGCAGAACATATTCAGAATCCTACAATATGTTTCTTTTTCACTGTCCATAAACATTAACTAAATTGTTGATAACCTAAATGTAAGATCTTTATCTAATGACAAATGAATTAACATGCAGTTTTAGGAATTGAATCCTTCACAGTTTTAATATAGGGAACTGGTCTATGGGAGATTGGGGACAGTTCTGAAAATATAGGCACATATTTGTTGTGTGATTCCAGTCCAAGTAAGCACAAGGAAATGTGAGGAGAGGCTGTGATTCATATGGACTGATCCTTTGTGTTGTTTTCTAATTGGCTACAATTCTAGAAGAATTGGTGTATAGTTTATTGAGATGGGACAGTTGGTGTTGAAAAGGAACAATTACTCCTCCATCCCTCTTTTCTTTTGTGACTAGGAGGATCAAGTACTTGCTTTGGAGTACTTCCATGAGGGCTGAATAGAGGAGATATGATAGCTGATAACATGTCTGCTTCTGTGTCTTTATGTTTATTCTTTTCTGATTTTTGAATAATGATTATTATAAAATGGGAATAATCAAGCAATGTGGTGAGTTCAGGAAATTCAGAGGATCCATAAGAAATCATATGGTCAAAGATGATTTCTAGAAATAGCATTGGACACAGATTTAGTGGTAACTTTTGGCATATGTGCCATGTAGATTCATGAAATGACTGAGAAACACAGATTTTTGTTTCCAGGTATATTGATTTATTAAGTAATTCAGGCCAATTGCAAAACAAATCTAAACTAGACTTCTTCACCTTGGTACAATATTCCAATTACTAAAGGAGCCAGATTTTTATGTGTTAAAAGAAAACATCAACAGGATATAAACCAGTTTGTAAGATTAAGTAATCTGCTTCCTAATTAAAGGAAAGATTAAAGACTTTCCAGGTAGGAAGGGGAAGAACAAATGGTTGCAATTTCCTGAAATCAGGAGGGAAAAAGAGGTGTCCCACTCCTCCAAAGTGGTCTGTCTTCATTAAAGCAACAAGAAAATAGTAACTGATTGATCAGTATGGGGGTCAGTTTTCAGATAAGACATATGAGTTGCTTGAAATGTATAATTGTGAGAAAACTCCCTGTGTCATTCTTCAGTTTTAACTAGGTTTCTGGTTAGGCTAACCTGGGTTCTTAGTAAAGAGTCACTAAGCTACAAGTAGAGGTGGTGCAACTTTGCAGCCACAAGGCTTAAACCATGTAATAAAATTTTCTCACAAGACAGAAATTGGACTAAACCCATAAATGAATAGAAAGGTAACTGAGCTAAATCCATAATTGAATCACAAACTGAACAATAAAAGAATGGTAGAAAGAACTTGTTGTGGGATCCAGAAAGGTACTGATAACAGAGTCCAAATATACTTTGAAGTGTGAAAATAATTTGTAACTTACTGTTTATTGTGACTTTGAGCAGATGCTTAATCACACACATATCCTTTTAATTCAAAACCTATGAAGTTATAATAAAAGGATCAATGACAAAATATGTTAAAGAAGTGGTATAAAAGATGCCTTCAAAGAGAAAAGAAATTTGACAAGGAAGCAGGCAGAGTATGCAACACGGAAGTTGCATACTAGATGGACAACTCCCTTGTACTTATACTTAATTAAAAGAACTAGATGAAGTTAAATTTTATATTGACTCACACAAGATGAGAAGACACAGGATAGGTCAGGATCTTCATTACTTCAGATTTATTAAAGTTTCAGAGTTTAAAAATAAATAAAAAGGGTCTGGTAAATAGGATTGATTCAAAGCAAACCTTACTAAGATAAAAACGAGGCTTAAACTGGCACTTTCTCTTTTTATTTTAACTGTTGAATTTATTTATTAGTTCAAACTCTGATATACTCAGAGACTTTTAACAATCTTAGTCTGTTTCCTTTCTCTAAGACAGAGGAATCTCTAGGGTTGAATTCACCCCAAGAACTGAGTGTTCTGATAGCTCCTGCAGTCTCTCACAGCTTTGGGGATGATAGACGTCTTTTAGCTGTTCTAGTTCTTGGAGGCATCCAAGTTTATTTCTTCTGGGCTTGCTGTACCTCAGCTATAACAACAACAAAAAATTGAAAAAAGTGAAAAGAGGAAGAAGAAGCCTCCAGGCTTATTGCTACTTGTTTTCTCTAGGCACTGAGTTCTTTATTATGGGTTTATTCTACCAAATATCCTACCTAAGCCCTCAGTTTTTATTTCTTTCTGTTAATGTCTTCCAGGCCTACAGAGGGGTTTCTTAATTCTTATGTCCTTTACCATCCCTTATCTTTGAAATGAGAAGAAAAATGGAGAAGAAAAACAGAAATTTTGCTTTCCTTATTATTTTCATGAAACATACAAATTCTATGTTATTTTCTTACAGTGAGGCAATTTGAATAATTTAGTTTCTTTATTAACCTTTCATACTCTTTTACCTTTGAATCCTTGTCACAAGAATCTTACTCCAACATTCCAAACGAAACTCAATACCCTCCAATTTTTTCATGTATCATTTAATGGATGTTTAATTTTGACTCTTTACTGCTAAAAGGGACTTCAACTTTTACAGTATTTTTAACATTGAGCACCTTTAAATATTTTAATATGAAGCCTAATAAAACATAGATACCTATTATTGAATCTTGTTGGCCTTCCTATAGCTGTTGTAACTACTGATTGCCCTCTCCTCCTGAATATTCTCTCTTCTTTAAATTTTTGTTATTTTATTGCTATTTTTTGTCCTTCCTTTCTGAGAGCTCCTTCTTTATCTTTTTTGTTGCATCTTTATCCAGAAAATATTCAGTCTCTTGATTAAATATACTTATACTGACCTTCATGCATAACTGGAATTTTTCTTCCTTCCTGCTACTACAATTCCTATATTCTCTAATTTCTTTCAAGACTTAAATTAAATACATTTTCTTCATCTCCCATCCTTCCCTTCCCACCCAAGTACCCTTTACTTATCAACTAATTAAATAATTATAAAATTAAATTCACTTTTAATAAGACATTCAAAATTTGCTCCTATCTCACCAAGAACTCTACATTGGCTCCATTTTTCCACTAACAGGTCTGCCACCTTACTACAGACCCTTATTATCATTCAACAGGATTATTATCTTAGATTCCTAAATTAATCTCTCTGCCTCATGTCACTCCTTTTTCTAATGCATCTTCCATATATTGCCAAAATCTAAGATTAGGTTTAACTCATCACTCCTCTGTTCACAAGACTCAACAGCTCCTATTATCCATAGGATTAGATATAAACCCCTTTGTTTAACTTTATAAAATCTTAAAAACCTTGTTTTAAACCTTACTTTCTAGATTCATTATTCAATACCCTCTTTCATTCACTCCATGGTGAAGATTTGATCTCTCAGTCATGTATTTCTTAGTACTAACCAAACCTATGTCTAGATACCTAATTCTCTTACTTTCTGTGCTCAGCTCAAGCATAATCTATTTCCTAGGGAAAGGGACTCACCCAAATGTGCAAAAATGTTTGTGGCAGCCCTCTTTGTAGTGGCAAGAAACTGGAAACTGAGGCAATGCCCATCAATTGGAGAACGGCTTAATAAATTGTGGTATATGAATATTATGGAATATTATTGTTCTGTAAGAAATGACCAGCAGGATGAGAGGAAATTTACATGAACTGATGTTGAGTGAAAAAAGCAGAACGAGGAAATGATTGTACATGGCAACAGCAAAATTATACAGTGATCAATTCTGATGAATGTGACTCTTTCCAACAATGAGATGATTGAGGCCAGTAACAAGGGTCTGGTGATGAAGAGAGCCATCTGCACCCAGAAAGAGGACTGTGGGAACTGAGTATGGATCACAACATAACATTCTCACTTTTTTTGTCATTCACTTGCATTTTGTTTTCTTATTCATTTTCTTTCCTTTTTAATCTGATCTTTCTTGGACAGCAAGATAATTGTACAAATATGTTTACATATATTGGAACTAACATATATTTTAACATATATAGCATATATTTGATTACTTGCCATCTAGGGCAGAAGGTTGGGGGAGGGAGGGGAAAATTTGGAACACAAGGCTATGCAAGGGTCACTGTTGAAAATTATCTGTGCATGTGTTTTGAAAATAAAAACCTTTAATAATAAAAAAGAGGAAAAAGGGTCAATGTTGAAAAATTATCTATGCATATGTTTTAAAAATAAAAAGCTTTAAAAAGCATAATTTCCTAAAAGTTTTTTTCAGATTTATTAAACAATTAGTTCCTCCCTTCCCGTGAATCTCAGAAATTACCTAACATTTACTTTCTATAGTTGTGATTTCACTTATGTGACATATGTCTTTATATAGAAGAATTTAGGGTTATGAAAAAAAAACTTTTTTTTTCATTTTGTGCCTCTCAATCCTAAAACAGTTGCCAACAAATAGTAGACACAAGAAAAAATTATTGAGCAGTTCATTTATAACTTAGGCTGTTATGTTATGGTTTCCAATCTCTCCTCTACACTCCCAAATCCATGTCTGCCATTGACTTATAAAAGAGAAGTACTGTTAAGGACAATGAATTTAGATGTGATTATCATATAGAAGCACATAAGAGATGAACGGGTCCTTAGAAATCCACTTCTTAAGAATTGAATCATTTCTTATTTCTAGTCCAGAAAAGCTTTTTAAAAATGCAAACAAAATACAGAGCAAAGAAAATATGACCTCATAATGTTCCATAGAACGAGAACCTGACAGCTTATGTGATTTACCCATGGACACAGAATTTTTATGAATATTTACTAGTAAGATTTGTCATAGTAATTTCATAGTAATTTTAGAGCTGGAAATTACCTTAAAATGGTGTAAAAATGGCATGGAGTTCCAGTTTCTCATTTTATAGCTGAGGAAACTGAGGACCATATTGGTGAAGTGACTTAACCTAGCTTACATGAGTAGTAAATGGCAAATCTGAGATTAAAAACGATGTGCTTCCTCTGACCCTTTTCATTAAACCATACTCCATTTTTCTTGGGTTAAAGCTCAGTACATTGCTTTCCCCTTGAAGGCCAAGTTCTTATTAATCTATATGCAGGAAATTTATTCAACTCATGGGCATTATATAGAGCTGTTTATTCCAGCCTTGCAGAGAGCCTTGAAAAGAGTTAGTGCAAACATTTTCTCCCTACTTCTTATGCCAGCCTACTAAAGCATTCCCTCTATAGGCTGATAAATACCTAATCTCCCTCTGTCATATTCCTTCTCTCACTCCCTTCATTGCCTCCATTCTTCCTTACAGGCACATCAGAGACAAGTGCCAAAAGGGGAAGAATCAAACTCTAGAGACTCATCCTTGCTGTTTCTAAAGACAAGTCTTTTTAAAACGTTTCTCCTCATAACTGTGGTACAGTCTTTTAGATTATGTAACCAAAGAGATTATTTGCTTTCCTGCCTGGTATTGCAGGAAGAAAGAACCTGTTATAAAATCATTTAAACTTATATAGGTAATAGTCTGAGATGAAAGAGATGAACTTTTGTATTTATGAGTAGCTGGTTGTTGAATGACATTTTAGCATGAAGTCTTTTTTACATTTTTCAAATGTTGCCAATCATCTTAAAATCACTATAATTTGGCTTTGGTAGAAGTCTGAGGACCCTTTTCTAAGCAATGCCCTCCTTCTTTTCTCTCTTTAACCCCTTATTTATTTTCCTAGGAAGTTATACTTGAATGTTGCTATACCATTTCTATTTATCTTGGGAATAAATTATTTTGTAAATTCTCTTTAATGAGCAAGGAAACTTTGGTTTCTTGTAACAAGCCCGTATTAGGGTTTTTTCTCTAAAAGAAGTGATTTGTCAGGAACAGTATGCTAACTTAATTCCCAGAAGGTTAGAGTTTGATTCAAAAATCCAGAAGCCACTGAATGCTGTATTTGGTTAAATATGTTCTTCCTATTTTAAATGTATAGTGCTTTTTCAATGAGCTTATATATGTCCTGTGAGATTATAACCAAAACTAGTTCCCTAAAATGCATTTAAATGCTCCTAAATAGACAACAAACATTAATTATATTTATATTTTTCTAATATGGTTACTTTGTAAAGTTTTTAGCAAATCTTTGGCTCAGAATATATTTATAGTTTCATTAAAATAGCTCTTTTCTGACAGTAAAAATATGGGGTGTTCTGGACAACCAAATATCTTGGTTAATAAAGAACTGAATTATATTTATCTACTAGAATTAGGATGGGAAAGCATGATGTAATAGCAAAGATGGTAAACTGGAAGTAGGAAATCCCTGCTTCTAGTTCAGGTTAACTGAACTAGACTTCACGTCCTCTAGGACCTTTCTCATCTGTATAAGGAAAACATAACTAGGTGATCTATAATATCTTTATATTTTGTATTCTTTAATTTGTCAAAAGTTGGCCATCAAAAACTGTGCTAATAATCACGTAGAACTTCTCTGAGGACTCTAAATTCTTCTGGAGTCAGCTTTGTCTTCAATTCCTGAATATCTTCTCAAGTTCCAATTAAAAGAGAGTTATGTTTTATAGAATGACTTATCAACCAGATTTTATTAAAACTCACTGGGACTAAGTTGAATGCTCCTTTTCACAGTTGTTTCTAGTCTTTGGTGGTATCTCATTTAGAAATACACTAAATTCCATGGATTACTAAATAAAAAATATATGTAAGTTTAAAAAATTATGTAGTATCTTATCTTAATGCTTTGAGGACTAATGAAGAAAACATACTCAATTGATTTATATTTCCTTTATTTTTTTAATCTATGGAGAACAGAACATATCTAGTGTATCTATTCATAGTGGCTCTTTCAACTAGTGGCTTACTCTTCGAATCTATGGAGAATAACAGCTGTTTTTTTCTCAATTTAGTTATCTTCATTCTTATTGCTTATGGTATTTTGAAATAAATTAATATGAGATAGTGTTATTGATGAAAAGGTTAAAAAAGTTGAAAAACCAAAATAAAACATGTATTCCCATTGAAATCATCACCAAAATTTTTTTTTTAAATTGTGGGATGCATCTGATAACTAGGAAGTGATATAGTAAAGCATTAGCATTATTCTATGAAAATACACGAGGAGTATGGCTCCTCAACAGCTATGCAAATGTGCATGTTAAGTAATTATTAGAAAAATATATCCTCTACCTGATCTTATAATTCTTGTATGAAAAAAATTTTTCCTTAAACTAAAAATATTTACTCTTTAATAAAATCTGCATATTCTGGACCTCATTGGTTAGAATCATAGAATTTGATGAGAGAAAAAAGAATAGAAATGAGGAAGAGAAATGAATGCAACCATTTCCTTTTGTATATGAAAAATAATTACTTATCTATGAACTTCAAAAAGTCACTGAGAACAAATATAGAATTATGTCTTTTGGTTTCTATTCCACTGTGCCTTATACTTAAAAAATATTAATAAAAATGAAATAAACTTTTCCATGGTGCTTTAAAGTTTATAAACACTTTAAAGAAACAGTTTTATATGATCCTTACATTTGCCCTATGAGAAAAATGTTATTATTATTCTTTATTTTACAGATGAGGAAATGGAGACTGACAAAGATAAAATGTACTTACATCAGAGTACAAAGCTAGTAAGTATCTGAGTGAGGTTTAAAATTCAGGTTTTCCTTACTCCAAGACCCAGTTCTCTTTCCACTATGTCACCTAATAAGTTCTTTTAATTCGATTTCAATTTTTCAATTTCAATAAATATTTATTAAGTGTTTACTCTCTGCCAGATATGCTGCTAAACAGTGGGGATACAAGTAAGACAAGGAAAGACAGTCCCTGATATCAAGGAGTTTTCAATCCAATACTGAAGACCATAAACAAAATGAAGCTGGAAAGGAGAGTAGTGTGGAGATGGTATCTTGTTCTTGGAGTTGAAAATGAACCAAAGCTGAAGATGCAAAGTGATTTGAAGTGAGATTGCAGATTCTATATTCTTTATTGAAAAGAAAGGCTTTGTTCTACTCTCCAGCTTTCCAATCAGAGAGGTGAGGAGGCTGTGGAAGGTAGGAAGATGATGGGATCTGACATGATGAGCTTATCTTAAAAAGGATATCTGTTTTTTTCCTTGCAGTTGAAAACAAGCTGAGTTGCAGATATTAAGGGACCTATGATATTATCAGTATTAGTAGTCTCTCTATGCACATAGAGCACAAGTATGTTTAATGGTATATAAGTTCCATATCTTTACCCTCTCAATAATAAAAAAATCATCCAATAATCAACCTTCTGTAAATGAACATATCTGTACTTAGTTGGTCTTAGACAGCAAATTTAGTCTGTTAATGTGACCAGATTTGAAGTCTTATATAATTCAGAAAATGAGAAATTTCTATAAAAATCTTTCCAACAACAATGGGGATTAAGTGACTATAAAAATCACATTTTTCATTAAAATGTTCATTATTATCACAACTTTTCTATTTTAAATTCTCCATTAAGTACTATTTTTGCCTACTTTTACCATTGTAATTGCTCTACTTTCTTGAGGCAAGGTAAAGGTCAGTCATGGTTAAATGATCAGTGGCTGTGAAACTGTGTCAAATATTTTCTTGTCATGAATATATTTTTCAATAATTCAAAGACCTATGATTTAGTCAGTGACAATATTCTCACCGATACATATCACAAATATCCTGTAAGTTAGTAAATGGTCTTTGAGAAATATTTTTTTCAAAACTTTCAGTATCCTATGACCAGCCTAGTAATGAGTCTACATCCTTAGTTTGCTGGTCTACTATTCAAAAACAGAAGTATAAGATATCACCAAAACTTGTGATCACTTATCATATCCTGTAAAGAACATCCATATACTCCTTGCCTAAGCATCAGAATAAGGGGTGTGTTTTGGATCCTAATAAAATTTTTATACAATATTAAACAGTCTTTCTTTGAAAGAATTATTTATTTGATTGAAAGATCTCTGGGAGCAGCAATAACATACTTCTCTGTGGTATATAAGGATAGCTATTAATTAATTATTCTCTCTGTCAATAACTCTAACTCTCTTTGTCTCTGTCTCTGTGTTTCTCTGTTTGACTCTCTGTATCTTCCTGTAAATACTTCTCTCTCTCTCCCTCTCTCCCTCTCTCTCTCTCTCTCTCTCTCTCTCTCTCTCTCTCTCTCTCTCTCTCTCCTCTTATTATATACAGCTATCCCAAAGCAAGAATCACTCCCTTCAATATGTCTAACCTGTTTTGGGTATGACAAAGGGGTAGTAGAGAATAAAACAAATGTTCCTAATAAGAATAACAATTATGTAGATAGTGATCATGATAAGGGTGGTGAAGATGATGATGGCAATGATGAAGACAGCTAGAGTGCTATTGTTTTTTTTTTCCTTTACCTATAAGATGCCTCCTAATATTTTTTTATATAATTCATTCACATAACTATGGAGAAAGTATTTCTGGATCTTGTTAGAATTTAATTATATGCAAAAAAAAATCAACTCTGACATTAATAGAGGTTATCTTCCAGGCACTCTCATAAGACTGTACCAACCTAGGATACTTTGAGCACAGAGATAATTTTAACTAAACCTGAATCTCCTATCTTGTCTCAAAGCTGGTGCAATGTCAGCTAGATTTGCTTTATGTGACAAGGGTCAGGGGTTTAATGTATATTTTCTAGAAGAAGAGACAAGAACCACAAGTTAGTTAGCTCAGTTGGAAAAGGAAGTAGATGACTTAGTAAATCAGGAAGACATATCTATCTCTATAGTCTTTTAAACATAATTTAAAAGTGATACTTCCCATCAATCTTTAGGTTCTATATTGAGAAATAACCAGCAAAACAGAGCTAACGTTACCTTTGACAAAGGCAAGAGGCAGTATATTACACTGGATTTGTAGTCACTGGGTTCAAATACTGGCTCTGAAATTTTATTTCTTGTGTAACCTACCTGTAACTTCATCTTTTTGGCTTTCAGTTTTCTCATCTATAAACCACAAAAATAGAAAACTTCTAAGGTCATTTCCAAATCAAAATCAATTATGCCATCAAGGAACATTACTTGAAGAAACAGAACTGAAAAAAAAGAGTTTTTATTAAAGCTTTTTTTTTTTTTTCCTGATCAAAGCAAGCACTAACTGAGCAGGTAGGGTGATCCTCAGAAAAGACAGAGGCAGTATAATATAGCAGAAATAGCAATAAAATGGGGCTCAGTTGTCTAACATTCTGGGGACTGACATTGAGTAAATCAATTCTGGGCCTTGGCTTCCAAATTTGTAAAAGAATGTTGAATTACCTTATTGAACTAGATATTTCTAAATTCTCTTTAAACTCTCTGATATCAATAAAAAAAACTCAGCTCATAACCTCAAACTCTATGAAACAAACACAGAAAAGTAACTTGTACTATCTTCAAAACACACTTCTCCCTTCTTCCCTCCCTCTCCCTTTCCCTCCTCTCCTTCTCCCTCTTTCTTTCTCTCTCCCTCTCTCTACTTTCTGTCTGTGTCTGCCTGTCTGTCTCTCCTTTCTCTGTCTCTTATCTTATAATATTTTAAAACATTATAATATTTTGTAATTTTTATATTTTATAGTTTATAAATAATTTTATTTCTTATATATAATTTTATATTATATTTTATAATATTTTATCAAGTGCTTACAACAAGTAAAACCCTAAATTAGGTACTGAATAGCTCAGAAAATTAAATTAAAGAGGGTCCCTGCTCTCAAAGACCTTACATTCCATTTGTGCAATATAATATTTGCACAGAAAAGTGTAATTATGGAATAATTATTGTATCTATTACTAATAACTACACAAATTAGAAAAGCCTTTCTGTTGAAAATAGCATATAAATTGAGCCTTAAAGGAAGACAAACATTTTACATGGAAACTGTACTCCCCTTGTATTTGTCAAATGGTATGAGGCTGTCTCTTTTTGTGTATGTCTGCATGTTATACAGAGTATATTTCTGGATATAGAGATATTAGGTGATTCTAATTCATCATTTGTTATGACTATAGAAGAATGATTAGTTTTTTTTCACTTGATTCTGAGGTGGGTCATTAGGAGATGTGGAAGAAAGGTCAATGTTATTTGTCCTTTTGCTTAACTGTTGTCAACAATGGTTTAGAATCTGATCACCATGCTGATTATTAGTTTTGCCTTTATTTTGGGCCTTGTGTGATATATTCCATTCACTTTATACCACAATAATAGTGGCAATAGTTCATGTCCATTCAATTTTTAAGTTTAAATAAAATTTCTCTTATTGGTCAAGATGAATGAATAGGAAAAAGAGAGAAAGAGAAACAGAGACGGACAGAGATAAAGAGATACAGAGACCGAGTGCTACAGAAGAGACAGATAGGCAGAGAAAGAGAGAGACAAAGAGAGATAGAGAGACACAGACAGAGACAGACAGAGAGAAAGACAGAGAGAGAGAAACAGAGAACTATAATACATTTTCCTCTGTTTTTTTCCTCAGATAATGTGATGACTGCGATAGCACCCTGGATATCTTAGAATCAGCTGTAGTCAGGATAAGCAAAAGTCCTTAGTCTTTATTCTTGGTCTTTAGGGGTAGAAGTGAACAGGATGAACACAGAATCTCCACAACTTCCTTCTTCCTTGACTACTGCCAAAGTGACCCTGGCTAGTCTTACTCCACTCCTAGGCCCTCCTACAATTCTCTGCATACACCAATTATCGAGCCAGCACAGGATAGTGGGAAGGGCCATTCCCCAAGCACATTCCTATAGAGTATTGTCTAATTGGTAATTAGCCCTAAGTGCTTGAACTGACCTCAGTGCAATGACTCAAGAGTTTCAGCCCTCTACATCTCCTGCTTTCTTTTGTTTTAGAACACAAGTGGCACGCCATCCCTGACTTCCCAGGGAGGTGAGAGCCCCCAAAAGGAGGTGATCATGCTCCCCCCGACTTCTCAGGAAGGGAGGTGAAAAGCACCAAAGGGAAGTGGGGATTGCTAGTGGGTTTCTGGGATGAAGGGTCTTATTGGAAACAGGTATACCCAAACCCATCAGCATGGGAGGTATTACACAAGCACATAGCAGTAAAGCACAGGCTATTAGTAATGACTCTCCCCACAGCTGGTGCAGGCTCAATGTGGTACAACAAACATGAATTATATATGCAAGTAGTGATATAACAAACAAAATAAATCAATATGGTGTTGTAAAAGATTTCCAGATTTCACATGTCAGGGAATCCAATGATCCCCACAAGTTCTTGAAGTCCTGCAACAGTCTTTTTTATGTGTTAGGGAATCCAATGATTCCAGCAGATTCTGAAGTCTTGCAACAATTTTATCATTTCTCAGAGAATCCAATGATTCCTGAGGGTGAGAGTGAGAATCATCACACCTTTCATCCTCACTTAACTCCCCATGCCCTCTAGAGATATCGCTTTTAATCCCTCCTTTGTCCTCATTTTCCTCATACTTCCTCATCTGGCTGTTCTGAAAACTTTTCTTTTTTCTATAACTTGCAGGATTTTTTAAGGTCAATTGTATTATGTTGTATATATATATAGTGTTTCTTTGGAAATTGACTCAGAACCATTATCATTATAATATTCTCATAGTTGATCTACAAGTTTTCAGTTACTTAGGCTTATCTCTTCTCCTAAGAACCAAGGGGAGGTATGTTCTAATGTATCCAGAAATCCATCAATCTGCTCCCAAGTCATAAATAAGCCCTGTCTCTTTATCAATCTGAGTATGCTTCCTGCAGATCTCCTTTGGGGTGGGGTAGGGGATAGGGGTGGGGCTGCATTTGAGAGAGAATCTTTTCCCAATATCTGCCCCATTGCAGCTAGAAAAGGTTACTAGTTTAGCCCTTAACAAAGGAAGTTCCCTGTTTGTCTATTAAAATACTCACCCTATTTCCTGGTCACCGGAGACTTCTTCAGTGAAGTTAGAGTCCTTGGGCCCCACGCTAGGGGGCCAAATATGATGAACGCGATAGCACCCTGGATACCTTAGAATCAGCTGGAGTCAGGATAAGCAAAAGTCCTTAGTCTTTATTCTTTGTCTTTAGGGGTAGAAGTGAACAGGATGAACGCAGAATCTTCACAACTTCCTTCTTCCTCAACTACCGCCAAAGTGACCCTGGCTAGTCTTACTCTACTCCCTAGTCCCTCCTACAATTTTCTGTATACACCAATTATTGAGCCAGCACAGGATAGTGGGAAGGGCCATTCCCCAACACGTTCCCAAAGAGAATTGTCCAATCGGTAATTAGTCCTAAGTGCTTGAACTGACTTCAGTGCAAGGAAGAGTTTCAGTCCTCTACAAGATAAAATGATGGAAATAGTTGAGACAAGTCTTAGGACACTTGCTCTATAACTGAGCAATACTAAACACTGTTGCTGAACAGGCAGTGATATGAAAAATGATTTAAAAAGCTGACAAAGCTAATCTTCCAAAGTGTCAGATATGAGGTCTCAAAGGATATTTCATCTAACTTGAAGAGAATCTCTTCTTCTTCCTTCTTCTTCTTCTTCCTTCTTCTTCTTCTTCTTCTTCTTCTTCTTCTTTTTCTTCTTCTTCTTCTTCTTCTTCTTTTCTCAATCCCTTGCTTTCTTTCCAATAGCAGAATCTATTTGCAGCCATCAAACCTAATCTATACAATACTAACATAAAATATTTACACACATGCTGAAATTAGTGTGGGCAAGATAATATATTGTTGCCTTCTGGCATAACAATATAATTCTGCCATAAATATATCTCTTCTGTTCACATAATATTTTGATGGTTTGTGTATTCCTGGTGAGACTCAGAGGTCTAACCATGAAAATATGTATGATTAGTGGGAAGTGATACAAACAAAAGGCTAATTGAAGGCAGCAAAAGTTAAACTTTGGAAGATTGCAGTGATTCTTGGCTTTCACATTCAAAGATAAAAAGATACACTAACATAAAACTTGAGAGAATCTGTCTTTTCTCAATGACCTGATCACAAAACCTATTTAACTTATGACTTTAAGTATCTGTACCATCTTCAACATCACCCAGGTGTTTTGTTTTCAGAAATTACTATAGATTAAGAATTGTGCTTAACTGATACTTCACTTGTCATATCTATTCCAAAATGGCTTATGGACAATGGAGCTGAATCTCAGCATATCATCCATTTCTTCTGCTGGGGTTACTCCCTCTAATAGCTGCCTTAAGACTCACAATCCCTCTGGGGAATTTTAGTTTTTTTCAAAGGAACAACCCGGTCTTTTCAATAAGTCATATTCAAAGACTCCAAACATCCCAGGTATCTGTATTTACACACTGCTTTTCTTTATGTTCAATCCAAATTTAGGGCTATGCATATTTACCTAAAAGAAATCGTGAAAGAGGAATTTGAAAATTTAATCAATCAACTTTAAACCAGTTACACAAATGCTATACTACTTCAATTGAGTTAGTATTGAATCTTGAAATCTAATGCCACCCTGAGAAGCTGTTGAGATTATAGGCCATTGCTAATAGGAATTTAAATGGCTTTCATATCCAGAACCTACAGTCAACCAATTCTTTGCTAGTTTTTCTGGAAAAGGATTTTTTTTTAACAAAACTTGACCTTGTTCAAGCTTATTAGCAACTAATCATAGATGATGCTACTATAGTTGCCTTAGTTGCCCAATAAATTTTCACTTTATAGAGGCATTCTGAGTTAAATGTCTGCAGTCTGAAGTTGTCATAGGAATCATCTAATGATTACAAGAGATTTCTACTCTTCTGGGATGACCGAGTATGTATTTATTATATTTTAATGGTTTTCTTCTGGCTGCTGGAAATTTTTTCTTTGACCTAGGAGATCTGTATTTGGATAAAATATTTCTAGGAGTTTTCATTTTGGAATATTTTTCAAAAGATGATTGATGGATTATTTCTATTTCTATTTTACCCTCTGATTCTAGGAGATAAAAGTAATTTTCCTTTAAATTTCATGAAATATTATGTCTCGGCACTTTGCTCAGTCATGGCTTTTAGGCAGTCCAACAATTCTTAAATTATCTCTCCTTTATTCATTTTTGGAGTCAGTTGTTTTTCTGGTAAGATACTTCACATTTCCTTCATTTTTTCTTTCTTTTGTCTTTATTTTTATTGTTTCTTGATACCTCATGGAGTCATTGTCTGGGTATGGGTGATGAAAGTGTCAAATTGCATCTGATCCTGCATATGTTCTAGCAAACGAGTTCCTTGTAATTTTTTTCCTGACCATTTGCAGATCGCCTTGTTATCATTGGCTTGAAAACTGTTCCATTAGTGGAATATTACTGCGTTTTAAGAAATGATGAAAGGATTAGCTACAAGGAAATATGGAAAGAGTTGCATGAATTGATGCAAAATAAACTAAGCTAAACCAAAAGAATTTTTAAATTAATATTTTTAAAAGAACAAACAAAAATTATAGCAAATAAATTTCAATCCCCAGTTAAATCTTTCAATGATTAACTACAATCGCAATGGATAGATGGTGAAACATACTAACCTACCTCCTGAGGAGGCAACATGTTTAAGTTGCAAAGTGAAACATAGATTTTCAGAGAATGAAAAGACAGCTAACAAGAAGAAACCATACATCAAGGAGAAAAGCTTTAAAAGTTATGAATTGAATCATTATATATTTTAAGAAGGATAAATAACAAGCTATACATAAAAACTCACAGTATCATATAGAATTTTTTGGTTTGTTTTATATTGCATATTAAAATATTTATTTTCTTTCACGTTACATTCAAAATAAAAATAAAATTTAGTGGGCAGCCATTCTCACATGAAAGGATGGAGGTCATATACACATAATTATTTTAATGTAGTTAATTTTCTGTTGCTTTTTTAGACTTGAGTTTTCATGGAAAAAAAACAGCCAATAAAAAAACAGCCTAAAAGCAATAGGTCTTGATTAGTCATGATTTTTTTTTACTTTATTTATTTTTTTCTGGTTATATATGCATATTAACTTTTTTAAATACACTTCTTGAATCATGTTGGGAGAGAAAAAGCAAAACAAAAAAAAAGCTATAAGAAAAAAAAAAAACAGAAACAAAGAAGTGAACATAGCATGTACTGATTTACATTTAATCTCCAAAGTTCTCTTTCCGGATGTAGATGGCATTTATTGAGGTTTACCTTTGATCACCAAACTACTAAGAAGAATCAAATCTTTTATAGTTGATCATTGCATATTCTTAATGTTACTGTTTACAATGTGTTACTGTTTCTGCTTGTTTCACTCAGCATCAGGTCATGTGAATTTTTCCACGTCTTTCTAAAATCAACTTGATTGTATAGAATAATAATATTCCATTACCTTCATATGTCACAATTTATTCAGCCATTCTCCAATTGATGGGCATCTATTCATTTTCTAATTCTTTTCTACTACAAAAAGAATAGCTACACATATTTTTGCACATGTGGATCCTTTTCCCTCTTTTATGATTTTCTTGGGATACAGGTCTAGTAGTGGCATGCTATTAGCCATATTTTATTACAGGATTATTAAAGACCATATAAATTAGCTTCAGAAAACTTTGGATACAGGATACTTTTGAAATGTAGTTACTCAAGGCAAAATGTTACAACCAGATATCAAGAGGAATATGGTATATCATAGTTTAGCCTGTGGTGGTATCCAAGATTCAGGTGGAATGACCTCAAACTATGGACAGAAGAAAGGAATAGAGAATCATTTCATTGAATACTTTATCTAAAAACTGGAAAAAAAGAACAACACAAGAAAAATATGAAAATTATAAAAAGAAAATCAACCATTAGGGAAAAAAGATTTAGAATCTTAGAAAGAAAATAACTTGAAAATTAAAATTGAGCAAGGGGAATCCAGCAAAGTTATAAAAGATCAAGAAATAAAACAATTAAACACAATATAAAGAATGAAAAAATAAAAGACAATGAGAGACATCTCATAAGAAAAACAATTAAACTGAAAAACAAAATAAGAAGAGAAAACATAAAAATAATCAAGACACCTGAAAGCTATAATTAAAAAAAGAATTTTAGTACAATAATATGAGAAATAATTAAAGAACATTGTCTTGAAGTTTTAAAACTATAGGGAAAAGGAGAAATAGAAAAAAATCCACAGATCACTATCTGAAAGAGATCCTAGAAGGAAAACCTCCAGGAATATTATAAGCAAATTCCCATACCCCCGATCAAATAGTGAATATTATAAGCAACAAGAAAAAAACCTGTTCAAATATAACAAAGCCACAATTAGAATCACACAAGATCTAGCTATATTAAAGCTATATTAAGAAGCTATATTAAAACACTACAGGTCTTGGAACATTATATATGAAAGAGCAAAAGACCTAGAGTTGAGGCAAAAAATGTCAAGCCCAGCAAAGCTAAGCAAAATCCTGAATGAAAAAAAAAATAGACAAGCAGTGAATTGCCAGATATCCAGAACTTTGTTGCAAGAAGACATAAACTTAATAAAAAATTTGATATGTCAGTCCCAAGAGAAATATAATGTAAACATAAAAGACAAATTTGAGGGAACACAATAAGGACAAACTACGTTTTCTATGTTGAAATGTAAACCATTTGTCTAAGATTGTCATTAGCAATTGGTAGTTAGAAAGAAAGATTGAGATAGAGCTGAATATGATGTGATTTCCAAAAAGCAAAACTGCATAGGAAAAAGTAAAAAGAATAATTATGGCATACAAAATATGTACAATTGGAAGAACTGACACAGAAAAATTGGATGTGGGAGGAGAGTTAGTAGTTTTGGAATCTTACTACATCATGCATATTTATCTAGAAAAGTATAAAAGTCTTCTAAATTTATAAATAAGAGGAGGAGGGAAAAAGAAGATAAAGAGGACTTATAGAAGGATTGTCAATGGAAATAGGATGAAGAAAGAGGGAAAGGATTGGGGAAAAGGATAAAGGAGGGATCCTTAGGTAGTAGGTATAAATAAAGCAGAGGAGTCAGCAGGAATAAAAATAAGATATATATATATATATATAAAACAATAACGATCAGGAGTAAAATTTATTAGAAAAAAAGCAAGGTAGTACTCATTGATCTCAAACACAGTGAAAGCTAAAATAGATTTAATCAAAAAAGGAAAACTAGGAAAGTACACTATATATCAGACATATTAATCAATATTGTTTTAGACTTTAAAATAACTAGATAGCATAAGATTGCAAAATTGCTGTGCTATAGGAAATGATGAGTTCATGAGTTAGAACGATATGTGAAAACTTGGACTTAATGAAGAAAGATGTAATCCACCTCCAGAGAAACAGGACAAGAAAGCATAGTAAAGCCTTACATAGATGTATATGAATATATATGACCATGTATGTGCATGATTATAGAGATAATTATTTATGTGTGAGTGTAAATATTATATATCTATATCTATATATTTATATAGATAGATAGATAGATAGATATATATATAGATAGATAGATAGATAGATATAAATATATAGATATAGATATAGATATAAAAGAGAGAGAGAAAGAGACTTTCTTGAAATGGCAATTTTTTTTATTATAGCTTTTTATTGACAGAACATATGCATAGGTAATTTTTCAACAATGTCCCTTGCAATCACTTCTGTTCCAACTTTTCCCTTCCTTCCCTCCAACCCCTCCCATAGATGGCAGGCAGTCCCATATATGTTAAGCATGTTAAAGTATATCTTAAATATAATATATGTGTACATATTTATACAGTTCTTTTGTTGCACAAGAAAAATAGGATTTAGAAAGGTAAAAATAAACTGGAAAGAAAAACAAAAATGCAAGCAGTCCACATTCATTTCCCAGTGTTCTTCCTCTGGGTGGAGCTGATTCTATTCATCATTGATCAATTGGAACTGAATTGGATCTTCTCATTGCCAAAGATATCCACTTCCATCAGAATTAATCCTCAAATAGTATTGTTGTTGAAGTGTATGATGATCTTCTGATTCTACTCATTTCACTTCGCATCAGTTCATGTAGGTCTCTCCAAGCTTTTCTGTATTCATCCTGCTGGCCATTTCTTACAGAACAATAATATTCCATAACATTCATATACCCAGCCATTCTCCAATTGATGGGCATCCATTTAATTTCCAGTTTCTAGCCCCTTTGAAAAGGGCTGGAAATGGCAATTTATTGTTTCATGTTTCGAATCCTCTCATATTTTGATGTATACAGGACATTTTCCCCCTTTTTTCATTTTTTTTCTTTTTTAAAATTACTATTTAAGTTTTAAATAAAAAAATAACTTTTTAAAAGAAAAGAACTATATTAGATAAAGGATGAATAGATCACAGACAGTCTGTCACAAAAAAGTCCATGTCCTACCACTCGTGACAATGGTATTTTATGAACTGCATTGTGGTATAAGGGGAATAGCATTAAAGCAATGTTCAAATATCGCTTTTGATGGTTATGATCTCTGCGACATTGTGCAAGTCATTTAAACTCCCTCTGCCTCAGTTGGAAATATTCTTCATTTATAAAATGAAGCATTTGGATTAGATAGTCTTTAAAATCTAAAATCTATTGCAGCTTTAGATCTATGATCCTACAAAGATGTTACACAAATTGCAAATCTTTAACACATTTTTGGTGTCACAATATTTTTACACTAAAAAAAATCTTACCAAGCATGTCCCTAGAGAAGAAGAGGCTGAGATGGAGATAACCTCAGAACACTAATTTAAAAATACATAATTTAGAACTCAAGATACCCAAAGAAAAGGAAAAGATACAACACTAACTCCCATGATTATCTTCCCTGAAAGGGCTGCTGTGCCATCAGAGTACACAAATACATGGAGTGAAAAACACACCAGCCACCAAGATAAAATACCATCCATTGTTTCCTACTACAGATGATCACCTATTCTGTCCTTTTCCCTCTCTTCTATAGCTTAATACCTGCCAGGTCATGAAAGCTCAGGTCATAAATCATGGGGAAGGATTTTATACCTTCTCTCATTTAAAGACACTAGCTGTGGGTAGATGCTAAATGTAGCTTCCTTCCGGCCACTCTCCCTTCCTCCCTTCCTTTTCTCCTTTTCTTCCATCATTCCTTCTTTTTTTCTTCCTTTCTCCCTTCTCCCCTCCTTCCCTCCCTCCTTTCCTTCCTTTCTTCCTTCCTTCTTTTCTTTCTTCCTTCCTGCCTCCTTCTCTCCCTCCTTCCTTCCCTCTCTCCTTCCCTTCATTCCTTTTCTTCCTTTCTTTCATCTCCCTCTCCCCTTTCCTCTCTTCCTTCATCCTTCTCTCCCTCTCTCCCTCTCTCCCTCTCTCCCTCCCTTTATTCCTTCCTCTCCTCCCTTTCCTCCTTCTCTTTCTCCCTTCATTCATTCCTTCTTTTCATTCTTTTTCCCTTCTCCCTCCCTCCCTCCTTCCTTCATTCCCTCTCTCTCTCCTTTCTTTTCTTTCTTCCTCCTTTCCTTCCTCTCTTCCTTAGTTCAATTATTTTGTCTTCTGCTGCACTAATAAATGGGAAAGGGGATTCTGCCATATATTTGTAAATAGGCATAGAATGAGAAGATCTTCAATATGACTGACTTTTCTGCTGCTAAAACTACTCCAGGAAAAGTCTTGTCCTAGAAATTGCTGCTGCCTACAGATTGGCTCTCAAAAGGAACAAAGCACTAAAGAACTAAAAGGAAATGAAAACTAGCATTACTCTAGAGCATCCCATGGCACAGATGTGTAGAAGAGAATAACAGTCCTGTGAAATGAAAAGAACATTGGATTGAGAATTCAAATAATACTTATGTGACTTGCAAACTGAGCAAATCATGCAATCTCTCAATGCTTCATATTCCCTATTGAGAAAACAAAGAAGTTGAAACAGATAGTTTCTAAAATGTGGCATATAGGATAGAAGGAGGTAAGTGTAATCACATAGACCTGAGTTCGAATATGACTTTACATGCTAGCTGTGTGACCCTGGGCAAAGTCAATTAACCACTCCTACATTTCTTCATTTATAAAATGGAATGATAATAGTATATTCCTCCCAAGGTTATTGTGAAGATTTTTTTTAAAGAGTTAATATTTGAAAAGTGTATTGCAAAATTTAAAGTGCTTATAGAAATACTATTATTGTGATTAGTTATTAATATTTTGATAATTAGGATTATTATTTCTATGATCTTATATCTATCAGAAACTTTTCTAGGATTCCTCAGGGCAGCTATGCCTTCTACTATTTGTAAGAATGGAATTATTCAAGAATTTTGGAAGATAGGGGATTGAGTGGAAGATATGAATGCAGGTGTTTCCATTCACCTGCCAGCTTCATTTCAGATACATCTGGGGTAGAAAGCAGTTTCTGTGCCAGAATTACCACGGAGCTACTTAGTGGAGTAGAAGGGTATTAAGTGGCCTTGGGAAACAGAAAATTTGCCTTTATTGGTGTAGAGTTATTTGGTGGTGTAGGGTTCATGATAGTGAGAGACTTTGTTGAAAGACAAATACAATATTGTTCTTTGTGGAAAAGCAAGACTGGAAATAGACATACTGATTATTCTCTCTCTCTTCAAGGTCCTCTTGCTGTCTTAGCAAATGGTCTCAAATTCCAATTGCCTGTGAAGATTGAGGCTATCCACTATGAGCTCTTTTTCCTATTCTCCATGTTATAAAATGTCTCTATGCCCTCAATGATCTTTTCCTTTTCTTCTAGTCTCAGAGGATTAAGTGAAAATCTAAGGTATTAAGTCTTTATGTCATTGATTTCATCCCCCTCTAAATGCTTCATAACCTTAATTCTTTTTTTACCTCCTCAATTTATTTATTCTCTGATATTTCAAATCATACTAATTTCTCCTATAAATGTGCCCACCCAAAAAATAATCATCATTACTAATAATAATTACTATGATCATTGTCATGACAGCAATTTTTAAAAAAAAATTAAAAATCTTCTCATTACTGTTATTTTGTCTCTTCTGATAGATAGAACTATTTATCCATCAATCATTTATGTATACATATATGTGCATGTATATATGTATTTGTGTACACATATATATGTATACAAACATACATACATAGATAGATATATTTGGAACTGGTTTCTAGATATTTCAGTTTAAGGGGCTACAAGCGATCAAGATGAATTTTGGAGAGAAGAAAAGTTAAAATGGCCAGCATTTTAACTATCTCATGAAAGTGGGATCTGAGAGGTATGGCAAGTGAGGTGAGGAAGAAAACCTCAGAAGATAAGAACTTTTAATTGAGGGTCCTTCCTTGGGTGCCCACACTTGTAAGAGAAAAAGAAACTCAAGGTATAATTGATGTGGTTCTTAGTTCTACTCATCCCAGTGGGAGAATGATAGAGTAGAGGAGGTATGGGGGGAGAGGGAGGAAGGGAAGAGAGAGAGGAGCAAAGACTCACAAACATTGGTCCTAATATGTTCTCAACTGGAAGGCTAGATTCTATAATCTTCTGACCTCATCTAATGATTAATGTAAGCCCAGAAACTGCTGTTGTCTCATTAAAAAGGCCAGATCCAAAACTCTTCCATTTTAATCTGCTAGAATAGCAACCTTGATAGTGGTACAGCCCAGTATTTGTTCCTTCTTCCTAGACAACTAAATTATTTAAGTTAGACTCAAGGAATTCTTCTGTCAGGTTGTATGTGTAAAGCATATGTGACTGCGTTTTATTTCTGCTTCAAAGTATCATGCACTAGGGAAACTTTGTATATAAGACTAAGTTCTCCTGATCCCTGGGACCTAGATTTATACTTACTTTTGTTGAACTTTGGGATACTCTTTAAAAAAAAATAAAGTTCTGAAGCCAATTTCCTATTTTATAAGCTTAAAATTAAGAGGTGATCCACACTCATCTATAACAGAGTTTACAGATTCATCCCAATCTATGAGATAAAATCAAAGTCCAAAGTACCACATTATGAGCTCATTAAGTTGAGTAGAGAGCCCTTCTCGTCAAATTCCTACATTTGATGTTTACAATCCATTTCCCCCCCAAAAGAAAAATGGTTGTGTTGTTATGTTGTATTTTAAATAATTTAAATTTTTTCTATTCAAGATATAGAGAAATATTTGATCTTTGCTCAGAAGACATATGTATGAGAAAAATGAGTGGTTATTAAGAGGGAAAACCATTTTGGTAAATAAAACTGACTTGGTGGTCTTTTGTTAAAGACTGCTTTGCTTTGTTTCACCTATTGGCCTACTAAGGAAAAAATTACTTTTTAAGAAAAGCAAATTGACTACAAATGAGACAATATATATACATGCATATATTCATACACACATACATATACACATACATGTTAAGAACTTGCTATGTGAAAATATTAAAAATTCATTCAATACATATTTAAAAGGACTAGAATATATATTTCATTGTGTTTGCTAAACTCTGAAGGGAATAAAGGTCACCCTTACCATCAAGGAACTTATGTTCTAGTAAAAACTAAGATAAATGTATCTTTACCCTCAGGCTTTAGTTTTATGAATATATATTCCACAGATCAATTTTGTAGGATACATAAAAATTTTTCATTAAATTATTCATTGAAATACCAAAAATACCATTTAACACATTCAAAATCTATAAATATGAGAATATACATGTATATAAATGATATTAATATATTAAAATGTATATATTAAGTTAGCTATTATATATGATAATACATAACATGTAAATTATATATCATATATCAATATATACATATTATATATATTGATATGATGTTTAATATTCATTTCCTATTTCAGAGACCCAATAATGAAACATACTTTCAGTTACATATGGGTGATGGATTTAGGGTACAGAAATAAACATAAATACACTCACGTGTGTGTGTGTGTGTGTGTGTGTGTGTGTTTGAGGGACTGAGGGATTTTATTTTACTTAACTACTCATAATTGTTCAGAGAAATGTATTTCCTTTCTTTTCCTTTTTTCCTCCCAAGCACTATGGGGTGTGATGGAAAGAAAAAAAAATTCTATTTTTTTGTTTTTGGTAGTCAGGTGAAAAATATTACAGAAGAGAAATATTCAATGCACTTTCAAATGAAGTTGCTGAATTGTTGATTTAAGTTAGCTATTTTACTTTGTTATAAAACACCTATTATGAAATGGGTGTATTTTATATAATATAAAATATTTTTATAAAATAAATAATTTATAAAATAAATGATTATGATATAAAAATAAAATGTATCAGTGAAACTTAGAAAATATGAAATATGTACTCATGTAGCTATACACATACATTTAATATATCCTATATAATTGTATGTAATTCATGTAATAAAATGCATATGATTATTATAGTTCCTATTATATATTATGTATCCAAGTGGCAGCTAGAACTACGGTGGGTAATATATTGGCCTGGAGTCAGGAAAATTCATCTTCCTGAATTCAAAACTGGCCTCAGACAGTTACAGCTGTCGTCGGACAGCTTGCCTTAGGTCGCTAAGGCAAGTTAATCTTGTTTTTCTGGGTTCTCTAATCTGTAAAATGAGTAAGAGAAGAAAATGGGAAACTATTCCAGTATCTTTCCTAAGAAAACCTGAAATGGAGAAACATAGAGTTGCGCAAGACTGAAACAACTGAATAACAACAAAAATAGATTAGAGTTGTTTACTCTTAGACACCAAACTTCCTGAGACAAAAATCCCAACTGTATTCACAATCAGATTAAAATGTAATTTGGAAATGTTTAACAAAATGAATAAAAATATGACAAAACTTAGATAATGTTACTTGGATGTTTTCTAAATCAATTTGACCTCACTGATGGCGATAACATATGTACAGATTGTACAAATGCATATTATATATTTCATATACATAATTGCATACAATATATTTTATTCTATATCATATTGTCTATTATATACACACTTCTATAGGTAATATATATGTATGTGAATATATGTAAAATTGCATATAGTAGCATTGAATTATTTAGATGTAGATTCATCTCTTTCTCTGTATCTGTCTCTGTCTGTCTTTGTCCATTTGGCTGTTTCTGTCCCACACCTTGCCCTCCTAAACTTCATTACCTGATCTGCCATTTGTTAGCTTTAGCCTCTGATTGAATCAATCAAAACTTCTTAGCTTGATCTTCTGTAACATAAGGAAGGCATCTAAGATACCTTTGAGCTTAAACAGTTTATTAATCTATTAATATAATATGCATATGGTAAATATTGATTGTTATGATGTATTTTAAGTAACTGAAACAATTTTCTATTCAAGAGATAGAGGAATATTTGATCTTTTGTTCAGTAGACATATGTCTGAGAAAAATGAGTGGTTATTAACAGAGACTATGATTTTGGCAAATAAAACTGACAGTGGCTCTTCTTTGTTAAAGATTCTTTTGTTTTGCCTATTGGCCTATTAAAGAAATAACTGTTTTTAAGAAAAGCAAAACATTCTCCTACTCTGTTTTCTGTTTCTAAGACCATATAAAGATCATGGTGCACAACTCATGACCACAATAATAGCACAGTATTAAACAAAATATTTAGAAGAAACCAGAAGGTAAAACTCATTATACTTATGCTACACATACACAAATAATTTTGAGAAAAAGAGGGAAAATAAGTAAAATGGCTTATAGGCAATATTAATATGGATTTTCAAAAGAAATGCCATCTACTTTTTTGTTTTTATATGTAGATTAAAAGTCTCTTTTTAGTACATATTCTCAAAGATATAAAATTTTTGTTTAAGCTTTGTCAGCAATGTGCTAAATAATCTCAATTTTAGTCTTTGTTCTTTCTAATCCATTCTATGTATTGCTACCAGATTAAGCTTGTAATCAATAATAATTTTATTTGGCACTTTAATGTTTTCAACATGCTTTACCTTTATTATTTCATTTGATCTTTATAACAACTCTCAGAAATAGGTGATAGTATTAGCATCTATCTATTATTTTACAGATGAGGAAATTGAGGGTAAAAAAATTAACTTTTTGTCTTCTTGCTTCCCAACAAAGTCCAAATTCAATACCTTAGCATTTGAGGGCCTACATTATCTCATTTCTCCAACTACACACTCAGTACTCCCACACATAGGATCTTAGATTAAGAGGTATTAGGAATTTTAGAAGTTTTTGAGTTCAATTCTTTCATTTTTCAAATAAAGTAATTTAAGTTCAGGCAGTTTAATTGATTTACCAGGATCACATTGCCAGTAAGTGCTCATTTTGGTGCATTTTTCTGACTGCTAATTGAACTTTCACCTGCACTCTACCATGCTTGCATTTAATTTTATTGTATAAGAAATGGTAGAGTTCTCGGGGTGGAACCAAGATAGCAGAGTAAAGTCAGGAAGCTGAATGAGCTCTTCCAGTTTCCCTGGAAAACCACATGAAACCAAGCCTCTGCACAAGAGTCTCATGGAATTAAACCTCTCTCCAGCTCAACATAAACTAAAAAAACTTCAAGAACAGTCAGTCTCATTGGGGTGAAAAGGCTGTTCAGCCCAGCTCCAACAGACTGAGGAAGCAAGTGAGTAACTGAGATCTTCAGTCCTGGTTCAATAGAGGAGCAGATTGGGAGGCAAATTCCAGTACCCGTTTAGAAAACAAATTCTGAGAAACCAGGGAGTTTCCTGAAAAGGGCAGGCAAAATTATCCTACAATATTTTGTTTATGACGGGCACATTTGACAGAGAGAGACATATACAGAGTAAAGGTAAAGGATTGAAACAGAATTTTTTATGCTTCAGCTGAAGTAAAAAAAAAAAAAAAGCAGGGGTAGCAATTCTGATCTCAGATAAAGCAAAAACATAAATATATGTAATTAAAAGAAATAAAGAAGGAAAATACATATTGATAAAGGGTACCGTGAAAATGAAGTAGCAAGGATACCAAATGTATATTCACCCAATGGTAGAGCATAAAAATTCATTGAGATGATATTAAGCCAGTCACAGGAAGAAATAGACAGCAAAACTAGTTCTTTTTTTTGGGGGGGGACCCTTAACCTCTCCCTCTCAAAATCAGACAAATCTAACAACAAAATAAAGAAACAAGGGAGGTTAATAGCATCCTAAAAAAAAAGCTAAATATGATAGACCTCTGGAGAAAGTTAAATTCAGGACAGAAAGGAATACACTTTTCTCAGCAGTACATAACACCTCCACAAAAAATTGACCATGTATTAAAACTCACAATCAAATGTAGAAAGGCAGAAATAGTAAACACTTCCTTCTCAGACCACAATGCAATACAAATTATGTGCAATAAAAGGCCAGGGGAAAATATACTAAAAACCAATTGGAAATTAAATAATACAATACTAAATATTGAGTGAGTCAATCAATAAATCACAGGAACAAACCATAATTTAATCCAGTAGAATGATAATAATGAGACAACATACCAAAACCTAGGGTATTCAGCAAAAGCAATTCTTAGGGGACATTTTATATCTCTAAATAACTACATGAATAAGATAGAGAATGAGGAAATAAATGAATTGGGCATGCAACTAAAAAAGCAAGAAAAAGAACAAATTAAAACTCCCCAATTAAATGCCAAATTAGAAATTCTGAAAATCAAAGGAGAGATAAATAAAACTGAAATTAGGAAAACTATTGAACTAATTAATACAACTAAGAATGAGTTTTATGAAAAATCTGGCAAAATAGATAAAACTTTGGTTAATTTCATTAGAAAAAGGAAAGAAAAAAGCAAATTACCAGCATCAAAAATGAAAAGGGTAAACTTAACCACCACTATCTAAATGGATAAATATCTACAAAAATATAAATTGACCAGATTAACAGAAGAGGAAATAAATTACTTAAATGGTGCCATTTAGAAATAGAAATTGAATAACCCATTAATGAACTCACTAAGAAAAAAAATCTCCAGGGCCAGATGGATTTATAAGTGAATTTTACCAAATGTTTAAAGAACAATTAATTCAATACTATGAAAACTCTTTGAAAAAAATAAGTAATAATGGAGTCCTGCCAAATTCCTTCTATGGCATAAATATAATATTGATATCTAAACGAGGAAAAGCCAAAAGAAAGAAATTTACAGACCAATCCCTTCAATGTATTGATGCAAAAATTTTAAATACAATTTAACAAAAAGAGTGCAGCAACTTATTAACAGGATAATACACTATGACCAAGTGGAATTTATGCCAGGAATGCAAGGCTGGTTCAACATCAGGAAAACTATTACCGTAATTGACCAGATTGATAACAAAACCAACAGGAATCATATAATCTCAATAGATGCAAATAAAGCTTTTTAACAAAAGACAGCATCCATTTCTATTAAAACTACTAGAGAACATATGGATCAGGGGTCCTGAAACTTTTAAAATAGGGGGCCAGTTTACTGTCCCTCAGACTGTTGGAGAGCCGAACTATAGTAAAAACAAAAACTTTGTTTTGTGGGCCTTTAAATAAAGAAACTTCATAACCCTGGGTGAGGGGGATAAACATGCTGCTGCATCTGACCTCGGGCCATAATTTGAGGACCCCTGATATGGATTAAGGGAAGTTTCCTTAAAATAATAAGCAGAATCTATCTAAAATCAACAACAAATATCATTTGTAATGGAGAAAATAAGTAATGGTGTATGAAGGTTATGGAATATTATTGTTGCATAAAAATGATGAGCAAGCTGATTTTAGAAAGGTTTAGAAAGATTTACATGAACTGAAGCTAAACGAAAAAAACAGAAGCAGCAATACATTGTACACAATAATAGCCAGAATTTGTGATGATCAACTATGAAAGACTTGGTTCTTCTCAGTGGTTCAATGATTCAAGCCAATCTTAATAGACTTTGGATAGAAAATGCTATCTACATTCTGGAAAAGAACTACAGAGATTAAATGTAAATCAACACATGCTATGTTCACTTCTCTTTTCTGCTTTTTTTCTCCCTCTCTCAAGGTCTTTCCCTTTTATTCTGATTTTTCTCTCCCAACATTATTCATAAAGCATTGTACATTAAAAATACATTTTAAAAATGAAAACAAAAAGACTCTACAGTTATAAGGAAGCTAAAATGGGGGTGGGGAAAGGCTTAAAGAGAAAGATGTGTTACTTTTTGAAAAAAGTGAGTTTAATTTGCTTATTGGAAATTCTTCTTGGGATGGTTAAAAAGTAGTTCCCCACTTTATGGAACATGATTTTGTAATAGTATATATTATAAATTGAGAAACTGTATAGTCACATAAAGTAAAAACAATTCAAATTAAATAAATATTATGATACATATTTGAAAAGATAATTAAAATTGAATTGGCATCTGAAAAAAACAGAAGCCTCAATGATAATATGGGTAAATAGGTAATAAAGTACATTTCCTATCTAGTAAAGTAAGGAAGAAGACTTCTATTTCAGAGTTTTGTCAGAATTTGTCACAGTATTTGGTAGTTTTATCTTTTTTTTTCTCATTGTTATAAGAATCTTTGTGTCTTAAGTTGAAGTTGGGGAGATTAAGGTTTGTTTTTTGTTGTTGTTGTTTAGCATGTTTAAATTGAAGGACAAAGGACATCAATAAGATATATTTTAAAGCAACAAAAAAAGTTGGTATCTAAAAAATGAGATAGAATAGTATTTGTAAAGAATTTCAAACTTGGTCCAACCTCTACCTAATCAAGCATATTTCATATAATATCTCCAATGTGTGTTCATCCAAATTATGCATGAAAATCTCTAAGTGGAAATTCACTACCAATCACAGCAGATAATTCTGCTTTGGGACAGTTTCAATTGCTAGGAAATTTTCTCTTACATCATTGCTAAAATTAACTGGCAGGTAAAATAAGAACTACAAAAAGAACATTAGAGAATGTTCCAGTTTTCTGCTTTGCATTCTGTACTTATACTGCCCTTTAGAATTATTGTTTCATTACAAAGGCTCCTATATTGTTGGTCCAAGAATGCTTTTGGAGAGGTTGTGTTATAGTGAAAACCTCTGTGATAATCCTTTGCAGTTGTTTTCAATCAGCAAATGAATCTGGATGATAAAAGATAAAGTACTTTTAATGCCTAGAAAACATTTGAACTTGGATGAATAAAAAGACCAAATAAAAGGACTTTGAGATATACTTAGTTCAAAGGTTCTAGGAGTAAAGATTCCTCTTACTCCCATTCCCTGTATCCCCACTACTACTAATTAATATTTTCTCCCTCCACAAACTGACTTGGATTTCTTTTTTATGTACATATATTTCCCAGAAATTGAAGTTCCTAGATGAGAACTGATTAATTTTTTGTGTCACAATCCAGTGTAATTCATTAATTAGAAAAGGTCCCAAATAAGTGTTGACTGAATCATATTGAAATTGCTTTGTCATAATTTCTAATTATTGCTTCTAATGCAGCACTCTATGTCCAAGAAGACATGGCTAATCAATACCTCTTCACTACAAATACTTATATTAGGACAGTCTTTATATAGAAACCCCTAAGTCTTCTTTTCCCAAGACTAAATGTTACCGGTTCCTTCAATTGATCTTCATAGAGAATGCTTTCTTGGTTAGTCTGTTCTAGATAGACTCCATTTTATCAAAGTCCTTCCTAAGATGAATGCCCGGAATTGACCATAACAATAGATGTCATCTATCTTTGCATTAAATTTTTTACCTAGGATATAAAAAATTAAGCTTGACACCCAAAAAACACTTACATTTTTGCTACCCTGTCTCCCATGGAGGCTGTTGATTAGACACAATTCCCACTTGCTTTCCCCATGAGGTTGATTTTTGGCAACCTAAATAGAGAGTTTATAATTATTATTATAAAATTTTATCTTCCTCAATTGAAATCTTTATTTTAAACTATTTTAATATTTTTGGATACTGTCAACTGACATGGTAATATTGATGTAAACTTTATTATATTTGCAAAATTCATAAGCATAGAATCTATGTTAATAAGCAAGGCAGTGACAAAATATTAAATTGGATAAGTTTAAGATCAAATCCTGGAGAGACCTCTCCAGGTCAGGACAGATTCATTAATTGTTAGTCTTTTATCTCATCATCAAAATAGTTTCAGATCTACTTTATTAAGTATTTTCATGTATGTTTCTTTTCTCTACCTTATATACAAGCATAATAAGAATATCAAATATTTTGCTGAAAACTAGCAATATTATATCTTCTATGGGTGTAGCAACCCTGTAAAAATGTAAATGAATTTACTTAATTACTTTTTTTTCTGAATTCTTGGAAACCTTCCTTTAAAATATGTCCTACTATTTATATAGGCATTTAAATCAAATTGACTGTCAAAAAAATTTGAGAACTTAACCTTCCTTCTTTTGCTAATCAAAACAAAATTTTTATATCTCCCCTCCACCAGCCTCACTCCTATCCTCTACAATCTTTCTAACACAATTTTTTTTTCAGCAATTGGTATGTCCTAGTTCTATCTGTTGAAATGTAAGTTGCCTGAGCCTAGTGATTTGCTCTCATGGAGGGCAGCCAAATACTCTCTTATCAGCTCCTTACTTATCTTTGGTGTCAGTGATTCATTTATGAGTTTCATTCTTTCTTTCCAAATACATTGGAACAATTATTTTTCATAGTAGAAAAAAGTAGTTCTCTCCCCTTTCTTTTCTCATTTTTTTAATGAATAAAAATGGTCTCTATCCCTTTTTGTTCCTTCTTTAGCTTATAAAATTGTTATTTTTCTTTCAAAACTCTCTTGTCCTTTGTATTCATCACCAACCTCAGCACCTTGAGACATTTAGTGTGCCTGACATTGTTCCTACACAACTTTACAGATTCCTTTGAATCAGATCCAACAGGTACTTGCTAATCAGGTTCGTTGTCACTGAAAAGGTCTAGTGTATGTTACTATATTAACCACTAATGTGACTTCCATTATAATCTTGAGTAAAATAATTAGAAATAAATAATCTAAACATTTTATAAATAAGCCATTTTAATAAAAGAAAGATAAACAGTAATGATAATACTTTATCTAACTGATTCATCAGTTTCAACCAAGATAAAATAATGTGGCTGTTTTCCCCTTTCTAGAGATTCATTCAAGTCAATGATTCTATGGGGTATTGTTCTAAGCTATATTAGACTCAGTTCAAAATACAACTGATTGACTTCTTTGTAAAGTCTCCTGCTTCGCCCCCTGAATAGAATGTCAAAAACAAATTTTAAATGATATATGAGATGAAATGCCCTATTGAAAAAATAATGCTCAAAGATTTGCAGCCACTCCTTTTAAGACTAAAACTTTTGACAGTTCTTACTTTTAAATAATAGACAACTTCAACCATGGGGGAAAAAGTTCTAGTTCCTTTAGTGTTTTACCTGCCTTATCTCTGGAGTTCACTGAACAAGAATAACATAAGTCAACCTATAGTCAATATTTCAAATAAAATGCTAGATGAAGGCATCATTTAGTTTCCATTGCTTTTAAACTATCCCACTCTTGGGAGGTAAAATAACTATAACTTTGTAAAGTCAACTTTATACAACTTCTTAAATGTAGTTGAGTCAACTTTTGTTATCTCCATTGAGTATGGGAATGAACACTTTTAACATGTTTTTTCTTCACTAAGGAGTTGAAGGACTACAACACAAATATCCTCTTGTCTCTCTTCATTGTCAATGAAATGTACTTAGCAAATGTTTATTTTATGCATACTCCACACTAAACAAGGTCAGTAAAACATTCATGACTGCTCTTGAACAGTTTGCCATTTAAAATGATAATATATTACATTTGTATAGTGCTTTGCATTTAATAAAGTACTTTCAAATCCATTATTTCATTTGATTTTCACAATAACCCAGTGAAGGGTAGGGGGGCAAAACTGAACTATTTATCTCATTATAAAAAGAAAGACTGAAGTTTAAAGAATTATACTAATTTTTCTCTTATAACATTCTGGTAATACATACAACTGGAGTTAAAACAGTGTCCTGATGCTCAGCCCAGTGTTCTTTTAAGCAGTTCATTAACTGTCTCTTCAACATTGCCTTCCCTTATATTATTACAATATGTTTTTTTCTGGCTTCTGTAAGGCCCTATTGCATTCTATCCTGGATTATAAGTATTTTTATTCATTTCTTATGAAAGACTTGAGATTTTCTTTTATTGAAAGACAGAGACAGGGATAAGGAGACAGAGACAAATGTAGAAAACCAGACTCAGAGCAGAGAGAAAGAGATAAAGAGACAGAGACAATGACAGGAGAGCTTCATTTAAGTCTAGAGCTGTTTGTCCAAAAATTTTCTTTTCCCCTTCTTTCACTTTTTCCCATCTACACATTCATGACAAAAATTCAGAAAGCAATAAAAAAGAAATCATTTTGATCTGATGTCTTTATCTAAAGAAAAATTCATTATAAAAGTATTTATAGCAATTAAGTAAAGGATGCCATTTCACCATGCTTTGGTGAGGCTGAGGAGATAGAGCCAGTCAAACTGGATAAATTCCCGATGTAGCATCAGATTCTATTCAAATTCAACTTGGTCACTCATTAAGTAGATCAGTACCAAGAACAGATCCTACTATATGTTATTATATTCAGCTTAGGATAGATAGCAGCTCCCTTCCTTTGAAATCAGCAGCAACTAAGCAAGGTTCATAAACATGAACAAAGGCAGGAGTTAATGGAGCCAACTTGAACCAGCTTCTTGAACAGCTTCTTAGCTGTTAAATTTTCAGTGTAAATATTTATATCTCAGAAATGAAGAAATGCTACAAATCAAGGAGTACTGATTTATTGATGCTTTATTGACTTATAGAAAAAATTTTAATAATGAAAATTAAACCTAAAATCTGTGTCATACATACATGTTTTTTCAGACACAGGGTATTTACCAGTGAACCCCTGGTATCCTTTCCCTAGGAGTCAAAAGTTTCTGTTTCACTCAAAATTCTACTATCCATGATGTTTCAGTCCCTACTTCTGGTCAGAAACAAATTATCCATTCCTTCAATGCCCTTGGAGATAAAGTTTCATATTAATTTTTCTATACAAACAGACATACTAGAACATAATCTCTCCTTGACTACTCATGAAGGGATTTTGCCCCTCCTCCCAATATGCAAATATAGAAAATAATGGGAAGTGTTTAATTAAATATATAAACCAGCATGGGACAGAAACTCTAGAGTGAACCACAAATAGAAATTTCAGACTGCGACAGGACATTATCATCCTTCTATTCAAGAGATTCTTAACCTGGGATCCATAGGCCCATTAATGTTCAATAGATAGATTTCAGGGAATCCATGAACTTGGATGAGCAAAGGAAATATACAACATAATTGATTTCCACTGTAAACTCATGTTTTTATATTATGCATTTAAAACATGATTCTGAGAAGGGGTCTATGACATTAAAAAGCTAAAAGGTCCTTTACTAGGCTACCTGTACCTGACCTAGAATCCCTTCTATAACAACCCTGAAGAGTGACCATTTCTCTTCCTTTTGAAGATAATTAGTGACAGGAAAATTAAGAAACCAAATTCCAATTTGGAATAACTATTTTTGTTTTGTAATTATTTTTAAACACCTATGATTTCATCAGTATAGGGAACTCTTGCTAAAGAAATGTCCTCTAATAATAATATGGATCAATTACTTCTCGAAAATTTACACTCAGAGAGATGTCAGTGGAACTGACAGTTTAGCTTTGAAAAAGCCATAGAGCCAATATACAACAAAGGCAAGTCTTAAACCAAGACTTTTGTATTTTATCATATAACTGACTTTGATAATAAGGATTTTCTCCCCCACTTGATATTAATACCTGCAATTTCTGCCCAATATTCCTATCCCCCCTTCACTGAAACAAAATAGAATGAGTCATTCTTCTTCTACATGGAACACATTAAAATGCTTGAAAACACTAGTCACATTATTCTGAAGCCTTTCTTCCAAAGACTCAATTTCCCCATTTCTTAAATTAGTCCTTAGTCTTAGTCTTAAATTAGTCTTAAATTAGAGGTTTAGACAACCTCTCACTATCTTGGTTATCCTCTGGACCCTCTTAATTTTAACAGTATCTTCCCTCAATTTTGATAAAAATATGACATTTTTCATAACTGATCTAAAATAGGGTCAAATCAAGGTAGAGTACATAGTAATTTCTCTATTTTCTTTATTCTGTCTTCCCTTAATATCACTTAGGTAATAATGAATGACCTATCTGCTGCCTCCTAATGCATTCTGAATTTGTTGGGCACTAAAATTCTGGACTAATTTTCAAAGGTACTTTTAAATAGATTTGATTCCAATATCCTGTAATTGTAAAGTTGGTTTTCTGGAGCCTAAACATAGGAAGGTATTCAACTCTTTTAAATATCACATTTGGGTCATTGTTGCACCCATCAAAATCTTTAGATCCTTATTATATCATCGATTTCTGACCTATCCCTATTCACATTCAATTCATTTGAATTTTTGATATCCTTGCCTTAAAAGGATAATTGTTTAGTTCAGTGTGAAGGACAATGATCCAGATTCAAATTTCACTTCTGTCACTGTTGCATAATATTATTCCAGCCATTCAACTTTCTGGATCTAAGCTTAACAATAAAATTAAAGGATGGAGTACATGTTCATTAAGCTCTCTTTCAGCTCCAAATGATTTTACACTTTTATCTGCATTATTGATGAATATTTTAAACAGATAGTATCAATAACATTTCTAGGACATTCTTCTAAAAACCTTTTAAGTTAAAATTGAAAACTAATCTTTAAGCTTAAAAATTTAAGATTTCTCATCTACAACAAATATTACAACTTGTCCACAAGGATACCTTAAATGAATTTGGAACATACTAACATCCAAACCTACGTCTGCACCATTTTACTGACATACAATTCTATCTAGATGTTTTGCCCACAAAGAAATAATGAAGGGGGCAGTTATATGGGGCAATGTATAATAAGTGCTGGCTCTAGAGTCAAAAGGACCTGAGTTCAAATCTAACCATGGATACTTAAAACTTCCCAGCTGTGTAAACCTGGGCAATTCACTTAATCCCAATTAGCTCCCAAAAAGAAGAAAAGTTGTGGCAACTCCTCTATTCTTTGACTTTACATATCTTTGCATTTTCCTCAGAATTCAAAGCAGAAACTTGCAAACAATTAAGTTCTTAATAAATATATGTTGAAGATTATATGATGATCAACTGTAATGGCCTTAGCTCTTTTAAAAAATGAGGTGATTCAAGGCAATTCCAATAGATTTGTGATAGAAAGTGCCATTCATATCCAGAGAGAGAATTATGGAGACTGAATGTGAATCAAAGCATACTACTTTCACCTTTTTTGTTATTATTTGTTTGCTTTAATTTTTTCTCTCATTTTTTCTTGGACAGCATAATGAATATGGAAATATGTTCAGAAGGATTGACCATGTTTAACCTATATCAAATTGCTTGTTGTCTTGGGGAGGGAGGAGAGAAGGAGAGAGGGAGAAAGAATTTGAAACACAAGATTTTGCATAGGTGAATATTGAAAACTATCTTTGCATGTATATGGAAAAATAAAAATACTATTACATAAATAAATATCTGTTAAAAGTTGAATTAATAAGTGAATAGTAGCATAGATAATATTTATTTATACAAACAATAAGTTTATAAATTTCATTAAATAATAAAATCCAAGGGATAGGTGATTTGCTTTACATAATAACTGTGTTCCTAAATAATTGAGTAATTTTTAAAAAATTTATACACCAGAAAATATTTTAATTTCTTAGGAAAACCTATTACATAGAGAAACTGTGATTCATTTTTCGCTTATGCAAATAATAATTCTCAAATTGGTTTACTAGGGCAGGTAAAGTAACATTTTGAAGTGAAATCTTGAAAAGACTAGATAGTAACTCCATTCACTCCCTTCTTACCACTATTTTTCCACAAAAAATTACCCTGTAATTGATTTTTATATTTTAGATGGATGGATGGTTGAATGGATGAATGAATGGATAGATAAATAGGTAGATACAACTTTTCTACCTTGTTTGAATGTAAGCTCATGTAGTGAACATAATTGAATGTAAACAGTACCTGTTTCTTTTTTATCTTTGCATCCCTAATGCCTCAGATATTGTCTAGTCTACTGTAATAAATGCTTTCAGATTGATAGATTGATTAATGGAAGTCTATGGGGACTAGGAACTAAATATCTCCTTTATGGTGAGGAATAATATGTATAAATAGGGGAAAGAAATAGTTGTCCTCCTTTCCACCTTCATCAGTGGGGTCAGAATTTCTTCACAGCTATCTTTCCTGAAATAAAACAACAAACACAGAAAATAAAAACAGATGACCTAATTGCAAAATAGCTTTGAAATATAATCACATAAACACACGCTATAGATGATGAAGTCCTCTTTCCCTAAAATTTTTCCTTATCTTCAGATTTTATATAAAATTTGTTCTCTTTGAAGAATTTCAGCAAAAGTAGAAGTTACTTTGTTGCCACCAACTGGACAATAGAGCAATGAAACTGTCTGGGCTACACATGAAAACTGATATCATTCATTTGTAGTTATATCTTGCATGTTCCCCAAAATTCCAGTAACAAATGTGACTAGGATTTGTTTCCTTGAAGCTGACATATCTAGTGAAAAGCATTAGAGAGAAAGAGAAAAATTCATAGATGAATAGAATGAAAAGAGTTCCTTCAGTTTGAGAATACTTTGAAAGGACCCCTCTGTCCTTTTCAAGGATATACTTCTTATGCCTGTCATCTATGAGTTTTTGACCTAGTTAGACTTCTTTAGACTAGTATTTTTGGTTCTGTTACCCAAATAAAGCATGTGCTACCCACTAGAAAGAAGACCGACATCTGTTTTGACCAGCTTGGCCAGTTGGCCACCCCACAGAAAACTGACAAGCTCCATCAGAGTTTCTAATTGATAGGCTAATAAATAGTTTGTTACTGTAAACTTATATAAGTCATCTGATTTGTGTGTGTGTGTGTGTGTGTGTGTGTGCATGTGTGATGCACTGACGATTTGCTACTCACCTATTTGCATATAGTTCCAATTACTTAGTCAGTATAGTTTTTGTTTTAGTTTCTGGATTTTTTAACCACTAAAAAGAACAAAAGGGTGTGAATTTTATCATAACCTTTAAACATTATGAAATGAGTATCCATGACATTTTGGGTAACTTGTAAATAAAGAATATCTATGTAAGTTTATTTCATATTGTCCACATTTTCATTTGAGAATTAATAATATAGTATAGTTCTTTCTTTCTTTCTTTCATTTATGGGGGGCAGGCAGGGCAAGCCAATCAGGTAACTGGCTCAGAGTCACACAGTCAAGTGCCTGAAGCATCATTTGAACTCAGATCTTTCTGACTCCAGGACCACTGTTCCTTCCACTATGCCACCTAACTGCACCTAGTATAGTATTTCAAAAGCAAATACCTCTTTCCAAACAGTCAATAAGACTTTATTGAGCCTCAGAAAGACTCCTTGACATTTATTTTAATTTTCCTTTCTTCAGTAGTCAAAGCCAAAGATATCATTGGGGATATGTATGACCAGAAAAGGAACTAGCTAGTCAAGCAGCCTCAGTGATAAACAACAAAAAAGAAGGCTACATGCTCTGCTGACACTGAAGAAACATACATATGTTTATATGTATGTATACAAACATATACATGTACACATGCTGGTATATATTTAACATAGTTTTTCAAGCTCTCTGAAAAAATTATGTATCATACACTTTAAAGTTCAATGTATACAAACACTCTTACATCACCTCATTAAGCATATAAAATAAACAAAATAACAAATTAAGTCTTTGAAGCACTTGATAATTATCCAGGGGCAGAGTCTTATACTTGAAATTTCACCCAAAGTAAATACAGTATATTCCTGCACAGGTTTATTCACATGTGTATATTATATGCATAGATACACAAACAAACGTATACATTTTTGTGTAATATTCAAGAAAGGTGTATATAGTGAACATTATTAATCCTTATATAGATCTAGTTTATAGCGACACTAACACAAATATTTATACATATACATGTACAAGCACACATGCACAGGAAAACAGTATATGTATATGTATATATATATATATATATATATAGTTGATAAGAAAATGGAGTTATTAAAGTACTGAAGGAATAGTAAGAATCTCATTAACAGAAAATTCATCTCAGAGAGACAACCTTGGTCTTTGTATTCAGACCAAAGTTAGCACTAACTTGAATGTCATTTTTGTAGATAACAAGGATGAGAAGGGGGCAAATGTATATAATTTTGTCTGGGAAGTCATTTGCAGAGTTCCAGGATTCAATGAGATTTTCCAAAAATTCAAAAGAAATTTGAAAATCTGATTCTTCCTTTTACCATCAATATTTCCTTAAAACATTCAATCTACTTTGTTATTAGAATTAGATATATGAAAGATTATAAATAAAACAAAATCCTGCTAATAGAGCCATTCAGAGACAGATACGTAAATACATGGACAGATTGATTTTATATATGTATATATATATACATATATATATATATATATATATATATATATATCAATTGATAGATATGTGTACATATTTATATATCTATATTTATATATGCATGTATAATAAGACATTTAGGAAAAGGAATACTTCTAACTTAGAGAAATAATCAGACCAGGTAAATATACTCTCAGTAAACAGCAAACCTTTGAGAAAGTGCTTAAGACAAAGAGGGTCATTTTGAAATACTATTATTAGGCAAATATCATCCCTCATTCTCCTCATTTGTGGCTTTAAAAAATCTTCCATTGTTTCTACATTTTAGAGAACAAAAACATTAAATTAGATGCAGGTCAAAACATTAGAGGTCAAAATATTTAACATACAACAAGGGCAATTTTGAAGTACTAATCAAAATGTCCATTTTTGTGTAATATTCAAGCAAATTGTATATAGTGAACATTATTAATCCTTATATTGACCTAGTTTTACTATCTATAGATGGATTTATTATGAAATCTCCTTCAGTGTGACACAGTGATCTCGGGAATAAAATGAGGTCATAATACATTGGAAATTAAAAATACAGTGTTTCATTTGGTTGTTTTCATGCTAAACTCAAAAAATTACTCTTAGCATTTAGTCATTTGACTTTTTGTTTTAATTTTTAGTTAAGAAGCACAATGGCACAATGTACAACTGAGTCACTGACACACAATGGAGTATAAAATTCTTCATTAATCACTTAATGCTTTAGTGCATATAGAACACACAATGAATAATTTGTGTATTAGTTACCTACATGTGATCTGTATAGAGTTGACCATATTGATGAAATCACAGATTCAGGCAAAATTATAATGTATGTGATTATGATGATTCCTTTAAAAAGTACTATAGTCTCTGATGTTTTATCATTATTTGTAATTTACTTGAAGGTTATAAAAATGAAACATTAAACTTTCCAAATTTTACAATGCTGAAAGCTGGATGGCACATTGGATTAAAGTGCTGGGCCTAGAGTCAGAAAATTCTGAGTCTAAATCCAACCACAAACACTACTAATTATGTAACCCTTTGAAAATAATAGCACTTACTTCTCAGAATTTTTTTGTGAGAATAAAATGTAATGATATTTCAAGTACATTATAAACATTAGTATAGAATAAAAATGCTATAAATTTTAGTAAATAAAATAAATTCAATAAATACAATTATATTCATTTTATAGTTTAAATGTTATCAATAAATTTGCTATAACAAGTAGATGAAAACAGTTACAAAACAAGACAGCAAATATTTGACTTCCTTGTGAATTAGAGAGACAAGATTTGACAAGGTAGCAGTTTAAAATATAAAGAGCAATCTAAAACCCATTTAAAGACAACTGAGTGAGAATTTTAAGTAAATTAAATCATATTGATATTGAAATGAAAATAAAAAGGCAATAAACAATGAAAACTGAAAAAGTCCTATAAAGATTGGCTGTCCCAATTTTCTTTTTGATGACAGCAGAACAACCACATTTGGACTACTGATTTGAAGTGATGGGATGACAGCATGACAGTTTCAGATGTATATAGACAGATTTTGTTAAAATGCCAATAAATAGAACAAAGTTGAAGTATTAAATTAGATCAAGTGTACAGTGTGGGGAATTGATTCTCAAATGGCACAATTTTGAGTATTAAGGGATTTATTCACAAAATACTCAAAGTAGAGGATTTTTTTTTAAAGACAAAAAAATAGTTTTGATTCTCATTCATATTTGTTAAAAAAAAGAAAGAAAGAAATCATGGATCAAAATCATTTAATAGATATATGTTAAGCACTTACTATGTTCCAGAAACTGTGTTAAGTGCTGAGAATTCAAAGAAAATCATGGGAGTGAGCTCAAGGAGCTCACAGTCTAATGGTTGGAGACAGCGCATTAAAAAGAAACTGAAAAGCAAATGGGAAAAGCCATGTTGAAAATCTGCATTGGAGAGGCAAATGAACAAAGTGAGGATGAGTTACAGAATCTTATAAAATCTTTTTTTTATTATAATAAATTTTTATTGACAGAATCCATGCCAGGGTAATTTTTTACAACATTATCCCTTGAACTCACTTCTGTTCCGATTTTTCCCCTCTCTCCCTCCATCCCCTCCCCTAAATGGCAAGCAGTCCTATATATGTTGAATATGTCACAGTATATCCTAGATACAATATATGTGTGCAGAACCAAACAGTTCCCTTGTTGCACAGGGAGAATTGGATTCAGAAGGTAAAAATAACCTGGGAAGAAAAACAAAAATGCAAACAGTTTACATTCATTTCCCAGTGTTCTTTCTTTGGGTGTAGCTGCTTCTGTCCATCATTGATCAATTGTCTCTTTGTCAAAGAAATCCACTTCCATCAGAATACATCTTCATACAGTATCATTGTTTAAGTATATAATGATCTCCTGGTTCTGCTCATTTCACTTAGCATCAGTTCATGTAAGTCTCTCCAAGACTCTCTGTATTCATCCTGCTGGTCATTTATAAAAGCTTATAATATCTAAAACCTTCATCAAGATTTTTATAAGTTTTGCCTGTAGGAAAGTAGCACATAAGTCAATAAGCACCATAAGTCAGTAACAATGTAAATTCATTATTAGCTGAAACTTTTTCCTTTTTTGTCTTTCTATACTTAGTACAGTAGCAGGCAAAGAGTTAATTGATGGTTGATGGTTAATTGGTGATGATGATGATGATGATGATGATGATGATAGCTATGAGACAAATACTCAAATAGATCTACATTCTCATCATTTTGGATACTCCTATCTTTTTTCATGATCAGAGAAAAGTTAAACAAGTTGATTAACATTGTTATATATTTCAAGTAATCTTTCATGATGTTGACATATGTGTGTATATATGTATATATGGGATTATTCAGAAATTTATTGTTTACCTTACCTTAGAATATTGTCAAGCATTGTCTCCTAGAGATTTTTATTGTTTTTGTTACTGATTTGTTAAAAGTGTCATTTTACTGATTGAAAGAAATTTAGAAATACCCCTGCAGTGGAGAAAAACTTCACTTGTAAAGAGATACAATTTAAAGTGGTTCCAAACTTTACCTTTTTTTTGCTTTTGTTCACATCTGTCCAAAACTAATCTGTTCCTTTCTTATGAATAACCAATGGTTTGCTTTGATCCCAAACCCCTGCCTTTTTAAATTTGTTTTTTTTCCTTAAATCTCCTCTTTTCTCTTCCTCCTCCTCCTTCTACTTTTCCTCCTTCTCATTCTCCTCCTCTTTCCCTTTTTCCTCCTCCTCCTCCTCCTCCTCCTCCGTTTCCTTCTCCTCTTTTTCCTCCTTCTCCTGTTCTTCCTCCTTTTTCTTTCTTCAACTCAGCTGTTTTGCTGCTACTGCCAGAATTTGGAAATAACTTGCCCCATTATTTCATAATGCATATTGGTTTCAGCAAACATTGTAAGTACAATTATTTCTTATTATGAGTCTCTCTTCTTTCACAGTCAGTGGTACTGGCAAAGTGCCAACTGCCTTTTACCTTCTACAGCTGGAAAACCAACTTCACAATGCCCATTCATTTTTTTGCAGTTGTTGAAAATAATTAGTGTATAAAATGGTGTGACTATAATGCTTTCTCTCTTTTTAGCTGGACTATTAGAGATTATACACATAACGAACTTAATGGATATGTTCTTTTATCTAATTTCAAGTTATCTTGTTTACAAAAAGATGATTATACAAACACTGTAATACCCCTAGGTCCAGAACATAGGGAATTTATAATAAGAGCTAATATTGTACAACAATAAGCTGAAATGGGTAAGGAATGGGAACAAAATGTTTATGCTGTGTAACATATAAGGTAACAAAATATGTTGGATTTGAAATCAGAATATCGAGGTTGCAATCCTGTCTTTTTTGCTTGCTGCTTGAGTGACTTCAAAAAAAAATCATTTAATCTTTTGGGTTGTGTTACTTTATGTAAAATGGAGACGTATTCTAACTCTTTCCTGTGATTATGCATGATCCTGAGAGATCAGCACCAGAATAGATAGCCTTGTTGTATTCACTGGTTGGTCTTTTCTGTTCTTCTGGGGAATGAGTTACTGCAACTCATTTGGAGAGAAAACTTAAAATATGAAGGAAAATAATAGGTGTACATGCACAAAACCCTTTAAACTAAATAGGCCTCATGGCATCTCAAAGGTGCTAAGACAATGAAAATAAATGGCCGTTTTCTCCTTTTCTGAAAACTAGTCATCTACTTGCTTCTGATTTTAGGAATTTATACATAAGAAAATTAGTGTATACAACAGGGAGAAGGATGGACAAATGCTTCCATCAAAGACCTGGATGTAGTTCTTTTATGAAAGATAATTATTTTAATATTTTCTCTGTGGCATGATCAGATCTCTGAGTATCTCAAAGTATAAATTAATCTTAACAGTACTTTGTCATTGTGAGGTACAAGTTGCCGGAATCTAAACACATTTTTATATACTCAAGAATATAAAGGATAATATATTTATAATATCTTAAACAATAGTTTTGACACTCACAAACACAATCTTTGCTGCTCTTTAATGATCTTGTCCTTTGATCTGAATTAATTTTCAAAGGAATTCTATCATTCCCATTCAGAGTTCAATTTTTTTTCCATAGAATGACTAACATGGGGAAAGAGGTGGGGAGGAAAACAGTTATAGCAACAGACAGTTCAAGATAGTCAGAACAGAGTCCACAAATTGTTGCCTAAAATAAGAATAATTTCATCACATAGAAGGTGACTTGTATTTAGAGTAGATTTCAACAAGAAGAGAAGATGTTTTGTTTTATTATGCTGTTGTTGCTCTTGTTGTTTTTAAAGCAAGCTAATATAAGGGTCTTTAAATCTAATTATGGGTGGGAAGACAATGGATCTTGAAAACCCCTATAACTAATTCATCATTTTCAATCTGAAACTACCCAGTACAGTAAATATCTCAGTGAACTAGTACCTTTTACTTGAAATTACCTACTCTATTTGCATCCTATTTGCATCTTTATATATTTTCCTCCCTTTTATAATGTAAATTTTTGTAAGTCAGGAACTGGACTTTTGTTTTTCTTTGTATCCTAAATTCTTAGCACAATTCTTGACATTTAGTATTTATATAGTATGACTAATTGAATGCAACACAGGAAGAGCTTTATTTTAGTCTTGCCTCCATAAACTTGTCTTTTTAATCTGGGGAAGTCATCTTTTGTTGCCCTTACAAGCTTTGTAAGACTTTAATTTGCAAAGAAATAGCTGAATGACTCAGTAAAATTAGTACTCCCTGTCAATGAAATGATGTCTAATTCCTATTATTTTAAATATGAACAATCTTATTTTCTAAAAATCTATAGGAAAAAGGGATTTTGTACCTTAGGGATACTTTAAAACAAAAACAGAATAATAAGCAGCAGATGTAAACCCAAATGATCGTCAAATATCTCTAGATGATAGGGAGGTCCACCACAATTTTGCTATTATAACATGTGAAACTTTGGACAAATAATGGAATGTCTCTGAGGAATAACTTCATTCATTATCTCTGAAATTCAGGATTTAGACTATATAGCTTATAAAGTCTCTATCTATTAGTCTGTGATCCTATGACTGAAAAAAATAGTGAATACTCTGGTCCTTAATTTTCTGAATCTACAAGGATAAAAAAGATATACTAGGTGAATACTATAGTGTCTTGTAAATCTATGTCTATGAGCTTCCATATTTATATATCAAAGACATCTTCTTAGACATATATACTAAGGAAACGGAATTGTAAAAAAAAAAAAAAAAGTATTCATAATATCTGTGGCTGCACTTCTTTATATAAGAAGGAATTAGTAACAAATAGATGTCCATCAATTGGAGAATGGGAGAAATGACTTAAAAAATGTACTTCATGAATGTAATGGAATAGGATTGTCCTATAAAAATAATGAATTGATGAATATAAAGTAGCATGGAAGGAAACATATAAGCATCATATAAACTGATACAAAATAAAATGAGCAGAACTAGGAACATACTGTATTCAAGATCTATAGCAATGCAACAAATAGATCACAAAGCAAATAATATAGAAACAAAAAAACACGAATATATGAACAAGAAGACAGATAAATAAGCAGAATGCTATATAAATTATAATGCTCAAATTTGGTCCCAGCAAAAACAAAAGGTTCCATGTCCCTCTTTTCTTGGAGGTGGGAGACATTAGTTGTGGAATACTGCTTATAATGCCAAACTTAATGTGTTAGTTGCTTTTGGTGAGCTTTATTTTTTTCCACTTACATTTCTTTCCTTTATTATAAGGAATGACTCTTTGCTAGGAGAAGTGAAACAATATATTGACAAATAAAAGTAATTTAAAAATGAAAAATCAATAAGGATCAAGCAAGAGAATTAGACTAGATAACCTTTGAGGTCCATTATAATTCCACATGTAATGTTTAAAAAATAAAACAAAAATCAAAAGAAATTTTAATTTATGTATCTAACAGAAAAGCTGATAGGCTTTCATGATTTCCTTTATGGAAAGAATAACCTAATGACCCATTACTAAGACAAGACCCTTTCTGATCTTTAACCCAAAAGTGCCCTTGATAAAAGAGAAATTATTATTTATGCTTTAGAAAAGCACCAGCCCTCAAGTTCTATGATACTGACTCCATTAATGTTATGTGCTTTGCAAGGAAAGTTGAAGCATATTTAGCTAAAACCTGTATGAAATGATATTCACAGGAGTATCTTGCATAAAGAAAAAAAAGTTTTCTTAAAAGGTTATATCACAGAGTTTCCTTAATAACAATTAAGTTTATGATGCCATTTGAGCTGCAAGTAATTTTGATCCTTCCATGATTGTCATTTTCTATCATGAACAACTATATACTATTGCTGAGAAATTGATTAGTTTGAAAAGGGATAAGGGTGCTTTGGAATCAGAAAGCTTTAGTGTCAAAATGGTGAAAATACACTATGTCACCACACAACTTCACTTCCTAGGAGTAAAAAAACATGTTAATCTTGTCCCTGTGATCTCTAGTTTGGAACTTGCTATTATATCTCTTTTGTTTCAACTATACCCCAGCAGATCTAGTTCATCTCTTCAGCATCACAAATGGTCATGGCATCCAACTGTTTTTGATCTGAGACAGAAATAGAGAGAGAGAGAAAGAAACAGAAAGACAGACAGGGAGAGAGACAGTCCCTTTATGAAAAGAGGTTTGGTGGTCCTTTTTGCATAATATGGTCATATGACATGATTACTTTTGTTGTTCAAGTAGTCTATCCATTCTTTGAAAAGAAACTTCTTAGTATAGTACTTCATGACATCATGCAACTTTGACATTTGGACACTTTTTTCCTTAGCCGTGTGTGGAGTTACATATGGGTATAAAAAAAAAAAAAAAATCTAAGTTCTAATTAGGAAGGTATCTAGTATATGTGCTTCTTATACATACATATAGGTCTGTTCATATGAATGTATGCATGTCTCTATGTGTATGTATAATTTATTTGTATGTATACATGTTGCTTTCCCTCCATAAAAGGTATCTTCTTTGAGGACAGGAAATGATGTCTAGAATTATCATTACTTTACCTTGTGGTAAAAAGCTTCTTTCTTTAGAGGATAACAAATCTTTTCAAAGCTGCCCAACATCAATTGAATTGAAAATGCTAATCCTAATATAATGTTTTAGAATTTCTGAAAATAATCTTGATTATCCTGAGTTGCATAGGCAAGATGTTCAATTCTGGTAGAATCTGTGCTATTTCTTTCACAAATATGAATGTATTCCTAATTCAGTAGAACTAGTCCAGCATCTTGGCTTTATGAAATTGATTTAAACACCTAAGATAAACAATGTTTGCAAAGATTGGCTTTATAGAAATACCCTAAGGACAAGCATATGGTTAATGCTAAGTTCTAAAAAGTGAATCAGCATCATAAGCATCAAATTAGTGTCCAACACAAAGTAGAGGTCTCTGGAGGAGAGAGCAAGTCTGGCAACTTTGCACAGTTCTAACTCACTTAATCCAATTAAGTTGAAAGTTAGCTCCTCATTCTTGTTATGTTTTTGGTCCTCTTCAAGGATGAAGGACAAACTATACCACAAAGTAGATAATAACTATTTGAAGAACTGAAGTTATAATTTAAATAATCCTGTTTTTATTTTAACGGTGATCTACTTTCATATGTTAAACAGTATGAAAATTAAATGGATTGAGCTTCTTTCTTCAAAGAATCAAGAGAAAGTCTGATTTTATTTGCAATTTAGTTCTTGATTTTGAATCAGAGTCATTTCATTTTGGGGGGAGCAGAAATAGGAAATCTCATAGGTATCCCTTTGAAATCCATGGTCCAGTTAAAATAAAATTTTCTTTATTACTCATAATATCAGTCCATCCTCTATCTTACTACTTTTATATTGGCTGTCTCCCATTGTCAGAATTTTTTGTTCATCTTCATCACAAAGACATATCTTTAATTTATACAAAATCTTTAATTTATACAAAATACAATTTGAGCCATATCTTCTACACAAAATACAATTTGGCCCATACCTTCTACACCACATATGTCAAACATATTTCCTTATGTAGACCACAGCAGACTTTTTTAGAGTGAAGTCTTAATCAGATTTAAATGTAGTTTCTATCTGATTTTTAATGAATGAAGGTATCAACAATTTTTTAAAAAGATATACAAAACATATGAAGTTTTCTGAGTTAACATGATCAACAGGGAAATGTATATACAATTTGATGGTTCCCATTTCTATTTGAGTTTGATTCCATGGTTCAAACATTTCCTGATGTGTGGAAATGTTAGTGCTTCCCATCATCACTAAATAACTACCCAGTTCTTCTTTGCATTTCATTTATATTTTTATACTTACATATGCATATGTTATGTTCATTAATAGAAGGTAATATTTTGGAAAAAGGGAGGGATTCTTGCTTTTTTTTTGGTGGGGTGACTTTGAATCTATATCATTTATCATAATGTCTATGGCATGAAAGGCAATTATTAAATATTTATGAATAGATTGGTTAACCTTAAAGTTACCCATCGATGATATATATTTCTCTTCAAATCATCTCTCTTTTAAATTTCACTATTTCTGTTGAAATAGACCTTCTAATAATGTGTTCCCAACCATAGAATCACTTTATTCTTTCCTTTTCTCATCTCTCCCTCAATCATAAAATCCAATCAATGACATCTTTTGGATTTTATATTTACAAACTCTTTCATGTATGTAGAATAATTAATAAGAATTTAATTGACAACTATTTTTCAGTTACATTGCAAGATACTATGTATACAGGTATAGCAACAAAATAATGCCTATTTTTAAAAAGTTCATATTCTACAGGGAAATATTGTATATACACACATATATATGGTCATATGGACATACACACAAATAAATAAGTATATATATACTTGAACACATACATATACAAATTATATAAACAGATATATATGCATAAGTGCAACATACATATATATGTGGATGTGTCTATAGATATACAGATATAATCTTTCATACAAGAAGATTGAAGTAAAAGTTGCTAGAATACAGGATGTCAGAAAAAGCACTTTTATAGAAGGTAACAATATGAAAATTGAAGAATATTAAAGATTTCAAAAGGCAGAGATAAAGAAAATATATATTCCAGTCGTGGGTACAGGCAATGCAAAGGTATTAATATAGGAAATGAAGTGCTGTATATGAGAAAAAATAAAGGGACCAATTTGAACCTTAGGCAGTATGAAGAAAAATAATCTGTAAAAAAGCCACAAATGTAGGTTGGAGCCAGATTATGAAAGGTTTTTAATGCTGACAAGAGAGTTTATATTTTATTCTAGAGACAAAAGAGTGCTACTTGAATTTATTGAGTAGAGGGACATGACATGATCAGACCTGGTCTTTTGGAAATTTATTCTTTCAACCATTTTGGCATGGATTAGAATGGAAAGATCCCTGATGTTGAGAGGTTAATAAGGGGACATTTGAAATTGTGTCTAAATTTTGGTAAATTATGGTAAAGCTTATGTGTATGGCAAGAAGAAGATATATGAAAAAACATCATAGAAGAAATAACAAAATTTAACAAAGGAATTGATTTTATTTGAGTGAAAATGAAGACTTGAGAATCATTTTGTTAAATTATTTATTATTTTATCTTTTCCCTGTTACATGTAAAAACAAATTTCAATATGTATTTAAAAATTTAATTTCCAAATTCTATCCCTTCCTCCTCAAAGTTCTCATTGAAAAGGCAAAAATTGGGGCAGCTAGATGATACAGTTGATAGAGTACCAGCCCTAAAGTGAAAAGCACCTGAGTTCAAATCTGGTCTCAGACACGTAACACTTCCTAATTGTGTATGCCATCTGACTCTGCCCCTGTCTAACATTGTACTGTAAAAAATCAAACAAAAAATTCCCATCATACTCAGACTCTACCTGCACTGGTGGAGGGTGATGAGAGGGGAGATACAGGAAAACAGAAGTGGATTCTTTCTATGACAGCTTCCCTTGGCTAGAAAAATAAAGAATAAAACAGGAAGGGAAAACCACCAGTATGTATAATTGCACATGTGGAGCTTTCTCTAAAGGATGACAGACTGATGATTCAACTTTGTTCAATCCACCTCCCTTATCCCTAACCCAGAACTTTCTTGGTGCAAGAACAGGGGATAGAGATAAGTACATTCTCCAATAGGAAAGGAGTCTACAAAGCTTTGAGATATAGCTGGTAAACAAAATGAATGATAGAAAAATAATAAAGAAAGAAGACTGAAACTTCAAAGATCTCAAAATGAGAAAAAAATCAGTTAACAGCTCAGGGTTTAAACAGATAAATCAAAAGGGAAAATACCAAAATAAGGACAGAAGTTGACTATAAATACATGTAATATATTTCAAATATTTCTAAATCGACATTCTACAAATGAACTAATATCTAGAAAACTGGATTTCCAAAAGAACATTGAAGCAAGATGCTCCAGAATGTTTCAACAATGAATGTTTCAACAATGAATCAGGGGATGTGGAAAATAATATTTGGGTAGCAAAAAGAATTTGCATTATAACCAAGAATCAATTACCCAAGCAAAACACTGCATCATTTTTCAGGAGGAAAAGGTGGATATTCAGTGAAATAGGATACTTTAAACTTTCCTGAAGATCAAATTGAAACAGAAAATTTTATTTTCAACTATAAGGATGAAGAGTAGCCTTAAAAAGTAAACTGAAGAAAACATTTCAAAAGGTTAAACTGTTTATAACCCTACATGGGAAGATGATACTTGTAACTCTTGAAAATTATATTTTTATTAGGATGTTAGAGCATACACAGACAAGGAATATGAATATAAGTTGACATTGATGTAATGGTATTAAAAATAATGGGAGAAAAAATATACTTGGAGAAGTGGAAAGGAGAGGCAGAATAGAGCAAATTATATCATATGAAAAGACACAAAATATCTATTACAGTAGAGAGAAAGAAGGAAGATGAGCAGTGCTTGAAGCTTATTCTCATGGAGTTTGGCTCAATGAGGGAATAACACATACATTCAATTAGATAGAGAAATTTATTTTACTCTATAGGGAAGTTAGAGCTGAAAGGAGAAAGAAAAAGGTTGCAAGGGGAGCTGACAGAAGAGAGGACATATTGAGGGAGGTCAAGGTCAAACGCAAAACCCTGAAGAGGAGGGACAGGGTTAAAAGAGAAACATATAAAAGGGGATTATAGGATGGAAATAAATACAGAGTTTATAATCATAACTGTTAATGTGAATGGGATGAACTCTCCTGTAAAACAGAGGCAGATATTAGAGAGGATTAAAAATGAGAATTTTACAGTAAGTTGTTTATAAGAAACACATTTGAATCAGAGAGAGATGCACAGAATAAAGGTAAAAGGCTGAAGCAGAACATATTTTAAAGCTTCAACTGAAAAAAAGCAGGAGTAGCAAATCCCGAACTCAGACTAAGGAAAAACAAAAATAGATATAATTAAAAGATAAATATGCTAGACAATGAAAATCATGGAGGAGAAGTTAAATGAGTTTCAGGAAGAAATAGCCAGCAAAACTATACAAGTGGAGGACCTCAGCACCTCCTTCACTGAACTCCCTCACAGATAAATCTAAGTACATAATAAGCTAAAAAGAAGTTAAGGAGATGAATAGAATCTCAGACAATTTAGATATTATAGATCTTTGGAAAAAATTGAATGGGATGAAAAGGAATATCCCTTTTTTTGAGTGGTACATGGCAGCTACACAAAAATTGACCATGTATTAGGGTATAAAAACTTCACATTTTAATGTAGAAAGACAGAAATAGTAACTGCTTCCTTTTCAGACCATGGTGTAATAAAAATTACTTGTAATAAAGGACCATGAAAAAATAGACTAAAAACTAATTGGAAACTAAATAATCCATCCCTAAAGAATGAGTGAATGAAACAATAGCTTCAATTTTCGAAAAAATGATCTAATAATCCATCAATGGATTCCCTAAGAAAAAAATCTGCAGGACCAGATGAATTTATATTATAATTCTATGAAACAAAGAACAATTAATTACAATATTACATAATATGCTTGGGGAAAATATGCAATGAAGGAGTCCTACAAAATTCCTTTGTGACACAAATGTGGGAGCAATACCTAAACCAGAAAGAGCCAAAACAGAGAAAGAAAATTATTGATCCATTTCCCTAATGAATATTGATGCAAAAATCCAAAGCAAAATGTTAGAAAAAAGATTATAGCAATTTATCACCAGAATAATACACTATAATCAAGTGGAATTTAATCCAGGAATGCAGGACTGGTTCAATATCAGGAAAACTATCAGCCTGACTATATGAATAATAAATCTAAAAAAAGTATATGACCTTTTCACAAAATGCAGTACTCTTTTCTATTAAAAACACTAGAAATCATAGGAATGAATGGAGTTCTACTTAAAATGAAATTAGTATTTATCTAAAACCATCAGCAAGCATTATCTGTAATAATGATAAGCTAGAAGCATTCCCAAAAAAATCAGAGGTGAAAAAAGGAAATCTATTATTGCTGATATTATTAAGTATTGTACTATAAATGTTAGCTTTAGCACTAAAAGTAAAAGGAATTGAAGGAATTGGAATAAGCAATGAGGAAACTATCACTCTTTGCTGATAGTTAATTCTCTAGGATACTCAAGTATACCAAAAAAACCCCACCTAAAACAATTAAAAACTTTAGCAAAATTGCAAGATATAAAATAAACCCAAATAAATTATCAGCATTTCTATATAGTACCAACAAAGTTAAATACAAAATGAGAAATTCCATTTAAAGTAATTTAGACAATATAAAGTATTTGGGTAGTTTTACAAAATAAAATATTACATATCTAAGCCTTGATTATTAAGTATCATTGGTAGAAATAGGTGTTCTGAGCTTAAAATATTCTTTGGATTAATAGAAATATATGTAAGAATCACATGATTTATGCTTTTAACATAATGTGATTTATTTCATGTATGAAATTACAAATCCCATATTCTTTTCCAATGCAAGGATCATTCATTTATTCTGGAATTCTGTGTCATTTTCTCTTTCCTTACATATTTTCCATACATATCAATTTTCCCCTTTTTATACATGTATATCTTTTTTTTATTCCCACAAACTAGTTAAATTCAGACTTTCATTTACTCTTACATAAATTTTAAAAGGGAGCAGCTCGGTGTGGGATAGTTGTGAACAGATAGAGGAGGAGCCTGAAATTAAGAAGATTCATCTGCCTGAATTTATGTTTGACTTCAGACACTACCTGTATGATGGGAGGCAAGTCACTTACCCTGTTAACCTCATTTCCTTATTTGTAAAATGAACTTGAGAAGATGATGGCAAATCATTCCAATATTTTTGCCAAGCAAAGCCACATGGAATCTTGTAAAGGTTGTACACAATTGAAATGAGTGAACAAAAAAAATTTATAAAAAAAATTTCATTTCAAATTTCTCCCTACTCTAGTCTGTACTCTATACAGTTGTCAAATTTATTTTTCTTAATTCCAGATCAGAATATGTCACTGAACACATCAATAAACTTTACTTTCTTAAAAAACAATCGATTACATTTAACATTTAAACCTTTATACAATCTGGGTCCAATTTATATCTCCAGTTTTATTTGGTATCATTTTCTGTAATGGGCTGAAGCTAAGCAGATGCACTGAGGTCCAAGCACTTAAGGCTAATTACCAATTGGACAATACTCTATTAATATATGTTTGGAGAAAGAATGGCCTCACCAACTCTGCGCAAGTTTGATGTGTTGTATAGGAGATTGGGTAGAAGATTTGGTGGGTGGAGTTTGAGAGCCAGAGGCACTGCTGGCCAGATTCCTGTTCCGAAGAATAAAGATCAGAGACTTTAGCTTATCCTGAATCTGGCTGATTTTAAAATACCCTGGTTGCTAACCTCAGTCATCACAATTTTCCATCCCACATTCTATAATGAAGACAAACTCATTTTATTTTTGTTCCTCAAAAAGGACATTCCATCTTATACCTTCATATATTTGCATTCTTTGTCCTACATCTCTGGAATATCTCCCTCCTCACAAAGTTCTTTTCTTTCCTAAGATACAAGTGAGAAATCATTTTTTGCCTAAAAACTTTTCTGATTCACCTCTATAATTAGAGTCCTCCATCCTACATTATATTTTACTTGACTAATTTTTATATATTTATATTTATTAGTTTTTTATACTTATACTTGTTGGCTCTCCATTAGAATATAATATAATGCCAACTCTTTCCCTGATCCTCTAATAGCGGGTGAAGATACAAGTACAAAGACAGTAATAGTCAATTGACAACTATATCTATATATCTATTTCTATGTGGTTATACACATGTTAAGTATCTTGAAAAAGGGTATGAGACTAAAAGTTCAAAAGAATAATTTTATGGAAAGCCAAAATGCTTATTAAAACCCAAGTCCTAAAATCTATACCCATTACTAATTTATGAAGTCTTTATGCCTTTACTCAAAACTTTACTTATTATGTAAGAATACCACAAAGGACCAAGCTGCATCAAATGACACAATCTATTTTTCTATAAAGCAAAGAAAATTTATTTCAAAATAAAATTATGACAATCTGTTTGCAATAACACCTATTTAATGTACATTTGTCCAAATTGGAGAAATGAAGATATATAACATCAATATTATAAAAACATTGTGTCAATTAATGTGCCTAGTTTCCTTAGGGTTAATACAAAATAGCAGCAACTGTGCTAGTCTGACTCAAAATATATGAGAAAAAAATAAATTGAGACAGAGAAAAATCATCATTGTATAACTGAAAGAACACTTTTTAAAAATAGATTCTTATCTCTACTATTTACTAGCTATATATTCTGGAAGAAATAACAATCCATTTTGCCTGTTTTGTCTTCTGTAAAATGAGGTTAGACAAAATTATCCTTAAATTTCCTCTAAATTCCAGGATACTTTAAATGGTGGGGAAGAAAAGACTAAATCAGACACCTTGACAGAAATAAAATAACTATTGAAAATCTGCATATAAGAGAGAATATGGAGGAGAAAACAAAAACAAACTAAAAAAACATTAAAAACAAGACTTACAATTCCTCTCCTAAAATACATTCAAGTTTTTTTAAAAAAAAGTATTATAGAAGCATTTATTCTAGTTTAATAACCTACATAACTGTTTGCTTAATGTTTATGGAATGTTTATCTAATGTCTTAATGAATGAATTTAATGAAAAAGATAGAAGTCTGACAGAGCTTCTCAATAATCAAAACACAATGCATCAATTTAGAATGCTGACCTTGCATTTTCATGAAAAAATTTAAATTGTGTTAATGGCATATTGGAATTAAAAAAAAAAAGTCCTAGATTTTAGAAAGTTTTGTGTTGTGCACACAATATATACATACACCCACACAGAGAATACACACACACACACACACACACGCACACACATGTATTTATATAAATACACAACCACATACATATGTGCAAACATATACACATATAACATATATGGGCCCACATATACATAACATGTATTGCATACCAAATCTAAACTTATAAAATATCTATGTGTATATATGTGCACAAACTAATATATATTTATTCATAGTTTTTATATTCAGTATTATGTCAAAGCAGGTTAAGTCTTTTATAAATACTATCAATCAGAAAAGTGATAGATTTCCATATGTCAAAAATAGTTAACTGTTCTTGCCATATTTGGTATAAATACAAATAAACAGAAATTTATTTTAAAAGACAAGTATGATCCCATAGAGGGAGTTTCTAATTGGGGGAAACATCCAAGAGAGACAAGCTTTTCTGTAAGGAAAGTAAGAACAATACAGAAATGAATAATCTCAAAGAGGAAGAAAATGTGTATGTTTGAGGATAATAAAGCAGACCTAGAAACTATTGGTAGTGAATTTAACATTCTGGTCAAGAAATTTAAAAATTTAGACAGGTGGTCTTTTTATGACTACTGCCAGTTGAAAGTAGGGGATTCAGAAAAGAAATGTGAATTGGGGGAAAATGAACATCTGGTTAAGAAGATGGTTTTTAAAAAGGAGATTTGAATTTCTGGGCCACAACTTAAAATATAGTTATGATGGACTCTTGGCCAAGAATTTAATAGGCTTAAGTAGAACCACTAAAAGGCATATTGGACTAGGGACTGGAGAAGCTGTTCAAGAAAGTTTTAAAGTGAAAGGGGGAGAGAGACATATACAGAGAAAAAAGTGGGGGGAGGGAATAAACAGTTACACCTGCAGCTTCAGCACAGCAAGAAAATTAGTAGTAGCAAAGAAGTCTAACAATTAACAAGAGTAAAAATAAAAGGAGTTTAAGATAAAACCTATAGTCTCAGATGCCTATATATGAATGCCCAAATCTTGGATGGTAAACATATAAAAATACAATATAATATTGAAATAATTCAAATCAGGGGTGATTAAAGTTTAAAATTGGTCAGTGACTTTAAGAGTAGAGAAAAAGGATATTTATAAGAGATGTTGTAAAAGGGGGAAATCAATAAATTGCAAGAACTGATTGGATACGTGGAATGAGTGATATTGGGAAACTGAGGATTGACAATAAGAGTTGCATACCTGGAATCATAATGGCACAATAAAAAATATGGGGAAACAGAATAAAAATCTGGGTTTGGATGGGAAAGAAACAAAAAGACTTTTAGGATCTATTGAGTTTGAGATCCATACAGAACTTCCAATTTGATGTATTCAATGGAAGTTGCTCATGTGGACTCAGTTCTTCAGAAAGATCCTATATCTGCATAAATAAAACTGTAAACTATCTTTAGAGAAGTGGTAATTAAACCCATGGGAGTTGATGAGATCATCAAGAGGAAGAGTATAAAATAATGAGAAGAAAGAAAAGACTATCACAGAGCCTCAGAGGTTTCAACAACAAAGAAGACTGAGGAGAGTATAGACAAAGAGGAAGAGAATAAAGAGAGGACAAAGTCACAGAAACCTAGAGAGGAGAGGTTATCCAGAAAGAGAATACTGCAAAATGTTGCAGAGAGATCAACAAAAATGAAGATTGATTAATCAAGCTTAGGAACTAAGACAACTGGAAATTTTCTTCTTCTTTATCATTCATTCTAAGATGCAATGATCATTTCCTTCTCTACTCCTCCAAATTTGTTTCTTCCAAATCCTGCTTAGGCAATTAGTTATTTCTCATTTGTCAAATGGAGTTCCAGTAAGCAATTCTATTTATTTTCCTTACCTTTTGAGAAATGAAGTTTGGACAAGGCAGAATTTAACAGGTTCATTATTTTCATCTGAGAACCCTCCAATAGAATTATATTAAAGCCACCCATGACAACCATGACATCTTTCTGTGGGAAGATTGCATAGTTCCCTGAACTTTTAAAATTTCCTTCTGTATAGGTATATGGTTTTCTTCTATGCACACACTTTTCTCCCTTCTAACCTTCATTTCTTAACCCTTAGTTTACTTTAAGGCTCAGCTCAGGCAACAAGTCCTATATAATTTTTACCTATTTCAGTCAGCAATTAATACCTTTTATTCTAAGTCTACTTTCCAGATATTCTGTAGATATTTTGCACATATCAATTCATGTTGATATTTTCTTTGCCATAAAAATCTACATTCTTTGAGAGGAAGCATTTTTCTAACACTTAGTTTTTAATACAGATCCTGAAAAATAGTTTTGAAATGTGTATTTTTTTTCACTAATAGATTCAGTGACGTATCTAGCAATAGAATGTGCCACTTTGCAAAGTAGTATCACTAGATTTGGTCAAGCAAAGGCCAGCTGACCATCTTTGATTTATTATAGAATTGATTCCTATATGGGAAGAAAATTTATACAAGAGGGTATCAAACATGCCTTCAAATTCGAATGCTCTATCATGCTATTATATTTAAAAAGAATCTTTTAAAAATATTTTTGTTGTTTTGATTTAAGTGCTAGATAGATTTCATTTATGTAGTCAATTCTCAATTGACTTCTTCCTCAAAATAGTGCTATGATATTTAAATTGCAATTGTATATATAATCACATCCTCTCTAGCTAACTTTGTAGCCAGTATAAGCATGAAATTTCATCCTCTATCTAATAGCATGGCATGCTCAGGCTAATTAATTAATATTTTACATATTTTCTGCATCTCTCAGTTTTATACATTTGAGGAAAATGTATTACTAAGGTATTGCTTTTAACATAAAAAAATGTGAGCTTTTAATCACTAAAAAGGCCCTTTCTGATCTTGTTTTACCTCAGGGTCATCATTAGTTTTCACTGTACTATATGACTATTAATGGAGAATTTTGGTGATCAGAAAATGCTGGATTTGCTATCCCTAAGCTTAGAGAAATGAATTAATAAGTGAATGAACAAATGCATTCTGCAGTTCTAGGCATTAGGAGCATACCCATAGTATTACAACAAGCCCTATCCTCAAGCAGCTTACATTCTATTGGAAGAAGAAAACATATTTAGAGGAGTGTTGGCCAGGAAAAGGTGTTTAAATTCTTTCATTTTTGCATTAATATTGTAAAACTTCTCCTCCATTAAAATATTTACATTTATTGATGGATTTACACTAAGGCTGCACTTACTTCGCTGGCATATAAAATACATTTTATAATTATTTTCCATGGCACATTTATTTGTCTGGATAACAGGGTCTATTTTTTCTATAGTGAGAATAAAATGAGTTTGGCAGTTTGTGTACAAAAAATGTTTCCTGTGACAGTCTCTATCAGACCCGGCTTCCTTTGCTTACAACTTCAGCAGAAGGCACATTCCTCCCTGTTTCCTGACCTGCCCCTATTTATTTAGCTATTGAGTGCTAAGTTGACTTTAAACTGGGCCCTGTTGATTCTTGAACAGTGTTTATCATAAAAGCATATATATTAGAGTATCACTATTAACTATGAGCAATTTGGCTGATGCTACTCAAGTTTATCCTGGCAGAATAAGAATTTGTAGTTTCTGGAACCACATATTCATGAAACCATTGTGTGACATAGCTGGGACCGATCATTTCTCTAATCTGCTTCTTTAAAAAGTTAATTTATCTCGAAAAGATGTCCTGGTTGATCACAATCCATGCTTCAACTAAAAAAATTAAAATGTAGATTTATTTCCCTTGATTCCTTGATTCAGTGAATCATTAATGTTAATTCTTTTTTTAAATGGAAGGGGAGATAACAAACTATATCTTTACTATCTTATACTACTACTTCAATTCCACATCATGAATACACTAAAATGTTGCTACAAATTTGTCACTCTAGTGATAAATTTCAATATTGTATGAAATGGTGGATCTGTCAATAATTGGGTTTTAAATTCTTATTAGTAGTAATATACTCCACTTCTCCTAATTCCAAATCACTTCATTCCCCACAACCACATAAAACTGAGAGAACAAGTAAGCAACAGAAAGTTGATTTCCCATTTAAACTCAGATTCATGACTGATTCATTTCTGCCCATCATCTCTCATGTTTCCCTTGTCACTGAATTGCCCTGTTTTTCTTTTCATTCAGATGAACACCAACTATGCAAATGCAGTCCCAGCACATTAAAAAGGCACATACATTAAGCATGTTAAACATTCACTATACATCAAAAAATTGCTCTGGAGTTGCTCCCAACAGAGGGTCCCCATCTCAAGCTAATGAGTTTTAATGTATGATTTTCTTGTACCTTGCATTTCTTTACACATCAATCTGTTCATGGCATCTGTCATGCAAGTAGTAACAGGGAAACCGCTGGGGCTGTCAATGAAATGACACCTTTCTCCTTTACTAGAGCTGGAAAATGATGCCCAGATTTCTCTGAAATTCTCCAGGCAAAGTATGTCTTTCTTTTAAAACCAACACCATCTGCCCAGGCAGACGTCTGTGAGCCAATTGTCACATAAAAGATTTCAGCTGATCTCTGATGTTCAGGCTTGTTACATTAGGTTATCAAGCTTTCACTTAACTAGATGACTTACCTTGCACATCTCAAATTGAAGATAGATGCAATATAAAGCAATGACATGGGTTAATTTTAAGTGGAATCTAGGAGGCTATCACAGGGGACACAGATGTATAGTCAACAATGCAATCCCCTGACACTTCTTTCAACTACAGAAATTCTTGGCAGAAATTCATTCTTCAAATTTAAACTTTAAAAAATCTTCTTAGAAGGAAAATGAAATTAGTCCACCAAAGTATTTATTATGAAAAACTGTACTGTAGAAAAGTATAGAAATTTACATTTTACATAATTTTCTCTATCACAACTATGGGCAACAAAAAAAGTGAAGTGGATTCAAGCAGTTTAATGTTACCAGTACATCAACAGTCAGTTATGGTGACGATATTTCCTTTGTAATGATCTCTGATTAGGAAGTTGTTTGTTTTTAAGAAATTGATTTTTCAACCTAAAAAAAGTCTTTTTTTTTAACTTCCTTTTGATACTCACATCAAATAGTGATGTGATTTTATGCTGTTTTTATAAGAACTTGCTTTTCAGTGAGAACGAGTTTGTATAAAAGGGTAGTTATTCACAGATTTTTAAAATTTTTCCTGGAAGGAAATAGTAGTAGGAAGCCAAAAATATATTCCTTCAATCATATGATTGAATGTATGAATTATATGCATATATAAATAGATATAAATATCAACATATAGATATTTATCTACAGCGACCAAAACTCTGCCTTCACTTTCAATTTTTGTTGGTATTCCTTGGATTCTATTGGATTCAAATTTAAATTAGTTTTCCAGGATTATTTTGACTTGTTGGGTTTATATCTTCCTATTTTATTTATTTTTTATCCTCATCTTTCCACACATCTGGTTTTATTCTTTTTCACTTCTTTGCCCCTCCAAACTCCATCATTCAAATACTCTCTTTCGATGCAATATCCATATCATATCTAGTCCCTTTTAGATGGAATAGTGGGCAGAGTACTGGCCCTGAATCAAGAAAACCACAGCTTAAATTTTGCTTCACATAGTTACTAGCCAGGTGACCTTGGACAAATCACTTAACCTGTGTCTGCTTCAATTATGTCTTTTCTAAAATGAGTATTAAAAATAACAGCCCTTTTCATGGGTTGCTGTATAGAAAAAATGGGAGAATATTTGAAAAGCACCTTCCAGTGCTATACAAATGCTATTTAGTATTATGGTTGCTATCTCTCTTAGTTTTCTATTGATTTATATTTTGCCTCTCTATACAAATCCCTTTATTATTCACAACAGTTCAGCTCAATATTTCTTTCCTTTATCATATTTTACATTGTAAAATATGATCTTAAAATCTCAGAATCTATACAGAATATGTTATTTCTAATTCTTTATCGTTTCAAATCTTGTGATTCTACTTTTGAGGTATCTCTCACAGAACCATCACCAGTCATCCCAATCTAATTCTGGCCAGTGGCTCCAGATGACTCTGGAGGGGAAACTGAGGCAGGTGACCTTGCACAGCTCTCCCTCATTTAAATCCAATTCACTTGCATGTCATAGCATCTCCCCCTGATGTCATGGTCCTCTTCCAGCATGGACAAACAACAACTACAGCAACAGCAGCAGTAGCAGTAACCACCACCACAACAACTGTTGACTCCACTTGCAAAGCTGCCACTCTGCTGGAAGTCCTCATTGCTTCTGGTCTGGACTATTGTCATAACCTTATGATTGCTTCCTGCTTCAATTGTCTCTTTATTCTGATTAGTCTTTACTGAGCTGTCAAAGAAACTTCCTTAGCTCTCTATTACCTCCAGGATCAAATATAAAATCCTCTGTATGCTTTCATAATCTGGCTTTCTCCATCCTTCCTGATCTTGCTCTTCACCCCTCTCCATGTATTCTGATCCAACAATACTAGCTTGATTATTGTTTCCTGAACATAAAATACTCTCTCACACATTATATGTATTATTCCTCATTCATAGAATGCCCTTCTTTCTCATTCCCATCTTTTAACATCCTTGTGATCCTTCATACTCAAATCTCCTTTCTGTTATTTCTTAATGCTAATGCTTTATGTTTCATATGTATGTTTCATACATATTCACATATATATGTGTACATATACATTTGATACATAATTTTCCATGTTGTCTTCCACATTGGAATGTGAATTTCTTAAAACAGGACTTATCTTCCCCTTTTTTATTCCCTACAGAGCTTAATACAGCCTCTAAAATTAAGTAAACACAATAAATGATTGTTCACTGATTGACTAAACCACAAAATCTAAGAATTGTAAAAAAAATCCTTAGATATTACATAGTATAGTTTCCTACCCATTTCAAGAAATCCCACTGCAGCACACCTGAGAAGAATTATTTGACTCTAAGAGCTCTACTTTTTATAATGTCATTATTTAGAAAATATACATAGCCATTCAATATCTGATCAGTATCATCTATCATGAAATATTTCTCTAGGTCTTATGACCCCTAACATGTTTGTTGATCAATTTTTTTTAGCATCACCTCATCATATAGAATTCCATCCCAACCGTTCTTTCATACTATCTTAGTAACAATAACTATTTTCATAATACTTTTACTATTAATGATAACTAATAATCAGAAATAATGAGATATCTTCATATATATTCCTTTATATTGCCTTGCTTTATATTTCAAAATATACAAATAAAAATAAGCAAATGATTCAGTACAATTGAGATCATTCTTAGAGAGTTCTCTCTTTCTCAATTCCTATCACTCAGACATATTTCATTACATTCTCCTTCATTCAGTGCTCATATGAAAAGGATTATCTAATCCTTTTTCCTTGACAAAGCAAAGCATTTTTCAAGTGTCCTTGATCACATCTCCTCTTGCTTTCACTGGCAAACTATTCTCTTTTCTTTCTTATCTTGAATTTTTATTGGATCTTTCCCTGGTACCTACAAACATCCTCATAAATCCAACCTAAAAAAAAAAGACAGGAAGGAAGGAAGGATGGAAAGAAGGAAATAATAACAAAGATTTGAAAACTGAGTAATGGGCTAGGAAATGAACAGACAATAGAAAAAAAGTTTCTGACCATTAAAAGTTATTATGGTGAAAAGGAAGAGCAAAACACATATTCAAAGGATGATAAAGCTAAAGCTCCTACATCCAAAGCTTCCAGGAGAAATAAGAATTGAGCTCAGGCCATGGAAGAGCTCAAAAAGAATTTTGAAAATCAAGTAAGAGAGATAGATGAAAAATTAGGAAAAGAATTGAAATTGATACAAAAGATAAGGCAAAAGTTAATGAGGAGAAGAATGCCTTATGAAGTGAAATTTGTCAAATAGGAAAGGAGATACAAATAATTTCTTCAAAAATTCGAATCGAGCACATTAAGCTAATAACTTTATGAGAAATCAAGGTACAATTTTTAAAAATGAAAAAAACAGAAAACGATGTAAAATGTCTCATTAAAAAAACAACTGAATTGGAAAATATATTCACTAGAGATAATTTTTTAAAAATTATTAGTCTGCCTGAAAGTCATGATCAAAAAAAAGCACCTGGAATTCATCTTTCAAGAAATTATCGAGGAAAACTGCCCTAATATTCTAGAACCAGAAGGTAAAATAGAAATTGAAAGAATCCACTTATCACCTCCTGAAAGAGATCTAAAAATGAAAAGTCCCAGGAATATATAGCTAGATAGATAGATAGATAGATAGATCATTATTATTAGTAGTAGTAGTGAAGCTTTTTATTTTCAAAACAGAATCATAGCTAATTTTTCAACATTAACCTTTGCAAAAACTTGTGTTCCAATTTCCCCTCCTCCCCTAAATGGCAAGTAATCCAACATATGTTAATCATGGTAAAAATATATGTTAACTCCAATATATGCATACATATTTATAAAATTATCTTGATGAAGAAGAACAATCAACTCAAAAAGGGAAAGAAATGAGAAAGAAAATAAAATGCAAGCAAACAAAAAAAAAGTGAAAATGCTATGTTGTGATCCACACTCAATTCCCACAGTCCACTTTCTGGGCATAGATGGTTCTCTTCATCCCGAGATCATTGGAATTTGGCTGAATCATTTAGTTGTTGAAAAAAGCCACATATATCAGAATTGACCATCATATAAGCTTGTTGTTGCTATGTACAATGATCTCCTGGTTCTGCTCATTTCACTTAGCATCAGTTCATGTAAGTCTTTCCAGGTGTCTCCCTGAAATCGTCCAGCTGATCATTTCTTATAGAACAATAACATTCCATAACTTATTCAGCCATTCTCCAACTGATGGACATCCACTCAGTTTCCAGTTTCTTGCCACTACAAAAAAGGGCTTCCACAAACACTTTTGCACGTGTAGATCCCTTTCTCTCCTTTAAGATTTCTTTGGGTTATAAGCCCAGTAGAAACCCTGCTGGATCAAAGGATATGCACGATTTGATAATCCTTTGGACATAGTTCCAAATTGCTCTCCATAAGTGTTGTATCCATTCACAGTTCCACCAACAATGTATTAGTGTCCCAGTTTTCCCACATCCCCTCCAACATTTGCATTATCTTTTCCTTGCATCTTAGCCAATCTGAGAGATGTGTAATGGTACCTCAGAGTTGTCTTAATAATGATATAGAGCACCTTTTCATATGACTAGAAATAGTTTTAATTTCTTCATCAGAAAATTATTTATTCATATCCTTTGACCATTTATCAATTGGAGAATGGCTTGAATTGTTATAAATTTGACTCAGTTCTCTATATATTTTAGAAATGAGACCTTTATCAGAACCTTTGAATATAAAAATGTTTTCCCAGTTTATTGTTTCCCTTTTACTCTTGTCTACATTCGTTTTCTTCGTATAAAAACTTTTTAACTTAATATAATCAAAATTGTCTATTTTATGTTCAATAATGAACTCCAGTTCTTCTTTTGCCACAAATTCCTTCTTTCTCCATGAATCTGAGAGATAAGCTGTCCTTTGTTCTTTAATTTGCTTATTATATCATTCTTTATATCTAAATCAGGAGCCCATTTCAATTTTATCTTGGTATATGGTGTTAGGTGTGGGTCAATGCTTTGAAATTCTTTTTACAATTATTAATGCTAATTGTATTTTCTCTCTTTTATTCTCTCTCTCCCTTCACTCTGTCTCTCCTCAAAAATGTTTTGGTACTGACCACTCCTTCCCCCAATATGCCCTCTCTTTTTTTCACCTTCCCCTCTTCCATATTCCATTACCCTCCTATTTTCCTGCAGGGTTAGGTAGATTTCTATACCCAAATTTAGTATGTAATTATTTTTGCTTTGAGTCTGTTCTGATGAGAATAAAGTTCATTCACTCATCTTCATCTCCCTCTCTTCACCTACACTGTACAAGCTTACAGATAATTCTTATGGCAGATAATTTGCATCATTCAACTTTTTTCTTCCCCTTTCTCCCAATATTTCTCTTACCTCTTAACTTCATCATTTTTTAAAAATGATATTATCCCTTCATATTCAATTCACACCTGTGCCCTGTAGGAATATAAACAGATAAACCTTATTAAATCTCTTACAATATTACTTTTCTGGTTACTTCTTTATGCTTCTCCAGAGCCCCATATTTGAAAATCAAACTTTCCATTCAGCTCTGGTCTTTTCTTCATGAATGCTTGAAAACGCTCTATTTCATTGAATGACCACCTTTTCCTCTGAAAGATTATACTGTTTTGCTACCTAGGTTTGATTGTTGTTTGTAATCTTATCTCCATTGCTCTCTTCCTCTTCATTTCTGCCTTAGTTTACCTGTCTTCTTCCAACTCAAATCCAACCTTCTGAGGAACACTTTTCCTTCTGTTTTTTACCTCCAATTCCCATTTGTTTATATCTTTCTTTTTTCAAATTACTTTCAAAAATCTCTGTAGCTAGGGAGATTGCTGGACTTGGAATCAAGGTGTCCTACCTCAGGTACTCGCAGACTGTGTGATTCTAGGCAAGCTAATTAATATTTGTGAACCTCAGTCTCCTCACCTATAAAAATGATGCCTGCCTCAGAGAGTTGTTAGAAGGATCAAATGAGATAATATATGTAAAACATTTTTCAAACCTTAAAGTGTTATATATATTCTACCTGTTGCTACTATATGGAATGAATATCTTATATCTAGCTAAATGTTTAACATATTGCTTCTTCCCATTAGAATGTGAATTTCTTAGCAGCAACCATGCTTATGCTGTTCTTTGTATCCCTGCAATTTAGTGATATGCCCGGCACATTTATAGTAAGTGCTTAATAGATGATTCTTGACCAATTCACTAAGAGACTAGTATAGTCATAGGCAAAGTTATAGAGAGTGGGCAGATATATCACTATACCTGCCCTATAAATGTATACACTGTGCATTATCTAGGAATGTTATTGAACATATAGAGGCATATATGAGTGCAACAGATTATATAAGAGATGCTGGAACAGCATTGTATATTAAAACATATGTGAAGACAATCATCGAGTATAATGGAAAATATTTTGTGAGGATCAAAGAAGGAAGGAAGAAAAAACGGTAGGTCAGTAAGAGTTTACTACAGACCACATGGTCAGAAGTTTTAAACCATACATTTGGAAAACAAGCTATAAACCTGACAAAGAGATGTAACATTGTACTGGGGAGTATCTTCAACAATCTGCTTCTCTACTAGAGCTCACTTTAAAATAAATATCCAGATAGTGATAAATTATTGATGTGTCTAAATGATGTGTTTTCCATGTTTTTTATTTTTAATTTATAGAATAAAACAAGCATTTCTGTAATATCATACAATAAAAAAGATGATTGTACATGAAATGCTAAATGTGCTGTGCACAACTTGCTATTCCTTTAAATATACAAAAAAAAAGTATGATTTAAAGTTCTTTTTTTTTCTTTCCTTCCTTCTTCCCCTTCTACCATAGAGAAGGCTACCATTAGATACAAATGAATATATGTGTATGTACATATATTTTTATGTTACATATATAAAAATATATGTATATATATAAAATTATCATATAATATGTATTTTTAAGATAAAGGAACTTATAAGGTGAACTTTTAATCCAGACATAATTCTTGCTATATGGAAGGACTACCTACTGATACCCAAATTAAAATTCATGATAATTAAAGAAGTGAAACCCAATGTTAACCTTAAATCACTCCTCCTATCCAACTTCTCTGACCTTATTCATACATGGTTCAAAAGAGATGAAAAAAAGACACAGTTGAGCTGACTGAGTTCAGTATCAATCTATTTTATCTAATTGTAGCTACCCCATCACTGTAGTAAGGCAATACTTGCATTGCTAGCTAAATAAACCTCTATCCCAATTCTTATGGTCTATTCAAATTCTTTTTACCTCTTCTCGTACTCCATACCTCCCCCTCACAGATACCAATCCAATCCAGTCTTTATTGTGATGTTGTTGTTGAGTCATTTCAGTATTTCCAATTCATGTGACCCCATTTGGAGTTTTCTTGGTAAAGATATTGCAGTGGTTTGCCATTTACTTCTCCAGCTCATTTTACAGTTGAAGAATTGGGGCAAAAAGGATTGAGTTATTTGTCCAGGTTGACACAGCTAGTTAAGTGTTTTAAGCCAGATTTGAACTCAGAAAGATGAGTCTTCCTAATTCCAAGCCCATAGCTTTATCTTCTGTACTACCTAGTTGCCCATACTTTATTGGCACACTTAATGAAAAAAAAATTAAAAGCCATTCAGTCTCTTCTCTGCACTCAAAACTTCTTGACATCACACCTCATTAGTTCCTTTTACATTTCATTCTTTTATAGAGAGACCTTTCTCATAAATCCAACCGGATGCATTTCCACTTGATATCACACTCTTTCCTGTTCTCCAGTAGTTTGTCTCTTTTATCGCCTCTCCTCTATCTGTAATTTTCAGTCTCTGCTGATACCTTCCCTGTGCTTTGCTATGATACTCATGACTTTCTCATTCTTGCAGTGACATCTGCTTTATTATATCGGACCATCCTCTCAAGTTACCATCTTATATTTGTCTTTTACAATCAAATTTTGTGGGAAGGTTCTAGACAAATTTCTAGAGACAAATAAAACAAAAGTGTCCTTATTCAGTCATTTGCTTTTCCTGAATAATCTTCACAACCTTATATTTGTAAAATTTATGTTATCCATGGATAATTTTTTGGTAAAGTGACTTAATTATAACAACTTTATTTAATATTTAATTGCATTTTTGTTCTTAATGAATGCTTTATAAAAATTAAGAGTACCTCTTCCTTTTTTGTTCTTTTTCAAATCTTCCAAACATCACAAATCTGTTTAACTAAAAAATAAACAAAAAAAATTTTGTTCTTGGTTTATTCAAATAAACAAACCATAAAAGCATTTGAACATTTAATTATGATTGTAAAAATAAATAGTATTATTAATCACTTTTAAGTTTTGCAAAACATTTTACATGACATATTATATCATTTGATCCTTTCAATAATTTTGTGTTGCTTTTGGAGGCTTAGAGAAATGTCTTGTCCAAGCTCACACAACTAAATAAATGCCTGAAGAAGTCAGCAAAAATTTAGTTCTTCCTGAATCTAAGAGCAATGTTTTATTTCCTCCTTCTCTTTCTATATGTCTTGAGCAGGCATTATAGCATTATAACAGGCTTCTAGCATTATAGTGTGTATATAGAATGTATAATAAAAAGGAAGTTTTGGCATGTGCTAATCCAAAGTGCAATGAAGGCTTCATTTCTTTTCTTTTCTTTTTTTATATGTGAATTTTAAGAATACACACAACAAAGTTTATTTCATTCCCTGAAATTTGTTTTCATGAGAACATTTGCTCCTACATATGCAAAATGTTCCCTATAACATTAATATGGCTTACTAATCTTCAAAAAAGCTCTTTTTTATTCATTGTAACAGCCAAGATGGAAATGAAAGCTTTCAAGTTTGTTGATTCTGAAGCTGTTCTGATTTTCTCCACACCATAGTAAATGTCCTTTCTCTGATTTGACACTGGAAATAAGAAAGTAAATTCTGTCAGCATAAGTCATCTGAGGAACAACATCTGTGCTTGTCTTGCTTATAGTTTTCCAGTACTCCAGACGTGTGGAATAAGTGAACTTACTGGACTTATACCAAGTTATCTATCTCTGATGGCTGGAATGCTATAAATTCATACAGAAAACTATTATATTCTCCTGAAATGCTGCAGCTCCCCAGATAAAATGGTAAATTTTCCACAGATTTTCCTGTCAACTTCAACCTGGAGGTAGAATTTAGGACAGTTACGTTTCTCAGACTACTGACAGTGAGAGATTTTTTCAGAATCCTTAGAGCACACTTCTACTAGCTCTGTTTGAAAAAAAAATTTTTTTTTGGTAATAAGATTTTGCTGTAACTATTCCAGAAATGTTGTCTTTAGGCCCTTTCTTTGTCAAAAAGAACTGATAAGTTGTCTTTTGTCATAGACTGAGTTGCAGGTTCTTGTTAAGTAGCCTTCCGAACTAGTATTGAACAATTTGGCAGCTCTCTCCTCACAGACTCATTAGGTTAGGCTGTGGAAGTCACTCATTTGCAGTTTGAAATTGAGTTTCTCAAGGAAAAAAAATCAACATTATACTTTAGAAAGGTCATCATCTTTTTGAATAGACCAAAGAATCTCAAATGAGGATCATTTTATGGGTTACATAAAGACATTAAAAGTGAGTGTTCAATAGAACAAATAAAATAAAATAAATATAAGAAAATAAAAATCAGTCCAAATACTTGTTTGTTGATTTATTGAAACAAGCAAATTTTCTTTGGGTATTAAGTGTTGGACATGTAAAAAAAAAAAAGAAAAGGATTTAAAATCTAAGTACATTAGAGATTTCTTAATCCTTTTCTTCAGTTTTCTTGTCTTCTGCCTTTTGGCCCTTCAATAATTAAACTTCTTTGAATGGCTCATGTCATATATCATATTTAACTCCAAAGCTAGTAGTGAGTGACATGGGAGAACACTAATATATCTTGGATGCTTGGGATTGATTTTTGTCTCTTTCATCTTATATTTGTAAACAATAGCATTCTATTAATCTGAATATAGATTACAATCTTTAAATGAAAACCCATTGAAAGGAAAACATCTAAATAGATACGAATTTATATAGGGAAAATATTAACCCAAATTACCATATAAAATATTTACTATGAATGCTAATCTATTGGTTCATTAAGGGAGTAAAAGGGAAACCTGTCAATATAATAATTTAAACATGTGTATATATGTGTGTGTATAAATATATAGATACAGATATATAATGTGTACAAAAACATCCATGCAGGCACACACATATTTAGGCTGTCCTCCATGCAAAGAATGTTTTTCCTCCTTGCCTCTGCTTTTTGAGACCTCCAGCTTCCTTCAAAACTCAGCTTGTTAGCTATTGTATTAGTTCTATCCTATCTTTACCCTCTCCATTACTAACACTGTATATTAGAAAATAACTATTTTATTTTCTTTGTTCTTATTTTGCATTTACTTAGCTATTTATGCATTTTGTTTTCCATCAATTGAAAATTAAATCTTTTAGAAAAGTCCCTGTTTTTTTTTCTTTTAATCTGCATATCCCCAGTTCCTAACACATAATAGGCACATAAAAGATATTTGTTAGATAACTAAATGCTTGAAGAAGGCCAGGATGAAAATGATAAAAGTCAATCACAGCACTGTGGAGTATATTAACAGGTCAGATGGTAATGTCCAGAGATCTGGAACATGTACTGTTCAAGGCAAATAGTAAGATTTTTTGGGACAGAAAACATGGTAGCAACACAGATGGGAAGATCTCATAGTGTACTGTGTAACTTGTGACCTGGATATTCAACTTTGTGCTATGTTGTATGCCACTGTATATACAGAAAAAAAGGATTCTAACTAATGTAGAAAATGTTGATGGGTTGCTGTGTGCTTATATAAAAGGTAATGTTATTTTGAGAGAGTTTTTGAAGAAGAAACATTCTTTGAGAGAGACAGATGTCCATGGTTCCACACATTTTTGAAGATTAACTCCAGTAGGTTAAGAGGAAGAAAAAATTATAGAAACTACAGTCATGTAATGGAAGACAATTTCTCAATAAACCCCTGATTTATAATTTGATTCTCTCAAAATTTCAGAGACAGAATTTTCTCTCAGGTGAGATTTAGTTCTTACCATTTTGATTTAAACTTCATATCTGTTCTTGCTTCCATCAACAAATCTTAATGGTTTTTGGTGTTTTCTGTAAATGCTAATCTATATAATTTCTTCAACTTCTGTTTGCTGTTTTGCTTGGGTAAATGAGTTTCCTAGATTTTCACTAATTATAATGATCTTTTGTGCAACCAGTATTTGTTGAAAGGGGGCCAAAACTGTTAGTAAAGGGCTAGTAGTCTCGGTGGGGCTTTTGCTTGGAGCCTTTTCTATATCTAGGCCAGCAACATTTAGATGTGACAGATTGACATAATTCTAGTCCATTATGTCTCTCATAAAGTTAAGAAAAGAAGACTGTAACCATTTTATGAATCTCCTCATAACAGGAATCACATAGAGCAGTGGGCAGATTCCAGTGATTTCTAAGCATACAGTCCTTCAACCCTCGTCCATTTTTGTGCATATTTAGAAACCCATGTTGAAATATATGCCTCGGATGAGAACAATTTATTTTTAAAATATTTTTTCCAATTACATATAAACCATTTTTATATAAAAATTATTAGTTTTAATGTTCTTCCTTCCGCCACTCCTTCCCCATTCCTAAGATGTCAAGCAATTTGATATGATATACATGTGCAATCATAAAAATTATTTCCATATTAGTCATGTTTTGAAAGAAAATGCAGACTACACACACACACACACACACACACAGAGAGAGAGAGAGAGAGAGAGAGAGAGAGAGAGAGAAATAATACATTTCAATCTGCATTCAGATTCCATCAGTTAATTCTCTGCAGGGAGATCGCATTTTTCATCATGAAAATCCATCATGAATTATGTCACTGTCACATCTATATGTTGTTGGTCTAGATATAGAATAGATTCCAAGCAAAAGCCCCACCTGTATTTCTAGCCCTCTACCAACAGTCTTAGCCCTTTTTCAACAATGATTTTCAACAATCCATTGGAATTGTCTTGGAACATTGTATTGCTGATAATAGCTAAGTGCCCAAATTTAGGGCTAGGGTTAAGGAAAGTCCAAGTTCTCCTGAAGGCATCCTACTCATCATTTATAAAACACAAGAGCACTCTACCACAATAATATACCACAACTTGTTTAACTATTCCTCAATTGATAGGTATCCCTTCCATTTTCAATTATTTTCTATCGCAAAAAAAGAGATTCTTAATTGTATGTGCACATATAGGTCATTTTCCTTAAAAAAAAAAAACAAAACAAACAAACAAACAAAAAAACTCTGTATACAGACAGAAGCGGTATTGCTGGGTAAAAGGATATTTATACATTTTTAATAATCCTTTGGACATAGTTTCAAATTTCTGTGAACACAATTTCTATTTTGGGAATCAGTTAATCAGTCAAGAAGCATTTATGTATTTATTATGTACCATTCACTATGCTTAGTGAGGAATGATTATATTCCGTGACTTCCTACTCTTTCAAGTAGTTTAATTGGATGTGCTTGTTCTTTAAGGAAATCAGGGAGGGGTTTAGCCCATGATCTTTGAGAAGAGACAGAGAGCAACTGGGATACTGGGTTCCTTGTCATGCAGCTAAGAATGAGGAAGAGGAAATCACCATACAGCTAGAGAGGACTTAATAGTAAAAAGAATGTCAAAACATTCATTTGTCATAAGACAATTTTTTGATCAAAATCAAAGATTCATTTGTCATAAGACATACCAATAATTGCAACATGAAAAGAGATCTCAATTTTCTAAGAAGCCCCATGAGAGTCTAAGCCAGAAAACTAAGCCAACTGATTTTTCAAGTTTGTCTAACAGAATTTGAAAAGTTTTCTTGACTCCAAGTCCAGAACTCAATTCATTTTTCCACAAACTTTTTTCATATGTCTAGAATATAGTGGAGAGTATTCGTACATATTTTAAAGGTTGTCCTAAATAACCTGTGTGAGCCCTCCCAACTTTGAGAATCCATACTTTTTTTGATATATACGTAAACAGTGGAAAATAATGCATCCATAAAAGTACAAAATGAAAAAAAAATGAGGCACCGGAAAAGAAAATTAATTTCTGACTGGAGGAACATGGAAAAATTCAGAAAATGAATCAGTGTCTAGATCTTATAAAACCTAACTGTATCTTCACAGTATTTCCTCCTTCCCTAGACACTTTCCCTCAGGTTAAACCCCGGTTTCCTGGTGCAAAACATCATATTCCTAGAAGCAACCATTTTCTCCTAGGAAACCAATGATGGCAACATGAAAAGAGATCCCAGTTGATTCAGGCTTTTTATCTAACTGCTTCAGCTCATGGGCATGTACATAGCCATAGAACAGGTTCACTTGGGAAGATCTTCTATATAAAACCCTTCAAATATACCCTTTATTCACTGCATTTCTTAATCCTTGATATGTAGAAAGAGACAATAATTTATTGAGTGCCTGATATGTGCTACGCACTTTACAAATGCTATTTCATTTGATTTTCACAGCTACCTGAAAGGTAGGTGTTATTATCCCCATTTTTAACAGTTGATTAAACTATAGCAAACAGAGGTTAATTGACTTGCTCAAAATCATAAAACTTCTAAGGGATCAAATCAGATTTGAACTGAGGTCCAGTTCATATCTGAACTCCAGGCCCAGTGCTCTATCCATTGCTCTATCCAGAAAGATAGTAATGTTGGGAAGAGTTGGCTGTCACTCTATCAAAAACAATGGGGAAAATTGTGAGTATTTATAGAATATCAGTTTTGACAGTGCAAAGCAAACGATTTAACCCTCCCTGTTGCTACTGCCTGAAGGTACACTTGTAGAAAATAAACAAAAAAAAATAGTTTCCTACTGTAAAGCTTAGAAGGAAAAATAAATAAATAAAGCACCATCTGCATCAAAGGAAAATCTGAGAAAGTCTGTGCTGTTAGACTTAAGAACTACCACAGACTTTTGGAATTACAGGGCCACCTGTCACAAATGTGTCTGAGATTCTCCTGAAACAGTAGGGGTCTGTCAGATAAATAGAACCCATAGCATTTAAAAGATTAAAGACCCTGGGGCTAGCCCCAATGAATGTGAATTCTTTTAAATACAAATAGCAGAAAGTGATCTACTTGTTTATCATTCCTCCCAATCACATTTAAATCTTCCCATTTCCAGGTAAGTATATATCAAAATGTTATGCAATTAAAAGTAACAACTTGTTTTAATAAAACATGTTGCAATTACAAAACAATTTCACCAACATAGTCAACAATGCTTTGAGTTAGGTAACAATTTTTATTATTATTTCCACTTTAGAAATGAGGAGACTGAAATTTGGAGAGGAGATGTAATTTATTAAAGAGAATAGACATTTGGCAAACGTTTTCTGAGCATTGTATTAAATATCACAACTCACTTTAAGAATCTTATAAGTACAATTTATTTGATACGAATGAAAAGTATGTCTTTTTGTTTGTTTTTCTTTTTTTTTAATATATATTGATTGGTGGTTGCTGGGTGCTGATCTGTTAGAATGACTACCAAATTGAGGATCTACAGAGCTGTTGTGTTGACCTTATTATTGTATGCTTGTGAACTCTGGAAAGTATACCAATGTCAAGCCAGGAAACTGAATCACTTCCATTTGAATTATCTTAGATAGATTCTGAAGATCCCCTGACAGGATAAGGTATCAGACATGAAGGTCCTTTCTCACTAAACTGCCAACCACTCCAACTCCCTTGGGCTGGCCACATTATTTGAATGTCAAATATACACTTGCTAAAGACTTTAAGAAGAACTCACAGAGGGAAAATGTTCACTTGATGGTCAGAAAAAGTGATACAAAGACTCTTTCAAAGCCTCTCACTAACTTTAGAATTGATTAAACAACGTGAGAGACACTGATACAGGACTACCCAGATTGGTATGCCCTTATCAGAGAAGGTGCTGTGCTCCATGAGCAAAGCAGAATTAATTTAGCTCAGAAGAAATGTGAGATGCACAGAGATAGAGAATGAACCTCAAATGTTCATAGGGATTCTTTGTACCTGACCTGTCAGCAGCATAGCATTCTGAGCTCACATTGGTCTGATGAGCCACAGTTGGACACATTGTAACTTGATTCTAACATAGTTATGTCACTTTGATCTTCAAGGATGAAAGACAACAACCAGTCAATCAATTTCTGGCATGGAAACTTTTGCCATTTACTTTGGAGTCTGGTCTATAAGGCTTAGAAAGTTGCACAGAACATTAAGAAGGATCTAAGAGTCCAGTACCTAAGAGAATAGGATAGAACATTATTCATGTTAAAGAAAGTGAAATTGAAAACCAGATAAGTTAATTATTTGCCTAAGGTCATATATAGTATGTAAGTGACAGAAGAAGGATTTGAACTCAGGGTCTTTGAGTCCATGTCCTGAACATTTTTCATTGCATCAGACTGCGTAAAATTTACAGTTAATATGGATTAGAGGTAGGTCTTAAATTCAGTTTTTTCTTCATCAAACTCAGCTTTCTACACACTCTAAATTATGCTACTTCCCAACAGTAAGGGCAAATATAATTAAATTTTTATGTCTTTGAACCAATTTTTTTTATAATCACTTTACCCATTCTATGAAATAAAAATAAAAGAGTCACTTTAAATAGCAGTGAGCATTTTAATATTATTTTTCAGGGATAGACTTACTCATGCTGAATAGAATGCTACCTACCTAGGATGATTTTTAAATTTTCAGAAATGTCACCATGACCTTAATTCTACCCCATATGTGAGCTTTTAAAATGAAAAAAAAAAAGTCTAATTAAAACAGTTAATTTATTCAATGTAGGATCTGAGAAATATAAACCATTTCTTTTAGGGAAATTTTTTTGTCAGGATTTTTGTTTCATTTATCATTCACAAAGTATTACTGTACAAATATCTGGAAAAATCATCTTGCAAAGAACTAAATAACTCCCATAGGAAATAAAATTCTCTCAGCAAATATAATACTGTCTCCAAACTTTATGCCTTTCCTGGAGTTGTCCTACAGGTCTAACACCCAGATTTTTATCAGATGAATTTATTTTATACTTAAATTCTAACAGATATGAAACACAAAGAGCCAGTGTATAGCAGGAAGGGAGAAACTGAGATAGACAGTTTCTAAAATAAAGCTAGAACATGTTTTTAAGGACTTTCATGGTATTTAAAAATATAAATACTCCAACAAAAATTGTTTTTTCCCATAGATCATTTTCATGATTTATTGGCTTTCAATATCTCAGAACATTATCAATTATCCTTTAGAGTCCACTGAAATTGAATTGTAGAATTAAAAAAAAAAAAAGGTTAAAAAGAATACTTTCCCTGCTTTTTGAAGCCCCATCATCCTTTGATCAAGCTGCCACTTATTTTCCTTCTCCATTTTTCCTCCAAACTTCTTAAGAGATGGCATATGTCTTACTGCCTTCTCAGTGCAACGACTAATTGCAGAAATTCTTAGCAAAATATGTCACATTTCAAAATGATACCAGTGGTAGAAATGTACAGCTAGAGTATTAAAAATTGCATCAAATTGCCAGAGTTCTAGAATTTATATTCTGGATATTTCTCAGGCTTTTCCTGATATATTTTGGGGCTTTTTACTCTTTTTATCTATCCTATGAGCTACATACACACACAAATTTAAATATTGTTTTGATGTATTGTCTGTATTGGTTTCAGTCCTCTCAAATATTTTGGTAACTTCTAACAATTGTCTTGTCTTATGAGTGAAAAAAGTAAGGGAATTCCCTTAAGAGCTCCATAGAGTACACCAAAAGTAAGAAACCTGAATTCAAGGAAACATGGTCTCTTTTAGATCAATATCTCATATTTCCAAGATTATTGAAATGACCTCCTAACTACTGTCTGTGTTTCTAGTCCTCCCTCCCCTGCAAATCCACCTTCTATATAGTTATCAAAATCATGTTCATAAAATATGAGTCTTAAAATTCTGCTTCACTGCTTAGGAATCTTCAAAGTTTCCTTATTGCCTGTGGAGTAAAAATACAAATTTCTCCATGTGTCAGTTAAAGCCTTTTACAATTTGATTCCAATCTGTTTTTCCAGGCTCATTTCACATTGTTCCTCTTCATGTTCCTTATGTTATAAACAAACTGGCCTTTTGATAATTACTAAAACTGACATACCATCTTTACTTTTGCACTGTCTCTTCTAACTTTTAAAACCTTTAGCTTCCTTCAAGGCTATATGTGGATATTACTTTCTAAAGGAGATCTTCCTGACATACCTACCAATCCAGGGCTTTAAAATTTTTTTTTCTACTCATGAGCCCTTTTCACTCAAGAAATTTTTATGTGACCTAGGTGAGTGTATGTGTGTGTATACATATACACATATAAAAATATATATATAATGTGCATACAAATTAAAAATTTCTGATAATATCATAAGGAAATTTATTTTAAAACAAGTGTTTGGAATACATACACATATAATTTTACCAGTTATTAAAGATGAAAACAAATTTGCATACTAATGAGATGGATGTGCTTATTTATTTTTACATAAAGAATTGAATCTTGGCAGAATATTTGATACTGCAGGATGCAGAGCACTGAAAAACCTTTTACCATTGCCAAATTTTTCATGACCCCTAAATTCAATTACATGACCCCCAAATTCAGTTATATGACCCCATTAGAGCATTTGCTCTAATGGAATATAAGGTTATGAAGAATAAGAATTATATTTCATTTCACCTTTGCATTTTTACCCCAAAGCTAGGGGATTTTATTGAATTGAATTATTTTCCCTCATGTTAATCTAGAGTAGCCTATCATTTATGTCTACAAGAGCCTGCTACTGTTCAACCTATGTGTCACAGATTTAGGTCACTAATATTACATAATAATATATTTGCAATATTGTTATTATTTGAAGGCATTTAGATGAATCTGTGAATTCTCCCTTTGTCTTCTTCAAAGGGTCACAGTAGAAAAAATGGAATGTTGTCATCTTTCCAATGGTGCAAATGGTTGCCCATTCAGATCTTTTCCCGCTATGTGACTGTTGCTTATTTCTCCTTCTAAGTCCTCCTCAAGACTACCCCAATGTGCCTTGGGCCTTCCACAAAATTAGGAAGCTTTACATTGGTACCAGTGGAAAATATAGTCTATGAATTTGTTATCCTTCATTCTCAATAAATGACTGGCACATAGGTCACATATTTCTGTGGTAATATCTTTTATTCCATTTCACATATATCTATCCCAACCAAGGCTATCTCCATTGGTCTTTGGAATAATTTATATCTTTAGTTTTTTAGAGATTGTGGAATTCTTTAGTTCTGTTTAAATTTCTGAAATAAAAAAAAACATTTCCATAACATAGTAGAATAAAAAGAAAAGATTTTTGTTCACTCTGGCACAAATCTATTATGTAAAATAACTATTCTATATATGATATATAATATAATTATCATAATTATATATAACATGATGATTATTAAAAATAATAACAAAATGTATTTGGAAGAACAAAAAGTCAAGAGTATCAAAGGAACTAATGAAAAAAATACCAAGAATGTAGGTTTAATAGTATAAGATCTTAAACTACATTATAAAGCGGTAATTATCAGAACTATCTGATACCGCTAAGAAATAGAAAGGTAGATAAATATAAAAAGACAAACATAACATTTACAGCAACAAACAGAGTAAATTTCTATTTGACAAGTGTAGATACTTATGTTTGGAGGATAAGAATTCATTATTTGGTAAAAGTTGTTATGAAAACTGGAAAACAATATAGTAGAAAGTGGGCATAGGTCAATATGTCATACCATTTACCAAGATAAGATCCAAATGAATATATGACTTAGATATAAAGAGATATTACTAACAAATTTGAAAAACATGGAACATATCAGATAAATGGATAATCAAATGATTTATCAATGAAAAAAACATAGCAAAATGAGGCATGAAATAGGTGATTTTAATTGCATTAAATTAAAAAGGTTTTATACAACTAAATATAACCAAGATTAGAAGGAAATCAGAAAACTGGAGGAAATTTTTATAGAGTTTGTGGAATTCCATAATTTTACATAACTTCATCTGAAGAATATCAATATAAAAAAGATGTTTAGCAATTCAAGACTATTTATAGATCAACACTTTCTCAATCACTCTGCCCTTTTTCTCATATCTAAGTCTAGGGAATATATCATTCAAAGCAATACAATGCAAGTCAATAAATAATTATTAAAGTACTACTATATTCAAGAAACTGTTATAAACAAAAACTTAAACCATAATCCCTGACTTAAATAAGTTTAATGTTTTATGACAATAATATTTATATACTGCTATTTGGTTGATAGAATATTTACATAGGTATTATCACCTTTGGAATTCAGAACAACTCTGTGAAATCAGTAATATAAGTATTATAATTTGTTTCCATACTTTACAGGAGCAGAAATCAAGACTGAGAGACTTTATTTGATTTGTCAAAGCTGTTATAGAATAATCAAAGAGTTGTAAAATCTCATAATTACCAAGTTCATCAAATTCAGGTTCTACTTGAGGGAGAATCTTTTCTATTACACTTCCTTCATGTAATCAAGCAACCTATGCTTTCAGGCTTCCAGTGAAGGGCAACATACTGTTGCATATGGAAAACACTCCCTTACTTTTTTGGAGAACTTTAATTGTGAGGAAGATTTTGTTCATTTGTTTCATCAATCCTAAATTTGCTTCAGCCCTTTATTAGTATTTCTCCTCTCCAGAGCCATGAAGAACAAATTCAACCTTTCATCCATTTGATAGTCTTTCACATTTTTGAAGATAGCTATTAAGTCCTATAAAAGTAAACTCTTTTCCACATTAAATATTGCAAATACTTTTAGGTCATCTTTCTGAGTATGAATTTGAAGGTATTTGCCATGCCATGATAGTCTTTCTCTTCATTCTTATCTATTGATTATTATGCTTTTTAAAGGGGGCAGCCAGAGGGAAAGCAGTGAATAGAGCACTAGACCTTAAGTCAGAAGAACTTGAATTCAAATTTCCCCTCAGACACTTAACACTTACTAGCTATGTGATCCTGGGCAAGTCACTTAATGCCAATTGCCTTGCAAAAAATAAATAAATAAAGTTCCTAAAGTTCAAAACATAACAAAAACTCCAGATGTGATCAGGCAGAATATAGCAGAACTCCTGTCTAAGAGAAAGCTAAGAAGTAGAATAGAGCAGTAGGCCTGGAATCAGGAAAACCTGAGTTCAAATTAGGCTTCAGACATTGTAATTCTGGCCAAGTCATTTAACTACTGCTTGCTTCAGTTTCCTCAACTATAAAATTGGGATATTAATAGATCTTACCAGAGTTTTTGGAAGGATAAAATAGCATTTTAAAGCATTTAACACAATATCTGAACATATTAGGCATTTAAAATGTTTTGTTTCCTTTTGTTTTCCTCATCTCCTGTGAGAAATATACAAACCATTTTGTATCACCACCAACAGTTAGTAACTAATAAAGCTAAATCTCATTTTTCTGAATTGTTTAGTTTTCCTATAAGTCACATAATTTTGGAAGCCATACCATCATTGTATGTAACTGTTTTGCAGGACAGAGGTGGATACAACTATTCATACATCCTGAACTCTAGAAAGTCTCTAAATCTAAAAATATTAATATTAAAAATAGTAACTATGCATACTTTTGAAAATCGTTGTCTATGTCTCTTGAGGGTCCTTATTCTTCCTGAGAGAACTTGCACCCAATTTGTTCTGAAATTGCATGTCTTACGTTATAATATATAGCATAACTTAGACTTTATTTCCTCAGTTAAAAATTATTTGTGATAATTTTGGCAAGACATCCAGGAGGCTGAGAAGAGACCACTACTCCCAGGGTTTAGGGACAGTATTTCCAAGGAACATCTTAGAATAGTACAATTCATGTATTTCTGTGTACAAAGTTATTCTGGAGATCAAATGTCCCTTCAATCTCACTTCTCCAACTAAGATAAATCTTTACACTGCTGGGAAAGTCCCTTTAAGGGAATAATAGTGTCTGATACTACCATATGAAAGGAAAACTTCCTCCCTCTCATTCCCCCCCCATTTTTTTTTTTTACATTGTAGGGCCAAGAGAAGACCTTGGGTAAACTGGGAATGATCAAAAAGTAAATTCATTAAATTCAGGGAAATTTGGTTTAAAACATGGGAGATTAGGCTGATAATTATTTTTGTCCTCAATTTGGTACCTTTGAGTATTGTAAATTAAAGGATCTAAGGCTAGCCATGGAAGACAGACATACAAACCAGAGGGAATTTTGGTTCTGTTGATCTAGCCTTTTTCAATGGCATATGTCTGACACATCTACAGGTTATCTTCTCTCTATCTTGTCTTGCCTGATTCTTCTCCCACTCCTTAACAATCCCTTTCTGCTATTTCTTTACCTGCCATTGTTTTTCTCCTCTTCCCTACTCTTTGTGCTTCCACCTTAATTTCCTTCTGAATTAGCTGGAGATTGAATTTTCATTGAGCAAGAGGGATCTAGAACTGGTGTCTTTCTTTTTCAATAAAGGTTTGCACATAATTCTACTATTTGACAAGCTACAGTGTTGGGAGAGGGAGGAAAGAGCTGTCCCTGTGGTTCTCCCAAATCGATTATTATGAGATCTATGATGAAACCCCCAAAATCTTGTTGATTAAACCGGGTTACTTCAGGCAAGGGAGTCCTTAGAGATCTGAAGGCTTGTGCTATCCATTCTAAAAATTGGAATAAGTTTGAAGAGAAAGTTACAGAAGAAAATAAAACTCCTGTTTTTATGCTAGATTACATAAAATTTCTATATGGCCTAGATCCACTCAACCCATGAGATGCAAGAATTATAAATTTGGTCTTTGTTGGTCTCTCCTAGGTAGAACTCTGAAAGTATTTTCATAAAAGTTGCCCTGGGTGACATGAAAAGTTTCTAAGTGAATTTAGCAGCATGGAGTAATTAGTCAAGGAAAAAATAAGGAGAAAGAGATTTCTAATTCAAAGGGAAAAACAGTAATCCTTGTCTCTCCACAGACAGAATTAGAAACTTGTAAGTCATGCAAGTGTTTTTACTGACCCAAGAAAGGCATCTTGCTTGTGAATTTAAAAAAGAAAGAAAAAAAATGAGACTTTGGGAGTAAAAGCAAAAATCCAATTGGATATGGATTTTGGAAAGAACTTTTTTTTTTCACTAATCCTGATGTCCCTGAACTATACCTCTTCCCACACTGCTGAACTTCAAGTCACCCTTAAATTCAGTGATACAATCTATGATTCTTAGTAGGGACTGGAGCTAGAAAAGGAGATGGTGAAACACTCCAGTATCTTTGCTAAGAAAACTTCAATTGGGGTCATGAAGAGGAGTCAAACCTGACTGAAACAATAAAAAGTAACAAGAAGAATAAATGCTTTTGTTTATAACCAGGTACCCAGTAAAATCCAACCCTGTTACCATCATTTTCTCAGTTTCCTGTGAGATTACCTGTTCTACTATAATACATCTTTATTCAGTTTTCATTAGCAATCTTGTTCAACTAGACCCTCAAAATCTATTTGCCTTCACCTGGAAGAACAAAAATTGGAAGTGGATTCATTTACCTCAAAGTAATGTAGAAAACCTTACTCTGTTTTCTCAAATTTTACAGCTAGATATAGCTTCCATCACTGTCAAAGACTTGTCTTTTTATTTTTAAATAATATATTATTTTTTCCCAATTACAGGTAAAGACAATTTTAGCATTCATTTTTCTAAAAAAAATTAGTTTCACATTTTCTTTTTCCTTCTTTCACCTCCCCTACTTGAGACAATAAGCGATTTTATATGTTACACATGTGCGATAGTGTAAAATATGGTTCTTTTTGTTGTGATGTGAAAAAAGACATAGATCCAAAGAGAGGAAAACATGAAAGAAAAAGTGAAAAATAATATGCCTTAGTCTATATTCAGATTCCATCAGTCCTTTCTCTGGATGTGAATAGCATTTTTCATCATGAGTTCTTTGGAAGTGTCTTAGATCATCATATTGCTGAGAATAGCATACCATATTATTGTTACTATCTACAATGTTCTCCTGTTTCTGCTCATTTCACTATGTATGAGTTCTTGTAAGCCTTTCCAGGTTTTTTCCTGAAATCAGTCTCTTATTTTTTCTTATAAGACAATAGTATTCCATTATAATCATATGCCACAATTTATTCAGCCACTTTCCAATTGGTGGGCAAACCATCAATTTCAATTTTTTTTAGCCACCACAAAATAGCTGCTATAAATATTTTTGTAGAAATACGTTAATTCTTTCCTTCCTTCCTTCAACTCTCCCTCCCTTCCTTTACCCCTTCCTTTCTCCCTCCCTCCCTCCCTCTCTTTCTCTTTCTTTCCTTCCTTCTTTCTGTCCTTCCTTCTTTTTGTCTTTCCTTCCTCCCTTTCTTCTTTCTTTCTTTCTCTTTCTTTCTTTTTCTTTCTTTCTTTCTTTCTTTCTTTCTTTCTTTCTTTCTTTCTTTCTTTCTTTCTTTCTTTCTTTCTTTTTCTTTCCTTTCTTCCTTTCTTCCTTCCTTCCTTCCTTCCTTTCTTCCTTCCTTTCTTTCTTTCTTTTTCTTTCCTTTCTTCCTTTCTTCCTTCCTTCCTTCCTTCCTTTCTTCCTTCTTTCTTTTCTCTTTCTCTTTCTTTCTTTCTTCTTTCCTTCCACATAATCTCTGAGTAAATTTATGATTTCCCTTTTCTATCATATTACCCAATCTGATAAGTTTAAAGTAGTATCTCAGAGTTGTTTTAATTTGCATTTCTCTAATCAATAGTGCCTTAGAGCATTTTTAATGTGATCATAGATAAATTTCTTCATCTGAAAACTTCCTGTTCATATATTTTGACATTTTATCAATTGGGAAATGACCTTTATATAAATTTGACTAGTTCTCTATATATTTGAAAAGTTAGACCTTTATCAGAGACATTTGCTATTAAAAAAAAAAATTTCCTACCTTTCTACTTTCAAGAAATTGTCTTTAATCCAATACCTTGAAAGACCTCTTCTTGGCAGTACCCAGTACTGAGGTTTATCAAAACTATCATCTTTTTCTTTTTCTCTTTTTCCATCAATGGGGCTACAAAATCTCTAATCCAGTTCAGTGGCCTGGTAGCTACCTCTGGTAAATGGATACTCACTGCCCTGATCCACTGTGGCTTCAAGCACTGGCTACTGCTTTTCCTCACCCTGGGATTGCCACCCAGAATTTTGATCTGGATTTACAAATTTACAAATGATCAAAGCAACTGAGTCCTGACTCAGAGCTAACAAAGAAAGCCCAGTAATCTCCTTCTGACCAGCTATTCAATCTCTTTACAATCTGTAGGCTGAGAGATCCAGCAGTAGCTGCTGCTGCTGATTCAGTGGCTTCCACAGTCTACTCCTGGTTGGCTGGGGCTGGAGCTAAGACAGTGTAGGCACTATCTGGGCTGCGTTATGCTTCTCTCTCCCCCAAGTGTGACAGATCTTTCCTGCTGAAGTTGTCTTGACTGGAAAATCTTTTCACTCTTTTTCTGGGTTTTGCCTCTTTAGAATTAATTTAGTATCATTATTTAAATGTATTTGAAGGGGTTTGGGGGAGAACTTAGACATGCCTTTACTCTGCCATCTTGGTTCTACCTCCTCAGATCAATATTTATATCTTGCTCATATAGTGTGACTATTCACTTCAAGTCTCTGTCCAGGGCCCTCTTCTCTTTTCATGAAGCCTCAGAGAGAAGATAATTCCCTAATTTTTATATCCTGCCATATTTTCTCCCTTGAATTCTAGTCTCACATCATCAACTGCTTGATAGATATACTGCTATTCCCACAGGCAAATTAAACTCAATATATTCAAGTCATTCCTTCTCTCCCTTTTTTCCTTCAAAGCAACTTTCCCCACCTTCAAACTTCCTCATTTTTCTTGAGGGTATCATAATTCTTTCAACCACTCAGTTTCATATTCTCTTCTCTGTCTATCTCTTCCTCTGCCTTATACCTTTGCCAAGTATTCATTATTTTATTTTCACAATATTTCATATATCTGTCCCCTTCTCTCTACCTACAAGAATACCCATTAATTTAGGCTTTCTTCACCCTTCTCCTAAACTATGATGATAACCTTCCTACAAATCATCATTTTTGTTGTCACTTTTGAGTTGTATCTATCTCTTTTTAACCTAATTTAAGGTTTTCTTGGCAAAGATGCCACAGAGGCTTGCTCTTTCCTCTTCTAACTCATTTTGCAGATAAGAAAACTAATACAAAATAGAGTGACTTGCCCAGGTTCACACAGCTAATAAGTTTCTAAGGATACATTTTAACTTAGAAAGATGAATCTAGACTTAGCACACTATCCACTGACCCCTTTCTGTCCAGTTGTTCCTTCTAACAAATCATTCTGATCCAATTTGTCTGATCCAATTCATATTCAATAAAATTGTCAAAATGATCTTCATAAGTTAAGGGTCTAAACATGACTCCTATTCTAAACCCTTCAGCAACTTGCCTGTAAGATAAAATAAAAATGCTGTAATTTAGGACCTTCTACATCCTGAAACTCATTTATTTGTTTGTGCATCATACTCCAGTAATTTGGGTACAGAACCTTGTATAAAATGATTAATAAAGGTTTGATGATTTGGATTGTACTGAATTTTGTCTTATTAATTTGACCTAATTAGTTTTAATATATTTTTTAATATTCATTCATTTGTCCAGCATGTTACCTTTCCTTCCTAGTTTTTAGTTAATAATAAAAATGGTAAATAGCACAGGACATAATCACCCTTACTAAACTAGTATTTTCTTCATATCCTTTTGGTAACTCTAGTTTTTAAATCCTTTAGTATAATAGCCAAGATAAACACTTCACACTTAAATATTTTCAATAACAAATCAGATTTTATTGAGATCACAATGGTGTAATTGATGAGGTTCTGGGTAGCTAGCTGGGTGTCAACTAAGATTTGGAAGCCTAACTATTCTCTGAGGCAAGCAGGGAGGATAGCATTGATAGCATCATCTTGGTCTTAAGTGGACCTTTTGTTTACCTAGACTTGGAGATCTCTGGTAGATCTCTTAGCTGAATTCTTTGCATTGACAAAACCATCCTAACCCACAATTACTGTATTCAATCAGAAAGCCATGTTATGATGTGAAACGCTGAGGTTATATTTCCCCTATAAAAGATTTGCTGATGCTGTAGATCATTGTTAACTCTTTTTAGAATGCTAAATTCCTTTTAGGATAATCATACTAGTCAATGGTATTGATTCCTTCCCCACTGATTCCTTTTTGGGGTTAGTCCATTTGCTAAGCATCCTAATAGCTAATATGTCTATTAGGACACTAAACTCCTTTTGGTGTTAGCCCTATAATCCCCTACTTATCATGCCTTAATGGTATCTGCCTCCTGATTCCTGCTGGGGAACTTGTCTTTTTCCTTATTTGCTAAAACTCTTTTTCCTTGCTAAAGTTATGGATTTAGTCTTCTCTTAGCAGGATAATAAGATCTTTGCCCATTGATTTAGACAATGTCCAGGCTTACAAATTCTTTTGAGATGATTTGTAACACAAGCTTATAACCCCAATATATTTTAAGGTCTCACCCCATACCCCATCATTTGGTGGTAAAGTGAGTCTAACTTCGTACTGTAACCTCATCATAATTACATGTTCTCTTAAAATGTAGGAGGGAAAATAGTATTTTCTGCTCTTTGATATTATTTGGTGGCTTAAAAGTAAAACTTAGCTGTCTCTATATCCAAAATGAATCAGAAGGCTTGATCATTATTTAATGAATTTGAAACTAACCTGAGATTATACCAGCAAAGGCAGATGGTTTAATTACTTTAGAAGAATATGGATTGGCTGTTAAGAAAGTCCTAATCATAGGCTCAGTTGCTATTAGTAACATTCTAGAATTAAACTCAGGTTCTTTTATTTAATTATGTTTGTTTGTTTGTTTGATCATTCATTCATTCATTTATTTCTTTGCTTTAAAAAGCATTTATTCATTTATACTGTTAATTCATAGATAATTTACAGTCTTGGGGACTCAATTCCTTTAAATACACTTAGATAATAATATCCATCAGTGAAATATTTTAATAAATATAAAAAAGCCCAGATCACTTCACTGGATTTTCTCTTTTATGATAATGATATTTGCATAGCCACATAATCTTCAATCCTCTCCTTACATTAACTTCTTTCATTTGAAGATTTTTTATTTTTCTAATAATTAAAAATTGCCAAAATTCAACTTTTCCCTGAACTTTTTGTTCTAGTTTGGCAGTTCTTCTCACTGTTTCTATTCATTACTTTCTTCAAAACTCAGTATAAATGCTATCTTACATAGGAGCCCTTCACAGTATCCCCTGTGGTTAGCATATTCCTGCTGAGATCATCTTTACATATTCAGCAAATCTCGTATATGTTCCTTGTTACTTACATATTGTCTCCATTATTAAGATGCAAGATCTTTGAAGACAGTAACTGTTTCTGTCTTCCTTTGAATCCCCATGCTTAGGAAGTGTCTAGAAAATAAGTGGCCCTTAATAAATATTTATTGACTAGAACATAAGTGTTTATAGACTTCCCTTTGACCTATTGTGTATTCTAACATCATGTTCCAGATATAGACTTAACATTATTCTCTAATTCCAAATGTAATATTTTTCTGATATAAATGCAAACGTGCTATTTAATTTAAAATTTTTCTTGTTTTCTATGCTTTTTCTTTGCATTTTCTACATCCATGCAGACTTTTGTCAACTAGGCAGTTTATTTGTGTAATGATATCTATTAAAAGCCTGGCTTTTATGATTTGTACTTGTGTTGGGCAGGTCCTTTCTATTATGTAAGATCTAAATCCTTCATCTGTAGAGATCATCTAGAGTGGTCTTTTCCATTTCATCTTGCTGCTTCCATATAACATGCAATTAATAAATTCATCAATTCATCAAAGAGTATTTAATAAATGCCTACTGAATTCTCACTTTTTAAAAGAGAAATTATTCCCCAAACCCAATAATTGGAATCAGTAGGGACTTATTTAATAATTTGTAATGAATTAATCAATTTATTGACATTTACCTTGCCCCCCTATCAGCTTTAATTTTAAGTGTGTTTTTTTCTATTTTTCTATTTTTTTTTCTTTTAGATTTATCTGCAGGACAAGACTAAAATGACTCAACAGTGGGGATGGAGTACAGAAAAAAAGTTTCATCACACTCTTGGGATTTATTGGAAATCATCCTCTGAATCAAAGTGAGGAAGATAGTGACTTTAAAAAGGACTTCCTAACCCTACGTTATAGTAAAGCTAGTGATATTTATATAGTTGTTGCCAGAGAAAATTAAAGATATTAAATGATATAATAAGTAGTTGAAGGCTATAATTAAATGTCTGTCTCTTTGCTATTCTAAAATAATTTATTCCTTAAAGACAAAGACTACAGAAGTTGGTAGACCTTTTATTTATGGGAAGAAAACTATTTTTAATAGTTCTGAAAAGTGGATGTGCTAAAAGAGCACAAAATTAAAAGCTGGATTCTAAGTTAAAAGTAAGGAGTGAGCCCACTCCTTATGTTCAGCACTCAGCTGAAAAATTAAACTAAAACCTAACAGGTGGTAATAAAGAAAAGGGTGAATGAGGAAGAGTTCTAGAAACTACATACTGCATCTGCCAGGGAACAGAACTTTCAGAGCTGAGAGCCAGCAGATAACATCATTATTAGAGGAACTTCGCCTCCTGTGTGTGTGACTTATCTGCATTTGTTATAAACATATTCGCCTCTCTACATATGTACCCTGGCTATGCATGTGCCCTATGAATGTGCCTCTTCTATCTGATAGTTATGTGTATAATTTAGTTGTATATATATATATATATATATATATATATATATATAATAGCATGCCCAAGAATTTTTCAAGTAGCATAAAAATTCGTTTCTTTTTTTATTCATGTTCAAGCACACTTTTTCACAAAATAGGGAGAGGAAAAATTTTTCTCCTTGGTTGTCTGTGAGAAAGAAATTCATTCTTTCATTTAATTCCAAGAGAAAAGAGATAATAATATGTCTCTAAAGCAGGACAGCATGTCTTTGGGAAGCATATTTTTGGTTACTGACTTACTGCCTCCCCCCCCCCCAATTTGTCCCCCATCTGCTGATATTTTTTTCCTTTTTTCTTACCTCTAAAGGACAATTCTCCTGACCCTTCTTTGCCCATGAATTTCTCTTTATTATTGATAGTGCCTTCTTTTTGTCCTGCTTATTTTCCCCTGCTGCTTTTCTTCCAGCAATAGCTTTGGGATGGGGTGATACATTTTTTCATTTAATTATAATTTCTTTATCATGCAAATTCCAAGATTAACAATGGTGAGGACAGATAAGAAAAAGTCTCGTGGAGTTCCTGCAAATGCACCACAAGATACAATATCAGAGTAATTCATTCTATATTTCTAAAGATTTTTATCAAGGCCATCAGCTAGAATTAAAATTAATATCTTGGGTAAAAGGAAAATATATATATATATACACAAACATACAAATGCATATATACATATATACATAACTATATGTATGTATGTGTATATATTTATGTGTATGTGTGCGTGTGTGTATATATATATATATATATATATACACATAAGTGTGTGTATGTGTAGGTACACATACATGTATACATATTTAAATTATTAGGGATAGTTATATTCTAAAGTTAGGAACCCAGAAGATATTTCACAGTATTATTTCCAAAGATTTGCTAATATAGTGAGTCAAGTTTTTAAATTATTGAAGAGTTTCCTTTTACAATGGGAGGGGGAAAAGGGGGAGGAAATAACCCCTTTTTATTTAGCTATTTTTCCCATTAAAATATAGAATTACTTTTCAAATCTATATTTTACTTAATTATTTTTAGATATTAAATCTTCCACTGCTTCAAAATGATAGAAGTTTCTTTTGTACAATGGAAGAGGGTAGAGAGAGGAGAAAATGACCCTTTTATGTTTAGCTATTGGTTACCCATTAAAACGTAGCATTACTTTTCAAATCTATATTTTACTTAAAAAATTTTAGATATTAAATTTTTCACTGCTTGAAAATGACAGGAGACCTTTAGGGTTTCTGTTCTGAAAAATATTATTTTCCAGAAGTCAGATACTCAAATGGAATAATTTAAATACAGTGATAAAATGATCAATGACCATTATTATTTAATTGTGACAGGAGTGAATGCAGTGATCAATGGAAAGAGAGATTTTTCTTCTATCATCAAAGAAAAGGAATCTGATGTAAAGAGCAGAATCTCATTCCTGTTCAGTTAAGAAATTAATATCAGAATAAAAGGAAACTAAGAGAATTATGTATATACTAGATAGTCTATGCAATGCACGTATACTATCATTTATAGAGATTTTCATGATGTAGGCAAACATAAAAAGTACCCAAAAAGGGCATAATGCTATATTTTATGCAGCATATATTTTATGTAGTTCAGTAACTGTCGACCATTTAATTACATGGTGAATTACACAAAATACCATTTGATTTTCACCAAATTGCTGCACTACATGGGTAGTTCATTCTTTTAGATAAGTTAAATATTATAGGATTTATGGTTATTACTTTGATTCCCAAAATACATAATGATAATAATGAAGTGTAACTATGATACCTCACATAAAACTCATTGTTTTTTTTCCCTACTTTATTTCATTTTTAAAAATAAAGCAAACCAAAGGGCTGAGTAATGAGTCTTTTAGGGCATCAGAAATAGCAAAGAATGATTTTAAAAGCCTCACACTCATTTAAGCAGTACAGTTCTTAAAGTTAAAGATTATTTACATTTACAAGCTGTGGGACCATGGACATGACATCATCTCTCTTTACCTCATTCTCTTCTTTACAAATGAGAAAAAAAATTTTTTGCTTTGGCTTAGGAGTTCTTGGAAATTTTTTGTGTCATGGATCCCTTTAGTAATCTCGTGAAATCTATGGAAGCCTTTCAAATTAACTTTTTAGTATTTTAAATAAAATCAATTACATTTAAATAATTATATTTTTAGGAGAGGATTTTGCAAAGAAGAAGGAATAGATCAGAAAATTACAAGCTCTCCAGATTTCCTCTACAAACAAGACAAATAGAAATGGGCAAGAGTAAGCCAGCAAAGAAAGTTATAAGAGACTAAGGGGGAATATATATTTCCCCCTTCCCTGGAATTATATTAGGCAGGAAACACCATTTCTGCCATTCTTCCTCAGCCCCTTCTGCAGCCACACTGACTCTCAGGTAGATGACCTTTTATTTCAGGTGTAGGATCAACCTATTAAGGACTCTGGCAAGAATCCTGCCAGCTGTGACTAAGAAAGACACCCCTCACTCACCTCCTGTGATTGTCACAAGGCAATCTATTTTCTTTACTTTTATAAAGCTGGACAATAGAGGCATCCTTGAACTGCTGGGACATAATCTCAGAAAATTTCAATCAGCTTTTGTATGAGCAATGGATGCCTGTCACCACATTTGTAAATCTTATCTGCAATAAAGTCAGCATCTAATGCTTTACCACACAAAAATAACCTAATGGCATTCAAGACCTCTTCTTCAGTTGAAACTTTAGCTAGGGAATGATTGATTTCAACTTGAGGTAAATGCTCAGTGGCTTCAGCATTAATTGATGATAGTCTGTTGAGAAGATTATGGAAGTGTTCAGTCCATCTCTTTAAGTAGGTGCCTTGTCACTAATCAGCATTGAGTAGTTGAGTTTCATCATAGGTCTTTGGCCCATAAATAAACTTCAGTACATCATAAAAACCCTTTGGATTGTTACTACCAGCATAAAACTGAATTTCATCTGCCTTCTTACTGAGCCAACAATCTTGTAATTTTCTAAGTTTCAATTATACTTGACTTTTGATAGAAATGAATTCTACCTTCTTAAATATAAAGACTGAAAAAATAGAACAAAAGGTGAGATATCTCATAAGAAAAACAACTGATTTGGAGACAGATCAAAAAAAGAAAACATAAGAATAATTGGATTACCTGAAAGCTTACAATAAAAATAAATAACCTTGATGCAAAAATACAAGAAGAAATTAAATTGTCCCAAAATGTTAGAACAAAAGCAGGAAGAAGAAATAGAAATTTTACCAATCACCATCTGAAAAAGATACTGTGAGGAAATTGGATTATCACTAAATTCCTAAATGTCCAGATCACAGAGAAAATGTTATGAACGAGAAAAAAAAAAGAAAAAGAATTAAAATGTGGCAGAGCTACAATTTGCATCACACAAGACCTAGTAGCAGCTACTTTAAATGATTAAGTGAAACATAATCCTGAATCCAAAAAAAAGGCAGGGGTATTCAATAAATTGTCAGATTTTGTTGCAAAAAGACCTTGTCATAGATAATTTGACATTAAAGAATTGTGAGAAATATAATTTAAACATCAAAGACTAATTACAAGGGATTTTATAAAAACACTTTTTTTATATGTAGAAATGTAAACCTTTTGTCTTAAATCATTGGTATTTGGTTTGTATGAAAGAAAGCCTGGGGTAGAGGTGAGTATGATGTGATTCTAAAAAGTAAAACCATATAGGAAAAAGTAAAAAGTAATTATACAAATTAGCAGAAGAAATGACATGGAGGAATTAGATGGAAAGGATAAGGGAGGGATTTTTAGAGGGAACCCTACTCACATCAGATCTGGGTTAAAGAGAAAATGACATATTCATTTACAAGGGAATATAGGCATTCTAAATTTACAAAAAATAAGAGGGGGAGAGTATAGGACAAGGGGAAAGTTTTGAAGAGCATATAGATTAACAGCAAAGGGATAGAAATAGGGTGGGATGGAAAAAAGATAAGGGAGAGATTCTTGGAAGGCAGATAGATTAAGTAATAGGAGGACATGGTAGTGGATTGAAGTAAAGCAAAGGAGTTAGAAGAAAAAGGAAATAAGAAAAACCTGCTGCCATAAAATAAAAATCAAAAGTAGAATTTATGATATAAAAAGAAGAATTAATAATCATGATCTCAGATAAAGTTAAAGCTAAAATAGGTTTTATCAAAAGAGAAAATGTAGAGAAAGTATACTATATGTAAGACATATTAATCAATATTGTTTTAGACTATTTAAAATAGTTAGACAGTATAAGGATGAAATATTACTGTGGTATAAGTAATGATGATTTGGTAGAAAAATATGGAAAGACTTAGGTTTATAAAGGAAGATGATATTAAACCAAGAACAAATATTCATAGTATAGTATGTGAATATATGTATTTATATGTATATGTGTATAATATGCATAGATATGCATATATATGTATATAATTGTATATGTGCACTTAGTTGTAGCCTTTTTTGTGGGAGGGGGAAAGAAAAGGAAGAAAAGAAATAAAGTAAAAATTACATAACAGAGAATAAAAACCAAAAAAACTACAAGAAAGCAAAGAAAAATGGAGAGGTCTGAACCCAATGTGTAGCATTTAATATATAGGATTTCTTGAAATTAAAATTTATTATTTTATATTTCAATTTCTCCCCTATGTTCTGATATATATGACATATTTTTCTTTTCATGTTTTCTATTTAAGTTTAAAAATAAAGAAAAAAGAACATATATATGTATATGTACACATATATACTATGTGTATGTACTCCTATGTGTATTTCATTTATTTATTTATATATTTCGAAGACACTGTCTCCAGGTTAAATATTCCTGTTACCTGTCCCTGTGGGTTTCTTATAAGAATAATATTTTTAAATATAAAAGGATTAGGCAAATATGAATTTAGAATACACACACATTTACTGTCCTGCTTAAAGAAAAATATATCTTAGAAGCAAAAATATTTCTTAGTTGTAAAGGCAGCATGCACTAATAAAAAGACTGTTTACTCTGGAGATAGAAAAGCTGAGTTCCATACCTAACTATTATTTGTTAGCTGTGTGACATTGTCAAGCCCACTTACTCCCTCTGAGTTTTAGCTACTTCCTTTGATAAATGAAGGTAATAATAGTTGATCTATGTCTCATAGTTTTGTTGGGAGAATCAATTCAATTCACCACAATACACATTTATTAAATATTTACCATGCAGGACACAAAGAATCATACTGAACATTAAGGAAAACAAAGATTAAGTAGCATGTGATCATTTCCTTCTTAGAGCCTAATGTATAGAACAATAACATATATCCTAATAATTCTTTTATAAAATAAGTTAATGACTATGAGGTTACTAGGAGGATAGATTATTGCAAAATGTGGAACATGTAATCAGGTTATATTTCCTGGGGAAAATGGCTTTTGTATTAAATCTCCCCCACCAAAAAAAGAACAGACATTAAACCGGGCAGAGCTGAAGAGGGAGTAGAAAGGAGTGGAGGAATTTGGAAAATAAGGAAAAACAATAGTGACAACACAAAAGATCACATAACTGGATTAGAAAAGACTATCAGAGGTCATGACCTCTCTCTTCTTTCTTTAATAGATAAGGCCTAAGAAATTAAAGGATTTGTATAAGGACATACAGGTTATAACCACCAGAGATCTAATCTGAACATGGTTCCTCGAATACCAAAGTCTGTATTTTTTCTATGGTAAACTGTACCAGACAGGGGATGAAAAACACTTCCACTTTGATCCACAATTAAGTATTTATAAGGGAGCAAAAGGAAAGAAGGACGGACATAGTTCAGTTAAGGTGAATTCCTGGAGGACCTTGATTTCCAGACTAAGAAATCTGACCATTACTTAATATTCACTAAGAAACCACTAACATGTCTTGAATAAAACATTGACATGACTACTTTCATATATTAGTGTTGTTCAGCTATATCTGACGTTTTATAATCACCCTGGAGCACATCACAAAAATACTATCCATGGATTTTTCTTGCCAAAGATCCTGGAGAGTATTGCCATTTCCTTCTCCATAGATTAAGGCAAACTGCGGTTAAATGACCAAACAGGATCACATAGCTAGTAATTGTCAGAGGCTAGTTTTAAATTCAGATCTTCCTGATTCGATCCTGAGCACTCTATCCACTGAGTTACCATATTGATGCTAGTTCCATGTATAAGTAATGCCATTTGGACAGTTGTAGAAACATTAACTTTGGTGTCAGCCAGAAAGGAGCTACCATTTTTGAATGTATGGCCTTTCATTGAACATTTTTATCAATGATATAAAAACATAGATGGAATGAATATGACACAGAAATCAGAGTAAAACTACAAAAGTGGGCAATAGTAAGGAATGACTCAAAAGCATTTTACCTTTCAGCATGTCTTAAATTAGACAATGTGATTTCCCTATAAATGCTGAGATTCTTTGATTTTGTGAATGAATTGGAAGGGGAAAGATATTTTAATTAAGACTATTTGACAGGAAATAATTATAACAGTCAATGAATTTGGTAATGAAAGGTGGTATCTCTCATATTTTCTATGGTATCCTCAAGACTTTCTATACTCTAGAAACCTCTTCATCCTAAAGCCTCATTCTAGCTCTGGAATTCATAATGGGAATTGTCCTCTGCCTCCATTAAATTTATTTTTAACATTCGTGTGATATCTTTTTAAATTTCATGTAGTCACTAAGAACTCTTTGTCCTACAAGATCATATCAACTCTGAGACTCACATTTGGTAACTCTTGGTCCTGGGTTACCTCTTTCCCTCGGAAAACAGTGGTAGATATTATATATTTATTCCTCTCTTTAAGGACAAACAAGATATGCATCTCATAATTTCTCATAAGAATTTTATTATCAGGTACCCTTTTTTCTTCTCCCCTTTTTTGTATTGTCTTTCCTCACTAGACTGTGAAATCTTTGAGAGCGAATACTCTTTTGCCTTGCTTTTTTATCCCCAGGTCTGAGCACAGTGCTTGACACAGTGTTTAATTAATTCTTGTGGGCAATTGATATAGAAAATGAAGGAAAGGGGGAAATCACAGACAGTACAACAGTCAACAATGATACAACATATATTATTAATCATATTTTTAATCATCTCTTTGATCCTGACAACATCTTGGTTAATTAACTACTAAAGCTATTAATGTGAAGTCTATAGATAGAGAGTTAGCTGGCTCAGCTGATAAAGCACTGAACTTGGAATTAGGAGGATTTGAATTCAGGTACTTGCTGGCTTTGATGGAGTGCTTGTACAAGTTCTGGTAACTGAATGATGTCCTTGCACTTTCCCAGTCAGCAATGGAATGAAGCAGGGCTATTTGTTTGCTCACTTGCTTGCTTTTCAGCATGATGCTTTGGGCAATATTGTCATATACCATAAATGAGGCTGAAAATCACATCAGGGTTAGCTACATAAGGAAAATAAATTACTTAACTTGAAAAGGCTACAAGCTGAGACTAAAATAGAGGGAAAGTTGGTGCATGACTTTTTCTTCACAAATTAGTGTGCATTCAACACAGCCTCTGAAGCTGGGATACAACAAAACATGGATCAATTTTCTGCTGCTTATGTTAATCAGGTCTAAAAATCAAAATACAGAAAATGGAGGTTCTCTACCAGTGATCATTACACCACCTATGGAACAATCAGCTACAATTAATGAAGAAATGTTGAATACTATGGATGAGATCACTTAGCTTAACAACATAAATTTTCACGGATAGATGCAAAGATTATGAGATTGATACATGCATTACTGGACCTAGCTCAGTGTTTTGGAGGCTTGGAAGGAAACTGAAGAAGCCATTGTGCCAACTTCATTTTCGTATGCCTGTGAAATCTAGACAATCTACCAGAGCCATGCATTTTCATTTGAATTATCTTATAAAGGTTTTGAATGTCACCTGGCAAGATAAAGTACCAGAATGAAGTCTTTTCTCAAGTCGAGCATCCAAACTTTATTAAAGAAAGAACAATTCCAAGGAGCTGGCCACATTGTTCAAATACCAAACATACATTTGCCTAAAAAATGATAATTTTACTGACAATTTTACATAAGGTGAGCATTAAAATGGAAGTCAGAAGACCTGATAGGACAGTCTCAAGGTCTCTCTAAAGAATTTTCTAATCGATTGTGAGACATGGGAAACATTGGCTTATAGTGTGCCTAAATCAAAGGTGGTGTGCTCTATGAGCAAAATCAGAATTACAGTAACTCAAAAGAAACATAAAATGCATAAATTTAGAGACACCTCTAACCCAAAATGTTCATGTGGACTATTGGTGTTTAACTTGTGGGAGGACTTTTTGATTTCATATTGATTTGATCGGCCACAGTTGGACACACTCTACCTTGAACCCAACGTAAGGATGTCATCTTGGTCCTCTTCAAGAATGGAGGTAACAAGGTTGTTTAGCAAGTTACTTAACTTCTGTTTGCCTTAATCCACTTGAAAAGAAAATGGCAAATGATATTGGTTTCTTTGCTAAGAAAACCCCAAGGAGTAACATTGTGCATTGGGGCATAAAGAAATAGATATAAGTGAAAAATGACAAAAAAAATTAAGAATATTCACTCCCATTTTACAGATTTGAATAAACAGATTAAATGACTTGCCCATGGTCATATGATACAGTGCCAGACCCAGGTTTTGAGCTTGAGTTTCCACTGACTTCTGATCCCTTCTCCTTTTTAGTATAGAAAATGGTAGTATTAAGACATGGATTGGAAAGAGCTAAAATGATAGATGTAAAATTCTTTGAAAACCTAAAATTCCTGGAGAAGGAAATAGCAAACCACTGCAGCAACTTTGCCAAGGAAACTCCAAATGGGGTCATGAAGAGTCAGATATGAATGAAACAATTCAACATCAGTGACAATTTAACATGCAATGGCACTGTGATTCAAGTGTAACCTCTCAGTGCTTCAGGCAACATTGATGAGGAAAAGCTTATTTGGACTGGTAAAAAGAGTCTATTCTCCAGTGTCCCAGATATTGAATGAAATGACAGGTAGGTGATTTATTTCTTTTGCAAAATGCATTAATTAATACTTCTAATACCTGGATTTCAAAGTACACACATGCATGCATCGCATGGATGGATGGATACATAGATACGTGCTTATATGGGTGACCATACTAATTCATCAGATAAGGGATATCTTGGTTCAATCAGTCATTCTGTTGAATGAGCTTTCTGATGTCCTGAGCTATAACAGGAGTTTTCTTAGGTTCACACAACCCTTACATGTCAGAGATAGCAGGATGTAAGACAAGGTCTCCTTGACCCTGAGGACAGTTCTTTATACACTAACTTTGATGTTTCTCCAATTCACAAAGCAAATATTTGAACAATTTTGTAATATAAATAGTGAAACCATGATTTAAAGAAGTTTACAGAGGAAGAAATTGAAATACAGAGATTTTCAGTGATTTATCCAGTCATAGTCAAAATTTAAATCCACATCCTCTGATAAAACTTCAGTTCTCATATCATTGTACTATGCTTCTGCTGCCTATGATATTAATTTTATTATTGTTGAAATTAAAATAATAGCAAAATGGAATACTTTGTTACTAATGAGTGAAGAGGAATAATGTAACTCTTTCTTAGAATATTTGATCTTCATGATAAATTGAGAGAAACATTTGAAAAAATGAATAAAGTATTTAGTGAAATTAAATGTAATATGGATTTTTAAATCTCCACATTTACTTCAAGTTTTTATCAATATTGTGAAATTAAAATGAAGAAATAATTTACTGATTCTTTGAAAAGCATGTGGTATGTTTTACTGTCCACTATTTGGGTTGAAATTCACTTAATAGCAAATAAGGCATTATTTGCCATTGAAATAAGGCATCTAAAATATCTTCATTAGAATTAAGATGAAAGGAATAATTAAGACAATAAAAGGATTTTTTTTCAGACTCTCATATATCCATCTGCAGTTACACAAATTTCCCTTCTGGGTTGTGATATTTAAAGATATTGGCAGTAAAAGAATGATAGATGACCAAAAAAGCAATTAAGGATATTTTGAGGTTTGGATAAAGCCCAGTTTTTCAAAAGACCGATTTCAAATTCTCAATTCCATTATTGACTAGTGGATACAGCATTGGCATAGAACCCTGGACATAAAAATTCTCTTTTACACTCAAAACATTTCAGATGTTTATTCCATTTTGGAACATAAGGCATTGATGCCACAGTTTTGATTCAATATACCAAATTCAAGGTAATATAATTTCTTTTTCTAATTTTATTTTTTAATTAATAAATCATTTTATTTTCAAAACATACGCATAGATAATTTTCAACATTGACCCTTGCAAAACTTCCTGTTCCAAATGTTTCCCTCCTTTTCCCATCTCCTCTTCTACACATAAAGTAATCCAATATATGTTAAATATGTGCAATTCTTCTATATATGTTTCCCCAATTATCATAATGCACAAGAAAAATCCAATCAAAAAGGGAAAAAATGAGAAAGAAAATAAAATGCAAGCAAACAACAGCAAAAAAAAAGTGAAAATGCTATGTTGGTCCACACTCAGTTCCTACAGTCCTCTCTCTGGGTCCAGATGATTCTTTTCATCACTGAACAATTGGAACTGGTTTGAATCATCTCATTGTTGAAGAGAGTCACGTCCGTCAGAATTGATCATCATATAATCTTGTTGCCGTGCATGATGATTTTCTGGTTCTTCACATTTCACTTAGAGTCAGCTCATGTAAGTCTCTCCAGGAATCTCTGAAATCATCCTCCTGATCATTTCTTACAGAACAATAATATTCATTACATTCATATACCATAACTTATTCAGCCATTCTCCAACTGATGGGCATCGACTCAGTTTCCTGTTTCTAGCCACTACAAAAAGGGCTGCCACAAACAGTCTTGCACATGTGGGTCCCTTTCCCTCCTTTATGATCACTTTGAGATATAAGTCCAGTAGAGACACTGCTGGGTCAAAAGGGTATGCACAGTTTGATAATCCTTTAGACACAGTTCTCTATTGCTCTCCAGAATGGGTGAATCAGTTCACAATTCCACAAACAATGTATTAGTGTCCCAGTTTTCCCACATCCCCACCAACATTTATCATTATCTTTTCCTGACATCTGTATTTCCTACCATCTTTTCCCCCATGATATACTTTTCTCTTTCCTGTAGCCCTTTCCTTCCTTCCTAGTATTTTACTTACCACCACTTCCCTCAAACAGCCCCCCATTACAGCCCCTCCCCCTTTCTCATACTTTTCCTCTTTTACTTTTGTTCTTCCTTCTATATATGAGAGTAACTAACTCCCTTTCCTTTGCTCTTTCCCCTCCTAATTCCCTATAGGTTAAGTCAAGTTTCCCCATGAAACTAAATATGACTAATATTCTATTTTTGAGTCAAATCTGATGAGAGTAAGCTTCACACAATGCTCATGTGCTTCCTTCTAATTCCCTCAATTTTAATAGGTCTTTTTTGCCTCTTCATCATATGTAATTTACCCCATTTTGCCTACATTTTCCCTGTCTTCCAGTATAATCCCCTTTGCACTTTTAGTTTCTTTTTTATATCATCACAATAAAATCAATTTATTCTTAAACCCTCTATGTATACTCATAACAGAAGTAACAATTTTCATGAGGTACTCATATTCCCATATAGGGATGTACATTTTTTATCTTTTAAAAGAAACAGTTATTTTTCCTTTCCTTTTTATCTTTCATGCTTCCTTTTAGTTATGTATTGCAGATTATATTTTCTGTTCTGTTCTGGTCTTTTCATCAGAAATAAATAAAATTTACCTGTTTTGTAGAATGTCCATTTTTTTTCCTTGAAAGATAATGCTTAATTTTGCTGGTTAGTTAGTTCTTTTCTACAGCCCAATATGGATCATAGAATATAAGATTCCAGACCCTTCAGTCTATTAAAGTAGAAGCTACTAGGTCCTGGGTAATCCTGGTTGTGGTTCCTTGATATTTGAATTTTTTTTCTTTCTGGCTGTTTGCAATATTGTCTCCTTTATCTGATAATTCTGAAATTTAGCTATCATATTCATTAGAGTTTTGGGGGGTATCTTTCAGGGGGTGATCAGTAAATTCTTTCAGTGGATATTTTATCCTCTGGTTCTAAGATATCAGAGAAGTTTTCCTTAATGATTTCCTGAAAGATGATGTCCCTGAACCCCAATTTAGGCTCTTCTTTTCATCATGCTTTTTCAGATATTCCAATAATTCTTAGATTGTCTCTTCTAGGTCTATTTTACAGATTGGTTGTTTTTCCATGAGGAGTTTTAGATTTTCTTCTATCCTTTTCTTTCTTTCTTTTTTTCTTTTTGGTTTTGTTTGACTGATTCTTGATGCCTGGTTGATTCATTCACTTCCATTTGTTCACTTCTAATTTTTAGTGAATTATTTTCTTTACTTAGCTTATCTCCTTTTGCATTTAGCCAATTGAGGTTTTAAATGAGTTGTTTTGTGTATTGGATTTTTTTCCATTTCACAAATTCTGTTTTTAAATGAGTTGATTTCTTTTTCAAATCTATTTTGTAAGGAGCTATATGATTTTCCCATTTCACTAAATTTATAAAATTCTCATTTCCTTTCCTCATTTTTCTTCTACTCTGTTTTAAGATCCATTTTGAATTCTTACAAGAGAGCCTTTTGAGATGGAAACCAACAGATATCATCCTTTGGGACTCCATCTGAAGATGATTTGTCTTTAGTATCCTCAGTGTTTAAGGTCTGTTTTCTGTCTCCATAAAAGCTATGTAGGATCAGAGGTTTGTTTCTTTGGTTGGTTTTTTTGCTCATTTTTAAAGGTTGAAGTCTGTTCTTAGGGCAAAGGGGAGATTGTTCCAAGCTTGCTTTACAGGTGACAGCAGCTTTATGCTGCCTTGGGCTGATGCTACTGACTTCTTCTGGTGCTGGGTCAAGTCCCGTGCTATTTTGGGGTTCAGGGACTCAATATTTGCCTTTTGTTTTTGTGTTGGATGTCTCACAGCTAATCTGTTGAATCTACTAGCTTTTGAACCAGGACAGAGTAGCTCACATTGCTGTATTTTAGTTAAAAGCCTCTCAGTAGATTCCCTGGCACCACACTGCCCTAAGTCCCTGCACTCAACTATGCTCAGTCTCCTCCCCATGTGCCCAGTTGAAACAGATCTTTTCTGAAGTTGTTCCAAAATATCTTCTGCTGGAAATTTGTTATACCCCAAATATTTGTTCTGTCATTCCAGAACCAATTCAGAGGTTTGACACAGTGTTGATCTGAGGAATTTTAGTAAGAGCTCAGATTAAGACCTGTTTACTCTCCACCATCTTGGCTCCCAGTAATATAATTTCTTTAGGGAATATTTGGTATATATTTTTTAAAAACTTTCTGAATTCTCTGGAAGAGTGAAATAAAGATTGAATAATTAGAGTAAGAATAAGAATCTGTTTTAAAGTAAGTAAAAGTTTAGATTTCTGAACATGTTTGATGATGAGCAAAATTTAAATATATATATATATATATATATATATATATATTGATTTATAATTTAGGAAATATGTGCATGACTGATAAATATTAGTCAAAATCAGAGACACATAAATAATACATTTTATTATTGCTCATAAAGAAATCATAGAATCTTTTTATAACTGACTTTGTTTGAACTCATTTATATTTTGTCAAGAGAGACAATCCTCTCTATTTTACATTTGCTTGAAAACATGGCTAAGGAGCTATTTTGAGACTCTCATAAATTACCTTTGCTTAAGATTTCAAAGTCTCAAAGCAATCAAAGATTCAAAAAACCATGCTTAGTGCATTTGACTCTTTTAATACAAGTTGAATGGGCCAGATTTTATGGTCTAATCCAATTGGGCTCTATACAGATAGACGGAGTCACAGTCTCAAAGGGGTTTCATCACATTGAATTAATTAAAATCCATGTTTATTAACTTATAGGTATAAGAGAATTTCTACTTAAGAGAAAAGAAAATCCAGTTTTTATTTTCAATAAAAGTTGATTGGCTTTCCTTTCTAATGTTTATTTGAACTTTTAGATCTAAGAAGTAATAAAAGAGAACTGTACAAAATTTTCCCAAATTCAAGTCTTTCAGCACCTTTCCCAGGAAATATATATTTTGTGCGCTCATCTTTAAGGAAATACATTTGTAAACCTTCTTTATGTTCTTTGCTCTCAGTTTTTTTTTTTTTTTTTGCTGATATTATGAAACACCTATAATAATTGGTCAGCAGATTTAAGATGCTCTTTTAGAACAATAATATATTTCTGTGATAAATCTAAATTATATTAATATCATTACCAACAAGATGAGTCCCTTGCAACTAATAGGTATCATATATATTCTGGATTTATTCTCTCAATCCCTATTCTTACAGACATTTCAGGTTCCTTATGCTCGACTAGATTCTAATTCTCCAAAGGTTCTAGGAGATCCTGAGGGACTGAGAGAGGGCTAATTTGTCATCCCTGTTAAAGTGCTTAATCCCCTTTTCAGTTGATATCAACTGGACAACCAGATAATTTTGAATTAGGGACATTTACTAGCGTGGTATAGTAAGAATACTTAGTATAAAAGTCTATCACATACTCTTCCTAAAAAATTATAAAACATTCTCCCACAAGTCCTTAAGAGAGTCCAGGAAAAAGTATATTCAAGCTCACAGCAAGCACTTATGGTAAAAAAGTACTCCTCCTAGAATGACTCCATAAATATTCCCCTTAAATATGCTCTAGCTTTTATGATGGGCTCTTTGTAAAGCCATAGAAACTGCCTTTTCTCAGTATGTCTAGTTTGTTCCAGGATGACAATCCAGATATGATCACCAGGTACACTAAGATGTCAAATAAATCCACCCTTCAAAGTTTACAAGATCTTGCTTTGATCAAGTGGAGGGGGGTGGAATCCAGAGACTTTAGATTCACCTTCCACCCCACCATCACAGGATTTCTTCCCATGAGACAGCTTCCTCCAGGAGGAATTTTCATTCAATTCTCCTTCATTCTGAACCTGTCTTATACAAATGCACAGTGAAATGCACAGTGAGATATCAAGTTTCTTCAGCCTATATCAACATACCTGCATAATGTGACCATATTTCATACTGAATGAATAATTAATTCAAAAGAGGTATTCTCACCTGGTTAAGGGAGCTAATTTACTGAAAATTTTATGATAAATTGATTGATTCAATGACAGAACTCAGCTTTGCTCATAACTAATTGATACTATGATTGAATCAAGAAGTTTGGGTGATGGGGAAATGTCTGGTAAAGTAAATAATTTGTTGTTGAATCGGTTTATTTTACCTCTAATAACAATACCCCTGACATTTTGTTTATTCATTCCTATCACCATCATCAACATTCTTCGACTTTCAACCATTTGCCTGAACTACTTCTATAACCTTCATTAAAATATCTTGCTTAATTTTATTATCTTTCTACTATATACCCCTTTCTATGTTTGTACTATTACCCAGCTGAATGTTATTGCCCAAATAATCTTTCTGTTCTGGTCATGACATATCTCTACTCAAAGATCTTCAGTATCTATTTATTGCCTATTGCATAAAATTTGAAATATATCACTGAGTATTAAAAACCTTCCACAGCATTCATTACTCTACTTTTCCAGGTTTGTATTATACTACTCTCCTCAAGAATTCCACACTCCAGCTAAATTACTCTCTAGTCTTCAAATGTAGAGAGACCATCCTCTCATCTATTCCATTTGTCATACTTCTTATTTTTGGCCAGTTGACTTGACATTTGTTGTTTAAAACTCTCTTCAAATGCATAAAACTACCTCCATAAAATCTTCTCTGAATTTATTCTGTTCCACATGATCTTTATTGTCATCTCAAATAAGGCTATATATGTATATAATATATTACATATATACATATATAATGTGTATATGAGTGTATATTGTGTATCATTCTTTTTACATAAACATATAGTTATATATGTGTGTGAATGTGTATGTTAGTGATAAAGCATTGATATGAAGAAAACATTGTTGTAATACAATACAAAGACTGAAATCTTAATATTAGGAAAATGTAATTTTTATTGTTAAAAGTCACTTCTTGAATTGTATATATTTGACCTATATAGGATTATTGCAATATTATCAAAGCATAAGGTAAGAAAGTCCTGCACTAAAATAGTAGCAGTGTCAGAGGAAAAAAAAAAGGGGGGGGGGGGAGTAATTCCAGAGATTATGCAAAGGTGATACAGATAAAGATGCATGGAATTTTGTCCCAAATAATTTGTACAGTATTGGAGAATGTAATGAGAGTCTTTCTAGATGAAATGCTGGAAGAGATGAGGAATAAAGAAATATGGGACTTCAGAAAAGGTCCCGTTTATGAGGTGTCACATAAACTGAACAACAAAGTAATTTACAACATAAATCTGCAGAGGATGCATCAGGGTAATCTAAGCATTTAATATTCTTCAAATGAATACCTCTAGGAAAAAATGATGAAATGAAATGAAGAAACCACTGACTGAATGACAAAAGGAAAAGAGGAAAGAGAATATACTGAACTTCAGCCAATCACTTTCATACATTAAATACATTATGTATTTCATATATAATATAATACATTAAATTGTAAATGGCTCCAAAGTGTTTTTATTGTATTATCTTTAGAATTAGTTTTCTTACTCAAAAATTTCTGATTCTTTTTTCTTTCTTCTCTTGATTTCCTTATTCTTTGCTATATGTATGAATGTTTGTTTATGTATATATATACATATATATATGCATCTACATGTATATGTATATGTATATCCCCCACATCAGAATTAGTAATAGCTGTTTGCCTGCATTTAGAAGTTTATGATAGTAAACTCATTAGTTATTTGGATAGGTATATGAGGTAAAAGAAAAATCTTCTAAAAAATATGCAAGGGACCTTTGTGCCAAAATTTTCTAGGTTGTTTACAATTAAAATTTTCTTCTTTCAAAAGACCATATATTCTGGAGGATTATCCATCATGTCAGTGAAAAAGAAAAAAAATAAGAAAATAAGAAAAAAAAACAACTATGTGTTGCTATTATTTGATAAAATCCCATTTCTGATATGAAGACTCACTTGAATGAAGTGAACAGAACCAGAGGAAATTGTACACATTAATAGTAAGATTATGTAATGATCATCTATGAAAGACTTTGCTCTTCTCAGCAATACCATGCTTCAATATGAGTCCAATAGACTTGGGATGGAAAATGTGATCTGTATCAAAAGAAAGAACCATGGAGACTGACTGCGGATCAAAGTGTACTATTTTCAGCTTTATATTTGTTTGCTTTTTCTTTCTCCTGTGTGTGTGTGTATGTGTGTGTGTGTGTGTGTGTACTGGTTCTGCATACACACATACATACATACAGTATTAGGAATCTATTGCTTTCTTCATCTATTCAGCTTTTTTATCAACTTGCTATTTAAACTAATAGAGAAATAAAGAGTGACTACCTCTATACTTTATGGGATCACAGATTGATCAATCTAATGCTGGAAGGGAGTGTGGGGAAAACCAGGAACCATAATCATTTCACATCATGATGAACTAATAAATGTAGAAATTCCCCAACCATCTGGTAGCCTAGTAATGGAAAGTAAGGAGAAATAAAATATTTAAACCTATGTAAAATGGATGCTTCATCCACTGTGTTGTAACAGCTATTTTGTATCCTTGGAGGAAATACAACTGCAGTCTTGTCTAAATGGTTACCTCTACCCTGAAATTTTGTCCAAAAGGACATCTTCAACAATTACATAGGTATGTGGTCACTTCCCCTTGTTTCTTGCCCTTGAATAGAGAATGTCTTCAGTCTCCTCATTCTGATAAGAAACACTGCCAGATGAATGGCAAATATGTCCCCTGCTCCTCCTTTCTCTACCTATCCTTCTCCTGTGAAAGATATTGCCACTTTTAAGTTATTGATGATTATGTTCTATAAATAGAAAAAAAAATAAATCTGGAGTCTAAGAGGTTGAGGCTGCTATTAATAGTTTTCTTAGAATGTTAATATATTTCTTTGCTTTTGGTTTGGCCTCCTATCTTTAACCTACAATATGTGGACTAACTGGTATGCGTTTCCACATATTGGTATCCTTCTCTCCAGAAGGTCCCATTCCTCTCAGTAGTGAAAATTTTTTGACAGAAGTCTGGAGGCCATCTGGATCAACTTCTCCATTTTATAGATACAGAAACTAAAGCTAGCATTTTGGGAGGGAAATGAACTAGCATGTTTCTTCAAATATCCTCAAAAGAGATATTTTTTTTTGTATTCTACATATATTCACATACTAGAATTTCCTTTCAAAGTCAGCTTAATTTACATTTACAAATCAGCTGGTCCACACTATCATTTGCCATACCAAAAGGTAAAAGTTTCTAAAAGAAAACTTAATGTCTCTAGAAAAACTCCAGGTTCTTTTTGCAGGACAGATATCTGTCAATCAAATGTTTTAAAGAAACAGCTGAGAATATAGTGGCTAGAGTATTGGACCTGAAGTTGGAAAAGCTTGAATTCCAACTGGACCTCAGTTACTTATTAAGTTTATTACCTAGACAAGTCACTCAATATCTCTTAGCCTCAGTTTCCTCATCCATGAAATGGGGTCAATAATAGCACCTACCTCACAGGATTATTGTGAGGAACAAATGAACTAGCATTTGTAAATTGCTTCATAAACATTAAAGCACTAAATAATAGTTATTGCCAATTTAAACTACATTAATGTAATGACAAAGCATTTCATAACAATCATGTGCACTCCCAGACACAAATCTAATAAATAAATGACATGAGTGCAAAATAGACACTTAAAATTTTAGATCAATATAACAAAGTAATTATTTGATATAGTGGGTTCCTACTTTGAAGAAATGATTTTCTAGTTACCTAATAGCATAAACCACCTACAAGCTGAAAAAGTCATATTTAAGAAAAAAGTGAACTTTTATATCAAAAATTATATTTCTACCTGCTTAATACTAAGTATTTTATATGTAATGCATTATAAGAAAATCATACTTTATTCTAACATAACCTGTCAGATATGTCACATTAGCCGTCTTTCCAAAGACAAATATCAAAACTGCCTATTTTTCCAAAGAGTCAGGTGAAGGAAGAATGGAAGAAACAAAACAAACAAAAAACCCACAAATATTTCTTTTTTAATTATATGGTGAAAGAGGGAAATGTGTGGAAATGTTTTTAAAGTGTCAGTCAGTAATATAATCTCAGTTATCTTCTCTCCCTTTCAACCTGAAAGAAATCATGTAGATTTCAAAGTGTGTTCATTACATTACTTATTTAAATATGTTGATCATTATTATTAGCATCAGTAGTATATACACATATTTATTATGACCTACATGACTTATTAAATATTGTGAATGGTCTTTCAGACTTCCAAAGCCATTTAAAAGGGGTCAGAACTGAATAACTGAAATGTTTTATCTTGAGAATTTCCATGGAGTTCCTATGATCTAAACACATGAATAGATTAATGATGCTCATTTTCAGGAAGGGAAAAGTAAGGCACAAAACACTTGGGTGATTTTCTGAAGGTTATAAAAGAACAGGTAGAAAGTTCTGCAGCATGCACTCGAACTCAGTGAATGATATAAAGCTATATTTCAGTGAATCCAGATTTTTTCCCCTTCTAGAATAATGAAATGTCAAAGTTGAAAGGAACTTCAGAAATCATCTATTCTAGCTTCCCACTTAGAGAGAAGGAAAATGAAACCTAGAAATATTTAACAGTTAGTCCAATTTTACAAAAGTCTTTTAATTTGCACCCTAGAACATTGTACACTAACCATATCCTGTTCCCATTTTTCTTAGTTCCATTTCTCTGTATATGTACCTTAGGAAATTGCTCAAATCTTTTGAGAACATCAAGCACAGAAAACTATATATTTATTATTTATTATAATGATGATTTCTTCTAATCTCAAATTATTTCCTGCCTATCAAACTTGTAAAAGTAGAAGATTTCAGGTTCCTTAAAATTTTAATGGTCCAAATAGAAATCTGAAAAAAAATTGAAATAAATTTCCAATTAGTTTATGAATAAGCCATATTTTATGCTTGATACCTTTATAACTAGAATCATTAAATTTAGAAGTCAAGAGAATATGAGTAACCTTGGAGAGAGTAGTTTTGTGTTAGTGGAAGAATTGGATGCTTAATTAAAGAGAATGAAAGTCAGAAGATAGCAGAAGTTGAGGAAGAGGAAGCAGACAGTTATTTCAATAAGTTTAACTATGACATGGAAAAGAGATAGAGGAGGATAAACTGAAGAGACATTGAGGAAGAAATGGTCACCACAGGATGAAGAATTTGATGAGAAGAAACTAAAGTCAGAGCAGAGAAAGTTAAATTAGGAGAGTAGGGGAAAAATAAAACAATATAGATCATGGTAAGAGAAAAAATATGTTTAGGAGTAATAAGAGAGATAGAAATTAAAGGATAGGATGATGTGATCAGAGAAAGGAATTTCAGACTTCTGTAAATAGAAGTACATTTTTGGGTATTCATCAGATAAAGAGACTAACCATTGTTTTACCTTATATGACTAAGTTAGATGAATCTTAAAAGAAGAGAGACTACTACATTATTATATTACAGATATTATGTGAAAGGAAGAAATAGGGAAAAGGGAAATTTTTTTTTCTTCTGATGCATTTCTTCAGAAAGTATCATAGAGAATATATTCAGGATGGTCAGGGATGCCTTGTCTCTTGTTCTCCAGAAGCATAACTATATAAAAGGAGTGTTAATTGAAGGGTAAAACATAAAGAAGAGTGTGTTAGATAATTGAACAGAAGTTACAAAGGACAAAAAAATGAGAAGATAAAAGGACAAATACGTCATGTAAGATTAGGCCTGAAATCGATATTTCAGGGATGATCCATACAGGGAGAACATTTTCTCCTCTGCAGAAGCTAAATCTGAATCAGGCAGTTGAACAGGAATTTTCCTACCCATAAAATCAGGAATGACCATTTAATAGACACTCTATGTTTTTAATATACCTTAATGAGCCTATAGAATCTTTCCATATGACCAACCATGAAGTCAAAATGGACCTTCTCTGTCTTTGACTCTTTTGTTTCTCAGATACCATGAGCAGAGAAAACATAAAATGCAACTGATAAGCTCCTGGTGGTATAGACAAAAATCATTCTCTGATCTCATCCTAGAACCTCTTTTTAGATGGCATGGATAATGGCTGGTTGTTCTTCATTCTTGAAGAGAACTAAAATGATTTTACTATGTTGGAATCAAGTGTATCTAACTGTGACTTATGAGACCTATATAAGCTTCAAATGTTCTGCCACAAGTCAGGCACAAATAGTCCTTATGAACATTTGGAGTGGAGATGTCTATAAATGTTTATAAAACACCAAGGTGTGCATGACACACATAGGAGATATCATACACAAATGACAGATGCTTAGCTCCTAATTTCTAGGATCCCAGAAGTACTCACAGGCAAGTGGAGGCAAGGAGATTTGAACTCAAATGTGGCCTCAAATTATTGTGAACTGGACATCAGTTAATTTTTAGACTCCAGTTTCTTCATATAGAAAATTTTAAAAAGCGGGATCCAATTGCCTCTAAGCTCTCCTCCAGGATATAAATGTATGATCTTTTGGTATTATGAATCATCACCATACTAAGGCTTAGAATTTTGGTGATTTAGGTTCTCTTTTGGAGTAGGCCATTAGTTGTCCTAAATATGTAGAGACTGAAATGTGAAACAGATGTTTAGGATTTCAGTTTCCTCTTCGTTCTTAAAGTCAGGGTCTGTGATGGGCCCAAAACCTTAAAGATGAACAAAGAATAAAATGATGATTAAGTTTGTGAATTCTGGGTGATGTAGCATGTGTATAGTGTGTGTCTGTGCACAGAACACAGGGAAGAAGAGCAGTAGAATGATTCTACTACATGTTCCCAGAGGATGCAATCCTAAAAAACACTTACATTTGTGAAACTGTCAATGACTTTCATGGGAGTTCTGTTAGCAGAAGGAATGCATTAGAAATGCATTATTGGACCCAGAGGAAATATTTTGTCTTTACACTTCATGTTCTTTTGGTAACTACAAGTACGGATGACCTCCTCTATGAGTAGGATTCAAAGTGGCTAACCTGCAATGTCAGGGATCCCCAGACTTCTATTCCAGAATCTACATTAAACACTTTTTCTTAAAAATTTTGGAACTTCAGCTACATAGTCTTTCCATTAAACCTTTAAAGCTAAGCCAGAATCAATATCTTTTCTTCATCCCTTAAGTTGAAGAAAGGGTGTCTGCCTACCTAAATACTTCAAGTTCCCATTGCCCCTGTGGAATATTTAAACTTCCTGGTTAATGAAGGAGCAGTGTCTAATAACTTAGAACCTGATGCCTCTAACTATTAATATCGACTGCTGCATCAGATTAGAGTAGAGAATGGGCTAAATTAATCACCTGTCGTAGGCTCCCTAGAGAACCAAGAAAATTTGTTCTTCAGTTTACCCCAGGAGTGTATTCCATTGGTATAAGGAGAGACATAAATTTTCAAAGCATTATGTCCTCCTCCTCATAAAATGCCTGAGCTACTTCATTTTTATCTGAGCAATGATGCAAGACAGAGGAGCTGACCACTTATATGGCAAAGAGAATCACTTCAGGAAAAATCTCTATTTCAGATACTTTCCTCCTGCCTCCAGTTCTTCATTTAAGAAGCATCCAACCATTTTGTGTAAATGTTGATGATAAGCACAGTTTTGGTAGTTATTTTAGAGAGAAGGAAAAGGAAAGCCTGGAATGGCCCTGATGAATTTAATCAATATTTATCCCAGGAGGAGGAAGATAGAAGCTGACAGCAGCAAAATTACAGAATCAGAAGGACCCCAAACCTTGAAGAAACCCTGGCTGACATATCCTACACTGTGTTTTTGAAAAAGACATGAAAATTTCTGTGTCTACGTCATATATATCAGGTCAAATTGCAGATGGATTTGGCTTCTGGGGAATAGTCAAAAATTTTCACAGAGAGGGCTATAGACAGTGAACCTATTCCTGGGCAAGCAATTCAGGGTACCCATTTCCCATATAATTACATGCAATGAGAATTTGATACATGACAGTAATTACTCAGCTGAAGGTGCAATTAGCCATTTGTGACCTCATTCTGAGTGGCAACTCATTAACCCTTAATGTCAAAAATGTCAACCTTCATCAAAACACCAAAGAGAAATACTACACAGGCAGCTAATACTTGCTCTTAGGTAATAATTGATGAATCTTTTTGTAGGGTTAGGAATATATAATTTTTATATAAGCATTTGTAGTATTATTTAAGGCCTGTTTGAATTTGCAGGCTATATGTGTGTATGTATGTGTTTTAATTGCATAAACTTTCATTCTTTCAAGGACAAAGTTGTTCAAAGTCTGACTTTGGTCAGTGAAATAAACTTCTGCTCAAAACACTGTACAATAACAATACTAAAAACAAACAGCATTGAAAGCTATAAGAACTATTATCAACACAATGACCAGTCATGATTCCAAAGATCCAATGATGAAACATCTTACTTTTTTACAGAGGGTGTAGGATTTATGATATAGACTAAGACATATAGTTTTTGTAAAAAGCCAATAAAGGAATTTGTTTCAAGGGGAGACAAGATAATGGAGAACAGTTCTGTCAAATTATATATGGGGAAAGTAAAGTCCATAAAGATGAAATGACTGATCCATTTAGTCACTGACCAATGAAGCTCAATAGGCTAACCCCAAAATCTCCAAAACGTGATGATACTGTACAAAACAGAAAAGTTGTTGAATGTTTGGAGGGAATCAATTTCAAATAAAAAGCAGTCAGGAAAATGATTATATGGCAAAACAAATGAAACTATCTGTAAATAGGATCTATTGGTGAGCAAGTCAAAACATTCAAACAGGAAAGCAATCCCAGAAGTGACTTTTGATTGCTGTGGATTCAGAATTGACATATAGACAATGTTCATGAAATTACAAAAGCCTTTTAACATATTCTATTTTTTTTTCTTTTAATCTAATTTGGTTGATTTGAAAGTTTACACAATCCTGAATTGGCATAATAGCTTTCTAATTGGGACACTTTGTTCACAGTCTCTCCTCTCTCTAATCTATTTTTCACACAACAGTAAAAATTTTCACTCTAAAGCACAGAATTGTACACATTATTCTTCCCTCTCCCTTCTATTGCCTTCCTCTGACTTCTGATAGGCTCAAAATGAAATGTATTTGAACAGATAAATTTCCTCTCAATCTGGATCCAACCTATCTTTGCTAGATTTATTCCACATTATTCCTCTCACACTCTATATTTTCTATTCAAATTGACCTATTTGTTATTCCTTGAACATAGTATCCTCCTCTTTTTTCCTCTCTGTCTTCCTCTCTATATCAACCAGGTATAAAATTTACTTGGAAGGTACTCTCTGACCACTTCACCTTTTAGAATGCTTGACTTCCTTCAAAGCACAGGTAATCTGCTATTTGATAGAGCTCTCTCCCTTTACAATTATTTTTGAACATGTAAATAGATACCATCTAGAATCTAAGCTTCTTGAGGACAGGAATTGTTCTTCTATGATTTTTTTTTGTGCTTCCTTGGCACCCAGAAACATCTTGTAGGGTTTATGCATTAATAAGTGGTTATTGGATGAATGAATACAGGTAATATTATTTAAGAGGCAGAAGAAACATTTTATAAAGAAACTCTCAAACTCTATTTCATTTTGAGAACAGATAGATAATATAAAGAATTACCTTATTACTCATCAAAACTAACTGTTACATATGGAGCACAAAGCATAGTATGGCTATTGACTTTGACATTAAAACTGGCTTCAGCAAAATTTTCAGGTGTGTTGATTGTCAGTTGATCAAAAAGATGCCTGACTGCTGAATCACTCCAAATTACTCTAAAGGTGAATTTTGAAAAGGTAAGCTGCATCAGACTTGTAAGAAAATACATATGCCCAGAAACATCACTACAATTGACTCAAAATGACTTTAAAAAACACATTTTATCATGTACTGACATGTTCTTAAGGTTTAGAAGTTTGCATTTTGTATCCTATCTCCCTGTCACTGAAGGAAGTGAATTCTGCACAGACGCATTTGGCTCTCAGTTCATGAAGATGAGAAATAGAACTTTTGGTATTAAAGTAATACTATTATGAACCAAGTTGTGCAAAGTTGTGAAAAATTGTTGTTCAGTTCAATGGCATATTAATGAGTAAAAGGAATAGACTCAGTAATGCAAAACAAAGATAAAATAGAACACTCCAAATTTGTGCCTCCCTAGGAGGACATTATGCTTGCATTGGTTCAGTACAGAACTAAATCTAGGAAGAAGCTGTTACCCTGGGCTATGTAGAGCAAGCTCAATATTCCAAATATTTTGTTGTTTATTTGTTTTTTTTTTCAAAGAAATATTTCCATTGGCTGTGTAGGTTTAAATCCTTTTAAATAATATATTGGTTCTATACCAGCTGCTCTTTTGACAAAGAATGGTTTTCCAATGGCTCAATGTACAATTCACTCATTGTTATCCTAAATATAATATTCAACATTAAGGAGACACATAATCAAGTTGATATACCTCTATCTAACCTAATGTGTTGGCAATGAGACTAATTTTCATTCAGAAATTGTAAACAGGAAATAGACTTGAGTCCCTGTTGAATCACAAATAATAAAATACCTAGATTCTCTATACAGTCCTGTTTTTTTGAGTGAGGGATTATATCATTACTGTAAGTGTTAGCATGATCTGATAGAACCACATTTATAAATAAATGCTAAATAATAATTTTCAAATTATAAGAACATTACTAATATCTAAGAAATGACAGTAAAATATTAATTATAATATATATAGATATGTGTGTAAATATATATTAAATAATTGGTAAAATTAATTTTTAAAAGTTCAATCAAAATTAACTAATTAGAAATTATTTTTAAAGTATTTTTCAGAAGGCAAATAATCTTGAAAGCACTTACTCCCAAATAATTATATATGATCTCAAGTTTCAAACTAAGAAGATTTGTATTTCAAAAGTGGCATAAAGAAATGTATCCTTATGCCTGGGATTTTTGTAATATTTACTTTTCTTTAGAAAATGTCTTTTAGTCAAGAGCGTTTTGAATTCAGCAGATCTAGTATTAACCTTTCAGATATTTAAAATATATTAAAATATTATATCACAGCAAGCCCACTGGAAATCTCTGTGTTATGCCAAGCTTTCAATAGACGATGGAAGGATGAATTAAAAAGTATTTTGTTACTCAGACTAGACATAAGAAAAAATTTTATGACTTTTGTTTGTTTTTAACTCAATTGTATAGCTAATTATAAAACTGTAGACTTATTTCTGTAGACATATTCACCTGTACATACTCAAAGTGATACCCATTTATTCAGATTTCTATCTCTGAAAATTCTTTTTGTTTCATAGATACATTCAACATGTCTGCCAAAGCCAACATATGGTTCAGTGATTTTATCTTTAATCTTATAATTTTTAAAATTAAATATTTCAACATAATTTTATACATTTGTTTAATAAATCGATATATTTTCTCACTTGCTTTGAGTTTTCTGGGGTTTTTTAATTACAGAGAAGGCTTTTTTCATGATGAAACACTTTCTACCATTATAGATTATTAACTGCTTTACAACTTAAAAGTTTTGGTCAAATTTTTATGCAATGAAGAAAACAGTGTGGATTTGGAATGTATGAAATCTCAAATTTCAGTAATTTCTTCTAAGTTATATTAAAATATTGGAATGTTTTATTTCAGTAATGGGGAACAATATATGTTTTATAAGTATAAAGATTAGTGAAAATTAGGATTTTCTTCACGTACAAGCTTGATCTGTGGTAAAGTAGAGGAAGGAAACTGAAAATTACTTTCTTTTTCTGACTGTTCAGAACTTTGTTTAATAGTGATGGCCTTTAAAGTCACAAGTTGAAAACACAAAAGACAAATGGTAGCTAACATATACCTTAATTACACATTAGTGTTTAGATTTAAATAATAAGTAAAGGCAACTCTCCCAAATATGCAAGATTTTGACTTTATTTTATTTGGTATAAGAGAATTCAGACAATACAACTGAAATGGCAGAATTTTAAAAGAAGTCCATATCAGAGGGCCTTAGGGATCTTTGCTTATTCTTCTGAGACTTCACATTCTTATCAGTGATTTAGGATGGTATAGTAGCATTCTTATTAACACGGCATATGATAAAAAGTGAGGATGGATGACTAATATACCATTTTAAAAATTAGAAAGATATCTATGCATATGAATATGTGCATAAATAAATAAACATATATATATATATATATATATAGTTTTAGTCAGATATATACACACTCAATTATAAAACAGTCAAAATATTGCATTTAGGTTAACAAATAGCTCCTAAAATATAATAAAAGGAAAGTGTGAATAGATAGAAGGTTTTCTATTTTTTTTAAATGTCTGGAAATTTAGTGAAATGAAAGCTCAAAATAGCAGCTAAAAAGAAAAAGCAAAGACAATTTTGGGCTGCTCTAAATATTGTTTTCTGCCTAAGATTAGGGGGATAATAATATTGTTCTGTGCCATAGGAAAATTACATCTTAGAATTCTGTTCGATTTTGGTCACCAAAATAGGTGGAAGGAGCTCTTTTAGAAGGAAAGGGAAGTAAAAGAATTTTAGGAGTTAGCTTTATCATCAGCCCAATGACAATGTGAAATATCTCTTGATGGGATATATGGACATTTATTTCATTGCTCATGAAAAGCAATTGCCAAAAATTCAATAAATGAAGTTATAACTAACATTTGGTGAAGAAGATAAGAAGTTAGAGAAATTCTATGAACTAAATAAGAATCCACAAATTATAATGTAGTTTGATACATTGAAATTTCAATTAAAAGGTGAGCATACATGATTGTGACAATAAATATATTAAAATTTTGAATCAGGAATGAGAAATGAAAGCTACCAACACTTTAAGGCTGAAGAGAAAATGTTATAATTACAAATAATAAATTATTTCTTTCTTTGAGTAAATAATCAAAAGTACTTAGAAATAGTAAGGCCTAATATGAAATAAACTTATTTTATTTATTTCATCAGAATTTTTCACCAAAAGTGAATTAAATTTAAGCAGATATTATATACTCCATTACAGATATAGAAATGATTCCTGAACAGACTATTTATGTACAGATAATCAACTTTTTAAAACAAAGATCAAAGTTAGTATGAAATCAAAATGAAGAAAATGAAAGGGGGAAATTATAGCAAAATCTACTGTCATATTAGATCTAAGTCCAGAAAATATAAACCAAATTGTGAAGGACATGGAGCTTTACTGTCTTGGAACACTCTCTAAATGAAGGCCCTAGAAGGAACTCATCGAAGGAAAAAGGGGGTAACCATGGTAGAGTGATATCTAAGGATAAGAAAACCGTAAGTGTGGATAAATATTTAAGTAAAGTAGTTTCCCCAGTGAAGCTGCAATTGAGGCATAGTTTTAATTTCTAGGAAGTAAGAAACAGAATTGGGTAGAAAGGAAATTTGGTTAATCTAGGCCTCTTTCCACAATGGAAGCCCTCAGAATAACTTACCCATAGAGAAGAGAACCAAAAGCCCAAAGTGATATGGCATGGCATCAAAGTCTAGAATATTTGAAGAAGAACTGGGGAAGGAAAAAATGGATTGATTCCAGCTTCTTAAACTGTGAAATTTTATACCACATAGTATCTCATAACTTGGCGGGAGAGGTCCACAAAATTATGATGTATTGCCAGTAAATATTTGATTTGTATACCTGTTTTATATACTGGATATATATCCAGGACCACATAAAAATTTCTCAGATGAAAAGGGATTACAAGTGGAAAAAGTTGAAGAAATCTTGATTTATATGGAATCAACTCTTCTTGCAAAAATCACTTGGGAAAAAGGATATAGAATGTTGAAAAATGGATTTTCCAATGAGGGGGAAGGCTGAGAAAGATTTGAAATTCATTATCAAAAAGGAATGTGAGTGATATGTAAGTAAAGGTGGGGAAAAGATTTAAATTATCAAATATCTCAGGAGGAAAAATATTCAGTAAAAATTTGGAGTACAGATAAATCAATATGGAACACATTAAAACTGAAGAAATCATATTCACCAGAACATTTAAATGGATTCAAACATCTGTGAATAAGTATTTTAAATAATATAATGTATTTTATTTTTGAGGATTTAGATTTTTTTATCTTAATAGTACTTTATTTTTCCGATTACATGTAAAATAACTTTCAATATTCATTTTTGCAAGATCTTGAATTCCACATTCCTTTTCTCCTTCCCTTCTTTTACCAACACAACAAGCAATACGATATAGATTATATATATATAATCATTTTTAACATATTTCCATATTAGCCATGTAGAAAAAAATAGAACAAAATGGAAAATCACAGAAAAAAATTAATAAATGTGAAAATAGGATGCTATGATACACTTTCAGTATTTATAGTTATTTCTTTATATGTGGATGGCTTTTTTTTAATCCCACATCTATTAGAAACGTCTTATATTCTAAATAAGTATAGCAAATCAATGAAAATTGAATCAGTGCCTCTAAAAGCAGAGGACCCTATAGAATTCCTAGAGAACATGGAACCACTGCAGGATGTTCTTGAAAGGTTAAAAAGAGAGAGAGAGAAAAAGAATCATTAAAGCAGAATTGATGGCTTGCATAAGTAGAAATAATTTAGCAAAATAAAAAAATCTTGGATCCATTGTGCTAAGTCTCTCCAGAAAAAAGGAAACAAATGTATTAGGAAAACAAGTTATAAAATTTAAAGATAATCTTAAAGAGAAGGGAAAAAAATCAATAATGTTAAAGTACACATGATCTACATACCAATGAATCATGCTGATCTTAAAGATAGATTGCATAGAAATAACGTAAGGATCAAATTTCTGAAAAGAATGAGACAACAACAAAAATTATCACCCTAATAAAGTAAGAAATTTTTCCAGAATTTCTAAATAAAAAGGAAAAGTTCTAATCCTAAGAATCCACACACACACACACACAAAAAGCAAAGAAAAGAAGAGTAATATTTTCTAAAAAAAAAATAACGTTCCCCAGTAAAGTACATAGTTACCCTCATACAGATGACTGGGAGTCTGGAAATTAGGGATTTAATGCAACCATCATAATATTATCCAGAAGGAAGTATGGAATACATATAGAAAACAGCACTAACTATAGAGATATCCTTTTCAACTTGGACTGTGCAGTAGATCTCCTGAATGGTTGTGGCAATACATTGGTGAGGTTATTTTCTGTTGTTTAATAGCTCATCTGATATCAGTGATAAGTAGGATTTTAACCAGGTAATATATTTCAAAGAATTTTTTAAAATGTTGATTTTTTGCATGGGACCCAACTTGTTAAAAGAGAACTTTTAAAGATAGGCTTGTGATACAAAATCATTTGGAAAATATGTTATTATGTTAAATATTTTAAACCATTTAACAAAGAATAAATATAGTGACATATTATATTATGTTTATCTTTCAGTAATTGCATGACTTCCTCTCACTTCTATTATTCTCATCTTAGATGCTTTAAATACATTTGAAGGTTATTTTCACAGTATTTTCCACAGATGTAAATGTAAGTATATAGCTTGGTAGTTGATAAAATTCTGTCTTACAATGTAAATGGATAATGAATCAGTTACATAATATATCTGGAGGAAAGAAGACTGAATTACTCTCAGGTAATTGAAAATTCCCTTTAATGAGCTATAGCTCTCTCTGGAAACAAAGGCCCATTGTTTTAATATAACATTATATTAGTGTTGTTATATGGCTGTGTCATAGAACACTATAGTCACTGAAAATTATAAATGAGTTTTATTCAGAGAGCAAATAGAAAGCTACCTGGTGGGTGAATGAAGGTATCCACACACAGTAAGAGACTCTAGAGAAAATTAGAGCAAAGAATGTCATCAAAACACAAACAATTAAAAAAAGAAAATGGGAGGTGTGTCACCATAGTCAGATTGTATGTTCTACTATTATCTTTAATATTAGGAGAAAGCAATGAATGCCCCTGGAATATTAAACCAATCCCTTGTGGCATTTTGTGGGAGGGCATGAACAAGGCACACAGGTTAGAAATACATGAATGGAAGGAATTTTCACATGAATCAAATCAGAAGTCCATTTAAGTATTACAAGAAAATTACAAAAATGTCATAACTTTGCTTGAAAAAAATAATTCCCATTCAGTTTATGTTAGTTGTGGGAAATTTATTAAAAGAATATCATGTTGAGGACTATCTATATGTGTTTTGAAAATTAAAAGTTTAAAAAAAAGACTATTATGGTGCTATACAAATATTAGTGATAAAGCCCAGCAGCAAGAGGTAGAGAAATTCCATTTAAAATAACTGTAGACAAAATAAAATATTTGGGTGTCTATCTTCTAAGACAAACCCAGGAATTATATGAACATAATTACAAAACAATTCTCATAAAGTTAGATTTAAATAATTGAATAAATGTCAATTGCTTATGGTTAGGTAAAGATAATATAATAAAAATGACAATTCTACCTAAATTTATTTTATAGAGCTAGAAAAATAACAAAATGTATCTGAAAGGAAAAATAAGTTTAAGAATATCAAAGGAATTAAAGGAAAAAAAATACAAAGGATAGTGGCCCAGCAGTATCATACCTAAAATTCTATTAGAAAGTAGCAGTCATTAAAATTATTTGGTATTGGCTAAGAAATAGAGTGGTGAATGAGTAGAATAGATTGGATACATTACAATACAATCAATGACTATAATAATCTAGTGTTTGATAAACCCCCAAACTCTAGCTTATGGGACAAGAACTCACGATTTCACAAAAATTACTAGGAAAACTGGAAAATAATATCTCAGAAATGAGCATATACCTACATCTCACACCCTATACCAAAATAAGTTCAAATTGGGTAGGTGATTTGAGCATAAAGTGTTAGATCATAAGCAAATGAGGAGAGCAAGACATAATTTATCTATCAGATCTTTGTAGAAGGCAGGAATTTATGACTAAAGAAGAACTAGAGTACATTATAAAATGCAAAATGAACAACTTTGATTACACTAAATTAAAAAGGATTTGCACAAACCCAACACAAAAATGATTAAAAGGAAAGTACAAAGCTGGGGAAAGATCTTTACAGCCAGTCTTTCTGATAAAGGTCTCATTTCTAAAATATGTAAAGAACTCTTTCAAATGTATAAGCTATTTCTCAATTGATAAGGATATGAACAATTTTCAAATGAAAAAATTAAAGCTATCAATAGTCACATGAAAAAATACTCTAAATCATTGATTAGAGAAATGCAAATTAAAACAAGTCTGATGTTCCACATCACACCCCTCAGATTGGCTAAAATGACAGGGGAAAATAAGGATAAATGTTGGAGGAGATATGGGAAAACTGAGACATTAATGCATTGTCAGTGAAGTTGTAAACTGATCCAACCATTCTGGAGAGCAATTTGGATGTAAAACCAAAGAGCTATAAAACTGTGCATACTGTTTGACCCAGCAGTTCTATTACTGCATCTGTATTCCAAGGAAATTATAAAGGAGGGAGAAGGATCCACATATGCAAAAATGTTTAAAGCAGCTCTTTTTGTGATGGCAAAGAATTGGAAAATGAGTAGATGCCTATCAATTGGGAAACAGCTGAACAAGTTGTGGTACATGAATGTAATGGAACATTATTTTTCTATAAGAATTGATGAACAAGCTGATTTTAGAAAGGCTTGGAAAGATTTACATGCACTAATGCTGAGCAAAAGAAGTAGAACTGGGAATACCTTGTAAACAATAACAGGAAGAATGAGCAATGATCAACTATGAAAGGCTTCGTCCTTCTCAAAAGGGAAGTACAAGTGATCTAACAAAATCTCGGTCAGTTTTAGATAGAAAAGCTATCTTCATTCAGGGAAAAAAAAAAAAAAAAACTATGGAGATTGGACGTAAATCGACATTATGTTAACTTCTTTTTTTATATTTTTTCTCTCATCATTTTTCCCTTTTCTTCTGATTTTTCTCTCTCAACATAATTCATAAGGAAATGCATTTTTAAAAAAGGTTGCTATACATGTATAACCAGAAAAAAAACAATTAAAAAAGAATATAATGTTGTACTAATGAAATAATAAAGAATTATGTAATAATAGGACAAGTCTTACTTTCTATTGCCACTATTTTCTTTGAAAGAAAAAAAATCATTCAGTGACAAAAAAAACTTCATATACAGAGTACCTCCTAAAAATATCTAATCATGAACATCAAATGAATATAACAATTCAAATAAGCAAATATTTTAATATCCATCATGAGCAAAATACTGTACTAATGTTGCAGATTATAAAGATAAGCATGTTCTCTCTCTTCTTTAAACTTATTATCTAATAAAAACAATTGTGGCACATGCCCAGAATCACATCATTTCAGAACAGGAATAGACCTCAATGGTCATCTTACCCAAGTAATACCCCCAAGAAATTCTCAGTATAATGTGCTTGACAATTATTCATGTAGCCTCTTATGTATGATTTAAAATTAGGGGAAAGCCATGACCCCCACATTTAGTTGATCTCTCTTTTTTGTAACCATGTTTGTAAAGATATTTCCCCTGACATTAAGCTTCAAGTGGTCTTTCTGTAGCCTCCAAGCATTGCATCAAAATCTCTTCTATGAGTCCAAAAGGAACATCTAATTCTATTTCCCTATAATAGGCTTTCAAAAATTTGAATATAGCTATCATGCTCTCCTTTCCTACAGCTATGTATTTCCAGTTCTTTCAATTAAGTCCTAATATGGCATTGGGTACAGTGGAGGGAGACAGAAAAAAATAGAAGAATAATCAGAGATGAAAACTGGTCTGGACAGTAGGTTTATGATTCTGTTAATCTTCCCATGACCATTTATAGAACATAAAAATGGTGAAAACTGTAATATGCATTCTAAGAAAAGAAAGATCACTTATGATTTGAGCACTCAGGTAAAAATTCATAGCTAAGATGGCTTTTGTGCAGTTTTGATTCTAAGGGGCACATAGGAAGAAACTGTTAATGTTTCCTAATTAACTTTGTATCTTCAATATTCTTGTTTATCTATCTATCACATAGTAGGTACTTGTTAAATCCTTACTGAAGAAATGGATAAATAATAGTTAAATAAACAGTGAATCAATGCTGTCACTAAGGTTGGCACAGGAACATCAATAATAACATTTTAATAAGATAATACAAAACAATTAGAAAGACTACTATGAAAGTCAAATGAGCATAAGCATTAATAACAAATGCCTGAGGAACTAGCTAATATAGTTACCAAAAAAAAAAGCAACCATATAAAAATAGCCCCTAAAAGCAGGCAATATACTAGTCACCCATCAGGGACTGGAGGGAACTAATTATTAAGAGACCAATGTATGTATGTATATAAATATATGTATATTTATGTATCTATGTTTATTAGTGTGTGAAATTATATATGTAATATTTATGTCTTTATATATAAATATTCATATAAACATGCATGCATAAGCTCATGTGTGTGTATTTTATGTATGTATGTATAAATATGGGGCAGTTAGGTGGCCCTATGGAAAGAGCACAGGTCTGGAGTCAAGAAGCCCTGAACTCACATTTGATTTTAGACTCTAGCTGTGTGATCCTGGGCAAGTCAATGAAATGGCAAACCAGTCCAATATCCTTGCCAAGAAAACCCCAAAGAGAATAGTCGAGAGTCCAGTAGGACTAAATGAGCAAACAACATACATTAGTGTAGCACATAACAGATAAATATGCATATTTGTTGGTATTTGATATATGCAAATGGAGATTGGCTCAGTATTTGACAGGAGAATTCTTCAAGTTTCTGAATAATACTACTTTCTGCAATAGAATGTGTTTCCCTCTGAGGCCTCTTATCCAAATACTGATCATAGCCAACCCTGCTTAGCTTATGAGATCTGACAAGATCATAGCCGGAGGTAGTATGGCTCTAGGCAAAACAAAAAAAAAATGGGAAAGTAATCAGAGATAAAAAAAAAATAAATCCCACGAGAATGAATAGCACCATATCTAGAATAGAAACTTTCCAGAATAAATTTCCAAGTCCAAGAAAATTATGGAAACTGCTAAAATAGAAAGTTAACTAAAATAATAAAAGTCCTGGATATGAACATCTCTTATTCACTTTCCCTCTCAGCTACATTTACTAAGTAAAAAAAGAGGTCAATTAAGCCATACTTAATGGATAAAAATGAGAAATTAATGCCAGGAAATATATTTTGTATAGTTATCTGAATACCCAACTTTAAAAAATAATAATTACAGTAAGATCTTAAAATCCAAGGTCAAATGTAAAGAAAAAGACAAGGCATCTATGAAAGCTGAGTGTAAAGTAAAAACATGACATTTGATAAGGAAGCTTGGAAATAACCAATGAAAATTATAATTAAGAAGTTTGTAGAAACATGTTAAAGATATTTTAAAAGAACTGACATGCTAAACCTTAATCTACCCTTTCCAACTACTCTATAATAATAAAATTTCATTAAAATAAAATAATTTTGTTCCTAAATTGATAGGATCTTAGAATAATAACTGATCCCCAAATGGAGTTTGCTTTTTTTTTTTTCTCTAGTCATCTCCCAACTGGAAACTTTGCCTCCAAGCTTATCTAAAACTGTTTCTTTAGGATACAATTTCTATTTTTGCTATGAAGACTACTTCAATTGGGCCAATCTGTGGTGAATTCCTATTATCTGTGCTATCACTGAATGATGATGAAGATGATGTTGATGGTGATACTGGTGGTGATGATAAAAACAATAAAAATTACATTTATTTAATACTTTAAGGTGCACAAAACACATTTTTAATTTGATCCTCACAACATGTAAGTGACATTATTATCTATGTTTTGTGAATGAGGAAACCAAGGAGAAGAGGGTAAGATTAAAATCATTTCTTTCTGATCTACATCTAGTTCTGTATCCACAGCACCATCTAGCTATCTTGATCATATACAACCAATAATGCTAAATGCTATTTAACATTTCATGTTTTTTTTTTTCTCTTTTTTCCACTATTTGTGAAGTCTTTAAGGGCTTGAACACATTGTTGGGCATATAGTAAGTGTGCAAGAAATATTTGTAGAATGTAGTGAGAGGGGAAGCTAAACCTGGAATGAAGAAGGCAATATTAAAAGGGATTACATCTCAACTGAAAATGAGTAGCTCAAATTGAAAATGAAAATCTTAACTGAAAAATCATATATAACTTCTCTTATTTGTTCTGGCACAAGGAACTATGTTTATTGTTCAGTAATTTCAACCATTCCATTTCCACTTCTTTGTGATCCCATGTGGGTTTTTCTTGTTAAAAATACTAGAGTGGTTTGGCATTTCCTTTCCAACCCATTTTACGGATGAAGAAAGTGAGGTAAATAGGGTTTAGTGACTTGCCCAGCATCACACAGCTAGTGTCTGAGGCTGTCTTTGAACTAAAGTTTTCCTGGCACTCCATTCACTGTGTTAGTTAAAACTTTATTTTTTAAAGTATTAGTTCAATTCCTTGCAAGTCTTTATATCATACCAAGATCAATCTAAGGCAATCAGTAATTTTACAAGCTTTAGGTTGAAAAAAAGTAAGAAATTGACTTCCTACTACAGTTTTCATCCTGAGTACTGGGGTGTAGGCAAGAACTTATTTTTCTATCACCATCAAATGATTTATCAGTGAAAACCACAAAGAAAGTGAAAATTGTAATGAGTACTATGAGTAAACAGAAAAATTAAATATCAGATCCAGCTCTTATTTTTAAATGGTAGACAATCTGGATTACTAGTAAGGTGATTAAACTGAAACACCAGATCTATTCCTTACTTGCTGTGACGCCATACATATAATTCACTTCATCTTTTTTCAAATCCTTGATTTTTAAAAGTATATTAAATTGAGCAGCATTCTTTTTTGGAAGACTATTTCACTATCAAGCCACGGACATTTTAAAAAAATCTGTTTTCTAGGAAATTTAAGCAAATACAAGTATAGGCAATTGCACGGGGTTATTTAAGAACATTATGAAGTAGTCTCTAAATTGATTTTGATCATTTTGGAGTTTGGGAGTCTACACTAGGAACAATGATCTTAGTTGGAAAGAAGCAACAGAACTTGTGATTAAATTAGTTCTAGTGATAGATGCAGAAAAAGTTAAGAATGCAATTTAGGATATTAAGACAATAGTGTATGTATGTAGGGGAGGAGGCAGTTTGGGTGTGGTCTCAGTGGCTGCATGTAGGTGAGTGAGCAAAATTTTGCATGTCAGGATCCTGACTATTCAGGGAACGAGTATGATTAAGTATTATTCAGAGTGTGGCTCAGAGAACTGAAATCAAGAGTCCTCCCTACCCCAATTGGGATGATGCAATCATTGAATATAATCAATTAACAATAACTTATTAGGTTGGTTATCAATTTTGTAAATACAATATCAGTAAGGAAAATTTATATGTTGGATGATCATACAAACTATTTTATAATAGCTTTTTATGTCCAAAATAGATTCAAAGATAGCTTTCAACATTTACCCTTGCAAAATCTTGTGTCCCAAATTTTTCTCCTTCCCTCCTCACTCCCTTCCCTAGACAGCAAGTAATCCAATATATGCAAAACATTTACAATTTTACATATATATATATATATATATATATATGTATGTGTCCACAATCATCATGCTGCACAAGAAAAATCAGATTAAAAAGGAAGAAAATTAGAAAGAAATAAAAGCAAACAAATAACAAAAAAGGTGAAAATACTGTGCCGTGATCCATATTCAGTGCCCACAGTCATCTGTCTGGATGCAGATGACTCTCTCAATCACAAATCTAGTGGTACTGGCCTAAATAACCTCACAGTGGGGGAAAAAAACACGTCCATCAGAGTTGATGATCATAAAACCTTCCTGTTGCTGTGGACAATGATCTCCTGGCTCTGCTCATTTCACTTAGCATCAGTTCATGTCCCTCCAGGCCTCTCTGAAATCATCCTGCTGGTCACTTATTATAGAACAATAATATTTCATAACATTCATACACCATAATTTATTCAGCCATTCTCCAGCTGATCAGCATCCTCTCAGTTTCCAGTTTGTTGCCACTATAAAAAGGGATGCTACAAATGTTTTACACAAGTGGGTCATTTTCCCTGTTTCATGATCTCTTTGGGATAGAGACACCACTGCATCAAAGGGGTATGTAACTTCATACCTTTTTGAGTATAGTTCCATATTGCTCTCCAGAATGGTTGGATCTGTTCACAACTCCATCAACAATATGTTAATGTCTCAATTTTCCCACATCCCCTCCAACATTCATCATTTTCTCTTCCTGTCATCTTAGCCAATCGGAGAGGTATGTAGTCAGATTGTTTTAATTTGCATTTCTCTGATCTGTAGTGATTCAGAGGACCTTTTTATGTGACTGAAAATTTTTTTAATTTTTCTTCTAAAAATTATCTGTTCATATCCTTTGAATATTTATCAGTTGGAAATAGTTTGAATTCTTATAAATTTAAATCAATTCTTTACTTATTTTATAAATGAGGTCTTTTTCAGAACCCTTGAATATAAATAACTTCCCCCAGCTTTCTGCCTCCTTTCTGATCTTTTCTGCATTGGTTTTATTTGTACAAAAACTTTTTAGTTTAATATATATTCAGAATTATCGATTTTGCATTCCATATTGTACTCTCATTCATTCTTCCTTTTCAAATTCTTTCTTTTTCCAAAGATCTGAGAAACAAAATATCCTTTGTTCTCCTAATTTACTTATTGCATCACTCTTTATGTTTAAATCATGAACCCATTTCAAATTTATCTTGGTATAGAGTGTTAGGTAATTTTTTTTTGTTTTTTTTTAAATTTTTGTTATTGTTTTATCTGGCTCTGTAAAATCATTTCTTGGAGGTTGATTGGTATGGCATTGAATAAGTAGATTAATGTAGGTAGAATTGTCATTTTTCATTACATTAGCTCAGCCTACCCATGAGTACTTGATATTCCTCCAATTGTTTAGATCTGATTTTATTTGAGTAAAAAATGTTATGTAATTGTATTCATATGATTATTTGTCTGGATATGTAAACTCCCAAATACTTTATATTATTTACAGTTGTTTTAAATAGAATTTATCTCTCGCTGCTGGACTTTGTTTGTAATATATAGAAATACTAATGGTTTATGTAATTTTTTGTAACCTGTAACTTTGCTAAAGTTGTTAATTGTTTCTTATAGTTTTTAGTTGATTCTTTAGGATACTCTAAGTATAACATCATATTACCTGCAAAGAGTGATAATTTGCTTTCCTCATTATCTACTCTAATTCCTTTAATTTTTTTTACTTCTCATTGCCAAAGGTAACATTTCCAATAAAATATCGAATAGTAATGGTGATAGTGGGCAAACTTGTTTCACTCCTGATCTCACTGGGAATGCTTCTCGTTTATCCTCATTACATACAATGTTTGCTAATGGTTTTAAATAGATACAACTGATTATTTTAAAGAAAACTACATTTTTTCCTTTATTCTCAAGTGATTTTAATAGGAATGGGTGTTGGAAATTGTCAAAAAGCCTTTTCTACATCTATTGAGATAATGATATTATTTCTGTTAGTTTGGTTATTGATATGTCAATTATGCTAATATTTTTCTTAATATTGAACCAGTCCTAAATTCCTGATATAAATCCTATTTGATCACAGTGTATTATACTGGTAGTAACTTGATATAATCTCTTTCTCTATTTTATGCAAGTAAACATCAAGAGTTTTAAAATTTCCCCTAAAAACTGCTTTGGCTGTGTCCCATAAATTTTGATATATTGTCTCATTGCTTGGAATACATTATCAATTGTGTCCATGATTTGTTGTTTCACTGACTAATTCTTTAAGATTAGATTATTTAGTTTCCAATTAGTTTTTGATCTGTTTTCCCCTGCCTTTTTATTGCATGTAATTTTTATTACATCATGATCTGAAAAGGATGCATATACTATTTCTGTCTTTCTGCATTTGGTTTTAAAGTTTTTATGTCCTAATACATGGTTAATTTTTGTGTAGGTTTCATGTACTGCCAAGAAAAAGGTATATATTCCTTTCTGTCTCCATTCAATTTTCTCCAAAGTTCTCTCATATCTCACTTTCCTAAAATTCTAACTACCTCCTTAAGTTTTTATTTATTTTGTGGTTGTCCATTTCTTCTTGCAACTTTTTTAACTTCTCCTCTAGAAACTTGGATGCTCTACCACTTGGTGCATATATATTTAGTATTGATATTGTCTCATTATCTATGGTACCCTTTAGCAAAATGTAATTTCCTTCTTTATCTCTTTTAATTAGATCTTTTGCTTTTGCTTGATCTGAGAGCAGGATCACGACCCCTGTTTGTTTGTTTGTTTGTTTGTTTTTTTATTTCACCAGAAGCACAATATAGTCTGCTCCAGCCTTTTATCTTTACTTTATATGTATTACTGTACTTAAAATGTGTTTCTTGTAAACAACATATTATAGTATTCTGACTTTTAATCCAGTATGTTATTCATTTACATTTTATGGAAGAGTTCATCCCATTCATATTCACAGTTAAAATTACTAAATCTTTATTCCCCACCATCAAATAAAATGTTATAATTATACTTTTCTCTTTCCTTTCCCCCTTTCCCTCCTCCCCATGTTTTGTATCTGACCACCACCTCCTTCAATCTGTCCTTTCCTTTTACAGACCCTCCTCTCTTTCTTATTTCTCCTTCTACTTCGGTTCTCCTTCTATTATCTCTCTCTTTCCTTTCCCCATTCTCCTTCATCTTCCTCATGGGATGAGACAAGTTTCTATATCAAACTAAATATGTCTGATATTCTCTTTTTGAGCCAAATCTGATGAAATTAAGGTTCACCATAATGCTCACCCCACTCTCTTCTTTCCCTCAACTGAAATAGGTCATTTTTGCCTCTTCAGGTGATATAATTTATCCCATTTTATCTTCCCTTTCCTCTTCTTGCAGTACATCCCTTTTTCCACCACTCATTCCTTTTCTGATATCATCACAGTAAAATCAAATTATACCTATACTCTCAAAGTATACCCCTAACAAAAACATAGTTCTCAAGAACTGTGACCAAGTGCTGCTTGTTATGCTGGGGATCAGGGGCTCACTATTTGCCTCCTTTAATTGTATTGGAGGTTATAGCTAGTCCGCTGATCCACTGGCTTCCGAACCAGGACATAGTAGCCAATGCTGCTGTATTCTGACTAGGAGCATCCCACTAGAGTATTCCAGTGTGGGGAATACACTCTACCCTGGGTCTCCCTGCACTGTGCTGCACCTACCCCAGGCTCCAAATCTTCCTCCCTGCTTCTCCCCTTTATCCCCAAATGGCTCTTAAACTGCATCTTAAAGGAACTCTAGGAAACAGAATTTTATAGTTTCCAGGTGTTTGTGATAGATAGTGGAAAAGCTCAAAGAAAAAAGTTTTGTTTGTTTGGAACAGAGAAAAGACATATTTAATTGAATCAGTCCACAGTGTGAGAGTGGAAATCTCATCCATTGTGGCTTGAATTATGGGTTTCAAAGAGTTTGGGAAGGAGTTTAAGAATTAAATAGAGAAGTTTAAAGTCAGTAGGAAGCACTTGAATTTGGGTATGGTAATTACATGATCATCTCTAATTAAGGGAAATAACTTGATCAACAAAGTTTGAATGGATTGGATTAAAAAATGGAGACAAGTAGACCAGTTTGGAAGCTGTTGCAATGACAGCTAGGCAAATAATAATTTAGGCAATAATATTCTAGATAAATAATTGATAAAGGCCTAAATAAAGTAAGGGGATGGCTTTCATAATGAAGAAGTGTCTATGTAAGGGTTGTTTTGAGTAAAAAATGGAAAAAGTATATAACTAATTGCATTTGTGGGATGGGGAAAGAAAAGAGTTGAGCATAATGCTGAGATTATTAACCTGGGAGATTGGAAGAATGGTAGTACCCCTCTCATTATCTTACAATTTTGCATAGATTCTCAACAATAGAGCAGTAATCATATCTGTCAATTCTTCAGTTCTTGAGGTATAATTTATTTCAGCTTGATAAAATAAACTCAGAACAACCTGAAGCTCTTCTACCAAATGCTTGATTTTCCTAGATTTCAAATCCCTATTGTCTTCTTGTTCTATCTTTCTCATAGAGAAAATAGGAAAAAAATGAATAAACAAAAAACCTAGTATTAAGTAGTTTCACATTCTTTTCAGTCTCCTATCCTCTCCTATGATAGTAATTTCATTTCTTTGACCTAGTATTAAGTAGTTTCACATTCTTTTCATTCTCCCATACTCTCCTAGGATAGTAATTTCATTTCTTTGACCTCTAAAATAATCTTCCCTCCATTCCATATTCCTTTAAATGTCTTTAAGTTTTCTATAGTTTTATGTATGATTTTATTCTGAATTTTATTCTGGCAAGATTGACATTAGTCTTTTAGGGGTTCTTGTTACCCTTTCACCTGTAGTTATTTATTTTGTATTCATTCTTTCTATGTCTCTTCATTTTGCAAATGAAAAAAAGTAAGGTTGACATAGGGTTAGGGTCATGTTACAGTAGCTTGTTAGTAGCATACATGATTAGAATTCTATTCTCTTTCCTCTGGGCTAATGCTTCTTCAACTCTTCAGCTAAGATATCATACCATATAAAGAGCATTATAGTAAGAGTAAAGAGTTTTTTCTTAAAAAAGAAACTTATTGTTTTTATTGTTACAGTTCTACTCTCATTTATTTGCCTGCCAATGACCAAAAATATGTTTTTAAAAATCTATTTTACTTTTAGGATGTGCATTGTCTGAAAAATAAAATTTTTGCTGCAAACATTTAAAGTCAAATAAAGCAAATTAATGTATTTGTCATGTTTTAAAAATCAACCTCTGTATTTTGTACTGTAAGTCCACTACTTCTCTGTCAGAAGGCATGTCATCATGAAAAAATGTTATAAAAGAGTAATCAAGTTGTCTTACACCGTTTTCAACAAAATAAACTCTTGTCTAAAACTCTTCATTAGGCTAGGAGTAAGAAAACTGTGGGTAATTTATAAAATGAATTTTGAAATGTTCCCATTTAGACAAGACAAAGGGAAGATAACAGTAGATTTAAGTTAATAAAGAGTCACAAAGTGAGACTAAGCATAATTTAAAGACCTGATAATTTAAGCACAAATTTATAGCCAGTAGCATTTAGAAGAACATGATAGCAATTTAGTCAGAATGGGAACTTGAACCTATTTTGGAATCATGGTACAGCAGGAAAATAATATAATTTTAAAGTTGGACCACAATACATTTTAAAATTTAAAATTAATTTATAGATATTTACAGATAAATAAGTTGGGATGAATTATCAAATAAGACTTTGGCTCAAATGATTTATATTTTGATTCAAAATATGACCCCAAGTAGGAAGTTTGTAGGGAAATAGAAAAATACCTAATTTTATTCAGGTATCATATATGAGGCACAAGTTTAATTCTAATGCTTGAATATAAGAGGGGGGAATAAATTCAAAAATATGTCAAGTGAAAGGTAGATAAATACTTTGGAAAGAAAATGCTTTAGTATAAGATGGAAAATTATTGAGATTAAATGTGAATTTAATTTGGCTAACTGATATAAATCTTTAGAAATTATACTCTTTTACTCTTTTTTTTTTTATCCAGAGCTATGATTTCATTGGTATAGGAAACTGAGCAAAAAAATATTCTGTCAATATGAATCAGCACCTGCTCTGTAACTTGTAATCCTTAGAGAATCACCTGAGTCCTATTACATACAGCCAATATGTAGCAGAAACTAGACTTGAATTCAGGACTTCCTGACTCCTTGGCTAGCTCTCTGTGTCTTATTCCACACTGTCTCTCTTATATAGCCCTTTATAGTTTTAAAAATATCTTTACATGCAATCCATGCAATAGCATTTCCAGGCATGAAATGAATTACCATATGTAAAGAGGGTGTACAATAAAATGAATAAAATGATGGGTCTGGAGTCAAAGGAACAAAGTTTAAATTCCCTGTGACTTGCTTCAGTCACAGAGCTAGTAAGTGTCTGAGGTTTGATTTGAGCTCAATTCTTCCTAATTTCAAGCCCATCATTCTGCCTATTTTGCCTCCTAGTTGATGAATTGCCTTGTAGCTGTTAGGACTTGGGAAAAGTTACATGAAGGAAGCATTCCCTAAATATCACAGAAGGACTTAAAAACAGTCAAGAGATATGTAGTGAGTCAAGTGTAGGTAATACATCCAAATGAAAAAGGAGGCATGAGCTAAAAGCACAATGATTATTTCAGATTGACTACTATCAGAGGAGTTGAACTTGTTGCTTCTGCATTGCAAATGGTGGACAAAACTCTGGGGTACTGCCAGAACAAGATTAAAATGTAATTGTGAAAATAAAATAAATAAATAAATGAAATAAAAATGCAATGCAACATAGGTAATGTTAATATGTGACTTAAGGAAATCATGTCAATTAAAGTTTAACTCCAAAAGATCACTACATCATTGAGCATATAAAAGGACAAGTAGAAATTCAGTTTAGACCAATGGGATTGAAGTTAACATGGAAGGCCTTGAAAGGGTTTTATTTGATAATTAATGAGTAGACACCATAGCTATAGAGCATGGAAATTGTTAACCTATTGGAATTATATATCAGGGAGATTACTTTCATAGCAGTATAAAGGATGATTTGGGAAAGGGAGATATGGAGGTAGAGAGAACATGTAACAGGTGGCAATAATTCTGCTTATTAATAAAAGACCTATTCTTCTGGAAAATGGAACATATTTTTAACAGACATGAAAAAATAGGAACCACATGGAGATTTTTAAACTTTCTTTTGGACTCACATACTTCTTTTGCTCATGTTCTATGTTATTTCATATTCTAACATGCAGTATATTATTTCTCTGAATTGATTTTCATCTCTTCTATTAAATTACAATCTATTTTGCAAAGATTATTTTTAAAGATAATAGGCACATAGATTTAGAGATGCAGGAATCATACTTGCTCCTTTTATAGAGGCCCACATGGTCACTTGTTCAATGTCACATAGAAAGTAAATGACAAAGGCAGCAGTAGACTCAGGATCTTTGGCTTAAAATCTAGTGCTTCCCTCCTTTTCCCCTATCCCCACTAAAAAAAAGGATCAAGTAGTTAATAATGCCTACTAAATTCCAAAGAATTCAATGAAAATGAAGAAAAAAATCAGTCAATTTCTACATTATTTTTGCAAGATGTAAAACAAATACATATATACATATACACACAGAAAAACTTTTTGAATTAGTCTGGATTTTTAAAGCAAGAAATGAAAAAATGTATGTTTGACATTATGTAAACTGTTATAAAAATAGAGCAACAGATAAAAACCATTACAAAAATAAGACTAAATAAGAGAGAGGAACAATTTTATGTTTTTTATAAGTCATAGTGACAGAAATTATCTTGTACCTAGAGGCTAGTAAGTTATGATCCCAGCCAATATGTATAATATGAAAATAAACAACTGAAAGGTACATATGCATCAATTATAGAAGACAAATTAAAATTGGTACATAATATTAGAAATTTCTACATTTACATCCCTTGTTTATACTGTAATTGCCATCAAAAGCAAAATAGGCATTTTGCTATACTGACAATGACCACTAGGAAGAAAGCTAATAAATGAGAAAAATAACCTTCTAAATATTTTAAACATAATCATGATTAGTTCTCTCAAGACTTTTTTTCTCATTTCAATAATGACTGCTTAATGAAGTTAGATTAATTTCACTCTGAAAGATAAAAAGAGAAGGATTGAAATTAATAGAATGGGAGATTACCTACAGAATTTTTAAAAGACTGTAATAAACTTGACTTATGAAATTATTAATTCTGAAACAGTGATGGTAAAGTTGACTATGAGAATTGTTTAACCAAAGAAAGTGTTTGAGGTACTGCAGTTATATAGTAAAAATATATTAACAGAACAATTTTTACTCTTAATTAATGAGAAGCAATCCCTACTTATCTCAAATGGTCAGGATATTTTAAAAAATACTCAAAACAAAATTGTAATAGAAACACAAGATGTACAATTTTATAAATCATAATTTTATTTTATTCCTCTTTTGTTTTTAAAGAAATAGTACATATTACTAACATCATGCTGAACAACAATAAATACATTTAATAATTAGTTATTAATTTCTGGATCAATATTGCATTAATGGGTTATTGAAAGTGAAATAAAAATAAAAATAAGATCTAAATCAACATCTTTGACAGTAGGAAGTGTTATTGCCCATAGAACCCCAGCCTGAATGACATATATTTATCTGTCACATGCAAAATCAATAAACATTTATTTTTTATTAAAAATAGAGCTTTTTTATTTTCAAAATACATGCAAAGATATTTTTCAACATTCACTCTTGCAAAACCTTGTGTTCCAAATTTTTCTCCCTCCTTTCCCTCCATACCTTCCCTTAGACAGCAAGTAATCCAATATGTGTTAAACATGTGCAATTCTTTTGTATATATTTTTACAATTATCATGCTGCACAAGAAAAATCAGATCAAAAATGGGAAAATGGGAAAGAAGAAAAAAGCAAACAACAAAAAAGGTAAAAATAACTGTGCTGTGATTCACATTCAATCCCCACAGTCCTCTTTCTAAGTGCAGATGACTCTCTCCATCAAAAAAACCTATTGACGAACTGCTTGAATCACAGATTACTGAAAAAAAAGTCACCCTCATCAGAATTAAGCATCACATAACATTGTTATTGTGTGTACAATGTTCTTCCAATTCTAATCACTTCACTCAGCATAATGTAAGCTCCTCCAGGCCTTTTAGAAAGCATCCTTCTGATCATTTCTTACTGAACAATAGTATTTATAACATTCATACACCATAACTTATTCAGACATTCTCCAATTGATGGGCATCCACTCAGTTTCCAATTTCTGGCCACTATGAAAAGGGCTGCCACAAACATTTTTGCACATGTGAGTGTCTTTCCCTCCTTTATAATCTCTTTGGGATATATGCCCAGTAGAAACACTGCTGGATCAAAGGGTATGCATGGTGTGATAGCCCTTTGGGCATAGTTCCAAATTGTTCTCCAGAATGGTTGGATCAATTCAGAACTCCACCAACAATGTATTAATGTCCCAGTTTTCCCACATCCCCTCCAATATTTATCCTAATCTAAGAGGTGTGTAATGGCATTTCAGAGTTGTCTTAATTTGCATTTCTCTAATCAATAGTAATTTAGAATATTTTTCATATGGCTAGAAATGGCTTTAATTTCTTTTTCTGAAAATTTTTCATATCTTTTGACCATTTATCAATTGGAGAATATCTTGCACATTCGAGTCAATTCTCTATATATTTTAGAAATGAGGCCTTTATCAAAACTTTTGGATGTAAAAAATTTTTCCCAGTTTTCTGCTTCTTTTTTAATCTTGGCTTCATTGACTTTTCTTTGTATAAAATATTTCAATTTAATATAATAAAAATATCCATTTTGCATTTCACAAAGTTCTCAACCTCCTTTTTGGCCATAAATTTCTTCTATCTTCACAGATATTCTTTGTTCTCCTAATTTGCTTATAGTATTAACCTTTATGTCTAAATCATAAACCTTTCTCAACCATATCTTGGTATAGAATATTAGGTTCAACAAACATTTGTTAAAGCATTTACTATAGGTCAAGCACTGTGCTAAATATCGGGGATACAAACAGAAGCCAACAACAAAAACGCCAATGCCTTAAGAGCTTACATTCTAAGAGGAGAATCCAAAAATCAGAAACATGAATGCAAGGTGATAGAGAAATATAGTCTTGGAAGCATGATGAAGAAAAAACATCCAGAGAGTCTGCAGCAGGAACAAACGAATGAAGCAGTATACATGGAGGACCTGGAAGTACTTCTTTGAACTAAAAGTTCTGAGAAGACCACAGAGTAAAAAGTTCTTCCAGTGTGAGAAGGCTGCAGTGGTGGAGGGATCATTCCAGGATAAGAAAGTTGTTCCAAGACACAGGTTCAGAGAGAAATAGATAATTAACATAGTTATTGATGTCATAATGTACTATATACTTATTAATAATTAAGCATATATTTATTGATGATGTAAGCTTTCTCCTTTTGTTTTTAAATAATAGAGATATCCAAGCAAGACATTTGGGAAAACCTCGATTGGAACCTCTTTCAATATTAATATGAGCAAACTAAGGTTTATATAAAGTACTTTTCACTAGATTGTGCTTTCTGTGAAGTGTATTTTGGTCTCAAAAGGAAAGGAGTTTCATAGAAATTTTCCTAACAAAACAAACCACACAAAGCTGAGCTTCTGAGAGCTGACAGTTGCCCTAGCCTATGGTATTGGGATCTTTGTAGCTGAGAGAAGTAATTCAACACACTTGGAGCTAGGATCAACATGGGTAAAAGCCAGGGATCTTCCTTTTATCCTACTAAACAAAACTAGAAAGAATCAGAACCACAGTAGTTTAGAATGCCCTCATGTTTTTGGTTCAGACATTATTTTTATTTCTGAGAAGAATTTGGGGTTGAGTGGACACAGAGGGTAAGGGTGATTATGTTAACCTCATGAAGAAATCATTTAGTATAGATGGTAGGTTAAAGTATAGATTTTGAAACCAAGCTTGAAGCATTCAAGCAGGTAGCCTAAAGCTATGTGAGAGATATAAAAGTATCAGATAAGCAGGTCATAAATATTTCCTCGGATTACAGAACCAAAACTAAGAATCAGGGAAAAAATATTTAGTTAGAACTGAACAACACAATAGACAGTATTTTGAGAAAGCAAATATGACATTGTTTAGCCATTGTTCTTTACATCAAGTTCATATATTCTACTGTAGAAATGAGCTTATTTTCATACAATTATAACTGCTAACAAAATAATTTTTTTAAGGTTTAAAAAAAGTCAAGAAACTGAATTATGAAAACCTGGAAAGGGCTGAAACTCTTGAGTTCATGCACTGAGGTTCGGACAAGCAAGCACTTAAGGCTAATTACCAATAGGACTATACTCTATTAGCATTTGCTTGGAAAATGCCCTGCCCCACCATTCTGTGCTGGCTCCATCAGTTGGTGTATAGGGAAATTGGGAGGAGGGAAAAAGGGTGGAGTAGGACAAGTGAGGGTGACTTCTAGTGGTAGAAAAAGAGGAGAATCCTGTGTCTCTCTCTCCTCTCCCTTCAATAAAGAATAAAGATCAAGGACTTTTGCTTATCCTGACTCCAGCTGATTTTAAAGTATCCAGGGTGCTAACGCAGTCATCACAAAAACCCAGTATTGTTCCACCATTAAATTAGCTTCAGTATATAGCTGTGTAAAAGTCAAATTATAGACACATGGTTCCTGGAAAGAGAAGTTATAAAGGTTATATTTGTTTAATAAGTTTGACTGATTTCACTCACTGCAAACATCATGCTATAGATTGAAAAGCATGAAAAGTATACTGTCTTTTCATCATTTTTTTTCATTCTGTTTTCTGGAAAGGCTTATATGAATTGATGCAAAGTGAAGTGAGAAAACCAATACACTGCACAGCTGTATTGTAAAGATAATTAAATGTGAAAGAATAAGCTACTCTGATCAATACAATGATCCAAGACAATGATGAAAAATGTCATCCACCTCCAAAAAGAGAAGTGACTAAATCTTAGTGCATTTTGAAGCATACATTTTCCAGTTACTTTATTTTTCCTGCAACATTGCTAATGTAGAAACATTTTGCATGACTTCACATATCTAATTACTATCATGTTACTTCTCTTCTTAATGGTTAAGAAGGAACAGACAAAGAAAAGATTTGGAACTCAAAATTATCATTGTGTACATAAGTTTTTGTATAAATATTTTTATTTAAAGCTTTGAATTCTGATTTGCATCCCTTATTTGCTCCCTTTCTAAGGTAGTAAACAGTCTGATATAGGTTATACATGAGCAATTATATAAAACATTTCCATACTAGTTATTTTGTACAAGAAAACTTGAATAAAAGAAAAAGAAATGAAAATGAAAATATATCATACTTCAGTCTGTATTCAAACAATATTAGTTCTTTCTCTGGAAAAAGATAATATACTTCATTATTAATCCTTTGGGATTGTCTTGATCATTGTATTGCTGATAACTAATTCATTCAAAGTTCTTCACTGAACAATATTGCTATTAACATTCTGCTTGTTGTTTACTTCATTATGCATTAGTTCATATAAGTCTTTCCAGATTTTTCTGAAATAATGGTGCTTATCATTTCTTATAAAACAATGATATTGTACCACAATCACATATCACAACTTGTCTATCCATTCTCCAATTGATAGCCATCCCTTTGATTTCCAATTCTTAGACAAAGAGCTCAGGTATTGCTAGATCAAAGTTTCATAGCTCTTTTGGACATCATTCCAAATAGTTCCCCAGAAAAGTTGGATCAGTTCACAACTCCACAGACAGTCCCTTAGTGTCTCAGCTTTCCCACTTCCCCTGAAACAGTTTCCTTTTCTTCCCCCTCACATTAGTCAGTCTTATAGAAGTGAGGTGGTACTTCGGATTTTTTAAATTTACATTTCTCTAATCAAAGGTGATTTATATTTTTTTCCACATGACTAGATAATTTTGATTTCTTTGCCTGAAAACTGTTCATATCATTTAACGATTTATGAATTGGGTAATAGTTCTTATTTATTTTTAATTGACCCAGTTCTAGGCCTTTATCTGATAGACTTGTTGCAAATTTTTCCCAGTGTTTTTTGTTTGTTTGTTTTTCTTATAATTTTGGCTGCAATGATTTTGTTTGTGAAAGCTTTTTAATTTTACATAATCAAAATTATCAAATTTATATTTTGTAATGCTCTTTATAACTATTTGAATTCTAAATTCTTCCCTTGTTTTTAATTCTGACAATTAAACTATTCCATGTTCTCTTAATTTGCTTATAACATCACCTTTTATGTGTAAATCATGTAACCATTTTGACCTTATCCATGTATAAGGTGTGAGATGTTGATCTAAAGTTTCTCTGATTTTGTTTCAACTTTCCCAGTACTTTTTGTCAAATAATGAATTTTTGTTCCAAAATCTGGGATCTTTGGGTTTATTTTTACTAGAATACTATAGGCATTTATTATAATGTAATTTGTACCAAATCTATTCCACTGATTCACCACTTTTTCTTTGCCATGCCAGTATCAGATTCTTTTGATAATTACCACTCTATAATGCAGTTTGACCAAAATAAAGACCACATTATTTTGACTTTTGTAAAAAAAAAAAAAAAAAAAAAGTTGATCCCCTTGAATTTTTGTTGTTCCAGGTGAATTTTGTTATTATTTTTTCTAGCTCTATAATTTTTTTATATTTTGTGTGATACAGCAATGAATAAATAGATAATTTTAGGTGTCATTTTCATTTTTTTTAAATTTTGGCTTGCCTATCCATGGGCAATTAATATTTTCCTAATTGTTTAGATCTAACTTTGTGTGAAAAGTGTTTTATGGTTGACTTCATATAATTCCTGGATTTCTCTTTGCAGGTATATCCCCAAATATCTTATATTGTCTGCAATTATTTCAAGGAGAGCTTATTTTTACCTCTTTGTGCTGAATTTTATTGGTAATATACCTGAAATGTTAATGTTTTGTGTGAGTTTATTTTGTATGCTACAACTTAAATTTCAAGTACTTTTTTAGCTGATTCTTTAGCATTTCCAAGCATAACTTCATATCTTCTGCAAATAGTGATAGTTTTGTTTTCTCATTGCCTATTCTAAATCCTTTCTCGTTTTTATGTAGTTTTGCATTTAAAACTTAAATGAAAAATAAGAAAAACAAAGTAGAAAAAGAAAGAAGAAAATAAAAGCAAAACAAAACAGTGCTGTGCTAAGCAGAACATTGGAAAGGATTCAAAATACGTAATAATAAGCTTCCATTTTAAGAAAACATATTTAATAATACAAGACATTTTATTCATACCTTTCTTTGTTTCCTGTAAAGTTTTCTATTGTTTTCTGCTGTGTACTTCTTACTTTATTCTTTTGTTCACTCTTTAATCCTGCCACTGCAGTTAAGTGCAGATATATTTATATGTACTTACACATACACACAAAAATACACATACATATATACATATACATGATATATACACATGCATATGCCTATACAATATACAGATATATATGCATCTATACATACATATACACAAATCTAAATATTAATTTAACTGGCATATGTAGATTTCTCTCTGATTGAATCTTTTAAATTTGACTCTCTGTGAGCACTGATTACTATTTCTGTTTTTTTCTAGTTCTAGTACTGATCATTATCAGTATGCTTGTGTACTCTTATTTCCTATCCCTGCTAATTCTTCAACTTTACTTCTACCTGTTAACTTGCCTTTTTATTAATTAACCTCCTTGCCATACACCCTCATGGAGCCCTTCTTTATCTTCTTCCTCTTTCTGTCCATCTTTATCTTATCCCTATGTTTTTAATAGTCTTGCATTTTTCCAAATACATGCAAAGATAGTTTTCAACATTAATTTTTTGAAAACCTCATGTTCCAATTTTTTTCTGTCTTTCCTTCCATTCCTCTGCCTTAAGACAGCAAGAAATCTCATATAGTTTAAACAAGTGCGATTTTTCTAAACATATTTCCATATTTATCATGCTGCACAAGAAAAATCAGATCAAAAGTATCCCATTCTTATTAATCTAAACAACTTATTCCATTCCAGTAAATCTAAACATGCTTCTGTATCCCACTTTATCCTATTGCCTATTATCTTATTTATTTATAGATTTTGGAGGGTGATACACTCTTTTTGATATATTTGTATTTGGTTGTATTGTTCCCTCTTTAAACCATTGCAAGTAGGTTTTTCAGAACTACTAGTTCTCCTGCCCCATTTGATTTCTCTAGTGTTGGTTCTTGTATTACACCTCATTCAAGGAACATAATTACTATTTTTACTATTTCCTAGACAATTTTGCTTTTTAGAGTCAAATCGTACTCACCTCTATTTTACTCTTCTTTTTTTTGTTTTGGACCACCAAATTCTAATGTCAATTTCCACATAAAACAAAAAACAATTGTCTTAATTCAGTCCCTCAAAAATGATACCTTATGTTAGCTCTTCCATGTTAAATTTCCTATTGAGTTCAAAAATTTGTTTGAGACAAAAACCTGAAAATCTGAGTTTATTGAATGTTAATTTTTTTCATGAAATACTACATTAAATTTTTGTGGGATATAATATTTTTGGTCTCAATCTTTGTTCTTTTGAATATTAATACATAGTATTCAAGACATATGATATTTTATTGTAGGTGTTGATATAGTTTGTATAATTCTTATTGTAGCTACAGCATATTCAAATTGTTTATTTGTTGTTGTTTGTAATTTTTTTTCTTTCATCTGGAGTTTTGAAATTTAGAAATAAATACTGTATTTTTTCCTTATAGGATCTCTTTAAGATAGTGATCAAGGGGATTTTCCCCTTTATTTCTACTTTTCCCTAATGTTTTATCATTTCAAGACATTTATTATTATTATTATTATTATTATGTCAAGGTTATTTTTTTGGTCACAGGTTTTCTTTCCTCACAAGTGTTTTACTTTCATCATTACATTCCTCATTCTATCCTTCTATTTTTCTGTCTCCTCTCTCTTTTATTATTCCCATCTTATTTGACTTCCTTATAGGATAACAAACACTTCTGTATCCTACTGAATGTTTATGTTATTCACTGGTTGAGTCAAATGATGAGAGAAAGATTTAAGTATTGTCACTACTCCTCCATCTTCCCCTTTATTATAATAGCTCTTTCATCTTTCATGTAGGATAATTTACCCTGTTCATTTTCCCTCTCCTTTTTTTCTTCCAGCATAATTTTCTTTCTCATCTATTTAGAAAAGTATCATCCCATCAAAATTAACTTACATCTATATTCTCTATGTATGTATATATATATATATTAATATATATATGTTCTCCCTAATTGTTCTTATAGCAACAGTTTTTGAGTTACCAGTATTATCTTGCCCTATAGAAATATAAAGTTTTAATTTATTGAAAATCTTTTGTTTCATCTTTCTTGTTTCTTTTTTTACCTTTTTATGCTTCCCTTGAACCCTTTATTTTAAAATCAAACTTTTTTTAATACAGCTCTAGTTTTTTTATTTAGGAATGCTTGAAAGTCCTCTATTTCATTAAATATCTATTTTTCCCTGAAAAATAATATTCAGCTTTGATACATATGTGATTCTTGCTCATAATTCTAATTATTTTGCCTTTCATTGGATCATATCCCAAGCCTTGCAGTTCTTTAATGTGAAAGGTGCCAAATCCTATGTGACCTTAATGTATAGCTTCACAATGTTTGATTTGTCTCTTTTTAGCTAATTGGAGTACTTTTCCCTTGATTTGTGATTTCTGGAATGTGGTTATGATATTACTTGGAGTTTTCATTTTAGGATCTCTTTCAGGAAGTGATAAGTGAATTCCTTCTATTTCTATTTTACTCTCTGATTCTAATATTTTGGGACAGAGTTTTTTAAAATAATTTCTTGAAGGATATTGTTCAGGCATTATTCTTCTTAATTATAACTTTGGGATAATTTAATAATTCTCATATTATTTCTCCTCACTCTATTTTCTAGATCAGCTGTTTTTCCATTGAGAAAATTCACTTTTTTATTTTTTGCCTTATTTGTTTTTATCATTTCTTGATGTCTCATAAAATCTCATAGAATTATTAGCTTCCACTTGCTCAATTTTAATTTTTTTAGGAATTGATTTCTTCAGTGAGCTTTTGTATTTCCCTTTCCACTTTTTCTAATTCAATTTTTTAGGGAATTAATTTTCTCAGTAATTTTTGTATATATTTTCCCATGATGTTGAATCTTTTTTTAAATGATTGTCTTGCATTAGTCTCATTTTTCCCAATTTTCTCTGATTTGATTTTTAAATTATTTTAAAACTCTTCCAGGAATTCTTTTCAAGTCAGAGACCAATTTATATTTCTCTTTGAGGTTTGTCATGTAGCCATTTTAACACTATTGTCCTATTCTAAGTTTATACCTTGATTCTTCCTGTCACCATAGTTACTTTCTATAGCCAGTATCATTTTTTATAATTATTCTTCATTTTTCTATCTTTTTTGTGGCTTGATGTTTTTATGTGACAGTTAATCCTGCATATCTCAAACTTTTTATACTGGAGCTTAAGGTCTAACAGTTGGCTTTCACTGGTCTTTAGAGCTTAGTGCTTATTTATTTTACTGAAGAGTAGGCTTCCCTTTCTATGAAGAGGTAGAGGGTTAGCCTCTTCTGGATGTGGGAGTTAGCAGAGACCTTGCTATAGAGTTGCTGTGAAAACAAAGTTTTATTCAGCTGGCATGCTTTATTACCTCATTTTGCCTATCCTAGGAGGTAAGTGCTATTATTATCCCCATCTTATGTGTAAGGGAACTGAAACTGAGAAATAGTAAGTGATTTGTCCAGGCTCACACAATCAATGTCTCTAAAACAAAATTTAAACTCAGTTCCACCTCACTGTTAAATCCTTCAAGGTTTTTGTTGTTATTGTTGTTTTACTTTACTTTAGTTTTGTTTTCTCATTATGTTACTAAATAGCTGTATACATCCTACCTATGGAACACTATATATTGATGAGAGACCTCAGGATCTGCACTTAGTGAGTCAGAGATATGAAGTACAAGACAAAAACAAAGGATTAGTCTCATAGTCTGAAGGAACACTATCAAAGACCAAGATTTATATTAATTCTGTCTCTGTAAGTAGAGTTGTGAGGGAAATGATGGAAGGTAATATGAATGTCTCAGGTTTATACTACTCTGTCTCTTTTGAGGTGCTAGGGGAAGCAACTAGCCCTTTTTCCTTTCACAGTGCTCTCATTTCTAATTTAAATCTAAGCCACCTTCTAAACCATTCAATATGTCCTTGCCTTTGAACATGTGAGAAAACTCCAAATCCTATAGTCTGTGGCAGGCTAGGTCCTTCTATTTCTAATGTGGAAATGGTAAGAATAATGAGTTTTTCACTCACCTTGAATTGCTTGAGCTCACTCATTATCTAGAAGATGACAAAATGAGCTGGGAATTAGAATAAGCCAATCAAGAGGCAAAATGAGTGTCACTGGAATTTGACAACACGGTGATTCTTTGCAGTATAACCCTGGATAAACCCTGAACACTTCTTTTGGCTCAGACTAATTCATACCACAGTCAAAGAGACAGAGTTTGCCTAAACATTTTGATTCTGGTCACTGTGCAATCCTTCTGTTCTTCTTTCCTTTGTGGTAAAACCATATGAACTACTCCTAAAGCCCAATTTTCAGAATGGTGCAGATTAGGTCTGTTGGTCCCACATGTGTGCATTATAGTCTTCCTATAAACATTTCTGGATTTTGCACTTGAACTGTGTCCCTCTGTTCCTTCTTTTCAAGCAGATACTGTACCTCAATTAATCATTCTACATAATTAATCACTAGCAACATCTAAAAGGACACTTTAAAACTAAAATGTTCTCTGCAGAAAAGAAAGTTGAAATGAATTGGTTATTTCAGGTCTTTTTACACTTTTCTCTCAACCTCTAAGTCAAGAGGATATTTACACTAGTCTACTTGTACTTTTTACATGGCACTCTGTCCCCAGCCCCTCACACCCATAATAAGTTCTTCTTTCCTTCTGTCTTCAGCATCTCTGGTTTTCTTTAAAACAGCTCAAATTGCATATTCTTCAGGAAACTTTTATCAATTCTCCCAGCTACCAGTACCTATTCCTCTGTCATTATCCCAGCTCCTCAGGATGTCTTTTATACATGTTTAGTTATTCACATGATGTATCTTTTATTAGAATGTGAATTTCAGAGCAGAGATTCTTCTCCCCTACTTTTGTTTTTTTGGGGGCATGAGGAGGGAGAAATGATACAGAGGTATTCTCAGCACATTCTCAGTGCCTAGAATATAGGCATTTAAATTTTGGGGAGTTGACTGTCCATTCCAGTACATTTCAGAAACTCAGATTGGCTGAAATGAATATTGGGCATTTTCTTAAGGATGCATTTTATAGTATATCCCTATAACTTTTAACCCAGATAACTAAGAATTGACAAGGCCTATATTAAATACCTTTGAGGAAATAATTTCTCTGTGACTATGAGTGACTATTCAGCCTCTCAGTACTCTGGGAAATGTTCTAAGATTCTATGTTACAAATTACAGAAATTACATAAACATAACAACATAGGCTAAAAAAGTTGTGTAGTCTTTCAATGAAAAAAAGACAATTAACAAATGGTAATCAAATGATGACACAATCAGTCTTTAAAAATACATGACAAAAAAGGAATATGAAAAATACAAAAATATGAAACAACTAAATTTTAGAAAAACAAAAGAATTGTGCTTTGAATATTACCAATTTTTGGTGGATATTAAAAACTTTCTTCAATGCGAAAAAGTTCCTTATGGATAATAATGTAGTAAGGATTGATCAGTCATACAAAGAATAAAAATACTGAGAACACATTTTTTTGCTTATTTACTTAGGAATTGGATGCACATGTTCAAATACATGTATTTCATAAAGAATGTCAAATATATGCAAATAAGAAATGCAGCTTTATCAGGATTTGAGAGCTTATTTTCCAATACAGTTATCATAGAAGGAAGTCAGCATTTATATAATTCAGAGAAAATCACTACCCAGGCTTCTATTATTGTGTCTCATTACTGTATAATTCTACATAGCATTTTGAAAATAAAATATTTTATTTAAAACATGTTACGAGATTGTGCAATTCTATCTGTACTGTTTTTAGGCCATAAAATCAAAAATAAAACCATGTAAGTTTTGAATTAGAAATGTCTTTAGAATTACATAATTTTCAAAAGAAAGCCATATTTAATTCATCAAAAATACATATATATGTGCATATATGTGTGTATATGTGTAAATATATATGTTACATGTGTGTGTAAACAGTATCCACTAAGAAGTATATGAAAGAACTATGTGGTATAGTCATTGATGTCAAGCACCTTTAATTTTACTTTGAGTCACAAAGAAAGTATAAAGACATTTCAGGTAAATATAATTAAGTACAAAATTTTTGTTACAAACTACAAAATAGCACAGTGCTGGGCATGAATTAAATACTTAATAAGTACTTATTAATTGGCTAATGAATTTAATGGCATTGAAATGAAATGAGGTATTCATAGATCATTCAATAGCAAAAGGGAATATTTATATAGCTCTAGCATTAAAAAAAATAAAATAAGAATAAATATTCACCAAAGATACAACACAGCTGGAAAAACTTGGATAATTTTTCTCTAGATTAAAATAAATTTGGTCAGCAGGGATATCTCTCAAATCTAAATCCAAACAGCCCAAAGTCCACACAGACAAAAGAACCTTATCAATGTGTTCTAAGACCAACATGAAGCTGCATCAATTGGATGTGGACTGATCATTAGCCCTATGACCCATCCAAGTACTGACATACCTTGCTTACCTTTTAGAGAAAGACCTGGTTTACCTATGTCAGGAGTGAAATAGAACTGGTCTATTTTGATTAATCCTATTTTACAAGTCCTAATAATTTTTCTTCTAAAATATTCCTCAAATTTCATTCATTATTCTCACTATTTCTTCCCCATTTCTATTCCCATTCATTTGTAATAATAGACTAAGTATTTTTTTTTTAATTTTTCTCCAGTGTCCACCTTTCCTTCCATGCCAGATTAGCCAATTTTATATGAAAATTTGATCAGAGATCTGTCTACTCTGAGTCATTGCCTACCACATGAAGTCCAAACTGTTTAACTTAGCAGCCAAGTCTCTCTGCAATATGGAATGTGCCCATCTATTCTGGCACAATGCCCCTGTGATCTATTTCACAGATATCCCTACATTCTAACTGAACCATTTTATGTCACTGGTAGATGTTTCCCTGCATCTACATGTTTATTTAGAATTGCTTCCTATACCTGCTGTTTAATTCTCATACAGAATTATTTAAAAGTTACTTATTAACACGTTTTGCTAAATACTGGATGAGATGCCAAGCTTTAGAAAACATTTGGTTCCTTCCCTCATAGAGCTTATAATCTGATCAAAGAAGCAGGATACATATGTGTAAGTCTTTGTAATACATAATAAACACATCCAAGAGGAAGAAGTAAAATGCTAAAAGCAGTCTGGGTAGGAAAGGTTCTCACATCAAGAAAACCTTCCCAGGAGATATAGTGTAATTTGGGATGCAATGAATGGTTAGGAATTCAACAAGAAGAGGCAGCAGAGGGGATTCCAGAGACAGAAATTGGAATGACCAAGAAACAAAAGTGGGTAAAGTAGAGAGTAATTATGTAGAAATTGGTGTAGTTCAGTTTAACTGATATATAGAATTCTTGGAAGGGAGAGATGGGAAGTAAGCATAGAGAGGTGAAATGGTAGTAAAGAATTCCAGACAAATAAGTTTAAATTTGATTCTCTAAACAACAGGAAGAGTGTGATAGAAAATGTATTCATTTCTTAGCATACTTTCTCTTGTATCTCTGCCTTCTGATGTTTGAAACCCTTATCTATGCTTCAAGACCGTTTAAAATTTACCTCTTCCAGCTAGCACCCTTGAACTACTCCTTTCCCATTTGAAAATAATCTTTCTTTTCTCTGAACTTGCATGACATTATATTTCTCCAGTGTACTATTATACTATATTTTGCCCAATATTTATGTATCTTACTCATCTTAACCCAGGAAACTAAGAATTGTAATACTTATCTTTTTATCTCCCCAAGTAAAACATATTAAACATAGTAGGTGTTTAATAAATAACTGTTAAATAAAGGGATGTTTTTTCCCCTAAACCACTAGATTTCTCTTGATGAAAACAGAGGTCTGATTTAAGATCAATTTCTATTACTTTTTTACATTTAGAGGGGAAAAAAATCAATTGATCTCCCTTGCCTTAATTTTCCTTGAGACTCTTAAATACTTCTCCCCACCCCATAAATGGTTCTAGGCATTTCAGTTAAGATGGCAAATTGCTGCAAATAGCTAGAGGTAAGCCTTATCTTATTTCTATTTCATTATGTTAAAAATATGTCTACACTAAATTATTATTTTGGTAAATGTTATTATTTAACATATATTTAGCACTAACGATGTGTTAGATATTGAACAAATCATAGCCCATTGTTTTCTTTCCTTTAAAAAAAAAAACTTTTGTTATAGCCAGTTTTGAAATGTTCTTTTCAATTTTCCTTGGTATCATACCCCAAACTAATTTTGTCAGAGAGATGATCAGAAATGGGGAACACATTTCATTGATTACTAAAAAACACAAAGGGAGGCTACTATTTCCTATTACTGGGCTACCATCATATAAAGATAAAGCAGCCACAGGGCAAAAATCAAAAGGAAACAACTTAGAGATGCCGCTCCAATATCCTCAGCTCCAACGCAGGTTAGTATCTTAAACCTGCAATAAGCTGTGCCTTCCCATCCAAGGTTTCAAATCAGGTAAGATTCAAACTCATATTGAGGTTTAGACTAGAAACCAATGTAGCACTAACAGAAGATTGCCCCATCATCCATGGGGAATGGCAGTGGACTAGTCTAAATGACTGAAAATAGAGTGTTTTCTGATTTTCCTGATGAGAAATAAGGAACTAAAGATAAAGGTTCAGAAAATGGAATTTGAACTGGGCCAGAACAAGTAAGTGACTGGGGAAAGAGACAATGATGATTTCTGGTTGATTTGAGTTTTAACATATATGCATTCTGGAGACTGGGACAATACTGGTAATCCAACTGGTTTTAGGAGACAAAAGTAACTAAAATATGTTATTTTAATTTTAAAAAGAAAAGTAAGTTATTGATTGAAAGGAAACAGCATAGTGTTATGGGGATAGTGTGAGATGTGCAGTCATAAAACATGGATTCACATCATGACTGCCATTTGTAAGCCATTTCTATAGGGTTCTTTGGAATGGAGTTGGACTTACATAAATCTCTAAATATATCATCCTAGGAACAAAATAATTTATTAAGATGCTGCCATGTTCAGTTGCTACAAAATATTCTCTCAGAAAACGTATAAAATTGGATCATGATTTTATGATTTGTTGTTCAGTCATTTCAGATCTGAATTTGTTGTTTGTTTATTTTTTATTATTATTATTTTATTTATTTATTTTTAGACAAAGATACTGTAGTGGCTGCCATTTCTTCCTCCAATTCATTTCACAAATGAGAAAACTGAGGTACACAGAGTTAAGCAACTTGTTCAGGGTCGCACAACCAGTAAGTGAGTGATATCAGATTTGAACGCAGGTTCTCCTGATTCCAAACCCCACACTCTATTCACTATTGTGTATAGCTACATATGTCACCAACCACTTGCTTTCAAATAAAAATAACTATGATTCAACAATAATGCTATAACAGTAAGCCTTGGGGAAAATGTATAAAATATTCGACATTTTAGGAAATATTTTGAGACTTTTACAGGGAACATTTAGCACCCTTACTTAATGTTTAAGATTAGGACTTCCCTCTATATACAATGACAAGAACATTCAGATGAGTATCTATGGATACTGCATTACATTGCCTTGAGATTTGCTTATCACTCCAAGTTCCCTCACAATTACAAGCTAGTATATATTGAGCTCATAGGCTATGGAACTTCCAAAGTTCTTCATTTTCAGTCAGACAGAGTATCAGGGATTTGACAGAAGCAGCTAAGAGAATGAGAGAGAAAGATCACCTAAATTCACCTCACAGTTCTTCCTCCAAGGATATATCCAAAATTAGATATATTGATCTTTACTTCTAGGAATAGAAAATACTGGTTTTCACAAACTCTTTAAATGTGCAGAATAACCATAAATACTTTCTAAACATCTCTTTTTTCCAATAGAGTTCCCCAAATGTACCAGGAAGATATTTCATCCCCAAAAGCATGGGTAAGGAATCATGGTTGTCACTGATTATTAGATTTTTTTAAAAGAGAAAATGGCCAGTTAGAATGAGATAAAAAGTCATGTCCTTTCAATATGGGAATTAACATTTCCCTAACTAGTTAAATATGGAATCCTATTGTGTATCATTAGTTAAGCTACAGAACTAACAAATATGAAAAATCTAGCAGCATCCTTTTAAAAAATAATAGCTTTTGTTTTCAAAATATATACAAAGATAGTTTTCATCATTTATCTTGCAAAACCTTATGTTCTAAATTTTTCTCTTTCCTTTCCCCTCTACTCCCTTCTTAGATAGCAAATAATCCACTATGTTGAATATAAACAATTCTTCTATCTATACATATTCTATCTTTATCATGCTGCACAAGAAAAATCAGATCAAACAGGAGGGAAAAATGAGAAAGGAAACAAAAAGCAAGTAAACAACAACAAAATAAGTGAAAAAGCTATGTTGTGATCAACATTCAGTCCCCATAGTCCCTTTCTTCGTGCAGATGGCTCTCTCCTTCACAAGTCTGTTGCAATTGGTCTGAATCAAATCATTGTTGAAAAGAGCCACAACTATCAGAATTGATCATTTTATAATCTTGCTATTGCCATGGACAATGATCTCCTGGTTCTGCTAACTTCACTCCCCAGATCTCTCTGAAATAATTTTGCTGATTTATTTCTTATATAACAATAATACTCCATAATATTCATATTATGTTTATATATAATTCATATATACATAATGCATATATATATATATATATATATATATATATATATTCACATACCATAACTCATTCAGCCATTGATGGAAATCCACTCAGTTTCCAGTTCTTTGTCACCACAAAAAGAGCTAGCAGCACCCTTTTACAAGTAAACTAATTAAATGCTCTAAAATTGAGAAGTTAAAAATCCATCTAACACTGTTATAGAGAAAGTTATAATTTACATTGTCAGAAGTTCTGTGCTAGCCATTCCATAGACCAATAAAATTGTATTCCCAATCAAAAAAAAACAAAAAACAAAAAATTTAAAATGTTCAGAACATTTAGGACCTTTTGGAAACCATTTTTTAAAAATCACTATCCATAACTTATTTGAATTAGAAATTCTTCATTGCTCACCCTACATTAAGCAATTTAATCATCTTCTTTTTCTCATTTTATAAAGAGCCATAGCCATGGTGAGTAGACCAGACTTTGACTTAGGTGTTGACATCTAGGACTGAGAGCCATTCCTCCCCCAGGAGTGATTCTGGACATCCAAGCTCTCCTCTACTCCATTCTATCCAGCATGATATTGCAGTTTTATATAAAACCAGATCAGTATAAGGTTGTCCCATCTCCCCTCTAATGCCTACAAAAGAGCAAGGAAGATTCTTGCTGGATTACCACTCTCTCTCCACGATATTTCCCACTTCCACTCTTTTTGGTTCTCAACTGCCTCCTGATGAAAGAATTCCTTATTATGACTGTGATCCTGCATGTTTTTATAGTCTTTTTATTATATGTGATATCAATAATGTTATAAGTTTTGTACATCCCTAGATCTTTGGTGAATACTTATGGATTTTTTTTTATCAATAGAGATATGCAACATCTGATCACTTCTGCTTCTGTGTATGATAATTGCTATTTTTTTCTCTAATGTGTTATTGTTTAGGCTATCTTTCCCATTCAATGAGAAAAAGGACACTGATTTATATATCCAGTTTAGAAATGCATCTATAGAATCCATTTAGAAGGAAATGATTGTCTAATATAATAGGAAAAATAATTATGTATAATAATTGTTTTCTTTGTCCACAAATGGTCAACACATTGTCAAGAGGGCACACTTTATCACCAAAGCAATGTGTTTGCATGGATCCTACCTTACTCTTATAACATATTCTATTTGCTATGATGGATAACACATTGGTTATCTCTCTGTGCTTCTATGTCTATCTCTTTTTAAGTAATGTTTAGATGAACATATATTTTAACAGTTGTAGTTAGCCTCCCTATTCTGCTAGTTTCAAATCTATAGTCCCTGAAATATGGCTATTAGGTTTTTCTACTATCAGCTAAATAATTGAAAAGAGATGTCTTGGTCTGGAAAAAGGTTTCTGGATTATGAGATACCAGCCCAAGGAAAATGCAGATAAGGATCTCTTAGAGGCCGTCAAATCTCAGCCCTTTTATTTTAAACAGTACTACAGAAGAAAAAACCTTTAGCTCAATAGGGTGGAGACAAATATCCTTAACTGTAACCATTAAATCTCTGTTTGATAAAAAGTAAGAAAGAAAAGAAAAAAAATAACTTTTGCTATCTTCCTTAGGATGCTATGCATTATTTTGTCACTACCAAACAAAATCCATTCCTGACAGTTCTTAGATATCTTTTTTTCAGAGATGTATAGGCTTAAAAAAATGGACCTGCAAAGAATCAGCAGATCTCCCAAAGTAACATTTTTCACTCACTTTTAAATGTTTCTATAATTCAAGAATATTTAGCTATAGTAAGCTGGCTACTTTATTCAGAAATTATCCTTATTTTTGTACTCTCTACCAACTAATCTCTCAGATACAAAATCTCCAGACCATTACAGAAGTCAAGATATTCCTATGTCTGACATGATTTTGATCTATCTTTTTTGAGATTCCAGAAGTAAAAAGCTCAGTGAGGAGAAAGATCAGATCTTGACAGATATATGACTGAAAAGAGCTTTGTACCCACCAAAAAAGATCTCGACAGATATATGACTGAAAAGAGCTTTGTACCGACCATCACAAAGAGCCATCCATAAAGGAGACCCACTAGGTAAAAGACCTCTTGCTCTAGGAGCCTATTTGATTAAAAGGAACAAAAAACTCTCCTTTGTGACTGTATCAGGAAGGAATTTGTATCATTGCTATTTTCATGGCTAACACATTGGTAGTGCTCTTCCATCTTGTAAACAAGTTCACAAGACAACTGGGAGTCATTTTAAAGATCATTAGAAAAGAGCTGAGATGGACTTAGTGAAATTTCAAAGTGGATACTTAATCAAGTGAATGTCATAGCCAAAAAAAAAAAAAAAAGAGAAAGGGCATGTTTTGTTATTCCACAACACATGGATAGTCCTGCACCAATATTGCTATATTCAACTAGAGTTGTGTCTGTTAACCCCCTGCACATTGAAACAAAAAATTCACTACTAATGTCTAATTTGATTTTCTTATCAGGCAATTAGTATAGTATTAAAAATTCACGGCAGGGTCAATCTCCTGTTGATTTACATAATTAAGTTACCTTCTCTCAGTTAAACCAAGGGTATTTCTGTAATCATTTTCAGGGCAGAGCTGGGAGGATAAGAGAGAGGCAGGCCTTTTCCCAACACAATCTGAAGTCTGTCTGGATCCATATACCTCCCTTTGTTTGCATACTTTCATGAAGTTCAAGTTGTCAGCTTGTGGCAGGAGATGCCCAGTTCATTTTTATTCCTTCCATGACTAGCTCAGAAATATCTGTAAATAAATAGTTATTTCTTTAATACATGCTGAAAGCATACTTAGTGCTTGCTGAGAAGCTACTTTCTGCCTGTCAGCGAGAGAAAAAAATAAACATTAGTGGAAGAAAAACCTCGTGAGGTTCAGAGGTTTGGTTTAGATAAGGAGGCAAAAAGTGTTTTCTAGATTGTATTAAAATCTTAAAATCTCTCGAGTCCCGGAAGTTTGGCTAAAGGCTTCCTCTTTAGATTTTTATTACTTTTGCAACTGAAGAATAGACACTTATGGGAGTTTGGCACTTCTCATTTGGCTCTCAGCCAAAGTCAGAAAATGCAGAAGCACAAAAATGATTTTTTTAAAAGATGACGTCTACTGCTTACAAAACATTTTTCTTCCATTTATTTCTGTTGCTTAGCGTTGACTACTTATTAAATGCCCACTACATGCAAAATAGGGACAGATAAGATGCCTGCCCAGAAATCTACCAGAATGAAGCAGATGCTACATTTCAAAAAGTGTATTTGGGAACATAGATGCCTGTTCATCTAGCATAAGAGGAAATGGCACATTTCAGGGGAATAGCTGTTATTTTTATGGTACTATGTAGAATGTTTATTTTTGATAGTTGTGTTGTTCAAACCACTTTTGTGTCACTACCATGGAAGAAGAAGATTCAAGAAAAGTTCCTTGTCAAAATATATGGGACAATTTTAATCTTCAATTTTGGTCTCTTTTCCCCCAACTAATGTAGGGGATCTCAAAAATGTTGTGGTTGTTCAGTCATTCTTAAGTCCTGTCCAACTTTTCATGACCCCATTTTCAGAATTTCTTGGTGAAGATATTGGAGTAATTTGCCATTTCCTTATCCATCTCATTTTTGAGACATTAAAACTGAGCCAAATAGGGTTTAGGATCACACAGCAAGTGTTTCAGGCAAGATTTGAATTCAGGAATATGAGACTTCCTGATTAGAGTTCCAGCACTCTGTCAACTGAGCCTAAACATCTTAGTATATTTTTAAGCTTTAATAGCTTAAATTGCACTAGGATGCTTAGAAAACATTTCATTAGTTATGTGGTCTAAACCTTTGATTTAATAGTTAGAAAACTCCTCATTTGAAAAACTCTTCCACTGAAACAGATTAACTTAAATTTAACTTAGACTCTGTCAGGGAATTATCTAGAGGTAAAATGCCTTGTTTATAATAATAAAGCTAGTCTGTTGTCAGAGATTATAGAATCTGGGATCAGAGACTCAGAACTAGAAGAAGGAAAGAAAATGAGCACTTATTAAGCGCTAACTATGTGTCAAGCATGATGCTAAGTATCAAATATTTTCCTGTGTAATCCTTACAACAACCCCAGGAGGTAAATATCATTTTTATCCCCATTTTATAGTTGAAGAAATTGCAAATTACAGAAAAATTAAGTGTCTTGGCCAGGGTTATGCACATAGTGTCAGATCTTCCTGACCTCAGGCCCAGTCCTTTGTCCATTGCACAATCTTGCTAGAAAGCTCCAAAGATCTCATCAAATAGAAACTTCTCTTTTGTAGAGATATGAAAACTGAGACTCAGTAAGATTGAATAACTGTCCTACAGTTACATGAATCAGAGACAGAACTGGATCTCAGGATGCTCTTTCTACTGTACCACTCTTATTTTCATGCCATTTTGTGCTGCCTCCAAAGATGTTCTATCTATTATTTTTTGTTAATTTTTTAAAGATAGTGGCAGCTAGATGGTGCCAGTCCTGAAGTCAGGAGGACCTGTTCAAATCTGACCTCAGATACTTAATACTTTCTAGCTACGTGACACTGGATAAATCACTTAATCCCAATTCCCTCAGCAAAAAATAAAAATTTAAAAAAATTTAAAAATTAAAGATAAACTATTTATTTAATCATTATTGTCACTGCTTTATTCTCAAATTGCTTTAAAAAACATAGCATATCAATTTGTATGGATCAAATTGTTCCTTCATAGATTATGCCTTTTACAGAAAAACAAATAAACCAAAACCAAAACCAAAACAAAACAAAACAAAAATCACCTTTTCTTTTTTGCTAGATACTAGTGAATAGAGCTAGAAGTAAAGTTATAGACAAAAAAAAAAGCCACTTTGTTTTACATGTGATTCTTCATTATTTGAATAACCTTTTACTTCAACTCTGAAATAGTTTTCCATATGCAGTTTTGCTCCTAAATCCAGATTAAGATTCAGACTCCTTAATAATAGTATATCACTGCTCAGAACACTCGCTGGCCAGTGACAGTGAGTGAATATCAACTATCTGCTTGGTTTCAGCATTCAGGTGGACTACACACTTTCTCTAAGTTGCTAAGCAACATTTAGCAAAGAAGTCAAGAGTTATGCTGTAACTCCCATTCGGTTCTTCATACACGTATTTTCACTTTCAACTTCAAAGGTGAAAGTACTTCTTTTGGATGCAGCTTTTTAATGTAAACAGTAGCAACAGTCCTAAAAATATCATGATAAATGAAGACTTAAAAATCAGACAAAGACTATATGTGATTTCAGAATATTTGTATGAGGGATGGAATACAAGATGGATAGAGGGCATGAAACTATTCTAGGAATTTAGGAGGTGGCATATTAAAAATAGCTGCTAAAATGCTTGATTATTACCAAAATCTGTCATGATTTCCCCCTTATTCTCTTACTCTAGCTCCTATTATAAGTGAGAGACACCACCAGATAAAAGAAGGAGAGAGAGAATTTTTGATGAAAAGTCAGGGGCACACCTTAAAGGTATGCCTGGAAGAATGTTCATTTGAACAGGCAGAGAGTCCATGATTGACACTGTGCATAAGGGCTTTGAAAGTCACTTCTTTGACTTGTCATTCGTTAGAAACCCTATTATAATAACTGACAGCCATACCTAGCAGATGTACCAAGGCAATGTTGTGCCAATTTATTCCCTAAAAACATTAAATATAGTGAATTTCAAAAATGAAATATTCCACAAAAGAACCTGGTGTTTCTGTTTCTTGTTGACAAGGTGGGGACTGCGTTATCACGTGATACTTTATATCACTTTATATCTAAATAATATAAAGATTTCAAGTGACAAAGACTGTATCAAATAGGTACAAGAAACACTAGATGAAGGAAGTACTGGTCACCATAATCTGTTAAAAAGTACATCATTTAAGATTTCTTAAAGAGAAACACAAGAGGGAGTGTTGCATTATGGATAGAGAGTTGACTTTGGTGTTAAGAACTGGGTTCAGCGGAGACAATGACATATTCTTACGCAATGATTATAGGCAAATTACTTAATCTTTTAATGTTATAGGCAGTTCTCTAAAGTTATAATATCAAAGTATTATTGCTATAGAAAATGCTGATCTTCAATTGACAAAGGGATTTTTCCCATCCAAGAATATTTCCCACATTAATGAAAGTACAGATCTAGTGTTTTTCTTGAGAGGAAAATATAGAATCATCATAGTTAGCATTCTTATTATATAATTTCTAACCTTCAAATGTTCCTTCCTGATAATCATGGGTGTGCCTACATAATAAACATTCTCTATATTGAAAATTCCTCTTAATAACCCAAAGGAACAGGATTCAGACTTAAGAGAAATGAAATAAATATTCTGATTTCTTCCTTATTTATGTAGAAAGATAAAAGGAAAACAGGAGTAGAGATAGGGAGGAAGAGTCCATTATTTTTTTTAAAATGCAGGGGGTGGGGACAGTAAGAAATTTTAACTGTGAAAATCAGCATTTCCATTTATAAGAGTTTGTCCCCTTTATGTACACACAAGAAAGGAGGAAGAAGGTTATTGAGAATAGCTGATGATATGCTGGTCATGCTGTAGTCTTTCTTTTTTTTTTTTAATAATTAATTTAACAAGGCAATTTTAGTATTGTACTACTTGTCTATGACCCTTTCTAAACTTTCTTCTGTTACCTTCTTTGTATCTTATAAATGTTTCATTAATGCTCTTCCTTTTCTTCCTTTTTTTTTTTTTTTTTTTTTGGTATCCATTGTCGCTATATCTGTCTTTCCTGATATAAATCCTACCTTACCCACCAAATTAGTTATAGTCAAATAAAACAGGCCTACATGTTGCCATATCTGAAGATTTATGTTTCATTACTTACTCCAAAGTCATCAGCTTTTTCTCAAGAGTAGGGAATTACTTGTGATTCAAGATCATTTCAATTGACTTGAGATGGAAAATGTCATTTGCATCCAAAGATGGAAATTTGAAAACTCAATAAGGATCAAAGCATAGAATTTTCACTTTTTTGTTTATGTGTTTACTTGCTTTTTTCTCTCTCTTTTTTTCACCCTTTGGTATGATTTTTCTTGCACAACATGACACATTTGGAAGTATATTTAAAAGGACATGTTTAACCTTTATCAGATTGTTTGTTGTCTTGAAGAGGAGAGAGGTAAGGTAAGGAAGGAGAAATTTACAACACAAAGTGTTACAAAAATGAATATTGAAAATTATCTATATATAAATACATATATATATTTTAAAACAGTCATTTGGAGGATAAAGAGTACTAGGTTTTGAACAATTAAAATTGGGGAATTTTGAGTTATCATTGGTCAACCTTATCAAGATTGTTCATTGAATTGGTGAGAATGCTTAAGTATTTCAGATTTATTTTTCCTTATAATGTTGTTGTTTACTTGATTCCACATATATATATCCACATAGTCTTCCCAGGTCTGAATCCTTTCCTTTCATCATTTCTGATGCTGTAATAATAAAATCTTATATTATGCTTACAGACCATTCCCCAAATGATAATTAGCTCCTTTTGTTTATAATGCTTTGTCAGTATAAAAAGAATTGCTATAAATATTTTCATAATATGATTTTTCTCCCTCTCTCTTTGATTTCTTTGGAGTATATACTTAATGTTGATGTCTCTGTTAGAAGGCGTTCTATTTTTATTAAGAACATATAGTATATGTGTGACAAGAGAACTGTTCGGTTCTGCACACATATATTGTATCTAGGATATACTGTACCATATTTAACATGTATAGGACTGCTTGCCATCTGGGGGAGAGGTTGGAGGGAGGGAGGGGAAAAGTCGAAACAAAAGTGAGTGCAAGGGATAATGTTGTAAAAAATTACACAGGCATGGGTTCTGTCAAAAAAGTTATAATTATGAAAAAAAACAAAAAGAACATATAGTATAGAAATTCAAAAAGCATTAGAAAGATAAAGAAGAAAAGGAATTAATATTTTCAAAGGAAAATAACAAAGCTTTGTTTATGTTTTACACATATCTTAATTTAGAATTTTTGTACATGTGTTATGGGACACATTCTAGTGTCATCTCTTATAAATAACAGAGCTGTGGTTCACACTGTTTAGGTGATTTGTGGAAAGTACACTAATGGACTAAGTATTTTTCTTTCTTCTTCCTCCTGTTATCTTTCTTACTTTTACTTTTACTTACTTATATCTAGCCACTTAAAGGTCAGAATCATTTTGATTTTCTTTCTGATAAAACTCAATTGCATGTCTTGAGAATTTAAAATTCTTCTCTTTTATCTTCTAATAAATCCACAAACATCTCAAAAGATAAATATCTCTGCCCACCTGATAGTTGCAAATTTAAATGAACACCATCAGTTTCAGAATTGGTATTGTCTAAAGATGGCCATGAACCTTAAATCTGACATCAAAACCTCCTAAGTGGCTAGTGTAGTTTTGATTCTAATGGTTTATGGAGGCCATTATGCTAAGTATACAAATCCTTAGAAATTGGTGCTCAGAATGCAGGACCAGAAGGCATGTCTCCAAATTGATTAACTGGTGAATTAATTAATCCAAAGGGCATGTGTTCCTTAGGAAAGATATATGTGTCTTGGACTCTGGAATGCAACTACGGATTATTAATGCCCTTAAAACTTGAAATTGCTATCACACTGCAACTTTATTTTTCTTTAGGAAAAAAAAAATCTTATCAAGGGAAGTAAGTTCTGTAGCATTTCATGCATACACACATACACACACACACACCAATGTCAAAGACAATTTCCCAAACCTTACAGGTATCCAAATGCCTTAATTTTGATACTACCTTTTCCCTTTGCATGGAACTTCTCCTCACTGGAATTGCAATTAGAGAATCACTGTACAATGCCCCTAATTAATGTTAATTTATGCCCATTTAGTGACCATAAAAATGTGTCACCAATTTTTAATTGCAAGGGAAGTATAGATAGATGAAGGTGCTAAAGAATTAGAGTGTCATTTCATTAAGGGACTTTTAGGAATAATAAAGACCATCTGCCTTGTCAAGTTCTATACTCTGGAGATAATGCTATACCTTAAAAATCAATGATAAATAAAAAATATACTATAAGAAGATAGAGGGTAAGTTTTGCCCTTCTTCACAATTTGTATCCAACCAGTTAAGGAGGAACTTTGTGAAAGACAGTTTGCTTCAAATGCTGACTGCTCATTTTACTAGTAGCAAAGCATTTTTGTGGAACAAAGGTGACATCTATTATCTTCTTAGGTCTCAAGAGTATATTTTTCATAGGTTGTTAATTAAATAGTTCAGAAGGTAGTTTGTGAAATGTATCAAGTGAATTCTTTATTTATGTATGCCCCAGATTCCCAGTATTCACATACTTAAATGAGAATTTCATGTCAGTAGGTTTTTGCAGACTGCAGCAATGCTATTTCTAGACATCCTAAGCTCTCTTTTATATAAGAGTCTTGGTTCTCTAGTGACTTCACATATCTAGCTAAGCACACCTGCTTGCCTGGACTTATAGGTAGTTGGAGAAAGCACCATGCTTGTAGTAATATTATACATGCATTATAATAGATATAACAGTCTCATATCCAAGTTACCTGTTCTAAGCAATGAATTGCTTTGTTACCAGATGCTTTAGAATCTTGATTAAATGAGATAATTACTTGCTTTGGGAAATTTTTTAGATTGCCTTTAGAATAATCATTTGAAGCAGGTGACTTTCACACAAGAGTTTTAAAGAACTCGAGGGTAGAAATTTTACAAGCAAAAAAAAAAAAGTAAAAAATAGAGAGTATGCTTAAGTCTAAATGCAGACACAATCAGTTTCTTCTCTGATTATGGATAAGATTTTTCGTCATAAACCCTTCAGAATAGTTGTGGATCATGGTACTGTTGAGAATAGCAAAGTCATTTATAGCTGATGATCCCAGATCACCATTGCTCTTACTTTGTAAACAATTCATTTCACCTTGCTTGAGTTCATGGAGGACTTTCCAGGTTTTTCTGAGAGCATCCTGATCATCATTTCCCACAGAACAGTAATACTCCATCATAATCATAATCCACAATTTATTCAGCCATTCCCTAATTGAAGGGCTCAATTTCCAATTTTTTACCTTGAGAAGAGAGTTGCTATAAATATTTTTGTATATATAGGTACTTTTCCATTTTAAAAGATCTTTTTTTGGAATTTATGCCTAGTAGTGGTATTCTTAGGTCAAAGGATGTACATAAGTCTTAGCCCTTTGGACACAAATCATATATTTTGATCATTTTATTAATTGAGGTCTGAATTTGACTCAATTCCCTCTATATTTGAGAAATGAGGCCTTATCAGAAAAAACTTGCTTCAAAACTCTTTTAACAATTACTATTGCTAACTATATTTTCCCCAATTTATCCTATTCTCTCTCTCCTTTCATCCTGTCCCCCTTCAAAAATGTTTTGCTACTGATCACTCCCTCCCCTAAGATACCCTCTCTTTTATCACCCTCACCTCTTTTTGCATTCTATTCCCTTCCTATTTTTCCTTCAAGGTGAGATAAATGTGTATATGCATATTATGTGTATATGCTATTTCCTCAGCCAATTCTGATGAAAGTAAGGTTTATTCACTCTCACTCCCTGCCCCATCCCCTCTATTTTAAAAGCTTTTTTCTTGACTTTTTTTATGGTAGATAATTTACATGATTCTATTTCTCCCCCTTTCTCTCAATGCATTCTTCTCTTGCCTCTTAATTTTGTTTTGTTTTGTTTTTAGGGTGGATGATCTATGTTTTATTTCACAACATGACTTTTATGGAAATATTTTGCATAACTTCACATGTGGTTTCTTAATGGGGGCTGGGATTGGAGATAAGGGTGAGAATCAAATTCAAAAGTTTTAAAAAACAAATGTAAACAATTATTTTAAGTGTAACTGGGGGAAAATATTAAATAAATGTTTAAAAAAATTTACAAGTGTTGATTAATGTATCGCCTGCTATCAAAAATAGGCATGATACCAAAGAACTGTGATTGACAATAGTCTCCCATCAACAAAAGATGTTTCAGGTAAGATTCTGTGAAAAACAGAATCTAAAGCTAGACAATCTATGATCAATGATAAAAACCATTGATTATATTAGCAATAAGAAGTCCTATGTAACAAGGAAATAGAAAAGGGTTTTGCTAAGGAAAAAACTGTAGATCGGTTAGAATTCTTTGAGGGGTTAAATAACAAGAGAATAAGAACAAACGAAGAGTTGTCATTTAGGTTTTTAAATAACTTTTGATAACATTTAAGAATTGAAGTCAGTTTTTAAAAATCATTTAGTATGAAATTGGATAAAAATAGTTTGTCATTAATTGGAGACTGATTTAAAGACAAGGTACAAAGAACAGAGAGGTGTTTCTAAATGTAAAAATATTAATAGTAGGGATGATTTCCAAAGGAATTTTATATAATATTTTTGCAAATGGTTTGGAAGATGAAATGTTGTTCATCCTTCTTTGTCAAAAAAGATAAATGACATCATGGGATCATGTCTTGACTCACAGGTGAATTGAATTTAAGTAAGGCAGAACTGTGTAAAGTTGTCAGCCTCATTCTCTTTTCCAAAGTGATTGCTACAGATGGAATATAGAGTGAATGATGCAGTTTGGGAGATGACAATATGCTCTTTTAGTTAAATATCATGTCTGTTAGGATAAACTTTAGGATATCTCACAAGGCTTTATGAGGAGACAGAAAAATGATAGATGAGTTTCAGTATGAGCATTTAGGGAAAAATAATAAAAACAAAGTGTTATCTAATTGACTTTGCACTATCAATTACAACCTAGGGGGAAAAAATCTAGGAACTTCTGGAGATTTTTTTTTCTGCAGATAAAAAAATAAAATGTGTTGCAATTATCAAGAAAACAAGAATAAGTAATCTGAACAATTATATAGAAAAGATATTGTCCTTGTGTGAAATCATGATGAAGATATCCACAAAGTATAGCACAATCTCTCCTCAGTGTTTCAATTCAAAAACATAACTGAGTTATAAAAATCTAGAGATTTTTCTGAAAAGTTTAAAGACAATCAAAATGTTCTTTAAGACTAAATTCAATAAAATCCTTTGAACCAAAATAAAATTTTGCACCCCCATTTAACACACTTTTACATTCTACTTTGTAGTGTAGTTTAATGTTGGTTATGTCATATCTCTATGAATCCTTTTTAGTCATCCCCTAAAGCAATTAGCATGGTATCTTGCATATACTGGGCATTCAATCAATGTTTATTGAATTTAATTAAGCTGAGAGTAATGAGAAACTTTTATGTGAGCAAAAACTCAATTGGTAAACATCTTCATTCTAGAAAATTCAAAGCTGAGAGGTGATCTAATTTATCTCCCTAACATCACAAACATAATAAATAAAACTTCAGAGTTTGAGTCAGAAAGGTTCTTCAAATCTATCATGCTCTAGAAGAGAAGATTTTAGTGATTTAAACCAGTATATGGCATATCAGAGAAACTCTGCTTTATGCTTCTCATTCTCCTTAATCTCTTCAGTATTGTATCAAAATCAAATCCAAGAGGTTAGCAGTTTACTTAATTTGCTGACCTGAGACAAAATTTTGATTGCTCTAACCTAGGTGCAGGTCTATCTGCAATGATTCATTTACCCGTGAGTATGCTGTGTTGAAACAGAGAAACTCAATGTACTCAAAGTAAGCAGCAAAAGAATATCTTTCTCCTCCATTAACAGTTAAAGTCAGTATCACAAATCTTGTTTCACTATGGATTAGAGCTCTCTAATCTCTCTTTTAAGGAAGGCAGCCAGCAGGCAGATCTTTTTTTTTTTTTTTTTTTTTTTTAAGATTATGCTTCTTCATACCAATGTTTTCAATTATGTTTCTTCTTAGCTCTTTTCGTGGACCAAATTTCATATGATTGAGAGCAATGACATCATTCTACCTGTCTTCCTGCTCTGAACATCAAGGTAATCTTGAAATAGAATCCTTCATCTCTGAATCTGGAATTTTTCTCAGAATCATAATTAATTCATTCTCTTACATATTTACAAATATAATTTCCTCCTGTTCATTTTCCTAGGCTCAGCATTTACTCTCCCCAAACTAGCTTTTCACACAATTTCCTAAATGATTTTCCAAACCAGCAATACATTATCTCATTTTCCTCTGTCTGTGTGTACATTGCATATATACACAAATATATAAAGATATATATATAGAGAAATATACAGATATACTGATTCCATATTGCCCAAGTATTCAAATTGCTCAAGTATTTCAAGAAAGTGTAATAAATTAGCTCAGTTATTATCTTTCCTTATTTAATGCCACATCCCAAGGTATGCCTTCTTTTCTAGATAAGTACAAATTTATATTGTGCACTATACTTACCCCATTCTCTCCCTTTGCCTTGTAGTTCAGATATGGAAACACATTTTTTAAACACCATAACTCCATGGTTGTTTACTCAGTTATTTTCCCTAATTAGTCTTTCTGCACTGTATCTCATACTCCCTCAACCATTCTTTCCTTAATTGATCAACATCAGCTATATTTACAGTGAGCTGTTATATGAATTTTGAATCTAATTTATTGGGCCATAAGTATATTGAGATAGCATGCATAAGCACCTAAAAGACAGAAGTTAGGTGACATAGTAGATAAAACTCTATAAACCTGGAGTCAAGAAGAAGGCCCAATTTTAAAACCAACCTCTGATACTTAGTAAATGTGTGACTATAGATAAATCACTTAATCTCTGTCCCAGTTTCCTCAACAATAAAATGGAAATAATAATAGCATCTATGTTATAGAATTATTGTAAAGATCAAATCAAATGACATAATAATTATAAAACACTTAATGTAGTTCCTAAAATAATAAGCATTTAATAAATGCTTGTTCTTTTCTTCTATTATTTGACAAGAAAAATAATAAAATATAGGGTGTACCAGATAAAAATGTATACAATAAATAATAATACATGTATATTATATATATATATATATATACACACACACATATATATATATATATATATATATATATTAAAGTCCCAAATCTAGCACATTATTAAATATACTATGAAGTCTCAGGATATTCGTTTTTGCCTAGATGACTTATTGAATGCCTCCCCTCCCCCCAAATAATCAACAGACATTTATTAAGTAGTAGGCCCAGTGCTAGGTATTAGAGATAAATAACCAAAAGAGAAATATTCTTCATTTTAAAAGGGCTTATTTCCATCAATAGAGTAAATTTGCATATATATATATATACATATATATATATGAATACTTTTGTACACATAGATCTGTGTTCTCCTAAATTTGATTCAGAAGTTTCTCCAATGATCAAGATTACCAAAGCTCCATGTTTTCCCATCTTGTGTCACTCTTGAGCAATTCCTCCTATAAGAATGTCAAAAAGAGTAGAGGCCTTTTTCATTTCCCCCTAATATTGCCAATGGAACCTTCTGGATATTCATTTCTCATCTCGCATCCTCACTATATGACCATTCTCGTTTCTTTTTCTATCACAAAATTCCTAAATTACATTTTCTCTTCATTATTTTTTTCCCAAAACCCCTCATTGTCTCTATGTTGCAGCTGGTTTACACCACCATGTGTCTTTCTATCATCCATTCTGATGTTCATTTTATTTTAGAGATTGTTGTATTTTATATTCTACTGACATATGCAATGCTTATAAACTCCTTATCTTGTATATATTTTCCTTTTCCTATTGTAACCTATGAAATGCAGAACAATGTAAAAAATGTATCAGGTAAATATAAGATAATTTCTTTGAGAAACTCCCAATTGCCTTTATCAACTAACACTCCAAATTTCCCATCCTGGATAAATTAGATTTGAGAGAAACAAATAGTAAAGAGTGAAAATTATTCATTCTGTCCATCTCCTCCTTTGTCAATATCTGGATGTTTTTAAACCTAGGGCAACACAGTGTAGTCACAATGTGACTTTTTCAACATCAGATAATGTCCTGATTCTGAAAATATCCCCAAAACATGTAGTGCCAATTTTGCTCATCAACTCTTTAAGAAATGCATAGCTAGGTGAGAAGCATTTTGCCAGCACAGTAAAGTAGTTTCAGTTTCTCCTGAGTTTTTAATCCAATGACCCTATATTTAATTCTCTGATTCTATGGTCATTTAGATTATCATTCACTATATCAAATATAAATGCCTTTGTACTTCAGTTTTAATGGACAGACATCACTAAGTCTATATATCAGAGCAAACTTGGAACTGGGTTTTTTGTTTGTTTGTTCTTGTTAAGGTTAAGCAAATACTTTTTTCCCCTCCCTTAACAGCTTAAATAACAAAAAGGCAAGTTTTACTCTGAGACATTTTTAGGCTACTTAGTACATTCTCTTGGCTCCCAAGAGGCTCTGAGGTCTTATCAAAAGATAGAACAGAGGCAGGAAATAAAAAAGAAAGGGAAAGAAGAGGACCAAACCAACCCCCAAAATAAAAAGGAAAGAAATCAAAGGAAAACAAAAGGAAGATTTTTCTCCCTTTCTTACCAAATTCCCTATGGTAAGGTTTTTAATGCTTTAGAATGTCTTTGGAAGCAAGGATGGTTATCTCATTCACATCAGCAAGGCTATCCTGGGGATTTTATTACAAGAAATGTGAAAAGGAAGCTTGAATCCTGTTTCCTACCAATTCAGGGTCACCTCTAGCTACAATGCTGCCTGTGTTTGGGCAAAATTATACAATACAGAACCTCTAGTGTTGTTCCCCCCTCCTTTTATTAGTTAAGGACATTAACAAAAACTGGGGCTTCCTACCCTCTCTATCCCCCTTCCCCTCCACCTTGAAATGAATCTCATAGTCAATAGGTTAACAAGAACATTGAGAGGATTGCTGTAAATGGCTTCTGTTAGTAGACGTGGAAATGGATTGTATTACCCATGTACAATTTTTTACTTGAATTTCTTGTTTCTCCTTTCATTCCTCCCTGATCTGAGTTTTTGAAAGAACTTATACAAGGTCAGTTTAATAGAGACAATATATTGTTTCTCCTAATATCAAAATGTACCTTTTCAAAACATATAGGCTATTATGACAGTGGATCAAGATATTTGGCTGTGGACTTTAAGATACTTAAACCCCCTGACTGCCAATAATAAAAATAATCAGTCAGCAGAGAAACTGACAAGTGGAATTTTTATAGCTGCTGGCATGCAGAGATTGTACTAAGAGATACATTCTTGAATATATGGAATAAAAGAGAGGAAGGGTGATCTGTATGGGAGGAAGAAAGTTTAGATATCCAGCTAAATTTCAGATATTTGGGAATAAAGCAAATACACTGAAATTGTTTATGGTTCTTAACGGATTATTTAGGTGTTTGCTGCTTCATGATAACATTGGTTATGACACAGAGTCATTATGGCTATATTGATGAAATAATGTCTGGAGATGGTCTGATAAACACTCCAGAAATGCTGCTTATGATTGGGGAAGCTGTGCTAGCTGCTTTCTGGCTTGCTTGGAATTAAAGTAAACACCTCGGAATACAGAATGTGGGAGAAATTCAAGCTGTGATAGCAGAGCTTTAGATAAAGAAAATGAAAGAACCCAATTCAAGTGTAAAGGGCAAAAAAAGCACATACATATACAAGTATGGACTTTCAGGCAATCTTGTGGTTCCCACATGATGCAGAGAAGGTGGAGGAGGGAAAATCAGAAGACCACAGTTCAATGAAGATCTGTAATTGATTAGAATGCCCACAGCAGTGTGAGACAACTGGAAGAATCAATTAAAGATTAGAGATGAGTTGTGATGGCAAGCAGAAAGCTCTTAAAAAATCAAGTGCCACAGAGGAACATAAATGAAATCTTGAGAGCTGAGGGCCTGATGGAAAGGAAAGTTTTTGTGAATGTTCTCCTGGGATATTTTCTTTATATACTGACTGGTACTTTACAATTTCACTATCGACTTATGCAGGTGAGCATTTAAAATTTACATACATTTTATGCGTGTGTACCCAAACATACAACACTTTTTACTTCCATGTTTTCCTTATTATCAAGGCTTTCAGGAAAGAAAAGATAGTTTTTAACAACAGACACAAAAAGAGAAGGAGAGGAAAATGTAAATAAGGCTTTAAATTTTAAATTAGAAAGATTCAGTTTTATTCAACTAAATAAAATCATAGACTTTGTGATAAAAATTAAAAATTTTCATATTAAAATTGACTGCTAGAATATAACCTTTCTGAGTCAAGAACTTTCTCTCAGTATGTATTAGATTATAGCATTATTGAAGACAGGGACTGTCTTGCTTTTCTGTTTGTAGACCCAGATATTACCCAAGCATTGAATAAATATTGGTTATTCATTCATAATATTGCCAGTTTTAGATCTGTATTCTTTTTCTTTTCCTGAGGCAATCAGGATTAAATGACCTGGGCAATGAGCAGGGTCACACAGCTAGTATGTGTTAAGTGTCTGAGGTCAGATTTGAACTCAGGTCCCTCTGACTTCAGGACCGGTGTTCTATCCACTGAACCAACTAGTTGCCCTTAGGTATATACATATACATATATTTTTAAATAATTTTTATTTAGTTTCGGAAGTTTTTCTTATGGTTACATTTGATTGTGACACTGATATTCTAGGTCCTCTACATATCAAATTAGTTCCTGATTTAGGAACAACCTGAAAGTTATACAACTTCTCATACAGCCCAATTTCCCCTCACTCTATAGTGGATAATGACTCTTTGTCAGGTGCAAATAGCAATAGATATAAAACAATTTCTTCTCTAAGTTTAAAATTGTCTTATATCAAGAAAACATTTTATTTTCAGAGGTTTTTCATTTCAGATAGTAAATAAAGTAAAAATAACTAACCATAATGGGAGAGAGAGACTGATGACATAATCAGAATAGGTTTGGAAAATATGAGTTACTATGCAAAGACAAAATCTTTGACTCATATAATCATGAAATCTTATGGTGGAAATAAGCCTAAAAATACTTTTATTCAAAGCATGCATCATGTGTCCACTGTCCAGTCTCTATTTGTTATCCTCCAGTGGTGGGAAACTTACTATCTTATGTAGCAATATAGGTATTCTACCAACAGATAAGTTAGTTTTGGGGATATAGATTGTGTAAGCCAACCATAACCACTTTAGCTAAGAGCAATAGTTATAGATGGAGTGATCAAGAAGGTAGGGGGCATTTGAATATAGATGATAGATGATGATAAATAAACAAAAGGGATTTTATGAAAAATATAAGCAGTGTCATTTCTCAGTGTAGAGTCATAAACTCTCATCCTCTGTCATATTACATTTAAAAGACAACAATGAAAACAAAAGGGCTAAAAAAAACTTCAGGACTGTAGGAATGCACAGTGGTAAGAGATCAGCATAGAGCAAGTATTAGATAATATTTACATCACATAATAAATCGTGGGCTCATTCTATGATGAATGCACAATGATAGGAGAATATTATAGCTCTTGGTGTTCAGTTATACAATAATAAAAAGTTGCATATGTAATTTGCATTGCATCCATGGAGATGCTTCTAAGAACCTGCTTTTACTCTAGTTACCTGGAGATAGGCCATAAATATTCAAGCCAAATGTGTCATAGTATGTAAACATCAAAATATAGTGAGTCCATTTAAGTATGCTCCCTCTTCACATTTGCAATAGTTATTTCTATTTATGAGATATTTCCATCAATATGAATTCCTCAAGTGTGCAGAAATACATCACTTTAGAAAGTCGAAGCAATATCTTTTCATACGGTCTCATTATTTATCTGAATATTGTTAACCTAGAAACAACAAATGCTAAATGTGCAGTGGCTTTGTGACATAGTCTAAAGGTGGAGATATCATCTTGTTCCACTTCCTAATTTTACATAGAAGGAAACTGAAAGCCAGAAAGCTGAAACAAATTTTCCAAAATAGTAAGTTGGAGGGTTTAGACATTTACAGGATGAAAAAAATGGACATGTCTTTTTAAGAATGTCATAGAAAAAGCTAAATCGTTAGATAATATTTACATCATGTAATAAATTGTGGGTTCATTCTGTGATATTTAACATTCCTATTAATGATCTGAGTGAAGACATAAGTGGCAAGATTTTCAAAAATAAAGACACAAATGTGGGAGAGATGGCTAACCTATCAAATGACTAAATCCATATGCAGATACATCTTGGTAGGATGATATATTTAATCTAACAGGACAAAATTTAATAAAAATAAATACACATTCTTATGAAAAATACAACTCCACAAATATAAGAGCAGATTGCTTAGATTTCAGTTCTTATGAAGAAATATGCTGGGATATGTGTGTCTGTGTATGTGTCTGTACATGTGCACTGTAAGATTAATACAATCAGTGGTATGAAACAGCATTCACACAGGCAATTTAATCTCAAGCTACATTAAAAGATTGTTGAAATCTGTGAACTTTCTGGATTCAGTGAACTTTTTCCTCATAAGAACACATCAAAGAATTGTATTCATTTTGGGATACTACATTTTAAGGCCATTGAGAAGCTGGAAAATGTCCAGAGGAAGGTAATAAGGAGGATGAATGGTTTTAAAATTACATCTTATGAGGATCAGATGAAGTACTTGAGAAGAGAAAACTTAAAGGGAGCATATAACTATCTTCACATATTTGAAAAATTGACACATGAGAGAAGATTTAGACTTTTTCTTTTTGATCCCAGAAGGCAAAACTCAGTGAATTATATTACAGAAAAGTAGATTTCTGCCACAAATAATGGGGAAAAACTTCCTAAAAATTAGTGCTGAATCTACATTCAGGAAGACCTGAGTTCAAGTTTGACAATAAATACAGCTATCTTTTTGAGCCAAGGCAAGTCAATTAACCTCTGCCTGACCATTTTTCTTACCTATAAAATAGGTTTATAATACCACTTGCTGATCCTAGTTGTTTTAAGAATAAAATGAGATAATATTAATAAAGTACTTTGCAAACCTTAACACGCCATATGCATTATAACTATTTTATTAGCTTTTATAAAGTATGGTTTGAGATATAATAGTTCCATCATTACAAAAAATCCTAAAATAAAGACTATAACAATCAGAAGTGTCAAATACTCAGCTGGCCTGATATATGCATCCCACAAGATTACTAAGTATAGCTGGATTCAAATTAAAAAGCACTTGGGAAATATTTTACAAAATAAATAAAAGTACAATAAAGCAAAAATAACTTACATTTTAAAACTACATCTATACGCATTGCTCAATGATCTTTTTGTGCAACTTAGTGTTCCCCCTTTCAATTTGAGTTTGTTACTACCTGGTAAAGTAACAATTTCCAAGAATACTGTAAAGAAGATTCTCATTTAGATATGAACTTGATGATCACGGTAAAGTGTGAAGCACAATTTAATTGCATTGTGAATGGTAATTTTCGTAAATTTTAGATGACTAAAATCAGTCACTCAATCATTCAACCAAGCATAGGCATGTCCTAAGGTTACTATGTGCCAAACACTCTATTCAGCTCTAGGAATAAGAAGAAAGACAAAAATAAAAATTTAAATATATTTGTAGAAATTCAAAAATAGTTTAATTCATTCATGGTTATTTGAGATTTAATTTGATATTTCTTATTGCAAACAAAATAGTACAAAAACAACTGGTCTTGCATTTCAGTTTTACAATGGTAGCTCTTGGTTATAGATATAATAGAATTTTTTGATTTCCAACAATAGTGTCAAACTCAAACAGAAACATGCATAAGAATCCCTGTGGGTAAATGTCAAGTTAGTTTTAAAATAAATCCATTATTTATTTTGTTAAATATTTCTGACTCATTTTAATCTCATTTAGGTTGTACTTGGGAAAGTTTCCAAGACTATTCTGAGCCTCAACTGGTCATTACTAGTCACTAGTAAGTAATTAGAATCTAGTAGTTAGAACCTAGTTTATTTTAACTAATTCACATCAATTAGCTTTAACAAAAGCATATTTTCTCCAAAGATATAGCAAGAAGAAAAATATATACCTCCTCTCCCCACTTCTCTCAAAGGGCATACTCTCTCCTTTATCACATTGCTCTCTGGAAAGAGTAAATATACCATTATCTCAGGTCTTAACATAGCATTGGTCCCACCAAATTCATAGCTTGAACTCTAATTCTTGCACTCCTAAGTCTTACTTGATGCTTCAAAACTCACAAGACACCTTAATCAAAAAAGAAAATGCTGAGGCAGACAAAGAACTGAGAATATATTCATGAGACCATATTTCTATTTTATACCATTGTCTCTCAGATAATTCTGTCATCAAAGGAGCCAGACCAAGAACAGGAATTCATTGAAAAAACACCTAAAGAGAATGACTAAAACTAATCAATTAGTGCTTTTTTTTTTTTTTTAAGTCTCAAAGACAATTATAGAGCCTCTAATTTACCATATAGTTAGCTGACCAGATCCAATTATAGAACCAATTCAAGAATATCTACACTTAAATCAACATCTCATCAAGGAACTTCCATTCAAGGCCATGATGATAATGAAGATAAATAGATATACAAACGAAGATATGCAAATATAGATATATATAGTTTAAATATATATATATGATGTTAATTATAACCTATATATATTTATAACTATATAGCTACATCTAGTGATATTTTCTTTAATAAGTTTGTAGCTTCCTGATCATCTTAGTATAACAATATCCTTTGATTCAGTTGTTTTTCATTATGCATGCAAGAAAGACAATATATTTCATTATCACTTTCACATTAGCTGATCATCCAGGGTGGAACTGCTTATTTCCTGGAGTGTTTGATAATCTTTATTCAGGAAAGGTTTATTTATTCTCTATTCCATATTAAAAAATGTTTCTTATAATGATGCACTAGGGTTTTATTCTTTCCATTCATTTTTCCAGACTTGTTTTTTATTGATTTCCCATGACTTGATTTTCTGTGAAATATTTTCCTATGTACAAATACAAATAAATAAACAAATTAAATATAAGAATGAATAGGTAGGTAGATAGGTGAATGAATAAATGGATGAATAGATATAGGAGAGGTAAACAAAAAGATGAATAAACAGAGCAATGATTATACAAAGAATGATATATAGATCAGAGATATTGATAGATGATGAATAAATAGACCAACTGACAGATAAATGCTTTCATTTCAATTGCATTTAACTCTTGGTACTATGAAATAATCTAGTTATGATTAAGTCTTTAATATTATAGATATTTTAGTAAATCATGTGCCCTTTTAAAATAACTAAGTTCACAGGTCAAGAATATAATTTATTTCACTTCTCTGAGACTTTATTTCTGCAGCTTTAAAAAAGTGGCTGGACAAAATGATATCTAAGGTAAATTCCAGATTTTACATTCTATTACTGCATGATATTTTATTGGATGAGTGTGATACATCTAATTCTAAAACTGCATAGTAGTCTCATCAGTAGGCTAATCATGTCATTTCTGTTATTATTATTATTATTATTATTCAATAGTCTTAACAAATAGGCATTCAGGTGGCACAGTGGATAGAGCACTGGGCTTAGAATCAGGATAACTCATCTTTCTGAATTCAAATCCAGGCTCAGATGCTTAATAGCTTTGTGAGCACTAATAAATCAGTTAACCTCTCAGTTTCTCCAGTAACTCTGACTGTAATATTATACAAGATTTGCCCAAATGTGGTGCAAAGACAGGAATACTGTTAATAGATCAAATCCCATCTCTGTAACATACCACTTGGATTAACTTGGACAACTCAGTAAACTGCTCTGGGCATTTATTTGAAACAAATTTTATCTTCTATTTTAGAGAGAGAGAGAAAGAGAGAGAGAGAGAGAGAGAGAGAGAGAGAGAGAGAGAGAGAGAAGGAAATTGATCCAGATTATGATTTCTTCACAGAACTAATTCTATGCTCTCATGATCCTATGATATGTACACTAGTTGAGTAAATTTTCATATAAAGGACTTCTTTGAACTAATGAATTCGAACACCTAGACTACAAAATAGATACACATATGAGTGTATGTGTATATGCATGTATGTAGACATATGCATTTGTGTCTGTAGGTATATGTATATGTATTCACATACACATTCGATATTTTGCTTGCTAAATTAATAAAAAGCTATTTTTTCTTATAGTGGCATTCACTTATATTTTATTATAGATCTTATTATAGGTGACATTGTTCATAATACAATCTACCAGTAGCTTTCCATTTTTTGTTTTTGTCTGGATCTTTAATTTTACATAAACATATACATCTGAACAGATATATTTACACATATAAGTATGTATGTGCATATGTGTGTATATGTATATGTATACATAATGTATTTAAAATACATCAAGATGTATACAAGAAAGGAATTATCATTTAGGAGTTGCCTCCACTTAACATCCATGTGTTTATGGAAAAAATAATAACACTGTCATCTATGCAACTTCATTCCTTTTTAGTAAGTTGTTGGGGAAGGTTCTGGGCATAAAATTTCATCTGTGAAAAACTGCCTATTTTAAAAATAATCATTAAGTTGTCTGTTTGTTCCTTGTGTTCTGAGACAGTATCTGAGTATAATTATTGATTAATTGGCTTACCCAAGAACTTATAATCAGCCAATAAATGAAACCCAGTTCTTGCCACTACAAAAGCAGTCATCTATCCATTCTGCTGTATTGCCACTGTTCCTATTCATCATTAGGCTCCCTGCTTTTGTCATATACAGATTTAGAATAAGGAAGGAACTCAAAGTTCAAATATTGAATCTGTATATTATATAAGTAACAAAAGGGGACTTTTTAGAGCTTAAAAGACTTAACCAAAAGGGCATAAATATTGAGTAGTAGGCCCCAAATTCCGCACTAATTTATCTGACTCTAATACAGCATTGTTTTCACTAAAATTCATGGTTATATGTTTTTCTTCCAAATTTATAAGAGTATAAAGTATAAAGGGAGAAAATATTCCTAAAAGTACTTTTCTGTTTGAACCAAGGTAGTTATAATATCTCCATACCTCTATTTTTTAATAAGTGTTTATTTTAATATATCAAGAGTCTGATTTTGTTCAAGTTGCTGCTCCCTCTCCTGATACTGTCAATTTACTGTAACCCCTGACCTTTGCCAATCTCAAAATCTCATCATAGAATAAAAGGAACTAGCTAATCTGTTCCTCAGACAGATTGTTGTTCCACTTTCTAGATGAGAACCATGACATCATGGAATTTTGATTTCAGGGAGGGATGCCTGGGCAAGGTCACCTACCTCATTAAAATCTTAATAAATAAACAAACGAATGATTGATCTGGGAGTGTTTCTGTCTAAAGCAGAAATGACTGCTATTTACATTCAATCTGAGTCAATCAGGACCCAAACAATGAATGAACAGGGCTTGGCCTAGGACCTATTGGTAGCCAATTGGAATCAAATTGATTAGGGTTTAAAATATCAGATATGCCCCCATCAGGATTCCATACTCAGAGCCTTACAGCATAATGATAACTTAAGTGAATTGGTGCTTTAAATTAAACACTAAGACTCATCCTCAGACCTCAGTGGAATTTTGGAAGAGAGTTTTTAGTGGAGGATGCTTTTAAAATAATAGAATAAAAAAATACTTGGAAAAGCACAACATAATCTTACAGGGTCATATGTTGTCAAAAAGTTTCACCAGGACCAAATGGTATTAACAATTGAAATAAAATACTTGTTTGACCTTCATTAGGTTAGGTTTATTTTTCTTTCTCCAATATTTTGTTACACTTGTTATCCAGAATAGTCCAATTATTGTACTAAAGATTAATACAAGATTCTAAGCCAGGGAAACATGAAGGAAGAAGTGAGCTTAATACAATTAGTCTTCAGCAATTACTCTAAGCCAAAAATGATCCCTTCTTTTTAAATGATTCATATTTTGAAGAAAATTCTAAGAAACTGAAAATGTTTAGAGTGAACAACAATTTTTAAATATATAATGCTTATTAAATTCCCTTTTATGCCTATGTATTTGCTTTTTTAAAGATTAAGGTAGATAAATTTTATTCTGTGTAGATTTTGGGTGAACTTTGACTTATTCTCTTTTCTGGATTAGAAAATGATAAGAAATGTGTTAGACAGTCCTGCATAATAAGCCACAGCCACCGCTCTCCCTTGCAGTTAGTACTAGGAAAATATAGTTTAGAAAAGAGTCCAGGAAATCCTTGAAGTTCTGACTCCCCCCCTCCCGCCTCCCTTTACATATATCGTGTCATAAATGTCCAGGTGCATTATCTCAATCCTTGCTAGAATAATTCCCCATCCTTTTGAGGATTGCCTCTCATGTCTCATGCCTCACTGTCTCCTGTCCTTGACCTTCTTATTTTGATGCCTATCCTGTCAGGTTTAAGTTCTGATCCTTTCCTGGAAATATGTCTATCCTTCCAGCGTCCTTACCCTCCCCATATCTGTCTTTGTTTTCCCTGAATTTGCAATATGTTAGGATAAAACTGTATACTCAGGTTATGTATTCTGTTTATAAACCTTAGTTAGCTAAAATCCTACATAAACTCTCTGTTTCTGTTTATCTGCACTGAGTGCTTTGAACTATAGTCCCATTCAGGCAACTAGCTTAAACTCTCAACATTAAAAATTAAAACTGATAATCTATTTGCCTCACTTTCTTTGGTATTATATTATATGTCTTAATGATGTGGTTGATGATATACGGTTTGGTAGCAAAAGTTAGGGTTTGATGATATGGAGAATTTACAATGACTATTCTCCTTGGCAAAAGGTAGATTTCTTTATTTTTTATATTTTATTAAGTTTTTTGTTTTCAAAAATTATGCATAGATAATTTTCAACATTCACCCTTGCAAAACCTTATATTCCAAATTTTTCCCTCCCTTCCTCACCTCACCAAATGCAAGTAATCCAATGTATGTTAAATGTGCAATTCTTCCATACATATTTCCACAAATATCATGCTTCAAAAGAAAAATCAGATCAAAAAGGGAAAAAATGAGAAAGAAAACAAAATGTAAGCAAACAACAAAAATACTATGTTGTGATCCACATGTAGTTTTCACAATCTATTCTCTGGGTAAAAAGGCAGAATTATTTAGGGAAAGGAGTTACAGAGAAAATGAAAGGATTCAATAGATACAAAGAATGGTAAATATGAAATAGAATTGGGATAGCATATGATAGAAAAGTGCATCAGTGGAACTCACAATTACCTAATAGAAAGGGAGCACCCCAGAAACTGGAAACTGAGTGGATGCCCATCAATTGGAGAATGGCTGAACAAATTGTGGTATATGAATACTATGGAATATTATTGTTCAGTAAGAAATGACCAGGAGGATGACTTCAGAAAGGCCTGGAGAGACTTACATGAACTGATGCTGCATGAAATGAGCAGGACAAGGAGATCATTATATACTTCAACAATACTATATTATGATCAATTCTGATGAACGTGGCCTTCTTCAACAATGAGATGAATCAAATCAGTTCCATTTGTTCAATAATGAATAGAACCAGTTACACACAGCAAAAGAACTCTGGGAAATGAGTATGAACCAGTACATAGCATTCCCAATCCCTCTATTTTTGTCTGCCTGCATTTTTATTTCCTTTTAAGGAAGTTTAAGTGTACTTTATTTCAAAGTCCAATTCTTCTTGTGCAACAAAATAACTGTATAGACATGTATACATATATTGTATTTAACATATACGTTAATATATTTAACATTAAGGTCTAACTGCCATCTGGGGGAGGGAGTGGGGGGAAGGAGGGGAAAATTGGAACAAAAGGTTTTGCAACTGTCAATGCTGAAAAATTACCCATGCATATATCTTGTAAATAAAAAGATATAATTAAAAAAAGAAAGGAGCACTCCATGGGGCTGAGCCATATCCTTATCTGGCAGGCTAAATCTTGAAAGGGACTTAGTACCCTAAAAGAGTTAGTTAACCATAAGGAAGAGAAGCGGAGGGGAAAGCATAGTGGAGTTAGGGGAAACACAAAGATGGCATGAGGAGAAAAGGAAGGGGAGAGACACCCGAGGCAGAGTCCCCTGGTGGACTGACTCTAAGGAAGGCAACAGTCATGGGATGGTCCTTAAGTAGATTTTATGGGGAAAATTTGCCCTCAGGAACATGACTGGGATTTCTGACCGGCATGGCAAAGTGAGATTGCTGGAGACTGCTATAAAGGATGGGTCTCAGTAGTTTGACATTACTTAGATTTCAGACTAATTGACTTCTCCTAAGGGTGGAACTATGGAGCTCAACTAATCTCTTTCAGAATCTTTTTCCTGCTTGACTCAGGGATCAATTCTTTATTTTCTCTTGGTCTTAAACATTTTTCAGAACCTCATCTCTTAGGTTTTGAGCAGATTTCACTTTGCTTAGTCTCACCTAATTTAATTTTTTAAAAAATCCAAACAAAAGCAAAGCAAAACAAACAAAATCATTTTAGATCTTATTGTCCTAAACTGAAATTTGATTACTTGGTGAGTCCATGACCTAAATTCCCAAATTATCTAAATTCCCAAATAAAATTCAAACTTAACAAGAATATAATTCAGATGGAAATTTTATTTCTGAAAGTAGTATTTTTCCTCCTCCTCTAATCTTGATTCTGGTCTAAAAATCAGAACATAAAAATATGTATGACCTATAGGCACAAAGTTAAGATCAAGGCGGACCTGAAGAAGGGTCACAGCATGACCTACCTAGATTACTTCAAAATCCTAGCCTTCATCAAAAGTAAATCAAAGAAGTGCTTCTACACCCATGGCTTTTGGGGCTTTTAGCCTAAAAACATGATTTCTGAAGACATTGGTTCTTCTGTAGCTAATCAACTCAGTTTGCTATAGCACAGAGCTAATAATCTCATTCTATCTGAGTGTACCAAGTGTCTTATTATGTTCCGAGGGCACCAAGTTCACCTCTAATCTAGTCAGGTGTATTGGATCAGAAAGGGGTCTGGGTGACATAGCTCAGTGTAAATCCATCACCACTGAAAGAAAAACAACTTGGGAGTACAAGTGTATTGTTGAGAGGGAGGGAAAGCCGTTAGAGGTATCATTTTAGAAGAAGAACATCATGTTACATATTCAAAGATTTATGGGGCTTCTCGGGATGTGGTAATTCTTTGTTCTGTTCAATTGAATTCAACAAAGATGTATTGATGGAATGCTTGCTGTGCACAAAGTTTTGCAAGTTTGGTGTCCTTTCTATTCATAAGCCATTAGCAAACAATGGAGCAGAGGAGTGAAAAGTTAGGTTTTCATGACCTTCTTATCCTCAGCCTGTCTTACTCCCCGTGGCTCCAAAGAAGTGGGTGTAGGAGTAGTATTGCCTAAGGGAATGGGGTCCTTACTTTGTTGAGTATACAGTGCCCTCTGCAGTTTTTTGTTTCAGCTTGTGTTCCTCTGTGCCTATGTTTGTCTTGTCTGACCTTGGACTTGTCTAAGCTCCCTAAGGATAAGAACCAAATCTATTTCCTATTTTGCATGCAGGGCCTTGAAAACTGAATGCTTAATTAATAGCAAATAGCATTATTAGCAATGCTATTATAATGAGAGTAGAGCTAATAATAATGAGACAAACATCCATTTTCATACACTAAATCAATTATTTAAACACCCTAATTAAGAATTTTATACTTCATGCAGTTCAAGCTTGACCCTATAAATAAATTATTATTACTAATAACAAAATTCAACCCTAGATTCTTAACATCTAGATCCAATAAAATGTGAATTTAGTGATGGTTTTGCCAGTTATCAAAAATCTGGGCATCTATGAATGGGCTAACAACTAATCATGGTTTCAGTAATTTTTTTTTAACTTTTGTGGAGGGGAAGAAGAGAAGTAAAACAGCAATGGGGACTGACATACCCTCCACTGAAGGACAAGTTAAATAAATGATAGCTATACAACAGAGCTTAAACTTTTTCTATTTGCGATCCCTTTTGACCAAGAAATTTTTACATGACTCCAGGTATAAGGACATATAGAATAGATATACAAATTAAACATTTACTGATAATAAATCATAATTTTGTGACTCCCATATTCAATTATGCGACCTCACATGAAGTCATGAACCGCAGTTTAAGAAACTTTGCTATATAAGATAAAGAACAAGAAATTTAAGGGCAATTAGGCCAATAACAAGGTCCAACTCAAAGTGTTTTTGCAGAAAAAAAAAGTTAATGCAATCATAGAATCTTCACTGAAAACCATCAAATTCAAAAGTACTATTGCAACATGTATAACAAATTTGTTAGATTGTTTTGCCACATATTAGAATAAATTTTCAAAATACCAAAGATGAATCTTTAATATTAATAATTCCCACTAATTTATATAGTTCCTTAATGTTTACAAGTTATTTTCCTCAAAAGACAAAACAAGCCCTGTGAAGCAATGGAAGTAGAATTATTACTTTTTCTGTTTTCAGATTAATAAATAGAGGATCTAAGAACTGAGAGGGTCCCAATGAAAGTTTATTCAAGGTCATATAGTTCTTAAAAAAGAGGCTCATGATTGAAACTTAACCCTCCTGACTTCTAACATAACTCACTCAATTCTCTCTCATCTGCTTTAAGACACTAGGGAAAGAAAGTCTAGAAGGAATAAAAAAAAATCAAAACCATAGGGTTTCAGAGGTTAAGAAAACAAAAATGAATAGGTCCTCAATGACCACAAAATAGAAGACAAGGAATACCTTGGAATAAGACATGGTGAGGAAAAGAGTCAGGAAACGGTGAACAAAAACATAGAATAACATTTTTTTTGAGGCTTGAAAATTATTTGAAAACTGTCATGACCACATTTTAAACTCTCAGCAGAGCACAGAGACAGTATACCAAGAATGCACTATGCAAAATAAAGATAAGGATTATATAATTGGGTTTTACTTTGACATAGACTTAGAATAATACAATGTGATCTTTAGTAAACCATACTAACTCTCTCTCCTACCCCCCCAAAATAAATGACAAATGGGTCCAAAATATTTTCTTCTACATAGAAATGAAAAAAAAAATTCTAGAGCTACAATATATGTTAATAAGCTTTTGATGATTTGAAAAAGTGAATAGGGGAAACCTGAGTCTGAGAAAAAAAAAAAGACTGGAGAAAATTAACAAATTTAGAAAATATCTGAGAAGTCATATTAAAAGCAAAAATAAGTGATCAAGTGAATTGCCTAATGATAATGATAATGAATTGCCTATAGATAATCCCTGGATCCTAGTAAAATAAAGGAAAATAATAATTTAAAAAACTGGCCCACATAAGTAAAATTAACTATCCATTCCAAATAATTAAACAGATGAAAGGAAAACTAAGATAGGAAGAAAAAAAAATCAAGGCAAATGTTTCCAGGATACCTAAAAGAAAAGTTATTTGAAATTTCAACAACAACCAAAAGATGACCCTAAAGGTGTTATAGCACCAATTGAAGATACATGGGAATTTTGAACAAGAATTTTTAAAAGAACAAACATGTCACAAGAAAGAAATAGTATAATTACGAGAAGAGGAAACATGTAAGGACAGTCTCAAAGAAATATCACTTTATATTTTGACAGATTTACTTTATTCTTGTTGTGAAAAGAAAATTATCAGTACCAAAAAACAAAACAAAAACTGCCACAATTACCTTAAAAACTTAGAAACTTAATCAGAATAGAATAAATACAATTATTCTCAAGTGATCAAAGAAATATCTAGACATTATTCCTAATAAGCAATTGAATACGAAGCAATATTCTTATTTCTGTTCTGATTCATGGGGTGTTGGGGAATAGGGAGTGACTTTAAAAGGTCCTTTTCAGGTCTTAACCATCATTTTTTCTTTATAAAAAAGATTAACTATGACATAAGGATTTAAAGCTAGAGGCCATGTTTCCTGTGTGGCCTTGTACAAAGTACAAATTGTTTTACATCTCTATGTCTTATTTCCCTCAACTGAAAAATAAAAGGGGGGGTGGGGAGACAAACAAGGGGGAGTAGATAAATATGATATCTTTGAAGGGCAATTCTAGATATAAATAGTTCTGTGATATAGGCAAGCAAAAAATTTCTTTAACTATTACAAGTTTACAAGGCTATGATATCTTCTAAGACTTACATTTTCCCATCCCTATCCCCTAACTATGATTCTACTTTCTCCCCCTAGGAAAATGGACTATCACATATGGATTATCTTCCCTAATTAGAATTTGAACTTCTTGTGTACAGGGACTATCTGGTTTTCCTTTTTATATCCTCTGTATTTGGAACAGTATTTTGCACATTGTAAGTGCTTAATATTGTTTGTTGTTCCTTTATTCCTTCATTTGAATACTGATTGCTGCCCTAACAAAAAGGTCAGAACCAATTGGATGATGCTGGATATGACTTTGAAGCAGGTAGGTGGAACATAGGATACATCAACAGAAAAACCTGAGTTCAAATTCATCCTCAGACACTTAATAACTGTGTAACCCGGAACAAATTATTTAATCCCTGTCTCAGTTTCTTCAATTATAAAATAAAAAGAATGAAAGTACCTATCCATCATCAAAGTCATCATGATTATAAAATAATAAAATGTGTATAAAGCTCATAGTACAATTCTTGGTATGTCGTAGTAGGTTTTAAACAAATCCTTGTGAAAAGGAACAACAGTTTAGGAAAGCAACTTACCATTCAATAGAAGAGTTTGGAAATAATGCATAAGTCGCATGGGGAAAAGACATTTGACATGAGGTTTAGAGATAACAGGTATCAAACTGTTCAATGGCCAAGTACCATGCAGAGATAAAAACTGTAAGAGTTGGGAGAAGGTACTATCTGTACCACTGATGGATGGATAGATACATAAATATCTGTATCGATATAGAGATATAGATAAATATTTAGATATGTATATCTATATCTAAACAGAGAAAAAAGAGTTACTTATCACTTAAGGAAATCGAAATGTGATGAAAAAATTTTGGCAGGGCCAGAGGGGAATTGGGAGATAGATTTTTAGACTACATGTGTTATAAGGCAGCTAAGTGATTTGAGTGTTGATCTTGAAGATATGAAAACCTGAATATAATTCCTGCCTCAGATTTTTTTTGGTTGTGTGATGTAAGTATTTTCTTAATGTCTCTTACCATGTTTTCCTATCTGCAAAATTGGTATCATGTAAGGGTACCTACTTCATATATTTGTTTTGAAAATTAAATGAGACAATATATAGAAAATGTTTTGGAATCCTGAAAGTGTTATCTAAATGTTACTATTGTTGTTGTTATCGTCATTATCATGATGACCACGTGTTGTATCACTGTAATGCATTTGCAGATTATAGTTGGTTTGCCTCCTTTGCCTCTTTATAGATTTCCTGCTCACTCTGCCTCTGTGGAGAATACTTGAAATACATGTTGTTCTACTTTAATTTGTGTGGAGATGAGCCCAGGACTGAGGCACCACGTAGCTGACAGGTCATACTTTAAATTAAGTTTCCTAAATAAGAATTTAATCTAGTTTCAACAAAACAGTTAATAACCACTTTTAATTAGAAAAACCAGGGCTGAACCCGGGGTATTTCCCTCAGCCTCCCCTAGAAGAGCTCATCATTAGTCACTTGTGATAGCAGGGCTTCCTTTTGGTGTAGGGAGAGTGCAATCACCCATGAAACAAAACTCAAGAGAGAAATACACCTTGGAGATGTGCAGTTTGGAGAATTTGGCAGATGTCCCACTTGGCTTGAATTGAGATGGTTTTATCTCCCTTTACTTATTGGACAGTCTCACTTTCAGAGATCACACAAAGTGCAAATTCATCTATCACAGCAACAAACCATGAGGAAGCACTGCCGGTTAAAAAGGAAAAAGGAAGAAAACATGTGTTTATTAAGCATGTGGCAGATGCTGTGCTCAGCACTTTGCCAATATTCTCTCATTTGTTCCTCACAACAACCCTGGGAGGTAGCTGTTGTTATTATATTATTGTCATTATTATAAATATATTATATTATGTTATTATAATAGTATTACAATTAATTGTTCCAATATTAATATTATATATTATTAAAACTGAGGCCAGCAGAAGTTAGTGCAGATCAACACTAAGACATTAATAGATAGAATTTATTAATATCCACATGCACATGACCAAGCAATTGACCAGGGAAACTTTCAATTTTGTTTCATTTGTCATACCTGCTAGTCACTGAACAAATCTGAATGACTTTAACCTCTAAGATCTCTCTTAACTCTAAGATAATTTAATAAAACTTTATTAAGCTGCTTTTATAATATGGTATGAGAGACCTGGGATATAAAAACAAAAATTAAATATTATTACTCCTTAAGGAGTTTACAACCTCTTAATGGGCTAGAGTGGGTACAAAAATAAATAAATATGAATTAATTTGAGGACAGAGGAAACATTCATTACTGCTAACATTGGGATATTAGAACACTCACTGTTGGTAATACATTGGAACATTGGAACACTCACTATTGGGGTAATCAGTGAAAGCTTCATGGAAGAACTGAACTTTGAAGGAAGAGAAAAATCATGAGAGAGCTGAAATCACAGCAAATTTAAGCATGGAATTTATTTGCATTTTTCAAGTGCACAAAGGCTAGAATTTTAAATTTCAGAGGACCTTGCATTCCAGACTAGATAGAACATAAAGTAAGTAAAGAAAGATGATGTGAAATAAGGCTGAAAAGTAGTCTGCAGTCCTACCTTAAAGGGTTTCAAATGCCAGGCTGAAAACAGGAATGGTATGAATGGTTTATACCCTTTCAAGTTAAAAGGTCATGGTAAAAACTGATACAATGCTTAGTCCTTTTTCAAGAAAGTGGGTGGAGGTTCTCTGTTAGGCTTGTCATGTTTCTACAATATCTACTCTAAAGGCAGCAGCCTCAAACAAAGAAAGTATTAAGGTTTTATTTATAGGTTTATTACTTTCAATTTCATTTGCAGGCCTTATTGTGAATGCTATATTCACCCAGTAACACTTAAGGAAATTGAATAAAGGTAAATTTGAAACATAGAATAACTTGAAAAAAGCTGTTTAAGAGGAATCTTAGAAATTGCTTTGTTTAGATATAAACAACAAACTTAATTGTTTTCTGCCTCTGAATATGAGGTTTGTACTATTAAAGCCAATTGTTTCCTATATCCTTTATAAAATGCAGATGTCGAACTTTCCTCTTCAACAGACAGCCCAGTATTTTACAACTACTCAGCTTCAGAACAAATCTTCTAAAAAAGAAAATCTTTTTCTTTTTTAACTATAGTTTCACAAGCATCCAATCCACAAGATTCTTTAAATATATCAAATATATTTTATTAAATTTAAATCTATCAGTTCAATTAAACATTACAGATCTATTAAATTTGTCTATTACTTAGAACACTGTACTGTCTGGCTGTTGGAGAAAATAAGGATTAAATAACAGATCTTTTATTTTTTTAATTTTTAATTTATTTCTAATACACAATGTTTTATGAATTATGAATTTTCAAAGCAAATGGGAAAAACCATGGGAGAGATAAAAAACAGAAAAAGGAAGTGAACATAGCATAACACACATCTTTTAGATAAAGAGTATCTTTATTGTTTGTTTGTTATTGTTAAGGTGCTTCTGACTATTCACAACCCTAATTGGGGTTTTCTTGGCAAAGATACTGAAGTGGTTTGCCATTTCCTTCTCCAGCTTATTTTATAGATAAGGAAATTGAGCAAGTGGTGCTTAAGTGATTTGCCAAGTTAGTAAAATGTCTGAGCCCGAATTGGAATATAGGTCTTTCAGACTGCATACCCAGCCTTCTATCTATTGTACCAACTGAAGAAATGTCTTATACACAAGATAAAAAATGTAGTTAGTTCATATGCAGAAAACTGAAATATAAGCACACACATATGGGTAGGGGATACAGTCTGGTGGGATCAGGAAAAAGCTTCATGGAGTTAAAAATGAGTGGAGCCTTAAAGATTGAGTAGGAATTCAAAATCTGGAGAGAAGAAGAAAGAGTATTCCAAGCATTGTGAAAAATGAATGGAAAAAGGAAAATATAAAATACAATTGATTTTAGAGAATAGTATGTATTGAGTAGAACAGAGGGATAGTAATGTGAGATAAGGTTCAAAAGCCAGAGTCAGGCCAGTTTGCAGAGAGTTTTGAATATCAAGCAAAGACATTTGAACTTAATAGATAATGCAGACTCAATGCAGACTTTTGAGCTGAGACATGAGATGCCTAGATCTAGAAAGTATTGTTTGGAGAGAAGTGGAAGCAGGAAGAACTCTTGGAAGTCAATAGGACGAGTCTGTAGAGTTAACAAAAGAAGGGTAAGATAGTGACAACTGGAAAAAAAGGAAGAGAAGATGAATGGAAGAGAGATTGCAACATTGATTATAGACTATCTATTTGTACGTGATGACTTCATAATCAGAAGATAGAATATTCAAATTCGAATTTGTAAATACAAAGCATCTCTTTAAACTTGGATAAGTGTCTTACCTGGCAGGCTGACGTATTTTCCCCATTTTTAAGATGACAAAGAATTTTTAAATACTTTATTAAGTGCTGCTTAATTGAACATCCTCTTAGCCATCTTCATTCCTAGTTCTTCCTTTCTTGGAGAGATAAACATGTTTCTTTTACTAAATGCAAGGGCTCTGGATGATTCATAGAAAGATACAATGAAGTTATAGACATAATTCATAGATTAAATTTGTGTTTAAAATTTAAAGCTGGAAACATCAAATAACATGATTTTAAAATACTTTTCTTTGGTAGAGGTGACTCAGGGATAAACAAAGTGAAGTTCACAAGCATTGGAATTTTAATATCACTTAAATATTATATGCATGCTTTATATATATATATATACATGTATAGACATATATGTATACATACATATATTATAATAAATGAATAAAATATAAATATATAATATTTATAATATATGCAATATGTATATTTAAATATTATAAATATTATCATATTATATATTTTATAATTATAAATATTTATGATATACAAAACTAGAAATAAAATGTACTTATATACATATATTTTTATTTTTAACTTATGGAATAAAGCAAGCATTTCTATCACAGACAACATTTCAAAACCTATGACATATGGCAAAAGCAGTAATTATGTACCTCTATTAAAAATAATGTATATGTGTATCTTATGATATATATTGTTTTTATAATATATGTGTCCTTATTTTGTAATATAACCATTATTATTTTCTGCCCAGGACTTAAAGATATGACAGAGGTGGGCAGTGTGTTTGGCACTTCTGTTCTTTTATCCTCTAGGAAATAATTAGAAAATGCTGATTGTAGTGACAGCCAAATAATATTATAGTAAAACGCTGTCATTTTGAAAGATGGGAAACAAGTGATTGGTGATGTAATAATCTTTTAAAACCAACTACAAGTACATGACCACTGAATAATGTTGGACCAAAGATGAAAATTACATTAAAATTCTAGAAGTAATTAGAAACATATTTGACATGCAATGAAAATAACCACAACATGGACTATTTCCATGTTGTATTGATGATGACCAAAAGCATAATTTGTCAGCCCATACTTGGTATATTTGCTCAAAAGAGAAATTTGGCCACAAATACCAACACTGATTTAAAGTATAAATTCATTTGTAAAATCATACGAGTAAATGCCCATGCTCCATAAATTATTTTCAAAAACTAAGAAGGAAAGCACTGCCAACTGCTTCTCATGAGAAAAAATAAATAGCCATTATATCTAAACAATAGAAGAATTAAACAAAGGAAAAGAACTATAAATCAAGATCATTTACTAATGTTGATGGGAAAATATTTAGTAATATGTTAGCAAAACTATTACAGCAATAAAAAAATGTTGAATAAAATGTCAGAAAGGTAAATCCCATTCAAAATAACTATACAACATATAGCAATCTGGCAGTCAATCTACCCAAACATATTCAGGAAATATAAATACAATTACAAAAAAAGTCCTTAAAGAAATAAAAATTGACTGAAACACTTGTAGGGATATTTATTATTCATGATTTGGCCATGCCTATGTGAAGACAATAATGGAATTGCCTGAATTAATTTTTAAATTTCTTTCTAAGCAAATAAAATACAGAGAAAAAAGAGAAAGAGAGACAGAGAGAGAGAGGGAGTCACTTTAAAAAAATAACTATATTATTTATACCCTTTGCCCAAGAAGTTCTACTGATAGATATATATCCTATGTAGGTCAAAGAAAAAAAAAGACATATCTTATTTATACTAAAAAATATACCAACAGCATTTTTGGAATATTAAAAAGTAACAACAACAACAATAACCTACAATCAAAATAAATAACTATGAATTATGGAGTGGTAAAAAAAGGAAGGTACATGAATAGAACAAAATATTAACGTGCCATTAAATGATGAAATTTGTTTATTCAAATGTAAAAGGTTGTAGAGCAATTTTGTAATAAACTTTAATTATAAAGTTCTAGGTCTTTTGCTTCCTAAGCTACAATTAATCAACTGTGTCCCCTGTGGTACATTTTTTAGAAAACCTGAATTAGAGTTAAGGAAAAAATGGACAAAAAAGAGTGTGTGATCCATATCATTGATGGTAATGCCAATAGGAATAAGATTATAGTTTCATTGAATTATTATAGTTGATTACAAATGCTATTTCAAATCTTCCATTGTATCTAGTAAATATCTAAACAACTTCCAATTTTTCATATAACTTTTCTTGACCATCTTTCCCCTCACATTCAATTTTAAAAGTCAAAAAGTAAAGTTATTTTCTGAGGCAAAATGTTGTATTTGCTCAATGTCATACAGCAAATCAGGGCCAGAACCTAGAAATGAACTTGAATATTTTAAGTTTCCCAGTGACTAATTAATTAACTCATGGAACTCCATTCAACCTTGTCAATCTATCATACTTCAGTTATTTCTGACTTTCCTGACCCTCTGTTGGTTTCACTTCTTACAGTTCTATTCTTGTAATTCAAATTCTGTACCTTTTCCCCCACACAGTGTTTCAGATAACCTTTCATTCCCCATAAGAAACCAAATCAGAAAGCTCATGAAAGTCCTAGGGTGACACCAAAAGTCACCCCCTCGAAGTGCATATTATCAATATCCTATGCCACGGGCACTTCTAGTGACTATACTGGGATTTTATGGCCAAAGACATAGGTCTTTGGAAGAGTTAGCAAGCCTCTGACACTCTTTTTTGTTTCTCTCTATATCTTACTCTTTGTCTCTCTATTTCTGTTTTTCTCTCTGTTTCTATATGTGGATATCTCTATCTCTGTCAGTTTCTCTCCCTGTTTCTTTCTCTCTGTCTCTCTATCTCTGCCTGTCTGTGTCTCTCTCCCTTTCTCTCTTTTTCTCTCTGTATTTGTCTCTGCTTCTGTTTCTGTCTTTCTGTCTTTTTCTTTGCCTCTCATTTTCTCTCTGTCTCTGTGCCTCTCTTTCTCTGTCTCTCTATCTCTGTTTCTGCCCCTTCCTTTATTCCTCTCCAATAAATGGATAGCAAACTAGATAGTGTTATGATCTTTCCTCTGCTAAATGTTAATCTCCGTGCTGTACATTTCCAACCTAAAAAGCCAAGTAAAAGATAATTCCAATCTTGAAAGAAGAAATTAAAAAAAAAAAAAACTCACAGAGAAATAGTATGACAAGAATGATCTCTCTTGACATTCCTTGCTTGTGAACAGTATGTATCTCATTCATTTTTGAAGTACCAATATTTTTTTATGCACAAACACTGAGCAATAGACATAAAGACAATATGAAGCTGCTTGAGTATTGATCAAATTGTAGTTATCAAAACAGAAAATGTCCTGATATATAGATACAGAGAATATTTTAGTTAAAGGCAGAGGAATTCAGAGCATTGTAACTTGAAAAATTTTGACTTGTAAAGAAACAAAAATAGTGTGGCCCATAAATATACCACTATGTTATCTACCACATACCATTCTCTTCTTTTTATTTTATTAAGTATTCCAAACAATTTTTTTTCTGTTTCTAACTTCACTATGTCCAACTCCCATAAAGCACATCCATTCCCTTCATTTTAATTCTCATCTCTTTCCCCCTTAGCTTTATCGACTGTTTTTTTTTTTTTTTTCTTTCTAATGCTTTTTATCAGGTTCTTATTATGCATAGTTGTACAGTGCCCAGAGTATTAGGATAGTGGGAATTATCTCAACAAATAGTTTTTGGTGTTGTTATGCATGTTTCATATCACAACTATTTCCATGGTAACAGACAATGATTTCAAAAAGACAGGAGACTCAATGATGTGGAAAGAACTCTTCCCAACAAATAGCAGTTTTACTACTTTGAGAATGTGAGGTGTGGGGGTCATATTGCTCCTTTTTAAAAAAAAAAAATAAAAAGTACCCTTCCAATTTTAAAAATATAGGATTCTGGGATATCATTTACTAGAATAAAGTAGAAAAAAATGAGTCTCTATATCAAGCACAAATATAATCTATAATTAGGATTAATATTAAATGGAGGACTTCCAAAGTGGAATATGTCATCAAAAATGTGATATAGTCCTATATCTATTAATATATTGGTTTAATTAGTAAATCTTTTCTTCTTAATGAGTCTGCATAACAAATATCCTATTATCTTTTGGTTACTTTTTGAAGAAATGGCAAATTCCGACCTTAAAAAAAAAAAAAAAAAAGATACTCTCTAATTTACATAGTTATTTGTTGAATAAGTTCACTTTAGCAGGAAATATTATTTTTGGCAATAACATATCTACTTTGCTCTTCAGAACAAATTACTAGAAATTTTCCCCTTTGCTCTTTTGTGTGGATTTTGTTCAGTAATATGAAAATTTTTTGTTTTAGATGTCTGAAGAAAAAAATATTTTTCCCCAAATCTCATGTTTTAGCATGATATTACTCAATGAATTAAATTTCAACTTTTTTTTTTCTTCCAGGCTCCTATTTATTTCTTTATCATTGATTCCAATAAAGTTAATACTTTTCCTCCTTGATTTCTTGAAATATGTACTTTCGACTTTTTAATGTACCATGCAATTCTTGGAGACCTCCAAATTATCTTTTTGCATTTTTTTCCCTTCAAACTTTTAGAGCTTCATTTGTTCTTTCAGTCTTTTTGAATCCTGAATCTCCAGTTGTGTTATTATTCCATTGTTCCTACATTTTTTGTTCCAAGCCTATAGTTCTCATTTTTCAGTGATTTTTTAAAAAATCTTTTAAGGGAGTTTTATTTGCTTTAAATTCTTTACTGTCATTTGTCTTTGTATCACTTTACTGAGTATTCTAATTTTTGCTATGATTTTCACCTTGATTTCTTTTAATTGTTGTATATTTCTTCTAAATCACTCTATTCATTCTTGCATATTTAAAAAAAAATGCTTGGTAGTTTGATAGAATTTATCCTATTATCTTTCTTTCATTAGAATTTCTCAAGGTTGCTTCCTTCACTCTATACTATTTCATTTCTATTCTATCCTTGTTTAAAATATTTGCTTATTTTTCTTTTTCATCCACTACTCTGCTATTTTTCTCTGATGCCCTTACTGTGATGAGTTCTTTCCTACCATTTCTTTTCTGCATATAATTGACTTTCTCTATTTGTCATGTTACTTGCTACTTTAAGATGATGTAGATAAAAATTTGTTATAATAAGATTCACATTGACTTTTAGTGAGAGATTGGAAAAGAAAGTAAAAGTGAGCTAGTAGTTTTCAGTCAATGATAACATCTTTTAAGGAAGAATGTATGAAATAATGTTTTGGATAATTTTCTCTAAAGACTATGAAGGAAAAATGACTTGGATTACTTGAACATCCATGAGCAAATCATTAGATATATCTGATTTTGTTTTTGTTTTTTGTTTTTTGTTTTTGTTTTTTTGAAAGGCAGTCAACAATCATTTATTAAGCATCTCTCTCTGTTGGTAACCAAAGACAAAAGACTACGGGGATCATGGAATGCTTAAATACCTTTGGAAAAGTGAGTGCCCAAGACAGGAGAGATCAGCCTTGATGGGTGAACAATGAGTGAAGGCATATTAAAAAGTAGATAGGCCAAAAGTTCCTCCATCTGAGAACTTGAGTTGATCATGAGACTCATACTCTGAACAAAAGGATTCATCTCCAGCTAAACCACTTAGGTTCAACAATGAGGGTTTTTGGGACTTGAGCTTAATGCTTTAGAGCTGGAATCAACTAAATTATATTGCCTTTATACTTTACTCTGAAATTACCTTTCCTATTTGGGTGAGATGCAGCCCAAGATTGAGGAGAATATTCCAGGAGTATTAGGCCAATCTCATGGTCAACCAGTCTGTCAGAGACTGACCTACAAGGATAGGGCTTTGAATGACAAAGGAAAAAAAAAATGAAAAAAAAAACAAAACAAAACTCTGCATCCTGGTATTAATAATTGCCTATTAATAATCATTTCTCTCACCTCATTTCTCTTTTGAATAGCTCTAACAGGAAATTTTTCTTCATCATAATTAAATTTAGGAAAGTTATACATAATTTCAATTTAACAATTGGGATTGTGGGAATGACTTGTCAGAAGACTTGGTGTTGTTTCATATTTAGGAAATCAGGACAAAACTATAGGTCACTTTACAAGGGTGATTATCAATAGCAATTATGAAAAGTAAGTTTATCCTATATTCACTTTATTAGAAAGAAAAAAGTCTACAAAGCCAGAACATTTTCACTGCATTTTTATCTGTTTAAATACAACCACAACAACCCTTAGGTCATAAGTAAAAAGGCCAGGTTCTATTTCATTTTATGAAGCATTTTTGACTTTACAGAAAAATAACAAGTAAATGTTCTTGCAAAGAGCAAAGAAGACTCATTTGATTTTGGTTCCTGTCAGTTGAGTTTAAGTTTTGCAGGGGTGTCATTTTAGCTGATGGTAGAAATGTAAAAAATTTATGAGCAGGAACCATAGCATCTGGAGGGAGAATCCAAGATGTCTATTTTTCAATAACCTCATTAAAAAGATGAGAAAGAGAGAGCTCCATTTGGGTATCTTGGGGAAACTTGTCTTCAGGTCAAAGTTTATAAACTGCTAAGAACTTGCTATTACATACCCCCTTGCTTCTCATCTTAGAAAAGGAATCTTGTCCCTCAAAATGTTTGTTCCGCCCATTGATTTACAACTTGGCAGGGAAGTCTAGTTAAAATAATGAGATTACCAATAGCTTGAGGACTTCAGAGTATGGAAAAACAAATGCTGAGGTGAAATGCCCCTTTTTAAAACAATTTGTAATTATTTTATACTAATCCCAGAGAAATCTTTGCTGTTTTGAATAAGTATAGAAAACTATTTGCAATTCTAATACAGTCAGTTTTCAGAGAGGAATCTAATAGTGCCTTGTGTATAGAATGTACTTAATAACTGTCAAATTAAGTGAACTGTTACTTTTAATTCTTTGGATTTTAATTTAAAAATCTATCATTTTTCTAGCTTTCTCTTAATATCTTTCTATATCCCCCCCTAGATCATAAGCACAGGAGTAGAGGTTTCAGCTGTTGTTCTACTCATCATTTGGCTTTGAAGGTTCTCCACAGTAAAAGTTGTCTAGATTTTTTTTCCTGAGAGTTTGGTTTAAGACAAGTTGTATCCATGAGTTTATTTGTCTAAGAGGCAGATATGTATGCATGGATGCTCATGTAGAACTGTACAACTAAACTCAGAATAGATATAAGCAGTACGGTTAATAAAGACAAAAATCACTGGGGTTGGGGTAGAGGGGGTAATGGTATAGTGGTCTTATAAGATCATCTCTTAGCTGGATTGTTTTTCAGGACTGAGAATTGACATAAATCAGAGTTGGTTATCTGCCATAACAGGGGAAGTTTAGGGTTTAATATGCTAATATGACAAAAATTTCCAACATACCCAGTTTAAGAAATGTCCAATTTTATCCTCTTACTCAGCTGGTTCTTATTCATAGGTCAATCTAGCCTCTCTGGTTAGTAAAGGAGCTCGAGCAAATCAAGGTGATTAACAAAGTCATTAACCATTGCATTTTCATATGCACACTGAGATATGGTATGAATTTTACAGCTTCAGAATTTCTTTCTCAAATCCATCTATGTTTTGTGGTTTCAACTTCATCTTTTGTTTGTTTCTCTTCTGATGAGTACATATGAATCAATTAAACATATTATTTCCTTTTTTTCTGCTTTCAAGATTTTTACCTTTGGAAATATAAGCTTTCTTCTTTTCTCTTTTCTTTCTACTATCTTTACCATTAGCCAAAATTAGTTAAACTCTATTTTTATTGATAAATTACACTGACATCTGTGATTATTGGTATTTTTTCCCTTGTGCCATTCTGTTCCTTCATTTCTATTTGGTAAGGGTAAAAGTTCTTCAAATGATAATTCAGCTGTTTGAAGGGATACATAGTCTTGTCTGGAAGAAGAAAATAAGAATTAGTAGGATCTTATTTTTCTCAGGATTTTAGTCAACTTTCTTCCAGTTCTTCATAATACACATAGTGCAGCTGGGCTAATTCAAATGATTACCATTCTCCCCAGACCATTCATGGCTGCCCTTCATCAGTTACAATGGAAGGAAAAAAAATTTAGAGATGACAATGACTATTAAAGGGTAGCTGACTGCTAGACAGGGTTTCTCAGTCGACCAAACTCTGCAAGCCTTCCCTGATAGGTCTTAAGGGCCTATGCTTATTGTCATTGCTGATTCCCTAGAGCTACTGCTTTGGCAAAGAGCTATGGCTGTGTTGGGGAGATGGTTTATCTACTTATGTGACTTTCTATTAAAATGCTAGAGGGCAGACTGTCAGTCTCATAGACTTACCTCCCATCCTAGCTGTTGACAAAACCTCTCTTTGTCCTCAGGGATCATAGCATAGGACCTCTTATAGTTGAGCCAATTTTTTGACAATATATTTATGGTTTTTCTCTTTAAAAATTTCAGCAAGTTGTAGTAGAATGAAATTTCAGTGTATTTTTTAAAAATATATTTCTAAATATTTAAGATATCTTTCTTTTGGGGTTGACTTTTATGTTCTGCTTACATGAATTTATTATTTGAATTTATTTGTGATTCTGAGATAACTGCTCACATTGAAAGTACCCACCTGTGGTCCTCATTTTCTGATTGGCTGGTTTCTCCTATAATCTTTGATTTAAAAAAAGAGTATGGGACAAAGATGTCATCAATATTTTCCAAACTATTCTTCCGACTCATTTCCTCAGGATTTTTCTCTGCTAATTCCCTTACCATATAACTCTCTGACTTTCCCTCTTTTTTATCTCCTTTTTCTTTGCTGTCTTTACTTTTTAGAAAGTAACCATCTCAAGTGTAGGGATGGTCTTCTGCAGATTTTGTGTTCTCAGAGCTTATAGCTCAGTGCCTGTAACATTGTAAATGGTTATTAAATTCTAGTTTGCTGGCTGACTGATTCTAGAAGTAACAGGGAACCACTAAACATTGTTGAGAAAGGGAGTAATAGATGATCACACCTATGCATTGGGAAAATCATTTTGCCAGTTGTAGGCAGAAAGTATTCACCACAGTGAAGAGACTGGAAGTTGGAAGACCAAGTAAGATTATTGCAATAGTTTAGGAAAAAGGTAAAATATCTGTTTTTTGTCCTAGCATCTTGGTGTGTTTTTATCATTAGCCCAACAAAGAATGATGTGGAACAGGAACTTAAATCAGTCTATCCTGCAATCAGAATTTTAATCCATCCGTTCTGTTTCCATTGTCACATACAAAGGTAGACCAAATTCCTGAGACTGTCTTGTTAGGTTGAGTCTAAGACAGACTCAAACATTTCATGCAGCTGCTCACTCAACATGAAACTGCCCCTATAGACATATTTATTGCATGACAGTTTGTTTTCTATTGGGATCCATTCCAACTCCTCCCTTACTTCCTAGATTGCACTTTTACTTCCCTTCCCCTCAGTTCCTCAAACCTCAAAAGCCCACTTCACTCAAAGGACTGCTTAATCATTTTTTATTTTGCAGTGAGCCTTTTCATGTCAGTCCAGAGCACCCTTTGTGACTATGATAAATACCTGTTCTGAATTTTTTGCATTCTGAATTGCTCTCACACTACCTGATATTTCATATATGCACTTTAAGCACTTGCTACTTCTTCAAGAATGAATAAACAGCCACAGTGAATGAATATTAAATATCCCAATGAATAACTATCAATACCACCCAGTCTCCCATTTCCTTCAGGGCCATCTCCAGTCCGGATCTATATCTGGCCATTGAACCCAAATGGCTTTGGAGGGGAAAGTCAGGCAGGTGACCTTGCACAGCCCTCCCTCATTTAAATTCAATTCACTTGCATGTCATGCTGTCATGATATCACATCTGGGATATCATGGCCCTCTTTGAGAACTAAGGACAAACAACAATAGCTAGCAATACCACATAGTAGTTAATTTGTAATATATATTTTTCTTATCACAAATGATTTGGAGCAATTTTTGTTATGGCTACTGTTCGTTTTCAATGTGTCTCTTTCAAGTTTTTTTTGTTTGTTTGCTATACTTTGAGTACTTAACTCTTCAGCTTACAAGAGTAAAGGTGACTTCCTCAAAGTCACATTGGCAATTATAATAGTGGAGACCAAATTCAAAGTTTGTTTTCCTAACTCCTACAATCTTCTCTTACATCTTTTTTTTTTTTTTTTTCTGGTCTTTTTTTTTTCTTTTTTAAGAATATAAAGTATTTTTTTAAAAAATAATTTATCACCCAGATCTGGGTAAAAAACAAACAAAAAAAGAAACAAATGTCTTTCTCAGCCCTATATTCACCCTCTCTACTTCACCCTCAAGTATGTCTAGAAATACTTTGATGAACCACAAAATGTCATTCTTGCTACTTTATTTAATACGATTGCACTCTGTAGGGTGGCCCCCTGAGAGCCACAGCTTGTGCAGGTACCCTGGAACCTGTGATGTACTGTGGAGTGTAAAGCTGTTCACTTCTGAATATTCTCAAGTTAGGATTGTTTTCAAAAGCTGTAGCAACCTAAGATATCAGTGGGCCCAACCTACCTATGGGGTGAGTTTCTAGCCACCTGCAAAAATCTCACTATCTTAATATTTTATCTGTGCATCTAAACAGTAAACACACTGGGAGGGGAGCAGGAAGGGAGGAATTACCGACAGGTGTGGCTTGTTAGAAAATGTAAAACTCAGTACTTTTCAAGAAGATTTGCAAAACCCAAGTGTTGTCAGCAGTCAGTAAGCTCTGAGTACCAGGCCCTGCGGTGATTTTCCCTAGAATTTTTCTGCCCGTGGCATAACTTACATAAAACCCCCAAAACTCAAAAGTCTGCAGTTTTTGAAACAAACTGCTAACCAAGTGAGTGGCAACATCTCTCGGTGCATGTTAAGACTGCCAGCCTCTTCCAGACACCCAGATTCTCTAGGAACAAACAGGTAAATCTCTCCACAGGTATAACTTGCACTCTGTGCAGTTGGTACCTTTCTAAATTCCCATTAAAGTACTTAATGGCCAATTTACCTGGAAGAAAGAAGTATTAATTTGGGACTGCTGGAAAAATCTTCATGCTTTGCCAAGCATTGTTAGAACATTTGGAGAGCTCAGGACAAATATTTAGCTTAGGGAGACACTTGCCAAGGTAAAGGTCTTACAGTGAAAAGGGCAGTTGGAGTTTCTTCTGTGTGGACTATAATGCATCAATGGAATCAGTGGTATCCAAAAATCACATAGAGTCTGTTAAAAGATTTGTGGTCATTTTCCTCAGGGAATAAGAATCAAAAAAAAAAAAAAAAAAAGAAAAGATATTAAAACTTCCAAAGTTCAGTTGAAATAATAAAATTAAGAGAAGCTTTAAATATTAATTATTTTACTAATTGTAACTATATAAAATGAATAAATTATTAATGGGGAAAAGCAAAAGAATATGAGCTGCCTAGAGAGGTGTATTCTAAGATTCTGTTAAGTATTTCTTGCCAGCTTATTCTCTTTGGAAGAATTTTCTGCCAAATGTATGCTCCAAGGCTCACCTCAGGTGATGCATTAACATTCTGAAAGCTTTTACCTAAACCAATAAATGAAACTCCCTTATTAGCCACAAGCCCTGTAGCCTCAGTAGCTCTGCCCATTAATTAACAAAGGGACACAGGAAAAGGGAGGGAGGGGGAGGCAGAAAAGACAGAGGGCAAAAAGTCTTTTCACTGGTATTAATTCTCAGCATAACAACAAAAAATGAAAACTAATGATAGGCACTCTTTTCTGAGCAATTTGTTAAAACCACTATAATCCATATTTAAATAATGTAAGTCAGTTGATCAGTCATGTGTATGTGTGTTATAGATGCATCCACTTTAAGAATACTTAGTTGATAAATAAAATATTTATGAAATTTATAAATCCTGTTTTGGAAACCATTCATATGATTAGTGTTAGAATGAAAAAATTGTGATGGTATTTTGAATAGATTATAAATACATTTCCTAATGTATTTATACATTTCTAAAAAATCAGGCAATAAACATCACTGTGAAATTAAAATCAACCTTTGGCTCCTAGTATCACTGTTTCCTATAACTCCTTTAAAAAAGGGTATTCCACTATTAATTTTTGTTCACATATAATATAAAGGACAGTAACAATGAGTTCATTTTTTCCTATAAGAAAATAATGACTGAATTTAAAAGATATAGAGAAAATATGGCAATGAACAAACTTATTAATCAGTAACATCAGAAACATATCATTTTCCCTCCTTTGTACATAACTGGTTCATTTGGATGAGAAAATGGCAGTATGAAATACAAAATCAGCTGGGCAATGTTTAAGAAGGAGATTGGTTATCCATGCTGTAGATAAATTTGAATTTAACAATCCTCTAACAACAAAAGTATTAGATAGTTTCAGTAATTCCCCCCATAGGGGAGAAAATAACAATAGTGGATATTGGAGGACTCTTTCATAAAGGTGTTAAAGGAACCACTGATATTAGGAACCAAAGGTTGATTTTAATTTCACAGTGATGCTCCTTGCTTGATTTTTTAGAATAGCAGTTTCAAAATCATATTCCTATCTTACTCCTCTCCCCAAGAAAGGAAAATAATATTCCTTAATAATTCCTAAAGTGATATTCCCAGGGGTATGAAGTGAAACCAGATGGTTACAACCACAAATGTCAACCTATATAACTGTAGAAATCCCTTTGGACTTATTCTCTCACTTCCCATTGAATTAGCTTGTTTCAATCCCCAGGGACCAAGCACAAACCCAAGAGGTTAAGGTTTTTGGTACTGTCATTCCCTAGATATCTACCACATGACCCTAGTTTAGTATGTTCCATGACAACCTTGAAATAAATTAGTGTTTCCAAGAGAGTATTTACAGAGGGAATGTCAAAAGATGTTTAAGTATGATACTATTCCCTTAAACTAGGAAATATACTTTGCCATTCTACATATATAAGGTCCTAGAGAAAGTGAGTTTAAACTTAAAGTATAAAAGAATTAAGCCATATACAGAATAAGAGGACTGAGGAGGACCAAATTACTCTTGAATTTGGAAATCTTTTTCTTCTTGAAATTCCTTGAAAGTTTGTTTAAGGGAGGGTATCAAAAAAAATTTTTAAAAAAGAGGAGAGCAGTCTCTTTGCTCACTGAGTTGTGTTATCTACTTGCAGAGTGTGGTATCTCAGCTCACAAGTCAGCCATTGCTCATGTGGTAATGATGAGGGGAGACCTTGAAACTCTCTCTTTGAGATTCCTTCAAGGAGAAAGTCTCTTTGAATTCTGGCCTCTGTAAAAGACCCCACCCGAGGGAAACAGGACAAACAGCTTTGTTCTGTTATCTAGGAGGGGCTAGTTGAGTCAGGAGCTAGAGATTCCAACCCTACTGAATTGGAAATTAGTTCAGAGACACTCATTCAATTCCAAGATTTTCTCTGATTCCAGCTCAAACTACACCCATCTTCCATCAAGAGCTACTAGCCTAGGCTTCTATTATAAAATAAATGAGCCAACTTGGGGCTCAGTCCTTGCAGAGGGCCTAACATGCCATGCTATGCCAAGGAACCCTCTGCCCACTGAAATGATATTCTCTTTCAGCGTTACCCTCTCTTTTATTTCTTTTTCACCTGTTTCCCTAATAAGATTTTATATCTCTCTGTTGGGATTGCTCTGCTAGAAACTTTACTTCTCTGCCAGGACTTTGCCACCAAAGAATTCAGTCTTTCTATTCATGCATAGGAAAGGCTGACTTCCCAATGCCTATAATAAACTTCTTTTGCCAATCTAGCTTTTTGGGTTCATAAATCCCTTTATGAAGGACCTCTGTGCCTCCAAAAGAGGGGTTCCCACAACTCCCTGCCCTGTATCAAATCCTAGGGGAATCTAGGAGAGCCAAACTCTTCATTTGGTTCCCTGAACCCTGAATCTGTCACTAACCTCATCATTTAATTCCCTCACCACCAGGAACCCTAACCTCATCATTTGGTTTCCTGAACCCCAAACCTGCTACTAACCTCATCAATAACAGCTGATCATCGAGCTTCTAATTAGGCTTTTCATGAAATTTAACTGCCACTGCTATTGGCTCAAGCTGCATCTTTTATATCCCTCTCCATGTCATCTCTGTTCATTGCCCTCTCAGAATACATATATCCCTCGATTTAGTAAAGAAGGAATACATAATAACAAGGTATATGGTAGTCAGATGGGAAATATGACAGGCACTGTTTTTCCCCTGACTTGGCAGCTCATAGATTTTATTTTGTTTTGTCTTGTTTTATTTCGGTTACTGTCAGGAAGGAAAAACAAAAGTCCCAAGAGATGAGCAGTCTCCTCAGTGGACAAAAAAGACCACTCATATATCACCATGTAGAGCCAGTTTCCTAGGCACTAATGAATGGGAAAATTCTCAACAAGCCTCAGTGCATTAGAATAAAACTCTATAGAACTAATCAAAAACAGTAAATATAAACAGACCCTCACAAATTGGTTCTCAGTGGCCAGTCCCCCACTGCATAATCATCTACATTTACATAAATACCATAAATAATATCCAATAAATAATATCTCAGCGACTACATTTGACATATAAATTTGAAAGGCAAAATTGAGGTAAAAGAAAAGATATTGCATTTAAATTCTCCTCATTACTTCTATGATCTTGAGTAAGTCACTTCAGTGGAACTCAATTCTTTCATAAATAATAATAGCTAACATTTACTTAACACTTACTTTGTTCCAAGCACAGCAGCAATTCTCAATTATTACACTTTTGATCCTCATATAAATACTATAAAGGAGGTGCTATAATTATTCCCATTTTACAGATCAGGAAATTGAAATAGGCAGAAGTTAATGGACTTGCCCAAGGTCACAAACCTAATAGGTATCTGAAGTTGGCATTTGAACACAAATTTTCCTATTTTCAGACCTGACCCTCTATCCACTTTACCACCTAGCAACCTTGAAATAAGAAGGTTGGATGAAAAATCAGTCTTTGGGAGTGGTGAACCAATCCTAGTTTCAGAAATGATAAAACATACTTGCCTTTTTTCAGGAGAAAGATTAGGGTCTAGGTTGGTGAAGATATATTCTAATACTGAATATGTAGTTTTACTTCAATGTTTTTCTTTGTAATCAGGAAGAATTCAATGTGGGTGGAGTTTAAGGGGAAAATGATGCTGTAAAAATAAAAGAATTCAAGGAAGGTGATTTTTTTTTTTTTTTTTAGTGGAGATCACAAGTTCTTTTATATCTCTAAAACATGTCACTTGAATATAAATTTTGAAAATGCGTGTGACTTACAAATCCTTATTATTCAAATTTGATTAAATACCAAAAAGAAGCTTATTATGTAGTAGTTCCATTCTTTCCCCCAAAGGAACCATACTTTTGAAAATATTATCTACATGATAATTGATGTGTGATCACAGGGGGAGAAGTTACATTTATCTATTCTTGAATTGACTCATTTTACCCAATTTGTACTTGTTGTAGCAGACCAGGATATTTTGTTCTGTTTCTGATACTGTTGTTCATTGTTTATTTGTTTCTTTTACCAAACTGATGGTCTTACCACAGCTTCAACTGTATTTTTACAACTAAATTTTCAGATGTCGATGAATAGTCTGATCTGAGAGGGGTACATTCTTTCTATTCACCACAACACGTCCTGAAACTCCATGCTAATAGACACTTATCAGGAAGTAGGAAGTGCCAAAAAATATAGCAATCAAAAATGTATTTAGGGAAAACTACCGATGTCTAAGAAAACTTCCAATTTTGAACTGTTAGCCTTCATTTCCTTAATCTTTTTAGGGAATGTTTCTGGCTAAAAGTCATCTATAGGCAAAATTGCTTCTCTGCTGATGTATCCCTCTGGACCCCATAGATATATTGAATAAAACTATTTCTCTTTAATTCTTGAGTCACTGAAGCAATATGTGTGTGTGTGTGTGTGTGTGTGTGTGTGTGTGTATGTGTGTGTTTGTGTGTGTCTCACAACTTCCTTTAGTAGGGCACTGATAAAACTTACTAGCACTGCTCCTACCAAAACATCTCTAAAGCTGGTTTTTTCTCTAATCTTTCTGTTTAGAAAACAATAAAGGAAAAAAGAGGACTCGGACATTTTTTTTTTGGGGGGGGCACTATAAATGGCAATGGAGGCATTACTAACAAACCAAGGCAGCTCTTCACCAAAATTCTATTTTGTTCAATCAGCTTCCAAGACCAATAACACTCTCTATCAATAAGGACTTCAGTCAAGAAGTCTGTCAACTATGAATTAGAGTTATCAAAAAATAAGATACAAAGAACAAATCTGTTCTTATCTTTTGATTCTCACCTATTCTACTCAGATCAAATAATAGAGAGTAGGAGCAACAAGGAGGAAATAGTCTCCATCATCACCTTCTCTCTGGAAGTTGCTGCTATATAAAGTCTCTCCAGGCCTCTCTGAAATGAGCCTGCTAATCATTTCTTACAGAACAATAAGATTCTATAACATTCATATACCATTATTTATTCAGCCATTCTCCAACTGATGGGCATCCATTCACTTCCCAGTTACTTGCATTTACAAAATGAGCTGCAACAAACATTTTTGTACATGTGGGTCTCTTTCCCCCCTTCATGATCTCTTTGGAATACAAAGCCAATTGCTGGATCAAAGGGTATAGACAGTTTGATAGCCCTTGGGCCATAATTCCATATTGCTCTCCAGAAGGGTTGAATCAGTTCACAACTCAATCAACAATGTTTTAATGTCCTATTTTTCCCACACCCCCTCCCACATTCATCATTATCTTTTCCTGTCATCTTAGCAAATCTGACACGTGTGTAGTAGTATCTCAGAGTTGTCTTAATTTGCATTTCTCTGATCAGTAGTTATTTGGAGTGATTTTCAAGTGGCTACAAATAATTTCAATTTCTTCTTCTGAAAATTGTCTGTAAGTTTCAGTCAATTCTCTATTTTAGAAATGTGACCCTTATCAGATCTTTTGGATGTAAAAATATTTTCCCAGTTTATTGCTTCCCTTCTAATTTTGTCTGCATTAGCTTTATTTGTACAAAAATTTTTAACTTAGTATAATCAAAATTATCTATTTTTTGATCAATAATGATCTCTATTCTTCTTAGGTTACAAATTCCTTCCTCCTCCACAAATCTGAGAGGTAAACTATCATATGTTCTTCTAGTTTGTTTATAATATCATTCTTTAAGTGTAAATCATGAACCGATTTAGACCTTATTTTGCTATACAGTGTTAGGTGTGGGTCTATGTCTACTTTCTGCCTATGTTTCCAATTTTCCCAGCAGTTTTTGTCAAATAGTGAATTCTTATCCCAAAAGCTAGTACCTTTGGGTTGTCAAATACTAGATTGTTATAGTCATTGACTATTTTGTTCTGTTAACTTAACCTATTCCACCAATCAACTTCTCTATTTCTTAGCCAGTACCAAATAGTTTTTTATGACCGCTGCTTTATAATATAGTTTTAGATCTAGTATAGCTAGGCCACCTTCATTTGCTTTTCTTTTCATTAATTCCTTTGAAATTATTGCCCTTTTGTTTTTCCAGATGAATTATGTTGTTATTTTTTCTAGGTAAGTAAATTAGTTTTTTGGGAGTTTGACTGGTATAGCACTAAATAGATTAGTTTAGGAAGTATTATCATCTTAATTATATTTTCTCGACCTATGCACAAGCACATGATATTTTTCCATTTGCTTAGTTTCCCTTGGCAGATATATTCCCAAATATTTTATAATATCAACAGTTATTTTAAATGGTATTTCTCTTTGTATCTCTTGCTGTTGGATTTTGTTAGTGATATATAAGAATGCTGATGATTTATGTGGATTTATTTTGTATCCTGCAACTTTGCAAAGTTGTGGATTATTTCTAATAGCTTTTTAGTTGATTCTCTGGAGTTTCTCTAAGTATACCATCATATCATCTGCAAAGAGTGATGATTTAGGTTCCTCATTACCTACTCTAATTCCTTTAATCTCTTTTTCTTCTCTTATTGCCAAAGCTAGCATTTCTAATATAATCTTGAATAGTAATGCTGATATTTGGCAACCTTGTTTCACCCTTGATCTTATTGGTAATGGTTCTAGTTTATCTCCATTACCTATGATGTTTGATGATGGTTTTAAATAGATGCTACTGACTGTTTTAAGGAAAAGTCAATTTATTCCTATATTCTCTAGTGTTTTTATTAGGCATGGGTGTGGATTTTATCAAATGATTTTTCTGTACTTTATCAAATGCTTTTTCTGCATCTATTAAGATAATCATATAGTTTTTGTTAATTTTGTTATTGATATAGTCAATTAAGCTAATAGTTTTCCTGATATTGAACCAGCCCTGCATTCCTGGTATAAATCTTAATTAGTCATGGTATATTATCCTGAATAGGTTTTTCTGTAATCTATTTGCTAATATTTTATTTAAGATTTTTGCATCAATATTCATTAGGCAGATTGGTCTCTAATTTTCTTTCTCTGTTTTTGTTCTACCTGGTTTAAGTATCAGTACCATGTCTGTGTCATAAAAGGAATTTGATAAGAGTCCTTCATTCTCTATTTTTCAAATAATTTATATAGTATTAGAGTTAATTGTTCTTTAAATGTTTGGTAGAATTCACATGTAAATCCATCTGGTCCTGGGGATTTTTTCTTAGGGAGTTGATTAATAACTTTTTGTATTGCTTTTTCTAAAATGGGACTATTTAAGTAATTTATTTCTTTTCCTGGTAATCTGGGCAATCTATATTTTGGTAGGTATTCCTCCATTTCAATTAGGTTGTCAAATATATTGGCATAAAGTTGGGCAAAATAACTCCTAATTATTGCTCTAATTTCCTCTTCATTGGTGGGATAGTCCTCCCTTTTCATTTTTGAGGCAAACAATTTGATTTCCTCTCTTTTTTTTAAATTAAATTAAATAAAGGTTTATCTATTGTTGTTGCTTTTTTTCATGAAACCAACTCTTAGTTTTATTTATTAATTCAATAGCTTTTTTAGTTTCAATTTTATTGATTTCTCCTTTTATTTTTAGAATTTCAAGTTTGGTATTTGATTGGGAGGTTTAATTTGTCCTTTTTTTTTTTTTTAAGCTTTTTTAGTTGCAAGCCCAATTTATTGATCTTCTCTTTCTCTATTTTATTAAAGTAAACATCTAGAAATATAAAATTTCCCCTTATTACCATTTTGGCTGCATCCCACAAATTTTGGCGTGTTGTCTCATTATTGTCATTCTCTTGGATGAAATTATTGATTGTTTCTTTGATTTGCTGTTTCACCCATTCATTCTTTAGGATGAGATTATTTAGTTTCCAATTTCTTTTTGGTCTACTTTCCTCTGGCCTTTTATTGAATGTAATTTTTATTGCATCACGATCTGAAAAAAATGCATTTACTATTTCTGCTTTTCTGCATTTGATTTTGAGGTCTTTATATCCTAATATATGGCCATTTTTTGTATAGGTTCCATCAATTGCAGAGAAGAAAATGTACTCCTTTCTGCTCCATTCAATTTTCGCCAATGATCTATTATATTTAGTTTTTCTAGTATTCTATTTACCTCATTAACTTCTTTCTTATTTATTTTGTGGTTTGATTTATCTAGTTCTGAGACAGCAAGGTTGAGATCTCCCACTATTATAGTTTTGCTGTCTATTTTTTCTTGCAACTCTCTTAACTTTTTTAGGAATTTAGATGATACACCATTTGGTGCATATATGTTTAATATTGATATTGTTTCATTATCTATAGTAGCCTTTAATAAGATATAGTTTCCTTCCTTATCTCTTAATTAGATCAATTTTTGCTTTTGCTTGATCTGAGATCAGGATGACTATCCCTTCTTTTTTTACTTCACCTGAAGCATAATAGATTCTGCTCCAGCTCTTTACCTTTACTCTGTATGTATCAATCTGCTTTAAATGTTTTTCTTGTAAACAACATATTGTAGGATTCTGACTTTTAATTCAGTCTGCTATTCACTTATGTTTTATGGGAGAGTTCTCCCCATTCACATTTACAATTAAAACTATCAATTCTGTTTTTCCTGCCATCTTAATAACACAAATTTAAGCTTTTCTCTTTCCTTTTCCTCTTTCCTTCTTCCCCATTATTTTACTTATGAATACTACTTGCCTTAAGCAGTCCTCCCCCTTTAGAAACTCTCCCCTTTTCTTATACCTCTCCCCTAGTGTTTCTGTTTTCCCTTCTATTTAGCCTACTCCTTCCCTTTTTCCCTTTCCCCTTCCACTTTTCTATAAGGTGAGAGATGTGTTTTTGTGAAACCAAATACATCTAATATTCTTTCTTTGAGCCAAATCGAATGAGAGTAAGATTAATACAATATTCATCCCCCTCTCTTCTTTCCATCAATTATAGTACATTTTATTTGCCTCTTCCTGAGATGTAATTTTCTTCATTTTACCTCCACTTCCCCCCTTTTTTCTATTACACTACTCTTTCCACCTTTAATTTATATTTTATATTAAACAGTAAAATCAGATTTTATATGTACTCTCTATGTATACTGATAACAGAAATACAGTTCTCAAGATTTTTTTTTCTTTTTACCTTTTAATGCTTCTCTTGAGTTCTATATTTGGAGGTAAAATTTTTTGTTTAGCTCTGGTTTTCATCAAAAATAAATGGAATTAACCAGTTTACTTGAATGTCCATCTTCTTCCCTGAAAAAAAAAAAAAGCTCAGTTTAGCAGTGTAATATATTCTTTGTTGCATTCCAGGCCCTTTGATATTTTAAAGTGGAAGCTGTTAGGACCTGAGTAATCCTGTAATCCTTATTGTGGCTCCTCAGTCTTTGAATTGTTTCTTTCTGTCTGCTTATGATATTATTCCCTTGGTACAATAGTTCTGAAATTTAGCCATGATATTCCTTGGGATTTTAAATTTGGGATCTCTTTCAGGAAGTGTTTGGTGAATTCTTTCAATGGTTATTTTACCTTATGATTCTATGATATATATGCAGTTCTCTTTGATGATTGCCTGAAAGATAGTGTCTAGGCTTTTTTTTTTTAATCATTAATTTCAGGGAGCCTGATTGATAATCCTTAGATTGTCTCTTGTAAATCTGTTTTCCAGGTCGGTTGCTTTCCAGGTTAGATATTTTACATTTTTTCTATTTTTTCTTTTTCTTTTTTTTTTTTTTTTTTGGTTTTGCTTGACTGATTCTTGTTGTCTCATTGAGTCATTCATTTTCATTTGTTCAGTTCTGAATTTTAGTGAATTGTTTTCTTCATTTTTTTTAACTTCTTTTTGTATTTGTCCAATTGAATTTTAAATGAGGTATTTAGTTCTATGGAATTTTTTTCCAATTCACAAATTGTTTTTAAGGAGTTATTTTCTTTTTCTATTTAACAAAATCTGTTTTTTTTAAGGAGTTATTTTCTTTTTCTGTTTCACAAATTCTGTTTTTCTGGGAGTTGTTTTCTTTTTCCATTGTATCAAAACTATCTTTTAATGAGTTATATGCCTTTTCCAAACCCTGTTGCAAAGTTTTCATTTCCTTTCCCCATTTTTCTTGCTCTCTTCTAAGACCCTTTTTAATTTCTTCCAGGAGAGCCTTGTGTAATGGGGAGCAGGTTATATCACCTTTGGGGGCTTCATCTGGATACAATCTGCCGTTAGTATCCTCAGGGTTTGATATCTGTTCTTCTTTTTCACTATAAAAGTTGTCTATTGCCAGAGTACTCTACTTTTTTACTCATTTTTTAAAAAAAGTTAAGATTTGCTTTTGGGGTGGGTGAAGTTTTCCAAGCTTCCTTTATAAGCAGCCATGGCTGTAGTGGGTCAGTGCTGACTCACTCCCAGTGCTGGGTGGGCATGGCCAGGTCCCATAAAACTCTGGTACTTCAGGGTTCGCTTTTTACGTCTTTTGTGTTTGTGTCGGATGTTTTCTAACTTCTCTGCTGATCTACTGGCTTGCAACCAGGGCAGAGTGGCCAGCACTGCTGTAGATTCCTTTAGATTTCTCCCTGTAGATTTTCCACCACACAGATTCTCCACTGTCCTGGGGTTCTGTGCTGTCTGCACTAGTGTTTGTGTTCAGCTGCTTCTGCTTGACTGCCTCTCTCCCATTTCCAATTGAACAGACCTTTTCTGGTCTGTTTCTTACCATATATTCTCTGCCACATGGAGTCTGCACCACCACACAGAGATTGCACCACCCCAGGACTCTGCACTGCCTGGGCTGGTGTTTGTGCTCAGCTGCTTGCGCTGGCCACATCTCTCCCATTTCCAATTGAAACAAACCTTTTTCTGGTAATCTTCAAAATTATCTTCTGCTGATAATTTATTGTACTTTCAATATTTGTGGGTTCTGTTGGTCCAAAGCTAATTCAGAGGATGGAATTTCTAATTAATCTGATATTTGTAGGAGAAGTTAGGAAAGAAATGTATGTTTTCTCCACCATTTTGGCTCCACCCCAGAAAGTCCCCTCTTTATATCTTTTAAACATTTATCAATTGAACAATGGCTTATATCCCTATAAATTTGAGTAATTCTCTCTCTCTCTCTCTCTCTCTCTCTCTCTCTCTCTCTCTCTTTCTCTCTTTCTCTGTCTCTCTCTGTGTTTGATTCTTGACTGTTTCAATTTCTATTTCTCTTTCCTCTCTCTCTCTGTCTGACTCTCTATTTCTCTCTGTTTCTATCTCTCTGTTTCACTCTCTCTGTTTCTGTCTCTTTTATATCTCTGTCTCTGTTTCTGTCTGTCTCTGTCTATCTCTCTGTCTCTCTGTCTCAGTCTCTGTGTCTCTGTCTCTGCCAGCCTCTGTGTGTGTGTGTGTGTGTGTGTGTGTGTGTGTGTAGGGGCAGGGTTTACTCCCTTCTAGGAACAAAAATGTTCTCATCAGACATAAAGTTATGTTAGGATCATAAAAATTAGAAATAGAAGATACTTAATTAGCCCTCAGGTTAAAAAATGAGGCAATTATAGACAAGTGAAGTTTAATGGTCACATACCAAGTAGAGAACCAAGGTCCAAACCTTAATTCTTTGCCCCCAATCCCATTCTCTTTCACATTTTGCTGTTGGACTGTATCTGAACTTAAGCTCTTTCCAAATGCATAGCACAAGTCACTGCACATAGCAGGCACTAACTAAATGTTTGCTGAATAAATAAGCAAATTATATGGGGGGAAGTACCATATTCCAAAACTATTTCAAGTTTATGAGACCCCAAAAATATTCATGAAGTTCATAGTAGTCAGTGAGCCCTTTCAATCAAATGATGGACATTGAAGCTTGATTTCAGGGTTTTAAAATGGGGATGCTTGTACTGGTTGATCAGTAATTTCAAACCACTTATTTCAAAAGTGTGAGTGAAAGGATGGAGAGACTCTGATTAGTAGCTAGAACGTACAGAAAGATGGAGCAAAGATCGTTTGAAACTAAGAGAGACCTGCAATGTAAATGCTAAGTGACAAGAGGATAGACAGAATATATTCTATCTGATTTTCTCAATGATTTTCCTCAATAAGGTAGGGAAGAATACTTCCATGCATAGCTGCTTTTCTTTACATTTTCCTATCTTTTAAGCTCTAACTGAGAATAGGATTTTTCCTTATCTGTGGATATTATAATCCATTTTTCTAATCACCTTTTTGCTAATCTATATTGCCTATATATTCCATTCAAGTCACTCCTTACCCTGATTGGAATTAGTCAAGGCAAGAAAATAAACATTTATTGAACAATTATAATATACCTAGACTTTCTTACAAGTAGTGAAAATGAGTCCCCTCACTCATTTCCCCCAATTCATTTCCTATCTTCAAGGGACTGACAATCTAATGAAGGAGATGACTTTCAAACAACACATATAAGCAGGATATGAAATAAATTGGTATATAATATAAGGGAGAAGACATTACCATTAAAAAGGGAAAGAATGGCAAAAAAGCCATTTTATAAAAGATGGGATATTAGTGAGACTTGAAGGAAATCAGAGAAATTAAGAGTTAGAGATAAGTGTGAAGATATATTAGATATGGCACAAAAACAGTGAAAATGTTGAAAATCAGGAGATAGAGTGTTTTGTATGAGACTAAGTAAGGAAATCATGGTCACTAGACCATCAAGTACTCACAGGGGAGTACAATGTAAAATGGCTAAAAAATTTTAAAAGACAGAGAATTTTGTATTTGATCCTGCAAGTAATAGTAATCCATTGGGGTTTATTGAACCAGGGCAAGTAGTATTATATGGTCACATCCATTCTTTAAAAATAAGTGTGAAAGAAAAATTTGAGTGGAAAGAAACTTGTCACAGCGAGATAAACAAACTAGAATGACCTTCAGCACTCCAATCTACCAAATCTTACTTTCATCAATTATTCCTTCTTCAAAAAATACCTGCTAATTTTTCTAGGTTACTGTGGTGGGAAAGATAGGGTTAGTTTTTTTGAGTCAGTGTGCAAAATAAGCTAATAAATGACTCAAAATTAGAGGAAAAACAAAAAATATGGCCCTAGTGGAAAATAATTTTTTTAAAAGGACAATTGGAATCAATAAATGGAGAAAGGGATTCTAAGGATAGAGAAAGTAGTAACTCCATTGATCATAAAGGCTATATCCTAATTATAAATGTCTTCAAGATTATCATTTGGCAGCTAAATTTATAAATATATAGTTCTGTGCAGAGTGCAATTCAAAGTTAGCCAAAAACATTACTATAATTCTATTAAGCCTGCCATCTTAGATAAGCAATAATGAGTGCTGTATGATATATCATCATTTTCAACATTTCCTACAAGCATAACAGTAATTTCATTAAAAAACATTACCATCAACAACAAAACTTCTGCCCCTCTTCACAAGTGTTTTTGTAACCGGTTGTAGAAGACAATTTATTAAGTCCTTTTGGCGCTGACCACAAGGAAACTTTCCTAAGATGGTATGAATACCACCGAGTATATAGACACACACACACACATCACACACACACACACACACACACACACACACAAATGAGTGTCACTAACTTTTATTGAAATTCAACATTTATTTGGCCTCCATGTTGGATAATCTATTTTATGTAAAAGTTTTGGCTAGAGGATGTGGCTTTGAAATAATTTGCCTACAAGGATATTTCCAAGTAAGCTTCTTATTGACTGAAAACAGGTATCTCAGGGGGTAAACAAATATCAATGTGGAGTGAATGCCAGAGTGAGACAAAATAAGATCTAGAATTAACAGAGAGAAAGCTCGTTTGTAAGCAAGGACCTCACACATTATGATTTGAATTTGTAAAATGATGCTCTTACTGATTTAGAAATAACTTCACTTGACAAGATAAATCCCCATGCTAGCTGAAAGTAAAGCTCACTGCTCATGCTTTAAGCCTCCCATTTTTATAACATGAAAAAAATTCTTGCCCTATGAAGCGGTTATTCATATTTAAACAGGTTAAATTAGAAAGACAGTTAAAATCAATATGGGGGGAAAATAAACATAATCCAAAATACTATATCATTTCTAGTCATTGTTGTCATTATTTTCATTATCCCAGTTACATCAGTTTATTCATTCAACAATCACTTATTAAATTCCTATTAGGTGCAAGGCTTGTTTGGCAAGATGATCTTTGTTCAAATCTAGCCTGATTAGCTAAGTTGTCCTGAGTCACTCACTTCATAGTTCAGCTCCCCAGACAACTCTCTTAAGATTCTAATTTACTTCAGAATCTCAGGATGTCTCTATACAAATTACTTCCTTACACTCAGGAAATAGCCAATCTGGATGTTTTCCTAGAGCCATAAAAAGACAAAAACACCAGATGAATATCAAGAGCTGTTAGGTACAGTGGTTTTATTAGTTATTCAGACAATACTTTTGGGATGCCATAAATATTAGAAGCTGTGTTCCCTTACAAATAATTTTATTTACAAAATCAAATTTTGAAGAAATAGAGAACACTTTCACATACGTGTAGAATGAATTATAACATTAAGCAAGTAGGATTCTTAAGGAAAATTAAAGGGAAAGGATATACAATAATAAAACTTATTTACCTCCAATCACTTCACATTTGTATAAGTATGTTCCATAACAGTAACATTTCAGTCTTTGCAAATCTGTGATTCCTTTTTCTTAATAATACTTTTTTTTTTTTACCAGAATTGTTGAATTCATTATTACAATGGAGAAAAGAAGCAAGACTGAATATTTTAAACTTGATATTTTCAATTTATGTTATCACTTTTAGACTCAAGTTACTAGGTGTTTCAAGAGATAGAAAAATTATATGTAGATTTTACCAATTCCATATTCTATATTATATCTCTTTTTTCAAAGCTGTAAATTAGCCTTTATTTGGCAGGCAGTTAATCATGCCTGTATTTTTTTTATATATATTTCATTCTAATTGTATTTATAGTACCAAAACTTGAGGTGGAAGTTTGGTATGCATTATTATCAATGGAAATATTCCTCTTTTCATTAGTGAGTAGAAAATGGGGAGGATAACTATTTATAATGCATAATATAGGAAATTCTCTAGATTTGAGGTTTAGGGATTTTCATATTGAGGTACTTCTAATATGGTAGCTCAGGAGTAAAACAAGCCCACCCTTTCTGTGACATATATTAAAATGTCATCTCCTGGAAGATAGAAAACATTTTTTTTTCCCTCAGTATTCCTAGTATGTATGTATGTGTGTGTACATATATATATATATATATATATATATAGCATTTATATAGCACCTGTTCTATTGAAGGCACTTAATAAATGCTTATTGATAAATTTATTGTTTTCTATAAGATACCTGGCCAATTTTGTCCCAAAGAGGAAGTCATCTGGTTCTCAAATATACTTCCCAGATCCCCAGGCCATCTAGGCTGTGTACATAAGTTCTTTCTTTCCTCAGCACTCATTCCAAGGGTTTCTTTCTAAAAGTCAGAGTATCCTAGCTTTTCAATCAGGGAGAGGGACTCTACAGCACAATTCCATTCTAGTTTCAGATCCCTTATTGGGGATTCTTACATTACCAGCAAATCTTTTATATCCTCAATTGGAAGCTATTGGAAAGAAATGTTAGAGAAAGAGTGGGGAAATTATGGTAGATGCTAAACTTTAGAAGTCCACTTCTTTGTGCCTGCACCTGGATAAATATTAAAAAGTGAAGTCCCTCTTCTTAACCCTAGACCTGCAATAATAATTGGGCTAAAATCTGCAAAGGAAGACTATCTTTCCCATAGCTCAAACATATTGAAGTACAGCCTGATGAACAGGAGATCACTAGTTATAGATAGGGTGGAAGAGAACAAATATAGGCAAATAAAAGTAGAATAGATAATCCAGTTGATCAATAAACACTTAGTAGGTATCTACTATGTTTCAGTCACCGTGCTGAGAGCTGGGGATAAAAACAAGGTAATCACTGGTCACCATGACTCCAATATAAATAAATGTGAAAAACCTGTCATTGTCAATTGGTTCTCAACTGTATAAGCTGAGAATCTCCTGATCATCAATGTATGTTTCCTACTATTTTTGGTTCCAACATCACTCCTTCTAGGCTTATTTATTTATTATTATTATTATTAATTATTAATTATTATTCCTCTGTGCAAACAATTGCACCAGAATTCACTAGCTTATCTATACAAGAATATTTTTCCAAATTTGGAGTACCCCCCCCTTTTTTTTTTGAATCAACAGCAAGACCTCCCAGCCACAAATAAATTTCAGTTAACAGAACTACTTAATGAATGAGAACGATGGCCTCATTTACTATTTTATATCTAACACAAAACTATTATCCAATAACAGAATTCTCATCTAGGAATTGGGTCACAGAGGTTTAGATCTGGAAAGGACAATAACTGTCATAGATTCTAACCCTTTTATGTTATAAATAAGGAAATTGAGACTCAGGGAAAATTAACTTGTCCAAGTTTACTCAAACAGTATATACTGAAGGATGAGCATGTTTTGAAAACATCTAAATCACTGATTATCTTTTAACAAGTGGTTTCTTTCCCTTTTCGATCAAAGAAACATCCCAATCAAATTCAGGACTACCCAATTTCCCTATGATAAATACTCACTATATCTCAGAAAAAAATGTACCATGAACTCTGAAAGTCTAGCTATAATAGTCAGGGAATGCTATTATAACTTTAAAATAGTTCAGATACCTTAAAGCATAGCCTGGTGAACAAAACATCCCTCGAGATACACATGAGGTAGGAGAACACAAATGTAGACAGACAAGAAAAGTCACTAAGGAACATCACACCCCTGGAGCCACAGAGCTCTGTCACATAGTGGTCTTGCCTAATTCTATCTCTTTCCCTGCTTTCCAAACAAATAGCTTTGCAACTGCAAAATAATGGACCAGACTATAATGACAGAACAGTTCCCAGATTCAGGCTGTCACTGATTTTATAAGTTACCTATAGACAACCTTAGAAAGGAAGAAAAAACTAGTGAAAGCCACTGGCTGCCATAATTCTGGCTGTTCAACTAACTACCTTGCTTCCTTAATTGTGATGAAATGTAATGAGAACATGCATATAACAAATACAGAAAATTCTTATGTTGTGCTTGCTAGTTCCCTGTCCATTCAGCACTATTTTCTCCTCAGAACTACTACCTTGAATCTAAACAATTCCAAAAATAATTTCTCATCTACTTCTCTTAAATCTTCCCTTTCTTCCCAATTTATCTATTTTGGTTTATGCTATGCAATATGGTCTAAATCAAGTCATCTTTTGTTCTTCACTTCTCATAATTTACATTCTGTCAGCTAACAGTTCTCCAACTCTATGGATGAGGTCAAGGTAGCAATTCCTAGTTCCATATAAACGTGATAAATTCATATTGGCCATTTTCTTTGCCAAAAAGGGACCTTTACTTAGGAGAAGTTACAGGCAAACTGAAGAGATAAAATACCACCAAGAGTAGTAAATATGAAATCTTTTTGGAAGAGCATAAGGGTTACTAAGAAAAGGAGTTTGAAAGAATCCATTAATATTCCATGAAGCCTGAGTATGCATCATTGACTGGCAGATTAACTCCATAGATTGTAGCAGACTAATCAAAGTTAGCTATAAAAAGAAAAAAGAAGCCATTAAAGGGAAGACACTATGAAGGAGGATATCTCATAGTGGGCTTAGCCTTGGAAAAAAACTTTGCAAATATTTTCATCATGAGAAGTTTTTTTGTTTTTTTAATATTGGAAATACCACATTGGGGTTTTTGTAGGGGAGGAGGTGAAACACCAGGAAGAATTTGGTAGTTCAGAGGGAGGGATCAAGGAGAAGTCAAATGGATTGTACCTGGCAGATCAGGTGCCAGACCTGTCTAAAGATACACTAATCATTATCTCAAAGGTTGTATGAAGATGCCCAGAGATTGGAGGGATGGACAATGCAGGTTGATAAAGAGTTATATTTATCTAGAAGAGCAAAATGTTAAGAATTTCAAGGGAATTAATGAAAAAAAAAAAAAAAAAGCAAACAAAGGTGGTTAACTTCACCAGACCTAAAACTATATTACAAAGCAGCAGTCATCAAAACCATTTGGTACTGGCTAAGAAATAGAGTGGTGGATCAATGGAATAGATTAGGTTCACCAGACCCAATAATCAATGACTATAGTAATATAGTGTTTGATACACCCAAAGACTCTACCTTCGGGGATAAGAACTCACTATTTCACAAAAATTGCTGGGAAAAGAGAAAAATAATATGTCAGAAACTAGATATTGATCAACATCTAATAGTTAAAAGAATTGCCCATGTTTAATCTATATCGGATTTTTTTCTGTCTGTTGCAAAGGGGAATGTTGAAAGCTATCTTTGGGAAAATAAAATATTATTAAAATATTTTTTAAGAGTTACAATCTTACAGGCATTCTATACAGACAGGATAATAGGGGAATTACTTAATAATAGCTGGTTAGGTTTTTTCCTGATAAGGGAGTCCACATCATTATCACCCTCCAAATTTCTTGATTCTATCATCTTTTCCATATATGGCAGGTCCCCTAATTCAGCTCTTAATTGCTTCTCCCTGAACTAATGGAAAAGTTTCTTATTTAGGTCTCCTTAACTCTACCCTCTCCCTTCTCTAATCTAACCTTCCCATAGCAGAACAAAAAGTAATGATGACCTCAGTAATATATATATTATGGTGGCTCTCCTTTGCTCACAATGTTTCAGTGGCTCCAATTACTTTAGCATAAAATACAAATTCCTTAGCTTTACCTTTAAGACTCTATAATCAGACTCCAGAATAGCTTTCTAACCTTCATTAACATTCTTCCTTTTCATAAAATTATAATTCTGATCACACTGTACTACTTGCTTCCCAAGTTTGACACACCACTTTCTTCCAACAATTAGTGTTCTTTTCATCTCCACATATCAGACTTATTCTATGCCTTCAAGCTTTACTTAGTGTCCTCAATTCTGTGAAATCTTTCTGATAACTGCCTCTCCTTTCCTAATCTGTTTGAAATTATTTACTTTCTCCTCAAATTTTCCCATAGCATTGGAAAACATTCTTCCCATTTTTTCAGATCTCACCTTTGCCCTCAGGACATGACTTCATATTAGAAATTTAGCTAGGAATATACTGTATAAATTTTGAGAAGAGACTATGAGGTGATATAGCAAATAGAATACTACATGTAAAGTCAGAAATTCCATAGTTCCAATCTGACCCCAGGCACTCATGAGTTGTATTCATGAGCAAGTCAGTTAATCTCTGCCTCAGTTTGCCCAACTGTGAAATAAGGATAATGATAGCATTTAATTTCTCAAGATCTTATTGTGAGGATGAAATGAGTTCATATTTATAAATTAATATACCTAAGTATAATATGCACTCCTTAAGAATAGAAGCTATGCTATTTTTTTTTGTTTTGAATCTTTGTATTCCCAATAACAAAGAAGAAGGAGAAGAATCCAACTAACTGGATAAATGCCTTACCCTCTACAGACCATTTGGCTTCTACCTTAATTATTTCTTATCTAGTCTGTAGGCTGGACCTACTGTGTCCATCCATTCTCCTATTTATGGAAAATAGGGCCATGTCATCTTATTCAACCTAATTCTTTTCTCTATTGTCCTATAAATTCTCCATGAAAGTTCAATCCAACACACCCACAACCTTCTTGCACATCGGTTAACGTCCTTTGGGTACTAGTTAATTTTACTTTTTAATCCCTAGCTTTCACTAAATTATTGTCCTACTTCATTATATCATAAAGGTCTTTATCTTCTGTGCTAGTTTTTACATGCAAGTCATTATTGGTAGCTGACAGCAGAGCCTTTGCATTGCTCTTTCGGGCCCAGTTTGATTCTTTACTAATCATGGTCATGTTGGAGTTCAGAAATGTTGGACCCCCAAAATATATTAGGGTCACAGGCTGTTGTCTCAAGGTATCACAAAAGAATTTGTAGGTATAGACTTCCATATCAAGGAACAAAGATTTTTTTTTTAAATAATTATAACTTTTTATCGACAGAACCCATGCCTGGGTAATTTTTTACAACATTATTCCTTGCACTCACTTCTGTTCCGATTTTATCCCTCCCTCCCTCTACCCCCTCCCCCAAATAGCAAGCAGTTCTTTACATCTTAAACATGCCACAGGATATCCTAGATACAATATATGTGTGCAGAACCGAACAGTTCTCTTGTTGCACAGTAAGAATTGGATTCAGAAGATAAAAATAACCCAGGAAGAAAAACAAAAATTCAAACAGTTTACATTCATTTCCCAGTGTTCTTTCTTTGGGTGTAGCTGCTTCTGTCCATCATTGATCAATTGAAACTGAATTAGATCTTCTCTTTGTCAAAGAAGTCCACTTAAGGGACAAAGATTTTATTACACTGCTAAGAGAGGGCTAAACATAAGTTTTGTTTTAGTTTGTTTTTGTTTTAGCAAGGAAAAATGTTTTGGGGATTAACAAGGAGGAAGACAAATTCCCTAACAGGAACCAGGAGGAAGATGCCATGATGTGAGATTATACCACTGACTGTCTGGCTGGCTAATGCTAAAAGGGATTTAGCACCTAAAAAAGTTAGCCAGTTAGTGAGGTACAGTTAAGTCCTATTATTTGGGAAATATAATTTCAGGGGATTGGAATCTTATCTTGACTTTCTGATTACATACAGTAACAGAAGAGTTATGATGGTTTTGTCAAAGCAAAGACTTCAACTAAAACTTCTACCAAAGGCTTCCAACAAGAATGTGGGACTTTAAGATTCACTTAAAAAATGGAAACACCCAATTAAGATCAAAAGGTCAAGATAATCATTGCTCCTCCTTGCCTGCCTCAGGGAGCAGTTTAGGCTGTAAAATTCAGACTCTCTTTGGATGACACCACTTCCTGCTATGAAGATTTGTATTTTATCTATGGTCTATGACTTACAGGTTTGTATCAACACCAGAAGAATATTTTCATTATTTAGATGAAATTTTAGTAGAATACCAATCTATTTCCTGCCAACAAAGCCCCATCATTTCAAGAATACTATTTAAGTAATTTCTATGGCAAAAAATATTAATGTTACTATTTTCTATCTTGCTTATAAATAAATGACCAAAACAATAAGAAGAGACATTTAAATTAAATTAGAGAAGAAACTTTAAGTCCCAAAGATTAAATGAGTTTCCAAATTTACCTAAATTGCTTTTGGAAAAGGAATTTATATAGAGTTTACAAAGAATATGATTCTTACTATGAAGGCACAATTTGATTATTTTACCTATAATAATCTCTCTAATGAATTGGTACTTGAAGACCCAGAAAAAAACATTTTGAATGTTATTATCATAATCACAAAATTATCATTGTTCAGGTGAGTGTCTTTGTGTTTCTCAGATATGACCTCTTCTTAGCAAAAAATAAAAAGGATGCATAATTTGAGGAAAAATATGAACTAGGAATGTTGTCAATCCAGAGATTTTTGTGACTGTATTAGTATAACTATATTTTAGATCTAATTTGGAACACATTATTTTCATTTGAGTGATACAGAAAATGATTAAATTGGTTTTGTTCTAAAAACATATAGCCTCGTTTATTTTCTGAACTCTGTCTATAATAATTTGCATTCCATTGTCCCTGCTGCTAACTGACATCCACCATAATATAATCATATCCCTCTAGTTTTGTTCTATTTCTTTTCTTACTTCCTCTTAATTACCCCTTTTGTACCTCTGCCAGTGGTCTCTGTGCCTTGAATACATAGAGGTACCAATTTCACAACCCCTAAGGCTTGTCAGGTTAAAGATTAATGAGCAAACTTTACCCAGAGGCTTTAGAAAGGTTAAGCATAATTACAAATGGGTATTTTATGCAATGTTGGAGATGTGCAAGCTGCTTTCCCCAAAAAAATGCGAGGAAAAAAAAGGTAATGAAATTTGAGATTTATGTCATCCATGCATATCTTTTGAAAGAGAGAAAGACAGAGACAGAGAGAAAGGTGGGGGGGTAGAGAGGGAGGGAGAGAAGGAGGGGTAGAGATAAAGAGAAAGAGAGTGAGAGGGAGGGAGGAAAAGAGAGAGAGAGAGAGAGAGAGAGAGAGAGAAGGAAGTAGGGAGGGAGAGGGAGGAAGAAAGAAAAAGGAAAAGGAGAAGGAGAGGGAGAGGAGGAAAAAAATTAATATGGAATCTGAGAGGACCTGAGAAGTCCTGCCCTTTGTTTCAAGCATGTTTATAAAATTAAAAACAAAAACAAAAAACTCAGCACCATATGGTAGAAATTAGGCTTACTCTTCAGCCAACAGTAGCATTGATTTTTCATTTTACCTTCCCTCTTTGCTATGTAAAAACACATTACATACCTTTAAAATGAAATGAAAAGACATAATCTAAAGAACTCATGTCACTGAACATTAATTTCAGGAAAAATAAGGTAACCTTGATCAGAATAATTTGTAATTCCCACTTGAAATATTATAGCTCATACTGAAGTAAGCCACTTTTCACAGGCCAAAAAAAAAAAAAAAAATCTTAAAGCTTTTTCAGAGAAGTGCAGGTTACACAATTACTGTAAAGTGTGAGATGAACATATGGTCATCGCAGCACCGTGGGGATTGTATTTGGATTATGGTAATTAAAAGAAATGCAGTCAGTGTTTTACTAATTATAAAATTTATCAGGGTTAAAACATTAATGCTTAAGTGTCAGAAAGCTATTGACCTAATTGGCTGTTCTTTTCCCCACAATGTTTCAGAGTAAGGGAAAATGTTAGAATAGTACTCCTAAATGGGAAAGTGAGAATATGTAACTGTAAATGGAGAATGAGGGAGAATTGGTTTTTTTGTAAATGGATAAAATTGTTTTTCAGGTAAGTGATTTCAGGAATAAGATGATTGTATTTTAAAAGACAGGGTCCCTCTGTTCTTACCAAAGAAAGATTTTTTTAAATTCTGAGACTTGACCATGATTTTCTTAGCCCTTTATTGTAATTAAATTGCGAAGATTTGATGAAGTCCCATTTTTGTCTAGCATCATAAGATTACATACCCAGGGGAACCTGTTCTCTCCTTTTTGCCCAGCAGTACATGCTTATATTATTTTCACTCGGGAAGACTTAGAAGGCTTGCTATACTCTGTTGGGTATAAAAATCTTCATGCACTTTAACTTCCTATAAATTGGAATTTTTCATATTTGTTCACATTCATCAGAAACAGAACCATAGACCAGAGCTGAAAGGAACCTTAAAAACTGTCCAGCTCAATACCCTCAAGAAACTGAGGCTCAGAGAGATTAATGACTTGTTCACCTTGCTTACAGCAAACAGAGGCAGGATTTCAATCCAGTTCTTCTGGAGTCCAGCACTATAACTACTACAATTCATTAATAAATCTGTGGGAGAAAAAAATCCATTGACTATGAAGTGAATGAAAAATCATGGCCTATTGGGGAATTTGCCATTGGGAAAAGTCCCACAGTACATGGAAGACATGAAGATTTATCAATCACAATCCAAAAGGTTAGAATTTTGATGAGGGGAGAATATGAATATTCACTCAGAGAGTCAACATTTATTAAGTTCTGATTACAATCAAAACTGCAGTCTTATTTCACAAGATAATAGTAATACCATAGAAGTTAAAACAGAAAAAATATCAAGATTCTTGGAGAAAATGTTACATACTTAAGAGTTTAAAATATCTGTGGTTGCCATATTGACAGCATTCTCTCCAATGATGTCTTCTTGAGTTTATGTGACCAAAACAAAATCCTTTTCCTAGTGTTCAGACTTCTTTTTATAAATATTTCTAAATTTAGCTAGATTGTTTTTCTAAATTCACAGGCCATCATCGGGATTCTATAAAAATAAATAAACAAATAAAAAGCCCAAAGAAAGAAAGAAAGAAAGATGTCTTTAACTTGTATGGTTGCCAGAGTATGGGACATGAAATCTTTCAAAAACCTAGCTATAATTCCACTATATAATGTGTCAGTATGAACCTCTATATCCTTAAAGATTAGAGAGAGAGAGATCTATATGCATATATAAACATATATATGTAAATGTATGCAAGTATGTATGTTTTATATATATATGTATATGTGCATATGTATTTGAATATGTATACATAAACATATATATATATATACACTAACACATAAACACACACACATACCCTACACATATATATGAAGCATGATTTAAAAGTAACTCTATTTATACCTGAAAGCTTAACTAGTGGTCACTTGAGGGTCCCTTTTATTTTCTGCCAGCAAATATAAGGGAACCTATTTTCTGACACCATAGAATTAAAGTAACAACCTTGCTGTCAGTATTCCTACTATAGTAGTTTTATAGTCAGAGAAGTAACCAAATTTGATGCCATTCACATAGCTAGAAGTGTTCCAGATAGAATCGGAAGCTAGGTTTCCTAATGTCTAGTTGGCACTCTTTTCAATATTCCTTTTATGCAGGGGCATTATTGATTTTACTATATAATATGTAGGAATGTAAATTGAAATGGAGCCTAACATCTCAGTCTTTATAGGAAAATGGACGCTAGAGAGCTAACTTTAGAAAACTGAAAAGACACCCATACAAATATTTGTTTGCATTATGAATATCCAGGAGATAAAAATATTTGAGTTTGGTGAAGGGCAGAATATAGCTTCAAAATTAGAAAAATTAGATAATGAATCATGAGAGATCATCTTTAACTTTATTTTAAAGAATATTTGTTTAAGAGGCAAAAATCACAACTTTTCACCCTTTGAAGACTAAGAAAAAGTCAGTGTGTTTTTCCTTTCATGTTCTTACTGAAAATAAAAATTATAATTGCAGTAGACACTGATAATTGAGATTTTGTTGTTTTTGTTTCTTGTGTCCCTTCCTTAACATGTAAGTAATCTGATGACAAAAATCCTTCTCCACTTTACTTTCTGCTGAGGGTGCATTTATCCCATGTTTCTAAGTGAATGACCTCCAAAATTGCAATGACATAGCTGAAAATAAACAATAACAGGAAAGGCATTAGACAAGATTCTACCTATTTAAATCCCTATATATCATCTTTTCTCGATCAATTTCTAATATTGGCTATGATTTTTCATTATGTTTTCAAAAATAATTTAAAAAATTTTAATTTAGTAGAAAACAATGTTATAATCTAAATTAGAAAGAATCATTGTGATACAATGAATTTTCTTTCTTTGGTGTATTAGTATATTGAAAATCAAAAGGACGTAAACAAGACCAATCAAAAGCACAGGATGAGTCATGGAGGAATTTAATAAACCAGCAGTCAGATATGACAATAAATGACATTATATACCATCATATATACAATAATAGTATAAACTGAGTAGTGGAAACATTATATAACCATTGTATAGAGGAAGAAACTGAAGTCTAGAGGGGTTAATTGATTTGTCTAAAGTCACCTCACAAATAAGTAGGAGAGCTGGAGACTGAATCCACATCTTTTGGCACAAAGATAATTAGCCTTACCATAACAATTTGCTGGCTCCAGCACCTACAAAACCACTTGAATGTCTGTGTATAGATGTTAAAAATTAAAACATTTTCTTAAGAATATGTTAGTATCTATCTTAAACCTTTTTCTGTAGTATTTTCATTAGATTGTAAGAAATACCATCATATCGAAACAATATTAAAACTCATAATAAAATTGATATATTTTATAAAATGAAAAACAATTGCAAATCTTCAAATATTTCTTAAGAAAATTATGACTGATTCTTGGTATCCTGATACATTGATATGATTGCAGGCTCTACAGAGACCTAAAGGAGCCATAGCTTTGAGTTTTAATTATATTGCCTATTCCCCCATTGAACATTTTGTATGCATTAGTATATAGATTTAGAAGCCAAATTAATCATAGAAAATTTTGTGTGTGTGTGTGTGTGTGTGTGTGTGTGTATGTGTGTGTGAGAGAGAGAGAGAGATGTGATCATGTTTATGTTACTTTCAGAAGTTTTAACTTAAAATTTAGTCCAGAATTGCAAATTTTACTTATTTCTTGTGGAATAATCTTCTACACAATGTGAGAGTAATGTATATTGCAAAGCATGTTTTTGTTTATTATTATTATTTTTAATTAAAGGCACAGCAATTATCTTAAAATCAAATCCCATTTCTGACACTACCAAGTATGTTACCATCAGTAAATCACTTAAAATCTCTAAGCCTCAGGAAATTCCTTAGAATGACTTATTATAAATGACAAATGAAATAATAGGAAATAGGACTAATTTACATTTGTAAAGTTGAAAGAACACTAGATGAAAAGGGAAAAACATAGACCTAAATCTTGTTTCTGATATTTAATCTACATTTTACATCTGCAAATTCCTAAAAGGGCTCCAGCTTCTAAAGAATAAAGGAGCTCTACTGATTCATGATTCTAGAATCTAACAGTTTACATTCACCATTTTATTATCTCCACTCAACAACCCTATGATGTATAGATTATGATCCTCACTTCTACGTCTAACAATCAACATTTCCACTGGACCAAAGGATTGACGTTTTATTGTCTGTCATTCCTTAAGAGAATCTGGACCTCTTAAGTGTGACTCAAATGGAATTTATTCTTGAAGGAAGCTAATTACCTAAAAAAAAAAAGTCAGAGTCTCATTCTTCAACTCTTTGGCTCATTATACTCTGAATTTACCTCTTGGGTAGCATTTACTTAAAGTTTATGTTTTGGCTCAGGTCAAGAATCTACATAAAGGACAGAGTAGAAAAAATACTCAAAATATTATGTAAATCAGATATGGGGCAGGTATTTATTTCTTACCTGCAAAAAAAATGATGCTTAAGACAAAAAGTCTCTTACAAGTGAACATTGACTGAAATAATTAAATAAGGTTTTTTAAAAGTAGAATAATAACTACTCTTTTGGAGAAGTTGAGATTTAAAGGCATTTGTCAGAGCACAGAATAGGTAGTTTCCATTTTACCTTGGTCCTGCACTATTTCCCTCACAGTAAATATCTTTTGGCAATAGAATCAGGGATTGAGCTCTTTCTCTAGTATGCAGTCATTTTTTTTCCCCCAACAATGCCAGAATAGTTACTAGGGACTCCTTCCAAAGTGTAGCCAATATTGATCTCAAGAATCCTAGCTCTCTCAAAATCACAACCTTTACTCCAATTCTAGCCATGCCCATCACAGTTTTGTCACATAGGTTTAAGCAAGTAAGCATAGAAAAGAAAAGGCTTCCAGAGGCTCGGGCTTAAGCTTGACCCTTCAGTAATGTTGTGAAAAGGGAGCATTAGATAAATTTATAGATAAGGAGAAATTCTCTTCCATCTAGGAAGTCTCAGAATTACATAATTTTACCTAGAAAGGCTAAAAAAGAGAACAATAAGCTCAGAAACATTTATTTTGTAAAAGTCCACCGACCCATTGGTTCTTTTTGCTTAGTAGTCAATAAGGAAACTAATCTTTCATCCCCACTGCAAGCACCCAAGGAGTCCATCATCTCCAAAGTATTTAAGAACTGACACAATATGTCACCTTGAAGTACCCAACAAGGCAGCTCTATTACACATTAATTGTTTCACAGACATAAGGAAATTGATTCAGAAAAACTCTGACTTCCTCCTAGCCACAGAGTTAATGTCAGAGCCGGGTTGTCTTAGTCTGAAGTCTGTGGTCTTTCTTCTCAAGAAGCAGCATAATTTGAACTTTGCTAGTTACCTCACAATTCTAAATTATATTCAATTTGGTAACAGACAGGATTTTTCCACTACTATGGAAAGATTGTATCAACCAAATAAGCTGATGTCTGCTGACCAACTGGTTATGTACTCTCATTGTAGGGGGAATCTTGTCTTCTTGAAAAACCGATCAGTATATTTGTAAGAAGATAATAAAGACTAGAGCTTTGTAAACTTTTTCTACTCATAACTCATTTTCACTGAGAAATTTTTATGTGTCCCAAGGTACATAGGTATATAAATCAAACATCTAATTATGATAAATCATAATTCCATGGCCCCCATATTCAGCTACAAGACCCCCTATGGGGTTGAGACCCACAGTTCAAGAAGCTGGGATCTAGATTGTACTTCACAAAATAATGAGTCAAAAAACATATATTATTTTTGATATGTACAGTGAGGAGCCATAGCTAGACCTTTTAGCCTTCTTTACAATCTACCTTCATTCTTATAACCATTGCACCTGGATATGGGAAAGCAGGTTGATCTTATTAAGGAACTTGAGAAATCAGGTATAAGAATGCAAAAGACAAAAGGAACCCATGTTGGCACCTTGGAAGAAGTGAAAATTTACAGGTCTCTAGAAGTAACTCTAAAAACAGCTGCATAAAAACCTCTGAATTTTGGAACAATGCAATCTTCACTTTATGCAGAAGCCCACCTTAACAAAATTAAAAGTCAAGAAATAGATTGGGAAAATGAGCAAACAACAAAAGAAAAAAGAACCTGACCATACAAATTTACTATGGTGACAAGGAAAATCAAGTTACATACCCAGAAGAAGATAACCACGTCAAAGTTCCTAGTTTCAAAGTCTCCAAGAAAAATATGAATTGGTCTCAGGTTATGGAAGGGTTCAAAAAGGAAGTTAAAAATCCAGTAAGAGAGATAATGGAAAAAATGGGAAATGGGACATGCAAGAAAATCATGAAAAATGAAACCAGTTTGGGAAAGGAAATGCAATAAAAAATACTGAGCAAAATAGCATGTTAAAAGTAGACTAGGCCAAATAGTAAAAGAGGTATTAAAAAAAAATACTGAGGAGAAAAATGCATTGAAAAGTAGAACTTGACAAATGGAACAAGAGACACAAAGATTCACTATAGGAAAAAAAAAACTCCTTAAAAAGTAGAAATGACCAAAAAAAAAAGGAAGTACAAATGCTCACTGAAGAAACTAATTTGTCATTTTTTGAGAGCAGTTTGGAACTCTTCCCAAAAGGCTATAAAAACTATGCTTACCCTTTGACCCAGCAGTTTTCCTGGTTCTTTGAAATAGTATTTCCTTAGGAGCTCTAGAACTTGACTATAATATTTCTTGGAGTTTTCATTTTGGCATCTCTTTTAGGAAATGATCAGTGCATTCTTTCAATTTTTATTTTATCCTCTGGTTCTAAAATAGTAAGACAGTTTGATCATTTTTTGAAAGATGATGTTTGGGTTCTTTTTTTTTTTTTATCATGGCTTTCAGGGAGTTAAATAATTCTAAAAATGTCTCTCCTGGATCAATTTTTCAGGTCAATCATTTCCCAATGCGATATTTTACATTACCTTCCAGTTTTTCATTCTTTTGGTTTTATTTTGTTTATTTCACATAAAGTCATTAACTTTATTTGCTTATTTTTGAATACTTAAGGAATTGTTTTAAAACTTTTAATAGTATTTTCTTTTCCTAATCATATGTAAAGATAGTTTTCAACATTTACTTTTGTAAGAGTTTGTGTTTCAAATTTTTGCTCCATGCTTCTGTAGTAACAGAAGTATCCTCTGTCTTCATGGAGCCACAGTCAGGATAAAACAAGACTTAGTAGTTTTTATATTAAAAAAACAGGAGGGCTTATGATATTCCAGAAGGCAAAGGAGCCTTTAAGATAACAATCAAGAATCACTTGTCAGGCACAATTTAATATAATCTTTCAGTGAAGGAGAAGAATGGATATTCAATGAATGAAGTAAAGAATTTTCAAGCATTCTTGATGGAAAGACCAGTACTAAATGGAAACTTTCAAGAATGAGACTCAAGAAAAGCATTAAAAGGTTGATAGAAAAAGGAATTATGAGTAACTTAATAAGGTTAAATAGTTTATATTCTTACATGGGAAGATATTTCTTATTAACTCATAAGAACTTTCTCATTATTAGAGCAGTTAGAAAAAGCATATTTAGACAGAGGGCACAGGTGTGAATTGAAGAGAAATGAAAAATGGAGAGGTAGAAGGAGTAAATTATTTCATATAAAAAAGGCAAGAAAAAAGCTTTTATATTGGAGAGGGAAAGAAGGTTTATGATGGGAGTTAGTGAATCTTGCTCTCATCAGAATTTACCGACAGAGGAAAAAAACAAATATACTTGGTTGGGTATAAAACTCTATCTTACCCTACAGCAAAGTAGGAAGGGAAAGGAATATGGGGAGAAACAGAATGGAGGGAAATACAGTGAGAAAAAGCTGTAGCTGAGGGGAAAAAAATGATACAAGTTCTTTTGATAAAGGCCTCAATTCTTTTTTTAATTAATTAAATGATGTGCATTTACTCATTTTTTAATTCTTTGCCACCACAAAAAAAAAAAAAAAGAGTTGCTATAAACATTTTTGCACATGTGGGTTCTTTTCTGTCTTCTACGATCTTTTGGGAATGCAAATTCAGTAGTGCCAGTACTTGCAAACATAGTTTGCAAGGTTTTATAGTCCTTTGGGCATAGTTCCTAATTGCTCTCTAGAATGGATGGATCAGTTCACAACTCCATCAATAATTCATTACTGTCTTAGTTTTTCTACATCTCCTCCAACATTTATTATTATCTTTTCCTGTCATCTTAGCCAATCTGATAGGTATGTACAGTTAGTACCTCATAGTTTTTCTTAATATGCATTTATTCAATCAATAGTAATTTAGAATATTTTTTTTCTTCTGACTACAGATAACATTACTATCTTCTGAAAATTGTTCATATCTTTGGACCATTTATCATTAGAGAATGGCATGTATTCTTATAAATTTAACTCAGTTCTTTATATATTATAGACATATAAAGACCTCATTTCTCAAACATATAGAGGACTGAGTCAAATTTGTAAAAGTTAGAGCCCCATTCCCCAATTGATAAGAGATCAAAATATAGGAACAGTTTTTGGATTAAATGTTCAAAAATTTCTCAATCCATATGAAAAAATTCTCTAATTCATTATTGATTAGAGAATTTCAAATTAAAACAGTTCTGAAGTACTAGCTCCCAGGTATTAGATTAGAAAAAGAAAATGGCAACTATTAAAGGGAATGTAAGGAAAATAAACATTAATGCATTGTTGGTAGAGTTGTGACCTAATTCAATCATTCTGCAGAACAATTTGGAACTATGTCCAAAGGGTTATAACACCATGCATACACTTTAATTTTGCAATACCACTACTAAGTCTGGATCTCAAGAGACTTTTTAGAGGAAAAGGAAGTATATGTACAAAAATATTTATAGCTGCTCTTTTCTGGTGGCATAACACTGGAAATTTAGGGGATGCTTGTCAACTAGGAAATGATTAAACAATCTGAGGTATGTGATTGTACTGAAATATTATTGTGCTATGAACTGGATGCTCTCGGAAAAACCTGGACAGATCTATAGAAGCTGATGGAAAGTAATATATATACTGTTTATAGAGAAACAGCAGTATTGTAAAATGATTATCTGTGAAGGACTTAGCTGTGTTCAGTAATACAATGATCCAAGACATCTCTGAAAGAGTTATTATAATAACTTGGATTCTGTAACATTCTATTGCCTGAAAAAAAAAAGGTCACAGTTTTTTCCAGATATAAAAATCATTATAAGAATAATTCAAAATAGCAAAATAATTGCCACTCCCACTAGCCAGGACCTAAATGGTACAAGCAACTATCAGCAAGGGTATTTAGCCATATTATATCACTGCACTAAAAGATAGAAAATGAAATATATGAGCTGATGTGTCTTTTCATCACCATACCTGGTGCTATATGCAGATAATTCCCTATGGAATTGGATACTGTTCCCCTGGGACTCAAAGAAACCAGAAACAGCAAATTCTTATTCAAAAAGTCATGCACAAAATGTTTGTGGCAGCCCTTGTCATAGTGGCTAGAAACTGGAAATTGAATGAATGCCCATCAATTGGAGAATGTTTGAATAAATTGTGATATATGAATGTTATGGAATATTATTGTTCTGTAAGAAATAACCAACAAGAGGATTTCAGAGAGGTCTGGAGAGACTTACATGAACTGAGGCTAAGTGAAATGAACAGAACTAGGAGATCATTATAATTATATCCTTCAACAACAATACTATATGAGGATCAACTCTGATGGACGAGTCCCCCTTCAACAATGAGAGGATCCAAATCAGTTCCAATTGATCAGTAAGGAAGAAAATCAGCTAGACTCAAAGAGAGAACTATGGGAAATGAGTGTAGACCACAACATAGCATTTCCACTCTTTCTGTTGTTGTTTGCTTGCATTTTTATTTTCCTTTTCAGGTTTTTTTTTCTTTCTAAATCCGATTTTTCTTGTGCAACAAGATAACTGTATAAATATGTAAACATAGATTGGATTTAACATATACTTTAACATGTTAAACATGTATTGGACTGCCTGCCATTTAGGGGAGGCGGTGTAAGGAAGGAGTGGAAAAGTTGGAACAGAAGTGTTTGCAAGGGTCGATGTTGAAAAATAACCCATGTATATGTTTTGTCAATTAAAAGGTATAATTTTAAAAAAAAAGCCATGCACACTTGTGGAGTTGTGAAATGAGCCAACCATTCTGGAGAGCATTCTGGAACTGTGCTCAAAGAATTATAAAACTGTGCATACCCTTTGACCCAGCAGTGCCATTACTGAGTCTATATCCCAAGGAATTCATGAAGCAAGGAAGGGCACCCCATGTGCCAAAATGTTTGTAGCAGCCCTTTCTGTGGTGGCAAAGAATTGGAAAATGAGTGGATGCCCATCAATTCGGAATGATTGCACAAGCTGTGTTATTTGCAGGCAATGGAATATTATTGTTCTATAAAAATGAAGAATAAGCTGATTTTAGAAAGGCCTTGAAAGATTTACATGAACTGATACTGGGTGAAACAAGCAGAACCAGGAATACATTATACACAACAACAGCAAGAATGTGTGATGATCAACTATGGAAAATTTGGTTCTTCTCAGTGATTCGGTGATCCAAAGCAATCTGAACAGATTTTGGACAGAAAATGCCATCTGCATGCAGAAAAAGATCTAAGGAGATTGAATGTAAATCAACATATGCCATGTTTTGCTTCTTTCTGTTTATTTTATTTTTTTTAACTTTCACATGGTTTTTCTCTCTCGGCTTTTTTTCATGTAACATGGTTCATAAAGCAATGTGTAATAAAAATAAATTTACTACAATCAAAAAGCAATAAACCCCAAAACAAACCAAAAATATAAAGTTATGCACATTCAAATAAACACACACACACACACACACAGAGACATACACACACAATGTTTACTTGGGGGGCCTTTTGAGCTATCTAGGTATTGAGACCTTGTGTGGGAAGCATGTACTTTTAATAAAACTATCACTTAAAAGCAAAGAACAATAAGACCTAGAATATAATTATGTAGAGAAGCAAATGCGAATATAATTTTATTTAGGAGAAAATGCAACATTGATAAAAATGAGTCTGATCATAACTGTTGTTTTCAGTCCTAAATTCCTGCCTTTGAAAGGCCTATAGAGGAGGCTTGAAGAGAGCAGTACAGATGCTAATGTTCCCATGGGAGAGAGCATATGTAGTCACCTTAGGGTTGAAAATGAATAAATTGTTTTGAAAACTGTTGGTTAAACCAAGGTCACTACTCTGGAATAGCAATTTGCTATACAAAACAAAGAGAAGAGGAAATTTGATTCTCAGTTGCTTGTAAATCAAGATATTAAATTTGAAAGATACTGTTCTTAATTCAAGAATTTAATCTGAGTATTCAAATAGAGATATTAGACATTGCCATTTCTGAATTCTAACTTTTGTCATTTATTTTCATTTATTTATATATTTAATTATCTATTTATTTCTTTAGATTGGGAGCATGATTTTATTTTGCTTATGTAAGTTGAGCAACTCTTTTCCCCCCACCCTGAGGAACTGATTTTTAGGGAGATTTTGATTAAAATAAGTCAGTCATAAATATGTTTAACATTGTTTAAATGTTATGAAATCATATAATACAATGAAATTACTGAAATAAGAAACCATTTCCCTGACATTCCAATTGGATTAATATATGGTATTCAGAATGGCTGGCCAATTTTAGAGAATATTTAGAAATGCTATTATCTTCATACTACCCAATTATAGCTCTTTCCAGTAGATCTAGTTAAGACATAATTCTTGGCACTATTGTCTAAAGCAAATCAGGTTAACAGTTTTTTTGTTTTGTTTTGTTTTGTTTTGTTTTGTTTTGTTTTGTTTTGTTTTTTTAATAATAAATCCAGCTCTAAACTCACACCACATGGGCATAGAGTCGGAGAATATAAGCTAAAGATTTTCTTCTTGCTTATTATTGTTTGACCCAGTATTAAATACCTAAAGCATTTTTCTTAGGGACAACAGACATGTAATTTACTTCTCAAAGGAAACTCATCATTAAGCAGTATTTTCAAAATGACAACATTTCTGGAAACTCATTTTATTATATTTCCAAACCTTGTGGGATATTTAATCTAGAGCATTTTTTTTTTTTTAATTTTTAAGGAAAAGATATATCTTTTCTATTCAGTGATATTTTGGTAAATATTTACAGTGACTTTACATGAACTCTCCTTGAATGGAACTTTTCATATTTGTCTCTGGAGTATGGAATATCATTGCCACATCAGTTCTTTCTCCCCACATTCATAAAATCAAATCACTCTAGCTCTTAGTTATTGACTAACAGGTCCCAGGCCAAGTCCTATTTGATCATTATTTGGGTCCTGATTGTCTCAGACTGAATGTATACAATTGCTTCTGCTTTGCTCAGAAACCTGAACTTCTTCCCCATCCAGATTTTTTTCTTTTTTAATGAGGAAAAAAAAGGCATTTTCTACCTTCTTTCTTAGGTAGTCTTAATCATACATTGAATGTTAACATCAGCCAAACTTAGACCTATTAAAGACCTTAGCTTAAAAAGACCAAGGTATCCCACTGCATCCAGAGCCATCTCTAATCATCCTGATCTATACCTTGCCACTGGACCCATATAGCTCCAGAGAAGAAAATGAGTTTGCACAGATCTCTATTACTTAAATCCTTTTTTTAAACATTTTATTTAATAGCCTTTTATTTACAGGATATATGCATGGGTAACTTTACAGCATTAACAATTGCCAAACCTCTTGTTCCAATTTTTTCACCTCTTACCCCCCACCCCCTTCCCCAGATGACAGGATGACCAGAAGATGTTAAATACATTAAAATATAAATTAGATACACAATAAGTATACATGACCAAAACGTTATTTTGCTGTACAAAAAGAATCAGACTCTGAAATATTTATTACTTAAATCCAATGCACTTACATGTCATGATATCACCTCCCTCATGTTCTGGTCCAATTTCAGAAGGACAAATAACCACAATTTAAAAGGTACCATAGTAAATTCTATTGAAAATTTGATTTTAAAACTAATTCCTCAGAAATTTATGTGGTATTTAATCCATACCTAGCTATTTGATTTTGATGAGGCTGGGATGCTCTAATTCAATGGAAAGAAAAATGGAGAGGATATGTGTTCAAATCCTAGTTGTACTAGTTTTCATATGACCTCAGCAAAGCCACCCCATCTTCTTGGGGGTACAATTTCCTCATTTTTCCATTCTTCTTTTTGCCTTCCTCTCTACCACATGTTCTTCCATAGCTTCCTGGCTGTGTGTGTGTTAAAGGAAGAGTGAGCATTGATTGTCCTCATTAAACATTGAACAGGCACTATAAACGCAGCATGATAGAGCTGAGCTCTAGCTTGAGAAAGAAACAAGGAAGAAAAAAAAAACAACAAAGAATAAAAACAAAAGGAATGATTCTAGGCAGATGAGAAGCTTAACCTGAATTAAAAATGCAAATGTATCTGTTCTAAGTCACTGTCACTAGTTAGTGGGAAGAGGGTAAAGGGATAAATCACAATTAGATTCTGAATATGGTGCAAAACAATGGCAGGATGACAGCAAAGGCATTGACTGAAGAAAATAAAACAAAACTAGACTGAAATATTGTGCTTCACTGAAGACATCAAGCAGGTAACATTTAAAGATTAAGATTCAAAAACTAAGCAAAAATTTCGAAGCATATAAAAATAAAAAAGATAGCCTTAGTTGTATTCTATCATCCTTTCTCCCATCACCCTGGAAATTAATTTGTATATATATTTTAACATACATCTCTGTATACGTGTTATTTCTTCCTAATATATGGTCACTTTCTAGAGGATAGGGACTATCATTTTTGTTTTTCTATACCTGGCACTTGGCATGGCACCTGCATTTAGTAGACACTTAATACATTAATTGCTAAGTTGAATTAAACTGAATTGAATTTTTAAAATGAGAAGTGCAATAGGAACCAAAGGATTTAGAAATTTTTCATTAGAATCTACACCCTATGCCATATTCATCCTTGCCTTTGTAGAATCTTATTTATCCTTTTTTCCCTTAACATTTTTAAGTAGTCTTATATTTTGATGTTTTTTTTTTTTAAAGAGAAGAAAATCAAATGCATTAAATATATCTGAATTTTGGCAAGTAAAATATAATTTGGATCCTTTGTACTAATGAGTAATTTGGGGCATATTTATTTAATAGTTTAGAATGAAGGGAAATGTTGCAGACCATAATTAATCCACATGATGGTCTTGTGGCCAGATGATGGCCTTTGGAAAGAAAAACTGCTTAAGCTTAAAATTCCAGCAGATCTCTGCATGCTGTAAGGGCAGAAAGACTTAGGCCAGATGCGACCCTTTCACAAACATATACCGTGCTGTGTGGGTCTGGCTGTGGACACAGTATGCCAGTCTTATTTTCAGAAAAATATATTCTGTGTTTAGCCAATTGCTAACCCCTAAACAATATCTAGCATTCCTTCTCTTGTTCAGAGGGTTCCAGCTAGAAAACAACCATAACAACCTCTCTAGTGGATTTCTCACTAATTGCCCCTCAAACTGGGAGCAGTGTTTGCAAAGGAATATTTGCTTGTGCTGAAAGATCAGGGAGCAGTGAACAGTGTGAAAGATGCTGAACTGGGCAAGACCATTAAAAACAACATATATCACAGATCTGAATTAAACTCACGTTTTGTTTTCTCAATCTGTGTAAGAATTCCATAAGGGGATGAGGAGGGCATGGTGTTAGTACTTTCATATATCTCATTAAACCGAAGCCAAGAAAAATTAATTCTATATTACATTTGCAATTTATTATCAGCGTAAGTGACCGGATTGACAATTTTATCACTTTTCTTATCTACTGAGAGAAGGAGATTTCACATAGGTGAATTTAGTTTTATGCTCTTTCCCTATAACCAAACAATTTAGGAAGAGCTTCTGTTTCTTCTATTTTGATTTCTCTCTCATTGGTTTCTTTCTTTCCAATACAGTACAGGTCTTCATCATTTCAAAATTAGATTGTAGTTTTAACTTTAAATTGTTCCTTATGTTTTACATTCATCTTTAATAAAACAGACAAATACTCTTAAAACATCATTCTTATCATATATATTTTTGCCCAGAAACCTTCGATGGTTTCCCATTTATGTACAGAAAAAAAGATCATACACCTTTAGTTTATTCACTCTCATGTATTCTATGATCCAGTGACATAGTTGATCTTGTTGTTTCTCCTAACTCTAAGCAATTTCATTGACTGTTTCTCATGCCCAAAATTCTCTCCATCCTTATTTCTGCCTCCATGCTTTCTTTTCAACTAAATTCTCACCTTCTTCCTGATTTCCTTTAATTCTAAACAAAACAAAACAAAAACTTGTCTGTTGATTGATTATGTTTAATATATCCTATATATTTCTTATTTTTACATAGTTGTTTGCATAGTATCTTCTGCACTAAACTATGAAATCGTAGAGAACAGATTGTCAGTTGCCTTTCTTTGTGTCCTTAGGGCTTAGCACAATACCAGAGAGGTAGTAAAAGTTTAATAAATATTGTTTGAATGACTAACTATTTAAGGTCCTTCCTATTCTGACCCAATGTACGTATCTGTCACTCTACAAGAATCCCCTAATCCAATCAGGCTTGTCTTTATAACCTTTTCAAGGGCAATCTATGTTTCTGTGCCTACTATTCCCATATTTCCATCTTTCAGGCTAACTGATATTTTGGTTTTTGTCTTTGTATCACCTGGCACTTACACATGATAGATAAATCTGTAATTTCAGCATGTAGGGATTTCCTTCCATCAAAAGGGATCTCAACCGTCTATAACTTAATAAACAATTAAATCCTAGGAAACTGCCTGAGAAGCAGAAAATTAAGTGATTTACCCAGACTTCTACAATTAGTAAATGTAGAGGGCAGCATTTAGATCCATGTCTTTCCTAGTTCCAAATTTAAATGTTTGATCCACAATACCAATCATGAATGTAGTTGGAATTTTTTCCTTAAAGTTTAACTTAAAGTGTCATTCATTTTAATAATTCCATTCTTTAAAGTCAAATTCAAATCTCTTTTTTTTTTTATTTAATAGCCTTTTATTTACAGGTTATATGCATGGGTAACTTTACAGCATTAACAATTGCCAAACCTCTTGTTCCAATTTTTCACCTCTTACCCCTCACCCCCTCCCCTAGATGGCCGGATGACCAGTAGATGTTAAATACATTAAAATATAAATTAGATACACAATAAGTATACATGACCAAAACGTTATTTTGCTGTACAAAAAGAATCAGACTCTGAAATATTGTACAATTAGCTTGTGAAGGAAATCAAAAATGCAGGTGGGCATAAATATAGGGATTGGGAATTCAATGTAATGGTTTTTATTCATCTCCCAGAGCAAACTCAAATCTCATCTTTTTAAGCAAGTCTTATTCAACTTCAGGGATCCTTTGGAGATAATGTGGATATGAGACTTAGATCATCACAGTGAAGCAAATATTACAATAAAATGAGTCATAATTTTTTTTAATTTCTCAGTGCATATAAAAATTACATTTACATCATGCTGTAGTCTGTTTAGTGTACAATAGTACTATATCTAAAAATAAACCAATTTACTATCTTAAAATATTTTGTTGCTTAAAAAATGCTAACTCTTATCTGAACCTTCAATGAGTCATAATTTTTGCTGGTGGATAGTTTTGCCTTGATATTAAAGAATGCTGATTAATCAGGGAGGTGGCTGCTGAAGGCTGGGGTGGCTGTGGCAATTTCTTAAAATAAAACAATGAAGTTTCCTACATTGATTGATTCTTACTTTCACTTTAACACGTAAGGGCCATATTAGAGTTATTAAGTAGCCTGATTTCAGTAAAGGACAGTTAGGCTGTATGATGGCTAGAAGGCCAGGTCTACAGCCAGGAAGCGTTCATGCTAAATTCAAATCTTTCCTCAGACACTTACAAGCTTTGTTACTCTGGCCAAGTCACTAAATCCTTTTGTCTCTGTTTCTTATCTTTTAAAATGATCTGAAAAGAAAGTGGTAAATCACTCTAATAATTTTGCCAAGAAAACTACAAATAGGATTACAGAGTCAGACACAATTGACAACCCAAATTTTCAACATTGTGTCTAAAAAAAATTGAGAGATCCATGGGGCATGTGTGTGGCCATGACAGGAGGGAGAAGGAGGAGGAGAAGGAAGAGAAGGAGGAGCAGGAGGAAGAAGAGGAAGAAGAGGAGGAGGAGGGGAAAGGAGGAGAAGGGGAGAGAGAGACAGAGAGAGAGAAACAGAAAGAGAGACAGAGAGACAGAGAGACAGAGACAGAGAGACAGAAACAGAAACAAAGAGACAGAGACAGAGACAGAGAGACAGAGACAGAGAGACAGAAACAGAAACAAAGAGACAGAGACAGAGAGAGAGAGAGAGGAGAGAGAGAGAGAGAGAGAAAGAGAGACAGAGAGAGAGACACACACAGACAGACAGACAGGCAGAGACAGACAGACAGAGAGAAATAGGCAGAGAGATATAGAGAGAAAAATAGAGAGAGAGAGAGAGAGAAAGAGAAAGAGGAGGGACAGAGAGATAGAGATACAGAGAGACAGAGAGACAGGAAGACAGACAGAGACAGAGACAGAAAGAGAAACAGTCAGAGAAACAGAGACAGAAAGACAGAGATAGAGAAAGTGATGTGGAATGGCTAGTCAGTGGAGCAATCAGATCCTCATCATATATGGTCATGACTAGTGTTGTACTAAAACAATTACAATAATAACATCAAAGATAACTGATCATAGATCATCATAATAGATATAATAATTATGAAAAGTGTGAAATACTGTGAAAATTATTAAAATATAACAGAACTATGATGTAAATACACATGGTTGGGAAAATAGTGCTGATTGACTTGCTTGTTGCAGGATTGTCATAAACATTTAATTTGCAGTAGATAGATTTATGTCTCTGTGTGTGTGAAGTTCAATAAAATAAATCAAAATAAGGTACACTTGTACAGTAACTGACTGGAGTCCTCTTTCTTTGGATTTGTAGCAATTAAGCAATTACTGTGTTTCCTATTAATTTCACTCTGAACCACACTGTTTTTTACTTCTTATAATATTATCTTTCATTAGACTTGTACAATTCTTTAACCTTTGATAAATAGTTGTTGTTGTTTTTTTCTCTCTGTTCTGGAATGTAAGCTTCTTCTATGAAAAAGATCCTATTCATACTTCCATGTGTCTCTCACAACATTTAAAGTAATACTATGCACAATATATGTTCTCTATTATTAAACAATTAATAAGATCCTTTCCCCTCCTTGTTTCCATTAACCTCCTGAAAAAGCTTGGGTTAAGCTATTAAAATAGGCATTGTTCAATAAATCAATCCATGAGCATTTACTGAATGCTTCCTATAGACCAGGCACTGTGGTAAGCATTGGAGATACAAAAGTACCTAAATAATCCCTCCTTTCTAGTAGTTTACATTCTTTTTTTAATAATAGCTTTTTATTTACAAGATAAATGCAGGGGTAATTTTTCAGCATTGACATTTGCCAAACCTTTTATTCCGATTTTCCCCCTCTTTCCCCCTCCCCCCACCCCCCCCCACTCCCCCAGATGGCAGGTTGGCCAATACATGTTAAATATGTTAAAGTATAAATTAAATATAATATAAGTACACATGTCCAAACAGTTATTCTGCTGTACAAAAAGAGTCAGACTTTGAAATAATGTACAATTAGCCTGTGAAGGAAATAAAAAATGCAGGTGGACAAAAATAGAGGGATTGGGAATTCTATGTAGTGGTTCATAGTCCTCTCCCAGAGTTCTTTCCCTGGGCTCAGTAGCTTACATTCTAATGGAGAAAATTCTATCTTCATTTACCTATGTATATTTATTTTTTAGGATATATATATATATATATATATAATAAACAGAACAAATGGAAGATTAACTTTAGAGAATATGGCACCAGAGCTAAAACTGTGATAACTGAAGTGCATACATTTACATGTTTTGTTTTTTTAACTAGTTGATACCAGGTCCCAAAGAAATATGACACAAAGCAATATTTAAGAGGCAAAAATACAGAATAGGACATTGTATACACAATTCCCAAACCAACAAAGAAAAACATCATGAAAGTTCTAAGTAAGGGGAGGAGGAAAGAGACATTGAAGCAGTGAGCACAGAAAGGTGTGGAAAAGAAGCAAGCTATCTACTTTAAGAGTTTTATTTAATTCTACCTATCCCCAACTTTGCTGACTTTCTTCCACATCTTGGTTCTAAGAAATTGTATATTAGGTAATGGATGGGACTACTAAATGCAGCTCCTGGAGAGAAGTAATATGACACATGATATGTGGCGTATGGCATTTTAGATGCTGGGGAAAGGAGTCCTGTGTGAGGAGGCAACTCCAAATTATGCTACCTCTCCCCAAAACCTAAGCCTGTAAAAATGATATATATTTTTAGCTAGAAGCAAGATGCACCCTGACTTTTCCCACCATTCTTTAATGAGTATTACATCAATAGTTTACATGCTATTAATAATCCTTGTCATTACAGCATGTAAGTGTTGGGATGATAGGACAGTAGATTTATAGTTGGGAGAGTTGTCATTATTGAGCCCCAATATTCCACCCCATTTTTTTAAAGATAAGGAAAATAAAGTCCTTAGATTTTAACTGACTTGCCTCAAGTCACATAGGCAGTTATGTGGCAAGACTGTAGCTTCTCTCAATCTTTTTTTGTTGTCCCTTTCTGTATTTGTTTCTGTCTCTCTCTCTGTTTCTATCTTGGTCTGCCTGTCTCTTTATCTGTCTCTGTCTCTCTGTCTTTCTCTTTCTCTGTTTCTGTCTGTCTGTCTTTCTATTTGTTTAGCTCTTTTTGCCAGTCTCTCTGTCTCTGTGTCTCTCATAATCCAAGAACTACCACATAAGCCTAATTCCATGTTTCTCCTAATGCCATACTTGTTTTCATTTTATTTATGTCTTAATGATCTGTATCTGAACAATTTTCCTTCCCCGTTGCTTTTTATTTAAAATGCTCTTAATCATATCTTCCAAGTATTCATACAAATGCATAGTTCCCAGTCTTTTTTGGATTTATTCCTCAGTTGATCTAGAATGAGCTGTGCTTGTATGTCCAGCCATGGTCCAGAAAAATAAATTCTGTTCTCTGACACATGTTTAAACATTCTCAATTTCTCTTTTGACATTTTGACTTTTACTGAGCAGCAGTAATAAAAATACCATGTAGGGCCATAAATTCTTAAGCTTCCTATTAGGCCTATTCATATTCCCTAGAGTTTGATGATAAAGAGTAGAAAGTATAGGACCTGAAATCAGGAAGACTCACATTAAAATACTTCCTCAAATACTCACTTGTTGTGTGTACTTGGTCAAGTCATTTAATTTCTACCTGCCTTAGTTTCCTCATCTGAAGATTTACCAGAAAAATTGCACTTAGCTCAAAAAAAATATTGCTCTGGATAAAACTAGATAATATTTGTAAAGTGCATTGAACACTTAAAAGAGTTATGCAAAAGCTAGATATTATTTTGTTATAATGATGATGATTATCACTGTCATCTAGCTTCATCATTCCTTCATGGGTAATGAGTTAGGAAACATTCATTAGGGTTTTCATCACATTCCAAATACTGCAACCATATATTTAGAACTGGAAGGGATGTTAGAAGTTATATAATATAGCACCATTACCATATAGAGAAAAAAAAACCTAAGACCCAGAGAGGTTTGCCTCAGCTCACAGAGGGAGCTAGTAATTATCAGAACAGACATTTAAATCTAGGTTCTTTGATTCTTCCAACAGTAATTCACCCCATTATGCCCTCTGCTGACTCCCAGAGAGGCTAGAGTGGAAGATCCTGGGAAGATGGTGGGAGAAAATGTGTCCTACAGGCAACTATTCCCTTGCTACTCCAAATTATGTAAGTTAAAAGTTAAATATTTTCAGTTATTGATAAAAGAACAAAAAAATAAATATTTTCTCATGGCTAACTAAAGAGTACTATATGAATTAAGAGTAAAAATTTTTTAAATGTGTAAATAAAGTGAGAGTGAGAAGGCAAAGTACATCAGTGTGCTAAAAGAAGGCAAAAAAGCATACAAAAAATCAGGAGAAGGAAAGGTGGTGGTGAATTAGTATTTCTAAGGGGGTAATTTTCATTCCATTTTGTCACAGGAGGATTACGGACAGCAGTCATAACCTCAGATGTAATCATGGTATACAAGACTGATGGAACTAACACAAAGGACATAAAAGAAGGCTTCCTTGACTTATCAAACATAGGGAAAGAACCAATTGTTTGATTTTCACTGTGAGGATGTACGTTTTGGAAATTATTGAAATGCTACAGATCAGAGATTGTTTAAATATTTTGTTTATAGTCTACATCAAAGAAAGTGATAGAAAAATGTTAATGCAGATTAATTTAAAAGTTTATTGTACATAATATTGTTTTTTTTTTTTTTTATTTCTGGAGAGGCAGCTGTAAAACTTTTACTGAAAGTGATACCATGGAAAAGTTTGTGTTGCTGCTACTTTGGTGGAAGAGGCTTCTTTTCTGCCAAATTTCCTAAATCTTATATGTATTATAATCCAATCTATTCTGTAATTCCTCCAGATTATCATACCTGAAAATTTAAAAGTGATTCAACACCCTTTGGGACCAGTAAGTTCAAAAGTGAATTTGACAATGAAAGCACTATACTAGATACACAACTGGCAAACTACAGAATGTCCATAGGACATTAGAGTCAAATGACCTAGGTTCTATCTCAATTTGGCTACTTAAGATATTACTACTCTGGTCAAATAATTTAACCTTTTTTGGGAATCAGTTATATGATCTCCCTAATGAGAGAGTTTAATTTCTAGAAAATATTTTGGAATTAAATTTAAAAAGTCACTAAACTGTTCTTACCATTTGACCTAGTAATCCTATTATGGGACAAATACCACACACACACACACACACACACACACACACACACCCCTATCTATATAATATATATATGTAAATATATTTCACAGATACCATATATATATATATTTCACAGAGATAGATAGATAAATAGATAGATATATCTTGAATGTTCTCAGAGAGTATTCAACAATGCAAATACTAATAGAGAAATACATTTAGATATAAGATAGATATAGATATCTATAAAAAGAGATAAAGATAGAGCTATCTCTATATATGTGATATGAATGAGTGCCCATTGACTAAAAAAGGTCTGAAGAAAATTTGTTATATAAACATAATGAGAAATTACATTTCAGTAATGATTAACAAATATGAATGCTGATGAGAATAATGAGGTTTTTATTAATTTTTTTCCAGAATGAAGAAAACTGTATGAGAATAATACAATAATGTCAATGAAAATAATTGAAAAGAAATTCTGAATCTGAGTAAATATTAATGACGAGTTTTGGTCTCAGAGAACAGATAATATAAGGGGGAACATGGCAGAAGAATGTTTTCAAGCAAGGTCACTATTTATTGGTGTTTTTTCAACTGGGTTTCTTAATCAAAAGGGAGTTCAGTTCTGAGCAGTAAGAGCAGAGTATTTTGGGAAATGAACATAACTACAAAGAGAAAAGGCATCAATAGACCTTAAAGAAAAATAAAGGATTTGAGCTAGTATTATCTTAAATCCCTTCTATTTGTAAATATAGACTTCTATGAGAGTGATGGCAAAAGAATTTGAACCCATGGAAGATCATTTGAAGGAACTATAGATATTTAGTCTGAAGAAAAACAAACTTAAAAAAAAATCAGATTTAAACTATTGGAAGAGGTCTAATGTTGATGATATCTTAAATTTCAGCTTTTAACCAAGATTCATAATTAGAAAAAAATGAGTAGCTGTTACAGTAAACCACACATGTGGTCAAAATGATGAAAAAATTATAATAGTAATGTCCATCAAAAAAATGACTTCCTTGAAGAATAGTGAGATTACATATTGCAAGTTTTCAAGAAGAGAAAAGATAATCATTTATCTTGTAGGGAGAAAAGATTCATGTTTTGTATAGGATTTGGACTAACTGGCTTCCAAATTTCAAAATAGTATGATGTTAAAGGCATTCTCTAACAAGGGGGCAAGATTAAGAGTTTAGAGGTTGTTTTGTCTTTTCCTCCCCTATGCAAAGAATTTTTCAAATATGAGTAACTGAATGGTGATATACTTTCACAAATGTTCATTTCCACTTAAAAGATTTTTATTGATTTTGTTAAATATTTCACAAATATATATAAAATATTTAAGCCTTTTTTAAAAATTTGAGTTCCAAGTTCTCTCCCTTCCTCCTACCTCACTCCTCCCCTTGAGAAAGCAAGCAATTTTATATTGATTATACATATGAAGTCATATAAAATGTATTTGCATATTAGTCAAGTTGCAAACAGAATAAAACAAGAAAAACAAGTAAAGTGAAAAAGTATGCTTCAATCTGCAAAATTTAATGAAATAAAATACATTTTTAAAGGATGATTTTAAAGAGAAAGAATAAAAGCAAGCTGTTTTGTTGAAATATATCTGAAATGTATGACATTTTGCAGTCTTTATAAGTAGATCCTACAAGAATAATGCTATAAATAGATTTGTTAGAGATAATTTTTATATAAAAGGAACATATAAACATGCATTATATGTTGCAGTAATAAGTTCTAGTTGCCAAGAAGGCAGATTATTATTAATAATTTTCAGTTTTTCACCAAAAAAATAAAATATACTACATAAATTAATTAAATGTACATCTCCCTAAGAAATATGTTTCTAATGACTTGAAATTCTACTTCTAAAAAATTATACAATATCTTAAAGTGCTTTATGGAGCATCTAATTAAAATATAGTGGTAATGGAGTGTTTATATTCAAGCGACCAAGACTGCCATTATGTAGCTCATACCCACACAGAGTCAGGAAGAACTTATAAGAGTGTCAATTAATTGGTCCTAGTAGTCAGAAAGGAAATAATGACTAGTAAACAAAAGCTATTTTAAAATGATAAGACAGAATAAAGTAGAAAGTGAATATAATAAGTGAAAAGTAAACTCAAGGAAAACATTCACATTTAAAGTTACAATCATTGACTGCATTTATAAAGGATTTTTAAATTTGCATAACATTTCACAATCTTTGCTTTTTTGAGGGGCAGAGGGAGTTAAAAGAAAAGGCAAATGTATAATGCCCCATTTCACTAAAAGGGAAGGAGTAGTGCAGTAAACACGTAGGTTTCTCATAGCCAAAGCAAATCCAGGTATTAACAGCATTTACCTACCTTTGATTGATACTCTATATAGTAGAAAGAATACGGGCTCTAAAATTTGAATTCCACCTCTATTTCCTCAGTTTCCTCATTTTTATTATGTTTCCCCATCTATAAAATAAGAGGATGGGTTAAGAATTGAAATTCTTATTAAATAGTTTTTTTTTTTAAAGCAACGAGGATTCAAAACAATGGTCCAAAGGGTTTAACTAAAAATTGTTTAATGGTACCTTAAATAATAATTGCCCAATTATGCTACACACACACACACACACACACACACACATATATTCCTCTGTGAAAACAGGTAGGTACACATTTGAAGCCTTTTGCATTTGTACTGTAGCAATTCAAAACCATCATGATCACCAAGTGATTTTATCAAACTGACCCTTTCTAAGTACTCCTGTTTTATAGATTCTTCCACCTATCATCAGATTGCTTCCTAATCTCCACCAGGGCTTCACAACCAAGGCCAAGGGATGGTCTAACTCCTGTATATAATCTCATTTGTGTGTACATTGCACACCAAAGTATTTGTTTTATTTCTCTATATTACCACCATAACTCATCTCTTGTGTAATCATGTGATTAAAATGTTACATTTTCATCTTGCAAACTTATATCAACATTAAAATATTAAAAACACATTAAAATAGTGATTACTGGGCAAGCACATTATAAACTATAAATCATAATAGAACATCACATACAAAAACAAATTTTATTGTGACTCTCTTAAAAATTATTTTCTAATTTAAATTTTCTCCTTTTACTATTCTTCTACATGACAGATTTTCAAAAGAAAAAAAAAGTAGTCAAACAAACAACTGATTTGCATCATTAGTCAGTTGTTTAGTGAATTTTTCTGTGAGAATGTATCCAGTAGATAATGGGAGAATAAAACACCTTGGGAAACACAGATTGCTTCCACATTCAAATACAAAATGCTCTATTTGGCATTCAAAGCCATAGCAGCTTACAACCTTTCCAATCTTCTTACAGTTTACTCCTTGAAAATACTCTTAGATTCAGTGACACTGGCCTTTTGGTTGTTTGACAAACAAAACTCCATTTGGCAACTTTGAGCATTCTCCCTAGCTCCCTATAAAAATATAAAAAAAGCCTTCTCTTTCTCTCATCCAATTCAACCACTTAGCTCCCTCCCTTCCTTCAAGTCCCAACTATAATCCCACCTTCTATAAGAAACTTTCCCCCAATCCTCTTAATCTCCATCCCTTCTCTCTCTTGATATTTCCTATTTATCCTCTTTGAAACTTGTTTTGTACATATTTGTTTCCATGTGGTTGACCCCATTAGACTGGAAACTCCTTGAAAACAGATACTGTCTTTTATATCCCCAATATTTAGCAAAGTTCTTGTAACATATTAGGCACTTGAATTGATTGATTTTAAAATGTGGTCAAAACGTTTAAAAGCATAATTTTCTCAATAGCTAAATCAAGTCAGTGGTGTTCAAGGAAATTAATTAGGAGATAATGGGAATGTAATAGGTACTGATGTACCTTCAAGGAGGAAAAACAATTACAACTTCAGTTTCCAAAGGATAAATCATTCCCTTTACCCCAAGGGCCAAGGATAGAACTACTTGATGGATATTCATAATTGTAAACTCGGATTCCAGCATCAACCTCCAAGTCAAATCTTATCTAACCTGCTTAAGAACAGAGGATACAAAATCATCTATAATTTTTCTAATCCAGCTTTACATTTACATATAATTTTGAACAGTAGTACTGACAATTACAATAAATTAGACAATTATGTTTTTGTTTTTGTGTAAGTGGACATTCCAAATGCTATACTTCAGTAAAATGTAGTCATTTTAAGGTGAGTTGCATAAATTCTCTGAATCTAACAACCTTAAATTACCATTAATTGCAGATACTTTTTTTTAAAATAACCAATTATTTAATTTAACCTGTGGTTTTATATTCTTAATTGCATCTTTAGATTGGAATATTTCTATTCTTTTTTGTATATTTACAAAGAAAAAAATTCTCATAACTTTGATATATTTTAGAAATATGTTTACATTTTACAGTGACTGTCAACTGAAACATCCAAACTTCTCAGGGTCAAAAATCAAATAAACATTTGGATCCATGATCTTAAAATGAATGAATGTTGCTCACTGGGTTTGTCTTGTTAATCAATCTCTACTTTCTTCAGTCTCTCCATTCCATTTTCCAGAATTCCTTTATTTATATAATGGCTTACCTGCTGGAATGATTTAGTATTGCTACAGAAATAGAGCAACATTTGTTCTCAACATTACTTCTTAATAACAAAGTATAGTATTTAAATCCTCTAATAAATGATCTTTGACAAAGTATATGCTGTAACATATAAATCTATAAAATGTGAAATTAATAATAATAATAACAGTTAGATATTTAAAGGCAATTTTTGAATAATTTTATGTTTTTCTTTTAAGCCCTACATGGTTCTGGTTTTTCCATTTAAGAACTTGTGAATCTCCAATAATTCAATGTAACTGAATTCTTTCTCCTTTGAGCTAGGTTTGTTATTGAAAATTTAATAGTCTGATTCACAGGATTAATTTTTGATACTTAATTGCGTGATCCTTATGATGAAATAAGCAAATTGTATTAATACCTACAATCTGTTAGTACTAGAGACAGTCAGTTGACCTCTGTAATGAAAAATGAAAAATCATTATATTTAAAAATGTAATTATACTCTTAAAGTAACTAGGGAAGAAAGCCTCCTGTTTATTATTTGTCTATTGATAAAAATCACTTAAAAGAGCACCATTAATAAACCCATCTCTGTTTGTAATTGGAAATTATTCCATAATTGAAAACTATTCTCATTTTTAACCTCCACATATACTAGTGTTCTCCATTAATTTGTTCTGTATTGAAAAAGCAACAATAGCAGGTCAGACTTTCTAAAATTCTTTTATTTCATCTGCACACGCTCATTTACCTACCCACTATTAAGACCTTTAGTTATTTGTCCTTTTTAATATATCAATCACTGGGCATTGCCATCCTACCATCAACAAAAATAAATTGTGATTTTTAAATTAAGACAATTTCTCTATCTGTACTTAGCTAAATGTTAATTTAAAAGTAGTCTCATTTTTCTGAAATATTTTAAAAAGCAGACCTCATTCCCAGAGGCAGAAGAATGAACCAGTTGTCTTGCCAACCTACTTTCCAGACCTGATCCTAACAGCAATTATTTGTAGAAAAAATGAAGAGAAATTAAAATATTAATATTGATAATAAAAATAACTGAATGGAAAATTGAAGATTCAAAGGAATACATAAGAGTCAACAATATAAGTAATAAAGGAAAGTATATTCTATAAAAATAGCAAAGCACTCACAGACAAAATATCTTAATAGCTAATAAGTCTTATTCCAAGCATTGTTCTTAGTATACGGAAGGTAAACTTGGCATATATGGGTCCTGGAAGGGACATGTATATTCTGTTTTTTATGTGTTTGTTAAAACTAAAAGCTGTAAATATTAAAAACCTTTCAAATGTGATTTACACGTTTTTGTGACAAGTATACATGAAGTAAAGCCAGACTGGGAATAAGCCTCACGTCCATAAACCAAGTATTAAAGAAAGACAAGCTGAGTTCCCCAAAACAAAGCCTTTGAAACTTCACCAGTAGACGCCTAAGAATTTCTCCTTGAATATAAATTCTGAAGAATGATAATACAAAAAGCAAAATGAAACAATTAGGAAAGTTGGCTCGAGTGCTTAAATAGAACTCTATAAAGGTTAAAAAACACACACACATAAGAATAATTTATTTATGGACACTGGATCCAAGAAACATATTGTAAATTAATACTAAGGTTATTCTGGTGTTTTAATATTATGCTTCTTGTATTTCCTTGAGTTTGTTACCAACTCTCAGGTTATCTGAGAGTGTAAAATAATGTATAACATTTTTGCTTCTCCTGAAGATAGTCAACTCCAGAGCCTTATGTTTTCTAGAATATATGACATAGATAACTATTTTAATACGGCACTAGGGTAGAATGATTTCATTGATGCAAAATGGGTAATTTTGATTACATTAAATTTAAAAAATGTTTTGTTTAAACAAAACCACTGCAGCTAAGATTAAAAGGGAAACAGAAAATTGGGAAATTATTTTTATAGCCAGTGCTTCTGACAAAGGACTCCTTTCTAAAATATATAGTGGATTGAGTCAAATTTATAAAAATATAACTCATTCCCCAATTAATAAATAGTCAAGTGATAGGAAAAATTTTCAGATGAAGAAATTAAAGCCATCTATAGTTATATGGAAAAAAATGTTCTAAGTCACTATTGATTAGAGAAATACAAATTAAATCAATTCTGAGGAACCATTTCACAGTTCTCAGATTTCTGACAGAAAACGAAAATATTGGTGGAGATATGGAAAAACTGGGACACTAATGCATTGTTGGTGGAGTTGTGAAATGATCCAACCATTGTGAAGAGCAATTTGGAACTATGCCCAAAAGAGTATTGTGGGTTCATACAATTTCTCCCTATAGTGAATGAGTTAAAACTGCCCAAGAGAATCACAGTCCTCAAATTTAAATAAAAATTTCTCAAGCCATTTCCCAGATTGAGATAACCAGGACTTTGTGTAATGTAAAGTAACTTAGTGGTGTTTATGTTAGCAAAGATTATTTCAATGTATGTGCAGATTTATTATATACAGATTATATATCTACTTTGCTTTCTACATGTGCACTCTAACTGCTCTCTATATTGGCAACTCACCCTTTTGGGTGATTTTAATAAAAAGATGTCAACAGCCTAAGGTGGGAGGGTAATGGGAAGGCAGAAAGCAAAAGACCACAAAGATGCTAAATAGCAAAAATGGCAGGTAGATGTTAGGAGAAGTTAGAAAGAACTGCCATTGAGTGTAGTTAATGTTAGTTACAGACTGAGTTATAGAATAATAAACCTGTCAGCTCCTGCATAGAAGGGGCTAGCTGAGAGTTGAGAGTAGCCAGCTGCTGATAAAAGGCAGAGTTAGAATTCTTGCTACTCTTAAGGAATTTTAGACACCTGCCTTCTCAGATCTTAGTGCTTTTTGGTTATGAAAAAACTGGACTTGTCTCTTTATAAATTCTTCAGTCGATATGAAGTGAACCTGAGGGAGGAAAAAAAAATAACATCTCCTGGGATACACACAGAGAAGTAACACTGTAACTATGCAAACTCTTTGATCCAGCAGTGCTACTACTGGATCTGTATCCTAAAGAGACCATAAAACAGGGAAAAGGACCCATCTGTACAAAAATATTGGTAGCAGCTCTTTATGTGGTAACAAGGAATTGGAGACTGAATGAATGTCCATCGATTCAGGAATGGCTGAATAAGTTATGGTGTATGAATGTAATGAGATATTTTTGCTCCCTAATAAATGATGAACATGCTGATTTCAGAAAAACCTGGAAGGACTTAACAAGAACTGATGCTGAGTGAAGTGAGCAGAAACAGAACATTGTACATAGTAACAGCAAGATTTATGTGATGATCAACTACTCTAGACTTAGCTTTTCTAAACATTATAGTGATCCAAGACTATTCCAATAGACTTGAGATGGAAAATGCCATCCGCATCCAGAGACAGAACTATGGAGACTGAATGTAAATCAATGTACAATATTTTCCCTTTTTTGTTTTTTCTTTCTTGTGCTTTCCCCCTTTTGATTTGATTTTTTTTGGCACAACATGACAAATATGGAAATATTTTTTAAAATGATTATACATGTATAACCTATATCAGCTTTTTTGCTCTCTAAAGGAGAGGGGAGGTAAGGAAGGAGGGAGAAAAAATTTGGAATCCAAAATTATACAAAACTGAATGTTGAAAACTATATTTATATCCATTTGGAAAAGTAAAACACTATTGAGGAAAACAGAATTTTATCACAATATTTAAAAAATTCTCTCAGAGTAATAAACGGTATAAATTGTTTTATTTCAACTTAGTGTAGTAGTCATTACAGTATTATTCACATTTTATGAATGGAGAAACTGGTTTAGAAAGGTTAAAAAATTTGCCCAAGATTTATGCAATTAGCAAGAGATAGAGCTATATTTCAAAGGTGATTTTTTTTTTCTTCATATCAAGTTTATTGTTCAATTCACCACACTGAAGAAATGCTTAACTTACCTTGCGGTTTTATTTTAAAACATGCATGATTTCAGTGGTATGGTTGTTGCTTCCATAATTCCTCCACTTTTCTTATTAATTTATCTCTAGTCCAAAATTCTGGAGATGAAGCTCTATATATCTGCACTTGTCTCCAGACAAGAGATCATCTATCACCAGGCCTATGATTAAACCTTATTCAACTCAATAAAAGCTAAAATAGCTTATACTCCAATGGCATATCCTTCAAGAATTTCAAATCTCCTTTAAAATAAAATGGGTCCTGGAACAGAGACCTTAAGCAATAAATTAGATAAACAAAACCACTTTTTTGAAGGGAAATTACATGTGAAAATGCCTTATTTCGTTTGTTTAAGGTTAAGTTTCCTTTCTTCTTCAAATATTATAATTCATAATTTTAGAAAACTCTTTTGGCATAGTGGATAGAGATAGAGGACCTAGGTTCAAGCTCTACCTTTTAAATGCTCTAGTTTTGTGCCATTGAGCAAACCATTTAAACTATAAGTGAGCTTGTGTATAGCACATACACAAACATATATGCATTTACACATACATAAACACATCTAAAACACTATTAATAGAGCTGACATAATATAGATTTCTTTCTTGATTGAATATTTAACTTTGAGATCAAAGATTACTAGTCCGATTTTTTCTAATAAATTCTCCTCCTGATACTTATTATTGTGTTTGTGTCTGTATCTTATTTCCTAACCCTGCTAATTCTTCTACTTTAGTTCTACTCCTTAACTTGTCTTGCTATTACTTAATCTAGTCTCACCAATGGCTTTTACCCTTATCTTCCCCCATCACTTTTCCCCTCCCTCTTTATCCCATTCCCATTAATTTACACACATTACCCCAATCCCTTTAATCTAAACACCTTTCTATGCCCCACTTTATTTATGCTACTCTTTCTCTCCCTCTTTATCACTTTACTATTAATTTAAACAGTTTGTCCCACTGTCATAAATCTATATTCTTTTATATCACATTTTATCCTATTCCCCTCTTATCTTTTTGTAGATTTTGGAGGGTGCAATATATTTCACGGTATGTATATGTATTATTCTCTATTTAACCCATTCCTTATCTGAATAGGTTTTCACAACTCTCTGGGTCATCCTCCCCTCCATGCCTTTGTGTTGGTTCTTTCTCTGTATCTCATTCATATAGCTTAATTACTATGTTTACTTTTTCCTAAACTGTTTTTCATTTTGGAGTCATATCATATTCAGTGGTGCCCCAATGTTTCTTTTGGACTACCCAATTGTTAATGTCAATTTTAGACATATGGCTTATATTTCCACATAAAAAACATAAGCAGTTTGTCTTCAATGAGTACCTTGTAATTAGTCTGATGTTGGCTTTTATAAGTTAAATTTTATATTGAACTCAGGTTTGTTTAAAACAAAATAGTGAAACTGTGATGTCATTGAATATCTATTTTTTTTTTTTGGTTCAGTATTGCATTTAATTTTACTAGATATAATTTTTGGCCACAATTTAGATTGTCAATACATGCATGACACACCAGGATCCGGCATCTTTTATTGTAGCCGATGACAGATCATGTACATTTCTAATTGAAGCTCCAGCATATTTGAAATTTGAAAGGGAATTTTAGAAATTTAGCAATTATGTTCCTTTGTATTTTTTTAAGGATCTCTTTGAGGTGGTGATTGTTTTCTTTTTTTTTTTTTTTCCTAGTTCTATTCTCCATTCTTGTTCAATCAATTCAGGACAATTTTCTTTATTTCTTGTATTATTGTGTTAAGGTTCTTTTTTTTTTCACAGTTTTTAGGTAGTCCAATTATTCTTATGTTTTCATTTCTTGATCTCTTCTCCACATCTGTTGCTTTTTCTTTTAAATTTTTTACATTCTTCCTTATTGTTTTCAGTCTTTATATTTTGTTTTTTTCTTTCTCATTCTCTTATAACTTCACTGGATTCCTCTTGTTTAATTCTCATTTTCAAAGTTTCATTTTCTTCTTTAAGTCTTTGGATCACATTTTCTAGTTGGTTGACTATTTTTTAAATAGTCTTCTTTTTTCTTGGATGGTTATTTTTTAAAAAATTATTTCAATGCCTCTCCTTTCATTTTAATGTCTTTTTTTAATTCTCCTATAAATTCTTTCTGGGCAGGTAGTCATTTATTGTTATTCTTTGGAATAGGAGTTTTATTTTTTTTTTAATTTCAATGTCCTTCCCTGACGATGAACTCCATTCTTCCCTATTCCCAAAATAAATTTGTATGGTTGGGTTCTTTCTCCTTTGTCTGATCATTTTTTTAAAAATGAGAACTTATTATCCCACCTTTAATTCTGGGGTATAGAAGATGGGACTTCTGGCTTTACTTCACATCTTCCCTCACACCTGAAGCCCCAAACCAAAAAGTCCAACCTCCTATGAAGACCCAGTGCTTTCCTACCCCACTGCTTCTGCACTCACCTCTGCTGGTTCCTTCTCATCCAGGATTAAGTCTCAGCAGCACAGCTGGACCTGGCTGGCATTCTTTATCAGTGGGGCTCCCTCCATCTTTCCAGACTAGACTCCCAACTCCCAAATTATCCAGGATCTGAAAATCTCTGTGGTTTGGGATATGCCTACTTCAGGGCCCAGTTAGTCCCTAGGCTCCCCACTTGGAGTTTCAGAGGAGCTAGCCTGGGGATGTTTACACTTCATACTGGTTAAACTTCAGCCCTGGGGTCTTTATTTGAGTTTTCTAAGGTTGTTCCAGGAAGACCCTTGTTCTGCCTCAAGCGTTATTTGTTTTTTCCATCACTCTATGTTTACCCTAAGGTGCAATTTTGTTTTGTGGGAGAATTCTGGAGAGTTTGAAGTTTTTTGACCTATTCCACCATCTTTGCTGACCCCATTTGTTTTGTTTTGTTTTTGGCAAAGATATTGGAGTAGTTTGTCATTTCTTTCTCTAGCTCATTTTATAGATGTAGAAACTGGGACAGAGTTAAGGGACTTGTCCAAGATCATACCACTACCAAATCCTAAGATAAGATTTGAACTTAGACCCAGACACTTTACCACCCATGTCACCTAGATGCTCTTTCATCATAGTATTAAGATATTTTAATTTCTAAAGTGGTAAATACACACATACATCTTTGTATACATATGATTAAGCATATACATACATAATACTCTTATTGACTGAAATTCATTGAGAGAGCCTCAATAATTTTTATAGATTTTATAGGTTATGAAATGTTTGAAAACTATTTTCTTACAGTTTTAATCTATTTCCATGAAAGACCCAACCTGATTCCATTGTCATAAGATTAGTGGCTACCAAATTAACATTTAACATAAATATTAGGTAGAGTCAATATGAGAAGTGTTAGCAAATTTGTTAATGATGGATTTTTATACAAGATTTGTTTATAATAATATTAGTTTGTTTAATTAAGATTTGCTCTTAACATAAAAGTTCAGTGACCACATGAATACATTTTATCAAGATCAAAAATTCAAGATTTAAGAAATTCATAAAAAAACTAGGGGCTTTCTTTATGAAAAATATGCCTACAAACAAGTTTGTACTCCTAAACTAAATGGAAAACTTAATTTAAAAAAAATAAAGGTAAAGAAGTAAAATTCAAAAATTTGTTAGATTTTCCTAATGTGGATTTTAGGATAATTATCAGTTGAGTTCTCTCTGTGAGATACAAGAAGAAAAAATAGTACATATAGATGCATATGCATTTGTATGTCTCTCTCTCTCTCTCTCTATATATATATATATATATATATATCTTCTATGTTATAATTAAGAAAACTAACAAAGAGACTGACAGCCTGTGTTTATGGACTATATTATATATGTGTGTGAGCATCATATACATATGAACATGTATGTGTATACATGTAATATAAGCAAATAAATGTTAAAGATTGCTAAATGAACCAGATTCTGTGTGTGTAGATAAATAGATAATTATCTATCTATAATATCTATAAACAATATTGACACATCAAATCCTTTTCCATGTGTTAATTTTAAGAAATGAGTTAGATTAATTTTTTGTTAGTTTTTGGAGAAGTCCTTTAATCTTGTGAGCCATTTTCCAACTATGCAGGAAACTACAGTGTTTTCCATCAAATGACAGGCATATTTACATTCATAGCTATTGTGAGGATTTTTTTTTCCCTGTTTGGAATATATGTGTGGAGGTGTATGTGTGTATGCGCGTGTGTGCATGCACATGACCTTATGCCTGAACCTCTATTATTTTTGTTTGAGGAGAATGCAATAAATATGTCTTAAGACAAGGGAGAAAGTTAATAAAAGACCGTCCTTTCCTTTGCCTTAGACCTTGCTTTAAAAATGAGCTATTTTCTCCAAACACCATATATTAATTGGATGACTTTAGATTTCACTCCTGACAGCAGCAGTCCAAACTCTGAATATACACAATCTAATTTGTCTTGATATGATAAGCAGTTATAGAGCATGAGTATTAAAAAGTAAATTGTTCTTCTATGATTAAAAAAAGAAAAAAGAGATCATGTAATAATCCTACAATATAGTTCCTTGGTAAGTCAGAACAGCTTTGCCGATAAAATTTCTCTGAGTAATGCTTTTGTAAATATATGTATGCTTAATTATAAAACATATAGTTTTCTGAAAAATACTTTTTAACTATTTTACTTCTGCATTAAAAACATTTCCTTGGGGTAGTAACAGATACTGTTTATTATGTAGGATACTATATATTTAGCAGTATACTTAGATGATAAATTAAAATAATACTCAGCTTGTTTATAGTTCAAATAGTTTAAATGAAAAAGGGTAAGAGTAAGTTATCTATAATCTTTTTTTTTTCATATATAAAGCTAAATAAGTCCTCTGAAGTCATCTCTCTCTTTGTTTTACAGTGATGACAATGAGACCCAAACCATGTAAGTGGATAACAAGGTTACTTTAGTAGAAAGAAAAATTCCAGATTCTAACTTGCGTCCCATTTTTATAAGTTCAACACTATGTTTCCTGAATCATATTTCTTCTCTCTATACAGTGTCAGACAAAGGTGTTTTTCTTAATTCTTCTTCTATAATTCTCTGAAATAGTCACTACTATAAATTAATATTACATATTAGGTCTTAATGAGCAGTTAGGTGATATAGCAGAGAGAGCACTAGGTCTGTAATCAGGTATATTCTTCTTCCTGAAGTTAACTGGGGCTTTAGACACTAAATCACTTAATCCTCTTTACATCAGTTTTCTCGTCTGTAAAATAAGCTGGAGGAGAAAATGGCAAACTCCTCCAGTATCTTTGCCAAGAAAACCTCAAATGGAGTCATGAAGAGTTGGACACTACTGAAATGAGTGAACAATAATATTGTGTCCTAAATCTTATGAGAGAGCTCATAATGACTTAGAGAGAGTTTAAAGAGTTATCAGTGAACTATATTTCCCTTAACAACTAAACCATATCCTGATTACAAATGGCTATTTTAGTTTATATAATAGCTAGATCAAAAGTTGGACCATTAAATAGAGGGGCCCATATTAATTCATAATTCATAGTAATGTCTAGCTCTTCAATAGTTATTCTACATTATCTTTACATGGTTCTTAGAATGGTGTGTGTGATACTAATATAATATATTGAATATTATAAAGAATAGTGAGTCAGTTTAGCTGTTCAAGAAAATAGGAACTGTTCCAAAACAAACAAATAAAACAAAAATGTTCAAACCCATTGAGTCTGTGCTCCCATTCTGAGTACATACCTCAAAGAGGTCATTGACATAAAGAACAGATCAATATATCACAAACTATTCAGAGCAGCTCTCTTTGTAGTAACAAACAAACAAATAAACCATAGAAAAACAAGAAACAAAGTTTGGGAATGAGTGAAAAAATTATAATATATTAATTGTAATAGAATATCATTGTGAAATAAGAAAGTACAAAATACATAGACATATGACAAGATTTCAGTGAAGTAATATAAATTTTAGAAAATAGAACCAAGAGAAAAATGTGTAGTAACTAAAACAATATAAACAATACCATTAAAATATAATATTCTAATCAATACAATAAATAAACAAATAAAAAACCTCAGCCCTGGATAACTGAAATGAAATGTACTTTTCTATTTTCCATAAAGAAGTGGTGACTATTGAGGAAGAATATTAAATACACTATCAGATAGGGGTCTTTATGAAGACCCCTTGTCTTCATAAATATTTTTCCTTATTTACAAGAAAGTGTGAACAGGAGAAAGGCATCATAGAGAAATGAATATAATATGACAGAGCACTTTAAGTGTATTATATATGCTAATATAGCATATATGTAATTTATAATATATTGTGTATGTAATATGCTTATATACACATTCATTTAAGTAGTATATATATATGAATATATGTGTATATATATATTACATATATTGTATGGCATACACATGTATGGTATGTATATGTATTAACAAAATAATAGTAGGTATAACAGAGGAGAGTGGAATTAAAGTCTCAATGACTTTTTTTTTTTCAGGATCCTCAATGTTACTCAACTAGCTCAAAAGAATTAACATTTTCCAATTAGCAAGCTTTCTACCTAATTCAGTTAACTTAGTAAAAAATCTAGTCCCTGAAAAATCAACATTGAATAAAATAATAAATAGAAAATATTTTTTGCATAGACAGAGAAAGGAGTATAATGTCAAAAAGAAACTTTTCTTTGGATAAGTTGAGAGAAAGAAAAGCCATTTATTCTAATTATTTGAAACTTTGTGACTTTAGAAATGAGAATGAGAAGGCACAGAATAAAAGTCAGATTTTATAATGCTTCAATTCCACTGTCCTGCTTGCCTGATTATAGTTTCAGTAAGGTTAGCCAATATTCAGCTGAGCTTCAGTTACTCAACAGTAACAAGACACAGAGCTGAGGATTTCAGAGCAATGAACTTATATTCACCAAAGCCAAATTGAGTGACTAGAATAATCAAGGAAAGAAAAGAAAAGAAAAACTAGGCCATAATTTAGAGAGCAAATAAATATATTTTCTGTTTTTGTACCAATTGATGAGGGTTAGCAGGGAGCAGAGAGGGCCTGAGTATTGGAAGCTATGAAAATCAAAAAGATATTGCATCCAGATGTGTGAAGTATAGGGAATGAATGAATTTAATTCAATTCCTAAAATAATTTAAATGCTTATAGTATACAAGACACAACTAGGTACTGGAAACACAAAGAAAAAAATTACATAGAAGCTGATCTTGGGCATCTTCGAAGAGCAGAACCCTATCCTAGGCACTAGAGGAGATAGAACATTTAAATAAATTGTAATCCTGATATTGTGGAATTTATAATTGAATTAGAAAATAACTGCAATTAATAAAAGATAGTTGTATAGGTACATTGATGCAAATATGAAATTTAAAGGAGTGGTAAATATCCATAAATCAATAAGAAAGTGGGATGCTTGCTGAGGGAAGTAGCATTTGAATTATACTATATATCTAAAGTACATAAGTTTTCATCAATCATCGAGGACAGAAATGACATTCTGGGCATAGGGAACAGTTTGAATAAAAGCATAGAGATGAGAAATTATGTAGTGTTTGAAACTGAACATTTCTGTTTAGCTAAACTATATAGAATGTTGGTCCTAGAATCAGGAAATTCTGAGTTTAACTCCACCTTAGAGACTGACTTTGTAGTCCCAGACAACTAACAAACTGTTTGCCTCAACTTCCTCACCTGAAAAATGAGGATAGTTACAGTACCTGATAATATTTTAAACTATTTAGCGCTGTTCCAAGAACACAGTAGGTGCTACATATATATATATATATATATATATATACACATTGCCTTTCCTCTTCCCTTAAATAGCAAGGAATAGTATGAGATTACACTGAAAGCCAATTGAATTATAGACAAAAGAATTTGCAATTATACTTTCTAGGACAAGGAAATTACTAAAGATTTTATAGGCAGAACAACCTGATTAGATACAAATATGAAGAACATAGGCTTAACAGTAGGGCTAAGAGTGATGTGGACAGGGTTGAGAGTGAATATAGGAACAACTCTTAGGTAGCTATTCTAGTTGTTCAGGCAGATAGTGATAAAAGCTCTAATCCAAATGGTAATAATGGATATAGGGAAGAGGGGGCAGATATTAGAGGTATTATAGACCTGGATGGGCTTGATATGAGAGATAGAGAGAAAAAAGAAAGAGTAATGGGGATAAATGATTTTCACTTGGAAGGGACCTTAAAGAGCTTTAGATCCAATGCCCTTATTTTACTGGTGAGGTTATTGAGAAATATAGAAATTAACTTATTTGCCTAGACTTCCATAGCTAACATGTGTCTGCAGTAATTGGTCTTCAAGGCCATATTAAGGCCCTGAATTATTCTGCCAACTCTAATACTGACACTCAGAGATTAGGTGAATAGTGACAGAATATAATTCAAGGGAATGACTACTTTCATTTTTTTTTTCTTTTTCCCACTACCTAGTATTGTATATATCCTGCTCATAGTAGGTGCATAATAAATATTTGCCCAAATTTCTGCTTTAAGATTCAAAAATAATATCCTAACTAATTCAAGTTCCCCTGAAAAATACCCCAGAAAAACCCTTAAGGGGCTCCAACTGAAGTACAAATTTAGGAAATTGAAGGGAAATCTCTGAGCCCTTTTATATAATTCAGGACATAACAAGATGAAGGCTAGAAACTTAGACTTGTTCTGAATACCAAGAGCAGAGCAGTCCCAGAAGGGTGACAGAGCAACTCCCTTACTGGTCATTGTGCAAAGAGACAGAGCCCGGTACTTCCAAATAAGGTCTGTTTTCTGTAGGTGATTGCTAAGAGGTTAGAGGGCTTTGCACCAGAGTGGTCCCTAAGTGAATATTGTCTCTAACACATTTGTAACCTGTCTAATTTTCAATATTCAATTGGGGTCCTTCTGAGTATTTGAAGCAAATAAATCCAGTTCCCAACTGGGAAAAAAAAAAAAAAAAAGGAGACTTATGGGTCTAAGCCACTTCTCCCATAAGGACAACGGAAGATGAAACAGATCCCAAACTTGTGACAAGATATAATAAGTGGATTATGGTTCCATTTATTTGATCCAAAATTTGGATTATCAGAGCATCAGAATCCATAGCACAAAATGGACAAAAAGCATACAAGGTTTCCTTAAATTAACTAAGAGTTCAGATGGAGCCTGATCTTGGTACAAAGCTCCAGTACAGGAATTGAAAATGGAGATAAAAATTAACAGGAAAATGCTTTAAAATATGTAACAAATACTATACATAGACTAAAATAAACCCACAAGTTTAAACAAAAAAGAAAATTACTTTGCAATTAAGCCCAAGTAAAGATTCAGAAAAAAGAATATCTTAATTACAATGACTCAAAAAGTAAATGGATAAAATTAGACTCAGAAAAAAGTGTCTTGCTTACCATGAGTCAACAAGTAGAAGAATAAAATTAAAATAGAATTTTAAAAATGAAATTAAAGCTCTTGAGGAAGAACAAAATAGGGAAATACAAGTAAGAAAAAGTAGAGACTACCAAATATGAAAGTACTATGAAATTTGTAAAGAAGCCAAGTTATCCCACATAAATATCAGCAAATATGTGAAAAAAAACTCAAGATAAATTGGAGAAAACTGAAAAGGAACAGAACTAAGTTATCTAATGCCTGGGGAAGAAAGTAAGGCTGATGACTTTGCATAGCTCTGTCTTACTTAAATTCAATTCACTTCTAAGCCAAGACTTCACCATCCTGATGTACTTGAACTTCTTTGAGAATAAAGTATGAACAACAATTTATGGACAGTAGAAGTTGTCCCCTAGTTTGAATTGGACCATACTGCTATTTCTCCTCCTTTTCCTTTTCTACCTCCTTTTTCTATTCCTCTTTCCATATAGGGAATCATAAACTTATGCATGAGTGCTGTGTCCAAAGGAATATGAGGTCTGATAATTTATACTTCACAATATATATTGGGATTTAGAGACTATGGTTTTTCTCTTCCTTATTGAATAATAACATCATATTTTTCAAAATGCAGGGATAATTAACTCTTTTATTTCGTGTAGATCCATTTAAGATTTCTTGAAATAGAGATCTAAAAACAGGCTTTGAAAAAGCCCAATGTGATTCAAATGGATTTGATTATGTCTTTAAATTCCAAATGTTCTATTTGTGCCCAACCTGTGGCAGAATATTCCATATTGGCCTGATAATACACAGATAAAACACACTATAAATTGACTCTAACATAGTAATGTCATTTTGGTCTTTTGCAAAAGTGAAGGGCAATAACCACCAAAATCTAAATCATTCTGGCTTTCACTGATTGACCAATAATAGGTCCCAGTCCAAGATTCACTAGCTCATTGTTTGGCCTTTGATGGGTCAGAGTAAGTACAAATAGCAATTATTTTCTGTTCTGGTCAGAAACTCTAAGGCACTTCCCCTTCCCAAGTGATTCTTTAGGGAAAGAAAACTAGGTCATCGTAAGTATCAATTCTTACCTAGTCTTTAATCACTGAGTGGGTGTTGCCTCAAAAATAAAACAAAACAAAACAAAAAAACTGAGATGTTGGAAAGACCTTAGCTTGAAGTGGTTTGGGTCTCTCATTGTATTCTGTCATCTCTAGTCATCTTGACTTATGTTTTGTCACTGGACTCTGATAACTGGAGGAGAGTGAGACTGATAACTTTTTCCAGCTCTGCCTTGTTTAAATCAAATTCCCTTACAAGTCAAGACATCACCTCCTAAGGTCATTGCTCCCCTTTAGGAATAAAAGACAAACAACAAAGATTTTGAAAAAATTCTGAGGCTCCCCCTTACATAAATTCAGATTGGCAAAGATGGAAAAGGAAAATGACAATTATTGGAGGGTCTATGGGAGGACAGGTACACTGATCTATTTTTGGTAGAACTATAATTGCACCAAGTATTCTGGAAAGCAATATAGAACAATATCCCCAATTCCCTAAATCATGCATTGATTCAGTAATAGAACTTCTAACTAGGCTTATAGCACAAAAAACAAAAGAACAAAGCAATATATACAAAATATTTATAGCAGCATTTTTTGTTATAGCAGATAACTAGAAATATAAGGGGTGCCCATTGAGGAGTAACAAAAGAAATTATAGTATATTCTGGTGGGAGCAATATCCTAAACCTTAATCTTATACAAGTTAGTCTAGTTTTTCCATAAAATGCTTAAATCCAAGCATGTCCAAGATGTATTTGAATAAGAAGACTAAAGTCTTAGGTTGTTGACATCATTTACTGAACACCTGAATAAAAAACGATCACAGAGAACTACACTAGAATGTTTGGTGGGCTAGTTTGTATTTGGGGTGATTTTTATTTGACAAAGGTGTTTCTTTCAGTTGAATCAGCTCAAGTTATTTTTAATTCACATTGTGGTTAAAGGCTAAGAAAATCTTTTTTTAATTGTTGAATAATTTACAAGTGTCTCATTTCATTCTAATGTTGAACATAAACTATCAGAAGAGTGGCTTGAGTTGAACACAACACAGAATAATTGTCATAACTGTGTAGGATTAGAGCAGGGATCTCATTGAAGAGGGAACAGGACAGTATAAATTGGATTCTTTGCTTCTGATGTTTTTGGTGATGATTCTAGAGAAGGTGACCACTTACTATGAGGCATCCCTCACTCCTAAGAAATCAAAGAGACAGACAATTGTGGTCATTCAACAAGGACAGACAGTTATGAATTTAGTTCCATTAAGAACTGTACTTTGAAAATAAATGTGGTAAACTCTTTCTCACACCCACAGATTGTATTGTCTTGGGGCCTTCAAGCCTAGTAATTGAAGCCCTTTCCAAGGTCTATTAGGGGATTTCCTCAGACTGAGTTTACCTTCAAAAAACCTAAGACATTGCATTTTGGATTTCCTTCACAGGCTAATTGTACAATATTTCAGAGTCCGATTCTTTTTGTACAGCAAAATAACGGTTTTGGTCATGTATAGTTATTGTGTATCTAATTTATATTTTAATATATTTAACATCTACTGGTCATCCTGTCATCTGGGGGAGGGGGTGGGGGAAAGGAGGGAAAAAATTGGAACAAGAGGTTTGGCAATTGGCAATGCTGTAAAGTTACCCATACATATAACCTATAAATAAAAGGCTATTAAAAAAAAAAAAAAAACTAAGACATATTCAAAGTAATTCCTTGCATCTTTATCCCATTCCTCCCCTTATCATTCCTAAAAATAAAGGACAAAGGCAGATAAATGATATATGTTCTGTGCTTGCTGGGATTCTTTTGTATTGGTTAAAGCCATCAGATTAAAATTTATGAATATCATGGAATATAATTTAATTTTTATTGTTCATTGACTTCAGTTATATCTGATTTTTTGAGTTTTAGAGTTATCTTGGCAAAGATACTGCAGTGATTTGCCATTTCCTTTTTCTGCTCATTTTACATATGAGGAAACTAAGGTAAAAAAGATGAGTGACTTGCCCCTATGTGACTGATCACACAGTTAGTAAGTGGCCCAAACCAGACTTGAATTCACAAAGATAAATCTCCTTGACTTTGGGCCCAGAATTCTATCCACTATGCCACTTATTTAACTTCAAGAATTGATAAAAAGAACAAATGCAGAGAAACCCAGGAAGATTTGTATAAGCCAGTGCAGAATCAATTTAGTATATCCAGTAAAACAATGCATATGATTACAATACTGTAAAGATAAATCAACTCTGAAAATCTTAAAATCTATGATCAATGCAATAATCAATTATCAGTGCAAATGACTGAAGCTGAACCATGTTTCACATTTCTTTACAGAGAGGTGATAGACTAATGGTACAGAAAGTGATGTAAATATATTTTCAAGCAGAGTCAATTTATCAATTTCTTTTCTGTTAATATACTTCTTTGTTGGTCACTAGATGGCTCAGGGGATAAAATATTGGACTTGGAAGTAGAAGATGCATCTTCATGAATTTAAATCTGGTCACAGATACTTACAAGGTGTGTGATCTCAGACAAGTTATTTAACCCTGTTTGCTTCAACTGTAAAATGAGCTGGAGAAGGAAATGGCAAGCTACTTTGATATCATAGCCAAGAAAACCTCAACATGGGGTCATGAAGAGGCTGAAATGATTCAACAATTTATCTGTTATAAAGAATGGCTTTTAATTATTTATTTTCTTTTTTGGATGGGAGAACTGGGGCATAAAGAAGGATAGTAATAATAACACTACAAAAAATAAGAGCATTAGTAAACTCACTAAAAATAAATAAAATGGTGTAGAAAGTCAGACATAAAAATGAAGCTTGATTTAACAGGATCAGTCAGAGTATTTGAAAAAGGCAAGAAAGGGAGGAGAAACTGCGGAGAGGAAGAGAAGAGAACTGGACTAGAGAAGAGAAAAGGAGAGGAACTGATTAAATGATTTGTTTGTTTGTTTTGGTTTTGTTTTCTTTCCTGGGCCTTCATGAATAAAAGATTGCTTTGTTTTGTTTTTATGTATGATCTTTTTTTTTTTTTTTTTTTTTTTTTGCGTAGGTATTATAGGAGTTCAAAGTACGTTCCCATAAAGTATACCATACTTAACAAAGGATCTTAATATCTAGTTTTTAGAGCTAAAAGAGACCTTACCAATCTAGTTCTCCTCTTTCCAGTCTTTAGATTCATTTAATTCAATAAACTTTATTAAATATCTATTGTGTGTCAAGCACCTCCTAAATTCTGGGGATGCAGAGACAAATGCAACTAATCCTCACCCTAAAATGCTTGACATTCTCTTCAGGTGAGCAAACAAGGATCAGAACTTTAACTCTAGCTCTACAAATAGAAGTATATTTTAATATAAATAAAACTGAATTCCCTTCTGCAAGAGGTATTAGAATCCATCATGACTATTTGGGTACAGCAATTTTCATAGGTCATAAGATATAAATTCAGAGTTTATAACCAAAGGTCTTCTTCACAGCACCATAGTGTAAAATAGTCAGGGGTAATCATTATGCAATGGATTTGGGGTTAACCTGTAGAAGTGAAATTGAGTGCTCTCAAAGCACTGGAAATACCTTATCTTCCCCAGAGGCTAAGTTTCCTCCTATTTGAAATTGCCTGTATTCATTGATATCCTTCACCAAGGTCAGAGGAAAGGAGAGTTGAAGCTTCCAGGGAAGAAAATCTATGGGAATAAAAACAGTCAGACTTTCCTGAGATAGGCAATGACATGTAGGATGAGAATGTTCTTGTTATTCTAGTTAGAATTGCACAAATTGAATGGCTTGTGCTCTTAAGATAATCCTGAGATTTACATCCTGGAAAAAACTCTACTTTCCTACCTCTTGTGTATGCACACATATAAGTAAACCCTTGCACTGTGTACTTAGTTTTGTTATTTTAGCATGTTTTTCAGTGCCAATGTAGATGAGAATTCCAAATCCAGAGCCTTTTTCCTTGGTCCTCCCTCTCCCTCTGAAGCTTTAGACTTTGCTGATTCAAGTCAGGAAATGTGTCCAAGCAACTCCTTAGGGATCCTCCGAATCCTTCTGAAGGCTGCCTACCTCGATCCAGCAACAAGGAATGAATGAGTCCTCCTCAGCCAGCCTAACCCTGCTTACACGTTTCAGTTCTGAACCCCAATCTTCCTCCCTGCCCAGCATTCCCCCAGTGATTTGAGCAACTCTTGTTAACAGTTTCATCTAACAGGCTCAGCAGGTTCAACATTTGATTATCTCTCCCTCAGGTTCTCTATCGAGTCTTTTTCCTTCATTACTCGCTGACAGGCACACAAGTTCTGGGTGGGGGCTGATTCCTTCGCTGAACGTGGGGAAAATGCTGGATCGACAATCTGGATATATCCAGGACTTCAGGAATTTAATTGTATTATTGAAATTCTGGGTTGTGCCCCTGAGACATTGATCCTGTTTTTGTCAGTCTCAAATCCTGTGCGCACTAGCTGCTTGATGATATATGTTCATAGAATTCACAATGGAGGTAATGAGGAATCAAAGCAGGTGACAGTCTAGTTAACTGACAGAAAACCAAGGAACTGATGCATCCAAATAAATCAATATGGACCAGCCTGATGGAACCAGGCTGGCAGGGCATGGGATGGCGTGCCTCCTAAAATTCTAATTTTAAAAACAGATTCAGGACATTGGATAGTAGCATTGTTGGAAGGCATGGGCTGGGGTAATTCCTTTACCTTCCAAGGTTCATAGACTGTCTGCCTCATCAGAAACTGGAAGTTCCTTCCTTAGCTGCCAGACAAAACAAAGCAGGGTATTAAAGCACAATTGTGGAATTTAAAATATGAAACATATTTTCATATGTGGGCAAAGAAGTATGATACATGACAAGTAAGTCTTTTCTTGTTTTGTTAGTTTATTGGGGAATTTATGTATAAAGCCATAGGTTGATAGGACAGGCATTCTGTATTCTGCTTTGTTTTTTGGTCTCTGTGTGTCACATTTTAGTGGTTGTGGATGGAGAGCTGTGATGGATAATCTGCCTTCAAGCCCTGCCTCTGACACATACTGATTGTGTGAACTTAGACAAGTCATTTAACGGCTCAATACCTAAGGCAACTTTCTTAATATTGCATAGGAGCTCCTGGCATGTACTGGTAGGAGGTGTTCCTTCACCTACCAGCAGTGAAATCCCAAATCCTTTGCATTCTGGGTACTTACATATTCACCCAAAGATAAAGACATTATGTATTTTAACACCCCATAAAATAAAGGCATTTGTTTAGCTTGTACCTTTTCTTTGTTTGAACCTTTATATACATTCAGATCTGACTTAGAAAATTATTTCCTTTTCAGATTGAAGATATTAACCAGTTTAAGATGCACCTTACATGAATCCACAGTGGAGTTCTTCCTCATCTGGGGTGTCACAACTAGTTTGCAGCAAATAGAAATTATTTAAAGGTGAAATAGTGGCCAGGGCAAGCTTGCTCCCAACAGTTACTCAATAAATTATGATTTCCTTGGGGGCAGGGACTAATTTTTCCCTTTCTTTGTAGTTCCAGCACTTAGCCTGGTGTCTGGCATATAATAAGAGTTTAATAAATTTTTATTCAGTGATTGACTGACTCACTTCCTGGTGAGACCAGGTAGATTTGATATTATCTTGGATAATTGAAGGTGCCAGTATTCTGATTTATCCATGTTTTGCTATATTAATTTTATGTGAAGTACAAATAACATTAAAGAGGATGATGGAAAAAGCATTGGTTTGGAATCCAAGGGATTTGAGTTCTAATCCCATCTCTACATCTTTCTGGGATCCAGCTTCCTTGTTTATCAAATACAAATTTAGCCAAGATAATTTCAAATGTACTTTCTAACTGAAATTCTGAGACACATTGAACAAACGATGTGAGAAAGTGAGTAAAGTGACTTTGACCTCATATCTATTCTAAATCTTTAAAACCTAAACTACAGTTAACCCATTGTCTGACAATTCAGTTTCTACTGAACCTGATATCAAAAATCCCAGCCCAGATACCATACCAAGCCTTTGTGTTACCAAAATGAAAGTCTCATTATCCTTATGATCAGACATAGAGGCAAAGGATGTAACATGAATAATTTTTCTAATAAGTTTGCTTTCTCATTTTAAGGATTTTTTCAATTCCTGGAATCATATCCTCTAATCATTGTTCAGAATGTGCCCAACTATAAAGAAATTATTATCCTATTGCATAAATTACCCTCATTTTAAAATGACATGATTAGAAGTTCTTTGCTCATCAGTGGTCTGTCACTTGATTCTCATTCATCCATCAACTCTTTGAAAGGGGAAAATGTCAATGAGAGAGGAACAGTAGTTTATTAAGCACTCCCTATTAGTAAGTGAATACTGAAATTGATTAATAATTGAGAAAAGAATTATAGCTCTTTTCTTTCAACCATAGTATAAAGAAATGATTAGGATAGTTAATAGCAACTGTTTGAAATAGTCAGGGTAATGAAGCAACTTAAATAAACTTCCAAATTCTCATATTCTAAATGTAGAAAAATGGTATTGGAATAGATTATTACTACTTGCATGCAAGATTATAAGGGCAGCCATTACTTGTGGATTTCAGCCTAATAGAAAATAATTTTAATGGCAGTATTATTAGTGGTAGTAATGAAAATAATGTTCTGTTGAATTTCCTTCTGGGGAGCTAATATCATTAACAAGCTTTTAAAAACAAGATAAAAACCAACCATCTTGGAGGCCTTTTGTAGACTTCTTCTCTATTGATTTTTAAGGAAGTGAATGATCTTTTCAATGTAATTTTTCTTATAGCAAAGGTGCTATAGGACTTTCAAATGTACTCTGGACTTTCCCACCACTATTTTAGTGAAGGGTGATATACTAAAATATCTTCATTGCTGAATAAAGTAAGACAAAGGTAAATTGTTATTAATGGAAGGATTTCAGGCAAATTGTCATTTTACCCAGTTGCTTTCTAGTTTCACTTCCCAGTTGATTTGACCACAACTTTACAAACTTCCCTTCATAGTTTTAAGTGGAACTCTCATATTGATTTGCAGAGACCTAAGCACTGGTAAGAAAATTTATTAAAGACTATGGAGGGCAGTGCTTGAAAGATCATTTGTAAAAACTCCTTACTACTTCTTCCACTAGTCTACTTAAGAATTCAGAGTTAGATTGATAGATTGTTAGAGATGGTATGTGATCTTTTTCTTGCTTTTTAGTTCAGATTTGCAGCAGCCTTAGGTATTAGACAGAGGATAGAAGCTTTGTTTTCAGGAGGACCAGCCTTCAAGTTATATCTGTGACACATACAGATTGAAAATAAGCATTATGCCAGGAATTAAAAACAATTTCCCAATCATAGCTCAGTGTTTGAATTGAATCAAAATTTAGCATTAAAGAGGAGCTTAATTTTAAAAATAAAATCTAAAGCAAAGGCTATTCCAGAAAGCTGATTGAGTATAGCTGTTTACAGTCTGAAATTTAAAAAGAAAGTTAAATAATTAATCTGTAAGGCAATGGGTCAAAGGGACTCAAAGCCTCCTCAGCAAAGCTGAGGAATATGAAACAAGGAATATGAAAAAAGACCCTGGGTTAACAGAAGTCAATGGAGCATGAAGTCTGTGGATGACATCTGCAGCTGATGGAGTGCTGAATCTAGAGCCAGAAAGACCTATATTCAAATCCAGGCTCAGATATTTATTAGTTGTGTGTGCCTGGACAAATTATCTTTAAAATGATGATTACATTAGGACTTACACTCTAAGAATACTGTAAAGATAAAATAAGATAATACTTATAAAGTATTTTGCAAACCTTAAAACTTTATACCAGCTGTAGAAATTAATATCATCATCATCAGAGATCCCTATGTCCCCCTTGTAGGGGAGAAAAAAAAGTAACAGAGACCCAGGATTTCATTAAGAATATCACCTAAAAAGTATGAGGTACTAATGGATTTGTATTTAGCTCATAATGCCTAGTACATAGATACTAGGCTCTTCATAAATTGTTATTGAACATGTATATGGTACACATATGCATTATACATAATTGCAGCCAACATAACTGCAGCAGAAAGAAAATAGTCATATCTTTTGACATTTTGAATAATTCTTTTGCCTGTAACTGTTAAATAAACTGAACCAAGTGCTGCTTTTTATACCCACCACAATAATTCAGGTTCTGCATCCTACTGAACAATCACAAGGATCAACAATTCTAGTAATGTGAAAACTATTCTCCCAGGATCCAAGAATGTTTGTATTGTCTCAAAAATCCCTGCATGTGTAGGTTCACCATGGGAATTGTTTACTTAAGACCTAAGAATGAAGGTGTAGTGTATCCTGCCTTTTGTAGTTTTTAAAACTTAAAAACTCTGATCCATAATATAAATCCTCCTCCTCAAAAGGACTGTACTTGCATGCCTTTTCTTTACTCTAAAATTAAACTTCTATTTGATTCCTCATTCTTCTGTCTCTAAGCTTTTTTGTTTGGCTCCATCCACCCACAGATTAAAGGCTGGTCCTGGTCTGGTTGACAATTGCATAGGCAGAATTGGAATATATTTTTTCCAGTGCCAAATTCAACCTTCTTTTCATTGTGCTTTATTTGTGATTAGGGTTGAGAAAAAAAAATGTAATTCTTTTTTGGGAAGCTCCCAGAATTAGTTTTGGTATCAGTCATAATAGGAGAAAACCAGAAAAGAAGCATGAAGAATAGTTGCACATTTAATACTATTTCGGGTTATAATATTCATTAATGATAGCTCCCTAATATCCAAGATCATTACCTATTGGTTATTGTCAGGAAGAAGAGATCTCTGATTGCTATCTCTCAAAGAAGTGTACTCAAGCAGGATAATTGGAAATAATTTCTTTTTAGCTTTGATAGAAAATTCTTGCATGGCTTTCACAAATTAACAATCTCCCAATTGGAAATTATAACACTATACCAGATGTTGTGAAGATAAATTTATATAGATTTAATAAGCGATTTAGAGTTATACAGATTGGATGCAATTGCTGCTACTGCTGTAGTGTTGAAAGCAGGAAGAATAAATCAGAACAACGATTGAGAGTCCGGGGAAGAAGAAATAATTGAGTGAGGAAATAATTCTATGTGGAGAAATTCCATAGATAAATTTTAGATGTAGGTACACTCCTAAGCAATATAAAAATGGGAATTATAAAATAATACATAGTCAAGAGTAAAGGCAAACAATAAAACTTAAGACTTTGTTAAGTTGTTCTCCTTATTTTCTCATATATGAATTTCATTTCCATTGAAATTTAGAGAAAAAAAACATTATTAATTAAAACTATTATTGATTGAAGAAGCAAAAGGTTTCACATAGCCTTGAAAATTTTAAGTAGCAGAACATGGTTATTTTTTGCTCTCCACTCCCTAGGGATTTTACAACTCCTACATTTTATTCCTGAGATAGCTTAAAAGTTAACTTGAGAGAAGACCTAAATGAAAGTGATATCTGTTTCTTACAAATCTGAATATCTTGATATGTTGCAGCTCTGTATCCTAAAAATAAGAATAAAAAAAACTGGGATTGAAAGGGAAGGATGCCTATTGGTATATATCCCTATTCTGCACCTTTATTACATTTATCACAGACATTACAACATTTATTAATTATTAGACTGTTACTTCTCTAGCAATATATATATAACATATGGATTACTCTTAATAAATAGAAGATTCTTCTCTTTTAACTCTTCTAAATAATGTTGTTTCTTAATCTCTCTCTTTTTTTTTTTTTTTGATACTGATATTTTTTGCTCTGGTTTGATCAGAACAAAGTACTACATGAGATAATAGTAGAGGTGGGGAAGGAGCCAAGATGGCAGAGAAGACACGCATCTCTTTCTAACTTCTTCCCATGACCCTCACACTAATTACCAAATCCAGTCTCTGAATTAGCTCTGGACTGGCTGAACCCACCAATATTGGGAGTGTAAAAATTACCAGCAGAAGATAATTTAGAAGATTGCCAGAAAAGGTCTGTTTTAATTGGGCATGGAAGGAGGCAGGCCAAGTGCAGGCAGGCTGAGCACAAACACCAGGTCAGGCAGCACAGACCTCAGGCAGTGGGATCTCCATGAGGCAGACAATCTACGGGGAGGAATCTACAACAGTGTTAGCCTCTCTGCACTGGTTGCGAGCCAGCAGATCAGCAGAGAAGTTATAAAACATCCAACAAAAATACAAAAGATAACTAGTGAACCCTGAAATGCCAAAATTTCATGGGACCTCACCTACCTAAGAACAGGAGTGAATCAGTACTGACTCAGCAAAGCTGTAGCCACTTGGAAAACCTCCCTTGCCCTAAAAGCAGACGTTTAACATTTAAAAAAAAAAAAAAAAAAACAAGTAAAAAGTAAAGAGAACTCTGACCATAGACAGCTTTTATGGTAAAAGAGAAGAACAGATTTCAAACCCTGAGGAAACGAAAGGCAGATTGTCTCCAGATGAAGCCCCAAAAGACAATATGACCTGACCCCTATCACATAAGGCTTTCTTAGAAGAACATAAAAAGGATTTTAAAAGAGAGATAGAAGAAAAATAGGGAAAGGAAAGGAAAATTTTGCAAGAGGGTTTGGAAAATGAAACAAAAGAATTATCTGAAGAAAATTCACTACAAAATAGACTTAGTGAAATGGGAAAAAAAGTATATAACTCCTTAAAATAGATTTGACAAAATGGAAAAAGAAAACAAATCCCTGAAAAACAGAATTTGTGAAATGGAAAAAAAATCCATAGAACAAAACTCACTAAAAAATTCAATTGGACAAATAAAAAAAAAGTAAAAAGTAAATGAAGAAAATAATTTATTAAAAATCAGAACTGAACAAATGAAAATGAATGACTCAATGAGACATCAAGAATGTCAAGCAAAACCCAAAAATGAAAAAAATAGAAAAAATGTGAAATACCTACTTGGGAAAATAGACCTGGACAATAGATCTAGGGAAAACAATCTAAGGATTTTTGGATTTCCTGAAAACCACAATGAAAAAAAGAGCTTAGACATTCATTATTTATCAGGAAATCATCAAAGAGAATGTCCCTGATATTCTAGAATCAGAATTGTGATCAGAATTGTGGCTAAATTTCAGAACTAAGAAAAAATATCGCAAGCAGCCAGAAAGAAACAATTGAAATAATGAGAAGGCATAATAAGGATTACTTTGGACCTAGCAGCACCGCCTTAAAAGACTGAAAGTCCTGAAATCTGATATTTCAGAAAGCAAAGAAACTTGGAATGCAGCCAAGAATAAATTACCACAGTAAACTGAACATTTCCTTTCAGGGAAGAAGATGGACATTCAATAAAACAGGTAAATTTCATTTATTTATGATAAAAAGATCAGTGATAAGCAAAAAAAAAATGATCTTCAAATATAGAACTCAAGAGAAGCATAAAAAAGTAAAAAGAACTCTTGAAAACTACATCTCTGTTATGGGTATATATAGAGTGCATGTATAATTTGATTTTACTGTTTATAATACAAAAAATGAAACTAGAGATGGAAAGGGTATTGTACTGGAAAAATGGAAAAGTGGAGGTAAAATGGGGGAAATTACATCTCATAAAGAGGCAAAGAAAACCTATTATAATTGAGGAAAGGAAAGGAGAGGGATGAACATTGTGTGAATCTTACTCTTAACAGATTTGGCTCAGAGAGAATATTAGACATATTTGGTTCCACAGAGAAACTTCTCTCACCTTATTGAGAAATGGGAGGGGAAAGAGAAAAGGGAAGGGGTACGCCAACAGAAAGGAAAACAGAAATACTGGGGGGGGTATAAGAAGGGGAGTGTGTCTCTAAAGGGGGAGGACTGCTTGAGGCAAGTAGTGCTCATAAGTAAAATACTGGGAAGGAGGGAAAAGGGAAAAAGAAAGAGAAAAGTATAATTTAGAGATACCACTATACATCTCTCAGATTGGCTAAGATGACAGAAAAAGATAATGATAAATGTTGGAGGGGATGTGGGAAAACAGGGACACTAATACATTGTTGGTGGAGTTGTGAAGTGATTCAACCATTCTGGAGAGCAATCTGGAACTATCCCTAAAGGGATATCAAACTCGGCATAACATTTGATCCAGCAGTATTTCTACTAGATTTATATCCCAAAGAAGAGATCTTAAAGGAGGGAAAGGGACCCACATGTGCAAAAATGTTTGTGGCAGCCCTTTTTGTAGTGTGTAGAAACTGGAAACTGAGTGAATGCCCATCAGTTGGAGACTGGCTGAATAAGTTGTGGTATATGAATGTTATGGAATATTATTGTTCTATAAGAAACGACCAGCAGAATGATTTCAGAAAGACCTGGAGAGACTTACATGAGCTGATGCTGAGTGAAATGAGCAGAACCAGGAAATCATTATACACTGCAACATCAAGATTATGTGATGATCAATTCTGATGGACATGGATGTCTTCAACAATGAGATGATTCAATCCAGTACCAATAGTCTTGTGATGGAGAGAGACATCTACACCCGAGAGAGGACTGGGGGAACTGAGGGTGGATCACAACATATAGTATTTTCACTCTTCTTGTCTTTTGGTTGCTTTTTTCTCTCATTTTTTTTTTCCTTTTTGATCTAATTTTTCTTGTGCAGCATGATATTTGTAGAAACATGTATAGAAGAATTGCACATGTGTAACATATAAGGGATTACTTGCTGTCTAGGGAAGGAGTGGAAGGAAGGGAGGGAAATATTTGGAACACAGGTTTTATAAGGGTGAATGCTGAAGATTATCCATGCATATATTTTAAAAAAATAAAAAGCTTTAATTAAAAAATGCTTTGGCAGAAGTTGTATTTTATCACTTTTTGTGTCCAAATTTGAACAGAAAAGATATGTGTGTATGTGTATGTAAGAGATTAAAATAATAAAAACAGAAGTTAATGACTTCTATAATTCCAACATTAAACAAAATTAAATGATATTTCTTAACTTTACTATTAACATCCTTTTTCTTACCTCTTGACTCTGGCAGAACATTGTCCAGTAGAGAATTCTTCATTTCTACAATGATCCTAAGGCCTAATTAATACTGGATCCAGCCAAAGGGATGAAGCCAGAGATAGCAGAAGTAATTGCAATTTAATGAAAGGAGGATGAACAAATTACCATGAAGCCCAGGAGCCGACAAATGACCTGAAATCAAATTTTGTTTGAAAAATTTCTAACCTTTCTTGTTACCACTCCCCCTTTACCTAGCTTTAAATTGCCTTTCAGTCCCCTTCCCCCATTTAATTTGTGTTCTTTTAAAAGACAATAAAAAGAAAACCAAACATTCTAAAATGATTATATTAATTATCACAAATCAACTTCAGAAGGTAAAATCATATACCAAACTCCCAATTACTTTCAAAGGGAACTTTTTGATTCAAGAGTTAATAGTGAAAGAAGTGTTGTAGTATATAGGGGGAAATTACATTGGAAATAAAGTTGAATCTTAAGGAAGCCATTATCTGCCAAGGTTAAGTCCCAGTCTTTTCAGATAGAAGTTGTTTCCTTGTAGATCAAACATATGATACCATTTTCCACATAATTAGGGTAGTTCTTGGTCTACATAGAATTTATTAATGCCTTTACCATACTGCATTTCTGGGGGTTCTCTAACGTACCAGATCAGTGAGGCAGATCCTAGCTATAAAATTTCAATCTTAGAAAATGTTTGGAATGGAGGAAATGCTTATAGCCTCTTGTGTTTTATTTTCACAAATACAATTTCTTTTTTACACTCTGGAAGGGAAAGAAAAGAAGACAAAAAGAAAATCTTTGTTTTAAGTCAGTTGCTATGAAGTGTTGGGAAGTGAAAAAAGCAAATTAACTCCAGTCCCTCTCCTGTGTGTTAGCAGCAGGGTAAGATTAGTAGGGAAAGCAGTCACTTTCCTATTGATAGGGTGGCAGTGGTAGAAATGAAAGGTATGAATTAGAGAAGTCCCTCTCACGATCCTCTTACAATGTGGGAAAGTTTGTTTGGCTGCAGATGAAGGTGTGTGACCATAGTGTGAACTACAATGTGTTTCAACATGACGGGCTGAGAAGAGAATAAGGAAAATAGAGTCCAGCTGATAGAAGAACAATTATCTAAAACAGCCTGTGGCCCTGTTTATCAAAAAGCAGGATGAGAATGAGTGCATTATTTCTATCATTTTGTGAATATGGTGAATATTTCTATCCCTTTGTGAATATTCTGAATCTTTTAGTTTTGGAGTATCTAGTATTCCATTAGCCAGTTTGTCTAGCTTTTTTCCCACATAAAGAAACCGAGGCAATAAATTGAGGGTTTGGATTTCTGTCATATTTTCTTTTTCCTTCATGTGCTGATATGTTTTGATTTTCCTTGAGAGTTGATATGAATAAAGGATAGATATAGGACCAATAAAGGAGGAGTTCAGATAAAAAGAATTAGCTGTGTTCAAAGTTTTATCCTTCATGATTACATGTCATTCATTTTTGTTTTAATAATAGATGAATGACATGAAAGTTAGCATGGTCAAAAATATCTAGGAGTCTGAAATATAATTAAAAGAAACCATAGAATAAGTAGGGGTATTTGAAACTAATTTTAGACCAAATAAATTTTCATGAATTAAAATGAACTTAAAAAATAGACTATATGAATTAATTAAATATTTTGAAGAGACTTGTTTCTTTAGTATGGATAGCTAAAATGGGGATAATGATCATCCTTGGTCTCAGAAAGATGAGTGCTTATTTTAGTTAGGAGGGGGTAAAATTATTAGACTACATGTGCTTGGGATGCTAGATTTATGACCAGACTCCCAAGGTCTGCCACAACCTATAGGCACTAGTTCTTACTTTTTGGGTGAAGCAACAGATTTCAGCTATGGGCCACCCCTATAATTCATTGATAAAACTATTCTTTACAAAAGAGGTATGCAGAATTGGACTTTGCCATCAATCCTGTAAAAGCCTGAAGAATGTGCTCTCAGTGATTTCAGCTTTAACTGATATGATTGGTGATTAAGAAAATCTTGAAGGACCAGTAGGATATGATCTTCAACACTGCTTCTTGATGGTCATAAGACTGGCTGAATCATTGGAAGTATGGAGACAATAGTACTAAATAATTTAAGTCTGTAACCTCTGGAGTTAAGATCAATGAGGAATCAATGAATCACAACACATAGTTGTTTGAGGAACATTTTATAAATATTGGAGTGCTACTGTTAGTGCTGCAGCTGTTGCTGCTACTACACTTTCTTCTTCCTTCTATTACTATTACTACAAATAATAATGGAAAATACCCATTATTTTGGTAGAATTTTAAGGTTTGGGAAGTGCTTTACATTTATATATTTTCATTTGATCCTCACACCAGCTCTGCAGAGAGATTTAGTTTAAATAAGCTAAATTATATAGGATCACAGTTTTTGAATAAAACTCAGATCTTCCTGATTCCAAGTCCAGAACTTTATCCATTATGCAAGCCAAGTATACAAGGGCTATAACACCCTTGGTGCTAGCAAACTGTCCTTTTCTTTTATCTCAAGGCAAGATATTTTCCCCTGCTATCAGCTTCAATATCATGCCCTTGACTAATGGGATTGGTTGTGAGATGTTCCAGAAATAATGCTTGGGATTAATTAAAGTCAATAGTGGAAGGGAAATACTCTCTGTTCCACCTGTTTCTGAGAGCCAGTCATTTGGAAAACTGACCTAAAAAAGCTGCATTTGGACATAGTTCAGTTTGATCTTCTTTAGACCTTACTTACTCCATCCCTGGTATAGAGTTGCCTAATTTTTAAATATTCTCCTCTCTCAAAGAAACTATACATATAAAGATAAGGCAATTTAGAACAGGTTTAAATGCTCCATCCACCCATATATTTGGCAGATATTCTTTTACCTGGTTTGTTTCCAAAAACATCTTTCCATAAAAGTCTGGGGAAAAGGGTGTGTTGTTATTTGAAAGTATCTTGCTTTCAAATGATGCAGGAGAAGTGAAATTCAATCCAAATCACTGTGGTTGATGGGAACTTACCTATTTATGAGTATGGTTGAAACTACCTCCAACCCTGTTTTAGTTCTGACACCTTAATTAATTCAAAATATGTTTTAATAAGTTAATAAATATAAAAACAGAATAAATATGGGCCATTATATAAATTGAAATGATTTAAATAATAAACTTTTTCCAATAGTTGGAAAAATTTGATCACACCTCCTGGTATCATTGATAAATTATTAAGCAAGTTGAAAAAGGAGATCTATTTCAGAAATTGGAATGCATAGCTTTCTAGCATGCCTGCAAGGGGGAAACAATCTACTGGGGGTTCTGGGAGAGGGGGAGTCTGTAGGGAAGAATGTTAGGAAAGTTCAGTAGTTCTATAAATATCTCAGAGTAGGAGATCTAGACTGGATAAAGTATATAATAAAAGTCTGCTGTTTTCTCCATCATTTCTTCAAGGAGCCCATCTGTACACCAATTCTTAAATATATTCTGTTGTTTCCTTACACAATGTTTTCAGTAAACTGACATTTGCCTCAAACATAAAGTAAGAGGTCATCCCCAATTTCTTTCTCTCTAACCTCCATATTCAACCTGTTGCCAAAGTCTGTCATTTTCATTTTTTCAATATCTCTCTACTGTATCTTTTTCTTTCTGCTGACATGACTATCACCCTGACACAAGACTGCATCTCTCCAGGCTTGGAGTATTACAATAAGTTATTATTTGGTATTATTATTATATAATAGCTACCACAAGTTTCTCCCTATTCTACTGCATCTTCCATTAAGCCACCAAAGTGATTTTCCTAAAGTATAAATGTGACCATGTCTCACACACACCCACTCCAGTGGCTATCACCTCTAGAATCAAATACAAAAATATTGTTATTAAAAGCCCCTCAAAACCTAGTTTCCCTACATCTTTCCCTTTGTAGCTTATACTTATACAATGTACTATAAATTATACAAAAGCAAAAAATGAAACTCTTAAGGAGATTTAAGGATATTTCAGGGAACAAAAACATGAATACAGATAGGTAAATATAAAAGGCACATTTGTTCAGGAATTTACATTTGTGATTAGGAAGCCAGATGTAAAGGGTCTACTATGCAAAGGTACAGAGGTAGAAGAAGGAATGCAGGGAATATCAAGCAGGTTAATTTGAGTGGAATATAGAGTTTGTGAATAAAAATAATTTGTACAGAACTGAACAGAAAATTTGATCTTCAAATATGATTCAAGAGGATAAAAAGGTAAACAGGAAAGAAAAAATGTTATTCAATAAAAGTAAATTTTATATCCCTATACCAGAAAATGATACTTATGACTTTTTCCCCTTTTAATAAATTCATTTATTTAAAAAAAACACATTGCTTTATGAATCCTGTTGGGAGAGAAAAGCAGAGCAAAAGGGAAAAAACCAAAGGAGAAAAAAAAAAAACAGAAAAAGAAGTGAACATAGCGTATGTTGATTTACTTTAAGTCTCTTTAGTTCTTTTTCTGGGTACAGATGAAATTTTCTACCTATAGTCAATTGGGATTGCTTAGGATCACTTAATCATTGAGAAAAAAATAAGAAAAAGAAAGAACTTTGTTCTTCAAAGTTGATCATCACATATTCTTGCTGTCATTGTGTACAATGTATTCTTTGTTCTGCATGTTTTGCTCATTTGTTTATAATGTTTGATAACTGTCTACATTGAATTTCACATAATAATATAAAAAGGTAAAGAGTGAAAAAAAGAATTGCATTAGAAAAAGAAGAATAGGGAAGACAGAATAGGATAAATTATAACACATGAAGAGGGACAAAAGACCTATTATATTAGAGGGCAAGAGAGGGGGTGAGCACTGATTGAACCTTACTCTTTTATCAGAGAACTATAATAATGAGACAACATACCAAAACTTATGGGATGAAGTTGAAGCAGTTATTAGAGAAATTTTTCTAACTCTAAATGTTTACATGAGTGAAATAAATGATATGAAAATATTGTTCATGCAATTGAAAAAAGCTAGAATTCCCAGTATCAAAACTAAAAAAAGTGACCTCACCAATAATGAAAAGAAAATTAAACAATAATTTGAAGTTATTTTGCTCAAATGTTTGCCAATAAATCTGACAATCTAAGTGAATTTTTTTATTAAAAAATATAAACTATCCAGGGATTAACACAAGAAGGCATAAAATACTTAAATAACCCTGTTTTAGGAAAAGAAAATGAAGAAGCCATCAATGAACTTATTTAAAAAAATATCAAGGGTCAGATGGATTTACAAGTGAATTCTCCCAAACATTTAAAGAACAATCAATTCAAATACTATATAAACTATTTAGAAAAATTGGAGGAGTACTACCAAATTTCTTTTATGACATAAATATGGAACTACACCCAAAGAGCTATAAAATTTACATTATCTTTGATCCAGCAATATCACTATTAAGTCAATATCCCAAAGAGATTATCAAATAAGAAAAAGAACACACATGTACAAAATAGTTATAGCAGGGTTTTTTGTGGTGGCAAAAAACTGGAAGCCTTTTGGATGCCCATCGATTAGGGAATGACTGAACAAGCTGTGGTAGGTGATTGTAATGGAATAATATTATTCTATAAGAAATGATGAGCAGGTAGAATTCAGAAAAAACTGAACTTTTATTCATTGATGCTGAATGAAGTGAGCAGAGTCAGTACACAGTACATAGGAACAGCAACATTATATATTGATCAACTATGATACACTTAGATCTTCTCAGCAATGCAGTTCCAAGGGACTCATGATGAAAACTGATGACTATATCCGGAGAAAGAACTATGGCATCTAAATGCAAATTGAAGCATACTATTTTCACTTTATTATTTTTACTTTCTTTCTTGTGGTTTTCCTCCTTTTGTTCTGATTCTTCTTTTACAGAATGACTAATATGTAAATGTATTTAATGTGACTGTACATGTTTAACCTGTATATATCATTTACACTGGAGTATAACAATTTAGGTTAATTGGAACAAAGATATGAGAAAGGGAGTCATATAAAATAAAATTTGAATTTTAAGTAGGAAGAAGCAGTTGGTTACAGTCCTTCAGTGCTACACAATTTTTTATTTTCTACTACTGGCAGAAAGTTATCACTGAGACTAGGGGCCAGAGCAGAGATATAGTTAGATTTTTGATTTAGGAAAAGTATTCTGGTGGTTGAACAAATAATGGATTAGGAAAAAAAACTGGAAACTGGAAAACCAACTGGGAACATATTGTATCAGTTTCACTGAAAATTGATGAACTGGCTTGGGTCATAAGTAAGAGAATAAAGAGAAGGGAATATAAGGAGATTTATGGAGAAAGAATTCATGAGAGTTGGAAACTAATTTAATATGACTATGAAATAAGTTTGAAAGAAGGATGAAAAATGTTTGCTTCATTCTGGACCTTCGCAACATAGTCCTGCCATCACATTCCATTCTCCAAAAAGGCATTTTTTTCTTGTTAACGATAGAAGCCACATACTATCATAATTCTATCACCTACCCCCTCTTTCTTCCTCATTCTAGGCTGTGGTTCTTTTGGTGAATGATTATTTGGGGGTACTTAAAGCCAGCCAAACTGATTTTCAGCCTGCCTGGATAGTTCTCGTCAGCTTACAAAATGTATTTACATGGTGCATTATGTTTGGAAAAACACAATATGTTATATTATTTGATCCTCGAAGCAATCTTATAAAGTATTTCAGATATTCCTAACCCATCCATTGATCTTTATTCCCTAATTAGTTTACCATCATCATTTCTATTCACCCATATTTTGAATATTAAGCTTCAGACTGAAATCTATCTGATTTTTTTTTACCATATATGCAGCTGCAATGATTTTTAAAAGGGAATTGTAATTCTACCTCCTGGAATGATAATTTCTGGATAAGTTCCTGATATGGCCTTTCAGTAGCCACAGTCTTACCTTGATCATAGAACTACTGCTCCTTAAGTGCATCTAATGAAAGCAAAATAACAACTTTTTTTTGATATGGTTTTTGAAATAATCTTGAAAATTACTTTAGTTGTATATTTTATTTTGCATGTGTAAATATATTCTTAGATTTAGGATAGAAACATGAGCAAGATAACTATTAAAAAGATTGATATTTGATGTGTTTTATTCATAATTTATTTTAAATAAAAGTGTATTTAAATTAATGTTGAATGTCACAATCACCATAAGGTAGTCTCTAAAGCAGAAGACATAAAACAAATTGCTTCAAATGTATATGAGATAGGCATTAAAGAATTTATGGAAAGCCTTAAAACCATAAACATAAAATGTGGCTTTAAAATGTGTTGTAGCTGGAAGTGCTAATGAATAAATTGGTATTTATTTCTGTGGTACCACTACACTAAAATGTACATTTTTAGATATCAATCTCAGAGCCCACTGCTGTAGGAAAATGTGGAAACAAGCATAATATCCAGATGGACGCTTATGGCTGCTGTGGCAATACCTACAGAAAGACTATGCCTTTGCTGGCTGGTCCAAACAGAGCTATTCCAACTGCCATAAACAGTAGGCCCAAAGGCCACATTTATGAATTGCAGTAAAAAAAGTTAAAATCATTTTTACAATCAAAAGCACTTTATGGGCTTTAGGGAAAAAATGTAGGAGATTTGTGGGCCAACACACTTATTCTCTGATGACTGTTACTGTGCGCCCATGCATGGATAAGAAACGAATAACTCTAATAGGTTTTTAATAGATGTAAGCCTTGAATTAGCTATTATGCTAGCTTTCTCTATATAGAAATAATATATTTCTGTTAAATTGAATATAATTCATGCATATTTCTACCTATACTTATGTTCACATATATGTGTATACATAACATATGAAATGTGTGTATCATAATTGCCTTTTTAATGTACTAATATTCACTATCTAGATTTATGTATAATTGTGTGTACATATATAACACAAATATGTATGCATATGTAAATACACATTTTTATTCATATGTTTTATATATACATTTATACTTAAATATATACACACCTATACATACATATATATGCACAGAGAATGAGAGACAAGAGACAGACAGAATGGTAGTGAAGGGAAAAATTGGGGACAATAAGAATTTGATTTTTTCCCTTGAGTTAATCTATATAAGACTAATGAAGATGCCCATTTAAGACTACTAATTAGAAAGAAAATATTAAGAACATTTCCCAGGCACTAACACTGGGAAGTTGCCTTCCCCAGAATGGCATTTAGTGCACCAAGCCTAAGGAAGAGTAAAAGGAGGTAGAATTTCATTGATGTTTTTTTTTTTTTCCTCCCACAAAAGGAATCATTATCAAGTTGTGAACATTGATGACTAAAAGTCTTTATGAGAGGATACAATGAGATAATTTGAAGGAAAACACTCTTAAAAATATAAAGTGCTGTAAACAGCAGTACAAGAGTATAATTCCTGTGAAAGTGCGATGAAAAGTATATCACATATAATACTTGAAAAATATTTGCTTTTCTTAATAGTGAAAGAATAAAAGTCAGCAAGTGATTTTTGTGACCGTTATTGGTCCCATTTATTCTTATCTATATCTGGATTTGAATTCAGAAGCATATTCTGCTTGATCTTGGTAAAGACACTCAAATTCTCTTGGATTTAGTTTCCTCTTTTGTAAAAGAGTAATTATAAGAGAGTTGTTTCACAGAGCTGTTGTAAGAATCAAAGGCAATATTATGTGGTAATCACTTTGTAGACTTTAAAACCTAACAGATGTTTTACCTTATCTAATATATCAATTGTGAGAAGCTTTTCTTATTATAAGACTGCAAATAGTTCCTTATAAACAAATCTAGTGAACATAAGTTACATAGGTTTAGACCTATTTATTAGAAGCAGAATTAGTATAGAACACAAGAAAATGTATATCAGATTTCCAATAAACGTTTATATTATTTTATAATTGATTTATATGTGGAAAACAGGGTGTTATGATGAAAAGAACATTAGCTCTGAAGAGAGGAGACCTTTTTTGTGAATCTTGGTCTGTTGTTTAATATCTAAGTGACCATAGGCAAATAATTCAACCCTTACTGAACTTAAGTTTTCTCACATTTTAAATGAGAGAGAGCCATGTGCATCAGAATTGATCTTCATATATTGTTGCTGTGTATAATGATCATTGCACTTATTATCAATTCATGTAAGTCTCTCCAGGCCTCTCTGAAATCATCCTACTGATCGTTTCTTACAGAATAATAATATTCTATAACATTCATATACCATAATTTATTCAGCCATTCTCCAATTGATGGGCATCCATTTAGTTTCCAGTTTCTTGCCACTGCAAAAAGGGCTGCCACAAACACTTTTGCACATGTGGGTCCCTTTCCTTCCTTTAAGATCTCTTTGGGATATAAGCCCAGTAAAAACACTGCTGGATCAAGAGTATGCACAGTTTGATAGCTTTTTGAGCATAGTTCCAAATTGCCCTCCAGAACAGTTGGATCCATTCCCAACTCCACCAACAATGCATCAATGTCCCAGTTTTCCCACATCTCCTCCAACATTCGTCATTATTTTTTCCTGTCATCTTAGACAATCTGAGAAGTATGTAGTGGTATCTCAGAGTTGTCTTAATTTGCATTTCTTTAAACAATAGTGATTTGGAGCACCTTTACATATGACTAGAAATAGTTCCGATTTCTTCATCTGAAAATTGTCTGTCCATATCCTTTGACCATTTATCAATTGGAGAATGACTTGATTTCTTATAAATTTGAGTCATTTCTCTCTATATATTTTGGAAATGAGGTCTTTATCAGAACCTTTGAATGTAAAATTGTTTCACAGTTTATTGCTTTCCTTCAAATCTTGTCTGCATCAGTTTTGTCTGTACAATTTTTTTAACTTAATACAATCAAAATTATTTATTCTATGATCAATAATGATCTCTAGTTCTTCTTTGCTCAAAAATTCCTTCCTCCTTCACAGGTTTGAGAGCTATCCTATGTTCTTTGAATTTATTTATAATATCATTCTTTATGCCCAGAGCAGGAACCCATTTTGATCTTATCTTGGTGTACAGCGTTAAGTGTGGGTCAATGTTTAGTTTCTGCCATATTAGTTTCCAATTTTCCTAGCAGTTTTTGTCAAATAGTGGATTTTTATCCCAAAAGCTAGGGTTTTTGTTTGTCAAACACTAGATTGCTATAGTTATTGACTATTTTGTTCTGTGAACCTAATCTATTCTGCTGATCTATTTCTTAGCCAGTACCAAATGGTTTTAATGACTGCTGCTTTATAATATAGTTTTATATCTGGTACATCTAGGCCACCTTCATTTGATTTTTTTTTTTCATTAATTCCTTTGAAATTCTTGACCTTTTGTTCTTTCAGATGAATGTTATTATTTTTTTTTCTAGATCAGTAAAATAGTTTCTTGGGAGTTTGATTGGAATAGCACTAAATAAAAAGATTAGTTTGGGTAGTATTGTCATCTTTAGTACATTTGCATGACCTATCCAAGAGCATTTGATATCTTTCCAATTGTTTAGATATGACTTTATTTGTGTGGAAAGTGTTTTGTAGTTTTGCTCATATAGTTCCTGACTTTCCCTTGGCAGATAGATTCCCAAATATTTTATACTATCAATGGTTATTTTAAATGGAATTTCTCTTTGTATCTCTTGCTGTTGGATTTTGTTAGTGATGTATAAAAATGCTGATGATTTATGAGGATATATTTTGTATCCTGCAACTTTGCTAAAGTTGTAGATTATTTCTAATAGAGTTTTAGTTGATTCTCTGGGATTTCTCTAAGTATACCATCATATTGTCTGCAAAAAGTGATAATTTGGTTTCCTCATTACCTACTCTAATTCCTTTGATATCTTTTCCTTCTCTTTTTGACAAAGTTAACATTTCTAATAAAATATTGAATACTAATCATGACAATTGGCAACCTTGTTCACTTCCCATATTACTGGGGATGGTTCCAGCTTATTATACCCGTTGCATATGATGTTATTGATGGTTTTAAATAGATGCTACTGACTATTTTAAGGAAAAGTCCATTTATTCCTATACTATCTATTATTTTTAATAGGGATGGGTGTTGGATTTTATCAAAAGCTTTTTCTGCATCTATTGAGATAATCATATGTTTTTTTTTGTTAATTTTGGAACTGATATAGTCAATTATGCTAATAGTTTTCCTACTTGAACCAGCCCTGCATTCCTGGTATAAATCCTACTTGGCAATGGTGTATTATCCTGGGGATGATTTTCTATAACCTCTTTCTTTAACCTATTAAAAATTTTTGCATCAATATTCATTAGGAGATTGGTCTATAATTTTATTTCTTTGTTTTCCTCATATCTGGTTTAAGTATCTGTACCATGTCTGTGTCACACAAGGAATTTTGTGGAAGTCAATTATTTGTTCAAATAATTTATATAGTATTGGAGTTAATTGTTCTTTAAATGTTTGGTAGAATTCACATGTAAATCCATCTGGTTCTGGGGATTTTTTCTTAGGTAGTTGATTAATAGCTTGTTCTATTTCTTTTTCTGAAATAGGACTATTTAAGCAAATTTATTTCCTCCTCTGTTAATCTGGGCAATCTATATTTTTGTAGGTATTCCTCCATCATTGGCATAAAAATTGGGCAAAGTAATGCCTAATTATTGCTCTAATTTCCACTTCAGTGCTGGAAAGTTCTCCCTTTTCATTTTTAAGACTAACAATTCAGAGAAGAAAGTGTGCTCCTTTCTGTCTTCATTCAATTTTCTGAAAGATCTATCATACCTAATTTTTCTAGTATTCTATTTACCTCTTTAACTTCTTTTTTATTTATTTTGTGGTTTCATTTGTCTAGTTCTAAGAAAGCAAGGTTGAGATCTCCTACTATTATAGTTTTGCTGTCTATTTCTTCTTGCAGCTCTCTTAACTTCTCCCTTAAGAATTACCATGCTATACCAATTAGTGCATATATTTAGGATTGATATTGCTTCATTATCTATGGTACCCATTAGCAAGATATAGCTTCCTTATCATTTTTAATTAGAGCAATTTTTGCTTTTTCTTGTTCTGAGATCAGGATGGCCACTCCTTTTTTTACTTCATCTGAAGCATAATAGATTCTGCACCAGCCTTTTCCCTTTACTCTGTGTGTATCACTGTGCTTTAAATACGTCTTTTGTAAACAATATATTGTGGAATTCTGCCTTTTAATCCAATCTGCTGTTTTCCCTTTAGGGAGATTTCACCCCATTCACATTTATGGTTAAAATGACTAATTCTGTATTTCCTGCCATGTTATTATCCCCAGATTATACTTTTCTCTTTTCCTCCCTTCTTTTCCTCAAATGTAATAGGTTTCCTTTGCCTTTTCATGAAATGTAATTTCCCTCATTTTATATGAACTTTCCCCTTTTTCTGGTACAATCCCTTTTCTACCTCTAGTTCCTTTTTTATATTATGACAGTAAAATTAAATTATACATGCATTCTCTATGTATACCCAAAACAGAAATACAGTTCTCAAAAAGTTATTTTTACCTTTTTATGCTTATCTTGAGTTCTATATTTGGGAGGTCAAATTTTTTGTTTAGCTCTGGTCTTTTCATCAGGAATACATGGAATTTACCTGTTTCATTCAATACCCATCTTCTTCTCTGGAAAAAAAATGCTCAGTTAAGCAGGATAGTTTATGGTTGGCTGCATTCCAAATTCTTTTGCCTTTTGGAATATCAGATTCCAGGCCCTTTGATCCTTTAATGTGAAAACTGCTAGATCATGCTTATTGTGGCTCCTCAGTATTTGAATTGGTTTTTTTTTTTTTTTTTTTTTTTTTTTTTTTTTTTTTTTTTCTGGCTGCTTGTAATATTTTTTTCCTTGGTGTGATAATTCTGAAATTTAGCCATAATATTCCTTGGAGTTTTAATTTTGGGGTCTCTTTCAGGAGCTATTCAGTGAATTCTTTCAATGGCTATTTTATCCTCTGATTCTATGACAACAGGGCAGTTCTCTTTGATGATTTCCTGAAAAATAGTGTCTAGGCTCTTTTTTTCATAATGGTTTTCATGGAGTCCAGTAATCCTTTGATTGTCTCTCTGAGATCTATTTTCCAGGACTGTTGTTTTCCCAATTAAGTATTTTACATTTTTTCTATTTTTTCATTTTTTTGGTTTTACTTGACTGATTCTTGATGTCTCACCAAGTCATTAATTTCCATTTTATTCTGATTTTTAGTGAATTATTTTCTTCATTTACTTTTTTTATTTCTTTTTGTATTTGTCCAAATGAGTTTTTAAATGAGTTGTTTTGTTCTATGGAAATTTTTGTTTCCATTTCACAAATTCTGTTTTTTAAGAAGTTATTTTCCTTTTCCATTTTACACATTCTGCTTTTTCAGGGAATTGTTTTCTTTTTCTACTTTATCAAATCTATCTTTTGATGAGTTAAATGCCTTTTTAAAACTCTCTTGCAGAGTCTTCCTTTCCTTTCCCCATTCTTCTTCTAGCTCTCTTTTAAGATCCTTTTAAATTTCTTCTAGGAGAGATTTGTGTGACGGGGACCAGATTTTATCTCCCTTTGAGACTTCATCTGGAGACAATCTGCTTTTAGCCCCCTCATGGTTTGAAATCTATTCTTCTCTTTCACCATAGAAACTATTTATAGTTAGAGTTCTCTTTGCTTTTTTACTCATTTTTTTTTAAAGTTGGGATCTGATTTTAGGGCAAGGGACGTTTTCCAAGTTTCCCCTACACATATAAGGAAGGGACAATGGCTGTGCTGGGATTGTGCTGAGTCACTCCCAGTGTTGGATGGGCATGGCCAGGTCCTGTGAGACTCCTGCCCTTGGGGTTCATTCTTTACTTTTTGTGTTTGTGTGGGATGTTTTCTAACTTCTCTGCTGATCTAATGGCTTACCACCAGGGACAGAGTGGCCAACACTGTGGTAGAATCCTTCCTGTAGATTCTCCACAGCAGGGAGTCTGCACTGCCCCAAGGACACCACATCCTGCCCTGGATCTGCATAATGTGCCCTGTGTCCCGCGCCTGGTCTCCCTCAGTGCCCAACCAAAGCACAACTTTTCTGGCAATTTTCAAAATTATCTTCTGCTGGTAATTTGCTGCACTCCCAATATTAATGAATTCTGCCAATCTAGAACTAATTCAGAGTCTGGATTTGGTAATTAGTTGAGGGTCTAGGGAGAAGATCAGAAAGAAGCGAGTGTCCTCTTTGCCATCTTGGCTCTGCCCCTAGTCTCAACTTTCCATTTTATATCATCTGAACATTCTACTATTGGTTTACCATTTTTAAATATTTCTAAAACTTGAACATACACAAATGCAAGAGTCTATATTAACCCCACAGAAATATGTGAATTTTAAAAATTAAATGATAAATAAAATCATATAAAAGGAAGTCTTGGCCATCCACAAGAATGAATTTCTGACTCAAATATAAAAGTGGCCTGTTAAGGAAGCAAAACTTGAGTAGAATATAAGTGCTTATTGGGCAAACAAAACCATACAAAAACATCAAAAAGTTCAGGTGCTTTAGCTTGAGATTGAAAATATAGATATGCCATAACATGCTGAGCAAAACTTCATAAAGCTGCATTCAAATCCAGAATTATGAAGCCAATTAATAATTAAGGGATTATACTCAGAGTGAAGGTGTATACAGAATTGTAAATGGCTTTTTCGGGTGATTAAACATCCAAATGATGATTCTCTTGGCAAAAGAACTTTATTGTGACTATATTCTTTACAAGGAATAATATGTTTCTAACACAAGAAAGAGACTTTTCAGTGAAACTAAAATAATAAAATAGAAAGTGACAGTCTTTGTGCTCATGAAGAAGTGAATGGCTACTTCCATTACTTACCTCAGGATTCTAGGGTTATGACTGTTTCTTCATGTGAGGGGCTAGGTGAATAATGACAAAAGGACAAATTAGACTACTGAATAATGACATTAAGCTGAGGTAAAAGAGTGATGGCTTCTGAGACAAAATGATCTCCATTTCTATGCAGCAATATAATTAGACATTCATGATATCAATAAAGATTTTAGAGCAACTTGTGAGTGGGAACATGGTTCATCTTCATAAGCTCATGCTTCCTAAATCTTTGCCTTGTCATTTAGCAGTAATTATTGTCCTATAACCCTTCAGAGGAGAAGAATTGGGCCAAGTGTTTGAGTAATTGTCGATGAATGTGGCTGTGCAGTTCAGTGATGACATGTTTTCAGAGCAATGGAATAAAATAAATAGAAAAGGTATTTTCATCATATTTGAATAGATTACATCCCAAGTTAATTTGCATACTATAAAGGACTTTGAAAAGGAGTGATTCAATAGCATAATCATATATAGGCATTTATAATACACTTTAAAAAAGCAGTTCCTTGCTGTGAAGATGAAAAGAAATTGTTCATGGCTGGCATACAATAAATATAGGTTACAGTTAGTGGAGATAATATGGTTGTTGAATACATATGCACTCCATTCAATTGAGGAATTTAATTTTTAAAAATCCCTACAATTCAAAATTTACACTTCACTTAATAATGACCCTCAGAAGACCAATTGAAATTGAACATTGAAAAATCGTGGCTTAAAAAAATAGCAGGATCTAGCTGTAATGGTCTTTTATAAAGTTACTATATATTTCATTTTAATAGTTTCCTTGAAAATAGTTAGATTGGGATAGGGGAGCAATATGGATATGCATACAGATTCACAAATGCAAGCTGAATCTATTTGATTAAATTTTGTTTGAGATTCTTTTGTTTTGCTTCTCATCTCTTTGTGGTCTCTATTTTCACTGATAAACTGACTGCATTGATAATTTCTCAGTTCTAATGCTTTCTTGCTCAGAAAAGTGAGCTCACATTCAGCATACTGAAACTGTCCTGCATCTTGGAACCTTTCTGACAGGAAGACAGACCATGCTCAAGAATTAAGATGAGCTCTTTCAGCTTTTGCGCAAACCTTGTGCACCCTTTTCAAAGCAATACAAATAAAAATCACAGTTCAGAGAATTGAACATTTTCCACATTTAAAGTTTATGTCACAAAACACTTTAATTATTTAGTCCCTGATGCATAATCTTAATAATGCATTATATCAATTTTGGGAACATGTCAGAACCCTGCCTGATAGCTTTACTAAAGCCATGTGTATGCTCTCTTATCTTAGCAAGGAAATAGTGTTTAGTAGTTGAAACAGGACAGAATTCCTTTGTTTGAAGAATATGATTATTTGACCCTTGCAGTCATTCTTACCAGAAGTGAGCCTGTAAGTTGTGCCCAGACATTTTCTCTCTACTCCATAGTCCTGGTGGGAGATACCTGAATTACATATAGAGAACATAAGCAGAAATAATAATAATAATAATAACAGTAAGAATGATGATGATGATAATGTATATATAATGCTTTAAGATTTTAAAAGAGCTCAAACTTAAAGAATCAAAAAAAAGAGAAATCTACATTTTGTTAGCCATACTAATATTGTTTTAAATGCATGTCTACATATGTATAAATATGTATATATGTGTGTGTATATGTGCCTGTGTGTATGTAGGGGGTATGTGTGTGTGTATAACTATAACCTTCCTTAACTGTAGCCTGCATGGAGGAGGTAGAGAATATTAAAGGGGGAAAAAAGAATAAAATAAAAAGAGCACAGCAGAGAACAAAAGAATAAGCTACAAGTATGCAAAGTCAGTCATGTATATAATTTCTTCTTTTATTATATATGCTTTTTTGAAATGGAAATTTATTGTTACAGATTTTGAATCCTCTCTGATGTTCTGCTGTGCACATGACAGCATTTTATTTTATTTTGTTTTTATTTTCCATGTCTACCCTTCTTTTTCTATTTCATTTTTTTCTTATTTTTATTTAGTTTTAAATAATACATATTAAAATATAAACCAACAAATAAGTAAAAAAATTATAAAGAGCTTTCCATCTCACTTGATTCTCATATAAAAAATATTTGCAAGGCCAGGAAGCATATCCTTAATACCATTTTGTTTTCATTGAAATCTGTCTGGTCCTTTTATGTATAGTTTATAATTAGCTATAATTAATTAGGCTCTCTTTAACCTCTTAGACACTACTTTTTCTTTATGGTCTTCAGTAGCAGATCACTATCCATTTTTATTCTCTTATAGCTTGTGCTGTTCACTTTTGTTCATGTCCTCTACCTTCTCCAGTGGTCCTAAAAAACATAGAGGGAACCTTCATTTCCAACTTATGACTATGCAAAATTGTTGCTATTGTTACAAATACTACAGATGTTAAGTTATCCCACCTCAATTTCTTACAAATAGGTTAAATTTTGCTATTTTACTAAAAAATAACTGCAGAAAAGGAAGAGGTGGGGGAAAACTAGGTAGAGACTCATTAAGTGGATGAAGTCTGGATAAAAGTGGTGAGCTAAATTGAATTCTAATGGATTTGCATACAGGAGAAAAATTGACATTTTTTTCATCCTCACTTGTTCTGAAAGTTTGCTCATTCCAAGTCCTAATTAGCTTGGGAAGATTATCTACTCTTATCTGCAAATTAGATTAGTAGGCCATAGTAGAAAGCACACCAAAATGAGAGTCAGGGGGCTTGAGTCTAGTCTAACTTTGTCACCAACTAATTGTGTGATTTATGTCAGAAAGATTATATAACCTCTTTTGGCTTCAGTTTATTTATCTTTAAAATAAAGAGTATGAACTATGTGACCACCAAAATCCCTTCCAGTGATAAAATTCTAGATTATATGATGCTAAGTTTTATGCATAATGGATATTAAACAAAATATTTTAGGAGACATTGGATTTGGATAAGTTCTTTGTCATTCGTTATGAAATATTGCTTTAATTTGATACAAAGATAAAAAAAAAACACAATACACCCTTGAATTTAAATTACATGCCTCATTGTATGTCTTAATTAAGACATTACTATCGTTATGTGACTTGATAACATCAAAAATATTAGATTTTAGTAAATCATTAATAAAGGTGGAGAATCTTAAATTATGTATATATATATACATATATATATGTATATATATATATATATATATATATATATATATATATACACACACACACATACATACACACACAAACTTTCTCCTAGGTCTAAAACTATATTGTATTTTATATAAAAATTAAGTATGGATTCTTTGCATAAGGAAAGGATAGGAAATCTGAGACTTAAGAGAATTTATGTCTCTCAAGCACAGTTGGCAGAAAAAGGATTTGATTTCTTCTATCAGATTAATAATTATCCTAATGATAAGAATAGTCTTTGATCTATAATAATACAAAACTTCAGTGGCAGTATCCCTCTATAAATTATTCAAATGTTCATTTTATTCACCTTATTTCTTCCTTAGTGGATATCTCTTTACAAAGACCAGAGTTGTCTAAGAATATTATTTTTAGAGCATTTCAAGTAGACTCTGTTTACTTACATGCACATAAATACACAAACACACACACAAACACATAAACACACACCATGACCCATTACCCAAGGTAATCTGCCAAGAAACATCAGAATTTATGTGAGGAAACCAATGTTTCGAACAATAATATCCTGCTCAACCAGTGGATTCTATCATCTTATTTGGTCTTTTAGCAGCATTCCCAATTTAAAAGTTATATTTATACAAGCAATGGGCAGAAAGAGAAAAGGGGAAAAGAGACAGACAAAAAGAGAGACAGGAAGACAGAGACAGAGATACAAACAGACAGACAGACAGACAAAGACACAGAGACAGAGATGGAGACAGACAGACACAGAGACAGAGCTGGAGACAGACAGACAGAAAAAGACTGAGGGAGACAGAGAGAAACACACAGAGATAGAGAGAGGACATAAAGATTTATACTCAGATGTATAAAATATTGTTCTGCCTTCCTCACCATATTAGCAATGTCGATTTTCCTACTCTATTCCTCCAGGTAAATATAATATCATACTAAACCAAAGCACCAATCTAAAGTGAATCTTCTCTCTGAATCTCTCCAGTTTCTGCTTCTAACTTTTTGTTTGTTTGTTTTAATCACATCATTTCTGGAAAGAAAGAAATAGTGATTTTTTTTTTTTAAATTTCATGTGTTTCTTTCCATTTTGCTGGGCTTCTAATACTAGTTTAAATAGAAAAATGAATATGGTAATGTTGTCAAAGAACTTTAGTGAACATAAGTAACAAGATCACTAAAAATCACAAAGAACTAAATTTTTACAATAGTATTCTATTTTTCCAAATACACATAAAAATAGTTTTCAGCATACATTTTTGTAAAACGTTGGGTTCTGAAAATTTCCCTTCCTCTCTTAAATCTTCCCTTCCCCAAGATAGCAAGCAAATTGATATAGGTTAAATATTTGCACTCCTTTTAAACATATTTCCATATTTGTCATTTTGTGCATGAAAAATGAGAACAAAAGGGGAAAAAAACATAAGAAAACAAATTGTGAAAATATTATGCTTTCATCCGTAGTCATAGACTTCTTTTTCTGGATATTCACTGCTTATCTCTTTAATGTAATGTTTTAGAATTTTTTTCACAATTCAAAGTTAAGAAAAAAAACTAAATTTTAGCCTATGACTTACACCCTTACCCATATTACCTAGTGTTTTCTGGCTTTTTTCAATACTCAGATCAAGTCCAATCTTCTTCTGAGGGACTTTCCTGGCTCCCCAGCTATTATTATCTTTCTTTTTCAGATTGCATTTCATTCTCTTTCTCTGTTAAGTCTTTGTTTTTCCCTCTGCATTCTTGTTTCTATCTCCATTTCTTTGTCTCTGTCTCTGTGTCTCTGTCTTTGTGTCTGTGTCTTTCTGTCTCTCTCTCTCCTTCCCTCTCTCTCTATCTCTCTCTCTGTTTCCCTCTGTCTCTGTCTCTCTCTGTGTGTCTCTGTGTGTGTGTGTATATATATATATATATATATATATATATGTATATATGTATATACATATGCATACATATATATGTGTGTCATGTACCATATATTTTATTACCTATTCACATGTGTTTTCCATTATAATGGAAGTTCCTCAAAGGGAGAAGTTGTTTGCTATTTGGCTATGAATTTAAAATGGTGCTTTAAATGATTCATTTCAATGAACATTAAAATGGTATGTAGTAAGTATTAAATAAATACTTATGTATTCCTTGACTCTGATTTCCTTCATATGGACAAGAAAACATATCTCAAAACTGTTAATCCTCAATAAACTGGAAGATAGATCTATGATTTAACTCTAATTTGAAAATTCTTTAATACCTTCCATTCTGAAAGTAACAATAAATTTAACAAAAGCTTAAGAACCTTAAGCAAAAAAAAAAAAAAAAGAAAAAAAAAAAAGATATTGTCCTGCAACTTTATACAGTCATAAACCTTGAATTTTTAAAATGAAAATCAGATGGTTTGGATAGCAGATTCCTTGAGTTTCTCTGTGTTCCCTAATAATTTACAAAATGAAACAAAATAATTGATTTCTCTTACCTAGAATGAGTTAAGAGCAAACCAGATTGGAAAACCCTTTGATCATGTCAAAGTGCATGATATAAACTATAATAATACCAGATTTTGCTTTATGAATCATCATCAACCCCCCAGAAAGCAAGCTCTTAAGCCCATAAGTCAGCATTATTAAATCATGGTTGCCTGGATTTACCAGCATGATTAGAGATCAAGGGACAGACACAGAAGTTTATAGTAGATTAACCTTATTAATATCAACAACAAAAAATTTTAAAGTACTTGAAACCTACAGGGGAAAGGACCAATATTCAGAACTGTGCTTTGGAGAATTTAGCTTATTAAAAGTCTTATAAAAGTGTCTCGATTATCACAGTCTTCCTGGGAAGTAAAGCTTTTGACAACTATTCATTTTCACTGGTCTGAAAGTACTTCATCAAAAAGAGTGATAATGATTTAGTGTTTTCTGGTCCAGCCTTCACTATCCTGGTGGCAAATGTCTTTGAGAAATAATAATGCAAAGTGAGGATAATAAAAACCAACCTAAAACTGAAAAATAAAACATATCCCCCCATCCACAAATATCAAACTTTCCTAATAGGAAGCAAAGACATGAATATGCTTTCTGAATATTACTCAGTCTGTCCCTTATTGTGCTTACCTCATCTTTACTCTCTCCATCTTCTTAAATGGATACAACATCCTGCCAGTTTTGGAACCTTGAAATCAGGTTGTCTCCTATATTCTCCCATTTTTGGTGAGCTAGGACAAATTTGGGGCATTTAGTCAAAAGACTTGGGAGTCTGTGAATTCAGTATTGTGTCCTTCCACAGAACAGAATACTTATTTCCACCCTGTCTGCTAATTTAAGACTTTCATTTCCCCAGGACCATATTCAGTAATCTTTTTTTTTCCCACAAAATGTTCCTGGATTATACTTTTATGCTCTCATTACTCATTTTAACTTGTGCTACTTAGGACTTCAGTATTTATTATGATTAGTTTTCTTGTTTTGTAATCAATTGTCTATAAGTCACTCCATGCACACATACTTGGGTTAGTCAAGACGTATAATTCTTAGGAAAAGTAAGTTTTTCACAGTAAAATATTTTCTGCTTTCCTTGCTCTCACAATACTTCTCACTTCGGTATTCTGCATTCATTTAGACATTCAGTGAACAGGTGTTATTTTCCAGAGTCTTCAGTATTTCATGATACTGAGGGAAGTACCTATTAGTGAAAATAAGCAAGATGCATCTATATAGTTTGAGACCAGATCATGTGAATAAAGCTTTGAAGCATCAGTGATAAGTAACCTCTATGCTTCCACTTCATTGATAGCATATGGAAGCACCCAACCAAATATATGGGCCAGGTTCAGCCGATTAGGAACTAAATGACCATATGACAGCTTCTTCCCCCTAACACCCTCCAATTTTAATTGAAACTTTCCTGGTTCCCCAGCTGTCAATGTCTTTCCCTTTCAGATTATCTTTCATCCTTTCTATCTTTGTCTCTGTCTTTCTGTGTCTCCCTGTTTTTGATGAGTGTGTGTGTGTATGTGTGTGTGTGTGTGTGTGTAAAAAAATGACATTTCAAAGGAATATTAAGGCTTGGACAACAATGATTCATCCATGAGAGAAGCTTTTGATGTTTTAAAGTCTCTTTATTTAACTCAATTATCTGATTCCTTTATTCTTTTCTGTGTTTAAGTTCAATGTTCTAAAATGTCCACATGGCTTTGTAATACTGTAGCTAGGCAGGAAGGGTACAAAAGCTATAAAAAATAAATACCAATAGTTTGACATCTCACAAGGATTTTAATTGTAACTATCTATTTTTAGTGAATTTGGACTTTGTCATTTCTGAAAATACAAAAACAAATCACAGATCATGTAATGAATAGGGATTCTTTCATTGCAAATTTAATTATAATAGTTGCTTAGTTGAGACTGACTTTAAATCTATACCCTCTCAATTTTTCAGGTTCACTTAAATGGGTCTGAAAACAGTACTATTTATGTTATTGTTGCTTCCAATTTCATTGTTCCCTCATTTTAAAACCATCTGCCTTGGGGGTGGGGGTGGGGGAATCAAGAAGGCAGAGTAAAGGCAGGGATTTGCCAGAGCCCTCTCCCAAACCTCTCCAAATACCTTTAAATAATGATCTACATGAATTCTAGAGCAGCAGGACCCACTAAAGTGATCACACAGAGTAAAACAATTTTCCAGCCCAAGACAACTTAGAAGGTCAGCAGGAAAAGTCTGTTGCACCGGGGGAGAGACTGAGCCCCAGAAAATCAGCAGCAGGCATGGGGAGATTGGATCAGTATAACTCTATGGCAGTTTGCAGATCTATCAGCCCACAGATGGTAAAGGGATCTGACATCAGATCACAAGGAAATTTATAGGGATCCCTTTGCTGGCTCCAGGGGCAAGACTCTGTTGCATTGCCTATACTTGGATCTGGGTCACAGACCTTGATCTTGGTTCCAGTTCAAGGAGAAGAGGTAGCATAGGAGAGCTTGCAATCAGCCCCAGGAGAGGATGGATTGTGGTCACAGCTCCAGGATGGAAAAGAGCACTTGTTTTCATTCACAAAATAATTCACAGGATAGGAGAGAAATGAACACACCTTTGTGTAGATTATACCATCTTAGTAGAGCCCAAAATTTACAGGTCCCCAAAACTACCTCTGAAAGCAGCTATACAGATAACATGAAGTTTGGAACAATGCCCCCTCCACTTGGGAAGCAAAAGCTCACTGTAACATAGAGTTAAAAATCAAGAAATTGGATAGAAAACAAGCAAAGAAGAAGAAAAAATTCTAATCATAAAGTAACTATGGTGACAAGGAAGATCAAAACACACTCAGAAAGAATTGGTAGAACCTGAATGTAGATCAAAGATATATTTTCTTTACTTTATTCTTTTTTTTTTTTTTTTTTTGCTTTTTTGTGTGTTTTCTTTTACAGAATGACTTACATGGAAATGTGTTTTGCATGTATCACCTATGTCACATTGCCTCCCTTCTTACTGAAGATAGGAGAAGAAGAACAAAGAGAATTTGGAATTCAAAATCTGGAGAGAGAAAATGAATGTTAAAATTGTTTTTACATAAAACGGGGGGAAATAAAATATTAAATAAGACTACAAACAAACAAAAAAGAATATAAGTTTCTTGATGGCAGGAATTACTTTCTTTTTTATGTGTTACCCCTGCTTAGACTTGAAACATCATAATAAATAGTTTTTTATTCATTTTTATTAAAAATAACTATCTTCCTATACCGGGAATCAAAAAAACAACATTGTCACCTGTGAACTACGAAAGGGAATCAGAACCATAAACAAAATAATTGTACTTGGGGAAGGCAACATAAATTATACCTGGGAAAAGGAACTTGGAAAGGGGTGAAGGAGAATGGACATTGGACTTTAGGAGAAGACAGGGATCTTGGGAAAATATGAGATTGTTGCTGTATGAGCTTCCAGATTCCTCCTTTCTCCCTACCAAAGCTGATCATTTGATGGCTTCCTATTTAAATTAAATGGATTCTAAGGGTTATAGACAGTTTAATCACGTTATTTTCAGATGGAAATCAATATTGATAAACGTACTGTGCTAAGCATTTTAGGTGCTATTATTATCTCCATTTAATAGTTAAGGAAAGTGAGGATGAGTGACTTCTCTAAAGTCTCACAGCTAGTAAATACCTGAGGTCTTCCTGAGTCTGTGTCCAACATTGTCTGCAGTGTATAACATAGCTTAAGGAGCAAAGAGAGAGGGAATTACATTGAAAATACTGAAAGCATGTCTGCCTTGAATTGTTGCAGCTGGGATACTTCCTCAGGAAGTGCTAAATTATTTCAACAACCAGGGATGTTTCTGGTTGATCACAGCTAATTCCACCTCCTAGCTTTCCCTTGCCTAGCTCCATCTCTATGGGCTGTCCTCAAAGCTCTGTTCAAAAATTCAGTTTTCAGTCACTAAAACACTACCAAGAGTATTCCCAAGTGTCTATGAAGCTGTTTCCTTTATTCCTTACATTGCTTTTGTCTGTTCTTTTTGATCCAGGCTTCCCAGGCTCTATGCTTTGGAACTATGGAACAGGTTCTTTTATCATGAATTCTTTCAAATCATGGAGGAAAATTCATCAGCTTTCAGGTTCTATTTTACCTGCTTCATAGCTCCACCTAAGAAGCCCCCAAAGAGTCTATCATGGAATCATGGAGTGACTGATATTCCTCTTCCTCCTTTACCACAGAAAATCTCTATTCGTAATGCCTTTTCTGGATTAGTTTGTATAGTTTTTTTTTTTTTTTTTTTTTTTTTAATCCTTTCACTGTCTAGCAGCAGTCATCTTTGTCTCTGAGTCTGAGAATAAACTTTTCCCTTTTTCCATCCTTTCATTTAGTATGATATCACACAAATATTTACTTGAATGCACCCTACAGCTAAGCTACCATGATTGGTGAGTTTGTGGGTGAGTGAGAGTATCTAAGTATCAGCTTATAGCTAATGAATCTTAGATGACACTTTTCACCCAATTCATGTATCTCCCATAGATACTACCCTAGCTACTTTGCCACAAGATGGCTACTTTATTTATTCTTCATCCCTCCTTCCCAAGGACATATCTAAGATATGGAAAGGATCATGATCTTCATCCCTATTATCCACCCCCCCCCAAATTCTCTCTCTCTCTCTCTCTCTCTCTCTCTCTCTCTCTCCTCTCTCTCTCTCTCTCTTTGTCTCTCTCTCTTTCTCTCTCTCTTCTCTCTGTCTCTCTCTCTATTTCTCTCTGTCTATCTCTCTCTTTCTCTCTCTCTTTCTCTCTGTTTCTCTCTCTTCTCTCTTTCTCTCTCTCTGTCTCTCTCTCTCTCTCGCTTCACATTTCCTTCCCTCTTTCCCTCTTTCCTTCACCTCCCTCATTTTCTCCCTCCCCTCCTCTCTTTTCTCCCTCCTCTCTCTCTTTTCCCATTTCTTTCCCTCTTTCCCCCTTTTCTTCACCTCTTTCCTTTTTCCCTCTCCCTTCTTCTCTCTTTCTCTCTGTCTGTCTTTGTCTCTTTATCTGTCTTTCTCTGTCTCTCTTTTTGTCTGTCTCTCTCTTCTCTCTCCATATCTCCTTCCTTCTCTCCCTTCTTTTCTTCTCCTCCCTCATTCTCACTCTCCCTCTCTCCTTCTTTCTCTTGTCTCTGTCTCCCTGTCTTTATCTCTCTCTGTCTCTCTCTTTCCCTCTCTTTTGTGTGTGTCTCTGTGTCTCTCTGTGTCTCTTTGTGTCTCTGTTTCTGATTCTCTCTCTCTCTCTCTCTCTTAGAATGTTAGCTCCTCAAAGGAAAAAATAACTGCCCAAACTTTTGGTTTTGAATCCCTTGGCCCTGGCATAATGCTTGAATATTGAATGAACTTTGCATGTATTTTTTAATCATTTATTTGTCTATTATAATTGACAAGCCTTTAAGAGATAACAAAATACAGTTGGGATGGGGTTGAAAGGGTAGGGGCTGGGGAAAGATACAAACCAAGAGTCCTCAGCTGGACTAACATCTCAGCAAAGTCCTTGTCTCTAAAACAGAATATAATCTAACGGCAATATGGTGAACCATTTGTAGCTCTAAAACGTCATTCTCTACTGTTCTTAAAAACATAGCTTTGTTTCTGTCATATTCAGAGCTGAGGTGTATACAGACACATACACATCTCTCTCATCTCTCTCCATGGCATGCTTTCCCTTTCCAAATATGTAAAATGCTTCTGTTTAGTGTCTCACTCTATCAAGTGACATATACATCAAATGTGTGTCTGAACTCTTTAGTCAATCTTTTACTTACAGTCCCAAAGCTCTTAACTTTGTGCTTCGATCTCTTTGCCACTCTAGGAAACCTTGTGAATCCTCTTCTCACAATAATGTTATTAATTGCCTAAATTAAAATGCACGGGATGATAAAGGAAACATTATATTGAAATAATTCTAAATATATTGTCTTTTAAAAGTCAAAGAACTCCAGGTTAAGAATCCCTTTTTAAACTGGAGAAAGCTAGATGGTTTACTGTAGAATAATCCACTTGGAGCCAAGAAGACCCAAATTTAAATGTAGCTTCAGGTATTTAGTGTGTGATGCTGAGGAAGCCAATTATCCTCTTCCAGCATTAGTTCTCTCATCTATAAAATGTAGAAAATAATAGCATCTACCTCCCAGAGTTATTATGGTTGTGAGATTCAAATGAGATATTTCTAAAGTGCATTGTAAATGTAAATGATATTATTACTATCTTTTTAATGAAGTAGTATTTCAAAAACTTGGGCAGTTAAGATGCAATAATGGAGAGAGGAAGAAATAAATTCAAATCTGGCCTCGGACACTTAATAGTTGTGTGACCATTGGCAAGTCATTTAAACTTGTTTGTCTCAGTTTCCTCACCTGGAGAAGGAAATGGAAAACCACTCTAGTATCTTTGCTAAGAAAATCCCAAATGTCTGAAAAATAATACATAACTGAAAATAGCTAAAGAACATTTTAAAGACCTTTGTGATTTCCTCTGTGTGGTTTTTCCCTCCATGAAAGTAGATGGTTTAGTACAATCTACTTTAGGACCCAATATTTTATGATATACTAGGGTCTTAAAACTTGACCTGGTAAGGCTATAATTTAGAGCTTTTTCCCTTTAGTCCCACCTATTGTAGCCTGGACACTTTTGGTATGTCCATTGTGAACCATAGTCACCTATTTCAGGTGAAGATGAGATACCCAAATAGGGATTTTAATGGAAGATGTTTTTCTTACAACTGGAGAATTTAACTGAGCATATTTCTCTGAAACATTTACCACATTTGAATATATCCATTCTCTTAAAAACTAAAAATTCATGCAGGGACTTGGCATGCAATGCATACTCCTCAAATCCTTACCCCCTATTCTTCAACAAGGAACATGCTAATAAAAACAGGCAAGATAAATGGTGAATTCATAAACTTTTTATGCTTATTTAACATTAAACAGCTTCTTTAAATATTAAATAGGTCATGTTGGAATTAGTTCATTTGTATACAATATCCTCTTAATTTAAATCTGATATTGATTTGGATCACTGTGGCAAAAAAATAAATAGGTTAAGATTACATAGGCATCTGATATGGACATAACCTCCATACTTGTAACATGTCCATTAAAATATAATCAATTTCTTTTTCCCCATATGCAATTCAGTGCTTGCCATGTCTTAAATTTTACAGGCCTTTTTCCTGAGAAATTACACATTATACATTATGTGAGAAAATTTTATTGGCTAATCATTTGTAACTCCTAAAACACATTTTCTAATATATATATTACCATGTTTCCCAGTGCCCAACTTTACACTAATAATTACGTGTTAAATACATGTTGCTTCAATTTATATAGTCTTTTTCAGTAATTTAATTTCATTACCTACCTATCCTCTACAAAATTTTGTGCATAAACTAGAATTTTCTTCACAGCAATTGTTTTGTAAATTTTCTTTTTCAGGAGCATTGAACTGCAAAATGATAAAGGTATTCTAAGAAATGATATGTCTTACTACTTTTCTACACAGGATAAAACCAAATCTACCTCTTATATTTTACTATCCTAGAATAATCTTTCATCATCCTTCTATTTAGATACAATTTTCTTTTTTATAGTAAGAAGGGCAATATTATTTTGATTTATTTCCAACAGTAACTTAACAAATTGTTAAGCCCTGGAGAAGGTTCTCACGTTTAGAGACTCAGCAGTTAAGCTGATGTTTATAGAGAGATTTAAATACTACTCTTTTCCATTGCTATACCACCATTGATCTAAGAACAGTACACATGGTCAGCTTCCTAGTGATGTACCTTCCTGTATTTAACTAGGTGGGATTTGGAAAAGAAAATATAATCTGTTGTCAGAAACATACTTTCTAATGTCAATTCCGAAAGGATCCTCTTGACACTGACCTCCCCCCCGATCACACACACACATACACACACTCACAAACACACACATACTTTCACTGGGTGCATGGTTTGATCCAGCCTTTCTCTCTTTAAGTGATTATTTCAAATTTCGCATGTAGAACATTAAGACTTGAAGTGTTATAATATAAATCTGTAGTTACTACAATAATGATTAAAATAGATTGCTTTAGTAATGCAGGAAAATTTCTTTTATTTTCTATTTTATTTATCCTCTTGCTACTTTCATCAATGAATGTTCTTGGAATCATGATAAAACTCAGTTCTGTTTGATACCAACCATTTTCTAGACTTTTTTGCTTCTATTACATTTTTACATGCTTTATGAGATTATGATTTTTATAATCTTTGTCCAAACTTCCTCTTTAGTGTTTTTTTTAATTAGACTTATTTCTAAATTTATATTGTCTTTGACTTCTATGTTTCTCAGTTTTATAATCAGATCAAATATTTGCTGGCTTGAGGTAATTTCCTAAGATCTTTTGAACTGTTCTTCATAGTGACATCTTTACAGTGGTTAACATTTTATAGAAAACAGTGATAATGAAAAGCAAAATTTTTCCTTTTTGGATTTCTAATTTGGGGGGCATTGACAACTCATAGGTCATGTGTTGAAACTATTGAAATTATTTGCAATACATGACATCCATCTTTATTCTTTCTTTTAATTCAATGTTGATTTGGACCTTTGTTTTAAATATTTGATAACCAGAATTCACTTCCACAGCTAATTCCAATATGTCCTTCAAAACTAGTCAATTCTTATCTATTAAGATATCAAATTCATCTATGAGTATAGATGACATTACTTGATATATCCAGCACTTCCCAATTCTTTTATAGAAGCAATTATTCTTGGTTTGTAAGTCTGAGATCTCTGAATTACCTACAAGATTTTGACCATTTTCATATTCCATATCTGAAGAAATCTCTAACTTTTAATCATTTCATTTTGGATATTGTCTATTTCTTTATATTACTTCTATACCTCTTCATCTTCTGCAGATGTTAGTGAAAAAACATTGTCTTCACTGGCATCTTTTTTATTTAAGCTTATTAAAAACTGCAGGAATTGCTGAACATTGGTTTCATCCTATGATGTTACTTGTTTAGGTACAGAATAAAATCAAGTTCACCAGACTTTGGTTTTCTACTCTAATGAGAAAAGTCACCTAATTATTGTTTTTCACTCCGGCTTTCCAAGATGACATGACAGTCACTGTAGATGAAGAATGAAACCATGTAAGCCCAAGGAAAATTTTTATTTAATTTCTTTTCATTCACAGATTGTCATGGCCAAGGAAATAAAACATTCATGTTCCACATTTTTCTCCCTCTCTGATCCCTCCCCTAGGTAGCAAACAATCCAATATAGGTTAAACAGCTGTAATTCTTCTAAACATATTTATTCATTATGCTAAAGATCAGATCAAAAGGGTTAAAAACACAGGAAAGAAAAAAGGAAACAAACAACAACAGCAAAAAGGTGAAAATATTCAGTCTATATAGTTCTCTTTCTCTGGCTGTATGTGACAATTTCGATCAAAAGTCTATGGGAATTGCCTTGAATCACTGTATTGTTGAAAAGAGCAAGTCCATCACAGTTGAATATCATGTAATTTTGTTACTGTGTACAACGTTCTAGTTCTGTTTACTTCACTTAACATCAGTTCATATAAGTCTTACTAGACTTTTCTGAAATCAACCTGTTCATCATTTCATATAAAATATTCATTCCTACATTCATATACCATAATTTATTCAGTTATTCCCCAAATGATAGACATCTACTCAATTTCCATTTACTTATAGTACAAAAGAGGCTCTTACACATATTACACACAGGATGGGGAAAGATTTACCTGTACACATTTTTTTGCACATGTGAATTTTTCCCCATCCTATATGATCTCCATGGGATACACACTCAGTAGTGATACTGCTGGATCAAAGAGTATGCACTTTTATAGTTCTTTGGGCACAATTCCAAATTGCTCTCTAAAATGGTTGGATCATGAAAAAATGTCTTTATGAATCCAAGTCCAATATTCCCAGTCATTTGTATGAAATATTTTAATGAGTAAAATGTCCTGCAAAACATAACATTATGTAGGAGGACTTAAAAAAAGAGAAGAAATTAGAAATATTTGAAAAGCAGAGTGGTGAAAATTTGAACAAAGGATAATTAACAGCACTGAATGTTGCAGAAAAATATGGTATTAACCTTGTAGCTCATGCCTTAGCAGGATTACTGTAGTTTTGGTCATATCAAATTATTTTTAAATGTTTCCTCATTATTCATGAAAATATTTGGCCCCCCCCCCCCATAAAAAAGTTCTACTATACCTAGAGATCTTTGGTGAATATGATAGCAGAATGGAGGACTAGTCCCTACAAAGAAAAACAACACACATTTGTTGCTATTCTCAGGTACCCTACATGCTGAGGGCTACATTAGGCTACCTAAGTGTCACTGTGGATAGAGCGCTGGCCCTAACAACAGCAAGCACTGAATTCAAATTCTCTCAGTCACTGTCTAGCTATATGATCTTGGGAAAGTCACATCTATCTGCCTCAGTTGTCTTATTTGTTAAAAAAAAAATGTGGGCATAATAATGGCACCTATCTTAGAGTTTTTGTGAAAATAACACCTATAAATGCTTTAAAACTATTATAAACTATAAACTTATTAAAGAGGTATGTAAATGCTAAATATTATTATCATTAGTGTTACAGCATTCTGAAATTACTAGCAGAATGCTGACTGATGCAAGATGATACCTTGATACCATTATTATATGTTGCAATTTGATGGACAGGACAATTCAACATTTGTCAGACTTTGTCAGCAAGGACAATACAACTAGAATTTGTTATTTCCTTACAGTGTGTATCCCTTCCATGAAAGAAGATAACAAGCCACTTATAAGTTAGCAGATAAGTATTAGTGTTGCCCAAGGTTCTGTCTTGCCATTAGCACATAGTTAATAAATGTCAGAAGTCTGACTTGAATCCTAGTTTGCCCGACTCTAAATTCAATACCATATCCACTTTTGACATTGCCTCTGCTGTACACACACAAACATGCATATTGTTTTCTCATTTGACAGCTGAGAATTTTATTAAGCCTTATCCCTGATTATTTTCATAATAAATCCCTAGTTATACTCTTTTTAGACATGTATCTCTTATTATTTGCATGTGCTTTGTCCTTTTTCTGAATTATTCACAAAAATCTATTAAACATTAGCCAATTTTCTCCAAGACTGCTATGGGAACCACGCCCCTTCTTGGTCACTTGATATGAATTCTATGAAAATAAAAATATTAACAGCCAAAACACAATCATTAAGGTAAATAAGTGGCTGAAAATAACAGATACTAAGTGCTATTCACTGAATCTCATACTAACACATTCTTCTATTTTTCTGCTAAATAATTCCACTGATGCAGGAACCCTATGGATGCTTAATGAATAGTCATTGGCATATTAATTAAAAGCTGAAAATGAGTAAGTAATAGGGTCTGCACCCAGAGAGAAGACAGTGGGAACTGACTGTGGACCACAACACAGTATTTGCACTCTTTTGTTGTTGTCTGCTTGCATTTTGTTCTCTCTCTCTCTCTCTCTCTTTTTGTAATAGGACAGAACTCTGTATTTGAAAAAAGGATTCTTACAAAGTATTAAGTCAATGGAATTGATAAGACAATGGTTATCTAGTTTAACATGGTGATTAATAGTTTTTTAGTTCAATACATGAACTTAGTACTTAATTTAGTTCTACAAGATTCACACCTATAATGATGTAATTATAATAGAGTATATAAGAAGCCAACAAGGAAAAAGAGGGAGACATTCCATCTTTGATCAGGCTCCTGGTAGCTCTCCTGAGAGACTGTTTCAGACTCAGAAGGGCTCAGAGGAGACTCAGAAAGGGACTGGAACAGACTGGGGGAAGAGAGTAGCTGGAAACTGGAGCACAAGCTCCGGGACTGAGACAGACTTCAAGACAGAGAGTGTCTTGGGGTTCTCCTGCTTCTCCCACAGAAACCAAGACACATACTGGAGGACCTCAAGAAAATTGGCCCAGACCCCAGGCAAGGAAACTAGAATGTGAAGGAGATAATAAAGAATTTGGACTTTAACACCTGGCTATTGTTATGGCGATTACTCTGCTGAAAGAAGGCTGGCCCAGAGACCTCCAGAAAACCAACCAGAATACTACATTTTCCCTTTTTTGATCTGATTTTTCTTGTGTAGAAAGATATTTGTGGAAATGTGTATAGAAGAATTGCATATGTTTAACATATCACTTGCTGTCGAGGAGAGGGGATGGGCGATGGGAGGGAAAATTAGAGCATAAGATTTTGTAAGGTTGAGTGCTGAAAATTATCCATATATATTTTTTGAAAATAAAAAGCTTTAATTAAAAAAAGAAATAAGGTCACTACCCCTCCTCAGCTTAAAAAAAGTCAAAAACAGATCTGCAATGCTCAAATTAAGTACCATACAAGTGGAAATTTAATATCTTCATCCTAAAAATGTTTCTAATGATAACTATTCATCCTCTGTGAAGAGCATATATTTATTCCTGGCTCTTCCCCTTTAATCCATGGAATGAAAAATGTTTCTGATCTAAGGAAACCCCTGATCCTTTCTTTCTTTTGTAGTTCTAACCTAACACTGGAGCCTGCACCCAGAGGGCAGTGGGTCAGGAACTACTTGGTGGAGATGGCGTTTTGTTTCTTCTAGCAGGGTTTCAGCATGACCCCCGCATCATTTCTTTTGCCTTCCTGAGTTGAATGTTCCACTTTGATGAATACAGCAGTTTTCATGGAACTCTGAACTTACCAATTTCTCCTTCACAATCAGCTCCTCAGAGATAGGCTATAATTTCCCATTGATTCTGTCAAATTGGTTGGGTTTTCCTATGTCATTACAGATAACTTGGTCTCATCACATGATGTTAAGACTACCCTACCCAAGTGTTTCTTCTAAAATTGATTTAAATGTTCCATGTAATCTCTATAGTATACCAGATCTTCCACTTGCTCAGATGATCAAATTGCACCAACTTTAAGGTTGATTGCAACTTTAAATCTTAAGGATTAAAGATAGCAGTTATTCAAAAGATTTATTTTATCAGCTGATATCTTACATCACTGAGATTTATGACTACAATTCACGAAGTTATTACAGTCCAGTCACCTGTGTACTAACTTTGTAAAATTGTGGTGCCCCTATGCGAAAGTGTATAATAAAGGTAGTAGGGGTCCTATCTTACAGATCTCTCTTTTAGTCTAGTTTAGTTAAAGCATATACCTGGTGAAGGCTGATAGGATGAACTCTGTCTACTTCAGGATGTTGATTTAAATTGAAATGCTGGACTTGCTCTGAAAAGTGACCCATAGTCTGTAACAAGGTCTTAAAAATAGAAAAGTCAAGAATTCTTGAGAACATTTTAAGTAGTATAGTCAAGTAGCAAGGGCACTGGGAAGCTAGTAAGTGGTACAATCAAGTGGTCTTGAAGATTTTTTTGGTTACACTTGTGTAATAATGTCATTGACAGCCTGTTAGTCTTTAAGTATTGCTGACAAGTAGTAGTGCCCCAAAACAACAGAGGGTTTTTCCTCAAAGTGGTTTTCTTCCCTACAAAAATAAGTGATGTTCTTTCAGAACAGCAAACTCATATTTTAATTTCTTTGACATAATTTTCCAAAGTCTAAGGACTAGACAATGACCTTAATAAAAAGACCATATAAAATTCATATTCTAAGAATAACACCAAGTATCACTTACGGATAAGCAGTAATTATCTGAATAAAAAATGATTAATTTTCTCCCTCATGTCTCTGATATTTTTTTCCTGTTTTAATTGTGCAGTCTACTAATCTTTAGAACTATAGTAAGAAAATTTGGAGGTATCAGAAGTGTCTTTTGTTGTGGATCTACTGGCATCATTGTCAATCCCAAAAGACTATTCTTAGATTCTCCACTCCATAAATTCCTAGTTTTATAACCTCCAGAAAGGTCATCTTCCATACAGTTCTATTCTTGGTCCTTATTGTGCTATGGAATAAATCTCCAGGTTTTGTCATTATAATATGAGCTCGAGTGTTTTTTTATAAAGCTGAATAGTCTTACATACACTAAGGTTAAGAGACTAGGCAAGCTTTTCATTTCAGGTAAGTTAAATATTAGTTTCAAGTCTAAAAGTGATGTGATGATAATTTGCTTTGCTAGGAAAACCCAACACACACAGAAAAATACAAAATGGTCGCTGGTACTTTGAGGACCTCCACTAACTTTTGCAAGCAATGTGTCATGGGTTTTGAGTTGAAAGTGATTTTATACTCTATGAAGTCCTTCATTTTGCAAATAAGGTTGATAAAATTCAAAATCAAGCTGAATTGAAATAATAAGTATAATTCTCAACAGCTACATACTTGTATTACTGTGATGATAACAACACAGTAAAAATGTAGGAAGGGACATAAGGATCTGATTATTTTTAGAGGGGTCTTACAAAAACTAACTTTTTTGCTTGTTTGATTTGTGATGTCACTGCTGAAAAGAGCTCCCATCAACAAAACTAATTACCACTAGCTCAGAAATTTATATTGTAGGCACTGAGAAGTTAAGTGATTTGCCTTAAAACCCACAGCTAGTAGGGTATCAGAAAGGAGACAAATATTAACTCCACTGTTAGTATTTTAACTGATTTCTTCAATGTTCAATAAGTAGACAGCCTACCAGAGGGACCATATCATTCTTGAAATGTTCACTATAAATGAAACCAGAAGACAAAAAAGTAGTTAAATCATAACAGGAGTATAGCGCAGAGGTTTTACTTCTAGAGGCAAATAGAAGACTTTGTGTATTTGTTTTTTTTTTTTCAATGTCCAAATGCAACCCCAGCAATAGCAGTGATAATGACACAACAACAGTAGGTATTTTTTATTGTTTGCCCTTCGTTTTTAAAAAGACCATGACATCAGAGAGGTATGACATGACATACAAGTGAATTGGATTTTAAGTGAGGGAGGCTGCAAGTTCAACTATCTCAATTTCCCCACCAGAGTCATCTAGGTCCTGTGGCTAGATAGAGATCAAGATCATTAGAAATAGCCCTGGATGTAGTGGAAGACCTTAGCCTTTTTAAGCTAAGGTTTTCAACAAGTCTCAGTTTAACTGAGGCTTCATTCATTCAGTGATTAAGACAAGGTAGCAACTTTGGCAAAGAATTTCTTCTTCTACCTAATCCAAAAAAAATCTAAATAAATGAATCTGGGAGGGGAAGACCCTCATGGTTTCTGGTCAAAGCAGAAATGATTGTTATTTACATTCAATACTTTAAGATATGCAAAGAACTTCCCAATTATATTTTATATTATACTCACAACAACCATGGCAGGTAGATGCTTTTATTATCTCTGTGTTGCAGATGAAGAAACTGAGACAGACAGAGGTTAACTAACTGCCTGAGATCAAAGAGAAAACAAGTCTCTTAGAACTGTATTTGAACTCAGGTCTTCCTGACTCCAAGCCAATGGACCACCTCTATGCCATATCATTTTACTTACTATAGTTTAATGATATATCATCTTATTTTGCAATACTTGCTATAAGCAAAAAAAAAAAAATCACTGAACAGATAATTTCAGTATATCTAGCAATATATGCTACAGGAATGATAGCTAGAAAAAAATCCCATGAAGAGCTTCATAACATTTTTCCGATTAAACATGTACTTGAATATATAATAACTCCACTATAAAGATCTTCATGTCCACCAAAAAAAAAAAAAAAAAGGAAAAAAAGAAAGAAGCAACTTAGATTCTATGGCTGAAAATATATTATATAAAAGAAAATGCAAAATACATGCAAAATTATTTTTCAGAGATAGGGCACTAGGGATGAAGGAGCCCAAGATAGGTAACACGTACTGAGCTTCATAGGAAACTGGGGAATAGTAAGACTGGAAGTGCATACCAGTCACAGGAAATGGCCTGTGAAGATTTAAGGAAACAAGAATTGGAATACCTTAACTGAATAATAGCAAGCAGGTCATTCTGACTAGAATGTAGAGTGCCTGAAGGAGAAAAACCTAGCATAAGCATGAGAAAGTAAAATGAAACCATATAGTTGAAGGAATTTTTTAAAAAGCTTCTTTTTTAAAAAGCAGTAAACAAATGGAAATCATTAGAACTTCTTGGTCAGGAGAGTGACATGATCAGACTTTTGCTATAGGAGTATCATTTTGACAAGTATATGGAGAATATATTGGAAGAAGGCAGAAACTAGAGGCAGGGAGACCTGCTATTGCAAAATTGTAGTAGTTCACCCCAAATCTACTGTCAAAGATATAAACTATACCTAAGTAAAAGACAGAATGAAAATAAGGTATGTCATTGAGAAGCAATTCCAACCTGACCTATTCAAACAAACTTTGGGCTCTGTAAAAAGGAAGAATGAAAAAACATTAGCAATTCTTAAAGAAGTTCAATAAATCAAAATCAACCATCATAACACTAAAGTCAAAAGAACTTAAGCACCAGGTTAGATTTTTAAAGAATTTTTAAAAAACCTTTATTTTTAGTTTGTAGGATAAAAGAAAACATTTTCATAACATAGTACAATTAAAAAAGATGATTGTACATGAAACTGGATTTTATCCCTATCAGAGGAAAAGGCTTTTATTTTAATTCTCCAAAAATATAGTAATGGGACAATGAATCATAGAGACATAGAATTAGAACTGTAAAAGATTTTCTAAATTTTCTGGTTCAAGTCTATTTTATAATTGAGAAAACTATGTCTCACAAAGGTTAAGAAGTTTGCTAAAGGTCATGCAGGGGGAAATAGCTGAGAAAGATTTTGAATCCTATACTTTGACTTGAAATTTAGTATATCACTATACTACAATGCCTCACTCAAAACATATACCTTCAACTAAAATGAGTTTTATATTATCTGGGAATGGAGCTGACTTAAACCTTTGAAATTAATTTAGATACAATATTCAGTTACCTTGTACAATAATATCTAAAGCAAGTTATTTTCTTTAAGAGATTTCCAAGAGGAAGGAGGGAACAAGTAAAGTTTGATGTCTTATTATCCAAAGATATCTAGGATCTCAACATTATCTATTGGGCCATTGTTTATGTATGCAAAATAAATAACAGTAAAGGGGCTTGAGATGAATTTTGGTCAAAACAGGTGTGTAGACTAAACATGATATAGTATCTGTTCAGCTCCAATAATCATAGTG